>NC_064615.1:1156445461-1157832961 GCF_023898315.1 Schistocerca nitens | reverse complement strand
ATACAAGAGAAGAAAGTGATGTGCATTAGAATAGAGTGGTTCATTTTCTTGTCGATTTCCTTTTATTTCTCTTATCAAATAAATGCTACAAGGTGTATCCAAAGAGATTTCTGTGTTATATGTTAGAACTCACCCTCCATTAATGTGATGAAATTATAACATCATAAATATGTGAATTTCTCTATTGAATTTCACCTCATGTTTGCTGCAATATATCAGAAACAGAAGAGAAAAAGAAAATTGTGATTATACATAAACAATCCCTGACAGAAAAAAAATAAAAACAGTTTTGAATTAAGCTATCTATGTACAAATAGGATCACAATGTATTTTTTCAGAAATAGAAAAGAAGTTATCTTTGTAGAATAGTGTTATTTT
Source organism: Schistocerca nitens (assembly GCF_023898315.1). NCBI lineage: Eukaryota > Metazoa > Arthropoda > Insecta > Orthoptera > Acrididae > Schistocerca > Schistocerca nitens. The sequence continues at coordinate 1,157,832,583 of NC_064615.1, read as the reverse complement.
GGCAAAGTTGATTGTATTAACATTTATATTATTCTATTTCTTCTTTAGATATTGTGCACTAAACCCACATTGTGATGGAGTTAAAAAAATGCTTTCTTCAAATATTCTTGTAAATTCTATCACATTTCCCCAACAAATGTACACAATGGCAGAAGTAAAACAATATTACAATTTGGTAGGCTTGCCAATAACATCCAGAAGTAACACATTTCTGATTACATCTTAAGGTGATTTACATTAAAAACCAGTATATGCAATATATTTTTCATCCAATGACAGACACCAAACGAAATATTTACATTTGTAAAAATATCTCACAGGAGAATCATAATAGCAAAGAAATAAAATGACGTGAAAGAAGTATGCTGATGGTTGGAAGTAAAAAAGGTAATTTTTCTGTTCATCCATATAATAGCCAACTTGCATTTGAGCTCTCATGTTATTTGATGTGATATTATTTCTTTGTCAAAGAGGCTTGGCATTCAGAGGTTCAGCTCAGAAAATTGCAGGTTCAACTAATGAAAATTTTCTGTGAATATTCGAACTCTTCTGTCTATAACAGTTGAACACATAAGCAAGGTAGAAGACCAACAATAGTCTGGAAAGCGTTTGCACATGCATTATCTGTCATGTGACACTCAGAATGAACTTTTTTCTAGTTGTCATGTCAGTGGTGACTTATTGCAACAGAGAGAAAATCAGAAGCATTATTCATTCATTGTTGCTGCAACTTCCAGTTCAAATCATACCAAACACACAACATTCACCCTGCATTGTATTTACTATGATAAGGGGACTGATAAATATGAAACATGACTTGTCTTTGGAATTCAGAGATTGTAATCAGGAAATGTGAAATGCTATCCCACACTCAATGTGATTGACACTTGTGAAACATTCTGCTTCTCTTAGTGAATGCCACAGACATGGTTACAATAGGGGAAAGAATATTATAGGGTCATATAAAGGAACACTAACATAATCTTCAGTGAAATAGTTTTGTAAAATTTCCCCTCGACTGAGTCCCTCATGCTCATTCCATCATTGTGGAGCACTTGAATGCAATGGAGAAGGTTCAACAATGAAGCATATGAGAAACACAAGCCATATGAGAAAAATTACTGGTTGGCCATATGTGCATTATCCACTTGCTTGTCATCGATTTGTTTGTGAACACCACCTATCATTCCTATCCTGCACCATTACTGATGACTAGAAAATTTAACTTTGTGCTTATGCAAGGGAAAGAATAGAAAGAAATGGTTTAGTCCAAACAAAGCAGTAATGCCACATAAAAAGACTTGCATGCATCCACATAAGATAGTGTTATGCATCTGGTGGAACAGTGGCCATGTGGTGTACAAAGAGTAGCTCGCATGAGGTGTAACTCTCCTGTTGGCATTTATTGTCATCAACAGACATCTTCCAGATGAAATCCCAGAACAACAACTAGGAAGACTGTGTGAAGTGATGCTATTCCACAATAACAGCAACCGGAATTCTGCGACACTGGCCAGTAACACTATACAACAACTGGTTTGGGAAGTCAATCTGCAACCACCTTTTCACCTGACATTGCACCCACAGATTTCACCTTTTCTGCTCTCTGTTGAATGATCTTCACAAACTTGCTTTTGGGGTGAAAATACACTTTGAACATGGCTCTACAAGTTCTTTGCTACAAAACCACATGATTTTTACAGTTATGGATTCAGAAAGTTACCCCAACATTTGCAGATTTCAGTGATCAGTGAAGCAGATTATATTATTTATGACGTCTTTAGTCTCCATTATGTATAGTGTGTGTTATTTGTACTTATAGAAAACATTACAGCCTTATGCACCAGCCTAAGATGTTCTGTTGGTCATAAAAGGGTTAATGTAGAAATAAACAATCAAAGGCTAAGTCTGGAATAACATTTGCCACACTCTGTCCCTCTGTCAGTCACATAAATTTTCTTAAACCTGCAGGCCAACTGCATGAGGAGTTGTGGTGGACTGATTGATTGAGAATGTCAGTGATGGGATGAGTTGGAACAGGATGTAATATAAGAGGCTAAGAGGCACAGGTACACACACAGGTACTGAGGGAAGGAGGATTGTGGAACTTAACCCTCTAACCGGAACATCTTTTACTCGGCGGTAAGATGGAACATCGGTCTGCTAGACCGCTAGGACATTTAAAGTGTATTTTTCTCTATTTTTATGACTTTTCCGCACTTCTACGTTGCTTCTCTCTCTCTTTAAGGTGTAATTAAACATAATAATAGGTTTTTGAACCATAATATTTGTTAAAATACCAGTAAATTCAAGTTTATTACTAGGAAAAACTTTAATTTGCAGTGTTTTGTTGTTTACACATTACTCCTTTAGAAATACTTTTTTTTTACATTATTATAGTTACAACACAAAGAAAATGAATACTAAAATGTAATGCAAAGAAAAAATTTAACTTTTATTTTTAATTGCACAAGTCTTGCACACTTTTCGTGAACACTCCAAGCACGTTGGTTCTTCGCAAGAAATACACTTGTAGGCAGTTTTCCTCTTTTTTTGATATGGACAAAATCGACAGGTTTTTCTTTTACCAAGTGTGTCCGTCGGACACTCATCAACTCGAACAACAAATTTATTCCGTTGGCTAACGATTTGCTTTTCTTTTGCTGCCTCTTCTTCTAAAGATGAAATAATACTTTGTAGCTCTTGAGGCAGATTGGAGATTGCCAGTCGGGATTTTACGAAATCGTAGACCAAATATAGAGAAACTCTTTTCAGGAAATCAAAACGTGATACGGTTTTCTTCTCTCCAAAAAGTCCATAAAGTATACTTGCGTTTGATCCAGCCATGGCCACCATGTGGTAAAAAATAGCCAACGGCCACCTTCTTGTTTTGCGATTAGTAGAATAAACACTGCACTTCATATCTAGCGTGTCTATTCCACTTTTTGTGGCGTTATAAAAAGATATGATTTCAGGTTTATCATTTGAAACGTCAGTGTAATTGGAATGATGCATTGACGAAAGAAGTAGGACTGCCTTATTCCTTTTTGGGACATAAGAAAGCAGAGTCATTTCTTTCGTAAAGCCATAAAGGCTGGACCCAATTTCACGATCGCTTCTTGCTTGAAATTCTGCTGGTATCTGGGGTCTGTTTCTTTTTAGTGTCCCAACTAATGTCAAATTGTGAGCTAGTAGCTCCTGGGCAAGTTCCACAGAACAAAACCAATTGTCGCAACTAATATTTCTGTTTGTGCCATACAGCCCTTTAGATAGGCGGATTACAGACTGCGTGGGAATGCTCTTTTTCTTTTCTGCTGTAGAAAGTGTGGCTCCATCACAGCCTTTGCCGGAGTAGATGTAGGCATTGTAAATATATGCATTGTGTGCATCTGCCAGACCCATGACCTTAATGCCATATTTAGCCGGTTTATTCGGCATATATATACGAAATTTAACCCTCCCTCTGAAAGGCACCAAAGTTTCATCAACTGTCAAATGCGCTCCAGGGCTATAAATTTGTTGGCAGTTCCAAATAAACTTATTAAATATGTCTGTAATGGCAGCAGCTGGGTCATATTTTTCCCTCTGTTCCCTCGTGCTCGAGTCATCGAATCTAAATGCCCTAAGCAATATTCCTAATCGCTTTTCTGTTATTATTGATCGAAAAATTGGCCTCCCCAAGACCGAAGTGGAAAACAGCGAGGTCATAGGCTCCCTCGCAGATTTGAATATGCTGCAAAGAACTGTGACTCCAATCACAGCGTTCACTTCCTGCACAGTAGTGTCTCTGTAAGCTACACTTTCTTTTAGTTCAATAACAGAACGAATTTTGGCCAACTTTTCATTAGTATGCTTTACAATCGTCTCAATCATGTCGTCAGTAAACAAAAGGCGCCACACTTCACCTGGGAGTGGGTTTTTCCCCACGGTAAGAGCAGGCCCTTGTATCTTTGATAGCCGTACCTTTATTATATTGGATGCTGCTGTTCGCGTCTTAGAGCGAACAGGAGTTGATGACCATGTGAAACACTTGTTTCTTCCGTAGTAAGAAACTGGAAGACGACTCTCATCTAGAGTGTCATCAGAACGCGTAGATGAGCTAGCAACATCAGCAGGCTTCTGTGGAGTGATTAGTCTGCTTCCACCAGAAGTTATGTCAGACTGTGGTTGCTCTCCAGTTTCTTCGCGAACTGCGGTATTTTCGACTTCAAATATTTCTCGAATAGTTTCATCATCGCGATCATCATCATTGGGAGAGTCATCGTCATTATCTGTTTCATTGCGAGGATCTTGGATAGTAAGGTCCTCATCTGGAATGCATGATTCATCTGAATCCACTTCCGAGTCTGATTCTTCAAGGTAATTTTGAGAGCGTGCAAGGGCTACAATTCTTTTCGACCGATTTGAAACATATTTCGGACCTTCCATTGTAAACCTGCAAGGAAAAAGGGAAAAATGAGTTTTAACGAAATTTAATGGGGATAATTCTATCGCTGTAATAAGTTTGCGCGGTAAATTGGAGAATGTGTGTGAAAAACGGAAAGAGGAAAAATTAAAACGTTAAATACGAGTTGTTACACTTTTTTCTCGTTCTTCTATGAACACAAAAGTATTAAGCATCGTGTGGTGGCAAAAATTTCAATCAAATAGATGAAATGTTGCTACACAGAAAACAGAAGAGTTCAAAGAGTGGAACATCGGTCATACAGACCGACAAATGCGTGATACTTTTAGGAACACCGGTCTGGGAGACCGGCAAAAATTTGACACTTTTAGGAACACCCGGTCTGTCAGACCGGGAGGGGAATGCATTTTTTCGGAACACGGTCTCACAGACCGACAATACGTAACAAAAATTCTACTTACTTGAAAACAATGCATGCGCCGACAATACGTTGTTGGCCAGCTGCGGTTCGGGACCCGACTGAAGATTACTGGGCTTCTCCCCACCCTCACGAACAATGCAGCGCCGTTAGCATTGTTAATGTCAACTATGGCGGTATCTCAGACCGATGTTCCGTTCAAAGGGTTAAGCATGAGCGAAGGGGAACTCCCATATGTTTAAATTAGGGAAGCTGATATGGGAGTGGAAGGGGTGACAGAATTGGAGATGGGTCTCGAGAATGTAGTACACATGTTGTGAAGCTACGATCAAGTCAGGCATCTTGTACTCAGTAGCATGTTGTCATTGCGTAGTCAATTACCCTCTTGGCAGGCGAGGGATAACTGTGGCACCAGTGTGCGATTTGCAGGGGGGGATGGGGGGATTTCCCCCACTCTGCATCAGACCATCCCCTCCTCTGGTTTTAGTTTTGCATCCCAACCTGGGATGCTTATTTCCCATGCACTGGAGTAAAACTTTACATATAAATTTGTGGAGCCAAATAATGAATGTTATTAATAAGTCTTACTATTAATACTATTAATATGTTACAGTTTTCTATCATTAGAGTAAGTACAACTTTTCACTAATGTGCCTCTTCTTTTCGAATTCCCCTTGTATATCTGTATCCGTACGTAGATGATTTTGTAAATAAGCTTTATCTATAATGTACTTTTCCAGATATAACAAGGGATGGCTTTTCTGATAGTGCATACGCGTCAATAGTGAGTTTCGGCATTAACATATATTTATAAATAGCTGTTTAACCATGCGTAACACCACGGTCCAAGCTAGTAACATATACGAGGTGTGGCTAGAAAAAAACCGGACTAGTACTGGTGAAACAATAAAACGAATGCAATAAGGCTGAAAGTCGCGTGGCCTGTCAAGTGACTCTCGCTCCGCCTACTGCTCGAGTTTCATCTGCTTCCTGCACTCAGTCTGCCCGTGGCGTCTGTTTTAAGTAGTTGACGTTTTGTCTGTGCGTCGGAAAATGTTGAGTGTACAGAAAGAACAGCGTGTTAACATCAAATTTTGTTTCAAACTAGGAAAATTTGCAAGTGAAACGTTTGGTAATGTTACAACAAGTGTACGGCGATGATTGTTTATCACAAACACAAGTGTTTGAGTGGTTTAAACGATTTGAAGATGGCCGCGAAGACACCAGTGATGACACTCGCACTGGCAGACCATTGTCAGCAAAAACTGATGCAAACATTGGAAAAATCGGTAAACTTGTTCGACTAGATCGCCGTTTAACAATCAGAGCAGTGTCTGAGTTAAAATGAGTTGACAAGGATTACCGATTTACCGATTTTTTCAATGTTTGCATCAGTTTTGTAGTTACAAAGGCACTGCCAATTTTCAGTATGAATTATGTACCATGTAATTAACATCCTGTGTCAAGTTCAAGTATAAAATTTTGAACAACTGTTTCACTAAAATAGTTTAGCAAAAATAATATGGAAAAAATACCAAATAATAAAATATTAAAGTGATAACTTTAACATGTAATTAAGCTACTGAAGAAAGCAAAAATCTCACCTGCCAGTACCTCCTCTGGGTGTACCTCTTCCTGCTCCTGCAATAAAATTAAAAAGCTGAATAACTTTACATGAACTGAATTTAAGCATAAATCAAACACCTTCTAATGTGTCAGCGGAATGTCATCTCACTGCACATGCTCATCTCAGTGTTAGTAAGTTGGTGAATTATATAATGACAGAGATTACGAATCAGGTGCAGTGACGAGTAGATACATGTGAAATTTTATTAAAGTCCAATTGACGAAAACTGCATAATAATACAAATGAAGAATCACAAAATATTTCTATTTCAATTGAGCTTAACTGTCTGAATTCACTAGAGCTGCCAGCTGCCACTTACAGCCACTGCCACAGAGCAGAACAAAGAAGCCCACAAAACACAAGTCAACATGGTGGATATGTAGACTACAGCTGCTAGATGCATGAAGGCTGGTGCAAGGATAATGCCAGTGACTGAAATAGAAGTGCAGCATAGTTTGCTGGAAGGAACACCCCTCAAATATGATCTGGTGGAGTAGTCTGAAGGATCATGGAAGGGGAAATGAATAACAGACCATTACAAAATTACAGATCATAGAGATAGTGATAGGGTTTATTATGCCTATATCTGCTGCTACCAGGGCAGAAATTTGAAATTGATTCTTGGTCCCAGAGAGCCATCTGAGGTTGCCCCACACAACAGAAGAGGGAGTGGAACAGTTAAGTGAACTAGTAAATGGACATTTGAAAATTGGTGTCAGATGCAGCTGCATCATGTCCGCACTTGCTTAGAAGCCTGTGGGAACCACTTCGGACAGGTTCTCTAATGGTTGTCTTGTCTCAGCATGTTGAGTGCTGTAATGTACTGTACAGGATTTCCGGCCTTGAGTCTGTACGATCCTCTTTGCTCATTATTCTCTAAGGGGTAGTTTGCTGCAGTTTCTTCCCTTCTTCTTCTTCTTCTACTACTACTTCTTTTTCACTTTATGAGTCATGGATTCTTGCCCACTCTGGTTTTACAGTTGTCTCCACAATCTCCTGGGCTGTCCTCCATCTCTTCTGCCGCTCAGCGTGTACTCCTACATTACCTGTGTAAATGTCTGGTTTTGTATCTTTTTAAATGTTTTATTATGTATTGATCCTATATTTAGTGTTTCCTAATATCTTCATTTCGGATTGTATCCACCCTCACACCACCATTAATACTCCTTTAGGATCTCATTTCTGCCGCCTGTATTTTCCTCAGTTGGTTTTTCTTTTTTTCTTTTCTTTCTTTTTTTTTAGGGCGCAAAACTGCAATGGTCATTAGCGCCCAGTCTGTGACTTAGGAAAAGGTAAAAAACGAAAATGGAACCAGCAGCTAAGGGAGCAAATCTCAAAATATTGTAAAACTAAAAGCAGGAGTAAAGCATAAAAAACCGCTACAGAAAGGTTTTGGTTGTCCCTCACATCATCTCACTGGCACTAATAAACTCAAGATCGCAATCGGCTGAGCGCGTTATCTGCTAAAATTGACGATATATCAGGCGACAGCTGTAGACGGGCGGGTAACGGAGTAAAATAGGGGTACTCAATTAAAAGGTGTCTTACCATCCACAGCTGAGAGCAGTGGGAACAGAGTGGGGGAGGATCGCCGCTTAAAAGATGTCAATGGCTAAAAAGACAGTGCCTTATCCGGAGTCTAGTTAAAATTACCTCCTCCCGACGACGCGTTCAGGAGGAAGAGGTTGAAGCACAGGGAAGAGCTTTCACGTCCCGCAATGTATTATGGGGAAGTGTCGACCAATGTGCGTGCCATAAAAGAACAACACGACGACATAAAACACTCCATAGATCGGTGAAGGGAATCATGCGAATAGCTGGCCAAAGAAGAGAGCCTGCAGCCTTGGTCGCTATATCGGCCGCCTCATTTCCACAGATACCAACGTGTCCAGGGATCCAGAGGAATGCCACCGAGATGCCCCCAAAGTGGAGCAAGCAGAGACAGTCCTGAATCCGGTGGACCAGTGGGTGGACAGGGTCGAGAGCTTGGAGACTGAGGAGAGAGCTGAGAGAATCTGAACAGATAACATACTGTATCCGCTTATGGCGACGGATATTTTGGACAGCCTGGAGAACAGCGTAAAGCTCCGCAGTATAAACGGAACACTGGTCGGGAAGCTGAAATTGATTTGGGGTGTCTCCAACAATATAGGCACTCCCTATACAAAATGATGTATTTGAGCCATCAGTGTAAATAAATGTGGCATCCTTCATTTGTGCACATTGAGCAGAAAATGCCCGACAGTAAACAAGTGAAGGGGTACCATCCTTCGGAAACTGACAAACATCATGGAGCAAACAGGTCTGGGGACAGAGCCAAGGTGGTGCTGTACCCCAAGTTCTCAAGAAAGTTTTAGGAAAGTGGAAGGAAAGAGAATGGAGCAGTTGACGGAAGAGGTGGTAGTAGGGAGGGAGGGCGGCCTGCATACCCTAAATCCAAGAAGGCGTCGAAGAAAATGTCATGGGCTGGATTAGCAGGCATGAAAGACAGGTGGCTAGCATAACGGCTCAGAAGGACCGCTCGCCGATTGGACAGCGGAGGTTCAGCAGTCTCAGCATAAAGGCTTTCCACAGGGCTGGTGAAAAAGCTCTAGATACTAAATGTAATCCACGGTGGCGGATAGAGTCGAGACGCCGAAAAATAGGCGGCTAAACAGAGGAGTAAACTATGCTTCTATAGTCCAATTTCGAGTGCACTAAGGCACGATAGAGGTGGAGAAGGACCACTCGGTCCGCTCCCCAGGAGGTACCATTCAGGACATGGAGGGTGTTGAGAGATCGCAGATAGCGAGCCGACAGATAGGAAATGTGGGAGGACCAGCACAGTTTTCTGTCAAACATGTTGTTGTTGTGGTCTTCAGCCCTGAGACTGGTTTGATGCAGCTCTCCATGCTACTCTTTCCTGTACAAGCCTCTTCATCTCCCAGTACTTTCCGCAACCTACATCCCTCTGAATCTGCTTAGTCTATTCATCTCTTGGCTTCCCTCTACAATTTTTACCCTCCACGCTGCCCTCCAATACTAAATTGGTGATCCCTTGATGCCTCAGAAAATGTCCTACCAACCAATCCCTTCTTCTAGTCAAGTTGTGCCACAAACTTCTCTTCTCCCCGATCCTTTTCAGTACTTCTTCATTAGTTATGTGATCTACCCACCTAATATTCAGCATTCTTCTGTAGTACCACATTTCGAAAGCTTCTATTCTCTTCTTGTCCAAACTATTTATCGTCAATGTTTCACTTCCATACATGGCTACACTCCATAGAAATACTTTCAGAAACGACTTCCTGACACTTACATCTATACTCGATGTTAACAAATTTTTCTTCTTCAGAAACGATTTCCTTGCCATTGTGAGTCTACATTTTATATCCTCTCTACTTCGACCATCATCAGTTATTTTACTCCCTAAATAGCAAAACTCCTTTACTACTTTAAGTGTCTCATTTCCTAATCTAATTCCCTCAGCATCACCCGATTTAATTTGACTACATTCCATTATCCTCGTTTTGCTTTTGTTGATGTTCGTCTTATATCCTCCTTTCAAGACACTGTCCATTCCGTTCAACTGCCCTTCCAAGTCCTTTGCTGTCTCTGACAGAATTACAATGCCATCGGCGAACCTCAAAGTTTTTACTTCTTCTCCATGAATTTTAATACCTACTCCGAATTTTTCTTTTGTTTCTTTTACTGCTTGCTCAATATACAGATTGAATAACATCGGGGAGAGGCTACAACCCTATCTCACTCCTTTCCCAACCACTGCTTCCCTTTCATGCCCCTTGACTCTTACAACTGCCATCTGGTTTCTGTACAAATTGTAAATAGCCTTTCGCTCCCTGTATTTTACCCCTGCCACCTTCAGAATTTGAAAGAGAGTATTCCAGTTAACATTGTCAAAAGCTATCTCTAAGTCTACAAATGCTAGAAACGAAGGTTTGCCTTTTCTTAATCTTTCTTCTAAGATAAGTCGTAAGGTCAGTATTGCCCCACGTGTTCCAACATTTCTACGGAATCCAAACTGATGTTTCCCGAGGTCCGCTTCTACCAGTTTTTCCATTTGTCTGTAAAGAATTCACGTTAGTATTTTGCAGCTGTGACTTATTAAACCGATAGTTCGGTAATTTTCACATCTGTCAACACCTGCTTTCTTTGGGATTGGAATTATTATATTCTTCTTGAAGTCTGAGGGCATTTCGCCTGTCTCATACATCTTGCTCACCAGATGGTAGAGTTTTGTCAGGACTGGCTCTCCCAAGGCCATCAGTAGTTCTAATGGAAAGTTGTCTACTCCCGGGGCCTTGTTTCGACTCAGGTCTTTCAGTGCTCTGTCAAACTCTTCACGCAGTATCTTATCTCCCATTTCGTCTTCATCTACATCCTCTTCCATTTGCATAATATTGTCCTCAAGTACATCACACTTGTATAAACCCTCTATATACTCCTTCCACCTTTCTGCCTTCCCTTCTTTGCTTAGAACTGGGTTGCCATCTGAGCTCTTGATATTCATACAAGTGGTTCTCTTCTCTCCAAAGGTCTCTTTAATTTTCCTGTAGGCAGTATCTATCTCACCCCTATTGAGACAGGCCTCTACATCCTTACATTTGTCCTTTAGCCATCCCTGCTTAGCCATTTTGCACTTCCTGTCTATCTCATTTTTGAGACGTTTGTATTCCTTTTTGCCTGCTTCATTTACTGCATTTTTATATTTTCTCCTTTCATCAATTAAATTCAATATTTCTTCTGTTACCCAAGGATTTCTATTAGTCCTCGTCTTTTTACCTACTTGATCGTCTGCTGCCTTCACTACTTCATCCCTTAGAGCTACCCATTCTTCTTCTACTGTATTTCTTTCCCCAATTCCTGTCAATTGTTCCCTTATGCTCTCCCTGAAACTATCTACAACCTCTGGTTCTTTCAGTTTATCCAGGTCCCATCTCCTTAAATTCCCACCTTTTTGCAGTTTCTTCAGTTTCAATCTGCAGTTCATAACCAATAGATTGTGGTCAGAATCCACATCTGCCCCTGGAAATGTCTTACAATTTAAAACTTGGTTCCTAAATCTTTGTCTTACCATTATATAATCTATCTGATACCTTTTAGTATCTCCAGGATTCTTCCAGGTATACAATCTTCTTTTATGATTCTTGAACCAAGTGTTATCTATGATTAAGTTATGCTCTGTGCAAAATTCTACAAGGCTGCTGCCTCTTTGATTTCTTCCCCCCAATCCATATTCACCTACTATGTTTCCTTCTCTCCCTTTTCCTACTGACGAATTCCAGTCACCCATGACTTTTAAATTTTCGTCTCCCTTCACTACCTGAATAATTTCTTTTAACTCGTCATACATTTCATCAATTTCTTCATCATCTGCAGAGCTAGTTGGCATATAAACTTTTACTACTGTAGTAGGCATGGGCTTTGTGTCTATCTTGGCCACAATAATGCGTTCACTATGCTGCTTGTAGTAGCTAACCCGCACTCCTATTTTTTTATTCATTATTAAACCTACTCCTGCATTACCCCTATTTGATTTTGTATTTATAACCCTGTAATCACCTGACCAAAAGTCTTGTCCCTCCTGCCACTGAACTTCACTAATTCCCACTATATCTAACTTTAAGCTACCCATTTCCCTTTTTAAATTTTCTAATCTACCTGCCCTATTAAGGGATCTGACATTCCACGCTCCGATCCGTAGAACGCCAGTTTTCTTTCTCCTGATAACGATATCCTCTTGAGTAGCCCCCTCCCGGAGATCCGAATGGGGGACTACTTTACCTCCGGAATATTTTACCCAAGAGGACTCCATTATCATTTAAACGTAAAGTAAAAGCTGCATGCCCTCCGAAAAAATTACGGCCGTAGTTTCCCCTTGCTTTCAGCCATTCACAATAACAGCACAACAAAGCCATTTTGGTAAGACCCAAGAATTTAGCGACGTCCGAAAATGGAAGGTTGACAGGTCCTAGATGTAAGGAAGGCGGAAGAAACTCCGTACGATGCCAAATATTAACACAAACGGTCTTACGGGGTGAGAAACAGAAGCCGGTTTCAATGCTCCACCAGTGGAGGTGATCGAGACATCCCTGAAGACATCGTTCAAGAAGGCTGGTCCATTGAGAGCTGTAGTAGATCGCAAAATCGTCCACAAAGAGGGAGCCCGAGACATCAGGAAGGAGACAATCCATAATTGGATTTATGGCGATGGCAAACAGTACAACACTCAGCACGGAGCCCTGGGGTACCCCGTTTTCTTGGGAGAAAGTACGGGAGAGAGTAGTGTTCACTCGTACCCTAAATGTGCGCTCTGCCATAAATTCGCGAAGAAAAAGGAGCAGCTGGCCTCGAAAGCCGCAAGAGAACAGTGTGCGGAGGATGCCTGTCCTCCAACAGGTATCGTATGCTCTCTCCAGGTAAAAAAATATTGCTACCGTTTGGCGTTTCCGGAGAAAATTGTTCATGATATAAGTGGAGAGAGCAACAAGATGGTCAACTGCAGAACGATGCTTCCGGAATCCGCATTGGGCTGGTGTTAAAAGACTGCGGGATTCCAGCCACCAAGCTAAACGGTAATTCACCTTACGCTAAAAAACCTTACAGACACTACTCGTGAGAGAAATGGGGCGATAGCTAGAGGGGAAATGTTTGTCCTATCCAGGTTTCGGAACGGGAACGACAATAGCTTCCCGCCACCATCTGGGAAACGTACTGTCGGTCCAAATTCGATTATAAAGGCGAAGGACGTAACGCAGACTATGGGTTGATAAATGCAGCAACATTTGGACACGGATACCATCCGGTCCTGGGGCGGAGGAGCGAGAAGAAGAGAGGGCATGTTGGAGTTCCCGCATGGAGAAAACAGTATTGTAGCTTTCGTGATTTTGAGAGGAGAAAGCAAGATGTCGCACTTTCGCTGCACGTTTCTTCGGGAGAACGCTGGCGGTTAATTTGAAGAGCTCGAAATCTCAGCAAAGTGCTGACCCAATGAGTTAGAAATTACGACGGGGTCCACTAAGGTATCATGCGCGACAGTGAGCCCAGAGACCGGGGAGAAACTAGGCGCGCCTGAGAACCGTCGAAGCCGACTCCAAACTTCCGAGGAGGGAGTGAAGGTGTTAAATGAGCTAATAAAGAATTTCCAGCTTGCCTTCTTGCTATCGCGGATGACGCGACGGCATCGCGCACGGAGCTGATTATAGCGGATACAGTTGGCCAAAGTATGATGGTGACGGAAAATGCGAAGAGCTCGTCGCCGCTCACGTATTGCGTCACGGCATGCCTCGTTCCACCAAAGAACTGGGGGGCGCCGGGGCAATTCGGAGGTGCGTGTTATTGAACGTTCCGCAGCTGTAAGAATAACATCGGTAATATGTGTGACCTCATCGTCGACGCTGGGAAAGCGACGGTCATCGAGTGTCGCTAGAGACGAAAAAAGTGTCAAATCGGCTTGGCCAAACTTCCAGCGTCGCGAGCGCATATATGGCAGCTGAGGCTGCAGTCTAAGGACACATGGAAAGTGGTCACTCGAGTGTGTATCATCAGGGGCGAACCATTCGAAGTGCCGAGCTAGCGGAACAGTACCGACTGCAAGGTCCAAATGAGATAAATTTGTCGTAGAGGCAGACAAAAATGTGGGGACCCCAGTGTTGAGGCAAACTACGTAGATCCGCTTGGTGGAAGACGTCTAGCAATAGAGAGCCACGTGGACAAGGATGTGGAGATCCCCAAAGCAGGTGGTGGGCATTGAAGTCCCCAACCAGCAAATAGGGGGGTGGAAGCTGACCAAGAAGTAGAAGGAGATCAGCTCGTGCCATTGGTGTGGATGATGGAATGTATACAGTACAAAGAGAGAACGTGTATCCAGAAATGGAAAGACGGACGGCGACAGCTTGGAAGGAACTGTTTAAGGGGATTGGGTGATAATGGAGAGTATCATGGAGATGAATCATGAGTCCTCCATGGGCTGGAGTGCCTTCAACAGAGGGGAGGTCATATAGGACGGACTGAAAATGAGGGAGAACAAAGCAGTCATGGGGACGCAGCTTTGTTTCTGGAAGACAGAAGATGACCGGCGAGTAGGATCGTAAGAGGACCGACAATTCGTCCCGATTGGCTCGAATGCCGCGGATATTCCAGTGGATAGTGGACATAGTGTGAACAGAAAATGGAGGAATGTGAGCAAGGGTGCTGTCAACTCAACGACTGCTCAGAGCTTGCGACTGACAGCATGGAATGGCATTCAGCTGAAGGCAGAAGATCCTGATCCATAGGTTGGTCAGTAGCAGCCCCTGCCACCAGCGATCGGCCGGTTGACCGGCAACCAGCAGTGCGCCTCGGCGACACAGAAGACGGCCAATGGCGATTTCCCCCAGGGGGTGCTGTAGATGGGAATCGCCTTGGCGGAGAAGGAGAGGAACTGTGTTTCTTTGTAGCCTTCTTGGAAGTATGATGTTTAGATGGATGAACCGATGGTTGTGAAGTTGCGGTACGTAAAAACTCTTCACGAGTATGCTCTTTTTTCGAAGACTTGGTGTCTGACTTTTGGGCTCGAGATTTAGCAGAACCCGATGAAGGGTGAGCCATAGAGTGGGCAGGCGAAAGTGGTGAGGTTGAACGGGCGATCTTTGCGCTGGCCAATCTGACGACCGTGGTACTGAAGGTGAGGTCGCAAGTCTGCATGGCCGCCTCCTTTGTTGGCCGAGGAGAAGCAAGGACAGTGCTGTATTTTCCTGTCTGAGGCACGGTGGGCTGTCGACTGGCGAACAATTTTCGAGCAGCAAAGGTCGACACCTTTTCCTTCACTCTTATTTCCTGGATGAGCTTTTCGCTCTTAAAAACGGGGCAATCTCGAGAGGAAGCAGCGTGGTCACCAATACAGTTGATGCAGCGAGGGGATGGAGGTGGACAAGCACCCTCATGGGCATCCTTGCCACACGTAACACATTTGGCCGGATTGGAACAGGACTGGCTGGTGTGATTGAACCGCTGACATCGATAGCAACGCGTAGGGTTCGGGACGTAAGGGCGAACGGAAATTATCTCATAGCCTGCTTTGATTTTCGATGGGAGTTGAACTTTGTCAAATGTCAAGTAGACAGTGAGGGTTGGAATGATGTTCGTGTCAACCCTTTTCATAACCCTATGAACAGACGTTACGCCCTGGTCAGACAGGTAGTGCTGAATTTCTTCGTCAGACAATCCATCGAGGGAGCGTGTATAAACGACTCCACGCGAGGAATTTAAGGTACGGTGCGGTTCCACCCGGACAGGGAAGGTGTGGAGCAGAGAAGTACGCAGCAATTTTTGTGCCTGGAGGGCACTGACTGTTTCTAACAACAGGTTGCCATTCCGTAATCGGGAACAAGACTTTACAGGACTTGCAACTGCGTCGACACCTTTCTGAACAATGAAAGAGATGACCGTGGAGAAGTCGTGACCTTCATCAGACCGAGAAACAACAAGTAACTGTGGCAATGATGGAAGAACCGTCTGTGGCTGAGACTCAGTGAACTTACGTTTGTGAGCAGACATAGTGGAAAGTGAGGAAACCATTGCGGAAGAATCCCCCATGATTACCGGCGTCTCCGATGGCGCGCTCCTCCCTTGTGGGGGCCCTCATTGAGGGCACTCCCGCCTTAGGTGATTGTTCACACCTCAGGTCACACCTCCCGACAAACTGACGGAGGGACGAATCGGCACTTTCGGAAGGTATCAGCTCGGGTAATCACCCCTCCCTGGGCCTGGCCGTTACCAGGGGGTACGTACGTGTCCTACCTGTCTACCCGGGGTGGGGAATTACACGTTACCCCGTCACCGGCTACGCATGGAAGTGCGTGGGTTGGCCTTCAGACACGCACACTGAGGAAAAAAGAGAAAGGGAAAGGGAAAGGAAAGAAGAGGGGGTCTCAAACGCCGCAGCGGAGAAGAGGGCAAAGAGAAGGACGGAGGAAGGACGAGGACTTGCGAGTGTAGAAAGCAAGGAATTTGGAATAATTTTGGGCGTCCGTCTCCAGACGTAGGCACAAACCATACTCCCAGAGGGGGAGAAAGGGAAGGAAAAAGCCAGTGGTGAGGGGGGGGGGGCGAAGATGGGGGATGGGGAAGGATGCGGATAGGGAAGGTATGCAGCCCGGAAAGGAAGGAGGGCCACATTAGCTCGGGGTCCCGTGCTCGCTACGCATGTGTCCACAAAAGAGTTGTGGACCCCCTGGGGGGGATCGAAAGAGTCGTCAAAGAAGCAAAAATATGATGGGTGGTCGGGCATTGACATCAGTCAGCAGGCGTACCGACAAAGCAACATATCGTGCCGGTAGTTAAGTGCTAATGCAAGAGCTTTGGCATTCAGACTCTCAAAAGGGCTGTTGTAGAATGCTCCAGTCACCAGACTTAACCCCCGATGGTGGATAGAGTTTAGACGGTGTAAGATGGACAGCCGAGCAGAAGAGTAGACAATGCTCCCATAATCCACCTTTGATCGGACAATGGACTGATATAAGCAAAGCAGAACCACTCGATCTGCTCCCCATGACGTACCACTGAGAATACGGAGGACATTTAGGGAATGGGTACAACGAGCAGCCAAATAAGGCCCATGTGGAGACCAGCAAAGTTTCCTGTCAAATGTAAGACCTAAAAATTTTTTTGTCTCCACGAATGGGAGAGCAACACGACTGAGATGTAAGAATGGTGGAAGAAACTGTTTGTAATGCCAGAAGTTCATACACACCATTTTCTCACCAGAAAAACGAAAACCGTTAGCGACAGTCCAGGAATGTAGACGGTTTAGACAATGCTGAAGACAGCGCTCCAGGAGACATGTTCTCAAAGCGCTGCAGTAGATCGTAAAGTCATCCACGAAATGGGAGCCCGAAACCTCAGCTGGAAGGCAATCCATTAATGGATTGATAGCTATGGCAAAAAGGGCCACACTCAAAACGGAGCCCTGTGGCATCCCATTCTACTGGCGAAAGGCATGTGGCAGAACAGAACCCACATGTACCCTTACTATTTGATCCATTAAAAATGCATTAATAAAAAGAGGGAGGCAACTGCGAAGGCCCGAAATGTACATGGTGTGGAGAATTCCTGCCCTCAAACAGGTGTCATAAGACTTCTCCAAATCAAAGAAAACAGCCACCTTCTGGCGCTTACGCAAGAAGTTGTTCGTAATGAAGGTTGACAAGGTAGCTAGGTGGTCAACAGCAGAGCAGCGCCTACGAAAGCCACATTGGACATTGGTAAGGAGGCGTCAAGATTCACGGAGCCAAACCAATCGAGAATTTACCATGTGCTCCATCACCTTGCAGACGCAGCTGGTAAGGGAGATGGGGTGATAACTGGAAGGAAGGTGATTGTCCTTTCCTGGTTTGGGTATGGGAACAACAACTGCTTCACGCCAGTGTGTGGGAACATGACCTTCAGTCCAGATGCGATTATAGGCGTGAAGAAGACAGCCTTTACCTGCGCGAGAAAGGTTCTTCAGCATCTGAATACGGATACCATCGGGCCCCGGAGCAGAGGATTGGGACCAGGCGAGTGCACTTTCGAGTTACCGCATGGTGAAGGTGGCATTGTAACTTTCATGATTCAAAGACTGGAAAGAAGGAGGCCGTGCATCCACTGCTGGTTTTCAGGGGAAGAAGGCTGGGTGGTAATGGGCAGAGCTTGAAACCTCCATGAAAAAGCGGCTGAAGGCATTTGAGACATCTTCAGCATCCACAAGGACTTCATTCACTACAGTCAGGCCAGAAATCAGGGAGTGGACCTTGGTGCCAGACAGCCGACACAGGCCACCCCAGAATACCGAAGAAAAGGTAAAACTGTTGGATGAGCTGGTGAAAGACACCCAGCAAGCCTTTTTGCTTTCTTTGATAACACAATGACATTGTGCACGGAGTCGTTTGTAACTGATACAGATTGCCAACTTAGGGTGGCACTGTGCGTAAAGCATGTCGCCGAGCATGAATAGCATTGCTGCATGTGGTAGTCCACCAGGGGACTGGGACTCGATGTGGAGAAAAGGAAGTATGAGGGGTGGAATATTCAGCAGCAGTGAGAATAACGTCCATGAAGTATGCGACCAGACTATCACAGCTGGAGAAGTTTTGATCATGGAAGGTCGCCAGGGAGGTTGACAAGCCCCCCAGTCAGCTTTGGAGATGTTCCAGCTAGTGGTATGTGGAGAAAAGGTGTCATGCAGGAGATGGATTATGCAGGGGAAATGGTCGCTCGAGTATGTGTCAGACAGAGCATACCATTCCAACCGACATGCAAGTTGGATTGTGGATGTTGAGAGGTCCAGGTGGGAATAGGTATGCGTTGTGTCCGAAAGGAAGGTAGGTGCACCGGTATTTAAGCAGAGAAAATTGAGATGGTTGAAAAGGTCTGCCAAGAGGGAGCCTCTCAGGCAGGATGCTGGAGAGCCCTAAAGGGGATGGTGGGCATTAAAGTCTCCAATCAACAAAAATGGTGTAGGAAGCTGAGTAATCAGTTGTATCATGTCTGCCCTAGTGAAAGCAGACAATGATGAAGTGTAAACAGCAAGAATGGAGAATGTGAAAGTGGAGAGAGTAATCCGGAAGGCAACTACCTACAGATCTGTGTGCAATGTGATTGGATTATAGTAGACCTCATCAAGAACCAGCAACATGATCCCTCCATGAGCCTGAATACATGCCACAGGGAGTAGGTCAAAACGCATGGAGGTATAGTGTGTCAGGTCAATACGATCGCATGGGCGTAACTTCGTTTCTTGGAGACCTACGACAAGCAGGCATAAACTCAACAATTGCGTCTGCCCCCTTCCTGAGCTGGTTGGGAGTGGTGGCTTCCTCCGCCGGTTAAAGGCCAGATGATCGGCTACCAGTGGTGCGGCCTGGCGAAACTGAAAATGGCCGGGGACGGGAATTTGCGCCTCTGCAGACATGGAGAACTCTTTTTTTTCTATGAGCCTTCATTGCAGAACTACGTTTTGCCGATAGAACAGTTGATTTCTGTGAAGTTTGTGTACACAAGAAACCTTCGCGTGTCAGTTCCTTTTTGAAGGTCTGAGCCCCTGATTTAGAGGTCCTTGTCTTAGGAGTAGCTGATGAAGATGTTTGAGAGTTAGGGTTGGTGGGAGGAAGAGGAGACATTGATCAGGTGATCTTAGCACTGGCTGATCTGATGATCAAATTGCTAAATGTTAGATCACATGTCTGTGTAGCCACCTCCCTGGTAGGCCAAGGAGAGCCGAGAATGATACTGTATTTGCCTGAAGGAAGCACAGTGGGCTTCCTGCTAATGAATAACTTGCAAGCAGCTGACGTCGACACCTTCTCGTTCACTCGAATTTCCTGTATACTTTTTTTATCTTTGTAGAGGGGGCAGTCACGAGAGGAGGCAGCATGGTTGCCCATGCAGTTGATACAATGAGGGGATCGAGGTGGACAGTCACCCTCATGGGCATCCCTGCCACAGGTAATGCATTTAGCTGCACTTTATCAAGAATGCCATGTGTGGTTAAACCACTAACATTGGTAACACTTTGTAGGGCTGGGTACATTCAGCCGAACAGAAATGACCTCGTAACCCGCTATAATTCGTGAAGGCAAGTGCACATTGTCGAATGTCAGGAATATTTTTTGGGTCAGTATGTGGTCCTTGTCAACCCTTTTTATGACCCGATGGACGGCTGTCACTCCCTGATCAAAGAGGATAGACAATCTCCTCATCAGTTAGTCTGTCAGGTGACCTGGTATACAACATGCCACGCGACAAATTCAAGGTGTGGTGGGCCTCCACACCTACAGGATCTATGTGTAAGGGAGGGGCTAGAAGTAATTTTTGGGCCTGGAAGGTGCTCTGTCTCCAACAGCAAGGTACCGCTGCACAACTGAGTACATGATTTCACTGGTCCTGCAATCGCATCTACACCATTCTGAATGACGAAAGGGTTGACTGTTGAGAAATCGTGACCGCCAGATCTTGTGACAACAAGAACCTTCAGTGCTGGTGGTAGAATTTTCGGAACAGGAGTTTCATCTAGCTTTCTTTTTTGGACAGAAGACAGAAGACAGAAGAAGAAGAAGAAGAAGAAGAGAAATCCATTGCAGACGGACGAATCCCTCATGATTGCCAGCATCTCCGATGGCGTGCTCCTACCTCGTCGGGGCCCTCTCAGACGGCACTCCCGCCTTAGGTGATTGTGCACACCTGAGGTCATACCTCTCAAGAAACAGACAGAGGGACTAATCAGCACGTTCGGAAGGTACAGCTCAGGCAATCACCCCTCCCTGAGCCTGGCCTTTACCAGCGGTACATGAGTGCCTTACTTGTCTAACCAGGGCGGGGAATTACGTGTTACCCCGCATCACCGGCTATGCGTGTGAACGCATTGGCCTTCAGACATGCACATGGTAGAAAGAAGAGAGGAAAGAGAGAGAGGAATAGAAGAAAGAATCTCAAACACCGAAGCCGAGAATAAGACATGGAAAAGAAGGCAAGGAGAATGAGGAAGAGAGAGAAGTAAGGGCATGAAAACAAGGAGAAGAGTGAACGTAGGGAAACACCAATAGAGGAAGAAAGTGTGGGGATGGAGAAAAACAAAGGAAACAGGATCCCGGATTTTTCAAACATCCATGTCCGGGCGAAGGCTCGATACATTACTCCCAAAAAGAGAGAGTGGGAACGAGGCGGCGTGGGGTAGGGGGGTAGGGCAGACAGGAAAGGAAGGAGAACTGCACTAGCTCGGGGCCCTGTGCTCGCCACGCACATATCCAAAAAAAGAGTTGTGGACCACCCTGGGAGCATAGCCATGTCGAGATGAACCGGAGTACAAAGATTGGGGAAGGAGGGGGCAACTGGGAGTCGGCAAGGATAGGGAGGGAGGGCAGGGTGACAAATGTGGCCAGTAAGGAAGAATTGGCTGCAATAGCTCAGAGTCCCACGTGCGCCATGTGTGAACTCATGAAAGAAGAAAGAATTGCAAGCCCCCTGCAGGAGGAGGGGGTTCTGACTTGAGGGCATCAGAGTGTACCATAAAGTTGCCCACCATAAAACTTCCATCATTCAAATGTGATGTAAAGCGGTTCAGGCATCATTTGTGAGTCTTGTGGTAAATGACGAGGAATTAGAGGACACTGCTAAATAACCACTTGCTTAGTTCAGTAACATGTGCAGCTCACTGCCAATCTTCTTGTGACTACCACCAATTTTAATGTAGCTTTTGATACAGTTTGCAACACATACAATAATCCTAGGCTGATTGCATCAGCACATCTGAAGAATGATGTTAATGTTCCTGTCAGTGACCGGGGAAAGTGCAAATGAACTTTGTGCACTACTTCAAGCAATGTTCATTTGCTGATTGGATTACAACTAAATGTATCCTTTCAAGACTTAATTATATCACTGTTCTTTATAGAAAATGTTGACCCGTCTGTAGGAACAGAATTTAAAATCTGCCTGAGTTTCAATAGCTTTCTGACATTAGAATATAGATGTGCTTTACTCACAAATAAATGCAAATCCGAAATCGTTAAGGCTACAGTACTATCAAGACACAGCACATATTGGAACAAACAGCAGATCACCTGCAACGCCAAGCACATTGGGCATTTGAGATGAATCTAGTCCCTGCTAGTGCTGCATTGGTCAAGTGCAGCAAATTAAGGCAAGCCACAAGTAGCAAACACAAACCTATAGTGATGCCCAACAAACTGATCAACAACTGTCCCAAGGGTGATCGTAGGGCTTCTAGTTGCACATCTGTATGCTGTCATGCTTGTTGAAAATGGCACCACACACTGCTACAGACAGAAATAAAACAACAATGATGGAACAAGGAAGGACTGTCCTAGTGACATGAAACACAAAAACAATGGTATACATTCATCAAATACATTGCATTATTGCTCACTTAAAGTCATCAGAGACAACCAAATGCTACTTACGACAGTGACAACACAGTTGACAGATAGCAGTGGCACATGGCAAACTTATGCTCCCTTAGTTTCTGACTCACAGTCATGATTTATATCTGAAGCATGTGCACAGTGCCTCTCACTTCACAGATGGCACAGTAAAGTATACATGCAAGGAACAGGTGGAATCATATCAGAAACGAAAAAGCACATCTCGGTTCAAGTTGAATCCTGTATAAACATCTTCATTTCACCTTCTGTCTGGGATCAAGACAAGATGTCAGTTACCTTCAGCAAAATTAAACAGTGTGTTGGATTTGACACGTATAAAACTAATCGATCTAGAATTTTGGTCACCTGCCAAGATCGACAAGTTGCTGGGAGCAAAAGTTTCTCTGTACATTCAGAAGGCAAGGACTATCTCCATAAGAACTTATCATCCAGTGCTTTAAGAGACAGAACTGTGTTGGGTTATGTATGTCAAAGGAGTATCAAATGGTAGAACACAAAATTTTGTCAAGGTGGCCATTCATGTTATGCTTTGTGAAAACTGACACCGACTTTCTTGAACAAACTGTGGAAGACAGAAGGATTAAATCATGTCTGAGCCATAGCAACATTTGCACGTGTGTGTTGGTTTGGTGGGGCCTGGAGAACAGTTGGCTGTAGGGAATGTGGCTGGCAAGTTGTTGCTTTTGGCAGACTTCCACTGTCCGGTGCAGGTCCTGAGATGCCGCTGAAGGTTGAATCAGTCAGGGCGAGCTCGGTTGGCTCACATAAGGCCAGATAGCTGTGAGCTGCATGAAGACATACAGACATTGCATGCAACCTGATTGGCAAGTTACTGTCTTACTCTACAAGCTTCAATTTTGTGTCTCCTCAATGATCACCTGAGTGTGTAGGATGCAATAATATCCTGGCTCGAATCCTGCAATGCACGGGCCCTTCACAACTGAGTGGAGTAAAGTGTTGTTCTTTTATATTTGAGTGAGGTCATGTCTGTGTTATCTAAAATTGCATCTGTTATATTAATGCACCTATGAGTGACTGAGTGCATGATCATCAGTCAGTGTTATTAATTGCAATTTGTGTTCCAGGTAATATGTCACGCAAGTGTAAGAGTATTCCCTGTTAAAGTCTCAGGAAGAGAATCAATTGTAACATGATCTATGTCAGAGGCAAAGTGATCTTGGTACATGGGTACACTTGAGTTATTTAATCAGCAGGTGCTGATATTTTCAATTCTGAATAACAGAAATTTTGAACAGTGTTAATTACATTGCTAGACACTTGTGCCATTTGTTCACATTTTCTACTTCCTGCACCTTCTTGTGTGAAGCTTCATTTATGCAGAATTCTGTTCCCATTGGTGTGTGTTGGCAGGGTAGCTTTGGCAGGAAATGATGTGTTCTTGTTCCCTGTGCCCAGAGCAGAGGCATGTTTGCCTTTTGCCATGGTGGCACCTCTGTCGTCGCACGGCGTCTGAGTTGACTGGCAGTCTGCTGCCCCTACCAGTCACTCGAGTGAAGCGGAGTTGCTCATCTGACATGTTCCATGGCAGTGTGTCACAGTTTGGGCAGGAACCAGTAGTCTGCTCTATTCGGTGAATTTATTTAGCTCAGAAGGCTAAGGTACATTTACCAAGCCTGAGGTTACTCCTCCTAATAACTAACTACTCACTTAAATGTTGCACCCTTATTAACAATTCTCAATACGTTAAGTTTAAAACCTGTTAGTTATCAGTGTAAACTGTCGATCTTTACCTTGGTGCATAATCATTAGTCCACTTGGGGAATTTAGCTGCTCATTCTTTGTTGACTGTGATAGCTCTCTCCTGTAGCTCGCGATCTGCTCTGAATTTTTGACAACTGTACGTTTATTAAATGTCAGTTTTAATGTTTGTTTGCAATGCATGGTTTGGGATTCATACTTAAAATTCATACCTTCCCATGGCATCTCTGGTATGAGGCACTGTGTATTTTACTGCTTACTGGTTTTCCTTTCTTTTTGTTATGTGTTGTACATTACTAAGAGGCCTTCCAGCAAATACAATCAGTGGTGTGGCTTGCGAATCTTCCTGTATTTTGATGAATGTTTTTCAATTGTGCAACAGTAACTTAAGTTTGCAAATTGTTAATGCATCTAATGTCAGTCACTGCAATTAATTTGATTGATAAAATTGTTTGTTGAACCTGCCCAATTCGTGTGACCTTTCCTTGTTTTGTGAAATGTGTACTTCCAATGTCATGCCCTTTTCATAATGGTACAATTGCCAAAATATGGATTCTAATTAATTAAGCCTGCTAAAGTTTTTACTGCGAGGCTCATGACTGTTTTAATACGCTTTTAAATTGTAATAATATAGATGTTGTTAAGTAATAAATTGTATTACATAAAACAACAAATAAAAAAATATGTGAGTCCACATTCCACTTCTTTTCCTTAAAGCTGTCCAAACACTAGTTGTGTGGTATCAATGACTTAATGATGGAAGAAGAGCAGCAATGTGACTCGCACTTCGTGGAACACACAACTAAAGATTCAACAGATAGGTTCATAGTTCATCTTCCATTTCAGGAAGAGCAAAGTTTGTTATGCAATTCTTTCCACAATGCAGCAAAATGCTTCTCTCGGACTGAACAGAAACTAACAAGACAATCAAAGTTTGTGGAAAGCTACACAGAGTTTATGAGGAAGTATGAAGGTTTACGACACACGGTAGTAGTAGTCATGACAGAAGCCATTTCATAGTACATGCCACTTCAGCTCAACTACTAAATAAGAGCAGCATTTGATTGTCTTGCCAAATCAAACACAAATTTGTCACTAAACAGTCTTCCAATGATATGACCAACCATTCAACATTATTTGTAATCCATAACATTATGCTTCCACATACATCACATTGCCTTCACAGTAGACATGGAGAATATGCATTGACAAGTTCTGGTAGTAGATGAAGATTGCACTTTCCAAAGAATATTGTGGAGGAGTGACAGATCTGCACCACCTCTGGGATACCAATGAAAGACAATCACATACAGAATGACTTGTGCGCCCTTTCTTGCAGCCAGTGGTCTGTTAAAGTTAGCTCACAAAGAGAGTGAGCAGAGTGAGGCAGCAAACAATCTCACTAATCATTTCAATATCGACCATTGTATCTCAGGATGCAATACAGTAAGGGGTGAAATCAAGCTCCAGTAAGATCTCATTAAGATATTGATAAGAGGTGGAGCTTCACTATGGAAATGGTACAGCAACACAGATGAACTATTCAAAAATATCCCCTCAGTGGTGCAAGAAACACAACTACTTTTACTGCTTGATAATGATGAGGATGTTAGAATTTGAGATTTATTCTAGCATCCAGCTGCTCAACATTTTGAAAGTGTGAACAATTTCAAACCAGCACCTAATATCTACAGCTTCACAAAATGCACTGTACTGTGTGCCACATCATACATATTTGATCCATTTGGATTAATTAGTCCCATTGTGATCACATTTAAGATATTTTTGCAATGTCTATGGCAGCATAAGTTAATGTGGAATGGGCCCTTGTCCTCAGAGTTGCACACCTTGTGGCAGACACTATACATTGAGATTCATATGACAGGCAGCATGCGTGTTGATCATATGGTCACTGCAGGAGGGACAGCTACCTGTATACAGGAGTCAGTACAAGATCTGGTTGATCATCCAAAGGTTGATCATTTGATTCTGTTTCATGTATCAGAGACATACCTGAATATTACTGGAAGCAAATCCCAAACAGCGAGCATAGCTACAGAACGTAGCTACACAGTTACTTTTACTTCACACAGCACAACCGGTGATAGATGAGCTACCAAACATGAAGTTAGATTTATTGAATTACTATGCAACCCAAGATAAAGTTGTGATACCCAAAGACAAGAAGACCTCTCTATGAAGTGCACGAGAAATCAATTTAATGACCATGATAATATTCTAAAAAGGGTTTTTTTCAAGTTCGTCTGGCTATGATAATAGCAAAAAGAGTGACTCCATTACCATTTTAAAAATGGTGAATGACATATAATTGCAATAACTAAATATTTTAGACAACTGTAGGTGGTAAATATCATGTTTAATGAATATCAAATGTGGTGTAACCTAGCTCTGGGGTAAAGTTACATATTTTGCGATGTCTATAGTACCAATGAATGATGGTCGCTGCCATAAAGTCACATTCTACTTCAAATAATGGGTTTAAACTTTTATTCACTTCAGGAATTTTTTCTCTTGCGCATGAAATCTGCTGCAAATGTGTGAAGAGTTTCTGCAGAGTGGGACAGCAATAGTTGCTTCATCAGGCTTCACTGTACTTGCTGATTTGAGTGTTTTATTCCATGCTGTCTCATTCTCATTCAGTGAAGTGCCTTGCCCTAGATCTGTTGCACTGTCACAACGCCATTACATCAGGAGACAAAATATGAAGTTACGATGTCATTAGCCAGTATGCGAGTATTCTTTGATATATTTTTGTAATTGTTCAGTAGGTAATTACATTGTAATATAAGACTTGAGACAACACTTCACTTACCAGTGCAAATGAAGTTGCAAAGGTTGTGGTGTCAGGAAAGATTGGAGTGCAAAAAATAATAAGCATGAAGTGAAGATGAATAGGATATGTAGAAAGGTGTTGATTAATTAAAATCGGGTGTGCAGGGCAGCCCACAGAAGGGCTAAAAACCATGGGCTAATGAAATTTGTTAGCACCCTGGAAGGAGGCTAGGAAACAGTGGGGGGGTTCATTACATGCCACAAAGCCAAACTTCCTTTGCTGCTGGTGAAACTCACCATCTCTCTGTCAGTCTCAGTGGTGCTGCCTCTACTTTCACTCACCTGAGCAATAGGACGCGGGGCTTCCCCCACAACAGGGCCTGATTGACAAAAAAGGAAATTGTGTGTTAATATAAAAAATACTTAATCTGCAAAAGTCAAACAAACAGTTGATAAATGAAGACTGTTTCAATATGACATTATAAAGAACAGAATCAATTATTTCAATCTTTTAGAGACCCTAGTGATCAGCGAATAACTGAGCATCTAATCTAGTCATTTATGTACAACAGTGAACATTACTAACCGAGTTCCATAAAGTCAGAACTTTATTCCAGTTGCAAGCTGGCTATCTGAATACCACCAGGGGCAAATAAACTTTTACTGTCAACATTTCAAATAATAATTAACCAAATTCTATTATTTAAAATCCTGTAGTAATCTGCTTATTAAAACATACAATTTTATGTTACAGGGTTAATTTAACAATTGGGAACTGAGTGTATGACTGTATATGCAGCCTCACTCACTGCAAGCATATGCTGACATTTTATTCATCCAGTATTTGACAATGAGAGCACTTGGTGACTTGCAGAAAACTTCACCAAGAATTTCAAATTATCATTAACTTTTATCAGGGATACCCCACAGAAAGTAATAGCAAGAATGTTATCACTTACCACATTTTTGTTGTTCATGCAGTAAAACTGCACATCAAACAAATACTATGTAATCCTCCTTTCTTTACTTACAGATGATACACATAGCCAGGAGACGGTGTAGCAGATTATCCGGGGTATTTCTCAGGTGCATTCTTTGTAGAGGTGAGGTAGGATGAAATTTGTTGGGTATGGGAACAGGGTGGAGTAGAAGACATAATAGGAATGAGGTGGAAGTGTGTGGTGTACCATATGACTGGTACCTTACAATGCTGTCTTGAGACATTCAACAGAGTGCTGCCTGTTGCTGGCATGTTAATAAATCTGAAACAAACTCAGAGCAGCTCATCTTGCCCATGACAGACATTGTATAGTTTCTGTATAGGGACCACATGACACTGGACAATTTTCCGGTATTCCTGTGCTCTTCACAGCCTTCACAGACCACTGCACAATGGCTCACCAGCCAACCCAAGTCCCAGACTTGACATCCACAATCCACTTCCGAGTGCCATGACTATATTAATAAGAATGTAGCCCACAATATTGACATCACTAGTGCAAACTACTCTTTAGATACCTAGAGCAGTGCCTCTCAGTTGTTACACACAGAGTGCTGAACTGGAGCTTCAAGAATAGTTATCATGTTATCAGATATCTTGTAGTGGATCAGGTCATTCTCTACCTTGCCTTAAATAGAAATCTGTTTCCTTTGCTGCATGTTGTTACATACAATCTGTGTTTCTATGAAGCTCTATTCCTCTTGGCTACTTAGAAACACCTCTCTTTTTGTGGTTTTTTCATTACTACCTTGTCTCTGGAAACTAATTACCAGTGTCTTGTATTCCATTGGGCCGCCTTCATCTCTGTGTTCAAGTGCTTCTATGCTTCTACACAGGGTTTGAATGGTTTTGCTCCATGTTCAAAAAACACTCTTACCATTTCCTTTGAGTTGGATAGTACTCTACACCTTTGTATTGTGATGTTCTCTGATTGATTGTCTTCTTATTACATGTTTTATCTTGCATCTGTTTTCATCCCTCCTTGATGATGATGTGGCCTGGTATTTTTCTTTCAGAACCGTACATCCTGGATGGCACTGCCATCTCCTCCATGGGGATGACAGTTGTCATATTTTTGGCTGCTGTAACAGTCACAACTATTCCTCTGAGCACTACAATATTGGAATATAGGAAATTACCAGTGCTGCTTGCAGTGCTCAGCTTAACTCATATTAGTGACAACCTTACAGCGTAACAGGACTATTGTTATGTTTTTTTGCACTAGGAAGCCATTTAACATGCCCAACATTATAATGTGCCTTCTGTGTTGCAATGAAGTTCTAATGTTCATGACAACCTGAGCACATTTCTCACCTTGTGCATGGCTCATCCACAATAGGTGGGATGAATGACCATGAGAGTGGGTGGCAGATGGGGCAATGCAGCTCCCTACTGGACTCCCTGTAGAGAGGTGAGGCAGGAAGACAAACACATTGGTCTGGGAACAGACTGTAGTGAAAGTCTGAATGGGAAATATATTAAGAGCAAAGGGACAGTGATACTGTACGTACATTATCTTCGGATACTTATTAGAAATTCTCTCCAAACGTGTGTGCACATTTCTCCTATGTGTTTCAGTTGTTTCTACTACACTATTTACTCCTAGCCTCTTCATTTCAGAGGTAATCAGCTCTCATGTGTCATAAAGTAAAGCATAGAAACCTTATTCTTGCTGACTCTATTCATCATAAATCCCCCTCTTCCCCAGTATTCAAAACACATATCCATAAATAATTGTAAACACTTAAATTATGCCAAGAAACTACTAAGACATCCAAGACAAAATAAGCAAAACAATGCAATTGTTTCCAGTACACTATCTCATGAGGAGGAGGAAAAAGAGTACATCAAAAAACAGTATCTGTACATTTGTGATGGTTAATCTCCAACTACAGTCAGGATTTTGACAGGGTCAGGATTAGTCGATACATGCATTAATTAGCAAAGTTGTTTTGTAAGCTCTATTACTGCAATGCCAGACATGTCATCCAGCCATAGATACTTAGCCTTAGCTGTGGTAGGTATTATAAATGTAAAAACGTAGCTTTGAATATAAAAGGAGTGATCAAAACACTAATTTTTCTGGACACACTAGTTACAACACACAGACATCACTTCTCTTCAAGAATAAGTTATCAGTGAAAATATATGTCTAATAGTATATACCTAGCAAATAATGTAATAAAGATAAATAATATCTTCACTGACTTTGCCACCCACAAAAAAGCAAAATCCTGGAAGTTATTTCTACAAAAGTAGTTAAGAAGCCTTCTTGTGTTGGTGATATGAGGGCTATGTAGCACTGGAATGAAGACAGGGAAGGGTCTAAATGGATGAGAGAACTGACTAATTAAGGTTGAAGTCAGGAGGGTTACAGGAACATAGGATATACTGCAGGGAGAGATCCCACTTGTGCAATTCAGAAAGCTGGGGTTGGTCAGAAGGATCCATATGGCATGGGCTGTCAAACAGTCATTGAAATTAAGGATGTCATGTTGGGCAGCATGCTCAGCAACAGGGTGGTCCACTTGTTTCCTGGCCACAGTTTATCAGTGGTCATTCATGCAGAAAGACAGCTTGTTTCTTGTCATTCCCATGCAGAAAGCAGCACATTGGTTGCAGCTCAGCTTGAATATCACATGACTGGTTTCCCACATATCCCTGCCTTTGGTGGGATAT
Source organism: Schistocerca nitens (assembly GCF_023898315.1). Lineage (NCBI taxonomy): Eukaryota > Metazoa > Arthropoda > Insecta > Orthoptera > Acrididae > Schistocerca > Schistocerca nitens. The sequence goes on along the minus strand of NC_064615.1, from coordinate 1,157,802,022 downwards.
ATGATGTTTGTGACCAGACTGGAGTAGATGGTGGTGGAAGGATGTATGGGACAGGTCTTGCATTTAGTTCTATTACAGCGATATGAGCCATTAAGTAATGGTTGGGAGAGGGGATTGTGCTGGTTTGGACGAGTATATTGTGCAGGTTTGGTGGACGGAGGAATACCACTGTGGGACAGGTGTGAAGGATAGTAGGCAGGACATTTCTGATTTCAGAGCACAATGATAGTCAGAACACTGGCAGAGGATGTAATTCAGTTCTTCCAGTCCTCAGTGGCACCGAGTTATGAGGAGAATGCTCCTCTGTGGCCAGATGGTGAGAATTTGGGGGTAGTGGAGAACTGCAAAGATAAGACACACAAGATTTGTTCTTGTACAAGGTTTGGAGGATAATTATTGTCTGAACACTTCATTGAAACCCCCGGTATATTTCGAGGAGGACCCCTCATCACTGCAGATGTGACAACCGTGGGTGGATAGGCTGTATGGGAGGGACTTCTTGGTATGGACTGGGTAGCAGTTGTCAAAATGGAGATATTACTTGTAGTTAGTAGGTTGGATATGGACAGAGGCAGTGATGTAGTCGTCTTTGAAGTGGAGATCAACACCTAGGAATGTGGCTTGCTGGCTTGAGAAGGTCCTGGTGAGACAAAGGAGGAGAAGCTGTTGAGGTTCTTGAGGAATGTGGATAGGGCATCCACATTCTCGTTCCAGATCACAAAGATGTCTTCAATGAATCTCAACGGGGGGAGGGGTTTAGGATTCTTGGTGTTTAGGAAGGACTTTTAACCTATTACCTCATCAGTCGTATCCCTGTAAAAGACTTAGGTGCAAAACCTGTCCCATACATCCTACCACCACCACCACCACCACCACCACCACCACCACCACCACCACCACCACCACCTTCTTCTCCAGTCTGGTCACAAATATCACCTATCCAATTGAAGGCAGTGCTACCTGTGAAACCAGTCAAGTGCTATATAAGCTAAGATGCAGCTATTGTGCTGCATTATATGTGGGCATGACAAGAAACAAACTGACTGTCCACATAAATGGCCACCTACAAACTGTGGCAAGAAACAAGTTGATACCCTGCTGCGAAGCATGCTGCCCAACACGACATCCTTCATTTTAAGTCTACTATATAGTGAGTAGCAACTTTCTGTATCATAATATTCTTTATTTCAATTCACTTCTTAAGTTTTATGAGTCACACACACACACACACACACACACACACACACACACACACACGCGCGCGCGCGCGCGCACGCGCGCGCGCGAGAAAGAATGGGATTGGTGATTAGATGTTTTTATCTATCCAATTAAATTACACTGTTCGACAAGAGTTCTATTTCTGATATTAAACTCTGTGCTTCTAACCCAGATTACCAAGGGAAATTGTAATATGTAAACAAAATATCATTCTCAGGGATATGTTTTATGTAGTATGTATGTATATTTACATATCCACAATTCACGGTAAACATAGGGAGATTATAGAGAAATACGGGTATGTTGCCACATCCATTAGTGATGGAACATAATTTCTTGTTCAACAGCAGATGGGAAGAATCAGATGTCATTCATTTTTTGTTTTTTTGTTTTGGTTTTAGGGCGCAAAACTGCTATGGTCATTAGCGCCCGGAGATGTCATTGAGTTATCCCCCTCCACATGTACGTCACTGAGACCACCTGCAATAGCCCATTATCTCTAACATTGACAGCCGATTGATGCATCAAAAACAAGTCTGAGGGGTGTTTTGCTGCATAAAGGAAATGAAGTTCCCTCTGTGCCAGTAGCTTATGCCAACTTGACCAAAGAGAATTACCAATTAGTAGAATGGGTGTTAAATTCATTACTATACCATTGATACAAATGGAAAATATTTGCAGATTTCAAAGTAATTGCGATGGTACAGAGAATGTAACAAAGGTACGTGGAGTATGCCTGTTTTCTTTGTGAATGGGATAGTTGAGACAGAAATTGTCACTACAAGATAAAGAAAGGGCCTAGGCAGAGATGGAAAGTGGCCGAAAAGAATGTACAACATTAATGTCAGGTAGCTCCTGAAGATACGCTACTTCCACTGCTTCACGTCAAACTTGGCCTAATGAAACAATTTGTATAGGCCATGGATTAAACAAGCATTGGACTGGCATATCTAGCTACCAGATTCCCTCATCTTTCAGATGCATAAGCAAATGAAGGTGTATTTGTGGGCCCGCAAATAAAGGATCTACAGAAAGACGCAAATTTTGGAGCATTTTTAAATGACACAGAAAAGACAGCATGGGTTTGATTCAAAAGGGTTTCAGAGAACTTCCTCAGAAGAAGAAAGGCTATTAATTACAAAGCAATGGTGAATGATGTGATCAAAGCATATCAAGATCGGGGGTGCAGTATGTCTTTGAAGATACATATGATGGACTGTAATCTGGACTACTTCATAGAGAGTTGTAGTGGTGTATTAAACAAACATGGCGAAAAATACCATAAAGACATTTCTACCGTAGAAAGGCATTATGAAGGGAAGTGGGTACCTTCTATATTAGCAGATTATTGCTAGAATATCATTCAAGAGAAGAAAGATTCACAATACAAGAGAAGAAAGTGATGTGCATTAGAATAGAGTGGTTCATTTTCTTGTCAATTTCCTCTTATTTCTCATATCAAATAAATGCTACAAGGTGTATCCAAAAATATTTCTGTGTTATATGTTAGAACTCACCCTCCATTAATGTGATGAAATTATAACATCATAAATATGTGAATTTCTCTATTGAATTTCACCTCATGTTTGCTGCAATATTTCAGAAACAGAAGAGAAAAAGAAAATTGTGATTATTCATAAACAATCCCTGACAGAAAAAAACTAAGAACAGTTTTTAATTCAGCTATCGAAGTACAAAGAGGATCACAGTGTATTTTTCTAGAAATACAAAAGAAGTTATCTTTGTAGAATAGTGTTATTTTGGCAAAGTTGTTGTATTAATTGTTATATTATTCTATTTCTTCTTTAAATATTGTGCACTAAATCCACATTGTGATGGAATTAAACAAATGCTTTCTTCAAATATTCTTGTAAATTCTATCACATTTCCCCAACAAATGTACACATTGGCAGATGTAAAACAACATTACGATTAGGTAGGCTTGCCAACAAAATACAGATCATTGAACAGAGAGCAGAAAGGATTAAATCTGAGGGTGAAATGTCAGGTGAAAAAGTGGGTGCTGATTGACATCCCAACCCAGTTGTTGTATAGTATTTCTTGCAAGTGTAGCAGAATGCCGGTTGCTGTTATTGTGGAATATCATCACTTCACACAGTCTTCCTGGTTGTTGTTCTGGGATTTCATCTGGAAGATATCTGTTGACGACAATAAATGCCAACAGGATAGTTACACCTCATGCGAGCTACTCTTTCTACACCACATATCCACTGTTCCACCAGATGTCCGACACTATCTTATGTGGATGCATCCAAGTCTTCCTTTTGGGGTGAAAATACATGTTGAACATGGCTCAATAAGTTCTTTGCTACAGAACCACATGATTTTTACAGTTATGGATTTAGAAAGTTACCCCAACATTTGCAGATTTCAGTGATCAGTGAAGCAGATTATATTATTTATGACGACTTTAGTCTCCATTATGTATAGTGTGTGTTTTTTGTACTTATAGAAAACATTACAGCCTTATGCACCAGCCTAAGATGTTCTGTTGGTCATAAAAGGGTTAATGTAGAAATAAACAATCAAAGGCTAAGTCTGGAATAACATTTGCCACAGTCTGTCCCTCTGTCAGTCACATAAATTTTTTTAAACCTGCAGGCCAACTGCATGAGGAGTTGTGGTGGACTGATTGATTGAGAATGTCAGTGAGGGGATGGGTTGGAACATGGTGTAATGTAAGAGGCACAGGGGCAGATACAGGGATATGGATGGAGTTACTGCATGGGATAGGGCAGCATAGGGGTAACGAGTACTAAGGTAAGGAGGATTGTGGAACTTAAGGATGAGTTAAGAGGAACTCCCATATGTTTAAATTAGGGAAGTTGATATGGAAGTGGACGGGGTGACAGAATTGGAGATGGGTCTCGAGAATGTAGTACACTGGTTGTGAAGCTATGACCAAGTCAGGCATCTTGTACTCAGTAGCATGTTGTAAATTGCGTAGTCAATTACCCTCTTGGCAGGCGAGGGATAACCATGGCACCCAGGCTACTTCACACGTAAGTCAGGTGGCGAAATACAGCTTTGTGAAACAAGAGGGATTACAGGGACAATATTCTTCATTTCAAGACATGATGATGAGTTTTCAAATCACTGGCCATGCATGTGGTTAACTTGATCCAGTCCCCGATAACATAGGCAATTTTTCTCTTTAAGAAGCTCAACTATGCTGAATAATAGTTGTATATGTAAATATATTTATCTCAAGATAATGATTTTAATATGAGCCACGACTACAGAATAAGGGAACTGTGATCTAAACATTACTACTTATCGTAGTGAGCCAATTTTTAATGTTAGCTCAGCTTTAAAATGACTTATTTTTAAATATCAATTTGGTAGTTAAAAATTTGTCTTCTTACTCTTTCGTCATGTTTCCCTCACACTCTACCACAGTATACATTTTAAACATAACTGCACATTTGTGACCAACCTTTTTTAGTTACAAAGGCACTGCCAATTTTCAGTATGAATTATGTACCATGTAATTAACATCCTGTGTCAAGTTCAAGTATAAAATTTTGAACAACTGTTTCACTAAAATAGTTTAGCAAAAATAATATGGAAAAAATATCAAATAATAAAATATTAAAGTGATAACTTTAACATGTAATTAAGCTACTGAAGAAAGCAAAAATCTCACCTGCCAGTACCTCCTCTGTGTGTACCTCTTCCTGCTCCTGCAATTAAATAAAAAAGCTGAATAACTTTACAAGAACTGAATTTAAGCATAAATCAAACACCTTCAAATGTGTCAGTGATATGTTATCTCACTGCACATGCTCATCTCAGTGTTAGTAAGTTGGTAAATTATATAATGACAGATTACGAATCAGGTGCGGTGACAAGTAAATACATGTGAAATTTTATTTTAGTGCAATTGACGAAAACTGCATAATAATACAAATGAAGAATCACAAAATATTTCTATTTCAATTGAGCCTAACTGTCTGAATTCACTAGAGTTGCCAGCTGCCACTTACAGCCACTGCCACAGAGCAGGACAAAGAAGCCCACAAAACACAAGTCAACATGGTGGATATGTAAACTACAGCTGCTAGATCCATGAAGGCTGGTGCAAGGATAATGCCAGTGACTGAAATAGAAGTACAGCATAGTTTGCTGGAAAGAACACCCCTCAAATATGACCTAGTGGAGTAGTCTGAAGGATCATGGAAGGGGAAATGAATAACAGACCATTACAAAATTACAGATCATAGAGATAGTGATAGGGTTTATTATGCCTATATCTGCTGCTACCAGGGCAGAAATTTGAAATTGATTCTTGGTCCCAGAGAGCCATCTGAGGTTGGCCCACACAACAGAAGAGGGAGTGGAACAGTTAAGAGAGCTAGTAAATGGACATTTGAAAATTGGTGTCAGATGCAGCTTCATCATGTCCGCACTTGCTTAGAGACCTGTGGGAGCCACTTTGGACAGGTTCTCTATCGGTTGTCTAGCTGCAGCATGTTGAGTGCTGTAATGTACTGTACAGGATTTCCGGCCTTGAGTCTGTACGATCCTCTTTGCTCATTATTCTCTAAGGGGTAGTTTGCTGCAGTTTCTTCCCTTCTTCTTCTTCTTCTTCTTCTTCTACTACTACTTCTTTTTCACTTTATGAGTCATGGATTCTTGCCCACTCTGGTTTTACAGTTGTCTCCACAATCTCCTGGGCTGTCCTCCATCTCTTCTGCCGCTCAGCGTGTACTCCTACATTACCTGTGTAAATGTCTGGTTTTGTATCTTTTTAAATGTTTTATTATGTATTGATCCTATATTTAGTGTTTCCTAATATCTTCATTTCGGATTGTATCCACCCTCACACCACCATTAATACTCCTTTAGGATCTCATTTCTGCCGCCTGTATTTTTCTCAGTTGGTTTTGAGTTGACACCCACATTTTATAAAGCAGTGTGGCTATAGCCATTACTTTCTAATTTCATTTTCATTTCTTTTCCAGTTTTATTTTTAATCATTCTTTGAATGGTGCCACATACAGCTTGAAATTGTCTAAATTTCTGATCGATGTCATTTTCATTTTATAAACTTGTGCCACAGCCAAGATATTTGAGATTTGATAGTTGATCTAAAATGTTGTTTTCTGGTACAAATTTTGATCTGGCTGGATCCTTTGCTCAAAAATACATAATTTTCATTTTATTAACTACAGTTTTACAATTATATGATTTCTGTAGGTTACTTACAACATTAATGGGTATGTGTGTCTCATTCACCTTAATCATTATTTGATCATCTTCAAAAGGAAAAGTATTTAACTGAACACTATCTGACAGCCCTATTTCAGGTTCTACTAGCAATTTCAGTTTCTTCATACTGTCATCAATACAGGTATTAAAAAGACAATCCGCTCACTTCTTTTAATTCCTGTATCTATGGTAAAGGCAGTAGTTCTATGGCGACTCATTTCTATCAAAATTAGGTGCATATAGGGTAGTCCCTATTTTCTAGCATTTGCCATAATTTCATTCGATTACACTAACAAACGCCTCCTGAAAAATCTATGAAAGTGAAATTTGCTTCCAAATCACTTTCTCTTGTTTGTACCATTATTTGCCTAATGGTGAAGACATTACTGATGCATGATCCCCCTTTCATACGGCCCACTTTACTCTTCTCGTAACAGACAATTTGCAATAGTTTCTCTGCAATTAGCAAATTCACACATTATAACATCTGAAGTAGTCCTATGTAGGTCAAATATACACAGTTGTCAGAAGCAGTGTGAAAAGACTGTAATTGGGTTGAAGGGTAAGCTGTGCTGAGAAAGAGTTTGAAGAAAAAGATAAGATACGTTGGGCCATTCCCAAGTTACTTAGCATTGACGTTAGCTTATCGGGCTGTTGCATGCACAAATTCAAGCGGTCCGCCACTTATATTTAGAGTCAGTTGTTCCCATGGCATAGATATTAGTGCTGGGGACTGCTCAGCCTTTGAGTCAGTTTCGATCCGTACTACAGTCCCATCTTCAATTTCGCTAAAACTTATGGGCAAGCTGGGCAGTGGAGAACAAGAGTGGTGATGATGATGAGTTGGGTTGAGGTGGTGCTCGACATCACGGTCATCATCACCCTGACAAAAAGTCAACATGAAATCTCATGGGTGGTGACAATGGCTGTCCACACAATCAGAGCAGTTTATAGCGTACTAAAGTCTGCCGCCCTCCCCACCAGTTTAGGGATGAGGCCTAACAGTTCGCAACGTATCACCACTCTGTTTACACTTGTATCTGTATCTGCGAGTATGGTGGGCAGATCTCCAAGAGACCAAGGGGTGGAATAATAACAGTATACAGAACACACATAACCACAATATGCTGAACTGGAAGTGGCAGAAAAACTTCACAGAGAGGTGGAACCTCACGCTGGAAGAGGAAGCCATGTGTGAAAGGGCTATGCCCGACGTGCAGTCTGATAAGCAAAACATCCTTCCAGCAGCGAGGCTGACACAAAGTCTGCCAAGCTTTTGTGGTCTGTTTCAGTGACTGCAGTTAGTTGTCCAACATCTGCTACCATTCAGTCTCCCAATGACGTATGATGCATCTGTCAGAAAGTGAGATAATGGCATGCAATGGGATGAGTCATTGATGGACAGCACCATCCCAACATGCTTCCTCGGTAGCTTTACCAGCCGTGTTGTTTCCGTGTATCCCAACATGGACAGGTACCCAGCAAAAGATCACCACCTTGCCACGACATTCGAGCCACAGTAAGCAGTCATGGATGAGCTGAATCAGTGGGTCTATCAGATGCATTTGAAAGAACAAGAGGTCCGAGTGGGAATCGGTGTGTATGGTGACTGAAAGGAACATTGATGTTGTTGTACTAAGGCAGATGAGGTTGAGTGGATTTAGCAGGTCACTCAAGAGGGAACCTATCTGACAGGTTTTCAAAGAGCTCCAAATGAGATGGTGGACATTAAAGCCACTGAACAGGAGAAGAGGGGCGAGGGAGCTGACCACTATGCCTGAAATTGTGACAGCTAATGATGGAAGGATGTAGACCTTGCTAAGAGAAAAGGTGAAATAAGGAAGGAAAATGTGGACTGCAACAGCTTGCTCCTGAGTGTTCAATGGGAGTGTTTCTTCTGGTCTTTCTGGCCTACCAGTTGGGTAGAAATTGATTTTGCTGCCAGGAGTGAAGATTTGGTGGATTGCTGCACAGCTCTGGGTGAAGGAGATGGGGACACTACCATGATACCAGGCAATTTCAGAAGAGCAGTGCTAAATTAGAGGTTGCAAGTCTGTATGGCCATGTCCACTGGGGAGCGACACCTAGCAAGAGAAACCCTGTAAGTGCCAATTGGTAAAATGCAGGGCTTATGACTAGCCAACAACTTGTAGCAATGGGGTCAAATACTTTTTCCTTCTCCTGGGTATCCAAAACAGCCCTTTCATTGAGATACATGGGACACTTGTGGGATGAGGTGGCATCATTGTCATTTCAATTGATACAGATGGGAGGAGGAGGTGGCAAATGAACTTCTGAGTATCTCTACCACAAGTAACACATTTGCCTGTGTATCAAGAGGACATGCAAGTGTGGTTACGATGCAGTGGTTTTAGAATGTACAGTCAAACTGTGATAACTCCATAGCTCATTTTAATCTTTGATAGAAGCACTAATTGAGAAAATGTGAGAAAAAGAGAGCATGTAGGCAGTAAATTTGCTTTGACCTCTCATTACCCAAAGGTGTGCACTGGTGCTTTGAGCAGAGAGATAATGTTGGATCCCCCACACACCAGTTTATGAAGCAGCCAGTTGTAAATAACACTGTATGTAGAATTCTTTGCACAATGAGCCTTGATATAAATGGGTCTGCTGTGGGAGAGTGAGGTTGTACGCAGTTGTTGGGCTCGAAAAATCACAGCTGGTCTCCAAAGGCAAAGTGCATGAGAGCAGGCATTTCTGAGTAGTTAATGAATGAACTGTAGCTGAATGTTGTCCTTCAGTACATGACACAAGGAATGGAGGTGCAGATGGGAGACATACTGGATCCATTTACGTTTACTAGATATGGACTGAAGGCAAGATGACTGGCCCACTGCAAGAAAACCTGCCTTGATTGGTAGCATATCCAATGGTGCACACCCTTTGGAGGCCTCTCACGGGGACTCATCCACCTTAGGTAACTGTTTATACCTCAGGTCATGCGTCAAACTCCAGGCTGAGGGACCAATTGGCAATTGGGATCGTAAGAGCTCTTGCAATCACCCCTCCTAGGGTCTGGCCTATACCATGGGGTATGTGCAAACCCTACCTGTTAACCTTGGGCAGGGAATTGCACATTACCTGATATGTGCCATGTACATCGACTGGCCTTCAGAAGCATGCACGGAGGAAGAAGAAAGAAAGACGTCAAATGCTCAAGTTGAGGGAGGGGAAGAGACAGTGAACATAGAACAGAGGAAAATAACAGATGGCAGACTGAAACTTCCTGGCAGATTAAAACTGTGTGCTGGACTGAGACTCGACTTGAGACTCGGTCTGACAAACAGTTTTAATCTGCCAGGAAGTTTCATATCAGTGCACACTCCGCTGGAGAGTGAAAATCTCATTCTAGATGGAGGACTGTTCTGATGCCGGACTACCAAAACTTCAGAACACAATTTCAAAAGTAGCAGAGACATGTTGCCCAAGGGAGGGAAAAAAGTTAATAAATATTGGACTTAGCAGACTGTCTTGATCCATAGCTTTCATGGTGGTGTTGAGGAGGAACATACACTACATTTCACAGGACTAATGTTCTCAGATTTCTTACTGGCGTCATTAAAGTTCATTCTGTCTAAGACACCTTAGTATGAGCTAACACAACAGATTTCTGCAATGCTGTAGTGTGTCTGACCACCTTTTACAACTGACTGGAATTTCTTTGACATTTGTGAAACATCTTTCAATAAAATTTAGTTACAGTAGCCATTGAAAGCATCAAACATTAATCTTTTGGCAGCCATCCACAGCAATCTGACATCTCTATATCAATAGATCTATGCTTTGATATATACCTATTATGCACAAGTCTGTTTCTTTGTAAGTTCCTCTACAGATCGTATACTGAAGGCTTTCATGACCGGATGTCTTAGCTGTTAGTACACCTTCTGGGTTGTAAGGTCATGGCACACAAAACTTTTGTTCATAATATTTCATCAAGCATTGCACAGGACACCTTTGGATGTGCTTGTGAAGCTGCTTTACAATTCAGTCTTGGGGTAATGTTTAAAAAAGCATTAACTTGTGAACTGAGGCAAAACACCGCACACTCTCGAGGCTGTATCAAGTTCTCGCAACAGGTGTTCTAATGTCCACAGAACTAAACCAACTAAAACTTTACGCAGCCCATAAACACCTGAAGTACACTTAACTTGTCAAGAGTGCAAACCAAGGAGAGATTCCCCAAGGAAGCAACCATTCATGTGTGGCAAAATATCAGTCTGGTTTCTAAGCTCATGAATACAAAATTACAGAGTGTCAGTGGTCTTGCCTTAGACAGCAGAGGCTTTTTTTCAATACACACAGCCAGGATGCACCATGTCGGGAGCCACCACAATCAGTTCGTTGTATTCCAGCATCACTAGTTCCATGTTCTTTATTGCTATTCCATGATCTGCAGGTGTGGATGACCAACCCCTCCTCCGTTAATGGAGATATAAAGCCAAAGATGGCCATACCTCTGTCTTAAGTATTTGGCAGGCGGGGGTTGAGGGGGAGAGAGAGAGATTTGCCAGAAGCCCAGTCAACATTTCTGTCTGGACGTCAGTATAATCAGATGTAGCTGCTGCCCCAAAATGCAGCTTCGAATGTGACAACTCTTATTTGCCTGGATCAGTGGGTTGCTGATGTGGCAACAGAGGTAGCAAAGCAAATGCTGTCAGTTGCAATTACTGCACCGTGTACAATGAATGCTGCTGTGACATTAAGTAATAATTGTGGTGTGGGGTCCCAGGTCCCATAGCCCAATACACTAAAATGAAATACCAACATTCTCTGTACAGGTTGTAGGCCCTAGAGTTAGCTAAGGTAGCAGTTGGCAATGCTTGTGTCACTGTTGTAATGGGTTCCTGTGTATTTTACACCTACTGTCTCCAACAGTGTGCCACAGAGTGGCAGATTTGTGATAGCAAGCATCTTTGACATTTGGGGTGGTGCTATACTGGGCCAGAAACTGGAGCTAGATTCACAGAGTGGAAATCTGCGTAAGTTGGCATGAGGAGACAGCAGGTTGCTTCTGGGCATGCTCATAATCGTTGGAGCTTGGGAGAGATCGGTGTTTATTCAGATTTCCAGGTGAGGTATGTGTATGGAGATACCTTATGACTGTGGCCTGAGATGCAGGTGGTTGGATTTTGTATGACAGTAGACTGCTGGGTGACATATGGACTGCACAGGATAAAGGAATTACCTCTAACAGTGTGTTCTACACCTATATTACTACCGTACAACATATGTCTACATTTCTGGTTATGCAGCCTACATGTATACTAGTGGTGACAACTCAGCATTCTGTCATCATTTTGCTGCTAACTGTTGTGATTCCGTAACAAAATTTACCCTTTTTAGGAACAGGTGTAATTCTTATGTTACATCGAGCTGTTTCTCAATTCACCATGACCTTTCTCATTATATGGTTGGTTGGTTGGTTGGTTGTTTGTTTGTTTGAGGTTTAAGGGACCAAACAGCAAGGTCATCAGTCCCTTGTTTCAAATATGCTCCATTCTGCTAATGGGACATCGCAGTAACGTCAGAACAATGAAACAGAAAAAGGGAAAAATGTAAAAGGGCAGTCATGTTGTCATTGGTAAAAACAAAATGAGGGCAGTTGGCAAGAGAACGAAGCCAATACTATGCTGAAGCAGCATAGACAAGACCACCTGTGACTTAAAAGGTACAACTGCTATAATGTAGAAAGTACGTATGGGAATAGAAAGACTAACCAACCCTAAAAAAAAAAAAAAAAGCGGGTAGAAACAGAGTAAAAGGGGAAGAAAAGAGGATTTTGGTCAGGGAGGTGAATCGGGAATCTCCCAACACTGCTTACAGTGGGAGACACCCAAACACTCACCGCCCTGCCCCAACACCAGAGAGAGATTAAAAACCTTAAAACTGAGAATATAAAACACTTTCCCAGAGGAAACCGAGAACCGGAGAGACCATCCGGGAATCGTCAGCCAACATCAAAGGTAAAGTGTGGGCGAGTCTACACTTAGCATGCAGATCCAAAAGAAGGGGGCATTCAACCAAAATGTAGGCTACTGACTGGAAGGCTCCACAACCACATAGTGGGGGTGGCTCATCACGCAAAAGAAAACCATGGGTCAGCCTGGTATGGCCAATGCGGAGACGACACAGTGTGGTCAAGTCCTTTCGGGAGAGGCGAAAGGAAGAACTCCACGGGCCTGGTGTCACCTTAATTGCACGAAGTTTATTAGACAAGGGAGTAGCCTCGCAAGAATTGGCCCATGACTGTGTGAAGTGGGATTTGATGTGAAGCCGTAAATCCGCTGCAGGAGGGGTTACAGAAAACGGGGGGTAAGTAACTGCTCCCCCAGTCAAAAGATCAGCGAGCTCATTACCTGGGATACCCACATGGCCAGGGACCCAAAGGAAGTCAATGGAACAAGCAACATGGTGAATATCAGCGAGATGGTCATGGATGGCAGAGACCAGGGGATGGTGCGAAAAACACTGGTCAATAGCAAGAAGGCCACTCATCGAGTCCGTACATAACGAAACGCAGTTGCGTTGGGATTGTTTAATAAAGGTAAGGGCCCGGGAAATTGCCATCAATTCTGCAGGAAACACCCAACATGTAGGTGGCAGCAGATGACTTTCCATTCCAACAGAGGATGTGAAGGCTTACCCAACATGATCAGCAGATTTAGAGCCATCAGTGTAAAAAACAACAGCATCCCGAAACTCCCATAAAATTTGGCGGAAAAAGGAACGGAACACCACCGGGGGGATGGCATCTTTCGGACCTCGGCAGAGATCCATCCGAATTCGAGGCCGAGGAACTAACCAAGGAGGGTGGAGGGGAGGGAGCGAGGAAGACAGGACAAAGAAGGAAGCTGAAAATCACAGCAAAGAGACGCAAGGCGCAGCCCAACCGGTAAACCCGCCCGAGGGCGGGAGTCAGGTGGGCGACGTCCATGGTCTGGGAACAGGATAGAATAGGAAGGATGAGTGGGAGAGGAACGAATAGTGAGTGCATAAGACACCAGAAGCTGGGACTGCCAAACAGAAAGGAGGGGAGATCCCAGCTTCAACCAGGAGACTATCAACAGGGCTAGTAGGGAAGGCACCAGTGGCCAAACGGATACCACGATGGTGGACTGGATCCAGCACGTGCAGTGTGGAAGGAGCAGCTGAACCATAAACTTGACAACCATAGTCCAAGCAAGACAGAACTAGAGCATGATAAAGATGGAGGAGGAGGGAACAGTCCACACCCCAAGAGGAGTGGGCAAGGAAACAAAGGACATTGAGTTTATGGAAACATCCTACCTTCAGGAGTCTGATATGGGGCAGCCAAGTGAGCTTGTTGTCGAAAAGAAGAACCAGGAAACGAAACTGTGGGACCACAGGCAATTGTTGTGCATCAAGGTAGAGCTCTGGATCAGGGTGGATCATAGTACGGCAACAGAAGTGAACCACTCGCGATTTGAAAGGAGAGAATTTAAACTCATGTGAGAGGGTCCATGCAGAGGCACGCCGTATAGCTACCTGGAGCTGCCGTTCTGCAGATGCCATCGCGGAGGAACTAACCCAAATGCAGAAACCATCCACATACAGGGCAGGGGCGACCAAGGGACCGACAGAGGCCACAAGTCCATCGATAGCAATGAGGAAAAGAAGGACACTCAAAACAGAACCCTGTGGGATGCCCGTCTCCTTGGTCCGTGGAGAACTAAAAGCAGTACGAACTCGAACTCTGAATGACCGATGGATCAATAACTGGCCGATAAAAATCGGGAGTGGGCCCCAAAGACCCCACTGATGAAGGGTATGTAAGATGTGATGGCGCCAGGCCGTGTCATAGGCCTTGTGAAGGTCAAAAAACACTGCAACCAAATGGCGGCGCTGGGAAAAGGCCTGCCGAACTGCGGATTCCAAGCGAAGTAAATGATCAATTGGAGACCGTCTCTCTCGAAAGCCACACTGGTAAGGGGACAATAGATCCCAAGATTCGAGGACCCAATTGAGCCGACGGGCTACCATCCGTTCAAGTAACTTACAAACAACATTGGTCAAACTAATTGGCCGATATCTGTCAACAGATAGGGGGTCCTTACCAGGCTTAAGGACAGGAACCACAATGCTATCCCTCCACTGAGAAGGGAAGTCACCCTGGAGCCAGACACGCTTAAACACCCGAAGAAGATTTTGCCGTTGTGGAGCACTGAGGTGTTGAAGCAGTTGGTTATGAATGGAATCTGGGCCAGGGGCCGTATCATGAGAAGAAGATAGAGCAGAAAGAAATTCCCATTCAGTAAAAGGGTCGTTGTAAGATTCTGACTCACAAGGGATGAAACATAAGGTGGAAGCTTCAGACCACTGTATCTGATTAAGGAAAGCAATTGGATAGGAGGCTGACGCTGATGCCACTGCAAAATTGGTCGCAATATGTTCTGCAAGAACTAATGGGTCCGTACAAATGCCATCTGGGAGGGGAAGGCCTGGGAGGGTGGACTGCCGATGGCAACCTTGGAGAGAGTGAAGTGTAGCCCATACCCGTGACAGAGGGATAGCAGAACCAAGGGAAGAAACGAATCGTTCTGAACATATCTGCTTACTCTGTTTGATTAAATAACGGGCTTTAGCACGGAGGCGTTTTAAGGTAGTAAGGCTGGCTACGGATGGGTGCCTCTTAAAGTGTTGCAAAGCTCGACGGCGATCACGAATGGCAATGGCAATGGCCGTACTCCACCACGGGACTTGCCGGCGACGAAATGGTCCAGATGAATGCGGGACAGCAAGGGTAGCAGTGCGAACAATCGCGCCAGACACGTCACGTAGGATTTCATCAATACAACCCGACAAGGAGGGAGAAAACACGACCTGTGCAGTGTATAGAGGCCAATCGGCACGTTGGAAAGACCAATGAGGTAACCTGTACATCGGGGAGCAGGAAGGGAGCGTGATAATCAATGGGATATGGTCACTATCACAAAGGTCGTCATGTGGCGACCAGTGTAATGAAGGAAGGAGAGAGGGAGAAGAAAGATCAATGGCAGAAAAGGTACCATGACCAGCACTGAAATGAGTAGGGGAGCCATCATTAAGAAGGCACAGGTCGTGGTCTGCAATAAATTTGTCTATAAGAAGACCTTGTCTAGATGGAAAGGCACTGCCTCACAGAGGATGTCGAGCATTAAAATCCCCAAGGAGGAGGAAGGGAGGAGGAAGTTGCTGAAGAAGTGCGGTTAAGGCAGCAGGTGTAAGAGTCCTGTCAGGAGGGAGATAAAGATTGCAAACTGTGACTGCAGAGTCCAAGTGGACACTAACAGCCACCGCTTCCAATGTAGTCTGAAGAGGAATCCACGTGCTAGCATGTCTGTACGGATCAATGTACAAACGCCACCAGAAGCCCGCAGGGATCCGACCCGATTTCGACAGAAAACACGGAACCCACGGAGGGTCGGTGAGTGAGCATCAGTAAAATGAGATTCCTTGAGAACCACACAAGCTGCAGAGTAGGACAAAAGAAGGGATTTCAATTCCGAAAGGTGATGATAGTATCCATTACAATTCCATTGGAGAACCACAGAACGATGGTTTAAATGGGGGCTGAACACGCTAAATCCAGTCATACCGCTGTGTCCCCACCCATCACCGACAGGGACGGGGCGACATCCATGAACGACAGGTCAGAGTCCGGTTGGGAAGTCGGGAAAGGGACCTCCGGTGACACCAGAGGCTCTTTGTCCCGGGACTTATGTTTATTCTTCTTTTCAGGCTGAGATCGAGGAGGGCTGTGTGGCATAAAGGAGCCAGCTGCAGCAAGATCAGGAACAGAAAGAGACTGGGCGAGCTGGGGGCCGACAGACCGTGGCTCTCGCGGTCGTCGTGTGAAAGCAGACCTTTGGCCTGGAAGGTGCCGGGAAGGGGCATCCCGTGAGAGGTGCCCTTGACCCGCAGACACCGAAGGAGTGGGACACTTCTCCGACTGGGAAGGTGGAGCAGCGCCCATAGGAGAAGGTGTGGGAGCCGCAGGGGAGGGGGCGGGGGGTCCGGGATGTGGGTAAGGAAGGGGGAGGAAGGGGTGAAGATGTAACCAAGGCGTAACTAGATATCATGGACACAGTGTGAAGTCGTGCATATTTCTTACGGGCCTCTGTGTAGGTTAAATGATCGAGGGACTTATACTCCTGTATCTTTTTTTCTTTCTTATATACTGGGCAATCTGGTGAACGTGGAGAATGACTGCCATGACAATTTACACATACAGGAGGGGGAACACAGGGACTCCCCTCATGGAGTGGATGTCCACAGTCACCACAGAGAGGGGCCTGGGAACAGTGGGAAGACATGTGGCCAAAACGCAAGCACTTAAAACACCTCATAGGAGGTGGGATGTACGGTTTCACGTCACAGCGATAGACCATAATCTTAACTTTCTCAGGGAGGGTATCCCCTTCAAAGGCCAGGATAAAGGCACCAGTATCAATACAACTGTCTTTAGGACCCTTCTGAACACGCCGAACAACGTGAACACCCCGCCGTCCGAGATTGTCCCGAAGTTCCTCATCACTTTTGAAGGATGAGGTCCCTGTGAAATATCACACCTTGAACCATATTTAGAGACTGGTGGGGGGTAATGGACACAGGAATTGTGCCAAGATGGGTACAGGCACGAAGGGCTGCAGATTGGGCAGCTGAAGCATCTTGCTCAGGGAGTCCACTTTGCCAAACTTGTCTTCAAGGTGTTTCACAAAGAATAAAGGTTTGACACTGGTGAAAGTATCTCCATCACTCCTGGTGCAAACTAGATAACGGGGGAAAGGTTTTGCCCCTAGACGACGGGCCTGACCCTCTTCCCAGGGGGTAGCCATGGAAGGGAAGGCCGAAGGGGCAAGAGAAGCAGCACTTGAGGAATCAGTTCCAAGCAGAGAGACGGCCACAGAAGAACAGCCAGAATTCTGGACCTGCATGCGTTTCATTTGCATAGCGTCTGCCCTGATACCACCCACTCCGATCAGGGGCTCTCCTCACAGGCACCACCCAACCACAGCAAGGGCCGTCTGGTACGGCGGCCATTGCCAGGAGTTCCGATGCTCCAGGATGATGAGCAACTACTCCAAGGCATGCATGAGGATATCACAGCTCAGGTATCAGTGTGATGCCTGTGTGTTCAGGGGGCTCAACCAAAAGGGTACATAGCGACCCCACCACACGGGCTGGCTACCGTGCTGGCTATGCTCCCTAGTATCAGACAACGATGTGAAAGAAAAGGTGGAATGTACTAGGATGGCGCACGTCGGAGACACTAGGTAAGGTGCTCTTCCCCAAATGGCTCACACTATGGAGGAGAAATTTTGTAATGGAGGTCAAACCCCAGAGGGGGACCAAGGAATGCCAAAAGGAGGAGATGATTATGAAACAAAGCCGAACCGGAAAACAAACAACACCAGGAGGATAGCTGGGCCAACATAAGCAAGGACACTAAGAGAGGGAGAGGAGAGGGCGAGGGGAAAGGAGCAAGGAGGGTAAGGGAAAGGAAATTCAGCCCTGGAGAGAAAGAAGGCTGCAATGGCTCGGGGTCCCGTGCTCGCCATGCACATATCCACAAAAGAGTTGTGGACCCCCTGGGGGATCTCATTATATGTATGTGAATGCAACATCTGAGCAGATGAATTTCGAATGAGGTGTTCCTGCATGATATAAGCAGAGTGATTTTACAGGTTCACGTTACAGTGACAAACAATCAAATATAGATGTAGGTCCAATTTGATATTTAAATATGCGGAAGCAGTATCCACACAAAAAAGGTGGTTGTTTTATGCATGCTATTAGCACATGATGTTTGAGGTACTTGTGTGTCAGGTGTAAAGTTCTAGTGATGTAAATGATTGGCTAAATTATAATATGCGAGCACTGAGTCACTGTAGAAAAAATTATGTTTAGGGGTCTAGACTGTTAGTGATGTAACTAATTTTCTCACAACTTGGTAAAATCCTGTGGACGTTTTCCCACACTGATATTGGTTTCCAGGAACTAATTAAGGTTGTTTTCAGATTACATAATAAAATGTAATGTTTGTGGACCACTAGTCAATATTGCCAGTAGTTCCAGTCCATTGCCATTTGCCGCTGTAAGCTGCAAAGTGGCTGGTTGTGTAGCAGAACCTGGGTTGCCAAATGACAGATGATTAAAAGAAGTTTACTAAGCCTTTTCAAGTGTCGGTAATTAAGTGTTGTTAAAGTCTACCTTGTTTGTAAAAGTACACGAGATGCTTATATTGTCTAGTGTGTGAGGGGAGGGCACAAATTTATGAGAAAAGTTCCTTAATCACTATTTCATGATTAATAGAAAATTTTTCTGTTCAAGCAGTTTCAAGTACATTTTAACTGTGTAAATATTCATTACACTTTTACACGTTTTTGATTAAATAACTTTAAGCACATTAAAATTTTAGAAAGAAGCAATTATGCTAAATGTCCACTGGGACATATAATCCACAGAAGGTGGAACCAAAGGAGAGATAGTGATTAATTACTTTATTATGAGTATTTAATTTCAATAAAAATGTGAAAGTGTCAGTCTGTGTTTCCAACACCCACTCCCCATTAGAAATTCTGTCTGACTATAGCCATTCACCAGGATAACGCAGTATGTGGCTAAGAATTGTGGAAGAACATCATTTACCAGCATCTTTTGCACCACTTTCCACACTTAGGTCATAAATATCCTGACCTTCCACTCCACCTTTAAGTTCAATAGTGGTGATCACGTGCTACATACCACTACTGTGACAAAATGCATCAAACCATGAAGCAGTGACCTGGCAGTTGAGAGAGACCAGCATGGCTGGTGCACCCTCTCGCTGCTGGTGGATCTCATTGTTGTTGACATCCATGCTAGTAGGGAAAGTGGAACCCGAGGTCCACCAGTATCAACCACATTTCCCCATTAAAGGGACAGACAAAATCCGCACGTACTCTACCCCCCTGTCTAAGCCATTGGAGGGTGAGGGGAGAACTTCTGGTGAGTGGCTACTCAGTTCCGTGACAAGGCACGACACAGCCTCACCAGACATTCAACGTGGAGTTTATCTCAAGCCATTATATATGCCATCAACTTAATGCTTTCATGCAAGACGTGCCCCAGTGAGAAGGCTGCAGCAATCAGAGGGTGTGTGGACGAGGTGGAGGTGGAACTACAACATTTCGTTTGTCATGCATTTTAAGCGACAACATTGCCTGGCAGACTGAGCCTCTCTTTCGTACTGAATAAGGTCAAAAATTGAGATGGGCATCTGTGGAAAGGTGAGCAGGTAATCATGACTGATCTTTCAGTGTTGTTTCTAAAATATTGTAAGTGACAAAACAAATTGTTTCTTCCCTATAAAACTCCACATCAGGACTCTCAGGCAACTGGGACAATGAATAGGCATTAGCATGCTGGACGTAGGGCCAAAACCAGATATCATCAAAATAATTGTTGAGAAATATTGCTCAATGGTACTAACTGTTTATGATACATGACAAACAAATTTAGAGACATACAGGCAAACAAAGATTTTTTAACACCACCTCTATCAGGGAGTAATTCTTTTAGGGGGCTTTAGGTCCAAAGATAATTACCTGCTGCAATGCAACAGCAGCCAGTATTAAGGTTTTCTTGGGATTAAAGGTAGTACGGCAAGGAACATAAACTGTGTTTTAACCACAAAAAGTCATTCTGACAGGTGCCTGACCAAACTAATTTTGCATCTTTCTTATGGAGCTGACAGAGGGTGAGAGATCACAAACGCATTTGGTTTGGATTTGTTATACTAGTTCCCCTTGGAAAGGAACAACAGTTCCTTCAAGTTGTGATGTGTGGGCAGCTAATCAATTGTTACGAAGTAGTCATTACTTAAGGTATGGTATTCATACTTGACACTGGGTGCAAAAAAGTACAATTTCCCAACCTACAATGCACACCATTGTCCTCCACACCTGAAACATCCACTGTAAGTTCTGAGAATGTGGGTGGCATGTCTGAAAATTAAATCATCCAGATAAGATGCACACTTCAGGGTATGGCGAACTCTCTGCTTGATGAAATTCACTAACAGTAGGAATACCAAAGGCAATCTGCTAAACTTATACATTAATAACGAGCAACTGCAAATACGTGTCTCTCAAATCAATGTTTGAAAAATAATTCCCACCCAATGTTTGAAAAATAATGTCCACCGCCCACCTTCATTAGTATCTCCTCAATGACAGGGAAGGGATGAACTTCCACCTCTGTGTTTTAATTGTGGCTTTAAAACTTCCATACAACCCAATTCCTGCATTGAGTTTCTTTAGCCAACATTAATGGCATTGCCCACTCACTCAATGCTGCAATCAAAATAACCCTTAATTCCTGTCATTTGCCTAATTCAGTGTCAACTACATCTCTCATAGCAAATGAGAAAGTGCAAGCACAGGAAAACTTTGTGTTCACAGGCCACTTAAGCTGAATGTGGGATAGCAAATCCCTTGCTATACCAAGCGTTTGCTCGGCTGTTTCTGGAACTGTGAGAGTGATTCAGTGTCGTGAAAGGAAATGACTGGTGACATTAAATTGTTTTGTGTCAAAATGCTGTAAAAGCATCAAATCCACAATTATTTGTTGCCGAAGAGGAATTGACCACCAAGAATGTTACTTGGTGGTCCAGATTCTCATATTCTGCTGCCATAACCAGTTGACCTCTTAATGGAACTCTTTGGCAACTATATGAGACACTTTTCTTGTTAAATTCTACACAGCTTGTGATACATTAGCACATTTACCAACATGGCCACAGCACCAATATCAAGCTGAAACACAACCTAGTATCTCAAACTGTACTAGATTGTGAGCTGTTTACCAGATTTGTGAGCTAGGCATGGAAAATGTGTTAATTGACAACTAGTCAGCATTGTTAACACTACACTCCGTAGCGTAGACATCAGTGATGCTGCTACTGTGGTTGCACCTGAGACCACCCTCATTTAAATGCAGACATTTCCACCACATATGTTGAGTGGGGCAACTGAGGCATGCCCTACAATCTAAGAAGCTTACCAGTGCCAAGGAGGTGGCCAGTATCTTCTCCTGTACTGGACCACGAATTGTGATACCACTGCACCTTTCATATGAAGACATGTCCAGTAATGAACAAAGTCTATTCCTACCATCTGTTTTATTAAGTTTTATTAAGTTGCTTAACAGAGCTGCAGCAAGACTGCCGTTTGAGAACTAATGGTGGCACATGCAGATCAGCCCCAAGGAACGAGAAGCTGCTGTGTCGTCTGACAGTGTATTACAGGAAGAACTACAATCCTCTTACGCCATGTGGCACTCTTCAAGAAATGCTTCCTGGGTCAGTGCAGACAGCTCATATGATCATACTGACTGTGCCATATCACCGAGAGAAAGATCAGTTACCTGAAGGCTTCACTTGCAACAACTGATCCAAAGCAAACCTTGTAATTATGTCACAGATAATGGCATCTACATAAGACATGTCACACTGATGACATTCAAACTTACAATCTCTAGACATACCCTGTAATTCTGCTATCCACTATTCATCCCGTTTTTTAACGCACTTTGATAGCCGACTTAAATTAAGCTGCATTGCCAAAAACTTGCAATTTACACTCAACATTTGCAGTCATTGCCGTACACTAATCACCAAATTTCAATGAAGTAGACAAGCCTTTCACACCAAATTACACAGAAGGGGACTAGGAGGTAGGAGGTCTGCACTCTCATATAGGGTGTCCTATTTATCTTGGACAACCTACATTAATGTTTTGTCCAGATGCAAATAACATAATGTTTTAAGCAAATGTTCTTTAGCCTGCAGGGGGACATCAATTAATGTGATTGCCTTCATTGTAGCTTTTTTTTTTTTTTTTACAAGGATATGTACAGCAGTATGACTTTTTTAAATGGCACTCTGTATTTTTTATTCAGTAATTCACTTCCTCTCCTAAAGAGCTATTCAAAAATGTATCACATTATACCATTCATTGGAACACAAAGTTATTAATTACATAACACAACAATGACTGTGCCCAGGATCACAAACTGTTCCACTTCCTGGAGTTGTCAGAAAACAAATGAAAACCAAGTAAACACATAACAGATAATTCGCTTTGACTCTCCCGTACCATTGCTCAAGAGAAGAACATTCAGAGGTGCTCAAAGTGGTGACCCTGGACACCAATACACTGGCACACTCATTGAATGGAAGAATTATTTACTGCTTCCAGTATTGGTGCTAAAGAGAATTACAAGCAAGCTCAATACGTTCCTTGCTATTCTCTGGAGTTGTTTGAATATAGCCATAGACAATGTCCTTAATGCATCACCAAAGAAAACGTCTGGACGATTTAAATCAGGAGACCTAGCATGCCAAGTAACTGTTCCTCCTCGACCAACCCATCTGGCAAGATACCTTCGATTCAGAACACTACGTGCATGCAAGACATTATGTGCTAGACATCCGTCATGTTCATACCACATACGCATTCTGGTACTTAGCAGCACTTCATCCAGAAGTGGAGGAAGAATTCATCTCAGGAAGCTGGTATAAGCTGTTCCATTTAGACTACCATTAATGAAATAAGGGCCAATAATTGTAGTACCAAGCATCCCACACCAGACATTAACTCTCCATTCACACTGATGTTCCACCTATCTAAGCCATTGTGGGTTGATGCTGGATCAATAATGCATGTTCCCTGTATTTACATGTCCTTTTTTTGAGGAGGAACATTCATCGGTAAATAGAATATTGGAGAAAGAGTTTGGTTTGTTGAGGATTTGCTGCTGTGCCCACTGACAGAACTGTACATGATTCTGGAAATCATTCCCATGTAGTTCCTGACGTAGGTGTGCATGGTAAGGATGGAACTGGTGATGTGTAAGAATACGATTTACACTGGTTTTAGGAATCCCAATCTCATGTTCAAGCTGTTGTGTGTTCACATGTGGATTCATAGCAATGAAAGTGAGAACAGTGACTTAGGCAGCTTCCTATGTGGAAATTCAATGATGACTGCATTGTTGTGGGTTTAAACTTCCCATTTCCTGAAGCATCACAACAAGACGAGAAAATATATGTCAGGAAGGTGGGTTCTTATCAGGATATCGCTACCTGTGCAGTTCTGCTGCCTGTGTAGCATTTTGCCTACCTTCGACAACAATGACAACAATAAAACAAGTGTTATGACAATGCAGTCTGTATGAAGAACAGCCTTTACTGTATGTGTACTCTACACATCAGTATTTAAAAGGATTAAAGTACCATACTAAATATACCCTTACAAAAGAGAACATTATTGCAATTACTGTTCTGCTAACTTACACTTCCCATCAATGAGTAGCATTTCTAACTTCTCTTTGTTGAGTATATTCTACTCACACAACTCCAACTTACAATGGCTGATGGAATGATGGGTGTGCGTTTTACTTATTTTTACATTTGACCTCTGTTAACGTCAGCATGTGGATGTGTTCCATTACCCTGAGTATCTCCACTAAGCTCTGGGAGTGACATCATCAGTGTTGTGTTATGTAATTAATAATTTTGTGTTTCAGTGAATGGTAAACTGTGATACATTTTTGAAAAGGTCTTCAGGACAGGAAATTAAGTACCAAATAAAATGCTGCTGCTGCCTCTGTAATTCCATAAAAGAGCTGCCCAAGATTGGGATTGGGAGCAGGGGTTTTGTAAGGATGAACGACGATGTTGTGTAGGTTCGGTGGACAGCAGCATGACACTGTTTATGGAGTGGGAACAATAGTGGTTAGGACATTCTTCATTTCATTTCAGGCCACAACGAGAGCTAGTTGAAACCCTAGCAGAGAATGTGACTGGAATGCTACAGTCCTGGATCATAATGAATCATGAGGGGAAATGACCTCTGCAGCTGGACAGTGGGACTTTGGGAGATGGTGGGTGACAGGAGAAATCTCCCGGGACTCATCTCTCCTTTCATCCCATCACCCCCAGTTAGCCCCACCATCCAGCCACAAAGGAGTGTTCTCCTTCTTACTACCACCCAGGAATGGAACAACTGAATCACATTCTCCATGAGGACCTCTCATCATGGTTGGAAATGAGCAATGTCCTACCCGCTATCCCTCCCACCCTTCCCACAGTGGTATTCTGCCACCCACTAAAACTACACAATAACTTCAACCATCTTACACAACCCCTGTTCCCAACCCCTTGTCTGATGGCTCATATTCCTATAACAGACCAATATGTCCCATACACCACCACCACCACCACCACGTCTTGTATGAAGCAACAACTATCCCATAAAAGGCAGGGCTACCTGTGAAACAAGCTATGTGAAATAGAATATAAGCTGCAAACACTGTGCTGCTTTCCACTTGGGCAAACAACAGACAAGCTGTCTGTTTGCATGAATGGCCACCAACAAAGTGTCCTGAAAAAACAACAGGGCCTCACAGTTGTTGAGAGCACTGTCCAAAATTGTGTCTTAATGACTGCATCCACCGATGTGCTTCCTACCAACATCAGCTTTTTAGAACTGTAGTGATAGGATATATAGCAGGGTGCGTTCCTATGTTCCCATAAACCTCCAGGTGTGTCCTGCACCTACTTAACGATTTCCCTGTCCCCAGTCCAGGATCACACAATCTTATATTCCTCAAATGCACCCATAGTCTTTACCCTACCATCCTTTCCCCAATGCTCATCCCACAGATCGTCTTAACTCCACATTGCACCTTACTGTCCTACCCTCCCCTCACCATCTCCCTGCAAGAGTCTTGAAACAACATGGGTTGCACTAGTCACTCTGAATCTGGAAGGTGGCAAGGATGAAATACAGTGAGCAAAAAATTGTTTGCAACTTCAGAAACCAACTGTAATTGTAAGAGAAAAAACAGATAAAGATGGGCGTTATAGTTGAGGAGAGAGGGAGACAGTATTATAAGCTATCCCCAGTGTTTCTCAGAATACATTTACATCTACAGTTACACTCTCTGCAAACTGTGGTGTAGTGCATGGTATAGTGCAGTTTCCATTCTAAGAATTGTTTGGGATATTTTCATATTCCATTCATGTGTAGATCTTGGAAAGAATAACCTCTTAATTCATCTTCCTCAAAATCTATAAATGATATAAATATGGGTTTGCTTTTCTTCACGCTATTTGGATGGGAAAATTCTAAAGTCATTACTGACATTTCTGCAGAATAAAAACTAACCTTACAGAGATAATGTTCTATCTGTTTATTGATTCAGTATAATTTTGCAGTTTTAATCTACATTTCATAACAAATTCTGGTCTGCTATCATATCTGTCACTGGAAATGTCAGTTTAAAATGAGGTGTCAAAATATCTATCTCACCATTACATAAATTGGAACTTTTCAGTGTTCCCAGATACAACCATTCTTTATGGTAACTTACATTTCTTCTTTTTCTTCTTCCTCTTATTCTTATTATTGTTCATGTTTTAACATATTCCGGGATTACCCCTATTTAATTCTGTGTTGACAGCTCTGAAATGCCCTGACCAGGTATCCTGTTCTTCCTTCCACAGTGTTTTAATAATTCTCACTACATATATCTTTCCATTACAAAGGAAAATACAGAAGAAATGCTTCTGTTTCCATTTCACACGACGGCAAAGATGAGTGATTTAGATATTAGTGTCATTTTCATTGAGAAACAGCTAAAATCGTCGACATTGAACAAGGATTAAGGGCATGAAGGAATCCTTGTCATATCCTATATACAATTTCCACCTCAGTTAGAGCTTGTTTTCACTGTAATACATTACACTGTAGATACCTTGAGCTAACGAATTGTACCTAGTGATTGGAAGGAAGGACAGGACATGACATATGTATCTACAAAAAGGATACCAGAACTGTTTAACAGACTGACCATACTATCTCATTGACATCCATGCATTACAGAACCTCAGAACAGACTCTGAAATCAATATTTCAACAGAATTACCTACTAGATGCAAACCCACAAAGATTCTGATCATGCATGCTGCGTGAAAATTTGGGTGAAGGATGTAGGGAAAAATGATTACCATAGGTTGAGGTCAGGTTGATTTCTGGAGCAGTGAATGTGTATTAAGGATAGCACCCAGATTCACAATTCAGGAAAGCTTGTGGTGGTGGTGGTGGTGGTGGTGGTGGTGGTGGTAGCGGCGGTGGTGGTGGTGGTAGCGGCGGTGGCGGTGGTGGTAGCGGCGGTGGCGGTGGTGGTAGCGGCGGTGGCGGTGGCGGTGGCGGTGGCAGCGGGGATAAACAAGGTGGCCTCGGCTGTGAAGCATCCATTGAAATTTGGTAGGTTATATTCATCTGCATGCTGTGCATGCTGCTCCATTTTGCTCTTGGCCATGTGTAATTTTTATGATGAGCATCAATCTATCCTTTCTGTAACTGTTGGCTTTTTTTTGTCATCAGTTTTCTGACTGGTTTGATGTGGCCCACCATGAATTCCTCTTCTGATCCAAACTCTTAATCTCAGATTAGCAGTTGCAACCTATTTTTCAATTATTTACAGGATGTATTCTATCTTCCCCTACAGTTTTTGCCCTCTACAGCTCCCTCTAGTATCACAGAAGTCATACCCTGATGTCTTAACCCACGTTCTATCAACCTGACCCTTTTTTTCCACATATTCCTTTCCTCTTCGATTCCAGGCAAATCCTCCTCATTCCTTAGCTTATGGGCTCACATAATTTTCAACATTTATCTACAGCACAATCTCAAATGCATCAATTCTCTTTTTTCTGGTTTTTCTGCAGCTCATGTTTCAATATCATACAAGGCTGAGCTCCAAACATACATTCCCAGAATTTTCTTCCTCAAATGAAGGACTATGTTTGATACCAGTAGACTCCTCTTGGCCAGAGAACACCTTTTAGCCAGAGCTAGTCTCCTTTTGATGTCTTTTTGCTCCTTCTATTATTGGTTGTTTTGCTGCCTACGTAGTAGAATTACTTAACTTCATCAACCTCATGACCATCAATTTCGATCTCAAGTTTCTCACACTTTTCATTTCTTCAACTTTTCACTAATTTCATCTTTTCTTAGATTTACTCACAATTCATATTCTGTACTCATTAGACTGATCACTGCATTCAGCAGATCAGTTGCAACAGCAATGTCATCAGCAATCTGTATCTCTGATATACTTTCACCTTCACCTTCAATTTTAATCAAATTCCTGAATTTTCATCATTGCTGCTATGCTGTACAGATTTAACTGTAGGGGGCAAAAGACCACATCCCTGTCTTACACTGTTTTTATTCCAAGCAATTTGTTCTTGGTTATTCACTTATTATTCCCTCTTTGCAGTTGTAAATATTGTATACTAGCACTCTCTTGCTATAGTTTACCCCTATTTACCTCAGAATTTTAAATATCTTGCACCATTTTACATTGTTGAACACATTTTCCGGGTCAACAAATCATATGAATGGGTCTTCATATTTCTTTAGTGTTGCTTCCATTATGAACAACAACATCAGGGATGCCGCCCTTGCGCATTTACCATTCCTAAAGCCAAACTGATCATAAGTAATACATCCTCAATTTTCTTTACCATTCTTACTTTTGTCAATAAGTTGGATGCATGACCTGTTACGCTGATTGTGTGATAATTCTCACACTTCTCAACTCTTGGAGTCTTTGGAACTGCATGGATGATATTTCTCCAAAAGTCAGACAGTATATTGCCGGACTCATACGAGTACATTCTACACACCAACATGAATTATTGTTTTGTTGCCACTTCCCCCAATGATTTTAGATATTCTGATGGAATGTTATCTACCCATTGTGCCTTATTTCATCTTAAGTCTTCCAAAGCTCTTTTAAATTCTGATTCTATTACTGGATCCACTATCTTTTTTAACTAGACTCTTGCTTCTTGTACCACATCTGGCAAATCTACCCCTCCATAAAGGCCTTCAAAATAGTTTTTCCACCTATCTACTCTCTTCCCTGAATTTATCACTGGACTTTCCATTGCATTCTTAATGTTACCATCCCCACTTTTAATTTCAGCAAACATTGTTTTGACTTTCCTACACACTGAATTAGTCTTTCTGACCATCATTTCTTTTTCGATTTCTTCACATTTTTCGTGCAGTTATTCCATCATAGCTTCCCTGTTCCTATTTATTTGATGCCTCAGCAACCTATTTTCGTATACCCGAATTGCCCTAAACAGTTTTGTACTTCCTTCTTTTATTGATCTGTGATTGCCATTTTTAGAGACGTGTGTTCCTCCTCAACAGTACTGCATAATGAGTTATTTCTTATTGCTTTACCTAGAGCCTTTAAGAACTTCAAGCGCATCTCACTCCTTAGCATGTCTGCACCACACTTTGTGTATCGAGTCTTCATA
This sequence comes from Schistocerca nitens, assembly GCF_023898315.1. Taxonomy (NCBI): domain Eukaryota; kingdom Metazoa; phylum Arthropoda; class Insecta; order Orthoptera; family Acrididae; genus Schistocerca; species Schistocerca nitens. The sequence continues at coordinate 1,157,773,164 of NC_064615.1, read as the reverse complement.
AATAATCTCGTGACTGTCAGCCTATACTTCACAACAGTTGACATTATGAAGTAAGTAACTTCTAGGCCAGTAGATTCCAAATCTTTAGTTAAGGTATTCAAGTAAATGCTTCTGTGATGATATACAGTCAATTTATTCCTCTGTAAAGGGGAAGAAATGTAATTTATGAACTTCGTAGTTTTTCTAGTGTAAATTACAAAGAGTTATTCATGAAGTCACCCTTATTGAATTTAATACAAAATTCAGTAAGCATTTACAGACAGAAATAATGAAGCAAGCAAAATAAATGAAAATTTCCAAATGATATTGAAATGTTCAACTATCACTTTACAGGTAACCCACATAATCTGGACAAATGAAGTTTGTTTATCTTTAGAACATAATTAATCTTTAACTTTTGCTGCTATCCTCTCATGGATGCCGTTAACTCCAGGTGGGTTTTCCAAGCAGGTTGCCTCATTAGGCTGCAAAGTTTTGTTTCTGTGCTTGGCAAATATTTTTGGTATTGTTGTCAACCAAAACATTTTGTTGGTGTTCCTTTTTTTGCTAACAAAAAATTCTAAATCATTTGTCATCAATATTTTGGTACCTGCAGTGAGGAGGTGGTTTTTGGCCATAGTTGTGTTGTAGGTAAAATACCATGAAATGCTATGGCATGTGTATTAGATACTGTGGCCATTTATTTGTGATTCTATGGCAGTGTTCTGTGAATGTTCCTGATCAATTCTCCCTACATTAGATGAGGAACTTAGGGATAACTTAACTGCTGGATAATAAGATATAGGAATCATGGGGGAAATTTGTGTCAATTGGATGCACTGTAAATCCTGAAGGTGTAAATCTAGATTTGGGAATTGCTTGAGGTTTTGAAGGAAATATTCCCATTTCTTTGAAACAGTCAGCTCAGCTGGTGTCATTTCTTTCAGCCAGGCACTTCCAAAAATCACACCTGTGACTGTTTTAACTCTTCCAATTGTCCAGTACTTACGTCTGCAATGTCCCAGAATATTCAAATTGTTTGAAAATACCCTTGTCAAGTAGCAAACATTCACATTTTTAATTTCTTTAGAAGCAATTTAGAATCTGTAGTTTCCTTGAGCAGCAGAGACAATAAGAGGCATCAAAGATGTCATTTACCTCCATTAACAATGAGGTAAATTTTGTGAGGATAATGGCTATCACTGAGCCTTATCTGTTACTTGAAAACTAAGTGTCATCAGGTAAATTGATATGATTTTCGTCTTTATATATCATTCCTCTGAACAGAATCATGGGAGAAATACTTTCAACTACAGCATTTACATGTTCAACTACACTTACATTCTCAGTACGTACATGAGCAATAATCTAAAGTCCTTATTACTGCAAATGTATGCAGCAAGCGTTGCTAAGGTTTTATTAGAGACTGACTTTTCCGCATTCAGTTACTCACTAGCTTCATACAACTAATAAATTTGCGTATTCAATAACTGTGTTCTAGTAACAAAGAAATGAGTTTTTGAAGCATATATAATGAAAGATTTCTTACAAATTACTTTGGATATCTAAAGAATTCACATTCTTTGAAGCTGGTAAAATGTAGCACTTTAGGAGGGGGCAGAATCACAGCTGAAATACATTACTAGTGCCTCAAGCACTTGCTAGCAGAAGATTCAATACAAGCTGCAACCTTCCACGTCTCTCTCATACTTTCAGAATAGAGCTGTAGGTTTCATTTGAAACTGGAAACATTTCATTATGCCACATTCATTCATAATAATAAATTATTCACAGTAATCAAGTTATAATCATTGGAATCCAAAATAGTGACACTGGATGGAGTGACTCACACTTTTTGTGACCCGTGGCATGAGACAGGCGATCCAGATGTGAACCACTGATTTTCAACAACTTTACATGCACATTTTTGTACCATACAAAAGAGAGAGCTCCCAGTAGTTATATAACAGCAGTCTCTCTACAGTTTATGTTGTACATTGAAACAACTACTAAACGTAGTGAAAGAAGCAGTATCATAATTCATAAACATGGCTACGGTAACAAAGGAGCAAACTGAAAGGCAAATGGAGGATGAGAGGTAGGTAAAAATTTGAGAGAAGGAACTGAAGTGGAAGATGAGGCATTTCATATCAGTTTATGTAACAAGACACTGGCTGAAAAATTGAAGAATGATGAAGTTACACATTTCATTGGATACAGTACTCAAACGACATTTTCCCGAAATATATTTTTACAGAACCTCCATTTACTACAGTATCACAATGTGAACAGATGAACAACTTCTGTAAACTGCAAGAGATGTCAGGGGAGTCAAATAATAAAAAAAAACGAAGATTAAATACGCACAGTAAAAGGCATAAAAGGTTTGACGAAATATAAAAACCGGGAAAAGACAGAAAAAAAGCAAAAAAGTGGGGGGTGATCTTTCCATGGGGGAGTGTTCATGGGAACCCAACCTAAGAAGGCTGGAAAAAGAGGTCCCAACCCTGGCTCCTAGACTGAAGTACAACCTTGTATCTGGAAATAAAAACCACTTTCACAGAGGAAACTGAGGACCACTTCAACCATCCGAGATTCGTCTTCTAATATTAAAATTAAGGAAACAGGAATACTATACTTGTCTCAAAGGGCCAAAGGAAGGGGACATTCCACCAATATGTGGGATACCATCAGTCTGGCTCAACAACCACATTGTGGGGGAGGGTTATTGCATTGGAGGTGACAATGGGTGAGCCTGTTAGGACCAATGCATAGATGGCTAAAAACATTGGACTCCCTCTGAGCAGAGTGGAAGGAAGAGCACCAAACAGCCGTAGACTACTTGATTTTTTTTATTTTATTTTATTTTATTTTATTTTATTTTTTTGTTTGGGGTTTATGGGCGCTCAACTACTGAGGTCATTAGCGCCCAGTCACAATTGTTAGAGCACATAGAATCTAGTAAAACTCATGGGTGGGGGGGGGGGGACACCAGAAAGTTCTTACAAAGATGTAGATAAAATAAGTGAAAGAGTTAGATGTCTTTGGACAAGCCAGTCAAAGTAATGAAACGAAGAACACGAGCAGCTGCTTGAGCGTCGTCAGCTAAAATATCCTGTAAAGTAGATGGCAGAGACAGGACAACACGAGATTGACTAAAACGGGGACATGACAATAAAACATGGCGCACTGTTAATGTTTGACCACAAGGGCACTGCAGGGCTGGGTCACCGGAGAGCAGGTAGCGGTGGTTAAACCGGCGATGCACAATCGGCAACCTGGTCAGAAGGACCTATTCTTGCCGAGATGGTCGGGAGGAGGTTGTCCATGCAGTTGGGAACGGTTTTACTGCCCGGAGCTTGTTCCCTTGAAGTGATAACCAAGTATCCCACCACAACGACACAAGCCTCTTACAAACAACCCCACTAACGTCAGATGGTGGGACACAATGGGAGGCTGGCCGAGGCAGGAGGACTGCAGCCTTGGCTGCTGCATCAGCGGCCTCATTCCCAGGCACTCCTACATGGCCGGGAACCCACAGAAAGCTGACAGGAGAGCCATCATCAGCAAAAGAATGGAGGGACTGCTGGTTCCGTTGCACCAAGGGATGGACCAGATATGGAGCTCCAAGGCTCTGAAGAACACCGAGTGAATCAGAGCAGAGTACATACAAAGAATGGCGGTGGCGGCGGGCATACTGAACGGCCTGATGGAGAGCAAAAAGCTTGGCCGTAAAGCTGGAACACCGTTCCAGGAGCCGGTATTTAAAGGTGACGGCCCCATCGACAAAGGCACAGCTGACACCATCGTCAGTTTTGGAGCCATCAGTGTAAATAAAGGTGTGACTGGCAATTCGCGCACAAAGTTCGACAAACCGTGACCAATACACTACAGCCGGAGTACCCTCCTTCGGGAGCAAGCTGAGGTCACGATAAATATGAACCAGAGCCTGCAGCCAAGGTGGTGTCGGGCTCTCACCCTCTCTGAAGGTGGTAGGGAGGGCAAAATCCAGTTGTCGAAGCAGGCGACGAAAGCGGACTTCAGTTGGCAGCAGGGCAGACACATACAACCCATACTGACGGTCGAGAGAATCGGCGGAGGAGGACTGATATGAGGGTGGTTGGGCATTGACAACAGCCGGCAGGCATACTGACATAGCAGTACGTCGCACCGGTAGGTCAATGGTAATTCGGCAGCTTCAGCATAAAGACTCTTGACGGAACTAGTGTAGAATGCTCCAGTCGCAAGACGTAACCCCCAATGGTGGATGAAGTTGAGACGGTGTGAGAGGGATGGCCGAGCAGACGAGCAGACGAGGCTCCCATAATCCAGCTTTGATTGGACTATGGACCGATACAAGCAAAGCAGGACAGTGCGATCCTGCTCCCCAAGATGAACCACTAAGTACTCCGAGGACATTAAGGGAATGTGTACAATGGGCAGCCAAATAAGAGACGTGTGGAGACCAACAAAGGTTCCTGTCCAATGTGAGCCCTAGAAACTTAGTTGTTTCCATGAAAGGGAGAACAACGGGACCGAGATGTAAGGATGGTGGAAGGAATGCTTTATATCACCAAAAGTTGATGCACACCGTCTTCTCTTCAGAGAACCGGAAGCCATTTGCCACACTCCATGAGTATAGGCTGTCTAGACAATGCTGAAGGCAGCGCTCCAGGAGGCATGTTCTCTGGGTACTGCAGTAGATCGCGAAGTCATCGACAAAGAGAGATCCTGAGACATTAGGTGGAATGCAATCCATAATTGGATTGATCACTATGGCAAAAAGGGCTACTCTCAAGATGGAGCCCTGAGGCACTCCGTTCTCCTGGAGGAAGACATCGGACAATACGGAACCCACACATACACTAAACTTTTGATCTGTTAAAAAGGAATCAATAAAAAGGGGCAGGCGACCGCGTAGACCCCACCTGTGCATTGTGCGGAGGATACCTCCTCTCCAACAGGTATCATAAGCCTTCTCCAAATCGAAGAACACGACTACCGTTTGGCACTTTCGCAAAAAGTTGGTCATGATGAATGTCGACAAGATCACAAGGTGGTCAACAGCGGAGCGGCGGCAACAAAAGCCGCATTGAACATTGGTAAGTAGCCGTCGAGATTCAAGAATCGAAACTAACCGAACGTTAACCATGCGCTCCATCACCTTACAGACACAGCTTGTAAGAGAAATGGGGCGGTAACTAGAAGGAAGGTGTTTATCCTTCCCGGGTTTGGGTATAGGAACAACAACGACGTCACACCAACGCATGGGGACTCCACCTTCGGTCCAGACGTGATTGTAGGTACGAAGAAGGAAGCTTTTGCCTGCCGGAGAAAGGTGTGCCAGCATCTGAACGTGAATGGCATCTGGCCCCGGAGCAGAGGACCGGGACAGTGCAAGCGCACGTTCGAGTTCCCGCATAGTAAAGGGGGCACTATAAGTTTCCAGATTCAGCGAGTGGAAGGAAGGTCGCCGAGCCTCTTCTGCCTCTTTCCTGGGAAGAAAGGCAGGGTGGTAATGGGCGGAGCTTGAAACCTCTGCGAAAAAGCGGCCGAAGGCATTGGAGACAGCCACAGGATCAACAAGGACCTCATTACCTGAGGTCAGGCCAGGTACCTAGGAGTGGGCCTTAATGCCCGACAGCCGGCACAGGCCACCCCAGACGACAGAAGAGGTAGTAAAACTATTAAAGGAGCTGGTGAAAGAGGCCCAACAAGCTTTTTTGCTGTCTTTGATGACTCTACGGCATTGCGCTCGGAGTCGTTTCTATCCAATACAATTCGCCAACTTAGGATGGCGGTGAAAGCTGCGTAAAGCACATCGTCGAGCACGGATAGCGTCTCTACAAATGCGACGTGAAGAAGAGGTAGTACGAGGATTTGAACGTTCGGCAGCATTGATGATAACAGCCGTGAGGTATTCGACCTGACTGTCACAACTGAGAAAATCGTGGTCCAGAAAGGTCGCCAGGGAGGAGTAAAGTCCCCAGTCAGCTTTCGGTATGTTCCTGCTCAAAGGACGTGGGGATGGGGTGTGGTGCAGGAGACGAATGACACAGGGGAAGTGGTCACTCGAATAGGTGTCAGAAAGGACATACCACTCGAACCGACGGGCAAGAGTGGTAGAACAGATCGAGAGGTCCAAGTGGGAGTAGGTATGAGTAGAGTCCGAGAGGAAAGTCGGGGCGCCAGTATTGAGGCAGACAAGATTGAGATGGTTGAAGACATCCGCCAAGAGGGAGCCTCTCTGACAGGATGTAGGAGAGCCCCAAAGGGGATGATGGGCATTGAAGTCGCCAAACAATAAAAACGGCGGAGGAAGCTGAACAATCAGGTGCATCATGTCAGCCCGACTAACTGCGCATGACAATGGAGTGTAGACGGTACAAACAGAAAAAGTACAGGCAGAAAGAGTAATACGGACAGCTATTGCTTGGAGTGGGGTGGTCAATGGGGTGGGATGGTAATAGACATCGTCCCGAACGAGCAACATGACCCCACCATGAGCTGGAATACTGTCCACAGGGGTGAGGTCATACCGCTCCGAGGTATAGTGGGTAAAAGCAGTACGGTCAGTTGGGCGCAACTTGGTTTCCTGGAGACCAAGGACGAGTGGACAGTGCAGGCGGAGGAGCAGTTTTAATTCCTCCCAATTAGATCGAATACCTATTATGTTCCAATGTAACAAAGCCATCGCTAGTCAGAAAAAAGGGGGAACGAAACGTGGAAAGAGCTGGTCACCTCGACGGCCACGGAGGGCCAGGTTTCGAGGGAACAACGCTACAACCGGCGGGAGGCGGATCCTGTTCCATCGAGTCGTCACCAGCTGCGGCCGCTGTCTCGGGTTGCATAGGAGGGGCAGCATCATTCGCCGACAAGTGGCCAGCTGAGCGCCTGGCAGCAGAGCGTCCCTGCGAAACTGAGGACAGCCGGGAGCAGCGACTCATGGATGGAGCGTCAGACGAAATGCGCTGGGGTGGAGATGGGGATAAAGACTTCTTCTTGGAGGCCTTCTTGGAAGTCCGATGAGGCACCGGGATGGTGGGCTGGACCCGAAGAAGGTCCTCATGCGCGGGGTCCATTTTCGAATGCTGGACCTCGGAAGCAGGGGTCCGGAACGTTTCCCTGATGGACGCCTGAGAAGGGGATCGCTTCTCAGGCGGCGGAGGGGGGCGAGGAGGAAGGGTGGCCACTGGGGCAGAGGGGCAGGAGCCGCGAGGGAGGAGGATTTGGAAGGGAGGGATTTGGGAGGCGGAGGCATAGACCCCGGATGGGGTGAGGAGGTGGAGGGGGGACAGGATAGGGGTGAGGATACTGTGGAAGGAGGAGACATGACTGAGGCGAATGATATTGTCAACGTCACGGGATGGAGGCGGTCATACTTCTTCCTGGCCTCAGAATAAGAGAGACGATCCAAAGTTTTTAATTCTTGAATCTTCTTCTCCATCTGATACGCAGGGCAGTCTAAAGATCTAGGCAAGTGGATGCCAGGACAATTGACGCACCGAGGTGGTGGGGTGCAAGTATGTTCCTCACAAACAGGACGTCCACAATCGCCACAAAGGGGCTCAGCCTCACACTGTGACAACATGTGCCTAAAGCGCAAACACCGAAAGCAGCGCATAGGAGGTGGGACCTAAGGTCACACGTCGCACCAGTAGCACATCACCTTTACCTTCTCCGGGAGAACGTCCCCCTCGAAGGCGAGGATAAAGGCCCCGGTGTCGATGCGACAGTCTTCGGGGCTGTGCTGGACTCGCCGGATGAAATGCATGCCTCAGCGCTCCAGGTTGGCCCTGAGCTCCTCATCAGATTGCAGCAGGAGGTCCTGATGAAAAATAACCCCTGCGTCCTATTCAGTGCCAGATGCGGGACAATGGATACTGGGATGTCCCCTAGTCAGTCGCACGCCTGGAGTGCCGCCGACTGTGTGGCGGAGGTGGTCTTTATAAGAACGGACCCCGAACACATTTTACTGAGAGCCTCGATTTCCCCGAAGATGTCCTCGATGTGCTGGACAAAGAACATGGGCTTGGATGTGGCGAACGTCCCCCCATTGTTCCGAGAACAGACTAAATAGCAGCGGAAGTATATCACCCCAAGCCGGCGGGCCTGTCCTACCTCCCAGGGAGTGGCCAAGGGGGAAAGGGCAGGAGAACAAGAACCAGAGACAGTACCTTTCTTTTCAAAAGACTCGGCCGCAGATCGACCTGATACATGTTGACGTTTCATCTGCGAAACGTCCGCCCCAATACCACCCACTCCAACCAGGGGCTCGCCCCACGGGCGCCACCCAAACTCAGCAAGGGCCACCTGGCAGGATGACCGTTGCCGGGAGTCCTGATGCCCCAAGGAGAAGGGCATCTACTCCTTGGCCGATGTGGGGAGGGTGCAGTTCAGGTATTGGCAGTACGTTCCCTGTGTTGTCAGGGGGCTACAACCTAGAGGGTACATGACGACCCCACCACAACGGGCTGGCTACCAAGCTGGATTTTGGGTGCCATGGAAAGTCCATCATGATCATAGGTGCAGATGGGGACGCACTATGTGCATAACTTGTGCAACCCATCAGGCGTTTAGGCCAGATTTGTGGAATAGTGGGTGTGGTTACAACGCCGTTACAATGCTGAGTGCCAAGGTCTTAGTGCACTGAGGACCAGTGATACACCACGTAAGGCGTCCTTCCCCAAAAGGCTCGTACTTCAGTAGAATTTGGAAAATGGAGGTCAAACCCCAAGGGGGCCATCACATGGAAGGCCGAAACGGTTTAAACTCCTTTCAGTCGCCTCTTACGACAGGCAGGAATACCTCGGGCCTATTCTTACCCCAGACCCACAGGGGGCAGACTACTTGATTGTGGGGAGTTATTACCATGAGCAGTAGCACACCAGATGTCATTCAGATTTTGGGCAAAGAGAGATTTGGCATAGATCCACACATCCACAGTTGGAATAATGAAAGGAAATGGCAGTAAGTCTCTGCTTCTGTAGCCAAACGGTCAGCCACTCCATTCCTTGGGTTGCTCAAATGACTTGGGACCCAGAGAAAGACATCTGAACAGGTGGCACACTCCTGGGCCAAGAGAAGGGTATGTATAGCAGAGACCAAAGGACGAGGTCGATGGCCAGCAGGCTGCTCGTTGGGTCTGAACAGATTAAAACACTGTGGAGGGAGGCCTGAGATAAAAAAGGAGGGCTCTGTGAATTTCCAGAAACTCTGCTGTGAACACACTAATTGATCCTGGCAAAAAATGGTGTTCTAAGGCAGTAGGAGACATGAAAGTGTATCCCACCTTATCTACTGCCTTAGAACTATCAGTGTGAAAGTTTGTGGCACCCTAGAACACTCCAAGGATGGCACCTACAAGACGGTGGAGAACCAAAGGGTCGACTGAGATCTTAGGACCCTGAGATAGATCAGTCCTAATTCATGGTCTAGTTACCATCCATGGGTGGGAGGGGAATGGGAGGAAAGATGTGAGGTACATTACAGCGAGTGGAGATGGGGATCCCGACATAAGGAAGTGATACGCATGCCAACCGGCAATCCCACACAAGAACGGGTGTCAGGAGGGAGACAGTCCTCATTGGCGAAGACTGCAGGATACATCGGATGGTCAGGGAATTGGCAATTGACAGCTGCATAAGAAAGTAGTAGTTGGCTCAGTCATATGTGTAGAGGGGGAATCCCCACTTCTGTGAGGAGACTATCAATGGGAGTACTGAGAAAGCCACCAATAGCCAGATGAACCCCACAATGGTGAAGAGGGTCAAGCAGTTTCAAAGTGGAAGGAGCTGCTGAGCCATAAACCTGACCACCACAACAGTCTGGAGAAGACCAGGCCACAGTAAAGATGGAGAAGAGTGACACAGTCTGCACCCCAAGATGCAAGGGCCAGGAGGTGGAGAGCATTAAGCTTCCATATACATACAGTATTTAGGTGGCAAATTAAGGGCAGCCATGTCAGCTGGTTATCAAAAGTAAGGCCCAAGAAACAGGACTGTGCTACAACATCAAGAAGCTGTTCACCTAAAGAAAATTCTGAGTTGGGGTGTACTGTGAATCAGCGATGAAAGTGCATTACCCATATTTTTGAGGGAGAAACCTGGAAGCAATTAGGAGGTGGCACATGCAGAGGCCCATGGGATGGCATCTTAGAGCAGACACTCACCAGATGCTACTTAGTGGGAGCTGCATCAGATCCAAACATCATCGACGTACAACGCCAGAGTAACCAGAGGCCCAACATAGGTCACAAGCCCGTGGACTGCAAGGAGGAAGAGTGTGACACTTACCACAGAACCCTGTCGGATACCATTCTCCTGAATTCCAGGGGTGCTGAGGGGAGTGCCAACTTGAACCCGAAAGAGCTGCCGAGAGAAAAACTCACGGATAAGAATCTGAAGGGGAACATGGAAGTCCCAGTCATGGTTGGTAACTAAAGTGTGATGGGACCAAGACATGTTGTGTGCCTTATGTAGGAGAAAAGAAGACCATGACAAGGTGCTGACAGTGAGTAAAAGCATGTCAGATGGCTTTTTCCAATCCAAGTAAATGGTCAGTTGGAGATCATCTCACTTAGAAGCCACAGAGATACAGGGACAAAAGGCCTGGAGATTCTAGTACCCAACATAATGTGTAGCTAACTATCATCTCGAGACGTTTACGTAGTACATTTGTCAGGTTAATTGGGTGGTAGCTGTCGAGGCCATTGGTTTCGTCCTGGCCTTAAGGACAGGGAGAACTATACTGTTTCATCATTGTGACAGAAAAGAAGCTTTGAACCTAATGCAGTTGAAGATAATAGACCATCTGGTTGCGGACAGAATATGGGCCAGCTGCCATGTCGCATGAAGAGGTAAGAGCCTGCTTGACTATAGCACTCACTCAGTGTTACGTGTTATGAACAGATTGGTTTGGCGGGTGGGGGGTGGGGGGGGCCCATAGTCAACACTGCATTTCTGCTGGAGAAATGTAGGAGGACAGAAAGATGATGCCAATACCATCCCGAAGTGTGTAGCAAGGTGTTCTGCGAGGACCGATGGATCAGTGCACAAATCACCGTTAAGGTTAAGGCTATGGAATACTGACTGTCGCTGGCAGCCAAGAACAGTACGGAGCTTGGACCGAACCTGCAATGAAGAGGTGTATGTCCCCAGAGGGGCAGATAGTGCTCCCAGCATTCCTTTTTACACTGCTTAATAAGGTAATGAGCCTTCACATGAACACACTTAAAAGCAGAGAGGTTCGTCTTTGAAATGTGTTGCTTAAAATGCTGCAGTGCATGTCAGCAGTTATAGACAGTGACTGTGACATCCTTGGCCCACAGAAGTACCCATCAATGATGAGGGGACATGTTGATAGGGGGGGGGGGTGGCAGCAGTGTGAGGAAAGTGGCAGAGATGCCTTGCAGACCGCATCAATGTAATACGTCAGGGAGGTGTATAGGTGCACAGCAGATGTATACAAAGGGCAATTGGCCCTGCGGAATTCTTAACTTGGGGGCCTGTCTGCCTGGCGGCGGCAGGGGAACAATAGAACCACTGGAAAGTGGTCACTGTCACAAACATCATCATGGGCTGACAAATGTAGGGAAGCAATGAGAGCAGGAGAGGTGATCGTGAGATTGATAGTGGTAAAGGTGCCATTAAGAGCATTGAATTGGGTAGGGGAACCCTCATTGAGGAGACACAAATTCAGGTCCGTAATAAGCTGGTCAATTAGGAGACCCCTACCCATTGAAGTGTCACTCTCCCACACTGGGTGGTGGCCATTGATGTCCCAAGGATGACAAACGGGGTGTGAATTGCTGGATTAAGGTAGACAGTGCAAAGTAAGGAATTATTGTACCTGGAGGGAGGTCGACACTGCAAATGGTGATTGCCAGAGACATTTGCACTCTAACCACTATAGCTTCCAGGTAGGTACTTAGTGGGATCCGGTCACTACGACATTGGAGTGAACCAAAGTGCAGATCCCACCAGATGCTTCCCTGGGGCCAGTACAGTTCCGACAGAAGGTTGCATTTCTGGTAGGTGATGATAGTATCTTTGGCAATTCCAGTACATGACTGTGTGGCCAGAATCCAAATTACACAAAAAAAATGAGGATACCATGTCACTTGGTCAGTAGCCTTCACCTACAAGGGTGAGGTGACATCCATAAATAAGATAAGATCTCAGGCACAGGTGGCAAGGCAGGAGGTGGCATTACTGTGGACAGCGGTTGGGGGGTGGGGGGGGGGGCGGGGGCACCTTGTCTTAGGATTTATGTTTCTTCCTGTTCGTTTTCTCCTCCTCCTCCTCCTCCTCCTCCTCCTCCTCCTCTTCTTCTTCCTCCTCCTCCTCCTCCTATTTCAGAGCTGGAGGAGGGTACAGCACAGAGGGAGTACAGGTGACTGAAAGAGAGCGGGTGACTTTCGGATGAACAAACGCACTGTCTGAGTGATGGTAGGAGTCTTCCAGCCTGAGCTGAGCTGTGCAAAGGGGCCTTGCCAGGGAGCCCAATCACTGGCAGGTGCCAAAGAAGGGGGGTACACTTCTTCGGCTGGGTAGAGTGAGCAGACCCAGACAGGAGGTTGTGGCAACTGCAGGGGTAGGGGGAGGGAGAGCGGATAGGGGGATGGGGCTGGGCATGGGAAAGATAGGAGGAGGAAATGAAGTAAAAGAGAGATAAGTTGAAGATAGTGACACTGGATGGAGTGTCTCATACTTTTGGTAACCCTCAGTATAAGACAGGCAATTCGATGACTTGTATTCTTGGATCTTCTTCATCTCTTTTACGCCGGGCAAATTTGTCGAGTGAGGGGAGTGGCTTTCAGTACATTTGTCACACACAGGTGTCAGAACACAGGGGCTTCCCTCATGGAATGGGTGTCCACAGTGAGTGTACAGAGGGCCTACCATACACCAGGAAAACATATGCCCAAATTGCAGCCACCAGAAGCACCGCATAGGTGGTGGGGTGTATGGTTTCACGTCACAACTTGAGCACATAACCTTGACTTTCTCTGGGAGGGTATCCTCCAGAAAAGCTAGAATGAAGGCACCAGTATGGATGCGGTTGTCTTTGTGGCCCTTCTCCACATGCCAAACAAAATTAACGCACACTTCTCCAGATTAGCCCACAGTTCATCATCATTTTGCAGGGTGAGATCCCAATGAAAAATCACTCTCTACACCATATTCAGAGATTGTTGAGGGATAAAAGACACTGGGACATTGCCAATATGATCACAGGTGCAAAGAGCTGCCGATTGGACGGCAGAAGATGCTCTGATCAAGAAAGTTTTCCTCAATATTTTCCACAAAAACAATGACATTGTGGCAATGAATGTGTCCCCCTCTGTCCTCGTACAGATGAGGTAATGGGGGAAGTGTATCATCCAAAGATGGCTAGCCTGGCCATCCTCCCATGGTGTAGCCAGGGAAGCAGAGGTTGCTGGGTAACATGAAGCACCATTCAATGATTGTTCACCATTCAAAGAAGCAGCCATTTGAGATCGGCCAGATTTTTGCAGCTCCATACGCTTCATGCATCAAGCATCCCCCAAATACCAGCCATTCTGACCATGGGCTCTCCCGAAGGGTGCCACCCACCCAAACCAAGGGCCACCTAGCATGGGGGCTATAGGTGGGAGTTCTGATGCTCCAAGAAGACAAGCAACCACTCCATGGCATACATGGGGAGTGAACAGTTCAGTAATCAGGAGTGAGATTCCAGTGTTGTCAGGGAGCTCAGCCAGATGGGTACTTAACAGACCCCTCACACAGACTGGCTGTGTGTGCTGGTGACCTACCTGGGTTGAAGGGGGCAACAGGGGGAAGGCAAGAGGAATCCACACTGCAGATGCCAGGGAGCGAGTTGTTCCCCAAACGGCTCACACTAAACGAAAACAGGAAATTTTGAAGTGGGGGTAAAACTCAATTGGGGACCTAAAAACCAAAAAAGATGAATGAACAGGCAGAGGGAAGCAAATTGTAAACAATAAAGGAAACCAGGTGGATAGCCATGTCGAGATGAATCAGAGCACGAAGAAAGGTGAAGGAGGGGCAACTGGGAGTGAGCAAGGATAGGGAGGGAGGGCAGGGTGATAAATGCAGACAGTAAGGAAGAATTGGCTGCATTAGCTCAGATCCACATGTGCACCACGCGTGAACTAACATGAACGAACCGTAACCCCCATGGGAAAGGGGAGGGGGGGGGGGTATTGTCCGCCTTGGAGGAATCAGAATGTAAAGTAGTTCAGGCATTTTAGTGACATTTTTGAGTCTTGTGGTAAATAATTATGAATTACAGGACACTGCTAAATAACCATTTGATACAGTTTGCAACACATACAATAACCCTAGACTGATTGCATCAACACATCTGAAGAAGCTGCTAACGTTTCTGTCAGCGACTGGGGAAGGTGCAAGTGAACTTCATGCACTACTTCAAGCAATATTCATGTGCTGATGGCATTACAACTAAATGTATCCTTTCAAGATGTAATTACATCACTGCTCTTTATAGAAAAAGTTGACCAGTCTGTAACAGAATTTAAAACCTGAATCAGTTTCAACAGCTTTCTGACATTAGAATGGAGATGTGCTTTTCTGAAAAATAAATGCAAATCTGAAATTATCAAGGCTACAGTACTACCACGACACAGCACATGTGGGAACAAACAGCAGACCACATGCAATGTCAAGCACTTAGGGCGTTTGAGATGAATCTATTCGCTGCTAGTGTTGCGTATGTCATGCGTCACTTTACTCAAGCTTTGCTGAAGTGCAGAAAATTCAGGCAAGCCACGTGTAGTGAACACAAACCTATAGTGATGCCAAACAAATTGTTCAACAATTGTCCAAAGGGTGATTGTATGGCTCCTAGTTGCACTTATGTATGCCATCATACTTGTCAAAAAGGGCACCACACATTGCTACACACAGAAATAAAACACACAAGATGGAACAAGGAAGGATTGTCCTAGTGACATGAAACACAAAAAATGGTATACATCCATCAAGTACATTGCATTACTGCTCACTTATAATCATCCGAGACAAACAAGTGCTGCTTACAACAGTGACAACATGGTTGATAGATAGAAGTGGCTCTGACTTCACGGATGGCACAGTAGAGTATACATTCAAGGAACTGGTGGAATCATATCAGAAACGAAGCAGCACGTCTCTGTTCAAGTTGACTTCTGCATAAACTTCTTCATTTCACCTTCTGTCTGGGATCAAGAAAAGATGTCAGTTACCTTCAGCAAAATTAAACAGTGTGTTGGATTTGACACGTATAAAACTTATCGATCTAGAATTATGGTCACCTGGCAAGATCGACAAGTTTCTGGGAGAAAAAGTTTCTCTGTACATTCGGAAGGCAAGGACTATCTCAATATGAACTGATCATCCAGTGCTTTAAGAGACAGAACTGTGTTGGATTATGTATGTGAAGGAGAATCAAATGGTAGAGCACAAAATGTTTTAAAGGTGGCCATTCATATTACGCTTTGTGAAAACTGACACCGACTTTCTTGAACAAACTGTGGAAGACAGAAGGATTAAATCATGTCTGAGTCATAGCAACACTTGCACGTGTGTGTGGGTTTGGTTGGTCATGGAGAACAATTGGCCTGTGGGCATGTGGCTCGCAAGTTGTTGCTTTTGGCAGACTCCCACTGTCCGGTGCAGGTCCTGAGATGCCGCTGAAGGTTGAATCAGTCAGGGCAAGCTCGGCTGGCTCACATAAGGCCAGATAGCTGTGAGCTGCATGAAGACATACGGACATTGCGTACAACCTGATTGGCAAGTTACTGTCTTACTCTACAAGCTTAAATTTTGTGTCTCCTCAATGATCGCCCAAGTGGGTAGGATGCAATAATACCCTGGCTCGAATCCTGCAATGCATGGGTTCTTCACAACTGAGTGGAGTAAAGTGTTGTTCTTTTATATTTGAGTGAGGTCATGTCTGTGTTATCTAAAATTGCATCTGTTATATTAATGCACCTATGAGTGACTGAGTGCATGATCATCAGTCAGGGTTATTAATTGCAATTTGTGTTCCAGGTAATATGTAATGCAAGTGTAAGAGTATTCCCTGTTAAAGTCTCAGGAAGAGAATCAATTGTAACGTGATCTATGTCAGAGGCAAAGTGATCTTGGTACATGGGTACACTTGAGTTATTTAATCAGCAGGTGCTGATATTTTCAATTCTGAATAACAGAAATTTTAAACAGTGTCAATTACATTGCTAGTCACTTGTGCCTTTTGATCACATTTTCTACTTCCTGCCCCTTCTTGTGTGAAGCTTTATTTGTGCAGAATTCTGTTCCCATTGGTGTGTGTTGGCAGGGTAGCTTGGCAGGTAATGATGTGTTCTTGTTCCCTGTGCCCAGAGCAGAGTCATGTTTGCTTTTGCCATGGTGGCACCTCTGTCGTCGCACGGCGTCTGAGTTGACTGGCAGTCTGTTGCCCCTACCAGTCACTCGAGTGAAGCGTAGTTGCTCATTTGACATGCTCCATGGCAGAGTGCCACAATTTGGGCAGGAACCAGTAGTCTGTTCTATTCGGTGAATTTATTGAGCTCGGGAGGATAAGGTACATTTATCGAGCCGGAGGTTCCTGCTCATTATAAGTAACTACTCGCTTAAACGCTGTATTCTTATTACCAATTCTAAATACATTAAGTTTAAAACCTGTTAGTTACCAGTGTAAACTGTAGACATTTACCCTGGTGCATAGTCATTAGCTAACTCCACTTGGGGAATTTGGCTGCTCATTCCTAGTTGAGTGTGATAGCTCTCTATGCTCTAGCTCTCAGCCTGCTCTGAATTTTTGACAAATGTATGTTTATTAAATGTCTTACTTCTCACAGCACAACCTGTGATATATGAGCTATCAAAGATGACGTTAGGTTTATTGAATTACTAAGCGACACAAGTTAAACATATGATACCCTAAGACAAGAAGACCTCTCTATGAAGTGCACGAAAAATCTATTTAATGGTTTGGATAATATTCTAATAAGATTTTTTTCAAGTTCATCTGGCAATGATAATAGCAAGAAGAGTGACTCCATTATCGGTTTAAAAAGGTAATTGACATGTAATTGCATTAACTAAATATTTTAGACAACTGTAGGTGGTAATTATCATGTTTACTGAATATCAACTGTGGTGTAACTGATCTCTTGGGTAATGTTACATATTTCTCAATGTCTGTAGTACCAATGAATGATGGTTGCTGCCAGAAAATCATATTCCAGTTCAAATAGTGGGTTTGAACTTTTATTCACTTTCAGAATTTTTTCTCTTGCATGAAATCTGCTGCAAATATATGAACAGTTTCTGCAGAGTGTGACAATGATAGTTCCTTCATCAGGCTTCAATGTACCTGCTGATTTGAGTGGTTCATTCCATGCTATCTCATTCTTGCTCAGTGAAGTGCCGTGCCATAGATCTGTTGCACTGTGACAAGTTCCATTACTGTCATTAGCCAGTATGCAAGTATTCTTTGATAAATTTTTGTGACTGTTCAGTAGGTAATTACATTGTAATAATAGACTTGAAATAACACTTGAGTTACCAGTGCAAGTGCAAATGGAGTTGCGAAGGTTATGGTGTCAGGAAAGATTGGAGTGCAAAAAATAATAAGTATGAAGTGAAGATGAATATGATATGTAGAGAGGTGTTGATTAATTAAAATCGGGTGTGCAGGGCAGCCCACAGAAGGGCTAAAAACCATGGGCTGATGAAATTTGTTAGCACCCTGGAAGGAGGCCAGGAAACGGGGGAGGGGGGGGGGGGGTTCATTACATGCCACAAAGCCAAACTTCTTTTGCTGCTGGTGAAACTCACCATCTCTCTGTCAGTCTCAGTGGTGCTGCCTCTACTTTCACTCACCTGAGCAATAGGACGCGGGGCTTCCCCAACAACAGGGCCTGATTGACAAAAAAGGAAATTTTGTGTTAATATAAAAAATATTTAATCTGCAAAAGTCAAACAAACAGTTGATAAATGAAGACTGATTCAACATGACATTATAAAGAACAGAATCAATTATTTCAATCTATTAGAGTGCCTAGTGATCAGTGAATAACTGAGCATCTAATCTACTGAATTATGTAGAACATTGAACATTACTAACCGAGTTCCACAAAGCCGGAACTTTATTCCAGTTGCAAGCTGGCTATCTGAATACTGCCAGGGGCAAATAAACTTTTATTGTCAACATTTCAAATAATTATTGACGAAATTTTATGATGTAAAATCCTGTAGTAATCTGCTTATTAAAACATACAATTTTATTTTACAGGGTTAACTCACTGTGGCAAGTTTAAATGTTAGGAACTGTGTGTATGACTGTATATGCAGCCTCACTCACTGCAAGCATATGCTGACATTCTATTCATCCAGTATTTGACAATTAGAGCACTTTGTGACTTGCAGAAATCTTCACCAAGTATTTCAGATTATCATTAACTTTTATCAGGGATTCCCCACACAAGGTAGTAGCAAAAATGTTATCACTTACCACATTTTTGCTGTTCATGCAGTAAAATTGCTCATCAAACACATACAATGTAATCCTCCTCTCTTTACTTACAGATGGATACACATAGCCAGGAGACGGTGTGGCAGATTATGTGGGTTATTTCTCAGGTGCAATCTCCATAAAGGTGAGGCAGGAAGAAATTTGATGAGTATGGGAACAGGATGGAGTAGAAGACATCATAGGAATGAGGTGGAAGTGTACCATTTGACTGGTACCTTACAATGCTGTCTTGAGACATTCAACAGAGTGCTGCCTGTTGCTAACATGTTAATAAATCTGAAACAAACTCTGAGCAGCTCATCTTGCCCATGACAGACATTGTATAGTTTCTGTATAGGGACCACATGACACTGGACAATTTTCCAGTATTCCTGTGCTCTTCACAGCCTTCATAGACCACTGCACAATGGCTCACCAGCCAACCCAAGTCCCAGACTTGACATCCACTATCTACTTCCGAGTGCCATGTCTATATTAGTAAGAATGCAGCTCACAATATTGGCATCATTAGTGCAACCTACTCTTTAGATACCTACAGCAGCACCTCTCAGTTGTTACAAACAGAGTGCTGAACTGGAGCTTCAAGAATAGTTCTCATATTGTCAAACATCTTTCAGTGGATCAGGGCATTCTTTACCTTGCCTTGCTATAATGTTCACAACTATTCCTCTGAGCACAACAACATTGGAATATAGGAAATCGCCAGTGCAGCATGCAGTGCTCAGCTTAGCTCATATTAGTGACAACCTTACAGCGTAACAGGACTATTGTTATGTTTTTTTCCACTAGGAAGCCATTTAACATGCCCAACATTATAATGTGTCTTCTGTGTTGCAATGAAGTTCTAATGTTCATGACAACCTGAGCACATTTCTCACCTTGTGCATGGATCATCCACAATACGTGGGATGAATGGCCATGAGAGTGGGTGGCAGATGGGGCAATGCAGCTCCCTACTGGACTCCCTGTAGAGAGGTGAGGCAGGAAGACAAACACATTGGTCTGTGAACAGACTGTAGTTAAAGTCTTAATGGGAAATATATTAAGAGCAAACGGACAGTGATACTGTACGTACATTATCTTCGGATACTTATTAGAAATTCTCTCCAAATGTGTGTGCACATTTCTCCTAAGTGTTTCAGTTGTTTCTACTACACTATTTACTCCTAGCCTCTTCATTTCAGAGGTAATCAGCTCTCATGTGTCATAAAGTAAAGCATAGAAACCTTATTCTTGCTGACTCTATTCTTCATAAATCCCCCTCTCCCCCAGTATTCAAAACACAGGTCCACAAATAATTGTAAACACTTAATTATGCCAAGAAACTACTAAGACAGCCAAGACAAAATAAAGAAAACAATACAATTGTCTCCAGTACATTATCTCATGAGAAGCAAGAAAAATAGTACATCAAAAAACAGTATCTGTACATTTGTGATGGCTAATCTCCAACTACAGTCAGGATTTTGACAGAGTCAGGATTAATAGATACATGCATTAATTAGCAAAGTTGTTTTGTAAGCTCTATTACTGCAATACCAGACATGTCATCCAGCCATAGATACTTAGCCTTAGCTGTGGTAGCTATTATAAATGTAAAAACGTAGCTTTGAATATAAAAGGAGTGATAAAAACACTAATTTTTCTGAACACACTAGTTACAAGACAAAGACATCACTTCTCTTCAAGAATAAGTTATCAGTGAAAATATATGTCTAATAGTATATACCTAGCAAATAATGTAATAAATATAAATAATATCTTCACTGACTTTGCCACCCACAAAAAAGCAAAATCCTGGAAGTTATTTCTACAAAAGTAGTTAAGAAGTCTTCTTGTGTTGGTGATATGAGGGCTATGTAGCACTGGAATGGAGACAGGGAAGAGTCTGAATGGGTGAGAAATTTGACTAATCAAGGTTGTAGCAAGGAGGGTTACAGGAGCAAAGGATATACTGCAGGGAGAGTTTCTGGCCACAGTTTATCACTGGTCATTCATGCAGACAGTTTGTTGCTTGTCATTCCCATGCTGAAATCAGCAAATTGGTTGGAACTCAGCTTGTATATCACATGACTGGTTTCCCACATATCCCTGCCTTTGGTGGGATGTAAGATGTTTGTGACCAGACTGGAGTGGATGGTGGTGGAAGGATGTATGGGACAGGTCTTGCATTTACTTCTATTACAGTGATATGAGCCGTGAAGTATGGGTTTGTGAGCAGTGATTGTGCTGGTTTGGACGAGTATATTGTGTAGGTTTGGTGGACAGAGGAATACCACTGTGGGACGGGTGTGAAGGATAGTAGGCAGGACATTTCTGATTTCAGAGCACAATGACAGTTTGTAAGAACCCTGGCAGAGGATGTAATTCAGTTGTTCCAGTCCTGGGTGGTACTGAGTTACGAGGGGAATAATCCTCTGTGGCCAGATTATGCGACTTTGGGGGTCATGGGAAACTGCAAAGATAAGGCACTGAAGATTTGTTTTTGTACAAGGCTTGGAGGATAATTATTGTCTGAACACTTCATTGAGTCCCCTGGTATATTTCGAGGAGGGCCCCTCATCACTGCAGATGTGACAACCATGGGTGGATAGGCTGTATGGGAGGGACTTCTTGGTATGGACTGGGTGGTGGTTGTCAAAATGGAGGTATTACTTGTAGTTAGTAGGTTTGATATAGGCACAAACAGTGATGTAGCCATCTTTGAAGTGTACATCAACACCTACGAAGGTGGCTTGTTGGCTTGAGAAGGTCCTGGCGAAGCAAAGGAGGAGAAGCTGTTGAGGTTCTGGAGGGAATGCGTATAGGGTGTCCTCACTCTCGATTCAGATCACAAAGATGTCTTCAATGAATCTGAATGAGGGGAGGGGTTTTGCGATTCTGGGTGTTTAGGAAGAACTTTTAACCCATACTTAATCACTCATATCCCTGTAATAGACCTGGATGCAAGACCTGTCCCATACATACCACCACCACCACCACCACCACCACCACCACCACCACCACCACCACCACCACCTACGCCAGCCTGGTCACAAAGATCACTTATCCCATTGAAGGCAGCGCTACCTGTGAAACCAGTCTTGTGCTATATAAGCTACGATGCAGCCATTGTGCTGCATTATATGTGGGCATGACAACAAACAAACTGTCTGTCCACATAAATGGCCACCTACAAACTGTGGCAAGAAACAAGTTGATACCCTGCTGCTAAACATGCTGCCCAACACGACATCCTTCATTTCAACTCTACTATATAGTGAGTAGCGACTTTGTTTCATAATATTCTTTGTTTCAATTCAGTTCTTCAGTTTTATGAGTCATTCACCTCAGTTGCGTCTAATTCTATTTTGTGTTTAATTTTAAATGAGCTATTTCTTCTTTATAATTTATTTATTTTATAGATTAAAAAATCTACTTGCCTAGCAGCAGCAGAAACACACACACACACACACACACACACACACACACACACACACACACACACACACACACACACACACGAAAGAATGTGATGGGTGATTAGATGTTTTTATCTATACAATTAAATTACACTGTTTGACAAGAGTGTGAACTTAGCAAGGGCTCATCACATGGGCATGCTTATGTTTTCTTTCTGTGAAATTATCATAATTAATTACAGTGGAATTGGCCAATACATTTTTAAATGTTATTCAAATCTGTAGGTAATAGCAAAATCTAATTCTGACTGAAAATGTGTGTTGGTACCAGTAGCATGGATTCAGAAAATGTGCTTTGAAAAAAAAAAAAAAAAACCTATTGGAGGCAGCAAATTTAGCTTTCAGTGTCAGTTCTGTAATTAGGAAGCCTGTCCTTCCATACTATGAAAAGGAAAGTTGCTACTCACCATGTAGCGGAGATGCTGAGTCACAGATAGACACAACGCAGTGACTATTGTTGATGAAGGTCTTAATGGCAGTCTTTTTGTTGTGCCTATCTGCAACTCAGCATCTCTGCTATATGGTGAGTAGTGACCTCCCTTCCCATAATACTGTTACATTCCATCCTGGATTTTTGTCTTTCCACACTCTCATAGACAAACACTTATGTATTTTTATGCCTGAAATGAAATAAGCAAATTTTACACAAGATACTAATTTACCTGATGCTTTGTTCCTGTGGGAAGAAACACAGATGAAGCAAAAACATCTAAAATCAGAGTGATGAACATTACCTTTTGTACAGAAAATGAAGCATTAGCAGGCACTGTATTATTGATAAGTAATGTTTATTACATCCCTGTCCTCTACTCAATGAGAAGATTAAGCACTTCAGTGTCCACATGTTCCACAATACAGGTTAGCTTTCCATGCAACATGCAACCGAAGGTAGTGCAGTCAATAGTGGCTCGACAATACGCTTTTTTAAACTACCACATTCTCTCATTCAACCTACTACATCACCAACAACAAACAAACAAACTCTAGTTCCACCAGCAGTATCTCATGCAACACATAGTACCATAGGGCAAACAACTGGTAAATTGCCCCTGTTGGAGCACATGAAAGATGAACATGTTCCTCTTTAAAATACTGACAGTAGAGTGAGGAACCAGCTGCCCCAGTCTACATTTTGCCTTCCTCACCAAACGTTTTTGCAATGTGAACATATTCCCACTGTTTTAACACACAATTACCTAAATTCATTCATCTGGTCTCTCCCTCTAGTGAAGCCTTCATACTCAGCACCTCCCCCTCACTGTCACTGTCACTGTCTATGTATATGGCTGTTCCCCACTGTCTCATTTTTCTCCCACTGATTTACAGTATATCCCACTGACAATGTCACCTCTCTCAATTACACTGTCTGTTTTTGTCTCTCTTTGATAAGCTCACTGACTCCACAACTCCTTAACAGCTCAAAAATAATTCTGGGGCATCCAAGTTGTTTTTCCTTATACACTAGAGTGTAAGACTTCAGACCAAAATTTTCTCTCTCCCACACCTATGTGTTCATGTATACCAAGAAGCTGATTTATGGTGTCCCTAAGTCTTCCTTTTTGTCTACACAGGCTCCTGTCTCTTTTCCTCCCACTGATTCTATCTTCACAAATCTCTCCTCCTCTTTTACTAACACTGTCTCACTGACTACCAGTATCTCATTTACCTTTCTTTTTAAAGAAATTTCCATGATTTGAATATTACTTGTTCATTTGTTTACACAGTCATGATTTCAGCTTTATACCCATTCTGAAGATCATGTTGAAATATTAAGATTGTTTGACTAGTCTGTGAGTTACCGAAAAAATATATTTTTGGAATTGTAAGGTGTGTTCTATTGCAGGATGTGAGTATGTGTGAAAGATATGTGATGTGGCTGATATTTTGCACAGTTGAAAACTACAAATGGGTCTATAAAGTTAGAAACATGTTTTTTTTCCCTTCAATAACAGAACAACACAGCATGACACACATATTAACATTTCAACAGGCATTCAAGAATGGCTATGAAGCCAATGGCATTATTGTGCAAAATAAAAGCACACTCTTAAATCAATTGATGGAAATTGGTTTTAAAACATCCCCCACCCCCGCGATTGTGTCCCTCATGCTCATTCCCTCATTGTGGAGCATTTGAATGCAATGGAGAAGGTTCAACAATGAAGAATATGAGAACCACAAGCCAAATCAGAAAAATTACTGGTTGGCCTTATGTGCATCATCCACTTGCTTGTCATCGATTAGTGTGTGAACACCACTGATCATTCCTATCCTGCACCGTTACTGATGACTAGAAAATGTGCTTTGTGCTCATTTAAGGGAAGGAATAGAATGGAATGCTTTAGTCTAAACAAGGCAGCAATGCTACAAAACCACGTGATTTCTACTGTTGTGGATTCAGGAAGTTACCCCAACATTGGCAGACTGCAGTGATTAGTGGAGCAGATTATATTATTTATGATGACTTAAGTCTCCATTATGTATAGTGTGTGTTTTTTGAACTTACAGAAAACATTACAGTCTTATGCACCAGCCTAAGATGTTCTGTTTCTCATGAAAGGGTTACTATGGAAATAAGCAGTGAAAGGCTAAGCCTTGAATAACATTTGCCACACTCTGTCCCTTTCTCAATCAGATAGATTTTCTTAAACCTGCAGGACAACTGTGTGAGGAGTTGTGATGGACAGATTGAGTGAGAATGTCAGTGAGGGGATCGGGTGGCACAGGGTGTAATATAGGAGGCACAGGGACAGATACGGGGATATGGACGGAGCTATGCTTGGGGAAGGGCAGCATACGGGTAATGAGTACTGAGGGAATGAGTATTGTGGAACTTAAGGATGAGTTAAGGGGAACTCCCATATGTTTAAGTTAGGGAAGCTGATATGGGAGTGGATGGGGTGACAGAATTGGAGATGGGTATCAAGAATGCAGTACACAGGTTGTGAAGCTACGACCAAGTCAGGCATTTTGTACTCGGTAGCATATTGTCAATGTGTAGTCAATAACCCTCTTGGCAGGTGAGGGATAACTGAGGCACC
Organism: Schistocerca nitens; assembly: GCF_023898315.1. Classification (NCBI taxonomy): domain Eukaryota; kingdom Metazoa; phylum Arthropoda; class Insecta; order Orthoptera; family Acrididae; genus Schistocerca; species Schistocerca nitens. The sequence continues at coordinate 1,157,748,137 of NC_064615.1, read as the reverse complement.
CAGGCTACTTCACACATCACGTCAGTGAGGTTGCAAAATACTGCTTTGGGAGAGAAGAAGGATTACAGGGACAATATTCTTCATTTCGAGACATCATGATGAGGTTTCAAATCACTGGACATGAATGTGGTTAACTTGATCCAGTCCCCAATAACATTGGCAATTTTTCTCTCTAAGAAGCTCAACTATGCTGAGTGATTGTTTTATACATAAATATATTTATCTCAAGGTCATTATTTTAATATGAGCCATGACTACAGAATAAGGGGACTGTGATCTTAACATTACTACTTATTGTAGTGTGCCAATTTGTAATGTTAGCTCACCTTTACAATGACTTATTTTTCAATGTCAATTTGGTACTTAGAAATTTGTCTTCTTTCTCTTTCATCACATTTCCCTCACAATCAACCAACGCATACATTTTAAACACAACTGCACATTTGTGACCAATCTTTTGTAGTTACAAAGGCACTGCCAATTTTCAGTATGAATTATGTACCATGTAATTAACATCCAGTGTCAAATTCAAGTATAAAATTTTGAACAACTGTTTCACTGAAATAGTTTAGCAAGAAAAATATGGAAAAAAATACCACATAAGAAAATATTAAAGTGATAACTTTAGTATGTAATTAAGCTACTGAATAAAGCAAAAATCTCACCTGCCAGTACCTCCTCTGGGTGTACCTCTTCCTGCTCCTGCAAAAAAAAAAATTAAAACACTGAGTAACTTTACATGAACTGAATTTAAGCATAAATCAAACACCTTCAAGTGTGTCAGTGGTATGTTATCTCACTGCACATGCTCATCTCAGTGTTAGTAAGTTGGTAAATTATATAATGACAGATTACGAATCAGGTGCAGTGACAAGTAGATACATGTGAAATTTTATTTTAGTGCAATTGACGAACACTGCATAATAATACAAATGAAGAATCACAAAATATTTCTATTTCAATTGAGCCTAACTGTCTGAATTCACTAGAGCTTCCAGCTGCCACATACAGCAACTGTCATAGTGCAGGACAAAGGTGCCCACAAAACACAAGTCAACATGGTGGGAATGTAGACTACAGTTGCTAGATTCATGAAGGCTGGTGTAAGGATAATGCCAGTGACTGAAATAGAAGTACAGCATGGTTTGCTGGAATGAACACCCCTCAACTATGACCTGGTGGAGTAGTCTAAAGCAGCATGGAAGGGTTGGGTTGTTTGGGGAAGGAGACCAGACAAGCAAGGTCATCGGTCTCATCGGATTAGGGAAGGATGGGGAAGTAAGTCGGCCGTGCCATTTGAGAGGAACCACCCCATCATGGAAGGGGAAATGAATAACAGACCATTATAAAATTACAGACTATAGAGATAGTGATAGGGTCCATTATGACTGTATCTGCTGCTACCAGGGCAGAAGTTTGAAAATGATTCTTGGTCCCAGAGCGTCACCTGAGGTTAGCCCACACAACAGAAGAGGGAGTGGAACAGTTAAAAGAACTAGTTAATTTAATCCAGCCAATCTCTTGCTATCCTGAAGGGTGTAATGACACTGTTGAAGCAACAGTTTGCAATGTCTGCAGTTTGCTTTCATAGAATTTTTAAAACATGTAGAGCACATCTCTGCATATGAGTTGAGTCGCAACATGGCTCAGTCAAAAAAGGGTCTGGGAGACAGCACGGTAAAGATGAAGTGCGAGAATGGAACATTGTGTGGTGGTAATGATAGAATTTTTAAGATTTTCTACTTGGGCTTCACAACTGGGGAAACAATGTTTCCTGAAGGGTGCCAGGGAACAGCAAATCTCTAGACATCCTTAGAAAGCTGCCATTTGGGTGGGCACGTAGGTGGGGTAGGAGTCAGAAAATGGATAGCTAATGGGAAATGGTCGCTTGAGTGCATAACAAACACAATGATGAGATGATGGGTAAATTGGGCAGTGCACGAGAGGTCCAGATGGGGGTAGGAGTGCATGGAGTGTGAAAGGCAGGTGGGTACTCCAACAATAAAGCAAATGAGGTTATAGTGACTGAGAAGGTCAGCCAAGAGGCACCTCTCCAACAGGTTCTGGGAGAGTCCCAAAGGAAATGGTGTGCATTACAGTCAACGAGCAGCCAAAAGGGGTGAGGGAGTTAGGCAGTAAGCATGTAGAAGACTGTCCAGTGACACAGAATGACTGAGGTATGTACTGTTTACATACGGAAAAGTTAAGGATAGGAAGTAAAATGCGGACTGGAATAGCTTGAAGCCGGGTTGCCAAGAAGACTATGAACATCATCCTTGATGAGTAGCATCACTCCACCCAATTACATTGAATCAGTCCTTGGATGATGGTGTGAGGTTGGGGGGATGTCACAGTTGACTGGAAATACACGCGAGAGCTCAAAGCAGGTCATGAGGATTCAATTTTGTTTCCTTGAGGCAGAGAACAAGCAGAGGCTGTGATTACAAGAGCAGCCATAAATCCTATTTGTAGGTTCAAAGGCAGCAAACATTCCATTGGTGGATTGTCATGATTAGGAGAGGGGAGAAGGGAAAAATGCAGGGGGTGACACCTCAATGACTATTGAGTGGCAGCTTTTGAAGACTCACTGCTACAGGGCAGAAGGGCTGGAGAATCAGCCTCTGTAAGATCTACAGAGGTGTTGGCATTCTCATTCTGTCTGTCCTTGAGGTCCAGAGCAGAAAAACACCTGGAGATGCATACCAGCTACAAGGTGGTCAGTCAGCAAAGGGTATCATGTGGCCACACCATCGAGGAGGAACTGTGAGCTGATACAGAAGCACATTGTTTGCCTTTGTTTGATTTCTTGGATCCTTTCTGGTTGGCATAGGAAGACTGAAATGTTTGTTGGCTGAAGGGACATAGAAAGTCTTTGTGGGAGTATGAATTCCATCCCTCCTGGGCTTTCAGTTGTGTAGCAGGTGATTTTGTCCCATGAGACTAAAGTTTGAGGCTTCTTGCACAGCTGGAGAGGAGGAGGAGGAGGAGGAGGAGGAGGAGGAGGAGGAGGAGGAGGACAACGACGACGACACAGCTGCTATGACACTGGGTGATTTAACAACCACAGTGCTGTATTTCACATCACACATCTGGATGTCCACATCCTTCATGGAGTGAGATGTAGCAGCAATGGTACTGTAACTGCCTGATGGTAGAACACAGGGTCACTGACTAGCCAACAATTTGTGAGTGATCTGGTAAGGCATCTTTTTCCTTGACCCAGATCTCCTGGACACCCAGTCATTGAGATACACGAGACAATCTTGGAAGGAGGTGGCATGATCACCATTGCAACTTGTGCAGCCGAGAGGGCAAGGTAGCCAGGTTACACAGTTGGCTGGGCGTCGCCATGACATTTGACTGTGGTCATAATGATGACACTGGTAGCAGTGCATTGGGTTTGGTGGTGTGCCATTTATGTAGACAGTAACTGCTTGTTTGTCCTGCCCTCCTAGTATGCAGTACAGTGGTTGGCTGCGGCCTAGCATTTAGATCACATGACGTGTTTCACAGGTTGCCCACCACTGAAGGGATAGGTAATGTTTCTGGCTGGACTTCAGTAGGTGGAGGTGGTGGGGGGAGGATGTGTGGGATGTGTCTGCATCTAGATGTATTACAAGGGTATGAGATAGGAGCTGCAGAAAAACACACAGTATTTGCGTGTTACAGAATATCAGTGAGTGCCCCAACCAACAAAAAAGCATGAAATTGCACAGTGGGTACCAGCAATCAAACTCTGTTATATACACTGGTGCATGACATACAATAAATGGTTCCTTGAGAGATTGAATACCTAGCACCAATTTCGTGTAACTCCAGACTTGCAGTACCTCAAAGAGCCTGCACAATATGTCATCAAAATATTGTGCATAAAATGTTGAAAACTCAACAGGACTCCTGGAAGCACAGAACTAAACACTGACAAGGCTTCTCCATTAGACATTTTGAAGTACGGGCTAAGAGATGTTTATCTAAATATCAAAATTTTCATGCAATATTTACGACACTCCTACTTGGCCTGGACAAGAGGAGGGGTTAGGCTTTGGCAATTCTGCCAAGGCTGCCAGACTACATTGATATGCAGGTCTGTAAATGAAGAACCACCACAAAAATTCAAGGCCTTTTAGAATTTCCACAAATGTAACTGAAAGTAATTTAAGGAGGAGACGAACTGCTAATGGACCACCTCAGACAAATGAGCACTTTCCAAATGATGGAGGGAGATATTTTTCTTGTAACTACTACAATGTTGAAACCAAACTGGCCTCAAACTGCCCAGTGATTTCTTAACATATTCAGAGAAACAGCACGTGTAACGAATGTATTGTCAATTCTGTGGCTCGAAGAATATGTTGTTCACCGCTCTGCCACATATTTTTCTGTGCTCATTAAGGGCTTGAAGCCAAAATCATGATAGCAATGAAATAAACAGAAAGTAAAGAAATTCATAAATCAAGTAGGATATCACCCACCTCACAGAAGAACCAACACATTTGAGGTCAATCATTTTGTGTCAAAGCTCTCTCTTGAAATTGATGTCAACCCACCTTAGGAAGCTCCCAAGGGAAGCTAAAACATGGATATCTCGCAACAAAATATCAGAAAAAAAATCAGTTAGGTCATGTACCTATTTCACAAAGAAGTACAATGGAAGTTATGAATTTGAAAATAGTAAGGAAAGGTGAGTTTGAAGTAAAACTTCTGTCTAACAAAGAAACTCACAAAGTTTACTAAAACATAATGCAGATAGACTCACTAACTAAGGAATCAGGTAAAGGCTATCAACATGAAATTAAAGTGACTAAGCATGGCAGCTTGCAAAAAGATATTCACAGCACCAAAAATAATAAAAAATAAAGGTAAAATGTGGTGGAATGAAATATGCAAATAAACCATACCAGAGAGGGATAGAAGATGAATAAGGCAAAAATGCTCAAAGAAAATTCTAGATCATGATCAATCTAAACAACAAAGAAAGAAAACTACCAGATTAATCATAAATACCAAATAAGCCTTTGAGAAAGAGAAACTTTTGAAAATAGACAAAAATAATTCCCCTGTTTCTTATCAAACTGTGAAGAACAAATTGAAGAGGTTTCAAACCGCAAATATGTTTCTAAAATAAAAACGGCCAAATTGGGTTAAATAATGCTTTCAAGATTTTTCATGAATTTCAAACCTCAGTTAGTAATGAAAATTGTGAAGAAGATTTACCACAAGCTATACAACAAACTGAAGAAGGAATTAACACCCTCAGAAATAAGAAAGATTGTGGAGAAGATTGTATTTTAGCTTAACTTTTGATGTGGTCCTTGCCAAATAAGGCAAATTAGCTAAATTTACTCTTTGATGAAATCTGAAAAACAGAAAAAAAATATCCCAGAGGAGTGGAAAGTTACCTTGATACATCCACTGCATAAGAAAGATAATAAACAGGATGTAAACAACTACATAGTAACCTCTCTACTGTCAGTAGCATCTAAGTATTTTCCAAAATTTTATCAAGCAGAATAAAGAACAACACTAGACAGCCATTAATGTGAATATCAAGCTTGCTTTAGATGAAGGGAAGGTTATGATCAGATCAAATATTGAATCTCAAGTCACTAATTCATCACCAATTACTAAATTCAAAGGATATTGTATTATGTTTGTGGATAACAAGAAGGCTTTTGAATATTTTGACAGAAAAACTACAGATAAAATAATTTGAGGATTTGGTATAAGGTCTAAACTGACAAACCTAATCCATGGAACACTTACAGATACCGCTCTGTAAAGTAAATCTTATGGGAGAAATTTCACAGCCTTCAAAATAAAAACACATGTATCACAAGGTGATGGCCTGTACCCATTCTTTTTAATACTGTATTAGGGAAAATTGTAAGAATTTCTTACAAAGAATGTATTGAACTCAGCATTTTGTCAATAAGATTAGGAGGAGGAAGAAAAAAGGTCAAAATCAATTTGGAGGTGATTTTGTTATACCTGCCGAAAATGTGGCATCTGCTGTAACACAAACGAATTTCCTGGAGGAAATAGCCAGTAGAAGTGGCTTAAGGATTTATACGGCATGAGGGGTGAGGAGGGGGGGGGATGTTAAGAATGCTAGAAAATCCTTTAAAACCGATGCGGTCCAAATAGATAGGTTCACTGTTAAGTTGATACATTGTTGTCGCTATAACCAACAAAGGTTCCACGTCTCAAACTTGGCCCTGGACTGACTGTCTCAGGACCAGAAATCAGGCCCTTATACATTATCACAATGATAGGTACTGAAACTACACATTGTTTGAAGTTTAATTTACAGAAATTACAATTAAATCTTAACTCGTTAAATTGACTGATTACATCGAAAAATTCCGTCTTTTTAACAGTTTCTTCTACTACAAGAGTTAGACAGAATTCTTTGTTTAAATAATCAAATTGACAAATGTATGTATGCAAACAATACTTTGGACAAAGCTATTAATTACTTTGGGATTAAATAACAGATAATTTTGCTAACATATTTCTGAATAGAGCCAAATAGATACTTTAAGATTACTATTATTTTGTCTCCCAAATGTTTATAATTAGTACAGAATTTAGATTTGTTTATACATCAACAATAGAATTTAAGTTATGAAACAATTACTGATTTCACATAATAATGGAAGATACCGACAAGGAATAGTCAAAATTAGCTGGGAATTCAATTACATACATAAAGTTAAGCACAAAATTTGATCTGATGTTAAGTTCTTTAAAACTGAGGGCCAACGTTTCTCTCTTATGAAAATGCAGATTATATTGTCATATGTTAATAGTACTTAATTCAAAAGTGACAAAAAGAATTTTAAGGAGGCAGATGGCAAAACAAGAGTGGGAGTAAAACTATCCCAGCTTGCTTCATCACAAACACAAGAGAGTAGATTTACAAATAAGATTTTAAAATAGCTGTGGGATAAGCAGTACAGAAATAGCTGGGTCAGTGAAGTAAAAAAAAAAAAAAAAGAGAGATTTAGAAAGAAACTATATAAGGACAGAAGATGCTAACAGAAATCTTTTAGGAAGAAGTATTGAAAATCAAATTATTCCAAGGCAGGGTAGCTAAAAAGACTGGTTCAAAATGGTCTACAAAGAGACAGAATATAGTGAACAAATGAAATCATAGTGGAAGAAAAGGAAACAACAAACCATGAGGATCTAAAATTGGAATGTGTTCCTCAGATGAACTATTCACAGGAGGAAAAAAAATAAATAAATAAATAAATAAATAAATAAAAAGGTTATCCATGAACTTTATACAAACAGGCTTTTTCTGTTTGTCAGTCACTGTTTTCTTTTCATTTCAAATAACATATTTCAGTCACAAGATGTCCTGTGTGTATTCCAGAAAGCCAAAAATTTATAAAAGTAAGAAGTTTATAAAAGTAAGAAGTTTATAGGCGATAAGAAATTTGTCACTGTGCCAAATTTGTTCAAGAAAAGTTCTGTGCCATACTGGAATGAAACAGCATGCATATTCAGTCAAAATCTGCACACCAAGCAGGAAGAAACATTCTTTAAGCCAGGGGAGGTGCAACTTTGGAATTAAGCAGAAGTATCATTCTGGGCACCGTAATAGGAGAGCATCTGCAGCATATGTGAAAAGTAGCAAGGATGAACTTAGCACAAGAAGGGAACAAATGGATACACCATACTTAATAGGGCTCTGTGAAGTTTATATGTGCTGGAGGGACTTTATATTTAGGCTCATCAGATAAAAAGTCCAGGGAAACTGCTGATTTGATAAAGTTATTTAACACATCACAATGACTACAGAATTTAAGACATTTTTGGCCTTACCTCTGTTTGACCTACACAGCTCTCTCTATCATCATCTAATGGAACAAAGGGAAGATACTTTTTCAAGGTTCTTAGAATTTACGTAACTTTCACCTGCAATAAAAATAGGAACTTGGAAAAACTGTCTCTTAAATGAGTAATGATGCCTATTCTAGAGGCCACAGAAGGTCATGGAATACATTTCTATGAAGATAAACTGGATCCGCTTTTTCTGCTGCCAACCTTGAGGGATTTCAATAGTTCCCAGGAGCTTGCATTGTCTGCATCCATGTACAGCCTAAAGTCACACTGGTACTGGTATAAATATCCATAGAATTTAAGTAGTATCAGTTCACCCTCCCTTTTCCTTTGAATAGTTTGCACATTCCAATGTCCTGAGGATGAGGGTACTGAATAGGTTTCAAGCCTAACCTTATTCAACTCCTGGGAGAGAACATCTCCTTCTCAACATACACCATTAAAAACTTTAAAAATGCATATTTTACTGTAATTGCTGGGATATTTCAGATGTTCTCAATGTATTGTGAGAAAATTTAGTGCACCATTGGGCATCCACTCACTGGAGGGAATATGTAACAACATGAGACTCAAAGTGCTTCTAGAATTTTCACGGATCATCCTCCTGCTGTTCAGTCACCAATGCAAAACTGTCGTCTGTACTAGTATAATGTTTAATAAACAAAGTTTATGGCTCCGTGTTTATATATTTACATGTTATCTTTGGGAGCGAATTCAGCTGTCACAAAACACATTCATTGAGGCCAACATACCTCGTAAGAGTGGTGTGTGTTTTCTGCAATATATCTATTTTTTACTAATTTATATAAATGGTATGCCCTCTGTTTGCTGATGACACTAGCTTGGTAGTAAAGAATGTTTTGTGGAATGTTGGTATTGTTTCAAGTAGTGCAGTTTGAGATATAGGTTCATGGCTTGTAGAAAGTAAACTAATGCTAAATCACAGCAAGAATAAGTTTTTACAATTTCTAACAAAAAATTCAACAAAACCAGCCATTGTAATTTCACAGAATGGCCGTACAATTAGTGAAACTCAACAGTTCAGATTTCTATATGTTCAGATGGATAGTGAACTGTTGTGGAAAACTCATGTTCAGGAACTTGTTCAAAGACTTAATGCTGGCATTTATACTATTTTAATGGTATATGAAGTAAATGACAGTGTGACACAAAAATTAGTCTACTTTGTTTATTATCATTCGCTTATGAGGTATGGTGGTATATTTTGGGGTAATTCTTCCATTTCCCAAAGGATGTTTTGGCTCAGAAATGGGCGGTTCAGGCATTAAGTTGTATAAGCTCATGTAACTCCTGCTGACCCATGTTAATTAGTCTGGGTAATCTGACATAGGCCTCTCAATAAACACACATTCTTTGCTGTCATTTCTTGTTAACAGTGTCAGCTTACTCCCAAGAATTAGCAGCTTTCACTCAGTTAACACTAGGAAGAAATTCAATCTGCCTATGGGGCACATTTTCTTGACTCTTGAGCAGAAATGCGTGCAGTACACTGCGGCATCCATTTGCATTAAGTTACCACAGGAATTCAAACCTCTTAGCAGGAATCCATGTAGTTTCAAATCAAAATTGAAGAGTTTCTTATCGTGTTGAGGATTTCCTTGAAAAATTAAGCTGATTCCTGTGTTACATTCTTGATCGCATTTACATAAACTTATAGCTCCTCTTTTTTGGTTTCTTAAACATTTTATTTTATCTGGCACATTCCATGACCTTTAAGATTTGTACCAAATATTGGTCCTAGAAAACAAGGTGTATGAAAATTAAAGCACTTACTGGATGAAAGACTGTTTGCCATGGTCAATGCAAGATCTGAAACACCATCACAAGAGTTATCTTTTGATTTTATTTCAGGTACCAAGACCTATCTTAATATCACTGACAGCAAATCCCATAGGACAAAAGTAGCTAAACAGTTACTTTTACATCACACTGAACAATCTGTAACACATGTGTTGAAGTACATTAAGGTAGTTCCATTGAATTACTAACCAACACGGGTCAAACACAACAACCACTAAGACAAGTAGATCTCTCGAAGTAGTGCTCTTGGTACTTATTTAGCAACCAGGAAAGTATTTTCAGAAGACTTCAGGAAGTTTGTCATGCCATGATTATATGGAGGAGAATGAGTCACTTATCATTTGTGTTTATGATATTTGCTCAAAAATGAGGAAAACTCACTTCCCAACAGGAATAAGTAAGTATTTTAGACAACAGTAAGTGGTAGTTGTCATTCTGGAAGAATATTAATTGTCATATTTAATGAGTAACAACTATGATGTGACCTATTGATTTGGTAAATTGTTTACCTCACCATGTCTATAGTACTGATGAATAGTGGTCACCACCATAAAGTCTTTTTTTAGTTCAAATGGTGGCTTTAAACTTTTATACACTTTAGGAGCTTTCTGTGCTGCACATGAAAACTGGTGCAGATTGATGTAGGATTTCTGCAGGGTGAGATGACAATCGTTGCTTTGTCATTCTTAACAGTACATGATGATTTGAGTGGTTGACTCCATACTGATGATATCTCTCCTTGGGTTAATTCCTTGCCGTTTCATTCTGGTTCAGCATTGTGGATTCCCCCTAAATCTGTGAGCACCGTGACAACTACCATTACAAAAATGGTTCAAATGGCTCTGAGCACTATGGGACTTAACTTCTGAGGTCATCAGTCCCCTAGAACTTAGAACTACCTAAACCTAACTAACCTAAGGACATCACACACTTCCATGCCCGAGGCAGGATTCGAACCTGTGACCGTAGTGGTCGCAACTACCATTACACAGGAGAACAAAGATGAAGTTGAGCTGTCATTAAGATTCTGTATACTAACCAATGACACACGACTTGACATTAATTATTAAAGAGAGTTACTTGTTTTAAATTAAGAGCCAGTATATGATTGGTCTTTGAGAAATGTTTTGGATCATTCAGCAGATAATTTAGACTTGAGATAGCATTTCAGTTTCCATTGGAAAAGAAGTTGTGATGTTTGTCGTGTCAGGAAACAAACTGGCATGGGAGATGTAATGAGATTGAAATGGAAATGAATAGGATATGAAGGAAGAAGTTTTTTTTTTATTTAAGTAAGTGTGTAGAGTGCATGGCAGTACAGAAGAGGAGGAAGTATTGTAATGGCTAAAAGCCCAAATGTAATTAACTTTGTGAGCACCTGAAAGGAGGCCAGGAAGTAGTGTGGTGTTAATTACAGGCCACAAAATCGAACTTTCTGCTACTGGTGAAACATACCATGGCTCCATCAGTTGTACCGGTGCTCTTTCCACTTTCACCCTCCTCAGCAATAGGAGATAGAACGCTTTGAATTGTACCTGATTGACAGAAAACATTTTGAGTTAATATAAAAAAACTCAATCTGCAAAAGTAAAACAAATAAGTGATTAACTAATAGTGTTTCAACATGGCATGATAAAGAACAGAATCAATTATTTCAGTCTTGTAGAGTGCCTACTAATCAGTAAATAACTGAGCATCTAATCTACTCAATTATGTACAACAGTGAACATTAATAAATCCCTGTCTTTCTGGAACTCAGTTAGTGAAGTTGCAGGCTGCTATCTGAAGACCATCAGGGGAAAATGAACTTTCATTGTCAACATTTCACATAATTGCTGATCAAAATTTAAAATGCTGTAATAATCTGCTACTTAAAACATATAATCTTATGTTACATGGTTAACACACTGTGGCAAGTTTAACAGTTATGAACTGTGTATATGCCTGTGTATGCAGCTTCACTCATTGCAGGCATATACCAACATTATATTCACCTGGTATTTGACAATGAGAGCACTTAGTGACTTCCAAAAAACTTCACCCATAATTTCAAATTATCATTAATTTTTCTCAGAGAGAGAGCCCACAGAAAGCAATAGCAAAAATGCTTACCAATTACTATATTTGCATTGTTCTACATTAAAATTGCCACATCAAATGCATACAATGTAACACGCCTTTATTTACTTCAAGTAGCCAGGAGAATGAGTAGCAGATGAGGTGGGGTACTTCTCAGGAGGATTCTTTGTAGAGGTGAGTCAGAAAGGAAAGATGATGAGTATGTCAACAGAATGGAGAAGGAGACATAACAGGAATGAGGTTGAAATGTGTGGTGTAGCATCTGGCTGGTGCTTCACAATCCCGCCTTATGCCCCACAATGGACGGCTTTCAGTTGCTGGCATGCTAACAGGGCTGAAACTGAAACTCACACTCAGTGCAGCTCATCTTTCCCATTACAGCCACTGCATACTTGCCACATTTGAGCCATGTGACACTGGGCTTTACAGCATTTCTCCATTGCACAGACTTTGTAGGTCAATTCACAGTGGCTCACTTGCCATTCAAAGTTCCAGACTCGATATCAACTATCTGTTTCTGAGTGCCATCACTATATTAATAAGAATGCAGCCCACAGTATTGGCATTGCCAGTCCAACCTACACTGTAGGTGCCAACAGGAGTGTTTGTGACTTATTACAGACAGAGGGCTCAAATGAAAGCTTAAAGAATAGTTTTCATATTAGCGACATCTTTTAGTGGATCAGGGCATTCTCTACCTTGCCTTCACCAGAGAGATGTTTCATTTGCTGCATGTTGGCATGTGCAATCTGTGTCGCAATGAAAGACTATTCATTTTGGCTATTCAGGAACATCTCTCTTTTTGGCTTTTTTTTAATTACTTTTTTGTCTCTGGAAACTTCTTACCGGTGTCTTGTGTTTCATTAGGTTGAATTCATCTCCGTGTTCAAGTGCTTCTTGACAGTGCTTGAATGGTTTTGATCTATGTTCAAAAAACATTCTTCACATTTCCTTTGGGTTGCAGATGACTCTGCACAATTGTTCTCTCATCTTCTGGGATTATTTGCCTTATAATTACTTGTTCTAACTTGTCTCTGTCTTGTGTCACTTCATTCCTTCATTCTCATGTTTTTCTGCCTGCACCATTCCACCACACCGCTCCTCCCTAATGATGTCCTGGCCATTTCCTGTATTTTTCTTCCAGGTCTGTGCCTCCTGGATGGCATTGCTATCTCCTCCATGGGGATGAGAGTTGTCATATTTTTGCTGTTGTTACAGTATCAATTTTTCCTCTGAGTGCAACATCATTGGAATCTAGGACATCACCAACGTAGCTTGCAGTGCTCAACTTACACCTTACAGAGTGGGTCTCATATTAGTGAGAACCTGAAAGTATATCAGCACTGTTTTTAGGTTGCTTTCACTGGAAATCTGTTGCACTTGCCCAACATTATCATGCGTCTTCTTTGTAGCAGTGAGGTTCTTATGTTTGTGACAAACTCAGCACATTTCTCTCCTTGTACATAGATCATCCACAATAGGTGAGATGTATGACCACGAGTGTGGGTGGTAGACGGGGCAAGGGAGTTCCCTGCTGGACTCCCTGCAAAGAGGTGAGGCAGGAACACAAACAGATTGGTCTGGGAACAGACTGTAGTGAAAGTCCTGATGGGAAATATTTTATGAGCAAGGCACTGGCACCAGAGATAAATCAAGAGAACAAAATGTTAAGATAAGTTTACTCTACATTCTATCTCAATGAGTATTTTTTCTGTATCACCATTCCTGACTATGCTATGTTTCATGTTATGTTATGTTATGTGTTATGTGGTTTATTCATCTCATTACATACAATTTTCAAATCATTTGATTTGATGTACAGGAGACATGTCAAGGTTTACAAAAGGAACTTTTTTCACTTTTTTTTTAAGAGAAATACAAAAGTTTACATTATATTTTACATTTCTAAGTTACAGCTACACATGTACATAATATAATAAATGTATTACAATCCCTGTGTTCAGATTGTGAAGCTGTCCTCAATGAATTCATCGACAGAATAATAACACTTTTCCACCAGGAGAGTAAAGAGCTATCTTTTCAGTGAACCAATCTCCATTTTAAATATATTACTGCCTTTTATTTTATTGAAAATTTTTAACCCCATATACTCTGGCGTTTGGGCATAAAGTTTTAAACGATGTGTTGGAAGTTTGAAGTTATCTCTGTGGCGAGTGCTGTAGTTGTGGTCAAAACGGAAATTGTCTAGTGTATGTTGATTTCTATATAGGAACACCACCATCTCATATATGTAAAGTGAGGGGATAGATAGTACTTTTAAATTTTTTAACAGTGGTCGACAGGATTCCCGTTTTTTTGCAACACACATGTTTCTAATTACTTTCTTTTGTAATACTAGGAGCCTAGTGACATTTGCTGAATTTCCCCAGAAGATTATGCCATAACGAATAACTGACTCAAAGTAGCAGTGATAAACTATCTTTCTGGTATCCATGTTTGTGGCACCTGACAAAATACACATTGCAAATGCTAAGTTGTTCAGTTTATTTGCTAAGTAATCTATGTGTACCTTCCAATTTAAATTTTTGTCAAGATTTAGGCCTAAGAACTTCACGTGGTTTGCTTCTGTGATATCCTGATCATTGCAAGTTATCTTTATTTCACTCCTTTCTACTGATTTAGCTTCAAATTGCATCATTTTGGTTTTAGTTACATTTAGTTTTAGTCCATTTTGATAGAACCAAGATTCAAGTTTTTCTAAAGTATTTTTGGCTTTTTCTGGAATATTTTCAGATACCTCATTTTCAATTAGAACTGATGTATCATCAGCAAATAAGACTGAATGAACATCAATAGCAAGTGGTAGGTCATTTACGTAAAAAAGAAACAGATAGGGACCCAATATCGAACCTTGTGGGACTCCTTGGGGAACTGTTTTCCAGTCTGATGAATAATTGGTTCCATTTGAATTTAAAATTACTCTTTGTTTCCTACCTGACAGGTACGAGCTAAACCATTTTAAAGCAGTGTCTCTGATTCCATACATCTGTAATTTGTGGAGGAGTAATGCATGGTTCACTGAATCAAAAGCTTTAGTCAGATCACAGAATATACCTGTGACCTTTCTACCTTTATCTAACGTGGAGCATATTTTTTGGATAAACTCATTTATAGCATTCGCAGTGCTTTTACCCTGTTGGAATCCGAACTGGTTTTTAAAAATTATATCATTTACAGTAAGAAAGTTATTAATTTGTTTTGCTGCAATCTTTTCAAACACTTTAGAGAAGACCGGCAAGAGAGAGATAGGGCGGTAATTCCCCATATCTTCTGTCGATCCTTTCTTGAATAGAGGTTTGATCTCACCATATTTCAATACCTCTGGAAAGCATCCCTGTTCATAAGATTGATTTATAATAGTTGACAGTGGTTGGGAAATAATATCGTACACATACTTGATTACAGATGTTGTTATTTCATCCCACCCATGTGAGGTTTTGTTTTTTAGAGACAATATTTCCTTTTCCACATCCCTTTGGGTTATTTTTTCAAATTGTTTAAAAGATGTGTTCTGGCTGTTTTCCAAATTTGTGATGCCCTGATAGAATGTCATATCCACATCCGATCTTACTACATTTAGGAAGAATTCATTGAAACAACTTGACATCTGAACAGGGTTTACTATAATTTCATTTTCATGTCTAATTTTCAAAATCTCATGAATTTTTAGTTTGGCTTCTAGTTCAGACTGAACAACTGACCACACTGCTTTTGTCTTATTTCTGTGTTCTCGTATGAATTTATTATTTGCCATTTTTTTAGTCAAACTTTCTGTAAGATAAAAATTAAATTGAATTAGAATAACAACAAAAAATAATCCATTTTTACAACATAATGTAATTGGATAGGAAAAAATCTACTCACCAAGCAGTTTTGTTTTGTTTGTTTCATTTGGCTTTAGGACACAAAAAACAACTGGGGTCATATGCACCCAAGTCAAGACTATAGACCACGAACACAGAGAGGAGTTAAACAACTTCAAATCTGTCCCAATTGACAGAATAGGAGACAGCTAAAACCAGGCACATGGAAACAGGGCAAAAAAAAAAAAAAAAAAAAAAAAAAAAAACATACAGAAATGGAGGTCCGAAACTAAAAATTAATTGGCCTTCGTCATAGTGCTTCGGCGGATGAAAAGTAAAACACAGTTGACAGCTCTCGCATCATTCTCTAAAATGGTTGATAAATCAGATGGCAAACCCAGGCTGGAATGTAAATTGTTAAAAAGGGCATTCCAGCAGGAAGTGGTGGACAGTTAAAATTTGGGGGTGATGAGTACAAAGTGGTGCAGTAGCTCCACTTAGCAAATTACAATGGCTAAAAAGGCAGTGCCCAATATGCAGCCCAATTAAAATAATCTCCACCTGGTGGGAGGCAGTCATTCAAGGCACTGGCAGAGGCTTAATAAGTCAAAGCTTATTCTTGTGAAGGGAGGAACACTGGCGATGCCAAAGGGACAGCACCTCCTGACAGGTGGCAATGCAGAGATCATTGGAAAGCATATAGGTAATTGCAGGCTGAGGTACAAGGACTGCAACCTTGGCAGCAGCATCAGCAGCCTTGTTTCCTGGCAGACTGACATGACCAGGGACCCACAGGAACATGACACTGGTTCCACCAATAGTGAGCAAGTGACAGTTTACCTGGAACTGCTGCACTAAGAGATGAGCAGTGTACAGTGCACATAGACTTTGGAAGGCAGTGAGTGAGGCTGGGCGAAGGACACAATTGTGAAGGCTGTGTCCCCTATGTACTCCGTGGCCTGATACAAGGTGAAAAGTTTGGCTGTAAATACTGAGGAGTGTGCTGGCAGCTGATATCAAAAGACACGGGTGCCAATGACGAAGGCATACCTGACCCCACGATTAGTCTGAGACCCATCAGTGTATACAAAAGTACTATAGCGACATTCCATGCAAAGATCATGAAACTGAAGGCAACAGATCAAGGCTGGAGTAGTGTTCTTTGGAAATGAAGGAAGGCCAAGATTAACATGGGCCACTTTGCAAAGGAAAGGTGATGAACAGTTCATACCCACTAGGAAAGTTGCCAGTAGTGTGAAGTTAAATCACCATAGCATGTGGCGAAAGTGGACTCCTGGAGGTAACAGAAGAGGGACAAGTCCCGTACTGATGATCAAAGGTATCATCGAAGAAGGATGCATAGGCAGAGTGGCCATGCTTGGCAGACAAATGGCATGCATAATTGCTGAGGAGAAAGTAATGACAGTAGGACAGTTGTAGTTCAGCAGTGTCAGCATACAGATCCTAAACTGGGCTGGTGTAAAAGGTGTCCTTGGCCAAACAGATGCCATGATGGTGGATAGTGTTGAGACAGCATAAGAAGGATGGGTGTGCAAACTCCTAAACAAAGCACCCATAGTCTAGTTTCGAATGGACAAGGGTCCGTAACAAACTGAGGAGAGTGGTTTGATCGGCACCCCACGAAGTATCATTGAGGACATGTAGGAGACTGGGGAACCTCGTACAGCTGCGGGCTGCCAGGTAAGACTCATGGGAGGACCAATAGAGTTTCCTATTGATCATGAGCCCCAAAAATTTCATAGTTTCAATGAATGGAAGAGCAACAGGACGAAGGTGTAGAGATGGTGGGAGAAATCATTTTTGCCACCAGAAATTCATACAGATGGTTTTATCAGGGGAAAAGCATAAGCCATTGTCAATGCTCTAGTAGTAAAGACTATCAAGACAGTGCTGAAGACACTGCTCAGTGAGACAGGTCTGTGGAGAACTGCAATAGATGGCAAGGTCATCTACAAAAAGAGAACAGGAGATGCCTGGCGGGATACGGGCCATTGCAGGGTTAATGGCGATAAGAAAGAGGATGACACTCAGGGTGGAATCCTGAGGCACACCATTTTCCTGGATAAAGATGTCCAACAAGGCAGAACCCACATGCAACTTGAAAACCCGGTCTTGTAAAAATACCCGAAGAAATCAGGGTTGGTGCCTACGGAAGCCCAACATTTTATGAGTACTGAGGATACCAGTTCTCTAGCAGGTGTTTTAGGCCTTCTCCAAATCAAAAAACACAGCAGTGTCTAGGATTTTCACAGAAAACCATTCATAAAATGGGTGGACAACGTAATGAGATGGTCAACTGCAGAATGCCACACTCTAAATCCACACTGAGCATCTATCAGTAAATTGTGAGATTCAAGCCACCACACCAGCCAGTCATGGATCATACAAATTCCATCACCTTGCAAATGCATCTGGTAAGATATATGGGAGGGGGGATAGCCAGAAGGGAGGTTTTTAGTGGAAAGCACTTGCCCACAACAGAAAGGTGCTGCAACATCTGAATGTGGATGGTGTCTGGCCCTGAGGCGGAGGATCAGGATGAGCTGAGAGTATGATCTAGCTCTGTCATAGTGAAGACATGTTTGTAGCACTCATGATTCAGAGAAGGGAAGGGTCTCACCCGAGCCCCCTCCACTCGTTTCTGATGCAGGAAGGTAGGGTGGTGGTAGGAAGAGCTGGAAACTTCTGCAAAATGGCATCCCAATGTGTTGAAGATAGCAATAGCGTCCACAATGAGATCATCAGCTACTGTGAAACCAGAAAACTGGGAATGGATCTTTGTTCCAGAGAGCCGTCTGATGTTGGCCCACATGACAGAGCAATGTGTGGTACTGATAAAAGAACTAGTGAATGAAATCCAGCTAGCTCTTTTGCTATCCTGAAGAACAAGATGACTCTTTGCAAGCATGTGTTTATAATGAATGAAGGTTTCCAGACTAGGGTGGGGGTTTAAATGTGGAGAGCACATCTACATGTGCAAATTGCATCGCAGCATGCCTCAGTCCATTAAGGGATTGGGACACGACATGGTAGAGAGGAAGTGTGGGGGATGGAACATTCTTCAGCAGTAAGGATAACATATCCCAGTAAGGATAACATATCCCACAAATGTGGGATATTCGACCTAGTCATCACAACTGGGAAATCTCATTCTTTGAAGGTCGCCAGGGAGGAAGGGAGGAGTAAAGCTGGCAGTTAGCCCTAGAAAGCTGTGATGGGCAAGCTGGGCAGTGTAGAAGGATAGGTCCAAATGGGAATAGGTGCGCGAGGAGTTGGACAGGGAAGTGGGTGCTCCAGTATTAAGGCACAGGAGAGGTTACGTTCGTTAAGCAGGTCAGCCAAGATGGCACCTCTCTGACAGGTCCTGGGGGAACCCCAAAAGGGATAATTTGCATTCAAGTCACCAAGCAGCAAAAATTGGGTAGGTAGCGGCCAATAGTGACATACCCTATCATGTATTTAAGTGCCTGCCTCTCACTCAATGAAGCAGTCTGATATTCACCTAAGTCTCTCGATATCTGGCTTACAGACATCACGTTTACTTGGCTTACTTCCATGTACCAGTGAACATTGTTGTTTTTTGTGAGGCTTTCACTTGTGACCCCGTTGCTTATTGCTTGTTGTTCTTGGTGTCTTTCTCGGTCATCTGTCGTCATGCTTGCCCTTCCTGTCCCGTTCCTCCATTTTGTTTGTTCACGGGCAGCTCCCTTTCAGTTCCACCGCACTTTCCTTCACGGCCAATGCCACAACCACCCTCGTGAGTTGTGACCCAGCCAACAGAGGCCAGTTCTGTTGGGACTCCTCTTTGCCTGATGTGTGTATGGCATCTGTGTCTCCAGTCGCCGGTCGGGCGGTCCACTTCCATCTTGCCCACAGTCCTTTACCACACATTCTCGAGCTGAATGTCCCCACCGCTCAAAAACGTGTATGCTGTGTGACAACGAGGGCCACATCCAATCGGCATGTTGCAGTTGCTCGACTCGCTTCAGTCCTGCCCCTCCTGGGCCTCAAGATACCATACATGCTCTGCAATTGGTTGTCCCACTGGATGACCCATCTGTGCGGTAGCTTTTAGCTTTCCCTCACATTCAGCCTTTTCACGGAGGATGACAATTTTCAGGTCAACACTGGGGCCACTGTCTCCCTGATTAACATGGCAACATACATGTGACTGGGTTCTCTTGAGTTGTCACCTACCTCTCGGCAGTTGGTCACCTCCAGAGATGGTTCAATTCCCCTTCATGGGCAGTTCATTGTCCAGGCAATTTACAAACACGTTCCCCAGCTCCTTACCCTATTTGTCGTCTACTATCTATTGGCTTCGAATATTGTTGACCTGGATGCATTTCAACTGTTTAACTTCTCAATTTCTGATGAAGTTGAGGTCGTTTCCACAGCTGTTCCTTTTCAGGACCTGGGCAATCTGCGCTCAGCTTCTGTGTCACTGTTTGTCACAGATCTCGGATGTGATTCAGATTTTCAGGCACACATCACACTTCGGCTGGAAGTGCAGCCTCACTTTTTCTGGGCCCCACCTCTTCC
This sequence comes from Schistocerca nitens, assembly GCF_023898315.1. Lineage (NCBI taxonomy): Eukaryota > Metazoa > Arthropoda > Insecta > Orthoptera > Acrididae > Schistocerca > Schistocerca nitens. The sequence continues at coordinate 1,157,728,002 of NC_064615.1, read as the reverse complement.
GGTCAAGCAGGAACGGTATCGGCTCCAGGTTACTGGCATTCTGGAGCCTGTGACTTGTAGTGCCTGGGCGAAACCTTTGGTGGTCATACAGAAACCCAATGGGTCCCTTCGGCTGAGTGGGGACATTGCGCTACTGTCAATGCTCAGTCCCTCATAGACACTTACCCCATTCCCTGACAGGAAGACCTTCTCACCAAGCTTGCCGAGGGAGAGAACTTTTCAAAGATCGACCTGGCTGAGGCATACCACCAGTTACCCTCAGATGCCAATTCGTGGATCATCATGATTATCAACATACCTTTCTGATTGTACACATACAAGCACCTACCATTTGGTGACTATTCGGTGCCAGCCATTTTCCAGCAGTTCCTGGAGCAGCTTAGGCAGCCCTGCAGGAATTGTCTGAATGACGTCTTGGGTACAGGTCATTCCTGCCAGGAATACTTGCAAAATCTCAGTGCCTTACTTCACACTCAGCAGTCTGCAGGCCTACACTGTTACCTAGACATGTGATGTTTTTCTTTCAACCAGAAGTGGAATACTTAGGCCACTGGCTTAGCAAAGATGGCATTTGCCCTTCAGGTCATAATGTTGTGGCCATTGAAGGCCCCCTCATCCCAAGGACTTATCTGAACTCCAGGTGTTTTTGGGCAAGGTTACTTATCACTTGAAGCTCTTACCCCAGACTGCCTCTGTAGCTCAACCCCTAATTCACTTGTGTCACAAAGGGATACCTTTTGATTGTGACCAGGCTTTTCTATGTTTAAAGGTGATGCTTAACTCTGCCCCTTGCCTTACTTCCTTCTTTACGGACCACCCCTTGGTTGTGGCAGCTGATGCATCGGCATACGGCACTGGGGACCTCCTCATGCATCAGAATGTCAATGGCTCTGAACAGCCCATCACTTATGATTCTAAGATGTTTACCCCAGCACAACAGAACTACTCCCAGATTGGAAGGAGGCCCTGGCAATAGTGTTCGGCATCCAAAAGTTTCACAACTATCTCTTTGGAGCAAAGTTCACTTTCCTGACAGACCATAAACCCTTAGTTATGCTTTTTGGGCTCCACTCCCACATTCCAGAGTGGACGGCTCATCATATCCAGCACTGGGCATTATTTTTATGGAATTACACTTACACCATCCAGTATAAGCCAACCGCCTGTGATGCTAATGCAGACGCTTTGTCACATCTCCCAGCAGGTCCAGAACCTGTGTTTGATGAACAAATGGTCCTCTGTTTCCACATTGATTCCACCCACCAGGACACGCTGAATGCTCTGCTTCTTATGGCTGCTCACATTGCCACGGCTACATGCCGAGACCCTGTCTTGTGGCAGGTCCTCCGCTATGTGGTCCACTGGTAGCCCATCTATTTTACTCATTGGATGTGGACCAACTTCAGCCCCTGGCACCCACTGTACCACAGTCTCTCCATGGCCGATGATGTCCTTCTGTTAGCCATGGAGTCTGATCCCATCAGGTAGACATCCCTCCAGATTTGTGGCATCAAGTGCTCAGTTTGTTACACTGTGGGCACTGGGGTATGTCCCACATGAAATTTTTGGCTCGTTCGCACATGCATTGGCCAGACAGCAATGATGATGTTGACCAGCTCATCCGTGGGTGCACTTTGTGTGCGCGTCACCAGGCAAGCCCCTCCTCAGTCATTTGCACCCTGGCTTGTACCTCAGCAGCCATGGCATCGCACCCATCTTGATTCTGAGTGCCCGTTTTTGGGGTCTGTGTGGTTACTTATCATTGACACCTACTCCAAATACCCATATGTTGACCGTGTGGCGGCCACCGCCAAGGAGGCCACACTCATGGCCCTGGCCCAGGTTCTCACCACTGAGGGCCTGCCTGACACATTGGTCTACCATAATGGCCCACCAATACATGGTGTCCTCCTTCCATGACTTCTGTCTGGCCAATGGTATCAAACATATCCTCCAATGGCGCAGCAGAGAGGCTTGGCCACACGTTTATACAGCTGACAAATGCAGTCTGAACATCTCCAACCACATCGACCCTCACCCTGTTCTTGAGCACCTATCACACCACGCCACTTGACGGACATAGTTCGGAGGAAATACTCCATGGGTGACAGCCACAGACCCTGCTGCATTTGCTGATGCCATCCTCTTCCTGCCCCCGCTCTTGGCCCTCTCAGCATTACGGCCCCAGCACGGTAGTGTGGGCCCACGTTTACAGGAGCAAGGCGAGTTGGACACCTGCCAGTCATTGCAACCCATGGGTGGCATGAGACATCAGTGCACACGCTGAAAGGGATGGAGTGCCGCCATCATAATCAGCTCCGCCCACGTTCCCCTGTGGGACTCCCGCCACCACCTCCTCAACCACTACCTCCTTCAGGTACACATGTGGTCCTTGAGTCACCGCCACTGCCCCAATTGTTGCCTCCCGGCCAGCCTGACACCAGCCCTCCCCGCCCCCAGATGGATCGGCAGCTCCCTCAGCTGCCATGACCTCTGGGTTGGCCATCATGAACACCTCAGACGTCCTTTCCATGTACGAGTGGCCTTTGTCGATTTATGAGGTTTTCACTTGTGACCCCGTTGCTTATTGCTTGTTGTTGGTCTTTGTGTCTCAGTATCTTGCTCAGTCATCTGTCGTTGCGTCTGTTTTTCCTTTCCTGTTCATCTGTCTTGTTTGTTTGTGGGCTGCTCCCATTCGGTACCACTGCACTTTCATTGACAGCATACCTGCAGCCATTCTGGTCATGGTTACAACAGGTAGTCAGCGAGATGGGCTGACTATGAATGTCATCCCATATGAGCAGCATGATGCCCCTATGAGAGGTAATACTGGCCTCAGGGGGAAGATCAAAGCAAATCAGTAAGAAATTTGAAAGCTCAAAGCGGTCATGAGGGCACAATTTCGTTTCCTGAAAGCACAGTACAAGGGGGCACTTCAACACTAAAAGCAGTCGCAAATCCTCACTGTGGGACTGAAGGTGGTGAATGTTTCATTGGAGAACAGTCATGATGAACAGACGTTGGAGTGTCACCTCGGCAGATGCTGAGTGACAGCCTAGGAAGAGGTGCTACTACAGAGTGCAGACACAGGAGGATCCTGCTCCATGGAGTCAGACAGAAACATCAGATCGCTTGTGCGGGCAGTCTGTGGAGTCCAGTGCCGAAAAACAGTTTTTAGTGAACATCGGCATCATGGAGGCTGCCCGGGCTAAGGTATTACGTGCCGACACCATCAAAGAGGATCTTCAGGGTGGCAAAAGGAGGACTGTTTGCCTTTGGAGGACTTCTTCGAGCCCTCCCAGTTGATGACTCAAGTGTTGTTTGGCTGGAGGGACGGAGTAAGTCTTCATGGGAGTACTCCTTCTGGCCTTTCCGGCCTACCGGTTGTGTAGCTGGTTGCTTGGGCCCTTGAGGCAAGAGTTTGGCGGTTTCTTGCAAAGCAGGACAGAGGGATGGCGATGCTACCTTGACACTGGGCAATTTCATGTCCTCAGAGTTGAATTGGAGGTTGTATGTCTGCCTGGCCACGTCTTTCATGGAGTAAGGGGTAACAAAAACAGAAATAGATGCCAGACAGGAGAACACAGGGTTTGTGACTACCCAGTAACTGGATAAGGCACCTTTTCCTTTAACTGGATCTCTTGAACACCATGCACACCAAGATACACTGGTCACTCCTAATATGAATTCGCATGGCCGCATTTGCAGTTGATACAGCAGGGAGATAGAGGTGGACGATCGCCCTCGTGCTCATCCCTACCACAGGTGACATGTGGCTGGGTGTTGACAAGATGTTCTAGAGTGGTTAAAATGATGACATTGGTAGCAGCACATTGGGTTTGGAATGTATGGCAATTTGGAAAGTTTACTGCTCAAGCACACACCCCACCCTGAGACTGGCCTACAGCAGGAGGAACGAGAGAATCTGACCTGTCAACACGGGGCTGGGAATTATGAGTCACCCAGTTACCTGTTATGCACAGATGCATGGGCCAGCCTTTAGGAGCACACAGCGAGCAAGAAGAGAAAAAGAGGACCCTCGAACGCAGAAGCAGAGGAACGAGAGAAGGGAAAATGGAGCGGAACACAAAGGTGAGATTGTTTGTACATCAGTGAGAGAATGCTGGACATTCCCAAGAATACCCCAGACATGTTCCCCAAGGGGAAAAAGAACAGCAAGATGATTGACATAGAACACAAGAGGGAAAAGGTGCTGCAAAGCCTGGAGCCCCATGGTAGCCAAGAATGAACCCACCAAGGAATGGCGTGCCCCCGGAAAGGGGGGGGGGGGGGCGGTGTTACCAAGCTACCAAGTGGTGGCATGAGAAAAAAATACACACACACACACACACACACACACACACACACACACACACACACGTACGTTTAACTTGTACAAACATTTGGAGCCACTCCACTTACATTACATTGCTAATAAAATTGGTTTGCTATATTTTTAGGTGGGGCTCATGTGTCTTGCCCCATGGCCACCCCTCACTCTCTGCAGTCCTGGTTGCAATGGCTGAGCAGTTTCTCAAAACCGCACACTCCTGTTCTCAACACTAAACAATACTGAGGGTCACGTACTGAGGGTCACGTAATGAGCAATGTCCACTGGACAGTGGACAACTGGAAGCAAGGGACTAGGAGTGAAGTGACAAATCATTCTATATTCCATGGCAATGTGACTGAAGGATTTGGGTTAGCTGAATGCTGGCTGAACTTTACCTGCCATCATCTTTAGTACCAACAACCATGTGAAGAGGAGGCAGTGTTACAGTATGCAATTCCTCATCGTTAACTTGTTGTCCTCTTATTGCACTTTAGAAAATGCTAAATTCAGAAGGATAATTATGTATTTGATGGTAGTGTACTGTCTACAGCAGAGGAAGTGTTCAGACACAAAGACTGACAATCAGCTCAATAATGCCGCCTGTCACTGAGCAGCATTGTGAGGCGAAGGTTTATGGACAATGACATTCCTGAAGTGAACTTGGGTGCCAATGTTCCAACCTGAAAGCAATGGATCATCTTAGGGATGAGTAATAATGGTGACATCATTCCAAACCTGATGTCCAACATCTCACCTTCTTTGGGTTTAGCTCTCGAGGAAGAATGGGCTGCCATTCCTTCACAGAGGTTCAGACGTCTCAATGAAAGTACAAACAGAAGAGTTCAAGCCACCATAAAGGAGAAGGGTGGACACACTCCATCTTAATGTCCACTAATAGTTGTCCTGATACATTTGATTCACAAGCCTCCCACTGTGGGCTCTCACTACTACTCACCCACTGAGTGCCTGGCACCTCCAGCTCTCGCTTCTTTACTGGGTACGGCATCTTCCTCGAGTTGCCGCCGTCTTCCAGCAGCTGCAACTGTACACACAGAGAGGAAGGCATCTCTTAATAACTTTATTTACTGCTTTAGTGATGTGCTCCTTCTACTATTCCCACATTATGGCTGCAATGACTGGAACATATGTTAATTTTAACACACACCGTTGCCATACTGAACCTCTAATCAATCTCAGAAGACATTACGAAGAAACTGAAAGCCACATTCATGGTCTGTGTAAAAAGGAAACTTTTAGACAGTGTCAATTAGCATACAACTTTCATTGAATATGCTTGTACATAAAACTTCAAAGCAGTGATGCCTTCGTAATGAATGACATTTTAAAAAATGTCATTAATACAGTATGAAAATAATAACATAAAACAACTTGTCATATTGTTCATTAGATTTATTTCCATTTTGTAGATGGTGAATTTTCGACATGGAACAATATGCATCTTCAGCACTGGAGAGTTTTAGCAGCAGCTTTCAGTGAGAAACTATGTGCTTGGCTGTGGAAATAGGTACTCCGTGGGTCACCACACTGTCCTGCTGATGCATAGGCTTCCAAAGGGCAGTTATTTCAATAAATTATACATGCAGTGAGACACAGAAGAGGAATGTTGGAATTATAACAATTCTCTCTTCTATACTGAATGAATGAAAGTGGTCTTTTAGGGTGTGAGTGTGTTTTCTATGACTGTTGAAAAACAACAACAACTACTACTACTACAACAATACCAATAATGTCTGCAGGAAGGATGAGTTGGAGAATCTTTGTTATCCTTCCAAACTCTGTGTCAGACATTCAAAAATCATATAAAGGGTTGCCATGCTCCAATGTATTTACATCACAGATGAAAATGGTAAAATAGGTAGAAGCAATAACCACACCTGTAAATTACTAATAAAGTACTTTGATCAACTCTTGAACTGTAAACAACTGAATTGTTCCATCATCTTTCGGGTGTGCACTTGGGACAGCGACAATTCTTCTTGTAATATTTCAGCTAGAAACCTCCCAGCAATCTTCAAGACGAGTCGGAGACTGAGTTCATAGCATTTGCGCATGCCTATTTATATGGAGAGTCATGTGATACAAAGCTGCTGAGGTTCGAAAGCCCATGCGTCAAAGATATCAAAGTCGCCACTACTGCACAAGTCATAGTTAAGATTTATATAGCAAAGATACACATATAAGCACAGAGTGCAAACAAAATAGTGCTGCTGCGAATCCACCGTGCTTGTAAATAAATAATTAATCTTTAAAAGAGGTAACATCTGTCAGAAGTGAAGATGCAGAAATTCTTTCTGAACGAAGGTGTGAAATAAGTGGTTTCCAAGCATTGTCAAGATGAAATCCTTCGTCATGGTTTAGCAGGTTGTCGGCTAGTTGTATTTCTACAGCTTCCTTAACAACTGAGTCCCAGAAAGATGAAGCAGTAGTTAAAATCTTAACATCTATATAATCCACGGCATGGCCAGTAGAAATGCAATGTTCAGCAACTGCTGATTTGTTGGACTGAAGAAGACGTGTGTACCGCTGGTGTTCGACGCATCGTTCCTGTACAGTGCACGTGGTTTGCCCTATGTAACATTTTGCACACTCACAAGGGATTTCATAAACTCCCGCCTTTTGCAAGAGCAGATCATCCATAACAGATCCCAACAAGGCTGCAGTCTTAGCGGGTGGGCGGAATATCACATCCACTTTATGTTTCTTCAAGATTCCAGCAATTTTAGAAGAAATATCACCCACGTAATGGAGAAAGGCCGTAGATTTCACTTCACTTTCCACTTCCTCATCCTTTTCCTGTGATTTTTCTGCAGTTTTTATTTGCAGGGCTTTCTTAATCTGCTGTTGCGAATAGCCATTTCTCCGAAATATTGCAAGAAGAATTGTTGAGCTAAGGTCATCCAACAATCTTCACAATTATAAACCCATATCTGAACCAAAACAAATTTAAATAGGTGTTCTTCAGGGCAGCATTCTGTGCCTGTTGTTGTTTCTAATTTATATCAATGATATACAGGCTCCAGACAGCTCAGCCAAAATTCTACTATTTGCAGATGACACGAGTATCATAATTAGTCATAAAAAAGAATCACTGTGTACTACAGATGAAAAAATGCTCTCATACATACAGTCATGGTTTTATTCAAAAAGGGTCACCATGCCACCATGCTCCAATGTATTTACATCAGAGACGAAAATGGTAAAATAGGTCTAAACAATAACCACACATGTAAATTACTAAGAAAGTACTTTGATCAACTCTTGAACTGTAGAGAACTGAATTGTTATCTAGAATTTCCAGATATTTGATGAAAACATGGAAGCAGATCTACCACCTACAGCAAACAAACAAACAAGAAAAACCCTGAAAAACAAGAAAGCCAGTGGAGAAGAAATAAAATCATCTCAACCAGAACTGGTGTCAAGCAGAAATGACAACTAACCTTCAGATTATGTCTGAAGAAATATGGGAAAATGAAAAGATTCCAGAAGACTGGAAAGTGGCTCCTATGCATCCTGTGCACAAAAAAGTCATAGGCATTATCTAAATAATTGCACAGGTATATATCTGTTGCCAGTGGGCTGTATTATATTTTTACCAATATTACTAAACAAGAGAGAAGTAACACTGGACAGCCATTTGGGAGAATATCAGAGTGGATTTAGAAAGATCAAATCTGGCTCAGAACAGAATTTCAACTTTAAGTCCATACGAATTCTAAAGACATAGTTTTAACATTTACAGGTTTTAGAAAAGCATTTGATTGACAGGTAAACAGTGTGTAAAGTGACTCGAGAACTTGGCATTACACTAAACTAGCTAACCTTATTCGTGAAACACCCACACACTGAAGCATAAGTAAAGTTTTGGTGTGAAACACCTAAGGCACTCAAAACAACAGGTGAAATGCAGGGTGACAACATGTTTCCACACCTTCTCAACTGCATCTTAGAGGAAATAGTAAGATAATTGAAACAAAAGGCAAAGAACATAAGCTGTCACAATGAGACTGGAGACTTCAGGAAAAAGAGATACTGAAATTCAGTGTCTAGTATTTGCAAATGATTATGCCATTCTTTATAAAAATATAACAAATTCAGAAATACAAATCAACCTCTTAGAAGGAATAGCTAACAAAGCAGCTTTAAAAGTTTCTGTAGAAAAAATTTTTTAGGACAAACATAAAAAAATGACCCAGAAATCCTAGTAACAGATAATGAACAGATAAAGAGGGTTTATAAATTTAAATATTTGGGAGGAAAGATTCAAGGCAATGGCTTCAAAAATATTTGCTGTAGACAAAAGAGTATGTAAAATGGAGAAAGCATATGATATAAACATGAACATTTACAACAAGATGTGTGTGTCTAAAAATTTGAAAATACAGCACCACAGCACAGTAGTAAAACCAGAATGTCTTTATGCAAGTGAATGTTTAATGTTGAATTATGAATTATACAAACTTCAAGTCCTAGAATTAAGAATCATTTGAAAAATACTCAGGCTGCTAGGAAATCCATAAGTATGAATATTAAGAAGTAATGATAAGCATCTTTGGGACAAGATGTCAACAACAGGACAGATTCAAGTAGTTAGGAAAGATTTGGAAAGAAATACAAGAAAAAGACCCAGCAGAATGACAGGCTTTCAAGAAGAAAGTGTTGCAAATGGAAGCATTCCAAGGCAGGAAGAAGAAGAGGAAGACAGGGTCAGAATGGTCTGAGGAAGAAAAAAGGATAGATAGTGAAGACGAAGGAAACCTGGAAGAAGAACAAAGGAGGAAGCATTGAAATTAGTATGTGGTCATTAGATACCCCAAACAGAAAAACAAAAAGAAGGATGTCTGTGATGTCATTAATATAGAACATCAATATCAAGGGCCCCACACACTTTCTTGGAGCACATCTACAGTTACATCTACAATGTTCCATATAGTTCTATGCAGTGACCTATGTACTGATATATCTTCAGCCTTGTCACAAAGTTCATTTCATTTGTACATTTTTTTTAAACAACCCATCATCAATGCATTATGATGTTGGTACATCATTAGAACATTAAATGTTGGGAGCAAAAAAAGAGAGACGTCTTAAGTGAACACTGAGCACTGTGTTATTGTTACTTATGCAGCCGGTACCAATAATGTAACAGTGAGCACACAATGTATGCTTTAAGTCAGCCTTTCCCATCATTGTATTTTGTGTTGTTGGGGGCATTACATGTGATCCAAGACAAGTTCATATGCCTAGGGATCAAAGGATACAGTGGTCTTTTCCACCATTTCTCCGAAGTACATTACCTTGTTCTCACTTAATGTGGACACATTCTTTTAGGTAAATTGTCATTCTATGAATATTAAGTTGACACAAAGCACTGCTACATTTTAATTTAAAATGGCTAAATGGGCAAAATGAGAACAGTGGTGTTTATGAACAAGTGGTTTCAATGGTAACGTTTTCACCATGTATGGGGATAATGCCATGGGACAGAGCATGGCAAGGAAAGATTTTCTAATTTAAAGGATGATTGTTTTGACATTATTGACCCTCCATTTTCAGAAAGACCTTCAGCATTTGATGAAGATCATCTGAATGCATTAATCCACGATGATGCACATCATTGCGCTCAAGAACCAGAAAATGTGATGAAGTATGACCATTCCGTCACTGTGCAGCATTTGAATACAAAGGAGAAGGTTCAACAATAAAGAATATGGGTACCACATGCCAAACCATATAAATCAGTGGTTGGCTGTATGTACATTACCCTCTTGCTTGTTCTTGATTAGTGGGTGAATACCACTGACCATTTCTAACCTGTATTGTTACTGATGACTAGAAATTTTGTTTTTATGCTAATGTAAGAGAAAGAACGGAAAGGAATGCTTTAGTCCAAACAAATCAGCAGTGCCACATAGACTTTTGAGCATCCACACAAGATAATTTTATGGATATTGTGGAGAGGTCCGGTGTTAGAATATTGCTGCAGGGTGTGGGAGCCTTACCAGGTGGGATTGACGGAGGACATCGAAAGGGTGCAAAAAAGGGCAGCTCGTTTTGTATTATCATGTAATAGGGGAGAGAGTGTAGCAGATATGATATGCGAGTTGGGATGGAAGTCATTAAAACAAAGACGTTTCTCATTGCGGCGAGATCTATTTACGAAATTTCAATCACCAACTTTCTCTTCTGAATGCGAAAATATTTTGTTGAGCCCAACCTACATAGGTAGGAATGATCATCAAAATAAAGTAAGAGAAATCAGAGCTCCAACAGAAAGGTTTAGGTGTTCGTTTTTCCCATGCGCTGTTCGGGAGTGGAATGGTAGAGAGATAGTATGATTGTGGTTGGATGAACCCTCTGCCAAGCACATAAATGTCAATTGCAGAGTAATCATGTAGATGTAGATGTAGGTGACCATGTGGTGTACTACGAGTTGCTTGCATGAGGTGTAACTTTCCTGTTGGTATTTATTGCCAACAACAGACATCTTGCAGATGTAGTCCCAGAAAAACAACCAGGAAGACTGTGTGAAGTGGTGCTATTCCACAGTAACAGTCACCAGCATTCTGCTAGACTGGCAACAAACACTATAGAACAACTGGGTTGAGAAGTCATTTTGCACCAACCTTTTTCACCTGATCTTGCACCCTCAGATTTCATCTTCTCTGCTCTCTGTTCAATGATCTTGACATACTTCCTTTGGGGTGAAAATACACTTTGAACATGGCTCTTTGCTACAAAATCACATGATTTCTACAGTTGTGGATTCAGAAAGTTATCCCAACAGACTGAAGTGAACAGCGAAACAAATTATATTATTTATGATGATTTAAGTGTCCAGTATGTATAGTCTGAGTTTTTTTTTAACTTGTAGGAAACACTACAGTGTTATGCATCAGCCTAAGATGTTCAATTGGCCATGAAAGGGTTAATCTGGAAATAAGCAGTAAAAGGCTAAGCCTGGAATAACATTTGTCGCGTTCTGTCCCTCTGCCAATCAGATAAATAGTCATAAACCTGCAGGACAACTGCGTGAGGACTTGTGGTGGACAGATTTAATGCAAATGTCATAGAGGGGATGGGGTGGCATAGGAGGTAACATAGGAGGTACAGGTACAGAGCTAGGCATGGGAAAGGGCAGTGTAGGGGTAGCTAGTACTGAGGGAAGGATTGTGAAACTTAAGTTAAGGGGAATTCCAAAATTTTCAAATTAGGGAAGCTGGTATGGGAGTAGAGGGGGTGAGAGGAGTATGAGATGGGTCTCAAGAATGCAGTACACAAGTTGTGAAACCACTAACAAGTCAGCCACCTTGTACTCAGTAGCATGTTGTCACTGGGTAGTCAATAACACTCTTGGCAGGTGAGGGATTGAGAGTAACTGTGGCACCCAGATGGGTCAGGCTATTTCACACATCAGTCAGGTGGCAAAATTCATTACTACTTATCGTAGTGTGCCTATTTGTAATGTTTGCTTAACATTACAATGACAAATTTCTAAATGTCAATTTGGTACTTAAAAATTTGTCTTTTCTCTTTGACCACATTTCCCTCACAATCTACCACAGTACACATTTTCAATGCAACTGCACATTTGTAACCAATCTTTCATAGTTACAATAACACCGCCAATTTTCAGTATGAATTATGTATGACATAATTAACATCCAGTGTTAAGTTATAGTATAGAATTTTGAAAAACTGTTTCACAAAAATTATGTAGCACACCACCAATGGAATATTAATGTCAAAGAAAAAGAGGAAAAATAAAGTACCACATAATAAAATATTAAAGTCGTAACTTAAATGTGCAATTAAGCTACTGAAGAAAGCAAATATCTCACCTGCCAACAGCTCCTCCATATTCAACTTCTGCGGCATCTGCAAAAATATTAAGAAACTGAATAACTTTACATCAACAGAATTTGAGTGAAAATCAAACATCTTGAAATGTGGCAGTGGTTGTCTTCTCACTGCACATGCTCATTTTAATGTCAAGAAGTTGCTAAACTAAAATAGTGATGGAGATTAGGAATCAGGTGCTGTGGCAAGTACATACATGTGAAATTTTATAAAAGCGAGATTGATGAAAACTGCATAACGATCCAAGTGGAGAACCACAAAATATTTTAATTTTAATTGTCTGAATTCATTACAGCTGCCATATACAGCCACTGTCACAGAGAAGGACAAAGGTGCCCACAAAATGCAAGTCAACATTGGTGTTTGGAGGCTGGTGTAAGGACACTGCCAGTGACCGAAATAAAGGTACAGCATAGTTTGCTGGAATGAACACCCCTCATGAAAGGGGAAATGAATAACAGACCATTATAAAATTACAGACTGTCACAGTTAGGAGATAGAGAATTTATGTCATGTACAATTCCGATAGTGTCTCCATTGGATTTCAAGTTACTGAGAACCAGCAGATCCCAAAGTGTTGAGCCACAGCAGTACACGTGGCACATGTCGCAAATGACATGCCATGTAGTGTAGCAGAGTTGTGGCAGCTTACAACTATGTGACTCACTTTCTTTTGTATTAGTAGTGTGATGTTGATACAGGGTGTTTCAAAAATGACCGGTATATTTGAAACGGCAATAAAAACTAAACGAGCAACAATAGAAATACACCGTTTGTTGCAATATGCTTGGGACAACAGTACATTTTCAGGCAGACAAACTTTCGAAATTACAGTAGTTACAATTTTCAACAACAGATGGCGCTGCGGTCTGGGAAACTCTATAGTACGATATTTTCCACATATCCACCATGCGTAGCAATAATATGGCGTAGTCTCTGAATGAAATTACCTGAAACCTTTGACAACGTGTCTGCGGAATAGCTTCACATACAGATGAGATGTACTGCTTCAGCTGTTCAATTGTTTCTGGATTCTGGCAGTACACCTGGTCTTTCAAGTGTCCCCACAGAAAGAAGTCACAGGGGTTCGTGTCTGGCAAATAGGGAGGCCAATCCACACCGCCTCCTGTATGTTTCGGATAGCCCAAAGCAATCACACGATCATCGAAATATTCATTCAGGAAATTAAAGACGTCGGCCATGCGATGTGGCCGGGCAACATCTTGCATAAACCACGAGGTGTTCGCAGTGTCGTCTAAGGCAGTTTGTACCACCACGAATTCATGAAGAATCTCCAGATAGCGTGATGCAGTAATTGTTTCGGATCTGAAAGATGGGCCAATGATTCCTTTGGAAGAAATGGCGGCCCAGACCAGTACTTTTTGAGGATGCAGGGACGATGGGACTGCAACATGGGGCTTTTCGGTTCCCCATATGCGCCAGTTCTGTTTATTGATGAAGCCGTCCAGGTAAAAATAAGCTTCGTCAGTAAACCAAATGCTGCCCACAAGCATATCGCCGTCATCAATCCTGTGCACTATATCGTTAGCGAATGTCTCTCGTGCAGCAATGGTAGCGGCGCTGAGGGGTTGCCGCGTTTGAATTTTGTATGGATAGAGGTGTAAACTCTGGCGCATGAGACGATACGTGGACGTTGGTGTCATTTGGACCGCAGCTGCAACACGGCGAACGGAAACCCAAGGCCGCTGTTGGATCACCTGCTGCACTAGCAGCGTGTTGCCCTTTGTGGTTGCCGTACGCGGTCGCCCTACATTTCCAGTACGTTCATCCATCACGTTCCCAGTCCGTTGAAATTTTTCAAACAGATCCTTTATTGTATCGCTTTTTGGTCCTTTGGTTACATTAAACCTCCGTTGAAAACCTCGTCTTGTTGCAACAACACTGTGTTCTAGGCGGTAGAATTCCAACACCAGAAAAATCCTCTGTTCTAAGGAATAAACCATGTTGTCTACAGCACACTTGCATGTTGTGAACAGCACACGCTTACAGCAGAAAGACGACGTACAGAATGGCGCACCCACAGACTGCGTTGTCTTCTACACTCCTGGAAACTGAAATAAGAATACCGTGAATTCATTGTCCCAGGAAGGGGAAACTTTATTGACACATTCCTGGGGTCAGATACATCACATGATCACACTGACAGAACCAAAGGCACATACACACAGGCAACAGAGCATGCACAATGTCGGCACTAGTACAGTGTATATCCACCTTTCGCAGCAATGCAGGCTGCTATTCTCCCATGGAGACGATCGTAGAGATGCTGGATGTAGTCCTGTGGAACGGCTTGCCATGCCATTTCCACCTGGCACCTCAGTTGGACCAGCGTTCGTGCTGGACCTGCAGACCGCGTGAGACGACGCTTCATCCAGTCCCAAACATGCTCAATGGGGGACAGATCCGGAGATCTTGCTGGCCAGGGTAGTTGACTTACACCTTCTAGAGCACGTTGGGTGGCACGGGATACATGCGGACGTGCATTGTCCTGTTGGAACAGCAAGTTCCCTTGCCGGTCTAGGAATGGTAGAACGATGGGTTCGATGACGGTTTGGATGTACCGCGCACTATTCAGTGTCCCCTCGACGAACACCAGTGGTGTACGGCCAGTGTAGGAGATCGCTCCCCACACCATGATGCTGGGTGTTGGCCCTGTGTGCCTCGGTCGTATGCAGTCCTGATTGTGGCGCTCACCTGCATGGTGCCAAACACGCATACGACCATCATTGGCACCAAGGCAGAAGCGACTCTCATCGTTGAAGATGACACGTCTCCATTCGTCCCTCCATTCACGCCTGTCGCGACACCACTGGAGGCGGGCTGCACGATGTTGGGGCGTGAGCGGAAGACAGCCTAATGGTGTGCGGGACCATAGCCCAGTTTCATGGAGATGGTTGCGAATGGTCCTCGCCAATACCCCAGGAGCAACAGTGTCCCTAATTTGCTGGGAAGTGGCGGTGCGGTCCCCTACGGCACTGCGTAGGATCCTACGGTGTTGGCGTGCATCCGTGCGTTGCTCAGGTCCGGTCCCAGGTCGACGGGCACGTGCACCTTCCGGCGACCACTGGCGACAACATCGATGTACTGTGGAGACCTCACGCCCCACGTGTTGAGCAATTCGGCGGTACTTCCCCCCGGCCTCCCGCATGCCCACTATACGCCCTCGCTCAAAGTCCGTCAACTGCACATACGGTTCACGTCCATGCTGTCGCGGCATGCTACCAGTGTTAAAGACTGCGATGGAGCTCCGTATGCCACGGCAAACTGGCTGACACTGACGGCGGCGGTGCACAATTGCTGCGCAGCTAGCGCCATTCGACGGCCAACACCGCGGTTCCTGGTGTGTCCGCTGTGCCGTGCGTGTGATCATTGCTTGTACAGCTCTCTCGCAGTGTCCAGAGCAAGTATGGTGGGTCTGACACACCGGTGTCAATGTGTTCTTTTTTCCATTTGCAGGAGTGTATATCTTTCACATCACTTGCAGCGCAATCTGTTGTTGAAAATTGTAACTACTGTAATTTCGAAAGTTTGTCCGCCTGAATATGTACTGTTGTCCCAAGCATATTGCAACAAACAGTGTATTTCTATCGCTGCTCGTTTAGTTTTTATTGCCGTTTCAAATATACCGGTCATTTTTGAAACACCCTGTAGGAAGCCATAAATGCCACATGAATACCGAGAATCCTGATCGAAACACTTTAAACCATCTGCAAGTACTGTAATGACTGCATACCTACAAAACTGGAGGACACTGGCCTCAACAATACATTATGATTTTATGAGCTTTGTCTACTTAGGGGTGTACTAACCTGTTCCAGAGTGTTGTTGTGTTAGAGTAATTCTTCATCAAAGTTCATATTTTCCATTCCAACATGCTAATAGCTGCCCCAGAGGTAAGGAAGTTTAACGTGTTGAGGGGATGCCCACAGATACTTAACATGCGTGGCCAGCACATAAGTTTTCATTTCAATTGAGTCACACTACCCTGTTAGGGAGCTTCTTACAGATGCAAGCAGTTTGTTCAAGGTACATTGTTGGTTAGGGTTTGGATAGTTATTTTCTATGTGAATTATGTATTTTGTGTTGATTAGCACATGCTCAGTTAGCCCCCAAACTACACTCAATAGCTCTTGTTCACACTGCTACAGCAGACTGCAATGTGATTGAAATATAGCACTGTAGGCATCCAAATCGCTATCATTGGCATTCTCCTGTAAAAATGCATCAGTGGCAAATGGCATCAGTGTATCAGCCTCACTGATTTGTACCTGTACACACAGAACAAGTGAGACTGGTGTGTTTCATAGTGAATGACTAGGCAGACGCCACTTCATATTGTGGACACTGTTAAGGTGATATGCAGAAAAGTATATCTAATTTCAAAGAAGATAGTGTGGGTGTCTTGAAGTGTACTATGTGACATTGGTAGCAATGATATATGGCATCATAAATCACAAATACTGTAACAGCCTAGCATATATTCATAATAACACTGCAGAGAGCAACAGTGACTGCATGAAGAACCAGCATAAAGGTGTGGGAGTTTAAACAATTGGAAAATTTTATATCCAGCAACTAAAGGAACTATATGCCGATTTAGATACACAGCTTAACCAACAAAACTATCATCAACAAGTGTGGTGCTCAGTACTGATGACTTAACATCAGGCATTCCTTTCAGGGACTGCTGTTAAAACTTTTACAAGAAACTAATGTAACATTTACACAAAATCCAACTACAATGTAAATTTGGATTCCTTCACACGCATAAGGCAAGTCCTACATCACTTGGAGGGGAAAGGAAATTTCAAAACTGAAGTCTTTAAAGTACAGTTTGACAGAACTACAGGCAATGCATCATTATCCCATTTTGGTATATTCGAGCATTTAATTGGGAAGCTGTTAGAGCAGTT
The DNA here is from genome assembly GCF_023898315.1 of Schistocerca nitens. Taxonomy (NCBI): domain Eukaryota; kingdom Metazoa; phylum Arthropoda; class Insecta; order Orthoptera; family Acrididae; genus Schistocerca; species Schistocerca nitens. The sequence continues at coordinate 1,157,710,854 of NC_064615.1, read as the reverse complement.
GCTGTGGACAATTTTGGAGCAACTTTGTATTTTGGCCATGCATATCTCTGTGGTCATGGCTAACAGGGATGGAAGCTGATATTATGACAGCAGCAACACAATGTGACTAATGTGAATACATCCAATAAAGAGGAAACTGCAAATAAGAATTTTTTGTCGAGTAGTGACTTGAGCAGGAGCATAATTGGACTGGGGAAGCCCAACAACTAGGGTCCCAATGGCAGTCAAAACAAAGGAAATACAAGAAATTAAAATGGAAACAAAAAGTGGCAAAGTAGGTAAAACATCTGACTAAACACGTCCACAAATGTCCATAGCTCATTGAGGGGCTACAGCAGTGGTCTGGAATTAGTCCTCTGAAAGTGAACTAAATGGATTTTGGTCCACTCAGCTTGTGTCAGTTGCTAACAGGATGCGGCGTAACTTCCAGCACTGCAGTACCTCGTGAGAAACAAGTACTTTTATTCACTCTGTGAAGGCAGTACAGAATTCTCTGACCAGTCATTTGCACAGAAGTTGGTGGCGGTGACTGCACTGGAGTCATTCCATGTGGTACTGTGTTACAATCATTACTGTATGCCTCCTATCTGATTTAAACACATGATAATGAATTTAATAATGGTTACCGAGAGCTAAGGATGCTTTCACAAGGTAGACCAGAGTGGAGAACTGCATCAAACCCCATTCGGACTGACAATAGCAATAATAATAACAACAACAACAACAAATGCAGTCCATAAACTGGGTGAGTATGAGCCTAATACCAAGTGGTGCTTACTTTACAAACTGATTTTCTGCTACATCAGTTCCATACTGACTTCCCTCCTACCTCCCTCCCACCTGCCCTACCTCCCTCCTATCGCACTGCAGTTCTGCAAGTATGAAGTGTCTGAGATGAGTGGCAGTATAGTTACTTCCCACTCACCAAATCTATCACTCTTACTGAAGGGTGCAGTGATGAAAGACAGATTGTGATTTAGTAAGCAAATTGAGTGCACAGTCTTGCTATCATTAGGTAGCACTGATTGGGACAAATGACCAACAGTCGAGATCAGATGGCCTCTAACAAAGCTGTGTTTAGTCAGGCTGTGGAGGATGCATGGGGAAATTACATGATGCAGTGTCCACAGTTGCATTTTTCCTCCATTACATGAAGGAAGAACAATCTCTGGACAAAGTTCATTGCTGTAGCCCAGGATTCAGACAAGAAATAAACACGTTTTGTCCAACAGAAATTAAATGTCATATTGTTTCTTATTCTACATACAGCATGAGGAAACACATGTACTCCATCAAATAAATGCAGCATACAGACCAATTTCTATATATAAACACCATTTAGAAACTACAAATTATCCTACTGCCCTGTTTTCTTATTTGGTCATGAGAGACTTTCCAATTTGTAATTTGCCTATGCGTGTGCGTGTGCGTGCGAGCGTGTGAGAGGGGGAGAGAGAGAGAGAGAGAGAGAGAGAGAGAGAGAGAGAGAGAGAGAGAGAGAGAGAGAGAGAGAGAAGATGTGTTTTGCACATTTTTGGCTGAGTCTGATGGGTGGCAATAGAGTGGGAGAGAGATGAATTAGACATAACAAAAAATAGCCCTAAAAAGGGGCACTCTTGATTTATTCATTTCATGTATGTAGGCAGAGAGCAAGTAAAGAGAATGTAATACTCAAAATATGAAATTAAAACAAATTTATTTCAGGTACAAGGATAATGCCAACTAGAACTAGATCAAATTTCCTTCTCTCATTTTTGATATTTTTCCGTCACCAAGAGATTTTGTGCTGGCTCTCACTGACAGAACACCGCACAGCAGAACAAGGAAAGCAAGTAAAATGTTTTCAGTCCGTAACATTTTATCCAGAATGCCCCATTATTTCTGACTTCAGTCATGCACCCTGGCACTGAATCTGTGAGGCATTGGACCCATTTGTCAGAAGAGGCAACCCCGCTGAGGCTCCAAAAAAAGCAGTCCAAAAGAGCATCAGCTATAAACGGTGTGTTTCACAGACAGATCTCTGTGTGTTCGTGCTACTTACACACACATAATTTCCATTGTGTTCATGTGAGCAGTCTCTCACGGCCAGTCCATTACATTAATGTCTATGTTGGACAGCTGCAGTTGAATGAGCAGACCTATACACAAGTGAATAGTCTTCCTGTAGCATGAATTCCCCTCCACAATATAGCATTCACATTAAATGCAGCACCACTTTCTTCAAAATGTGGGCATACGGCCTGCTAATGAGGAAGCATTCCTGCTCCTCTCACAGAAATCTGTTGCCCCAACGGGGAAACCAACGCCCCCAACGGGGAAACCAACGCCCCCAACGGGGAAACCAACGCCCCCAACGGGGAAACCAACGCCCCCAACGGGGAAACCAACGCCCCCAACGGGGAAACCAACGCCCCCAACGGGGAAACCAACGCCCCCAACGGGGAAACCAACGCCCCCAACGGGGAAACCAACGCCCCCAACGGGGAAACCAACGCCCCCAACGGGGAAACCAACGCCCCCAGGAAACTGACAATTGGCTAGTACTACTTGTTGTCACCACTTATTCCCCATCATGTCTGGACCCTCGCAGCTGCTAAACTACTGTTTTGTCTTGGTAAGGCAACTTAACTGTGAAAAGTACATTTTTCCACATTGCATTCAGATGGAGCTCTGTGGCTGCCTGCCAGTGTAACACATTTCCTCACTGAGTTCCTGTTTTGTAGTGGATCATTGTGCGTGCAGTACAGCTTTCCTTGGCCCTCAGTGAACTGCATCATTGGAACTGGGAAGTTGGTCACTCAATGCAACTACTTTGTATCTAGGGGAGGGATTAGTTGTATCTTACAGGCAAGCTGTGTGTCATTCTGCTGTGTGCTCAGTATCTTGAGCCAGGCATTCTGCTGATTGTGATTCCTTCAACAAAATTCTTTAAAATTCTGTTTACAGTAGGGGTAGACTTCTGACATTCCAAGGATTCATCCATCACACAGTTTGATATTTTATCCAAAGTTCCCAATACTCAGGCAACTTCCATTCCTATAGTCACCCTTGAGGTGAATTTGTTTAGCTTTAAAAATGCACGTTACTACCCCTTAATATTTGTCATGTCAACACAGGATACATAGAAATTCACGACTGCCAGATATGTGACATGCATGGATGGAAAGTCAAATCATCTGCATACTGCAGGCGTTTGCTTAACCTTGCACAGCTTACACTGAGGACAGGCCACATATTTGAACAAAATTTCCTTAAACATTTTTGCCATTTATCAGCATGACAAGAGAGAAATCAGCATTGGACTAATATGCCATTTCTGATGACTAACACCTCTGACAATACCTCAGTTACAGTCATCCACTCACAAGCAGCACCACAGGAATATCACAGTCAAGCAAACATTAATGGTTTGAGTTGGAGCCAGGGCATGGGTAATGAAAACCAAAGGTGTATTCATTTATTTCTTATGTCTGTTACTAGTAATTAGGGTCTCAGTGATGTTCTAAGGGCTTCAAGGACATCTTCCACTGATCTGTGCCCACAACTATTGTTGCTATGATGGTCTAACACAAGACTGCAACTCACCTCGCCATCATCTTCCTTATCTTCCCCTATTATTTGTTCACACTTTGTCAAAGTACTGTGGGAAATTTTTAACCACTGCTTTAAACATTTAAGGATGGTAAGTATTAAGTGTGGTTGTAGTAGTTTGTAACTTTTCTTATCATGAACTGTTAAAGGTTTCATGTTTCATTCTGTCTTTTAAGAAGAGCTCTTCAAATGTTGCTTTTGTTGTTGGTTATTTTCTCTATCTTAAAACATTAAAACTTTTATGACTTTAGCTACAGGTACTTTAATAAATTTATCTGAAGCAGAGTAAAGCCCATATGCAACAAAAGCAGCTATTTCATTACTCAGACACACAATTCCATTATTTGCATAAATGTCCAAAAAATCTGTCTCTCTTTCTAGTGAATTTGCAAAAACAATTAAAAAATGGAAATGTGTAGCTTTGAACTCTGCACCTTCAGGTTACAGTGCAATGCTTCTATCATTTCACCATGGAGAATGGATTTGGGAAGAGCAGGTAATTTTGAGGCCTTAACCTTCATTCCAAAACATGCAGAGATATATTTTCAAGCTGCAAAATGAAGAATATGAGTGGCAGTGGAATACAAAAAACTTGTTGGTAAAACTAGTCTTCCATTCTTAGTTGCTTGAATGGTAGACAGTGAGCACTTAGAACCTGAATGCCAATAAATATACTAAGGCTAAGAGTGTGCTTATGTCAGTGATTTGAACCTTCTGAGAGTCAGGTCCATAACCTATGCAGTTAAGTAAGCGATCACTAGCATATGGGGCATACATGAATACTGAGTTAGTATCAGACACCTCACATTTACCACACCAATGACACTCATCTCCCCAAGATCAATCCCTGCTCTGGTTTTTACGGCACTATTGCCAAATGGCCTGATCTTTCCTGGCTTTTGTCTAATAAGGCACAATTGTTTGTTTGCTGATGAGTGTACACTGACCCCTACCTCAGCACCTCAATGCCTTGAGCCATCACAATTCTTCAGAAATGAATTTAACAATACCATGAAAGACGCACAGGCACGACAAAAAAACTGTAAGAAAGTGAACAAGGCCTCTGTTATATATAGATAACACACACTCACATACTCACACAAATGCAACTCTCACACACGTGACCACACTCTCTGGCAGCTGAAACCAGGCTGCGAGCAGTTGCACATGAGGAGACAGTCAATCATGCGGGGGTAAGGAGGAGGCTGGGACAGGGTGTGGGAGGGTAACAGGGTAGGGGTGGGCAACAGTAGACTGCTGGAGATGACGTGCAGGAGACAGGACATAATAAGGTTAAAGGCAATAGCAAAGAGGGTCACACTCAAAACAGTACCCTGAGGCACACCAACTTCCTGGTAAAGGTGTCTGACAAGGCAGTACCAACATTCCTTGAAAAATCAATACTTTAAAAATACCTGAAGGACATGGGGCATGTGGCCTCAGAAGTGCCACATGTGGAGAGATCAAGAATACCCATCCTTCAGAAGGTGTTTTAGGCTTTCTGCAAATTTAAAAACACTGCCAGTGTCTGATATATCCACAGAAAACCATTCGTGACATACGTTGACAAAGTGATGAGATGGTCAGCTGCAGGACGGCCTGCTCAAAATCCGCACGGTGCAGTGGTCAGTGAATTGCCACACTAGTCACTATACCAGCAAGGCATGAATTACATGTTTCATCAGTTTGCAAACACAGCTTGTGAGAGAAATGGGGGCAGTAACTAGAAGGAAGGTATTTTTCCTTACTGGGCTTGGCTATGGGTATGGGTATGGGTATGGGAATGGGAATGACAGTGTCTTTATGCTGGCATCTGGCAAACGGCACCCTCTGCCCAGATGCAGTTGTACATAAGAAAGAGCAAGTGCTTGCCCACAAAAGAAAGGTTTAGCAACATCTGAATGCAAACATCGTCCAGCACTGTGTTGGAGGATCGATATGAAGTGAGAGCAAGTTCTCGCCCCCTCATACTAAAGGCAGCTTGTAGCACTCGCTAATCTGCCAAAATAAGGGTACTACCCAAGCCTCCTCCACTTGTTTCTGGTGGAGGACGGCAAAATGATAGTGGGTGGAGCTTGAAATCTCCACAGAATAGCAGCCCAATGGATCTTGGTCCTGCAGGGCCCATACAACAGACGAGGTGTTGGAACTGTTAGAAGAACTAGTTAAGGAAATCTAGCTAGATTTTTGCTATCCTGAAGGGTGCAACGGCACTGTGCATGCAACTGTTCATAATGAATGCAGTTTGCCATCATATAATGATGGTTAAAAACATGGAGAACACATCTCTGCATGTGAGTTGAGTCACAACACAGCTCAGTCAATCAAGGCACTGGGACATGGCACAGTAAAGATGAAGTGCGAGAATGGAATATTGTGTGGTGGTAATGATAGCATTTGTAAGATATTCTACCTGGCCATCACAACTGGAGAAATTATGTTACTCAAAGGGTGCCAGGGAACAGTAAATCTCCAGTCATCCCCAGAAAGTTGCCATTTGGGTGTGCATGTATGTGGGGTAGGAGTCAGAAAATGGATAGCATATGGTAAATGGTTGCTCGAGTATGTACTAGAGACAGTGATGAGATGATGGGCAAATTGGGCAGTGCAGGAGAGTTCCAGATATGGGTAGGAGTGCATGTAGTATAAAAGGAAGATGGGTACTCCCACAATAAGGCAAATGAGGTTAAGGTGACAGAAGTTCAGCCTAGAGGGCACCTCTCTGTCAGGTTCTGGAAGATTTCCAAAGGGAATGGTGTGCATTACAGTCAACGAGCAGCAGAAAGGGGTGAGGGAGTTGGCCAGTAAGCTGGAAGAAGAGTGTCCATGACACCGAATGACTGAGGGATGTAAACAGTACATATGGAAAAGTTCAGGAGAGGAAGTAAAATGCGGACAGGAATAGCTTCAAGTTGAAGGGTTGACTTTGAACGTCCTTCCATATGAGCAGCATGACTCCTCTCTCTCCTCCTACGATATGGAATGCCATCTTTGGAGAGAGGGAGTCAAAGCATACTGGGAAGAAATACAAAAGCTCAAATCAGTCTTGAGGATGCAATTTTGTTTCCTGCAGGCAGAGAACTAGCAGAGGCTGTGATTCCAAGAGCAGCCGCAAGTCATCTTTTTGGATTGAAGGCCACCAATATTCCATTGGAATAATGTCATGATTAGGAAAGAGGAGGGGGAAAGAAATGGAGAGGTGGCACCTCAGTGGCCATTCCTGTGTTACATTCTTGACTGCATTTACATAAACTTATGGCTCCTCTTTTTTGGTTTCTTAAACATTTTATTTTATCTGACACATTCCATGACCTTTAAGATTTGTGCCACATATTGGTCCTAAACAACAAGATGTATGAAAATGAAACCACTTACTGGATAAAGGACTGTTTGCCATGGTCATGGGAGCTGGCAAGTAAGCCAATGCAAGATCTGAAAGATCACAAGAATGATCATTCGATTCTGTTTAATGTACCAGAGACCTATATTAATATTACTGAAAGCAAATCCCTAACGACAAAAGTAACTAAACAGTTACTTTGAAATCACACTGCACAATTTGTGGTGCACGTGCTTAAGTACACTAAGGTAGTGTGGGAGTGACAAGTCGATAGTCGACAAGACACTGAGAGATTCTCTTTATGAGCGGGGTTCTTTGGAGCACACGAGGAGTGTTCGTTTTCCCGCGTTAATGGATGTATCAAGTGTAAGACGCCGTGCTCACACCCAAACGCATCCCACGGCCTGCTTTAGGCGCAGCCGACCGTGACAACAAGCAACTGCGCCTAAACTCACAGACACATGGAAGGGGGACACCCCCATTTCAGCATGAGCCTACGTTATGTGGATCTACTTCTCCCACAACTGTAAGGTACGCTGCTTCACAAAGACTTTTCGTTCCTGATCGCTCTACAGGATGGATGTTCTTGGTCGACACCGGCTCAGTTGTCAGCACTCTGCCTGTAAATTTCTTCCCTTCAGATAAACACACTGAAGAGACCACGTTGAAAGCAGTCAACGACTCAGTAATCCACACATATGGACAGAAAACACTGCCAGTGGACATTGGGCTACCAGAAGAATGCAACTGGACCTTCGTTATGGCCGATATCGACCAACCTACACTAGGTGCTGATTTCCTGGCAAAACATACATTGTCCGTGGATTTACATAAGTCACAACTCGTCCATTCTGGCAATGGATTTGTTATTCCGGGAATACAAGGACGTCCGACTTCTCATGCATGCCAAAGGGTAGATAACCTCAGTGCACCCACCTGGGAGGACACCATAGCAATGAAGGAAGCTGACCGGCACATGGCTCAAACGACATAAAAACAGTTAACGACACAACAACAGGCTCCTGCTGCTTCAACCACAAAGGCGACACCAAAACCACAACAGAGAACAAGAAAGAGCAGGGCGAAGCATGAGACGGTGCACCACTTCCGGACAACTCCAGGCCCACCAGTCTCCTCACGTGTTCGCAGGCTTGCACCTGATCGCTTGCGGGAAACCAAGGCCATTTTCAACGAGATGCTACAGGAAGGAACTATACAGCCATCAAACAGTCCGTGGTCCTCTCCTCTGCATCTTGCCCGTAAAAAGAATGGGTCATGGTGCCCGTGCGGTGATTATCGAGCTTTGAACGCCCGAACTGTTCCAGACAGATACCCTGTGCCACATATACAGGATTTCACCCATTCACTGGCCGGGGCATCCATATCCAGTGTTTTGGATTGCCGTAAGGCTTATAATCAGATCCCAATGGCAGAGCAGGACATACCAAAGACTGCAGTGACGACCCCGTTCGGGCTGTTTGAATTTTTGGTGATGCCATTTGGGCTGAAAAATGCGGCCCAGACATGGCAACGGTTCCTAGACAGCGTACTAAGAGGACTACCATATTGTTTCGCCTATTTAGACGATATTCTGGTGTTTTCGGAGAATGTTTCTGACCATCAGAAACACGTAAGCGAGGTGCAAAGCAGGCTTAGCGCTCATGGAATTACACTTAACAAGGACAAGTGCATGTTTGGGGAACCCGTTGTAATCTTCTTGGGTTATAAAGTGTTAGCTCAGGGCATTTTCCCACTGCCAGAGAAGCTGGAGTTGTTGCGTACCCTACCACGGCCTCAAACCTACCACGATCTCCGACGGTTCCTAGGGATGATAAATTTCTATCGTCGCCACCTCCCCGGAACAGCAGCAATCCAGACGCCACTGAACAATGCCTTGGCCGGACACAACAAAATTGGCAAGCACCCACTCCCATGGATACCCGAGATGGACTCGGCTTTCAAGGCACTGCAAAACAGCCTTCACAATGCAGTGGGGCTTGCACACCCTGCACCAGGAGCTCAGCTAGCCATAGTAGTGGACGCAAGCCAAGTCGCAATCGGGGCAGCACTGCACCAGAGAGTGAAGGGTCATTGGCAGCCACTAAGATTCTTCTCACAAAAACTACAGATGAGTCAAACTCGTTGGAGTGCATATGACAGGGAACTCCTCGCAATGTATGAAAGCGTCAGGCACTTCCGCCCCTTAGTTGAGGGCAGGCAATTCACCATATACACCGACCAGAAACTTCTCGTGGCAGCTTTCTACAAAAGTCAGCGATTCATGTTCCCCCCGCCAGGCCTGCCATATAGAGTTTATATGCCAGTTTTTGACAGACGTGCGTCACATCCATGGTGCCGAAAACATTGTGGCAGACTATTTCTCACGTATTAATGGGATAAGTCCAATGTTAGATTATTCCGAATTGGCAAGGGCTCAGGCTTCAGATGTGCAGCTGCAATCCTTGTTGGCGGACCCATCCACTGGCCTACATTTACAACTTGTGGACGACCCTGGCAGCCCATGTAAGGTATGGTGCGACGACACCACGGTTAGACCACACCCATACATCACCCCCCCCCCAGTTCCGACGAAAGGTATTCGACAGCATTCACAGCCTGGCACATCCGGGAACCAATGCCTCAGTGAAATTAGTGACAGACCGTTTTGTGTGGCCTTCAATCAAGAAAGATACACGGGAGTGGGCTCGCAGCTGCTATCAGTGTCAACGTAGCAAAGTGGGACGCCATGTTCACGCTCCAGTAGGACAATTCCCAAACCCAACGGCACGTTTTGGGCATGTACACATTGACTTGGTTGGACCCCTCCCCCCTTCAGAAGGTTACAGGTACTTGTTTACGGCAGTGGATCGTTGCATGCGGTGGGCAGAGGCTACACCAATCAGGGACATTTCTGCAGAGACTACTGCACGCGCATTCTTGGAAACTTGGATGGCTCGTTTTGGGTGCCCATTTTTCGTTACCACTGACCAAGGACGCCAGTTCGAGGCAACGCTGTTCCAACAACTGTCAAAACTCTGCGGCTTCCAACGAAACCGTACTACTAGCTACCACCCGGCCAGCAACGGTTTGGTGGAAAGGTGGCACCGGACCTTAAAGGCTGCCCTGATGTGCCACGAGGACTCATGGACTCGAGCGTTGCCATTGGTTTTGTTGGGGTTACGGACCGCATTAAAAACAGACATCAATTGTTCCTCGGCAGAGTTGGTATACGGAGAACCACTCCGAGTTCCAGCAGAATTCCTTGCACCAGTTCCTCTCCCAGATGACACACAACTACCCCACCTCTTGCAACAAATAAGGAAGCAGGCAGAGACACTACGTGCAGCCCCAACGTCTCAGCACGGCACGCATCCAGTGTTCATACACAAGTCCCTCGATACTTGTTCCCACATCATGCTCCGCACAAACCTGGTACGTCATTCGTTACAACAACCGTACACTGGACCATACCAAGTGCTAGGACGGGACACACACACAATGGATATCCTCCACCAGGGAAAGTCGACCAAAGCTTCCATTGAGTGAGTAAAACCCGCTTGGACAATGCCAGCACCGACGACAGTCTCACGGACGATTTCAGGCACAACTTGCAACGAACCCACACCTTCCGCAGAACCAGACAGCTGTGTCCCACATGAGACCCACACCAGGGGGCCTAATGCAGCAACAGAATCAGCAAGCAGCACCCACACCCACACTATCCGCACTCGGGCATGCCGAGAGGTGAAGTTTAAGTACCTCACCATACTGGGTGCTCCGCACTTCAGGGGTGGGGGGGGGCTGTGTGGGAGTGACAAGTCAATAGTCGACAAGACACAGAGATTCTCTTTATGAGCGGGGTTCTTTGGAGCACACGAGGAGTGTTCGTTTTCCCGCGTTAATGGATGTATCAAGTGTTCTTTGTGCGGTACAATAAAGGTGATCATTCACAGTATAAATTCTACACAAGTGTTTTCCTTTATGTGGTGAAATTACCCCTACAGTAGTTTTATTGAATTACTAATCAACACGTGTCAAACATAACAAACACTATGACAAGTATACCTCTCAAAGTAGTTCACTTGGTAGTTATTTCACAAGAAGGAAAGTATTTTCAGAAGAGTTTAGGTAGTTTTGACAGGCCATGAATGTATGGAGGAGAATGAGTCTGATATCATTCTAGAAAGGTACTTTGAAACGTGTTTGCGATTGCGAGTACCTGTCATTTGTGTTTGTGACATTTGCTCAAAAATGGGGAAATCTCAGTTCCCAACTGCATTCAGTAAGCATTTTAGACAACAGTAAGTGGTAAGTGTCGATTTCAAGGAATATTTATTGTCACGTTTCATGAGTATCAACTATGGTGTAACACATCGCTTTGGTAAAGGTGTACATCTCACAATGTCTATAGTACCGATGAACAACGGTCACCACCACAAAGTGATTTTTTTTAAATTCAAATGGTGGCTTTGAACTCTTATACCCTTCTCTGTTGTGCATAATGTGGTTTCACTGCCAAACACCACACTTGCTAGGTGGTAGCCTTTAAATCGGCCACGGTCCGGTAGTATACGTTGGACCCGCGTGTCGCCACTATCAGTGATTGCAGACCGAGCGCCACCACACGGCAGGTCTAGAGAGACTTCCTAGCACTCACCACAGCTGTACAACCGTCTTTGTAGTGATGGTTCACTGACAAAATACGCTCTCATTTGCTGAGACGATAGTTGAGCATAGCCTTCAGCTACCTCATTTGCTACGACCTAGCAAGGCGCCCATATCAGTTACTATTGATATTGTGAATCATGTACCGTCAAGACAGATGTTCATCATTAATGGATTAAAGTTAAGTATTCCACCAGCTATGTCCGTTTTTCTAAATTCTAATTTCCTTGTCCTGTTCCAGACCTCACGCCAGCCTGCGCGAGTTAAAATGCATGCATTTTGGCCTCCTCTAGTAACACCTGCCAACCACAACACACAAAATCTAGTGGAAATTGATGCAGCATATCTCCAGGGTGGGATAACGATAATTAGTTTATCGTTCTTCACAGTTCATGATGATTTCAGTGTTTTATTCTATCATGATGATGATGATACCTGGTTAGGGGGCACTCAATGGCATGGTTATCAGCATCCACACGAATTCCCAAATTTTACATGGTCCAGCCACGCCACTTTCACAAATGATGAAGGCAACACAAACAACCAGTCCATGGGTTTATTCCTTGCTGTCTCATTCTTGTTCAGCAATGTGCCTTCCTCCCTAGAACTGTCAGCATCATGACAACTGCCATTACATCAGGAGAACGAAGATGAAGTTGAGCTGTCAGTAAGATTCTGTACACTAACCAATGACACATGACTTGACATTAGTAATTAAAGAGAGTTACTTGTTTTAAATTAAGATCCAGTATATGAGTGGTCTTGAGATATTTTTTGGGTCATTTAGCAGGTAATTTAGACTTGAGATAGCATTTCAGTTAACAGTGCTAATAAGTTGCAAAGTTTGTGATGTCAGGAAACAGACTGCCATGGGAGACGCAATGAGACTGAAATGGAGATGAATAGGATATTAATAAAGGAGTTTATTTGATTAAGCAAGTTGGTAGTGTGCAGAGTAGCTCAGAATAGGAGGAAGTATTTTAACGGTTCAAAGCCCTGAGCTGATGAAATATGTCCTCACCCTGGGAGGAGGACAGGAAGCAGTGTGGGGTTCATTACATGCCACATAACCAAACTTTATATGCTACTGGTGAAAATCACACTTGCTCTGCCAGTCTCATACGTGCATCCACTACTTTCACTCACCTGAGCGATGGGACGCGTGCGTTCCTCCTCAGCAGGGCCTGATTGACAAAAAAAGAATTTGCGTGTTAATATAAAAAATACTTTATCTGCACAAGTAAAACAAACTAGTGATAAACTAAGTGTGTTTCAACATGACCTGATAAAGAACAGAATCAATTGTTTCTATCTTTTAGAAAACCTACAGATCAGTGTATAATTGAGCATCTAATCTACTCAATTATAAACAACCATCAATATTACCGAGTTCCAGAAAGCCAGAACTTTATTCCAGTTGCACGCTGGCTATCAGAAGACTGGCAGGGACAAATAAATGTTTATTGTCATCATTTCACATAATTATTGATGAAATTTTAAAATTTAAAATCCTGTAGTTATCTGCTTAATAAAACATACAATCTTATGTTACACAGTTAACACACTGTGTCACATTTAACATTTAGGAACTGTGTGTAAGCTTGTTTATGCACGTTCACTAATTGAATTCATGTACAGGCATTATATTCATCCAGTATTTGGCAATGAGAGCACTTAGTGTTTTGCAGAAAACTTCACCAATAATTTTAAATCATCATGAATTTCTCTCACAGATACCCCACAGAAAGTAATAGCAAAAATGTTTATCACTTACCACATTTTTGCTGTTTGTGCAGTAATAATGCCACATCAAACACATTCAATGTAACACTCCTTTCTTTACTTACAGATGGGTACAAGTAGTGAGGAGAATGAGTGGCAGGTGAGGCAGATTATTTCTCAGGTGGATTTTTTGTAGAGGTGAGACAGAAAGAAAATCTGATGCGTATGGGGACAGGATGGATTAGGAGACATAATAGGAATGAGGTGGAAGTGGGTGGTGTAGCATCTGGCTGGTGCTTTACAATCCTGCCTTATGCCACACAACAGAGGTATGTCAGTTGCTGGCATCTTAACAGGCTTGAAACTGAAACTCACCCTCAGTGCAGCGGATCTTGCCAATGACACCCACTGCATGGTTTCCACCCTGGAGCCATGCGACACTGGACAACTTAACAGTATTTCTCCACTACATAGCCTTTGTAGGGGAATGTACAGTGGCTCACCAGCCAACCCAAGTTCCAGACTCGACATCAACTATCTACTTTGGAATGCATGACTATATTAATAAGAATGCAGCCCACAATATTGGCATTGCCAGTGCAACCTACAGCAGTGTTTGTCAGTTGTTACAGACAGAGTGCTCAACTGGAAGCTTGAAGAATAGTTTTCATATTAGTGACAATCTTTTCATGCATTAGGGCATTCTCTACCTTGCCTTCATCAGAAAGTTGTTTCATTTGCTTCATGTTGGCATGTACCATCTGTGCCGCAATGAAACTCTCTTCCTCTTGTCCACTCAGGAACATCTCTCTTCTTGTGCTTTTATAATTCCTTTTTTGTCTCTGGAAGCTTTTTACCAGTGTCTTGTGATCCATTAGGTAGCCTTCATCTCTGTGTTCAAGTGCTTCTGCATAGTGTTTGAATGGTTTTGCTCAGTGTTCAAATGCCTTGTGCCACTTCTTTCTTTCATCCTGGTATCTTTCTGCCTGCACCATTCCACATCATCATCCCTCCTTACTGATGTCTTGGCCCAATTTCTGTATTTTTCTTCCAGGTGTGTGCCTCATGGATGGCACTGCCATCTCCTCCATGGGGATGACAGTTCATACTTTTGGCTGCTGTTACAGTGAAAACTTTTCCTCTGAGCACAGCAACATTGGAATCTAGGACATCATCAGTGCAGCTTGCAGTGCTCAGCTTAGCTCATATTAGTGACAACCTTACAGCATATCAGGAGTATTTTTATGTTGCTTGCACTAGGAAGCTGTTTCACTTGCCCAACATTATCATGTGCCTTCTGTGTTGCAATGAAGTTCTAATGTTCATGGCTACCTGAGCACATCTCTCTCCTTGTGCATGGATCATCCACATTAGGTGGGACATATGACCACGAGTGTGGGTGGCAGGTGGGGCAAGGCAGCTCCCTGCTGGACTCCCTGTAGACAGGTGAGGCAGAAAGACGAACAGATTGGTCTGGGATCAAACTGTAGTGAAAGTCTTGATGGGAAATATTTTATGAACAGAGGTACTGGCACCAGAGACAAATGTAGTGAACAGGAAGTGATACTGTATTATCAGCCATTCTCTCCAAAAGTATTGACACATTCATCCCACATGCTTCAGTTGTTTCCACTCTGCTATACACTCCCAGCACCTTCATTTCAGAGGTGATCAGCTTTCATATGTTATAAGGTAGATCATAGAAACCTTATTTCTGCTGACTGGATTCTTCATAACCACCCTACCCATAATTCAAAAGACAGCTCCATAAATAATTGTAAACAATTAATTCCAAGAAACTACTGACACATTCAAGACAAAATAAGGAAAAGAAAACAAATGTCTCCAGTACACTATCTCATGAGAAAGAAGAAAAACAGTACATCAAAAGAACAGTATCTGTACATTTGTGGTGGTAGATTTCCAACTACAGTCACGATTTTGATATGATTTTCATTAATAAAGACATGCATTAATTTTTGTTACAAGACACAGACATCAGTTTTCTTCAAGAATGAGTTATCAGTGAAAATATATGTCAAATAGTATATACCTAGCAAATAATGTAACAAAGACAAATAATATCTACACTGTCTTTGCCATTTACAATTTAGCCAAAGATAGGAAGCTCCTTCTACAAAACATACTGTACTCATTTCTGTACCAACAAAGAAAAAACACATTCTAGCATCACCTGTCAGCTTCTGGGTTCTAATTGTACATAAACTGAACAACAGATCACAGTACACAATGAAATGGGACATTCCTATGGTTGTGCAGATTCTGAAACAAACATTTTGGCAGGACCTTTATGTCTGATTGATCACAGAAAGGTTAAGGGAGCCCCTGAAAATGTTAGTATCAAATAACTTATGATAGTGCTGAACGCATCAGCTATGACCATTTATAAACTAGATTCACACCCCAATATTTCCATTTAAGTTACTACCCTAATAGGTTGTACAAAAATGTTCAGTTTTGAAATACAAATCATCCTCAGTTTCTTCTACTCACATCATTCATTCATTCATTGGAGTCCCACTGTTTGATTAAGCCTCTTCCCTTGCTTCTCCTGGTATTCTGGTCTCAAGCTACAGGCATTGCAGCTTGTAGTCCATATAGCCTGATATCCACTCAATGCCTCTCACCAGACTGTCACCTCAATGTTCCCCCCACTCACCTCTCTAGGATAGGAGCATGTAATTGTCTTATTCTATCTGTCACTCACTCCATCACTACATGTATCACTCATCTCCACTACCTCCCCACTACATCTCCAACTCCTGCCTGTTCCCTGTCCATTTTTCTGTTTCCTTTTCCCTCCCAGTAATTCTCAGCATACATATTTCCACAGCTATATAGGCAAACTTTGTATTTCTGTAAGTCAGTAAATACTCGCCCCAAATCAAAGTCCTCAATATTCAAAAACATAAATATAATAAAATATATTGTGATTTCTGGATTATAATTAAATTGTGTATGGTGAACTGACTAAGGGTTTGCAGAAATCACATAGATAAGAACTATAAACACAATATCCAATCAAAATACCTGGGCACCCTTATGTAACGGGCAACTGAGCCCTTTAATTCAATGAGAGGTGGAGCTACTATTATAGGAAGTGAAATGATAATTAAATGGACACCCTAGCTGCAAACAGGCGGTGATGTACTTCATTGGGGAAATGTTGAAAATGTGTGCCCCGACTGGGACTCGAACCCGGGATCTCCTGCTTACATGGCAGACGCTCCATCCATTTAATTATCATTTCATTTCTAGCAGAGCTGCATGGTCAACTAAGGTAATTGTTCTTTCGGGAACAGATACTGCAGTCATATATATTATAGGAAGTGGCAGGTAATAGTGTTTTGTAAGCAGAATTCATCAGTCAGGGATCTGAGTACACTGAACATGGACTTTTCTTTGCATTACACCTGAATAATTAACACAGGGATGCATTTCAGCCCTTCCAAACTTGCCCAAGTCAGCTGTCAGTGATGTGACAGTTAAGTGAAAATGTGAAGGAACAACCAATGCTACATGAAGTCCAGGCACACACAGTATGCTGATGGACAAGTGCTTCTAACATCGTGGTAGGAAATAGTAAAAACCAGCTTGCAGTTAGCTGCTGCAGTCACTCTTCAGTTTTGAACTGCAGCTAGGAGCCCGCTAAGGAAATGGCTGTGTACAGGGAGTTAGAAAAAACTGGTTACAATGGCTGAGCAGCTGCTGGAAACAACATATTTCTGTTCAACATAAAGTCATACTGACTGTAGCACAAAAACCTATGACTGCTGGTGAGTGGATGAGTGGAAACGAGATTTGGAGTGACAAACAGTGCTATACTCCGTGGGTATCTGACGGAAGAATTTGGATGTGGTGACTACTAAGTGAACATTATCCGCCATTACCTCTACTGCCAACAATGCAGTGCAGAGCAGGCAGTGTAACAATATGCAATTTCTCCTCTTTAACTTGTTCTCCCCTTATTGTACTTCAGGATATGATAAATGCAGAAGGGTAAGTACATATTTGACAGTATTGTGTACTATACACAACAGAGGAACAGTTCACAGACAATGACCGATTTGATCAGCTCAACACTTGTACCTCTCATGGATCAGCATTGTTAGGCAAAGGCTTATAACCACTGGCATTCCTGAAGGCGGCTTGCCTGCCGATGTTCCAACCTGAAAGCAATGGATCGTCTTAGGGATTAGTTGTAAATGGCATTTTCACTCCATACCCTGTGTCCAATATTTCTACCTTGTCTGGTATCAGCTATGAAGGAAGAATGGGTTGGCATCCACCCACAGAGATTTTGAAATGTCAAAGTGTCCCGAGAAGTGTTCAAGTCCTCATAAAGGAGAACACAAAATCTTAATGTCCACTAATAGGTGTCCAGATACATTTGATTCTCTAGTGTACAGAGCAGGAATGTAAGCCTCCCACAGTGGGCTCTTACTCTTACTCACCAGGTGACTTCGCTGCACCTGTGTCCTCAGTACTGGGTCCAGCCTCTGGTGACCGTAGCCGCTGTTGTTCTGCACTGCCTACTATTATACACACAGAGAGTAAAACGTCTTTTAAGTACTTTATGTAATGCTTTAGTTAAGGCTGCAATTACGTGTAAATTTACTCTTACTCACCAGGTGACTTCGCTGCACGTATGTCCCCAGCCCCAGTACTGGGTCCAGCCTCCGGTGTCCGCAGCCGCTGTGGTTCTGCACTGGATACTATTGTACACAAAGAGAGGAAAACATCTTTCAAGTACTTTATGTTCACTTTAGTGACATGCTCTTAAATTATGGCTGCAATTGAGGGTAAATTTGCGTATTTTATCATGGACAATAATGTACTGAGGCTATAACCAATCTCAAAATTCATAGTTACGAAAAGAAATCCACATTCATGGCATATGGGAAAAAAAAATTTAAAAAACTTTGGACTGTGTTCACTGAGCACCATGTTCACAGACTGTGCTTGTACGTACCACTCCAGAGGAGAGATGCACATAACAATGACTTCTTATCAGTGAATGCCATTTTGAAAGAAGTGTTGTGTACACATTATGAAAAGAGCAATAGAAAACAACATGTCAAACATAAACATACAGATATTGTTCATTAGTGTTATTTCTATTTTGTGTGTGGTGACTTACATCAGGGGACAATATGCACCTTCAGCACTGTACAGCTATCACAGCAGCTTTGGGTGACAAACTACATGTGTGAAAATAAGTATTCTGTGGGGTCACCACACTGTCCTGTAAAGCCATAGGCTGCCAAAGGAGTTATTTCAACAACTGACGTATGTTGTGAGACACAGAAGAGGAACCTTCAAAATTATTGTGTCTCTTTTATACTGAATGAAGGTGATCTTTTAGTGTAGTTCACGAGTGTGATGATGAAGGGAATAAATAATTTGTTAAGTCAAAAGTGACATAGTAAGTTATTTATAAAAATGTGATGCATCAAAGGCATCAATTTTGAATTTTAAAGTAATTATAACAGAGTTTGAGAAGAAGTATAGAAGATAAGGTACAGAATATAATACATCATTGTATTAAATAGTTACACCACATGACACCTGACTGCAGTGTTAGGAGACAAACGACATGAAAGGGAAGCTGTGTTGACAGAGGAGTGAGACAAGTGTCAGAGTCCTGCACAACTGAGTAAGCGAGCACAAAATGTGAGATCAGGAGACCATAGCCTAACTTGATAGGCTGCCCACACCACCTGTCATAGCCATGCACAGAAGTTGTGACTGAGCCTTATACAATGTACAGATATAGTTTAAGTCGTTTTGGTCACACATATAAACTTGCCAGTCAGTACTATAGGCAAAATGTCAAAGGTGGTGGTGTATGCATTTATCTAAATCCCAAGCTTAAATTTAAGCTAAGATATGAGGCTAAACCATTAATCATAGAAAAGAAAGTAATTGTTGCAGCAATTTACAGATCACCATCTGGAGATACTGAAGTCCCTCTTAAGAATTTGGAAGAAATGCTCGACATTTTTCTCAAATGAGAACTCTACCATAATTCTTTGTGGTGACTTTAATATTAATCTATTGGTCCAGAGTTCAGTAAAATACAAGTTTTTAGACATACTAAAAGCTTCAACTTGTTTCCCCATGTATCAGCTCCCACTAGAACAACAGATTCCAGTGAGAGCCTAATAAATAACATCTTCTCAAATGTGGTCACCCATGAAGTTGCAGTTACAAATGTGAATATAGGATTATCAAATCATAATGCACTAACCTTCAATCTCACTGCAACTCTCAGGGAGGGGAAAATAAAAAGGAGTACAAACGATTTTTCGCTACTGAAAATTGTAATCAGTTCAAAAATAATGTTAAAAATGCAGTTTGGCCAGAGGTCTTGCCACAAAAACACAAATGATGCTTACAATACATTTGCTTCCACTTTTATGGCATACTTTGAAATGTGCTTCCCAAAAAAGCTTTTGAGTTACAGATCATCTGGATCCAAAGGGACCTGGACTACACCCGGAATTAAAACATCAAGTGAAACCATGAAATTACTAAGTTTAAAGTTAAAACATGTCATGATCAGCAGTTTGTTGAGTATGTGAGAACATACAGACTTACCAAAAAGTAATATCAAAAGCAAAATTATTAAGTAATGATAGATTAATAAGGCAGGCTAGTAACAAGTCCAGAATGATGTGGTAAAAAAAAAAAAGAAAAAAATATTGGGTCAAACTAAAGAACAGGAAATCCATCTTAAAAATAATGAAAATATCCCCATAGAAAAAATGCCATGGCGAACAATGTAAACAATTATTTTGTTAATATTCCCCTTACTTTAAGCAGTAAATTTAAGCAACAACCAACAGTGATATCTCCAATGGTAGATACCAGCAAGATGGCAATCCCATCAGACGAGCATGAAGTTCTAAAAAGTCATTAAATGCTTGAAATCCAAATTGTCCTCTGGTTTGGATGATGTACCTGTATCAATAATTAAGAAAATTGCTCCATGTGTTGTCAAACCTATAGTGCACATAGCAAACTTGTCCCTTAGTGAAGAGATATTTCCGGATAAACTTAAAATCTCTAGAGTGATACCTCTATACAAAAATGGTGACAGACATAAAATAGAAAATTACCAACCTATATCTCTCCTCCCATCCTTCTCCAAAATACTTGAGGAATTAATGAAAATCAGGGTTACAAAATATCTAGAAAAACATAAACTAATAAATAACAGTCAACATGGTTTTCGAGTATGGCACAGTACAGAAACAGCCATATTGCACAGAAATAGTAAGAAATTTTGAGTCAAATAAACAGGTTGTTGGAATTAATCTAGATTTAGCCAAAGCCTTCAATACTGTGAACAATGTAATATTACTAGGGAAACTTGAAGCAATATGCATCAGTGGTACCGTTAAAAATTGGTTTGAATCCTATCTGTAAAACAGGTCACAAGTTGTTGAGCTGAGGTCTTCCAACAATATTCACAATTTTAAACCCATATCTGAACCAAATCAAATTTAAATAGGTGTTCCTCAGGGCAGCATTCTGGGCCTGTTGTTTCTAATTTATATCAATGATATACAGGCTCCAGACAGCTCAGCCAAAATTCTACTATTTGCAGATGACACGAGTATCATAATTAGTGATAAAAAAGAATCACTGTGTACTACAGATGAAAAAATGCTCTCATACATACAGTCATGGTTTTATTCAAAAAGGGCCACCATGCTCCAATGTATTTACATCAGAGACGAAAATGGTAAAATATGTCTAAGCAATAACCACACATGTAAATTACTAAGAAAGTACTTTGATCAACTCTTGAACTGTAGAGAACTGAATTGTTAGCTAGAATTTCCAGATATTTGATGAAAACGTGGAAGCAGATCTACCACCTACAGCAAACAAACAAACAAGCAAAACCCTGAAAAACAAGAAAGCCAGTGGAGAAGAAATAAAATCATCTCAACCATAACTGGTGTCAAGCAGAAATGACAACTAACCTTCAGATTATGTCTGAAGAAATATGGGAAACTGAAAAGATTCCAGAAGACTGGAAAGTGGCTCCTATGCATCCTGTGCACAAAAAGGTCATAGGCATTATCTAAATAATTGCACAGGTATATATCTGTTGCCAGTGGGCTGTATTATATTTTTAACAATATTACTAAACAAGAGAGAAGTAACACTGGACAGCCATTTGGGAGAATATCAGAGTGGATTTAGAAAGATCAAATCCGGCTCAGAACAGAATTTCAACTTTAAGTCCATACGAATTCTAAAGACATAGTTTTAACATTTACAGGTTTTAGAAAAGCATTTGATTGACAGGTAAACAGTGTGTAAAGTGACTCGAGAACTTGGCATTACACTAAACTAGCTAACCTTATTCGTGAAACACCCACACACTGAAGCATAAGTAAAGTTTTGGTGTGAAACACCTAAGGCACTCAAAACAACAGGTGAAATGCAGGGTGACAACATGTTTCCACACCTTCTCAACTGCATCTTAGAGGAAATAGTAAGATAATGGAAACAAAAGGCAAAGAACATAAGCTGTCACAATGAGACTGGAGACTTCAGGAAAAAGAGATACTGAAATTCAGTGTCTAGTATTTGCAAATGATTATGCCATTCTTTATAAAAATATAACAAATTCAGAAATACAAATCAACCTCTTAGAAGGAATAGCTAACAAAGCAGCTTTAAAAGTTTCTGTAGAAAAAATTTTTTAGGACAAACATAAAAAAATGACCCAGAAATCCTAGTAACAGATAATGAACAGATAAAGAGGGTTTATAAATTTAAATATTTGGGAGGAAAGATTCAAGGCAATGGCTTCAAAAATATTTGCTGTAGACAAAAGAGTATGTAAAATGGAGAAAGCATATGATATAAACATGAACATTTACAACAAGATGTGTGTGTCTAAAAATTTGAAAATACAGCACCACAGCACAGTAGTAAAACCAGAATGTCTTTATGCAAGTGAATGTTTAATGTTGAATTATGAATTATACAAACTTCAAGTCCTAGAATTAAGAATCATTTGAAAAATACTCAGGCTGCTAGGAAATCCATAAGTATGAATATTAAGAAGTAATGATAAGCATCTTTGGGACAAGATGTCAACAACAGGACAGATTCAAGTAGTTAGGAAAGATTTGGAAAGAAATACAAGAAAAAGACCCAGCAGAATGACAGGCTTTCAAGAAGAAAGTGTTGCAAATGGAAGCATTCCAAGGCAGGAAGAAGAAGAGGAAGACAGGGTCAGAATGGTCTGAGGAAGAAAAAAGGATAGATAGTGAAGACGAAGGAAACCTGGAAGAAGAACAAAGGAGGAAGCATTGAAATTAGTATGTGGTCATTAGATACCCCAAACAGAAAAACAAAAAGAAGGATGTCTGTGATGTCATTAATATAGAACATCAATATCAAGGGCCCCACACACTTTCTTGGAGCACATCTACAGTTACATCTACAATGTTCCATATAGTTCTATGCAGTGACCTATGTACTGATATATCTTCAGCCTTGTCACAAAGTTCATTTCATTTGTACATTTTTTTTAAACAACCCATCATCAATGCATTATGATGTTGGTACATCATTAGAACATTAAATGTTGGGAGCAAAAAAAGAGAGACGTCTTAAGTGAACACTGAGCACTGTGTTATTGTTACTTATGCAGCCGGTACCAATAATGTAACAGTGAGCACACAATGTATGCTTTAAGTCAGCCTTTCCCATCATTGTAGTTTGTGTTTTTGGGGGCATTACATGTGATCCAAGACAAGTTCATATGCCTAGGGATCAAAGGATACAGTGGTCTTTTCCACCATTTCTCCGAAGTACATTACCTTGTTCTCACTTAATGTGGACACATTCTTTTAGGTAAATTGTCATTCTATGAATATTAAGTTGACACAAAGCACTGCTACATTTTAATTTAAAATGGCTAAATGGGCAAAATGAGAACAGTGGTGTTTATGAACAAGTGGTTTCAATGGTAACGTTTTCACCATGTATGGGGATAATGCCATGGGACAGAGCATGGCAAGGAAAGATTTTCTAATTTAAAGGATGATTGTTTTGACATTATTGACCCTCCATTTTCAGAAAGACCTTCAGCATTTGATGAAGATCATCTGAATGCATTAATCCACGATGATGCACATCATTGCGCTCAAGAACCAGAAAATGTGATGAAGTATGACCATTCCGTCACTGTGCAGCATTTGAATACAAAGGAGAAGGTTCAACAATAAAGAATATGGGTACCACATGCCAAACCATATAAATCAGTGGTTGGCTGTATGTACATTACCCTCTTGCTTGTTCTTGATTAGTGGGTGAATACCACTGACCATTTCTAACCTGTATTGTTACTGATGACTAGAAATTTTGTTTTTATGCTAATGTAAGAGAAAGAACGGAAAGGAATGCTTTAGTCCAAACAAATCAGCAGTGCCACATAGACTTTTGAGCATCCACACAAGATAATTTTATGGATATTGTGGAGAGGTCCGGTGTTAGAATATTGCTGCAGGGTGTGGGAGCCTTACCAGGTGGGATTGACGGAGGACATCGAAAGGGTGCAAAAAAGGGCAGCTCGTTTTGTATTATCATGTAATAGGGGAGAGAGTGTAGCAGATATGATATGCGAGTTGGGATGGAAGTCATTAAAACAAAGACGTTTCTCATTGCGGCGAGATCTATTTACGAAATTTCAATCACCAACTTTCTCTTCTGAATGCGAAAATATTTTGTTGAGCCCAACCTACATAGGTAGGAATGATCATCAAAATAAAGTAAGAGAAATCAGAGCTCCAACAGAAAGGTTTAGGTGTTCGTTTTTCCCATGCGCTGTTCGGGAGTGGAATGGTAGAGAGATAGTATGATTGTGGTTGGATGAACCCTCTGCCAAGCACATAAATGTCAATTGCAGAGTAATCATGTAGATGTAGATGTAGGTGACCATGTGGTGTACTACGAGTTGCTTGCATGAGGTGTAACTTTCCTGTTGGTATTTATTGCCAACAACAGACATCTTGCAGATGTAGTCCCAGAAAAACAACCAGGAAGACTGTGTGAAGTGGTGCTATTCCACAGTAACAGTCACCAGCATTCTGCTAGACTGGCAACAAACACTATAGAACAACTGGGTTGAGAAGTCATTTTGCACCAACCTTTTTCACCTGATCTTGCACCCTCAGATTTCATCTTCTCTGCTCTCTGTTCAATGATCTTGACATACTTCCTTTGGGGTGAAAATACACTTTGAACATGGCTCTTTGCTACAAAATCACATGATTTCTACAGTTGTGGATTCAGAAAGTTATCCCAACAGACTGAAGTGAACAGCGAAACAAATTATATTATTTATGATGATTTAAGTGTCCAGTATGTATAGTCTGAGTTTTTTTTTAACTTGTAGGAAACACTACAGTGTTATGCATCAGCCTAAGATGTTCAATTGGCCATGAAAGGGTTAATCTGGAAATAAGCAGTAAAAGGCTAAGCCTGGAATAACATTTGTCGCGTTCTGTCCCTCTGCCAATCAGATAAATAGTCATAAACCTGCAGGACAACTGCGTGAGGACTTGTGGTGGACAGATTTAATGCAAATGTCATAGAGGGGATGGGGTGGCATAGGAGGTAACATAGGAGGTACAGGTACAGAGCTAGGCATGGGAAAGGGCAGTGTAGGGGTAGCTAGTACTGAGGGAAGGATTGTGAAACTTAAGTTAAGGGGAATTCCAAAATTTTCAAATTAGGGAAGCTGGTATGGGAGTAGAGGGGGTGAGAGGAGTATGAGATGGGTCTCAAGAATGCAGTACACAAGTTGTGAAACCACTAACAAGTCAGCCACCTTGTACTCAGTAGCATGTTGTCACTGGGTAGTCAATAACACTCTTGGCAGGTGAGGGATTGAGAGTAACTGTGGCACCCAGATGGGTCAGGCTATTTCACACATCAGTCAGGTGGCAAAATTCATTACTACTTATCGTAGTGTGCCTATTTGTAATGTTTGCTTAACATTACAATGACAAATTTCTAAATGTCAATTTGGTACTTAAAAATTTGTCTTTTCTCTTTGACCACATTTCCCTCACAATCTACCACAGTACACATTTTCAATGCAACTGCACATTTGTAACCAATCTTTCATAGTTACAATAACACCGCCAATTTTCAGTATGAATTATGTATGACATAATTAACATCCAGTGTTAAGTTATAGTATAGAATTTTGAAAAACTGTTTCACAAAAATTATGTAGCACACCACCAATGGAATATTAATGTCAAAGAAAAAGAGGAAAAATAAAGTACCACATAATAAAATATTAAAGTCGTAACTTAAATGTGCAATTAAGCTACTGAAGAAAGCAAATATCTCACCTGCCAACAGCTCCTCCATATTCAACTTCTGCGGCATCTGCAAAAATATTAAGAAACTGAATAACTTTACATCAACAGAATTTGAGTGAAAATCAAACATCTTGAAATGTGGCAGTGGTTGTCTTCTCACTGCACATGCTCATTTTAATGTCAAGAAGTTGCTAAACTAAAATAGTGATGGAGATTAGGAATCAGGTGCTGTGGCAAGTACATACATGTGAAATTTTATAAAAGTGAGATTGATGAAAACTGCATAATGATCCAAGTGGAGAACTACAAAACATTTTAATTTTAATTGTCTGAATTCATTACAGCTGCCATATACAGCCACTGTCACAGAGAAGGACAAACGTGCCCACAAAATGCAAGTCAACGTTTGTGTTTGGAGGCTGGTGCAAGGACACTGCCAGTGACTGAAATAAAGGTACAGCATAGTTTGCTGGAATGAACACCCCTCATGAAAGGGGAAATGAATAACAGACCATTATAAAATTACAGACTGTCACAGTTAGGAGATAGAGAAATTATGTCATGTACAATTCTTATAGTGTCTCCATTGGATTTCAAGTTACTGAGAACCAGCAGATCCCAAAGTGTTGAGCCACAGCAGTTCACGTGGCACACGCCGCAAATGACATGCCATGTAGTGTAGCAGAGTTGTGGCAGCTTACAACTATGTGACTCACTTTCTTTTGTATTAGTAGTGTGATGTTGATACAGGGTGTTTCAAAAATGACCGGTATATTTGAAACGGCAATAAAAACTAAATGAGCAACAATAGAAATACACCGTTTGTTGCAATATGCTTAGGACAACAGTACATTTTCAGGCAGACAAACTTTCGAAATTACAGCAGTTACAATTTTCAACAACAGATGGCGCTGCGGTCTGGGAAACTCTATAGTAGGATATTTTCCACATATCCACCATGCGTAGCAATAATATGGCGTAGTCTCTGAATGAAATTACCCGAAACCTTTGACAACGTGTCTGGCGGAATGGCTTCACATGCACATGAGATGTACTGCTTCAGCTGTTCAATTGTTTCTGGATTCTGGCGGTACACCTGGTCTTTCAAGTGTCCCCACAGAAAGAAGTCACAGGGGTTCGTGTCTGGCGAATAGGGAGGCCAATCCACGCCGCCCCCTGTATGTTTCGGATAGCCCACAGCAATCACTCGATCATCGAAATATTCATTCAGGAAATTAAAGACGTCGGCCATGCGATGTGGCCGGGCAACATCTTGCATAAACCACGAGGTGTTCGCAGTGTCGTCTAAGGCAGTTTGTACCACCACAAATTCATGAGGAATCTCCAGATAGCGTGATGCAGTAATTGTTTCGGATCTGAAAGATGGGCCAATGATTCCTTTGGAAGAAATGGCAGCCCAGACCAGTACTTTTTGAGGATGCAGGTACGATGGGGCTGCAACATGGGGCTTTTCGGTTCCCCATATGCGCCAGTTCTGTTTATTGACGAAGCCGTCCAGGTAGAAATAAGCTTCGTCAGTAAACCAAATGCTACCCACATGCCAATCGCCGTCATCAATCCTGTGCACTATATCGTTAGCGAATGTCTCTCGTGCAGCAATGGTAGCGGCGCTGAGGGGTTGCCGCGTTTGAATTTTGTATGGATAGAGGTGTAAACTCTGGCGCATGAGACGATACGTGGACGTTGGCGTCATTTGGACCGCAGCTGCAACACGGCGAACGGAAACCCAAGGCCGCTGTTGGATCACCTGCTGCACTAGCAGCGCGTTGCCCTTTGTGGTTGCCGTACGCGGTCGCCCTACATTTCCAGTACGTTCATCCATCACGTTCCCAGTCCGTTGAAATTTTTCAAACAGATCCTTTATTGTATCGCTTTTCGGTCCTTTGGTTACATTAAACCTCCGTTGAAAACCTCGTCTTGTTGCAACAACACTGTGTTCTAGGCGGTAGAATTCCAACACCAGAAAAATCCTCTGTTCTAAGGAATAAACCATGTTGTCTACAGCACACTTGCATGTTGTGAACAGCACACGCTTACAGCAGAAAGACGACGTACAGAATGGCGCACCCACAGACTGCGTTGTCTTCTACACTCCTGGAAACTGAAATAAGAATACCGTGAATTCATTGTCCCAGGAAGGGGAAACTTTATTGACACATTCCTGGGGTCAGATACATCACATGATCACACTGACAGAACCAAAGGCACATACACACAGGCAACAGAGCATGCACAATGTCGGCACTAGTACAGTGTATATCCACCTTTCGCAGCAATGCAGGCTGCTATTCTCCCATGGAGACGATCGTAGAGATGCTGGATGTAGTCCTGTGGAACGGCTTGCCATGCCATTTCCACCTGGCACCTCAGTTGGACCAGCGTTCGTGCTGGACCTGCAGACCGCGTGAGACGACGCTTCATCCAGTCCCAAACATGCTCAATGGGGGACAGATCCGGAGATCTTGCTGGCCAGGGTAGTTGACTTACACCTTCTAGAGCACGTTGGGTGGCACGGGATACATGCGGACGTGCATTGTCCTGTTGGAACAGCAAGTTCCCTTGCCGGTCTAGGAATGGTAGAACGATGGGTTCGATGACGGTTTGGATGTACCGCGCACTATTCAGTGTCCCCTCGACGAACACCAGTGGTGTACGGCCAGTGTAGGAGATCGCTCCCCACACCATGATGCTGGGTGTTGGCCCTGTGTGCCTCGGTCGTATGCAGTCCTGATTGTGGCGCTCACCTGCATGGTGCCAAACACGCATACGACCATCATTGGCACCAAGGCAGAAGCGACTCTCATCGTTGAAGATGACACGTCTCCATTCGTCCCTCCATTCATGCCTGTCGCGACACCACTGGAGGCGGGCTGCACGATGTTGGGGCGTGAGCGGAAGACAGCCTAACGGTGTGCGGGACCATAGCCCAGTTTCATGGAGATGGTTGCGAATGGTCCTCGCCAATACCCCAGGAGCAACAGTGTCCCTAATTTGCTGGGAAGTGGCGGTGCGGTCCCCTACGGCACTGCGTAGGATCCTACGGTGTTGGCGTGCATCCGTGCGTTGCTCAGGTCCGGTCCCAGGTCGACGGGCACGTGCACCTTCCGGCGACCACTGGCGACAACATCGATGTACTGTGGAGACCTCACGCCCCACGTGTTGAGCAATTCGGCGGTACGTCCCCCCGGCCTCCCGCATGCCCACTATACGCCCTCGCTCAAAGTCCGTCAACTGCACATACGGTTCACGTCCATGCTGTCGCGGCATGCTACCAGTGTTAAAGACTGCGATGGAGCTCCGTATGCCACGGCAAACTGGCTGACACTGACGGCGGCGGTGCACAATTGCTGCGCAGCTAGCGCCATTCGACGGCCAACACCACGGTTCCTGGTGTGTCCGCTGTGCCGTGCGTGTGATCATTGCTTGTACAGCTCTCTCGCAGTGTCCAGAGCAAGTATGGTGGGTCTGACACACCGGTGTCAATGTGTTCTTTTTTCCATTTGCAGGAGTGTATATCTTTCACATCACTTGCAGCGCAATCTGTTGTTGAAAATTGTAACTACTGTAATTTCGAAAGTTTGTCCGCCTGAATATGTACTGTTGTCCCAAGCATATTGCAACAAACAGTGTATTTCTATCGCTGCTCGTTTAGTTTTTATTGCCGTTTCAAATATACCGGTCATTTTTGAAACACCCTGTAGGAAGCCATAAATGCCACATGAATACCGAGAATCCTGATCGAAACACTTTAAACCATCTGCAAGTTCTGTAATGACTGCATACCTACAAAACTGGAGGACACTGGCCTCAACAATACATTATGATTTTATGAGCTTTGTCTACTTAGGGGTGTACTAACCTGTTCCAGAGTGTTGTTGTGTTAGAGTAATTCTTCATCAAAGTTCATATTTTCCATTCCAACATGCTAATAGCTGCCCCAGAGGTAAGGAAGTTTAACGTGTTGAGGGGATGCCCACAGATACTTAACATGCGTGGCCAGCACATAAGTTTTCATTTCAATTGAGTCACACTACCCTGTTAGGGAGCTTCTTACAGATGCAAGCAGTTTGTTCAAGGTACATTGTTGGTTAGGGTTTGGATAGTTATTTTCTATGTGAATTATGTATTTTGTGTTGATTAGCACATGCTCAGTTAGCCCCCAAACTACACTCAATAGCTCTTGTTCACACTGCTACAGCAGACTGCAATGTGATTGAAATATAGCACTGTAGGCATCCAAATCGCTATCATTGGCATTCTCCTGTAAAAATGCATCAGTGGCAAATGGCATCAGTGTATCAGCCTCACTGATTTGTACCTGTACACACAGAACAAGTGAGACTGGTGTGTTTCATAGTGAATGACTAGGCAGACGCCACTTCATATTGTGGACACTGTTAAGGTGATATGCAGAAAAGTATATCTAATTTCAAAGAAGATAGTGTGGGTGTCTTGAAGTGTACTATGTGACATTGGTAGCAATGATATATGGCATCATAAATCACAAATACTGTAACAGCCTAGCATATATTCATAATAACACTGCAGAGAGCAACAGTGACTGCATGAAGAACCAGCATAAAGGTGTGGGAGTTTAAACAATTGGAAAATTTTATATCCAGCAACTAAAGGAACTATATGCCGATTTGGATACACAGCTTAACCAACAAAACTATCATCAACAAGTGTGGTACTCAGTACTGATGACTTAACATCAGGCATTCCTTTCAGGGACTGCTGTTAAAACTTTTACAAGAAACTAATGTAACATTTACACAAAATCCAACTACAATGTAAATTTGGATTCCTTCACACGCATAAGGCAAGTCCTACATCACTTGGAGGGGAAAGGAAATTTCAAAACTGAAGTCTTTAAAGTACAGTTTGACAGAACTACAGGCAATGCATCATTATCCCATTTTGGTATATTCGAGCATTTAATTGGGAAGCTGTTAGAGCAGTTGCTGTGGACAATTTTGGAGCAACTTTGTATTTTGGCCATGCATATCTCTGTGGTCATGGCTAACAGGGATGGAAGCTGATATTATGACAGCAGCAACACAATGTGACTAATGTGAATACATCCAATAAAGAGGAAACTGCAAATAAGAATTTTTTGTCGAGTAGTGACTTGAGCAGGAGCATAATTGGACTGGGGAAGCCCAACAACTAGGGTCCCAATGGCAGTCAAAACAAAGGAAATACAAGAAATTAAAATGGAAACAAAAAGTGGCAAAGTAGGTAAAACATCTGACTAAACACGTCCACAAATGTCCATAGCTCATTGAGGGGCTACAGCAGTGGTCTGGAATTAGTCCTCTGAAAGTGAACTAAATGGATTTTGGTCCACTCAGCTTGTGTCAACTGCTAACAGGATGCGGCTTAACTTCCAGCACTGCAGTACCTCGTGAGAAACAAGTACTTTTATTCACTCTGTGAAGGCAGTACAGAATTCTCTGACCAGTCATTTGCACAGAAGTTGGTGGCGGTGACTGCACTGGAGTCATTCCATGTGGTACTGTGTTACAATCATTACTGTATGCCTCCTATCTGATTTAAACACATGATAATGAATTTAATAATGGTTACTGAGAGCTAAGGATGCTTTCACAAGGTAGACCAGAGTGGAGAACTGCATCAAACCCCATTCGGACTGACAATAGCAATAATAACAACAACAACAACAACAAATGCAGTCCATAAACTGGGTGAGTATGAGCCTAATACCAAGTGGTGCTTACTTTACAAACTGATTTTCTGCTACATCAGTTCCATACTGACTTCCCTCCTACCTCCCTCCCACCTGCCCTACCTCCCTCCTATCGCACTGCAGTTCTGCAAGTATGAAGTGTCTGAGATGAGTGGCAGTATAGTTACTTCCCACTCACCAAATCTATCACTCTTACTGAAGGGTGCAGTGATGTAAGACACATTGTGATTTAGTAAGCAAATTGAGTGCACAGTCTTGCTATCATTAGGTAGCACTGATTGGGACAAATGACCGACAGTCGAGATCAGATGGCCTCTAACAAAGCTGTGTTTAGTCAGGCTGTGGAGGATGCATGGGGAAATTACATGATGCAGTGTCCACAGTTGCATTTTTCCTCCATTACATGAAGGAAGAACAATCTCTGGACAAAGTTCATTGCTGTAGATCAGGATTCAGACAAGAAATAAACACGTTTTGTCCAACAGAAATTAAATGTCATATTGTTTCTTATTCTACATACAGCATGAGGAAACACATGTACTCCATCAAATAAATGCAGCATACAGACCAATTTCTATATATAAACACCATTTAGAAACTACAAATTATCCTACTGCCCTGTTTTCTTATTTGGTCATGAGAGACTTTCCAATTTGTAATTTGCCTATGCGTGTGCGTGTGCGTGCGAGCGTGTGAGAGGGGGAGAGAGAGAGAGAGAGAGAGAGAGAGAGAGAGAGAGAGAGAGAGAGAGAGAGAGAGAGAGAAGATGTGTTTTGCACATTTTTGGCCGAGTCTGATGGGTGGCAATAGAGTGGGAGAGAGATGAATTAGACATAACAAAAAATAGCCCTAAAAAGGGGCACTCTTGATTTATTCATTTCATGTATGTAGGCAGAGAGCAAGTAAAGAGAATGTAATACTCAAAATATGAAATTAAAACAAATTTATTTCAGGTACAAGGATAATGCCAACTAGAACTAGATCAAATTTCCTTCTCTCATTTTTGATATTTTTCCGTCACCAAGAGATTTTGTGCTGGCTCTCACTGACAGAACACCGCACAGCAGAACAAGGAAAGCAAGTAAAATGTTTTCAGTCCGTAACATTTTATCCAGAATGCCCCATTATTTCTGACTTCAGTCATGCACCCTGGCACTGAATCTGTGAGGCATTGGACCCATTTGTCAGAAGAGGCAACCCCGCTGAGGCTTCAAAAAAAGCAGTCCAAAAGAGCATCAGCTATAAACGGTGTGTTTCACAGACAGACCTCTGTGTGTTCGTGCTACTTACACACACATAATTTCCATTGTGTTCATGTGAGCAGTCTCTCACGGCCAGTCCATTACATTAATGTCTATGTTGGACAGCTGCAGTTGAATGAGCAGACCTATACACAAGTGAATATTCTTCCTGTAGCATGAATTCCCCTCCACAATATAGCATTCACATTAAATGCAGCACCACTTTCTTCAAAATGTGGGCATACGGCCTGCTAATGAGGAAGCATTCCTGCTCCTCTCACAGGCAGCCGACGCCCCCAACGGCGGTGGGGGGGAGCCGACGCCCCCAACGGCGGTGGGGGGGAGCCGACGCCCCCAACGGCGGTGGGGGGGAGACGACGCCCCCAACGGCGGTGGGGGGGAGCCGACGCCCCCAACGGCGGTGGGGGGGGAGCCGACGCCCCCAACGGCGGTGGGGGGGAGCCGACGCCCCCAACGGCGGTGGGGGGGAGCCGACGCCCCCAACGGCGGTGGGGGGGAGCCGACGCCCCCAACGGCGGTGGGGGGGAGCCGACGCCCCCAACGGCGGTGGGGGGGAGCCGACGCCCCCAACGGCGGTGGGGGGGAGCCGACGCCCCCAACGGCGGTGGGGGGGAGCCGACGCCCCCAACGGCGGTGGGGGGGAGCCGACGCCCCCAACGGCGGTGGGGGGGAGCCGACGCCCCCAACGGCGGTGGGGGGGAGCCGACGCCCCCAACGGCGGTGGGGGGGAGCCGACGCCCCCAACGGCGGTGGGGGGGAGCCGACGCCCCCAACGGCGGTGGGGGGGAGCCGACGCCCCCAACGGCGGTGGGGGGGAGCCGACGCCCCCAACGGCGGTGGGGGGGAGCCGACGCCCCCAACGGCGGTGGGGGGGAGCCGACGCCCCCAACGGCGGTGGGGGGGAGCCGACGCCCCCAACGGCGGTGGGGGGGAGCCGACGCCCCCAACGGCGGTGGGGGGGAGCCGACGCCCCCAACGGCGGTGGGGGGGAGCCGACGCCCCCAACGGCGGTGGGGGGGAGCCGACGCCCCCAACGGCGGTGGGGGGGAGCCGACGCCCCCAACGGCGGTGGGGGGGAGCCGACGCCCCCAACGGCGGTGGGGGGGAGCCGACGCCCCCAACGGCGGTGGGGGGGGAGCCGACGCCCCCAACGGCGGTGGGGGGGGAGCCGACGCCCCCAACGGCGGTGGGGGGGGAGCCGACGCCCCCAACGGCGGTGGGGGGGGAGCCGACGCCCCCAACGGCGGTGGGGGGGGAGCCGACGCCCCCAACGGCGGTGGGGGGGGAGCCGACGCCCCCAACGGCGATGGGGGGGGAGCCGACGCCCCCAACGGCGGTGGGGGGGGAGCCGACGCCCCCAACGGCGGTGGGGGGGGGAGCCGACGCCCCCAACGGCGGGGGGGGGGGAGCCGACGCCCCCAACAGCGGTGGGGGGGAGCCGACGCCCCCAACGGGGGTGGGGGGGAGCCGACGCCCCCAACGGGGGTGGGGGGGAGCCGACGCCCCCAACGGGGGTGGGGGGGAGCCGACGCCCCCAACGGGGGTGGGGGGGAGCCGACGCCCCCAACGGGGGTGGGGAGGAGCCGACGCCCCCAACGGGGGTGGGGGGGAGCCGACGCCCCCAACGGGGGTGGGGGGGAGCCGACGCCCCCAACTGGGGGGGGGAGCCGACGCCCACAACGGGGGGGGGGAGCCGACGCCCCCAACGGGGGGGGAGCCGACGCCCCCAACGGGGGGGGGAGCCGACGAGCCGACGCCCCCAACGGGGGGGGGAGCCGACGAGCCGGCGCCCCCAACGGGGGGGGGGAGCCGACGAGCCGGCGCCCCCAACGGGGGGGGGGGGGGGCGAGCCAGCGCACCCAACGGTGGGGGGGGGGGGGGAACCGACGCCCCCAACGGGTGGGGAGCCGACGATCGGCTAGTACTACTTGTTGTCACCACTTATTCCCCATTATGTACCCTGAGGCACACCAACTTCCTGGTAAAGGTTTCTGACAAGGCAGTACCAACATTCCTTGAAAAATCAATACTTTAAAAATACCTGAAGGACATGTGGCATGTGGCCTCAGAAGTGCCACATGTAGAGAGATCAAGAATACCCATCCTTCAGAAGGTGTTTTAGGCTTTCCGCAAATTTAAAAACACTGCCAATGTCTGATATATCCACAGAAAACCATTCGCGACAAAAGTTGACAAAGTGATGAGATGGTCAGCTGCAGGACGGCCTGCTCAAAATCCACACGGTACAATGGTCAGTGAATTGCCACACTCTAGTCACTATACCAGCCAGGCATGAGTTACATGTTTCATCAGTTTGCAAACACAGCTTGTGGGAGAAATGGGGCAGTAACTAGAAGGAAGTTATTTTTCCTTACTGGGCTTGGGTATGGGTAAGGGTAAGGGAATGACAGTGTCTTTATGCTGGCATCTTGGCAAACTGAGCCCTCTGCCCAGATGCAGTTGTACATAAGAAAGAGCAAGTGCTTGCCCACAAAAGAAAGGTTTAGCAACATCTGAATGCAGACATCGTCCAGCACTGTGTTGGAGGATCGATATAAAGTGAGAGCAAGTTCTCGCCCCCTCATACTACTGGAACTGTTAGAAGAACTAGTTAAGGAAATCTAGCTAGATTTTTGCTATCCTGAAGGGTGCAACGACACTGTGCATGCAACTGTTCATAATGAATGCAGTTTGCCATCATAGAATGATGGT
This sequence comes from Schistocerca nitens, assembly GCF_023898315.1. Classification (NCBI taxonomy): domain Eukaryota; kingdom Metazoa; phylum Arthropoda; class Insecta; order Orthoptera; family Acrididae; genus Schistocerca; species Schistocerca nitens. The sequence goes on along the minus strand of NC_064615.1, from coordinate 1,157,675,445 downwards.
TAAAAACATGGAGAACACATCTCTGCATGTGAGTTGAGTCACAACACAGCACAGTCAATCAAGGCACTGGGACATGGCACAGTAAAGATGAAGGGCGAGAATGGAATATTGTGTGGTGGTAATGATAGCATTTGTAAGATATTCTACCTGGCATCACAACTGGAGAAATTATGTTACTCAAAGGGTGCCAGGGAACAGTAAATCTCTAGTCATCCCTAGAAAGTTGCCATTTGGGTGTGCATATATGTGGGGTAGGAGTCAGACAATGGATAGCAAATGGTAAATGGTTGCTCGAGTACATACTAGAGACAGTGATGAGATGATGGGCAAATTGGGCAGTGCAGGAGATTTCCAGATATTGGTAGGAGTGCATGTAGTATAAAAGGAAGATGGATACTCCCACAATAAGGCAAATGAGGTTAAGGTGACTTGAGAAGTTCAGCCTAGAGGGCACCTCTCTGTCAGGTTCTGGGAGATTTCCAAAGGGAATGGTGTGCATTACAGTCAACGAGCAGCAGAAAGGGGTGAGGGAGTTGGCCAGTAAGCTGGAAGAAGAGTGTCCATGACACCACATGACTGAGGGATGTAAACAGTACATATGGAAAAGTTCAGGAGAGGAAGTAAAATGCGGACAGGAATAGCTTCAAGCTGGGTAGTCAGGGAGAAGGGTTGACTTTGAACGTCCTTCCATATGAGCAGCATGACTCCCCTCTCTCCTCCTACGATATGGAATGCCATCTTTGGAGAGAGGGAGTCAAAGCAGACTGGGAAGAAATACAAAAGCTCAAATCAGTCTTGAGGATGCAATTTTGTTTCCTGCAGGCAGAGAACTAGCAGAGGCTGTGATTCCAAGAGCAGACGCAAGTCATCTTTTTGGATTGAAGGCCACCAATATTCCATTGGAATAATGTCATGATTAGGAAAGAGGAGGAGGGAAGAAATGGAGAGGTGGCACCTCAGCGGCCATTCCTGTGTTACATTCTTGACTGCATTTACATAAACTTATGGCTCCTCTTTTTTGGTTTCTTAAACATTTTATTTTATCTGACACATTCCATGACCTTTAAGATTTGTGCCACATATTGGTCCTAAACAACAAGATGTATGAAAAAGAAACCACTTACTGGATAAAGGACTGTTTGCAATGGTCATGGGAGCTGGCAAGTAAGTCAATGCAAGATCTGAAAGATCACAAGAATGATCATTCGATTCTGTTTAATGTACCAGAGACCTATATTAATATTACTGAAAGCAAATCCCTAACGACAAAAGTAACTAAACACTTACTTTGAAGTCACACTGCACAATTTGTGATGCACGTGCCTAAGTACACTAAGGTAGTTTTATTGAATTACTAATCAACACATGTCAAACATAACAAACACTATGACAAGTATACCTCTCAAAGTAGTTCACTTGGTATTTATTTCACAAGCAGGAAAGTATTTTCAGAAGAGTTTAGGAAGTTCGACAGGCCATGAATGTATGGAGGAGAATGAGTCTGATATCATTCTAGAAAGGTACTTTGAAACGTGTTTGCGATTGCGAGTACCTGTCATTTGTGTTTGTGATATTTGCTCAAAAATGGGGAAATCTCAGTTCCCAACTGCAATCAGTAAGCATTTTAGACAACAGTAAGTGGTAAGTGTCGATTTTAAGGAATATTTATTGTCATGTTTAATGAGTATCAACTATGGTGTAACACATCGCTTTGGTAAAGGTGTATATCTCACAATGTCTATAGTACCGATGAACAATGGTCACCACAACAAAGTGATTTTTTTTTAAATTCAAATGGTGGCTTTAAACTTTTATACCCTTCTCTGTTGTGCATAATGTGGTTTCACCGCCAGACACCACACTTGCTAGGTGGTAGCCTTTAAATCGTCCGCGGTCCAGTAGTATACGTCGGACCAGCGTGTCGCCACTATCAGTGATTGCAGACCGAGCGCCACCACACGGCAGGTCTACAGAGACTTCCTAGCACTCGCCCCAGTTGTACAACCATCTTTGTAGTGATGGTTCACTGACAAAATACGCTCTCATTTGCCGAGATTATAGTTTAGCATAGCCTTCAGCTACCTCATCTGCTACGACCTAGCAAGGTGCCCATATCAGTTACTATTGATATTGTGAATCATGTACTGTCAAGACAGACGTTCATCATTAATGGATTAAAGTTAAGTATTCCACCAGCTGTGTCCGTATTTATAAATTCTAATTTCCTTGTCCTGTTCCAGACCTCACGCCAGCCTGCGTGAGTTAAAATGCATGCATTTTGGCCTCCTCTAGTAACACCTGCCAACCACAACACACAAAATCTAGTGGAAATTGATGCAGCATATCTGCAGGGTGGGATAACGATAATTAGTTTATCGTTCTTCACAGTTCATGATGATTTCAGTGTTTTATTCTATCATGATGATGATGATGATGGTGATACCTGGTTAGGGGGCACTCAATGGCGTGGTTATCAGCATCCACACGAATTCCCAAATTTTACATGGTCCAGCCATGCCACTTTCACAAATGATGATGGCAACACAAACAACCAGTCCATGGGTTTATTCCTTGCTGTCTCATTCTTGTTCAGCAATGTGCCTTCCCCCTAGAACTGTCAGCATCATGACAACTGCCATTACATCAGGAGAACGAAGATGAAGTTGAGCTGTCAGTAAGATTCTGTACACTAACCAATGACACATGACTTGACAATAACTAAAGAGAGTTACTTGTTTTAAATTAAGAGCCAGTAGATGAGTGGTCTTTGAGATATTTTTTGCGTCATTTAGCAGGTAATTTAGACTTGAGATAGCATTTCAGTTAACAGTGCAAAAGAAGTTGCAAAGTTTGTGATGTCAGGAAACAGACTGCCATGGGAGAAGCAATGAGACTGAAATGGAGATGAATAGGATATTAATAAAGGAGTTTATTTGATTAAGCAAGTGGGTAGTGTGCAGAGTAGCTCAGAAGCGGAGGAAGTATTTTAACGGTTCAAAGCCCTGAGCTGATGAAATATGTCCTCACCCTGGGAGGAAGCCAGGAAGCAGTGTGGGGTTCATTACATGCCACACAACCAAACTTTATATGCTACTGGTGAAAATCACACTTGCACTGCCAGTCTCATACGTGCTGCCGCTACTTTCACTCACCTGAGCGATGGGACGCGTGCCTTCCTCCTCAACTGGGCCTGATTGACAAAAAAAGAATTTGCTTGTTAATATAAAAAATACTTTATCTGCACAAGTAAAACAAACTAGTGAAAAAACTAAGTTTGTTTCAACATGACTGATAAAGAACGGAATCAACTGTTTCTATCTTTTAGAAAACCTACGGATCAGTGTATAATTGAGCATCTAATCTACTCAATTATAAACAACCATCAATATTCCAGAAAGCCAGAACTTTATTCCAGTTGCACGCTGGCTATCTGAAGACTGGCAGGGACAAATAAATGTTTATTGTCATCATTTCACATAATTATTGATGAAATTTTAAAATTTAAAATCCTGTAGTTATCTGCTTAATAAAACATACAATCTTATGTTACACAGTTAACACACTGTGTCACGTTTAACATTTAGGAACTGTGTGTAAGCTTGTTTATGCACCTTCACTAATTGCATTCATGTACCGACATTATATTCATCCAGTATTTGGCAATGAGAGCACTTAGTGTTTTGCAGAAAACTTCACCAATAATTTTAAATTAACATGAATTTCTCTCACAGATACCCCACAGAAAGTAATAGCAAAAATGTTTATCACTTACCACATTTTTGCTGTTTGTGCAGTAATAATGCCACATCAAACACATTCAATGTAACACTCCTTTCTTTACTTACAGATGGGTACAAGTAGTGAGAAGAATGAGTGGCAGGTGAGGCAGATTATTTCTCAGGTGGATTTTTTGTAGAGGTGAGACAGAAAGAAAATCTGATGCATATGGGAACAGGATGGATTAGGAGACATAATAGGAATGAGGTGGAAGTGGGTGGTGTAGCATCTGGCTGGTGGTTTACAATCCTGCCTTATGCCACACAACAGAGGTATGTCAGTTGCTGGCATCTTAACAGGCTTGAAACTGAAACTCACCCTCAGTGCAGCAGATCTTGCCAATGACAGCCACTGCATGGTTTCCACCCTGGAGCCATGCGACACTAGACAACTTAACAGTATTTCTCCACTACATAGCCTTTGTAGGGGAATGTACAGTGGCTCACCAGCCAACCCAAGTTCCAGACTCGACATCAACTATCTACTTTGGAATGCATGACTATATTAATAAGAATGCAGCCCACAATATTGGCATTGCCAGTGCAACCTACAGCAGTGTTTGTCAGTTGTTACCGACAGAGTGCTCAACTGGAAGCTTCAAGAATAGTTTTCATATTAGTGGCAATCTTTTCATGCATCAGGGCATTCCCTACCTTGCCTTCGTCAGAAAGTTGTTTCATTTGATTCATGTTGGCATGCACCATCTGTGCCGCAATGAAACTCTCTTCCTCTTGTCCACTCAGGAACATCTTTCTTCTTGTGCTTTTATAATTTCTTTTTTGTCTCTGGAAGCTTTTTACCAGTGTCTTGTGATCCATTAGGTAGCCATCATCTCTGTGTTCAAGTGCTTCTGCATAGTGTTTGAATGGTTTTGGTCCGTGTTCAAATGCCTTGTGCCACTTCTTTCTTTCATCCTGGTATCTTTCTGCCTGCACCATTCCACATCATCATCCCTCCTTACTGATGTCTTGGCCCAATTTCTGTATTTTTCTTCCAGGTGTGTGCCTCATGGATGGCACTGCCATCTCCTCCATGGGGATGACAGTTCATACTTTTGGCTGCTGTTACAGTCGAAACTTTTCCTCTGAGCACAGCAACATTGGAATCTAGGACATCATCAGTGCAGCTTGCAGTGCTCAGCTTAGCTCATATTAGTGACAACCTTACAGCATTTCAGGAGTATTTTTATGTTGCTTGCACTAGGAAGCTGTTTCACTTGCCCAACATTATCATGTGCTTTCTGTGTTGCAATGAAGTTCTAATGTTCATGGCTACCTGAGCACATCTCTCTCCTTGTGCATGGATCATCCACATTAGGTGGGACATATGACCACGAGTGTGGGCGGCAGATGAGGCAAGGCAGCTCCCTGCTGGACTCCCTGCAGAGAGGTGAGGCAGAAAGACTAACAGATTGGTCTGGGATCAAACTGTAGTGAAAGTCTTGATGGGAAATATTTTATGAACAAAGGTACTGGCACCAGAGACAAATCTAGTGAACAGGAAGTGATACTGTATTATCAGCCATTCTCTCCAAAAGTATTGACACATTCATCCCACGTGCTTCAGTTGTTTCCACTCTACTATACACTCCCAGCACCTTCATTTCAGAGGTGATCAGCTTTCATATGTTATAAAGTAGATCATAGAAACCTTATTTCTGCTGAGTGGATTCTTCATAACCACCCTACCCATAATTCAAAAGACAGCTCCATAAATAATTGTAAACAATTAATTCCAAGAATCTACTAAGACATTCGAGACAAAATAAGGAAAAGAAAACAAATGTCTCCAGTACACTATCTCATGAGAAAGAAGAAAAACAGTACATCAAAAGAACAGTATCTGTACATTTGTGGTGGTAGATTTCCAACTACAGTCACGATTTTGATATGATTTTCATTAATAAAGACATGCATTAATTTTAGTTACAAGACACAGACATCAGTTTTCTTCACGAATGAGTTATCAGTGAAAATATATGTCAAATAGTATATACCTAGCAAATAATGTAACAAAGATAAATAATATCTACACTGTCGTTGCCATCCACAACTAAGTGAAAGATAGGAAGCTCCTTCCACAAAACATACTGTACTCACTTCGTTACCAACAAAGAAAAAAACACATTCTAGCATCACCTGTCAGCTTCTGGGTGCTAATTGTACATAAACTGAATAACAGATCACAGTACACAATGAAATGGGACATTCCTATGGTTGTGCAGATTCTGAAACAAACATTTTGGCAGCACCTTTATGTCTGATTGAACACCGAAAGATTAAGGGAGCCCCTGAAAATGTTAGTATCAAATAACTTATGGTAGTGCTGAACGCATCAGCTATGACCATTTATAAACTAGATTCACACCCCAATATTTCCATTTAAGTTACTACCCTAATAGGTTGTACAAAAATGTTCAGTTTTGAAATACAAATCATCCTCAGTTTCTTCTACTCACATCATTCATTCATTGGAGTCCCACTGTTTGATTAAGCCTCTTCCCTGGCTTCTCCTGGTATTCTGGTCTCAAGCTACAGGCATTGCAGCTTTTAGTCCATGTAGCCTGATATCCACTCAATGCCTCTCACCAGACTGTCACCTCAATGTTCCCCCACTCACCTCTCTAGGATAGGAGCATGTAATTGTCTTATCCTATCTGTCACTCACTCCATGACTACATGTATCACTCATCTCCACTACCTCCCCACTACGTCTCCACCTCCTGCCTGTTCCCTGTCTGTTTTTCTGTTTCCTTTTCCCTCCCAGTAATTCTCAGCACACATATTTCCACAGCTATATAGGCCATCTTTGTATTTCTGTAAGTCAGTAAATACTCGCCCCAAATCAAAGTCCTCAATATTCAAAAACATAAATATAATAAAATATATTGTGATTTCTGGATTCTAATTCAATTGTGTATGGTGGACTGACTAATGGGTTGCAGAAATCACATAGATAAGAACTATAAACACAATATCCAATCAAAATACCTGGGCACCCTTATGTAACGGGCAACTGAGCACTTTAATTCAATGAGAGGTGGAGCTACTATTATAGGAAGTGAAATGATAATTAAATGGGAACCCTAGCTGCAAACAGGCGGTGATGTACTTCATTGGGGTAATGTTGAAAATGTGTGCCCCAACCGGGACTCTAACCCGGGATCTCCTGCTTACATGGCAGACGCTCCATCCATTTAATTATCATTTCATTTCTAGCAAAGCTGCATGGTTATCCACGGTAATTGTTCTTTCGGGAACAGATACTACCATCATATATATTATAGGAAGTGGCAGGTAATAGTGTTTTGTAAGCAGAATTCATCAGTCAGGGATCTGAGTACACTGAACATGGACTTTTCTTTGCATTACACCTGAATAATTAACACAGGAATGCATTTCAGCCCTTCCAAACTTGCCCAAGTCAGCTGTCAGTGATGTGACAGTTAAGTGAAAATGTGAAGGAACAACCAATGCTACATGAAGTCCAGGCACACACAGTATGCTGATGGACAAGTGCTTCTATCATTGTGGTAGGAAATAGTAAAAACCAGCTTGCAGTTAGCTGCTGCAGTCACTCTTCAGTTTTGAAGTGCAGCTAGGAGCCAGCTAAGGAAATGGCTGTGTACAGGGAGTTAGAAAAACTGGTTACAATGGCTGAGCAGCTGCTGGAAACAACATATTTCTGTTCAACATAAAGTCATACTGACTGTAGCACAAAAACCTATGACTGCTGGTGAGTGGATGAGTGGAAACGAGATTTGGAGTGACAAACAGTGCTATACTCCGTGGGTATCTGACGGAAGAATTTGGATGTGGTGACTACTAAGTGAACATTATCCGCCATTACCTCTACTGCCAACAATGCAGTGCAGAGCAGGCAGTGTAACAATATGCAATTTCTCCTCTTTAACTTGTTCTCCCCTTATTGTACTTCAGGATATGATAAATGCAGAAGGGTAAGTACATATTTGACAGTATTGTGTACTATAAACAGCAGAGGAACAGTTCACAGACAACGACCGATTTGATCAGCTCAACACTTGTACCTCTGATGGATCAGCATTGTTAGGCAAAGGCTTATAACCAGTGGCATTCCTGAAGAAGGCTTGCCTGCCTATGTTCCAACCTGAAAGCAATGGATCGTCTTAGGGATTAGTTATAAATGGCATTTTCACTCCATACCCTGTGTCCAACATTTCTACCTTGTCGGCTATCAGCTATCAAGGAAGAATGGGGTGGCATCCACCCACAGAGATTTTGAAATGTCAAAGTGTCCCCAGAAGAGTTCAAGTCCTCATAAAGGAGAACACAAAATCTTAATGTCCACTAATAGGTGTCCAGATACATTTGATTCTCTAGTGTACAGAGCAGGAATGTAAGCCTCCCACAGTGGGCTCTTACTCTTACTCACCAGGTGACTTCGCTGCACCTATGTCCCCAGTACTGGGTCCAGCCTCTGGTGACCGTAGCCGCTGTTGTTCTGCACTGCCTACTATTGTACACACAAAGAGTAAAACGTCTTTTAAGTACTTTATGTACTGCTTTAGTTAAGGCTACAATTACGTGTAAATTTACTCTTACTCACCAGGTGACTTCGCTGCACGTATGTCCCCAGCCCCAGTACTGGGTCCAGCCTCTGGTGTCCGCAGCTGCTGCGGTTCTGCACTGGATACTATTGCACACACAGAGAGGAAAACATCTTTCAAGTACTTTATGTACACTTTAGTGACATGCTCTTTAATTATGGCTGCAATTGAGGGTAAATTTGCGAATTTTATCATGAACAATGATGTACTGAGGCTATAACCAATCTCAGAAGCCATACTTACGAAAAGAAATCCACATTCATGGCATATGGGAAAAAAAAATTTAAAAAACTTTGGACTGTGTTCACTGGGCACCATGTTCACAGACTGTGCTTGTACGTACCACTCCAGAGGAGAGATGCACATATCAATGACTTCTTATCAATGAATGCCATTTTGAAAGAAGTGTTGTGTACACATCATGAAAAGAGCAATAGAAAACAACATGTCAAACATAAACGTACAGATATTGTTCATTAGTGTTATTTCTATTTTGTGTGTGGTGACTTACATCAGGGGACAATATGCACCTTCAGCACTGTACAGCTATCACAGCAGCTTTGGGTGCCAAACTACATGTGTGAAAATAAGTATTCTGTGGGGTCACCACACTGTCCTGTAAAGCCATAGGCTGCCAAAGGAGTTATTTCAACAACTGATGTATGTTGTGAGACACAGAAGAGGAACCTTCAAAATTATTGTGAGTGTCTCTTTTATACTGAATGAAGGTGATCTTTTAGTGTAGTTCAAGAGTGTGATGATGAAGGGAATAAATAATTTGTTAAGTCAAAAGTGACATAGTAAGTTATTTATAAAAATGTGATGCATCAAAGGCATCAATTTTGAATTTTAAAGTAATTATAACAGAGTTTGAGAAGAAGTATAGAAGATAAGGTACAGAATATAATACATCATTGTATTAAATAGTTACACCACATGACACCTGACTGCAGTGTTAGGAGACAAACGACGTGAAAGGGAAGCTGTGCTGACAGAGGAGTGAGACAAGTGTCAGAGTTCTGCACAACTGAGTAAGCGAGCACAAAATGTGAGATCAGGAGGCCACAGCCTAACTTGATAGGCTGCCCACACCACCTGTCATAGCCATGCACAGAAGTTGTGACTGAGCCTTATACAATGTACAGATATAGTTTAAGTCCTTTTAGTCACACATATTATAAACTTGCCAGTCAGTACTATAGGCAAAATGTCAAAGGTGGTGGTGTATGCATTTATCTAAATCCCAAGCTTAAATTTAAGTTAAGATATGAGGCTAAACCATTAATCATAGAAAAGAAAGTAATTGTTGCAGCAATTTACAGATCACCATCTGGAAATACTGAAGTCTCTCTTAACAATTTGGAAGAAATGCTCGACATTTTTCTCAAATGAGAACTCTACCATAATTTTTGTGGTGACTTTAATATTAATCTATTGGTCCAGAGTTCAGTAAAATACAAGTTTTTAGACATACTAAAAGCTTCAACTTGTTTCCCCACATATCAGCTCCCACTAGAACAACAGATTCCAGTGAAAGCCTAATAAATAACATCTTCTCAAATGTGGTCACACATGAAGTTGCAGTTACAAATGTGAATATAGGATTATCAGATCATAATGCACTAACCTTTAATCACACTGCAACTCCCAAGGAGGGGAAAATAAAAAGGAGTACAAACGATTTTTCTCTACTGAAAATTGTAATCAGTTCAAAAATAATGTTAAAAATGCAGTTTGGCCAGAGGTCTTGGCACAAACAAACACAAATGATGCTTACAATACATTTGATTCCACTTTTATGGCATACTTTGAAATGTGCTTCCCAAAAAAGCTTTTGAGTTACAGATCATCTGGATCCAAAGGGACCTGGAGTACACCCGGAATTAAAACATCAAGTGAAACCATGAAATTACTAAGTTTAAAGTTAAAAACATGTCATGATTAGCAGTTTGTTGAGTATGTGAGAACATACAAACAGACTTACCGCAAAGTAATATCAAAAGCAAAATTATTAAGTAATGATAGATTAATAAGGCAGGCTAGTAACAAGTCCAGAATGATGTGGTAAAAGAAAAAAAAAAAAGAAAAAAAAGTTGGGTCAAACTAAAGAACAGGAAATCCATCTTAAAAATAATGAAAATATCCCCATAGGAAAAATGCCATGGCAATTAATGTAAACAATTATTTTGTTAATATTCCCCTTACTTTAAGCAGTAAATATAAGCAACATCCAACAGTGATGTCTCCAATGGTAAATACCAGCATGATGGCAATCCCAACAGACGAGCATGAAGTTCTAAAAGTCATTAAATGCTTGAAATCCAAATTGTCCTCTGGTTTGAATGATGTACCTGTATCAATAATTAAGAAAATTGCTCCATGTGTTGTCAAACCTATAGTGCACATAGCAAACTTGTCCCTTAATGAAGAGATATTTCCGGATAAACTTAAAATCTCTAAAGTGATACCTCTATACAAAAATGGTGACAGACATAATATAGAAAATTACCAACCTATATATCTCCTTCCATCCTTCTCCAAAATACTTGAGGAATTAATGAAAATCAGGGTTTCAAAATATCTAGAAAAACAAACTAATAAATAACAGTCAACATGGTTTTCGAGCAGGGCACATTACAGAAACAGCCATATTGCACAGAAATAGTAAGAATGTTCGAGTCAAATAAACAGGTTGTTGGAATTAATCTAGATTTAGCCAAAGCCTTCAATACTGTGAAAATGTAATATTACTAGGGAAACTTTAAGCAATATGCATCAGGGGTACCGTTAAAAATTGGTTTGAATCCTATCTGTAAAACAGGTCACAAGTTGTTGAGCTGAGGTCATCCAACAATCTTCACAATTTTAAACCCATATCTGAACCAAAACAAATTTAAATAAGTTTTCCTCAGGGCAGCATTCTGGGCCCATTGTTATTTCTAATTTATATCAATGACATACAGGCTCCAGACAGCTCAGCCAAAATTCTACTATTTGCAGATGACACGAGTATCATAATTAGTGATAAAAAAGAATCACTGTGCACTACAGCAGAAAAAATGCTCTCATACATACAGTCATGGTTTTATTCAAAAAGGGCTGCCATGCTTCAATGTATTTACATCACAGATGAAAATGGTAAAATAGGTCCAAGCAATAACCACACCTGTAAATTACTAAGAAAGTACTTTGATCAACTCTTGAACTATAGAGAACTGAATTGTTAGCTAGAATTTCCAGATATTTGATGAAAACATGGAAGGGGTGCTTCAACACTAAAAGCAGTCGCAAATCCTCATTGTGGGACCGAAGCTGGTGAATGTTTCATTGGAGAACAGTCATGATGAACAGACGTTTGGGTGTCACCTCGGCAGATGCTGAGTGACAGCCTAGGAAGAGGTGCTACTACAGAGTGCAGACACAGGAGGATCCTGCTCCATGGAGTCAGACAGAAACATCAGATCGCTTGTGCAGGCAGTCTGTGGAGTCCAGTGCTGAAAAACAGTTTTTAGTGAACATCGGCATCATGGAGGCTGGCCGGGCTAAGGTATTACGTGCCGACACCATCAAAGAGGATCTTCAGCGTGGAAAAAGGAGGACTGTTTGCCTTTGGAGGACTTCTTCGAGCCCTCCCAGTTGATGATTCAAGTGTTGTTTGGCTGGAGGGACGGAGTAAGTCTTCATGGGAGTACTCCTTCTGGCCTTTCCGGCCTACCAGTTGTGTAGCTGGTTGCTTGGGCCCTTGAGGCAAGAGTTTGGCGGTTTCTTGCAAAGCAGGACAGAGGGATGGCGATGCTACCTTGACACTGGGCAATTTCATGTCCTCAGAGTTGAATTGGAGGTTGTATGTCTGCCTGGCCACGTCTTTCATGGAGTAAGGGGTAACAAAAACAGAAATAGATGCCAGACAGGAGAACACAGGGTTTGTGACTACCCAGTAACTGGATAAGGCACCTTTTCCTTTAACTGGATCTCTTGAACAACATGCACACCAAGATACACTGGTCACTCCTAAGATGAATTCGCATGGCCGCATTTGCAGTTGATACAGCAGGGAGATAGAGGTGGACAATTGCCCTCGTGCGCATCCCTACCACAGGTGACATGTGGCTGGGTGTTGACAAGATGTTCTAGAGTGGTTAAAATGATGACATTGGTAGCAGCACATTGGGTTTGGAATGTATGGCAATTTGGAAAGTTTACTGCTCAAGCACACACCCCACCCTGAGACTGGCCTACAGCAGGAGGAATGAGAGAATCCGACCTGTCAACACGGGGCTGGAAATTATGAGTCACCCAGTTACCTGTTATGCACAGATGCATGGGCCAGCCTTTAGGATCACACAGGGTGCAAGAAGAGAAAAAGAGGACCCTCGAACGCAGAATCGGAGGAAAGAGAGAAGGGAAACAGAGAAAGGAAAATGGAGCGGAAAACAAAGGTGAGATTGTTTGTACATCAGTGACAGAATGCTGGACATTCCCAAGAATACCCCAGACATGTTCCCCAAGGGGAAAAAGAACAGTAAGATGATTGACATACAACACAAAAGGGAAAAGGTGCTGCAAAGCCTGGGTCCCCATGGTAGCTAAGAATGAACCCACCAAGGAATGGCGAGCCCCCAGAGGGGGGGGGGGGGTTACCAAGCTACCAAGTGGTGGCATGAGAAAAAAACGCACGCACGCACGCACGTTTAACTTATACAAACATTTGGAGCCACTCCACTTACATTACAATGCTAATAAAATTGGTTTGCTATATTTTTAGGTGGGGCTCATGTGTCTTGCCCCATGGCCACCCCTCACTCTCCGCAGTCCTGGTTGCAATGGCTGAGCAGTTTCTCTAAACCGCACACTCCTGTTCTCAACACTAAACAATACTGAAGGTCACGTAATAAGCAATGTCCACTGGACAGTGGACAACTGGAAGCAAGGGACTAGGAGTGAAGTGACAAATCATTCTATATTCCATGGCAATGTGACTGAAGGATTTGGGTTAGCTGAATGCTGGCTGAACTTTACTTGCCATCATCTTTAGTGCCAACAATCATGTGAAGAGGAGGCAATGTTACAGTATGCAATTCCTCATTGTTAACTTGTTGTCCTCTTATTGCACTTTAGAAAATGCTAAATTCAGAAGGATAATTATGTATTTGATGGTAGTGTACTGTCTACAGCAGAGGAAGTGTTCAGACACAAAGACTGACAATCAGCTCAACAATACCGCCTGTCACTGAGCAGCATTGTGAGGCGAAGGTTTATGGACAATGACATTCCTGTAGTGAACTTGCGTACCAATGTTCCAACCTGAAAGCAATGGATCATCTTAGGGATGAGTAATAATGGTGACATCATTCCAAACCTGATGTCCAACATCTCTACCTTCTTTGGGCTTAGCTCTTGAGGAATAATGGGCTGCCATTCCTTCACAGAGGTTCAGACGTCTGAATGAAAGTACAAACAGAAGAGTTCAAGCCAAAATAAAGGAGAAGGGTGGACACACTCCATCGTAATGTCCAGTAATAGTTGTCCTGATACATTTGATTCACAAGCCTCCCACTGTGGGCTCTCACTACTACTCACCCACTGAGTGCCTGGCACCTCCAGCTCTCGCTTCTGTACTGGGTACGGCATCTTCCTCGAGTTGCCACCGTCTTCCAGCAGCTGCAACTGTACACACAGAGAGGAAAGCATCTCTTAATAACTTTATTTACTGCTTTTGTGATGTGCTCCTTCTACTATTCCCACATTATGGCTGCAATGAATGGCACATATGTTAATTTTAACACACACCGTTGCCATACTGAACCTCTAATCAATCTCAGAAGACATTACGAAGAAACTGAAAGCCACATTCATGGTCTGTGTAAAAAGGAAACTTTTAGACAGTGTCAATTAGCATACAACTTTCATTGAATATGCTTGTACATACCACTTCAAAGGAGTGATGCCTTCTTAACGAATGACATTTTAAAAAATGTCATTAATACAGTTTGAAAATAATAACCTAAAACAACTTGTCATATTGTTCATTAGATTTATTTCCATTTTGTGTATGGTGAATTTTCGTCATGGAACAATATGAACCTTCAGCACTGGAGAGTTTTAACAGCAGCTTTCAGTGAGAAACTATGAGCTTGGCTGTGTAAATAGGTACTCCGTGGGTCACCACACTGTCCTGCTGATGCATAGGCTTCCAAAGGGCAGTTATTTCAATAAATTATACACGCAGTGAGACACAGAAGAGGAATTTGGAATTATAACAATTGTTTCTTTTATACTGAATGAATGAAAGTGGTCTTTTAGGGTGTGTGTGTGTGTGTGTTTTCTATGACTGTTACGAAACAACAACAACAACAACAACTACTACTACTACTACAACTACTAGTACTACTACTACTACAATACCAATAATGTCTGCAGGAAGGATGAGTTGGAGAATCTTTGTTATCCTTCCAAACCCTGTGTCAGACATTTAAAAATCATATAAAGGGCTGCCATGCTCCAATGTATTTACATCACAGATGAAAATGGTAAAATAGGTCCAAGCAATAACCACACCTGTAAATTACTAAGAAAGTACTTTGATCAACTCTTGTACTGTAGAGAACTGAATTGTTAGCTAGATTTTCCAGATATTTGCTGAAAACATGGAAGCAGATCTACCACCTACAGCAAACAAACAAACAAACAAACAAACCTGAAAAACAACAAAGCCAGTGGAGAAGAAATAAAATCATCTCAACCATAACTGGTGTCAAGCAGAAATGACAACTAACCTTCAGATTATGTCTGAAGAAATATGGGAAACTGAAAAGATTCCAGAAGACTGGAAAGTGGCTCCTATCCATCCTGTGCACAAAAAAGTCATAGGCATTATCTAAATTATTGCACAGGTATATATCTGTTGCCAGTGGGCTGTATTATATTTTTAACAATATTACTAAACAAGGTAGAAGTAACACTTGACAGCCATTTGGGAGAATATCAGAGTGGATTTAGAAAGATCAAATCTGGCTCAGAACAGAATTTCAACTTTAAGTCCATACGAATTCTAAAGACATAGTTTTGACATTTACAGGTTTTAGAAAAGCATTTGATTGACAGGTAAACAGTGGGTAAAGTGACTCGAGAACTTGGCATTACACTAAACTAGCAAACCTTATTCGTGAAACACCCACACACTGAAGCATAAGTAAAGTTTTGGTGTGAAACACCTAAGGCACTCAAAATAACAGGTGAAATGCAGGGTGACAACATGTTTCCACACCTTCTCAACTGCATCATAGAGGAAATAGTAAGATAATTGAAACAAAAGGCAAAGAACATAAGCTGTCACAATGAGACTGGAGACTTCAGGAGAAAGAGATACTGAAATTCAGTGTCTAGTATTTGCAAATGATTATGCCATTCTTTATAAAAAATATAACAAATTCAGAAATACAAATCAACCTCTTAGAAGGAATAGCCAACAAAACAGCTTTAAAAGTTTCTGTAGAAAAAATTTTTTTGGACAAACATAAAAAAATGTCCCAGAAATCCTAGTAACAGATAATGAACAGATAAAGAGGGTTTATAAATTTAAATATTTGGGAGGAAAGATTCAAGGCAATGGCTTCAAAAATATTTGCTGTAGACAAAAGAGTATGTAAAATAGAGAAAGCATATGATATAAACATGAACATTTACAACAAGATGTGTGTGTCTAAAAATTTGAAAATACAGCACTACAGCACAGTAGTAAAACCAGAATGTCTCCATGCAAGTGAATGTTTAATGTTGAATTATGAATTATACAAACTTCAAGTCCTAGAATTAAGAATCATTTGAAAAATACTCAGGCTGCTAGGAAATCCATAAGTATGAATATTAAGAAGTAATGAAGTATATTGCAGCATAGGAAAAACAATTGAAATGATGCAGAAGAGCTGACTATTATTTTTTGGACATTTATACAGAGTGAACAGCAACAGGTTAACCAAACAGATTGTTAAGCATCTTTGGGACAAGATGTCAACAACAGGACAGATTCAAGTAGTTAGGAAAGATTTGGAAAGAAATACAAGAAAAAGACCCAGCAGAATGAAAGGATTTCAAGACAAAAGGGTTGCAAATGGAAGCATTCCAAGGCAGGAAGAAGAAGAGGAAGACAGGGTCAGAATGGTCTGAGGAAGAAAAAAGGATAGATAGTGAAGACGAAGGAAACCTGGAAGAAGAACAAAGGAGGAAGCATTGAAATTAGTATGTGGTCATTAGATACCCCAAACAGAAAAACAAAAAGAAGGATGTCTGTGATGTCATTAATATAGAACATCAATATCAAGGGCCCCACACACTTTCTTGGAGCACATCTACAGTTACATCTACAATGTTCCATATAGTTCTATGCAGTGACCTATGTACTGATATATCTTCAGCCTTGTCACAAAGTTCATTTCATTTGTACATTTTTTTTAAACAACCCATCATCAATGCATTATGATGTTGGTACATCATTAGAACATTAAATGTTGGGAGCAAAAAAAGAGAGACGTCTTAAGTGAACACTGTGCACTGTGTTATTGTTACTTATGCAGCCGATACCAATAATGTAACAGTGAGTACACAATGTATGCTTTAAGTCAGCCTTTCCCATCATTGTGTTTTGTGTTGTTGGGGGCATTACATGTGATCTAAGACAAGTTCATATGCCTAGGGATCAAAGGATACAGTGGTCTTTTCCACCATTATTACAAAGTACATTACCTTGTTCTCACTTAATGTGGACACATTCATTTAGGTAAATTGTCATTCTATGAATATTATGTTGACACAAAGCACTGCTACATTTTAATTTATAATGGCTAAATGGGCAAAATGAGAACAGTGGTGTTTATGAATAAGTGGTTTCAATGGTAACGTTTTCACCATCTATGGGGATAATGCCATGGGACAGAGCATGGCTAGGAAAGTTTTTCTAATTTAAAGGAAGATTGTTTTGACATTATTGACCCTCCATTTTCAGAAAGTTGGGATGGAAGTCATTAAAACGAAGACGATCTTCATTGCGGCGAGATCTATTTACGAAATTTAAATCATCAACTTTCTCTTCTGAATGCGAAAATATTTTGTTGAGACCAACCTACATAGGTAGGAATGATCATCAAAATAAAATAAGAGAAATCAGAGCTCCAACAGAAAGGTTTAGGTGTTCGTTTTTCCCATGCGCTCTTCGGGAGTGGAATGGTAGAGAGATAGTACGATTGTGGTTGGATGAACCCTCTGCCAAGCACTTAAATGTGAATTGCAGAGTAATCATGTAGATGTAGATGTAGGTGACCATGTGGTGTACTATGAGTTGCTTGCATGAGGTGTAACTTTCCTGTTGGTATTTATTGCCAACAACAGACATCTTGCAGATGTAGTCCCAGAAAAACAACCAGGAAGACTGTGTGAAGTGGTGCTATTCCACAGTAACAGTCACCAGCATTCTGCTAGACTGGCAACAAACACTATAGAACAACTGGTTTGAGAAGTCATTTTGCACCCACGTTTTTCACCTGATCTTGCACCCTCAGATTTTATCTTCTCTGCTCTCTGTTCAATGATCTTGACATACTTCCTTTGGGGTGAAAATACACTTTGAACATGGCTCTTTGCTACAAAATCACATGATTTCTACAGTTGTGGATTCAGAAAGTTATCCCAACAGACTGAAGTGAACAGCGAAACAAATTATATTATTTATGATGATTTAAGTGTCCAGTATGTATAGTCTGAGTTTTTTTAAGTTGTAGGTAACACTACAGTGTTATGCATCAGCCTAAGACGTTCGATTGGCCATGAAAGGGTTAATGTGGAAATAAGCAGTAAAAGGCTAAGCCTGGAATAACATTTGTTGCGTTCTGTCCCTCTGCCAATCAGATAAATTGTCATAAACCTGCAGGCCAACTGCGTGAGGAGTTGTGGTGGACAGATTTAATGCAAATGTCATAGAGGGGATGGGGTGGCAGAGGGTGTAACATAGAAGGTACAGGTACACAGGTACACAGGTACAGGTACAGGTACAGGTACAGAGCTAGGCATGGGAAAGGGCAGTGTAGGGGTAGCTAGTACTGAGGGAAGGATTGTGAAACTTAAGTTAAGGGGAACTCCAAAATTTTCAAATTAGGGAAGCTGGTATGGGAGTAGAGGGGGTGAGAGGAGTATGAGATGGGTCTTGAGAATGCAGTACACAAGTTGTGAAGCCACCAACAAGTCAGCCACCTTGTACTCAGTAGCATGTTGTCACCGGGTAGTCAATAACACTCTTGGCAGGTGGGGGATTGAGAGTAACTGTGTCACCCAGATGGGTCAGGCTATTTCACACGTCAGTCAGGTGGCAAAATTCATTACTACTTATCGTAGTGTGCCTATTTGTAATGTTTGCTTAACATTACAATGACAAATTTCTAAATGTCAATTTGGTACTTAAAAATTTGTCTTCTTTCTCTTTGACCACATTTCCCTCACAATCTACCACAGTACACATTTTCAATGCAACTGCACATTTGTAACGTTTTCAATGAAACTGCACATTTTAACCAATCTTTCATAGTTACAATAACACCGCCAATTTTCAGTATGAATTACGTATGACACAATTAACATCCAGTGTTAAGTTATAGTATAGAATTTTGAAAAACTGTTTCACAAAAATTATTTAGCACACCACCAATGGAATATTAATGTCAAAGAAAAAGAATAAAAAATAAAGTACCACTAAATAAAATATTAAAGTCGTAACTTTAATGTGTAATTAAGCTACTGAAGAAAGCAAATATCTCACCTGCCAACAGCTCCTCCATTCTCAACTTCTGCGGCATCTGCAAAAATATTAAGAATCTGAATAACTTTACATCAACATAATTTGAGTGTAAATCAAACATCTTGAAATGTGGCAGTGGTTGTCATCTCACTGCACATGCTCATTTTAATGTCAAGAAGTTGCTAAACTAAAATAGTGATGGAGATTAGGAATCAGGTGCTGTGGCAAGTACATACATGTGAAATTTTATAAAAGTGAGATTGATGAAAACTGCATAATGATCCAAGTGAAGAACCACAAAATATTTTAATTGTCTGAATTCATTACAGCTGCCATATACAGCCACTGTCACAGAGAAGGACAAAGGTGCCCACAAAAAGCAAGTCAACATTGGTGTTTGGAGGCTGGTGTAAGGACACTGCCAGTGACTGAAATAAAGGTACAGCATAGTTTGCTGGAATGAACACCCCTCATGAAAGGGGAAAGGAATAACAGACCATTATAAAATTACAGACTGTCACAGTTAGGAGATAGAGAAATTATGTCATGTACAATTCTGATAGTGTCTCCATTGGATTTGAAGTTACTGAGAACCAGCAGATCCCAAAGTGTTGAGCCACAGCAGTTCACATGGCACACGTCGCAAATGACATGCCATGTAGTGTAGCAGAGTTGTGGCAGCTTACAACTATGTGACTCACTTTCTTTTGTATTAGTAGTGTGGTGTTGATAGGAAGCCATAAAGGCCACATGAATACCGAGAATCCTGATCGAAACACTTTAAACCATCTGCAAGTACTGTAATGACTGCATACCTACAAAACTGGAGGACACTGGCCTCAACAATACATTATGATTTTATGAGCTTTGTCTACTTAGGGGTGTACTAACCTGTTCCAGAGTGTTGTTGTGTTAGAGTAATTCTTCATCAAAGTTCATATTTTCCATTCCAACATGCTAATAGCTGCCCCAGAGGTAAGGAAGTTTAACGTGTTGAGGGGATGCCCACAGATACTTAACATGCGTGGCCAGCACATAAGTTTTCATTTCAATTGAGTCACACTACCCTGTTAGGGAGCTTCTTACAGATGCAAGCAGTTTGTTCAAGGTACATTGTTGGTTAGGGTTTGGATAGTTATTTTCTATGTGAATTATGTATTTTGTGTTGATTAGCACATGCTCAGCTAGCCCCCAAACTACACTCAATAGCTCTTGTTGTTCACACTGCTACAGCAGACTGCAATGTGATTGAAATATAGCACTGTAGGCATCCAAATCGCTATTGATGGCATTCTCCTGTAAAAGTGCATCAGTGGCAACTGGCATCAGTGTATCAGCCTCACTGATTTGTACCTGTACACACAGAACAAGGGAGACTGGTGTGTTTCATAGTGAATGACTAGGCGGAAGCCACTTCATACTGTGGACAGTGTTAAGGTGATATGCAGAAAAGTATATCTAATTTACAAAGAAGATAGTGTAGGTGTCTTGAAGTGTACTATGTGACATTGGTAGCAATGATATATGGCATCATAAATCACAAATACTGTAACAGCCTAGCACATATTCATAGTAACACTGCAGAGAGCAACAATGACTGCATGAAGAACCAGCATAAAGGTGTGGGAGTTTAAACAATTGGAAAATTTTATATCCAGCAACTAAAGGAACTATATGCCGATTTGGATACACAGCTTAACCAACAAAACTATCATCAACAAGTGTGGTACTCAGTACTAATGACTTAACATCAGGCATTCCTTTCAGGGACTGCTGTTACAACTTTTACAAGAAACTAATGTAACATTTACACAAAATCCAACTGCAATGTAAATTTGGATTCCTTGACACGCATAAGGCAAGTCCTACATCACTTGGAGGGGAAAGGAAATTTCAAAACTGAAGTCTTTAAAGTAATCTGTAAGAGCACAGTTTGACAGAACTACAGGCAACGCATCATTATCCCATTTTGGTATATTCGAGCATTTAATTGGGAAGCTGTTAGAGCAGTTGCTGTGGACAATTTTGAAGCAACTTTGTATTTTGGCCATGCATATCTCTGTGGTCATGGCTAACAGGGATGGATGCTGACATTATGACAGCAGCAACACAATGTGAACACATCCAATAAAGAGAAAACTGTAAATAAGAATTTTTTGTCGACTAGTGAATTGAGCAGGAGCATAATTGGACAGGGGCAGCCCAACAACTAGGGTCCCAATGGCAGTCAAAACAAAGAAAATACAAGAAATTAAAATGGAAACAAAAACTGGAAAAATAGGTAAAAACATCTGACTAAACACGTCCACAAATGTCCATAGCTCATTGAGGGGCTACAGCAGTGGTCTGGAATTAGTCCTCTGAAAGTGAACTAAATGGATTTTGGTCCACTCAGCTTGTGTCAACTGCTAACAGGATGCGGCTTAACTTCCAGCACTGCAGTACCTCATGAGAAACAAGTACTTTTATTCACTCTGTGAAGGCAGTACAGAATTCTCTGACCAGTCATTTGCACCGAAGTTGGTGGCGGTGACTGCACTGAAGTCATTCCATGTGGTACTGTGTTACAATCATTACTGCATGCCTCCTACCAGATTTAAACACATGATAATGAATTTAATAATGGTTACCGAGAGCCAAGGCTGCTTGCACAAGGTAGACCAGAGTGGAGAACTGCATCAAACCCCATTCGGACTGACAATAACAACAACAACAACAACAACAACAACAACAACAACTGCAGTCCATAAAGTGGGTGAGTATGAGCCAATACCAAGTGGTGCTTACTTTACAAACCGATTTTCTGCTACATCACTTCCATACTGACTTCCCTCCCACCTGCCCTACCTCCCTCCTTTCGCACTTCAGTTCTGCAAGTATGAAGTGTCTGAGATGAGTGGCAGTATAGTTACTTCCCACTCACCAAATCTATCACTCTTACTGAAGGGTGCAGTGATGTAAGACAGATTGTGATTTAGTAAGGAAATAGAGTGCACAGTCTTGCTATTGTTAGGTAGCACTGATTGGGACAAATGACCGCCAGTCAAGATCAGATGGCCTCTAACAAAGCTGTGTTTAGTCAGGCTGTGGAGGATGCATGGGGAAATTACATGATGCAGTGTCCACAGTCGTATTTTTCCTCCATTACATGAAGGAAGAACAATCTCTGGACAAAGTTCATTGCTGTAGCCCAGGATTCAGACAAGAAATAAACACGTTTTGTCCAACAGAAATTAAATGTCATATTGTTTCTTATTCTACATACAGCATGAGGAAACACATGTACTCCATCAAATAAATGCAGCATACAGACTTATTTCCATATATAAACACCATTTAGAAACTACAAATTATCCTACTGCACTGTTTTCTTATTTGGTCACGAGAGACTTTCCAATTTGTAATTTGTCTATGCGTGTGTGTGTGTGTGTGTGTGTGTGTGAGAGAGAGAGAGAGAGAGAGAGAGAGAGAGAGAGAGAGAGAGAGAGAGAGAGAGAGAGAGAGAGAGAGAGAGAAGATATATTTTGCACATTTTTCGTCGAGTCTGATGGGTGGCAATAGAGTGGGAGAGAGATGAATTTGACATAACAAAAAATAGCCCTAAAAAGGGGCACTCTTGATTTATTCATTTCATGTATGTAGGCAGATAGCAAGTAAAGAGAATGTAATACTCAAAATATTAAATTAAAATAAATTTATTTCAGGTACAAGGATAATGCCAACTAGAACTAGCTCAAATTTCCTTCTCTCATCTTCCATTTTTTCCGTCACCAAGAGATTTTGTGCTGGCTCTCACTGACAGAACACTGCACAGCAGAACAAGGAAAGAAAGTAAAATGTTCTCAGTCCGTAACATTTTATTCAGAATGCCCCATTATTTCTGACTTCATTCATGCACCCTGGCACTGAACCTGTGAGGCATTGGACCCATTTGTCAGAAGAAGCAACCCCACCGAGGCTTCAAAGAAAGCAGTCCAAAAGTGCATCAGCTATAAATGGTGTGTTTCATAGCCAGTTCTCAGTGTGTTCATGCTACTTACACATAATTTCCATTGTGCTCATGTGAGCAGTCTCTCACAGGCAGTCCATTACATTAATGTCTATGTTGGACAGCTGCAGTTGAATGAGCGGACCTATACACAAGTGAAAATTATTCCTGTGGCATTAATTCCCCTCCACAATATAGCATTCACACTAAATGCAGCACCACTTTCTTCAAAATATGGGCATACGGCCTGCTACTGAGGAAGCATTCCTGCTCCTCTCACAGAAATCTGTTGCCCCCAACGGGGAAACCAACGCCCCCAACGGGGAAACCAACGCCCCCAACGGGGAAACCAACGCCCCCAACGGGGAAACCAACGCCCCCAACGGGGAAACCAACGCCCCCAACGGGGAAACCAACGCCCCCAACGGGGAAACCAACGCCCCCAACGGGGAAACCAACGCCCCCAACGGGGAAACCAACGCCCCCAACGGGGAAACCAACGCCCCCAACGGGGAAACCAACGCCCCCAACGGGGAAACCAACGCCCCCAACGGGGAAACCAACGCCCCCAACGGGGAAACCAACGCCCCCAACGGGGAAACCAACGCCCCCAACGGGGAAACCAACGCCCCCAACGGGGAAACCAACGCCCCCAACGGGGAAACCAACGCCCCCAACGGGGAAACCAACGCCCCCAACGGGGAAACCAACGCCCCCAACGGGGAAACCAACGCCCCCAACGGGGAAACCAACGCCCCCAACGGGGAAACCAACGCCCCCAACGGGGAAACCAACGCCCCCAACGGGGAAACCAACGCCCCCAACGGGGAAACCAACGCCCCCAACGGGGAAACCAACGCCCCCAACGGGGAAACCAACGCCCCCAACGGGGAAACCAACGCCCCCAACGGGGAAACCAACGCCCCCAACGGGGAAACCAACGCCCCCAACGGGGAAACCAACGCCCCCAACGGGGAAACCAACGCCCCCAACGGGGAAACCAACGCCCCCAACGGGGAAACCAACGCCCCCAACGGGGAAACCAACGCCCCCAGGAAACTGACAATTGGCTAATACTACTTGTTGTCACCACTTATTCCCCATTATGTCTGGACCCTCGCGGCTGTTGAACTACTGTTTGGTCTTGGGAAGACACCTTATCTGTGAAAAATACATTTTTCCACACTGCATTCAGATGGAGCTCTGTGGCTGCCAGCCAGTGTAACATTTCCTCACTGATTTCCTGTTTTATATTCGATCATTGTGAGTGCAGTACAGCTTTCCTTGGCCCTCAGTGAACTGCATCATTGGAACTGGGAATTTCGTCACTCACTACAACTGCTTCATATCTAGGGGAGGGATTAGTTGGCTCTTACATGCAAGCTATGTGTCATCCTGCTGTGTGTTCAGTATCTTGAGCCAGGCATTCTGCTGATAGTGCCTCCTTCAACAAAATTCTTTAATATTCTGTTTACAGTAGGGGTAGACTTCTGACATTCCAAAGATTCATCAATCACACAGATTGATATTTTATCCAAAGTTCCCAATACTCAGGCAACTTACATTCCCATAGTCACCCTTGAGGTGAATTTGTATAGCTTTAAAAATGCACGTTACTACCCCTTAATATTTGTCATGTCAACACAGGATACATAGAAATTCATGACTCTGCCAGATATGTGACATGCATGGATGGAAAGTCAAATTATCCGCATACTGCGGACGTTTGCTTAACCTTGCACAGCTTACACTGAGGACAGGCCACATATTTGAACAAAATTTCCTTAAACATTTTTGACATTTAGAGAGAAATCAGCATTGGACTAATATGCCATTTCTGATGACTAACACCTCTGACAATACCTCAGTTACAGTCATCCACTCACAAGCAGCACCACAGGAATATCACAGTCAAGCAAACATTAATGGTTTGAGTTGCAGCCAGGGCATGGGTAATGACAACCAAAGGTGTATTCATTTATTTCTTATGTCTATTACTAGTAATTAGGGTCTCAGTGATGTTCTAAGCCCTTCCATGACATCTTCCACTGATCTGTGCCCGCAACTATTGTTGCTATGATGGTCTAACACAAGACTGCAACTCACCTCGCCATCATCTTCCTTATCTTCCCCTTCTCCCTGTTCCCTTTTTCGAGCACGATACGCAGTACACTAGGACTCCCATACAAGACAAACATCGTGTGATGAAAACCTGAATAGTATTGTAAACCCCGTGAAGAAATTTGATTTCTTTTTTTGCTGTAGAACTGTTTGTGGAAGTGCACTCACAATGTTGATATTGTGCTGGACTATACACAAGCACTGTAATGGAAAGTGAAGTTATAGTTTGGCACATGTGACAGATGAGATCTGATGGAATGTGATGAAATGTTTTGTTGCATTACGTGGCTTACCTAGGCCTGCAACTGGATGATACTGTGAATCATTAGTTTTACTGTTTCTATTCTTTGCCATGAGGTCTGGTTTGTGTTCAAATAGCTATATCAAACTTGGCACCCATTCTACATCTACATCAGTAAAGGCACATAAGTGAGTACTTAAGATGCCAGCATCCGAGTTCAAATGCATCTGGGAGCTTTTAATTGTTGGCATTCTTTTTTCTGGTAGTTCATAACAGATCTAATAGATTATAGTTAATATTCTCTGACAAGTAGCTGACCCAGTAATGTTGCTTAACTAATTTGATAATGCTGCCTGCCCATTCATTAGAGCTTTAATGGCTGTTCAGAAATGAATTTAACAATACCAAGGAAGGCACACAGGCGCGACAAAAAAACTGTAAGAAAGTGAGCTCTCAGTGAACAAGGCCTCTGTTATATATAGATAACATACACTCACATACTCACGCAAATGCAACTCTCACACATGTGATCACACTGTCTGGCAGCTGAAGCCAGGCTGCGAGCAGTTGCACATGATGAGACAGGCAATCATGTGGGGGTAAGGAGGAGGCTGGGACAGGGTGTGGGACGGTAACAGTGTAGGGGTGGACAACAGTAGACTGCTGGAGATGACCTGCAGGAGACAGGACATCATAAGGTTAAAGGCAATAGCAAAGAGGGTCACACTCAAAACAGTACCCTGAGGCACACCAACTTCCTGGTAAAGGTTTCTGACAAGGCAGTACCAACATTCTTTGAAAAATCAATACTTTAAAAATACCTGAAGGACATGTGGCATGTGGCCTCAGAAGTGCCACATGTAGAGAGATCAAGAATACCCATCCTTCAGAAGGTGTTTTAGGCTTTCTGCAAATTTAAAAACACTGCCAATGTCTGATATATCCACAGAAAACCATTCGCGACAAAAGTTGACAAAGTGATGAGATGGTCAGCTGCAGGACGGCCTGCTCAAAATCCACACGGTACAATGGTCAGTGAATTGCCACACTCTAGTCACTATACCAGCCAGGCATGAATTACATGTTTCATCAGTTTGCAAACACAGCTTGTGGGAGAAATGGGGCAGTAACTAGAAGGAAGGTATTTTTCCTTACTGGGCTTGGGTATGGGTAAGGGTAAGGGAATGACAGTGTCTTTATGCTGGCATCTGGCAAACTGCGCCCTCTGCCCAGATTCAGTTGTACATAAGAAAGAGCAAGTGCTTGCCCACAAAAGAAAGGTTTAGCAACATCTGAATGCAGACATCGTCCAGCACTGTGTTGGAGGATCGATATGAAGTGAGAGCAAGTTCTCGCCCCCTCATACTAAATGCAGCTTGTAGCACTCGCTAATCTGCCAAAATAAGGGTACTACCCAAGCCTCCTCCACTTGTTTCTGGTGGAGGACGGCAGAATGATAGTGGGTGGAGCTTGAAATCTCCGCAGAATAGCAGCCCAATGGATCTTGGTCCTGCAGGGCCCATGCAACAGATGAGGTACTGGAACTGTTAGAAGAACTAGTTAAGGAAATCTAGCTAGATTTTTGCTATCCTGAAGGGTGCAACGACACTGTGCATGCAACTGTTCATAATGAATGCAGTTTGCCATCATAGAATGATGGTTAAAAACATGGAGAACACATCTCTGCATATGAGTTGAGTCACAACACAGCTCAGTCAATCAAGGCACTGGGACATGGCACAGTAAAGATGAAGTGCGAGAATGGAATATTGTGTGGTGGTAATGATAGCATTTGTAAGATATTCTACCTGGCATCACAACTGGAGAAATTATGTTACTCAAAGGGTGCCAGGGAACAGTAAATCTCTAGTCATCCCTAGAAAGTTGCCATTTGGGTGTGCATATATGTGGGGTAGGAGTCAGAAAATGGATAGCAAATGGTAAATGGTTGCTCAAGTACATACTAGAGACAGTGATGAGATGATGGGCAAATTGGGCAGTGCAGGAGATTTCCAGTTATTGGTAGGAGTGCATGTAGTATAAAAGGAAGATGGGTACTCCCACAATAAGGCAAATGAGGTTAAGGTGACTTGAGAGGTTCAGCCTAGAGGGCACCTCTCTGTCAGGTTCTGGGAGATTTCCAAAGGGAATGGTGTGCATTACAGTCAACGAGCAGCAGAAAGGGGTGAGGGAGTTGGCCAGTAAGCTGGAAGAAGAGTGTCCATGACACCAAATGACTGAGGGATGTAAACAGTACATATGGAAAAGTTCAGGAGAGGAAGTAAAATGCGGACAGGAATAGCTTCAAGCTGGGTAGTCAGGGAGAAGGGTTGACTTTGAACGTCCTTCCATATGAGCAGCATGACTCCCCTCTCTCCTCCTACGATATGGAATGCCATCTTTGGAGAGAGGGAGTCAAAGCAGACTGGGAAGAAATACAAAAGCTCAAATCAGTCTTGAGGATGCAATTTTGTTTCCTGCAGGCAGAGAACTAGCAGAGGCTGTGATTCCAAGAGCAGCCGCAAGTCATCTTTTTGGATTGAAGGCCACCAATATTCCATTGGAATAATGTCATGATTAGGAAAGAGGAGGAGGGAAGAAATGGAGAGGTGGCACCTCAGCGGCCAGTCCTGTGTTACATTCTTGACTGCATTTACATAAACTTATGGCTCCTCTTTTTTGGTTTCTTAAACATTTTATTTTATCTGACACATTCCATGACCTTTAAGATTTGTGCCACATATTGGTCCTAAACAACAAGATGTATGAAAAAGAAACCACTTACTGGATAAAGGACTGTTTGCCATGGTCATGGGAGCTGGCAAGTAAGTCAATGCAAGATCTGAAAGATCACAAGAATGATCATTCGATTCTGTTTAATGTACCAGAGACCTATATTAATATTACTGAAAGCAAATCCCTAACGACAAAAGTAACTAAACACTTACTTTGAAATCACACTGCACAAATTGTGATGCACGTGCTTAAGTACACTAAGGTAGTTTTATTGAATTACTAATCAACACATGTCAAACATAACAAACACTATGAGAAGTATACCTCTCAAAGTAGTTCACTTGATAGTTATTTCACAAGCAGGAAAGTATTTTCAGAAGAGTTTAGGAAGTTTGACAGGCCATGAATGTATGGAGGAGAATGAGTCTGATATCATTCTAGAAAGGTACTTTGAAACGTGTTTGCGATTGCGAGTACCTGTCATTTGTGTTTGTGATATTTGCTCAAAAATGGGGAAATCTCAGTTCCCAATTGCAATCAGTAAGCATTTTAGACAACAGTAAGTGGTAAGTGTCGATTTTAAGGAATATTTATTGTCATGTTTAATGAGTATCAACTATGGTGTAACACATCGCTTTGGTAAAGGTGTACATCTCACAATGTCTATAGTACCGATGAACAATGGTTACCACAACAAAGTGATTTTTTTTTAAATTCAAATGGTGGCTTTAAACTTTTATACCCTTCTCTGTTGTGCATAATGTGGTTTCACCGCCAGACACCACACTTGCTAGGTGGTAGCCTTTAAATCGTCCGCGGTCCGGTAGTATACGTCGGACCAGCGTGTCGCCACTATCAGTGATTGCAGACCGAGCGCCACCACACGGCAGGTCTACAGAGACTTCCTAGCACTCGCCCCAGTTGTACAACCATCTTTGTAGTGATGGTTCACTGACAAAATACGCTCTCATTTGCCGAGACGATAGTTTAGCATAGCCTTCAGCTACCTCATCTGCTACGACCTAGCAAGGCGCCCATATCAGTTACTATTGATATTGTGAATCATGTACCGTCAAGACAGACGTTCATCATTAATGGATTAAAGTTAAGTATTCCACCAGCTATGTCCGTATTTATAAATTCTAATTTCCTTGTCCTGTTCCAGACCTCACGCCAGCCTGCGTGAGTTAAAATGCATGCATTTTGGCCTCCTCTAGTAACACCTGCCAACCACAACACACAAAATCTAGTGGAGATTGATGCAGCACTTCTGCAGGGTGATATAACGATAATTAGTTTATCGTTCTTCACAGTTCATGATGATTTCAGTGTTTTATTCTATCATGATGATGATGATGATGATGATGATACCTGGTTAGGGGGCACTCAATGGCGTGGTTATCAGCATCCACACGAATTCCCAAATTTTACATGGTCCAGCCATGCCACTTTCACAAATGATGATGGCAACACAAACAACCAGTCCATGGGTTTATTCCTTGCTGTCTCATTCTTGTTCAGCAATGTGCCTTCCCCCTAGAACTGTCAGCATCATGACAACTGCCATTACATCAGGAGAACGAAGATGAAGTTGAGCTGTCAGTAAGATTCTGTACACTAACCAATGACACATGACTTGACAATAATTAAAGAGAGTTACTTGTTTTAAATTAAGAGCCAGTAGATGAGTGGTCTTTGAGATATTTTTTGCGTCATTTAGCAGGTAATTTAGACTTGAGATAGCATTTCAGTTAACAGTGCAAAAGAAGTTGCAAAGTTTGTGATGTCAGGAAACAGACTGCCATGGGAGACGCAATGAGACTGAAATGGAGATGAATAGGATATTAATAAAGGAGTTTATTTGATTAAGCAAGTGGGTAGTGTGCAGAGTAGCTCAGAAGCGGAGGAAGTATTTTAACGGTTCAAAGCCCTGAGCTGATGAAATATGTCCTCACCCTGGGAGGAGGCCAGGAAGCAGTGTGGGGTTCATTACATGCCACACAACCAAACTTTATATGCTACTGGTGAAAATCACACTTGCACTGCCAGTCTCATACGTGCTGCCGCTACTTTCACTCACCTGAGCGATGGGACGTGTGCCTTCCTCCTCAACAGGGCCTGATTGACAAAAAAAGAATTTGCTTGTTAATATAAAAAATACTTTATCTGCACATGTAAAACAAACTAGTGATAAACTAAGTTTGTTTCAACATGACCTGATAAAGAACAGAATCAACTGTTTCTATCTTTTAGAAAACCTACGGATCAGTGTATAATTGAGCATCTAATCTACTCAATTATAAACAACCATCAATATTCCAGAAAGCCAGAACTTTATTCCAGTTGCACGCTGGCTATCTGAAGACTGGCAGGGACAAATAAATGTTTATTGTCATCATTTCACATAATTATTGATGAAATTTTAAAATTTAAAATCCTGTAGTTATCTGCTTAATAAAACATACAATCTTATGTTACACAGTTAATACTCTGTGTCATGTTTAACATTTAGGAACTGTGTGTAAGCTTGTTTATGCACCTTCACTAATTGCATTCATGTACCGACATTATATTCATCCAGTATTTGGCAATGAGAGCACTTAGTGTTTTGCAGAAAACTTCACCAATAATTTTAAATTAACATGAATTTCTCTCACAGATACCCCACAGAAAGTAATAGCAAAAATGTTTATCACTTACCACATTTTTGCTGTTTGTGCAGTAATAATGCCACATCAAACACATTCAATGTAACACTCCTTTCTTTACTTACAGATGGGTACAAGTAGTGACAAGAATGAGTGGCAGGTGAGGCAGATTATTTCTCAGGTGGATTTTTTGTAGAGGTGAGACAGAAAGAAAATCTGATGCGTATGGGAACAGGATGGATTAGGAGACATAATAGGAATGAGGTGGAAGTGGGTGGTGTAGCATCTGGCTGGTGGCTTACAATCCTGCCTTATGCCACACAACAGAGGTATGTCAGTTGCTGGCATCTTAACAGGCTTGAAACTGAAACTCACCCTCTGTGCAGCAGATCTTGCCAATGACAGCCACTGCATGGTTTCCACCCTGGAGCCATGCGACACTGGACAACTTAACAGTATTTCTCCACTACATAGCCTTTGTAGGGGAATGTACAGTGGCTCACCAGCCAACCCAAGTTCCAGACTCGACATCAACTATCTACTTTGGAATGCATGACTTCGTCAGAAAGTTGTTTCATTTGCTTCATGTTGGCATGTACCATCTGTGCCGCAATGAAACTCTCTTCCTCTTGTCCACTCAGGAACATCTTTCTTCTTGTGCTTTTATAATTTCTTTTTTGTCTCTGGAAGCTTTTTACCAGTGTCTTGTGATCCATTAGGTAGCCATCATCTCTGTGTTCAAGTGCTTCTGCATAGTGTTTGAATGGTTTTGGTCCGTGTTCAAATGCCTTGTGCCACTTCTTTCTTTCATCCTGGTATCTTTCTGCCTGCACCATTCCACATCATCATCCCTCCTTACTGATGTCTTGGCCCAATTTCTGTATTTTTCTTCCAGGTGTGTGCCTCATGGATGGCACTGCCATCTCCTCCATGGGGATGACAGTTCATACTTTTGGCTGCTGTTACAGTCGAAACTTTTCCTCTGAGCACAGCAACATTGGAATCTAGGACATCATCAGTGCAGCTTGCAGTGCTCAGCGTAGCTCATATTAGTGACAACCTTACAGCATTTCAGGAGAATTTTTATGTTGCTTGCACTAGGAAGCTGTTTCACTTGCCCAACATTATCATGTGCTTTCTGTGTTGCAATGAAGTTCTAATGTTCATGGCTACCTGAGCACATCTCTCTCCTTGTGCATGGATCATCCACATTAGGTGGGACATATGACCACGAGTGTGGGCGGCAGATGAGGCAAGGCAGCTCCCTGCTGGACTCCCTGCAGAGAGGTGAGGCAGAAAGACTAACAGATTGGTCTGGGATCAAACTGTAGTGAAAGTCTTGATGGGAAATATTTTATGAACAAAGGTACTGGCACCAGAGACAAATTTAGTGAACAGGAAGTGATACTGTATTATCAGCCATTCTCTCCAAAAGTATTGACACATTCATCCCACGTGCTTCAGTTGTTTCCACTCTACTATACACTCCCAGCACCTTCATTTCAGAGGTGATCAGCTTTCATATGTTATAAAGTAGATCATAGAAACCTTATTTCTGCTGAGTGGATTCTTGATAACCACCCTACCCATAATTCAAAAGACAGCTCCATAAATAATTGTAAACAATTAATTCCAAGAAACTACTGAGACATTCGAGACAAAATAAGGAAAAGAAAACAAATGTCTCCAGTACACTATCTCATGAGAAAGAAGAAAAACAGTACATCAAAAGAACAGTATCTGTACATTTGTGGTGGTAGATTTCCAACTACAGTCACGATTTTGATATGATTTTCATTAATAAAGACATGCATTAATTTTAGTTACAAGACACAGACATCAGTTTTCTTCACGAATGAGTTATCAGTGAAAATATATGTCAAATAGTATATACCTAGCAAATAATGTAACAAAGATAAATAATATCTACACTGTCGTTGCCATCCACAACTAAGCCAAAGATAGGAAGCTCCTTCCACAAAACATACTGTACTCACTTCGTTACCAACAAAGAAAAAAACACATTCTAGCATCACCTGTCAGCTTCTGGGTGCTAATTGTACATAAACTGAATAACAGAACACAGTACACAATGAAATGGGACATTCCTATGGTTGTGCAGATTCTGAAACAAACATTTTGGCAGCACCTTTATGTCTGATTGAACACAGAAAGATTAAGGGAGCCCCTGAAAATGTTAGTATCAAATAACTTATGGTAGTGCTGAACGCATCAGCTATGACCATTTATAAACTAGATTCACACCCCAATATTTCCATTTAAGTTACTACCCTAATAGGTTGTACAAAAATGTTCAGTTTTGAAATACAAATCATCCTCAGTTTCTTCTACTCACATCATTCATTCATTGGAGTCCCACTGTTTGATTAAGCCTCTTCCCTGGCTTCTCCTGGTATTCTGGTCTCAAGCTACGGGCATTGCAGCTTTTAGTCCATGTAGCCTGATATCCACTCAATGCCTCTCACCAGACTGTCACCTCAATGTTCCCCCCACTCACCTCTCTAGGATAGGAGCATGTAATTGTCTTATCCTATCTGTCACTCACTCCATGACTACATGTATCACTCATCTCCACTACCTCCCCACTACGTCTCCACCTCCTGCCTGTTCCCTGTCTGTTTTTCGGTTTCCTTTTCCCTCCCAGTAATTCTCAGCACACATATTTCCACAGCTATATAGGCCATCTTTGTATTTCTGTAAGTCAGTAAATACTCGCCCCAAATCAAAGTCCTCAATATTCAAAAACATAAATATAATAAAATATATTGTGATTTCTGGATTCTAATTCAATTGTGTATGGTGGACTGACTAATGGGTTGCAGAAATCACATAGATAAGAACTATAAACACAATATCCAATCAAAATACCTGGGCACCCTTATGTAACGGGCAACTGAGCACTTTAATTCAATGAGAGGTGGAGCTACTATTATAGGAAGTGAAATGATAATTAAATGGGAACCCTAGCTGCAAACAGGCGGTGATGTACTTCATTGGGGTAATGTTGAAAATGTGTGCCCCAACCGGGACTCTAACCCGGGATCTCCTGCTTACATGGCAGACGCTCCATCCATTTAATTATCATTTCATTTCTAGCAAAGCTGCATGGTTATCCACGGTAATTGTTCTTTCGGGAACAGATACTACCATCATATATATTATAGGAAGTGGCAGGTAATAGTGTTTTGTAAGCAGAATTCATCAGTCAGGGATCTGAGTACACTGAACATGGACTTTTCTTTGCATTACACCTGAATAATTAACACAGGAATGCATTTCAGCCCTTCCAAACTTGCCCAAGTCAGCTGTCAGTGATGTGACAGTTAAGTGAAAATGTGAAGGAACAACCAATGCTACATGAAGTCCAGGCACACACAGTATGCTGATGGACAAGTGCTTCTATCATTGTGGTAGGAAATAGTAAAAACCAGCTTGCAGTTAGCTGCTGCAGTCACTCTTCAGTTTTGAAGTGCAGCTAGGAGCCAGCTAAGGAAATGGCTGTGTACAGGGAGTTAGAAAAACTGGTTACAATGGCTGAGCAGCTTCTGGAAACAACATATTTCTGTTCAACATAAAGTCACACTGACTGTAGCATAAAAACCTATGACTGCTGGTGAGTGGATGTGTGGAAACGAGATTTGGAGTGACAAACAGTGCTATACTCCGTGGGTATCTGACTGAAGAATTTGGATGTGGTGACTACTGAGTGAACATTATCCGCCATTACCTCTACTGCCAACAATGCAGTGCAGAGCAGGCAGTGTAACAATATGCAATTTCTCCTCTTTAACTTGTTCTCCCCTTATTGTACTTCAGGATATGATAAATGCAGAAGGGTAAGTACATATTTGACAGTATTGTGTACTATAAACAGCAGAGGAACAGTTCACAGACAACGACTGATTTGATCAGCTCAACACTTGTACCTCTGATGGATCAGCATTGTTAGGCAAAGGCTTATAACCAGTGGCATTCCTGAAGAAGGCTTGCCTGCCTATGTTCCAACCTGAAAGCAATGGATCGTCTTAGGGATTAGTTATAAATGGCATTTTCACTCCATACCCTGTGTCCAACATTTCTACCTTGTCGGCTATCAGCTATCAAGGAAGAATGGGGTGGCATCCACCCACAGAGATTTCGAAATGTCAAAGCGTCTCCAGAAGAGTTGAAGTCCTCATAAAGGAGAACACAAAATCTTAATGTCCACTAATAGGTGTTGTAACGGTACATATTAAAGGCTTTACTTTAATGAAGTATGAGATCCCTTCCAAATTCAACCAGTTTAACGAGTATTTATGATTATAGAAAAGTTATTGTGTATGTTAACAATGATTGCACAACATGTCTCCATAAACAGTCAACCCATTAAATTATACTGGATAACTGACCCACACAAAAGTTTATATCACTTGATCACTGATACAGCAAATGTCATCATGAAAAACACTAAGTTTATCTTAAATAATTAATATGAAGTACAAAAAATAGTGACCAACTTAGGTATTTGGGATCTCCTTAAATAAAAATCACCCAGTGAAACCTATTTGTTCACTAGGAGCGTTTTCACTCAGTATTCACGTAATCAATCCTATTTTAGACGAAAACCAATGTAATTATTAATAATTCGTGTTACTTACTTATTTATGCAAATTAGAGAAGTCAATTGACAAACTTCTAAAAAACGACCTTTTTGTAACGAAGAATTATT
Organism: Schistocerca nitens; assembly: GCF_023898315.1. NCBI lineage: Eukaryota > Metazoa > Arthropoda > Insecta > Orthoptera > Acrididae > Schistocerca > Schistocerca nitens. The sequence continues at coordinate 1,157,639,834 of NC_064615.1, read as the reverse complement.
CTGTCAAGTCAACTAATCTGTCTGTCATTTTAATAACATGTTAAATTATGTCACTCGATGCAAATTAATAACTTTTCTGCACAAATTATGATAACAGATGTACATGTGACTTATAAACTATATCTCTTTTTAGTAGTTCTTTGACAATGTTATAAATACAAGCAGCGAGAAGGGTCGAAAACCAGTCGGAGGCAGTCAGGGGCAGTCGGAATGTCACTTTGGTGAAGTGTGTTTCTGTGTTATTGTTTGGGATGGAAAAACAATGCAAAGAACATGTAAAGGAAGTACTACTTTGTGTTGTGTTATGGTCTTTGGTGGACAGTGGAATTAATATGGCCACTAAAGTAATAAATATTTGATATTTACATATGTGTTGGTTTCGCTCGTTCTTTATCATCAAAAGCACATGAAAAACACAGGACCTCATGTGTTTACCCTAGACAACCAGATTTAGAGCCAGCATCAGCATCGAGACACAGCAGCGATCCAGCAAGCAGCAGCGATTACTACAATACAATACATTGTAATGGCGCCAACCCAACATCAAGTGCTAACAAGCTCCGTAAATTGGAGTGAAATAGTGCGATTACAGCAATTAGCGATATCAACGACTCAGGCGGACCATTACAGTGTCCAGATACATTTGATTCTCTAGTGTACAGAGCAGGAATGTAAGCCTCCCACAGTGGGCTCTTACTCTTACTCACCAGGTGACTTCGCTGCACCTATGTCCCCAGTACTGGGTCCAGCCTCTGGTGACCGTAGCCGCTGTTGTTCTGCACTGCCTACTATTGTACACACAAAGAGTAAAACGTCTTTTAAGTACTTTATGTACTGCTTTAGTTAAGGCTACAATTACGTGTAAATTTACTCTTACTCACCAGGTGACTTCGCTGCACGTATGTCCCCAGCCCCAGTACTGGGTCCAGCCACTGGTGTCCGCAGCTGCTGCGGTTCTGCACTGGATACTATTGCACACACAGAGAGGAAAACATCTTTCAAGTACTTTATGTTCACTTTAGTGACATGCTCTTAAATTATGGCTGCAATTGAGGGTAAATTTGCGAATTTTATCATGAACAATGATGTACTGAGGCTATAACCAATCTCAGAAGCCATAGTTACGAAAAGAAATCCACATTCATGGCATATGGGAAAAAAAAATTTAAAAAACTTTGGACTGTGTTCACTGGGCACCATGTTCACAGACTGTGCTTGTACGTACCACTCCAGAGGAGAGATGCACATATCAATGACTTCTTATCAATGAATGCCATTTTGAAAGAAGTGTTGTGTACACATCATGAAAAGAGCAATAGAAAACAACATGTCAAACATAAACGTACAGATATTGTTCATTAGTGTTATTTCTATTTTGTGTGTGGTGACTTACATCAGGGGACAATATGCACCTTCAGCACTGTACAGCTATCACAGCAGCTTTGGGTGCCAAACTACATGTGTGAAAATAAGTATTCTGTGGGGTCACCACACTGTCCTGTAAAGCCATAGGCTGCCAAAGGAGTTATTTCAACAACTGATGTATGTTGTGAGACACAGAAGAGGAACCTTCAAAATTATTGTGAGTGTCTCTTTTATACTGAATGAAGGTGATCTTTTAGTGTAGTTCAAGAGTGTGATGATGAAGGGAATAAATAATTTGTTAAGTCAAAAGTGACATAGTAAGTTATTTATAAAAATGTGATGCATCAAAGGCATCAATTTTGAATTTTAAAGTAATTATAACAGAGTTTGAGAAGAAGTATAGAAGATAAGGTACAGAATATAATACATCATTGTATTAAATAGTTACACCACATGACACCTGACTGCAGTGTTAGGAGACAAACGACGTGAAAGGGAAGCTGTGCTGACAGAGGAGTGAGACAAGTGTCAGAGTTCTGCACAACTGAGTAAGCGAGCACAAAATGTGAGATCAGGAGGCCACAGCCTAACTTGATAGGCTGCCCACACCACCTGTCATAGCCATGCACAGAAGTTGTGACTGAGCCTTATACAATGTACAGATATAGTTTAAGTCCTTTTAGTCACACATATTATAAACTTGCCAGTCAGTACTATAGGCAAAATGTCAAAGGTGGTGGTGTATGCATTTATCTAAATCCCAAGCTTAAATTTAAGTTAAGATATGAGGCTAAACCATTAATCATAGAAAAGAAAGTAATTGTTGCAGCAATTTACAGATCACCATCTGGAAATACTGAAGTCTCTCTTAACAATTTGGAAGAAATGCTCGACATTTTTCTCAAATGAGAACTCTACCATAATTTTTGTGGTGACTTTAATATTAATCTATTGGTCCAGAGTTCAGTAAAATACAAGTTTTTAGACATACTAAAAGCTTCAACTTGTTTCCCCACATATCAGCTCCCACTAGAACAACAGATTCCAGTGAAAGCCTAATAAATAACATCTTCTCAAATGTGGTCACACATGAAGTTGCAGTTACAAATGTGAATATAGGATTATCAGATCATAATGCACTAACCTTTAATCACACTGCAACTCCCAAGGAGGGGAAAATAAAAAGGAGTACAAACGATTTTTCTCTACTGAAAATTGTAATCAGTTCAAAAATAATGTTAAAAATGCAGTTTGGCCAGAGGTCTTGGCACAAACAAACACAAATGATGCTTACAATACATTTGATTCCACTTTTATGGCATACTTTGAAATGTGCTTCCCAAAAAAGCTTTTGAGTTACAGATCATCTGGATCCAAAGGGACCTGGAGTACACCCGGAATTAAAACATCAAGTGAAACCATGAAATTACTAAGTTTAAAGTTAAAAACATGTCATGATTAGCAGTTTGTTGAGTATGTGAGAACATACAAACAGACTTACCGCAAAGTAATATCAAAAGCAAAATTATTAAGTAATGATAGATTAATAAGGCAGGCTAGTAACAAGTCCAGAATGATGTGGTAAAAGAAAAAAAAAAAAAGAAAAAAAAGTTGGGTCAAACTAAAGAACAGGAAATCCATCTTAAAAATAATGAAAATATCCCCATAGGAAAAATGCCATGGCAATTAATGTAAACAATTATTTTGTTAATATTCCCCTTACTTTACGCAGTAAATATAAGCAACATCCAACAGTGATGTCTCCAATGGTAAATACCAGCATGATGGCAATCCCAACAGACGAGCATGAAGTTCTAAAAGTCATTAAATGCTTGAAATCCAAATTGTCCTCTGGTTTGAATGATGTACCTGTATCAATAATTAAGAAAATTGCTCCATGTGTTGTCAAACCTATAGTGCACATAGCAAACTTGTCCCTTAATGAAGAGATATTTCCGGATAAACTTAAAATCTCTAAAGTGATACCTCTATACAAAAATGGTGACAGACATAATATAGAAAATTACCAACCTATATATCTCCTTCCATCCTTCTCCAAAATACTTGAGGAATTAATGAAAATCAGGGTTTCAAAATATCTAGAAAAACAAACTAATAAATAACAGTCAACATGGTTTTCGAGCAGGGCACATTACAGAAACAGCCATATTGCACAGAAATAGTAAGAATGTTCGAGTCAAATAAACAGGTTGTTGGAATTAATCTAGATTTAGCCAAAGCCTTCAATACTGTGAAAATGTAATATTACTAGGGAAACTTTAAGCAATATGCATCAGGGGTACCGTTAAAAATTGGTTTGAATCCTATCTGTAAAACAGGTCACAAGTTGTTGAGCTGAGGTCATCCAACAATCTTCACAATTTTAAACCCATATCTGAACCAAAACAAATTTAAATAAGTTTTCCTCAGGGCAGCATTCTGGGCCCATTGTTATTTCTAATTTATATCAATGACATACAGGCTCCAGACAGCTCAGCCAAAATTCTACTATTTGCAGATGACACGAGTATCATAATTAGTGATAAAAAAGAATCACTGTGCACTACAGCAGAAAAAATGCTCTCATACATACAGTCATGGTTTTATTCAAAAAGGGCTGCCATGCTTCAATGTATTTACATCACAGATGAAAATGGTAAAATAGGTCCAAGCAATAACCACACCTGTAAATTACTAAGAAAGTACTTTGATCAACTCTTGAACTATAGAGAACTGAATTGTTAGCTAGAATTTCCAGATATTTGATGAAAACATGGAAGGGGTGCTTCAACACTAAAAGCAGTCGCAAATCCTCATTGTGGGACCGAAGCTGGTGAATGTTTCATTGGAGAACAGTCATGATGAACAGACGTTTGGGTGTCACCTCGGCAGATGCTGAGTGACAGCCTAGGAAGAGGTGCTACTACAGAGTGCAGACACAGGAGGATCCTGCTCCATGGAGTCAGACAGAAACATCAGATCGCTTGTGCAGGCAGTCTGTGGAGTCCAGTGCTGAAAAACAGTTTTTAGTGAACATCGGCATCATGGAGGCTGGCCGGGCTAAGGTATTACGTGCCGACACCATCAAAGAGGATCTTCAGCGTGGAAAAAGGAGGACTGTTTGCCTTTGGAGGACTTCTTCGAGCCCTCCCAGTTGATGATTCAAGTGTTGTTTGGCTGGAGGGACGGAGTAAGTCTTCATGGGAGTACTCCTTCTGGCCTTTCCGGCCTACCAGTTGTGTAGCTGGTTGCTTGGGCCCTTGAGGCAAGAGTTTGGCGGTTTCTTGCAAAGCAGGACAGAGGGATGGCGATGCTACCTTGACACTGGGCAATTTCATGTCCTCAGAGTTGAATTGGAGGTTGTATGTCTGCCTGGCCACGTCTTTCATGGAGTAAGGGGTAACAAAAACAGAAATAGATGCCAGACAGGAGAACACAGGGTTTGTGACTACCCAGTAACTGGATAAGGCACCTTTTCCTTTAACTGGATCTCTTGAACAACATGCACACCAAGATACACTGGTCACTCCTAAGATGAATTCGCATGGCCGCATTTGCAGTTGATACAGCAGGGAGATAGAGGTGGACAATTGCCCTCGTGCGCATCCCTACCACAGGTGACATGTGGCTGGGTGTTGACAAGATGTTCTAGAGTGGTTAAAATGATGACATTGGTAGCAGCACATTGGGTTTGGAATGTATGGCAATTTGGAAAGTTTACTGCTCAAGCACACACCCCACCCTGAGACTGGCCTACAGCAGGAGGAATGAGAGAATCCGACCTGTCAACACGGGGCTGGAAATTATGAGTCACCCAGTTACCTGTTATGCACAGATGCATGGGCCAGCCTTTAGGATCACACAGGGTGCAAGAAGAGAAAAAGAGGACCCTCGAACGCAGAATCGGAGGAAAGAGAGAAGGGAAACAGAGAAAGGAAAATGGAGCGGAAAACAAAGGTGAGATTGTTTGTACATCAGTGACAGAATGCTGGACATTCCCAAGAATACCCCAGACATGTTCCCCAAGGGGAAAAAGAACAGTAAGATGATTGACATACAACACAAAAGGGAAAAGGTGCTGCAAAGCCTGGGTCCCCATGGTAGCTAAGAATGAACCCACCAAGGAATGGCGAGCCCCCAGAGGGGGGGGGGGGGGGTTACCAAGCTACCAAGTGGTGGCATGAGAAAAAAACGCACGCACGCACGCACGTTTAACTTATACAAACATTTGGAGCCACTCCACTTACATTACAATGCTAATAAAATTGGTTTGCTATATTTTTAGGTGGGGCTCATGTGTCTTGCCCCATGGCCACCCCTCACTCTCCGCAGTCCTGGTTGCAATGGCTGAGCAGTTTCTCTAAACCGCACACTCCTGTTCTCAACACTAAACAATACTGAAGGTCACGTAATAAGCAATGTCCACTGGACAGTGGACAACTGGAAGCAAGGGACTAGGAGTGAAGTGACAAATCATTCTATATTCCATGGCAATGTGACTGAAGGATTTGGGTTAGCTGAATGCTGGCTGAACTTTACTTGCCATCATCTTTAGTGCCAACAATCATGTGAAGAGGAGGCAATGTTACAGTATGCAATTCCTCATTGTTAACTTGTTGTCCTCTTATTGCACTTTAGAAAATGCTAAATTCAGAAGGATAATTATGTATTTGATGGTAGTGTACTGTCTACAGCAGAGGAAGTGTTCAGACACAAAGACTGACAATCAGCTCAACAATACCGCCTGTCACTGAGCAGCATTGTGAGGCGAAGGTTTATGGACAATGACATTCCTGTAGTGAACTTGCGTACCAATGTTCCAACCTGAAAGCAATGGATCATCTTAGGGATGAGTAATAATGGTGACATCATTCCAAACCTGATGTCCAACATCTCTACCTTCTTTGGGCTTAGCTCTTGAGGAATAATGGGCTGCCATTCCTTCACAGAGGTTCAGACGTCTGAATGAAAGTACAAACAGAAGAGTTCAAGCCAAAATAAAGGAGAAGGGTGGACACACTCCATCGTAATGTCCAGTAATAGTTGTCCTGATACATTTGATTCACAAGCCTCCCACTGTGGGCTCTCACTACTACTCACCCACTGAGTGCCTGGCACCTCCAGCTCTCGCTTCTGTACTGGGTACGGCATCTTCCTCGAGTTGCCACCGTCTTCCAGCAGCTGCAACTGTACACACAGAGAGGAAAGCATCTCTTAATAACTTTATTTACTGCTTTTGTGATGTGCTCCTTCTACTATTCCCACATTATGGCTGCAATGAATGGCACATATGTTAATTTTAACACACACCGTTGCCATACTGAACCTCTAATCAATCTCAGAAGACATTACGAAGAAACTGAAAGCCACATTCATGGTCTGTGTAAAAAGGAAACTTTTAGACAGTGTCAATTAGCATACAACTTTCATTGAATATGCTTGTACATACCACTTCAAAGGAGTGATGCCTTCTTAACGAATGACATTTTAAAAAATGTCATTAATACAGTTTGAAAATAATAACCTAAAACAACTTGTCATATTGTTCATTAGATTTATTTCCATTTTGTGTATGGTGAATTTTCGTCATGGAACAATATGAACCTTCAGCACTGGAGAGTTTTAACAGCAGCTTTCAGTGAGAAACTATGAGCTTGGCTGTGTAAATAGGTACTCCGTGGGTCACCACACTGTCCTGCTGATGCATAGGCTTCCAAAGGGCAGTTATTTCAATAAATTATACACGCAGTGAGACACAGAAGAGGAATTTGGAATTATAACAATTGTTTCTTTTATACTGAATGAATGAAAGTGGTCTTTTAGGGTGTGTGTGTGTGTGTGTTTTCTATGACTGTTACGAAACAACAACAACAACAACAACTACTACTACTACTACAACTACTAGTACTACTACTACTACAATACCAATAATGTCTGCAGGAAGGATGAGTTGGAGAATCTTTGTTATCCTTCCAAACCCTGTGTCAGACATTTAAAAATCATATAAAGGGCTGCCATGCTCCAATGTATTTACATCACAGATGAAAATGGTAAAATAGGTCCAAGCAATAACCACACCTGTAAATTACTAAGAAAGTACTTTGATCAACTCTTGTACTGTAGAGAACTGAATTGTTAGCTAGATTTTCCAGATATTTGCTGAAAACATGGAAGCAGATCTACCACCTACAGCAAACAAACAAACAAACAAACAAACCTGAAAAACAACAAAGCCAGTGGAGAAGAAATAAAATCATCTCAACCATAACTGGTGTCAAGCAGAAATGACAACTAACCTTCAGATTATGTCTGAAGAAATATGGGAAACTGAAAAGATTCCAGAAGACTGGAAAGTGGCTCCTATCCATCCTGTGCACAAAAAAGTCATAGGCATTATCTAAATTATTGCACAGGTATATATCTGTTGCCAGTGGGCTGTATTATATTTTTAACAATATTACTAAACAAGGTAGAAGTAACACTTGACAGCCATTTGGGAGAATATCAGAGTGGATTTAGAAAGATCAAATCTGGCTCAGAACAGAATTTCAACTTTAAGTCCATACGAATTCTAAAGACATAGTTTTGACATTTACAGGTTTTAGAAAAGCATTTGATTGACAGGTAAACAGTGGGTAAAGTGACTCGAGAACTTGGCATTACACTAAACTAGCAAACCTTATTCGTGAAACACCCACACACTGAAGCATAAGTAAAGTTTTGGTGTGAAACACCTAAGGCACTCAAAATAACAGGTGAAATGCAGGGTGACAACATGTTTCCACACCTTCTCAACTGCATCATAGAGGAAATAGTAAGATAATTGAAACAAAAGGCAAAGAACATAAGCTGTCACAATGAGACTGGAGACTTCAGGAGAAAGAGATACTGAAATTCAGTGTCTAGTATTTGCAAATGATTATGCCATTCTTTATAAAAAATATAACAAATTCAGAAATACAAATCAACCTCTTAGAAGGAATAGCCAACAAAACAGCTTTAAAAGTTTCTGTAGAAAAAATTTTTTTGGACAAACATAAAAAAATGTCCCAGAAATCCTAGTAACAGATAATGAACAGATAAAGAGGGTTTATAAATTTAAATATTTGGGAGGAAAGATTCAAGGCAATGGCTTCAAAAATATTTGCTGTAGACAAAAGAGTATGTAAAATAGAGAAAGCATATGATATAAACATGAACATTTACAACAAGATGTGTGTGTCTAAAAATTTGAAAATACAGCACTACAGCACAGTAGTAAAACCAGAATGTCTCCATGCAAGTGAATGTTTAATGTTGAATTATGAATTATACAAACTTCAAGTCCTAGAATTAAGAATCATTTGAAAAATACTCAGGCTGCTAGGAAATCCATAAGTATGAATATTAAGAAGTAATGAAGTATATTGCAGCATAGGAAAAACAATTGAAATGATGCAGAAGAGCTGACTATTATTTTTTGGACATTTATACAGAGTGAACAGCAACAGGTTAACCAAACAGATTGTTAAGCATCTTTGGGACAAGATGTCAACAACAGGACAGATTCAAGTAGTTAGGAAAGATTTGGAAAGAAATACAAGAAAAAGACCCAGCAGAATGAAAGGATTTCAAGACAAAAGGGTTGCAAATGGAAGCATTCCAAGGCAGGAAGAAGAAGAGGAAGACAGGGTCAGAATGGTCTGAGGAAGAAAAAAGGATAGATAGTGAAGACGAAGGAAACCTGGAAGAAGAACAAAGGAGGAAGCATTGAAATTAGTATGTGGTCATTAGATACCCCAAACAGAAAAACAAAAAGAAGGATGTCTGTGATGTCATTAATATAGAACATCAATATCAAGGGCCCCACACACTTTCTTGGAGCACATCTACAGTTACATCTACAATGTTCCATATAGTTCTATGCAGTGACCTATGTACTGATATATCTTCAGCCTTGTCACAAAGTTCATTTCATTTGTACATTTTTTTTAAACAACCCATCATCAATGCATTATGATGTTGGTACATCATTAGAACATTAAATGTTGGGAGCAAAAAAAGAGAGACGTCTTAAGTGAACACTGTGCACTGTGTTATTGTTACTTATGCAGCCGATACCAATAATGTAACAGTGAGTACACAATGTATGCTTTAAGTCAGCCTTTCCCATCATTGTGTTTTGTGTTGTTGGGGGCATTACATGTGATCTAAGACAAGTTCATATGCCTAGGGATCAAAGGATACAGTGGTCTTTTCCACCATTATTACAAAGTACATTACCTTGTTCTCACTTAATGTGGACACATTCATTTAGGTAAATTGTCATTCTATGAATATTATGTTGACACAAAGCACTGCTACATTTTAATTTATAATGGCTAAATGGGCAAAATGAGAACAGTGGTGTTTATGAATAAGTGGTTTCAATGGTAACGTTTTCACCATCTATGGGGATAATGCCATGGGACAGAGCATGGCTAGGAAAGTTTTTCTAATTTAAAGGAAGATTGTTTTGACATTATTGACCCTCCATTTTCAGAAAGTTGGGATGGAAGTCATTAAAACGAAGACGATCTTCATTGCGGCGAGATCTATTTACGAAATTTAAATCATCAACTTTCTCTTCTGAATGCGAAAATATTTTGTTGAGACCAACCTACATAGGTAGGAATGATCATCAAAATAAAATAAGAGAAATCAGAGCTCCAACAGAAAGGTTTAGGTGTTCGTTTTTCCCATGCGCTCTTCGGGAGTGGAATGGTAGAGAGATAGTACGATTGTGGTTGGATGAACCCTCTGCCAAGCACTTAAATGTGAATTGCAGAGTAATCATGTAGATGTAGATGTAGGTGACCATGTGGTGTACTATGAGTTGCTTGCATGAGGTGTAACTTTCCTGTTGGTATTTATTGCCAACAACAGACATCTTGCAGATGTAGTCCCAGAAAAACAACCAGGAAGACTGTGTGAAGTGGTGCTATTCCACAGTAACAGTCACCAGCATTCTGCTAGACTGGCAACAAACACTATAGAACAACTGGTTTGAGAAGTCATTTTGCACCCACGTTTTTCACCTGATCTTGCACCCTCAGATTTTATCTTCTCTGCTCTCTGTTCAATGATCTTGACATACTTCCTTTGGGGTGAAAATACACTTTGAACATGGCTCTTTGCTACAAAATCACATGATTTCTACAGTTGTGGATTCAGAAAGTTATCCCAACAGACTGAAGTGAACAGCGAAACAAATTATATTATTTATGATGATTTAAGTCTCCAGTATGTATAGTCTGAGTTTTTTTAAGTTGTAGGTAACACTACAGTGTTATGCATCAGCCTAAGACGTTCGATTGGCCATGAAAGGGTTAATGTGGAAATAAGCAGTAAAAGGCTAAGCCTGGAATAACATTTGTTGCGTTCTGTCCCTCTGCCAATCAGATAAATTGTCATAAACCTGCAGGCCAACTGCGTGAGGAGTTGTGGTGGACAGATTTAATGCAAATGTCATAGAGGGGATGGGGTGGCAGAGGGTGTAACATAGAAGGTACAGGTACACAGGTACACAGGTACAGGTACAGGTACAGGTACAGAGCTAGGCATGGGAAAGGGCAGTGTAGGGGTAGCTAGTACTGAGGGAAGGATTGTGAAACTTAAGTTAAGGGGAACTCCAAAATTTTCAAATTAGGGAAGCTGGTATGGGAGTAGAGGGGGTGAGAGGAGTATGAGATGGGTCTTGAGAATGCAGTACACAAGTTGTGAAGCCACCAACAAGTCAGCCACCTTGTACTCAGTAGCATGTTGTCACCGGGTAGTCAATAACACTCTTGGCAGGTGGGGGATTGAGAGTAACTGTGTCACCCAGATGGGTCAGGCTATTTCACACGTCAGTCAGGTGGCAAAATTCATTACTACTTATCGTAGTGTGCCTATTTGTAATGTTTGCTTAACATTACAATGACAAATTTCTAAATGTCAATTTGGTACTTAAAAATTTGTCTTCTTTCTCTTTGACCACATTTCCCTCACAATCTACCACAGTACACATTTTCAATGCAACTGCACATTTGTAACGTTTTCAATGAAACTGCACATTTTAACCAATCTTTCATAGTTACAATAACACCGCCAATTTTCAGTATGAATTACGTATGACACAATTAACATCCAGTGTTAAGTTATAGTATAGAATTTTGAAAAACTGTTTCACAAAAATTATTTAGCACACCACCAATGGAATATTAATGTCAAAGAAAAAGAATAAAAAATAAAGTACCACTAAATAAAATATTAAAGTCGTAACTTTAATGTGTAATTAAGCTACTGAAGAAAGCAAATATCTCACCTGCCAACAGCTCCTCCATTCTCAACTTCTGCGGCATCTGCAAAAATATTAAGAATCTGAATAACTTTACATCAACATAATTTGAGTGTAAATCAAACATCTTGAAATGTGGCAGTGGTTGTCATCTCACTGCACATGCTCATTTTAATGTCAAGAAGTTGCTAAACTAAAATAGTGATGGAGATTAGGAATCAGGTGCTGTGGCAAGTACATACATGTGAAATTTTATAAAAGTGAGATTGATGAAAACTGCATAATGATCCAAGTGAAGAACCACAAAATATTTTAATTGTCTGAATTCATTACAGCTGCCATATACAGCCACTGTCACAGAGAAGGACAAAGGTGCCCACAAAAAGCAAGTCAACATTGGTGTTTGGAGGCTGGTGTAAGGACACTGCCAGTGACTGAAATAAAGGTACAGCATAGTTTGCTGGAATGAACACCCCTCATGAAAGGGGAAAGGAATAACAGACCATTATAAAATTACAGACTGTCACAGTTAGGAGATAGAGAAATTATGTCATGTACAATTCTGATAGTGTCTCCATTGGATTTGAAGTTACTGAGAACCAGCAGATCCCAAAGTGTTGAGCCACAGCAGTTCACATGGCACACGTCGCAAATGACATGCCATGTAGTGTAGCAGAGTTGTGGCAGCTTACAACTATGTGACTCACTTTCTTTTGTATTAGTAGTGTGGTGTTGATAGGAAGCCATAAAGGCCACATGAATACCGAGAATCCTGATCGAAACACTTTAAACCATCTGCAAGTACTGTAATGACTGCATACCTACAAAACTGGAGGACACTGGCCTCAACAATACATTATGATTTTATGAGCTTTGTCTACTTAGGGGTGTACTAACCTGTTCCAGAGTGTTGTTGTGTTAGAGTAATTCTTCATCAAAGTTCATATTTTCCATTCCAACATGCTAATAGCTGCCCCAGAGGTAAGGAAGTTTAACGTGTTGAGGGGATGCCCACAGATACTTAACATGCGTGGCCAGCACATAAGTTTTCATTTCAATTGAGTCACACTACCCTGTTAGGGAGCTTCTTACAGATGCAAGCAGTTTGTTCAAGGTACATTGTTGGTTAGGGTTTGGATAGTTATTTTCTATGTGAATTATGTATTTTGTGTTGATTAGCACATGCTCAGCTAGCCCCCAAACTACACTCAATAGCTCTTGTTGTTCACACTGCTACAGCAGACTGCAATGTGATTGAAATATAGCACTGTAGGCATCCAAATCGCTATTGATGGCATTCTCCTGTAAAAGTGCATCAGTGGCAACTGGCATCAGTGTATCAGCCTCACTGATTTGTACCTGTACACACAGAACAAGGGAGACTGGTGTGTTTCATAGTGAATGACTAGGCGGAAGCCACTTCATACTGTGGACAGTGTTAAGGTGATATGCAGAAAAGTATATCTAATTTACAAAGAAGATAGTGTAGGTGTCTTGAAGTGTACTATGTGACATTGGTAGCAATGATATATGGCATCATAAATCACAAATACTGTAACAGCCTAGCACATATTCATAGTAACACTGCAGAGAGCAACAATGACTGCATGAAGAACCAGCATAAAGGTGTGGGAGTTTAAACAATTGGAAAATTTTATATCCAGCAACTAAAGGAACTATATGCCGATTTGGATACACAGCTTAACCAACAAAACTATCATCAACAAGTGTGGTACTCAGTACTAATGACTTAACATCAGGCATTCCTTTCAGGGACTGCTGTTACAACTTTTACAAGAAACTAATGTAACATTTACACAAAATCCAACTGCAATGTAAATTTGGATTCCTTGACACGCATAAGGCAAGTCCTACATCACTTGGAGGGGAAAGGAAATTTCAAAACTGAAGTCTTTAAAGTAATCTGTAAGAGCACAGTTTGACAGAACTACAGGCAACGCATCATTATCCCATTTTGGTATATTCGAGCATTTAATTGGGAAGCTGTTAGAGCAGTTGCTGTGGACAATTTTGAAGCAACTTTGTATTTTGGCCATGCATATCTCTGTGGTCATGGCTAACAGGGATGGATGCTGACATTATGACAGCAGCAACACAATGTGAACACATCCAATAAAGAGAAAACTGTAAATAAGAATTTTTTGTCGACTAGTGAATTGAGCAGGAGCATAATTGGACAGGGGCAGCCCAACAACTAGGGTCCCAATGGCAGTCAAAACAAAGAAAATACAAGAAATTAAAATGGAAACAAAAACTGGAAAAATAGGTAAAAACATCTGACTAAACACGTCCACAAATGTCCATAGCTCATTGAGGGGCTACAGCAGTGGTCTGGAATTAGTCCTCTGAAAGTGAACTAAATGGATTTTGGTCCACTCAGCTTGTGTCAACTGCTAACAGGATGCGGCTTAACTTCCAGCACTGCAGTACCTCATGAGAAACAAGTACTTTTATTCACTCTGTGAAGGCAGTACAGAATTCTCTGACCAGTCATTTGCACCGAAGTTGGTGGCGGTGACTGCACTGAAGTCATTCCATGTGGTACTGTGTTACAATCATTACTGCATGCCTCCTACCAGATTTAAACACATGATAATGAATTTAATAATGGTTACCGAGAGCCAAGGCTGCTTGCACAAGGTAGACCAGAGTGGAGAACTGCATCAAACCCCATTCGGACTGACAATAACAACAACAACAACAACAACAACAACAACAACTGCAGTCCATAAAGTGGGTGAGTATGAGCCAATACCAAGTGGTGCTTACTTTACAAACCGATTTTCTGCTACATCACTTCCATACTGACTTCCCTCCCACCTGCCCTACCTCCCTCCTTTCGCACTTCAGTTCTGCAAGTATGAAGTGTCTGAGATGAGTGGCAGTATAGTTACTTCCCACTCACCAAATCTATCACTCTTACTGAAGGGTGCAGTGATGTAAGACAGATTGTGATTTAGTAAGGAAATAGAGTGCACAGTCTTGCTATTGTTAGGTAGCACTGATTGGGACAAATGACCGCCAGTCAAGATCAGATGGCCTCTAACAAAGCTGTGTTTAGTCAGGCTGTGGAGGATGCATGGGGAAATTACATGATGCAGTGTCCACAGTCGTATTTTTCCTCCATTACATGAAGGAAGAACAATCTCTGGACAAAGTTCATTGCTGTAGCCCAGGATTCAGACAAGAAATAAACACGTTTTGTCCAACAGAAATTAAATGTCATATTGTTTCTTATTCTACATACAGCATGAGGAAACACATGTACTCCATCAAATAAATGCAGCATACAGACTTATTTCCATATATAAACACCATTTAGAAACTACAAATTATCCTACTGCACTGTTTTCTTATTTGGTCACGAGAGACTTTCCAATTTGTAATTTGTCTATGCGTGTGTGTGTGTGTGTGTGTGTGTGTGTGTGTGTGTGTGTGTGTGTGTGTGTGTGAGAGAGAGAGAGAGAGAGAGAGAGAGAGAGAGAGAGAGAGAGAGAGAAGATATATTTTGCACATTTTTCGTCGAGTCTGATGGGTGGCAATAGAGTGGGAGAGAGATGAATTTGACATAACAAAAAATAGCCCTAAAAAGGGGCACTCTTGATTTATTCATTTCATGTATGTAGGCAGATAGCAAGTAAAGAGAATGTAATACTCAAAATATTAAATTAAAATAAATTTATTTCAGGTACAAGGATAATGCCAACTAGAACTAGCTCAAATTTCCTTCTCTCATCTTCCATTTTTTTCCGTCACCAAGAGATTTTGTGCTGGCTCTCACTGACAGAACACTGCACAGCAGAACAAGGAAAGAAAGTAAAATGTTCTCAGTCCGTAACATTTTATTCAGAATGCCCCATTATTTCTGACTTCATTCATGCACCCTGGCACTGAACCTGTGAGGCATTGGACCCATTTGTCAGAAGAAGCAACCCCACCGAGGCTTCAAAGAAAGCAGTCCAAAAGTGCATCAGCTATAAATGGTGTGTTTCATAGCCAGTTCTCAGTGTGTTCATGCTACTTACACATAATTTCCATTGTGCTCATGTGAGCAGTCTCTCACAGGCAGTCCATTACATTAATGTCTATGTTGGACAGCTGCAGTTGAATGAGCGGACCTATACACAAGTGAAAATTATTCCTGTAGCATTAATTCCCCTCCACAATATAGCATTCACACTAAATGCAGCACCACTTTCTTCAAAATATGGGCATACGGCCTGCTACTGAGGAAGCATTCCTGCTCCTCTCACAGAAATCTGTTGCCCCCAACGGGGAAACCAACGCCCCCAACGGGGAAACCAACGCCCCCAACGGGGAAACCAACGCCCCCAACGGGGAAACCAACGCCCCCAACGGGGAAACCAACGCCCCCAACGGGGAAACCAACGCCCCCAACGGGGAAACCAACGCCCCCAACGGGGAAACCAACGCCCCCAACGGGGAAACCAACGCCCCCAACGGGGAAACCAACGCCCCCAACGGGGAAACCAACGCCCCCAACGGGGAAACCAACGCCCCCAACGGGGAAACCAACGCCCCCAACGGGGAAACCAACGCCCCCAACGGGGAAACCAACGCCCCCAACGGGGAAACCAACGCCCCCAACGGGGAAACCAACGCCCCCAACGGGGAAACCAACGCCCCCAACGGGGAAACCAACGCCCCCAACGGGGAAACCAACGCCCCCAACGGGGAAACCAACGCCCCCAACGGGGAAACCAACGCCCCCAACGGGGAAACCAACGCCCCCAACGGGGAAACCAACGCCCCCAACGGGGAAACCAACGCCCCCAACGGGGAAACCAACGCCCCCAGGAAACTGACAATTGGCTAGTACTACTTGTTGTCACCACTTATTCCCCATTATGTCTGGACCCTCGCGGCTGTTGAACTACTGTTTGGTCTTGGGAAGACACCTTATCTGTGAAAAATACATTTTTCCACACTGCATTCAGATGGAGCTCTGTGGCTGCCAGCCAGTGTAACATTTCCTCACTGATTTCCTGTTTTATATTCGATCATTGTGAGTGCAGTACAGCTTTCCTTGGCCCTCAGTGAACTGCATCATTGGAACTGGGAATTTCGTCACTCACTACAACTGCTTCATATCTAGGGGAGGGATTAGTTGGCTCTTACATGCAAGCTATGTGTCATCCTGCTGTGTGTTCAGTATCTTGAGCCAGGCATTCTGCTGATAGTGCCTCCTTCAACAAAATTCTTTAATATTCTGTTTACAGTAGGGGTAGACTTCTGACATTCCAAAGATTCATCAATCACACAGATTGATATTTTATCCAAAGTTCCCAATACTCAGGCAACTTACATTCCCATAGTCACCCTTTAGGTGAATTTGTATAGCTTTAAAAATGCACGTTACTACCCCTTAATATTTGTCATGTCAACACAGGATACATAGAAATTCATGACTCTGCCAGATATGTGACATGCATGGATGGAAAGTCAAATTATCCGCATACTGCGGACGTTTGCTTAACCTTGCACAGCTTACACTGAGGACAGGCCACATATTTGAACAAAATTTCCTTAAACATTTTTGACATTTAGAGAGAAATCAGCATTGGACTAATATGCCATTTCTGATGACTAACACCTCTGACAATACCTCAGTTACAGTCATCCACTCACAAGCAGCACCACAGGAATATCACAGTCAAGCAAACATTAATGGTTTGAGTTGCAGCCAGGGCATGGGTAATGACAACCAAAGGTGTATTCATTTATTTCTTATGTCTATTACTAGTAATTAGGGTCTCAGTGATGTTCTAAGCCCTTCCATGACATCTTCCACTGATCTGTGCCCGCAACTATTGTTGCTATGATGGTCTAACACAAGACTGCAACTCACCTCGCCATCATCTTCCTTATCTTCCCCTTCTCCCTGTTCCCTTTTTCGAGCACGATACGCAGTACACTAGGACTCCCATACAAGACAAACATCGTGTGATGAAAACCTGAATAGTATTGTAAACCCCGTGAAGAAATTTGATTTCTTTTTTTGCTGTAGAACTGTTTGTGGAAGTGCACTCACAATGTTGATATTGTGCTGGACTATACACAAGCACTGTAATGGAAAGTGAAGTTATAGTTTGGCACATGTGACAGATGAGATCTGATGGAATGTGATGAAATGTTTTGTTGCAACACGTGGCTTACCTAGGCCTGCAACTGGATGATACTGTGAATCATTAGTTTTACTGTTTCTATTCTTTGCCATGAGGTCTGGTTTGTGTTCAAATAGCTATATCAAACTTGGCACCCATTCTACATCTACATCAGTAAAGGCACATAAGTGAGTACTTAAGATGCCAGCATCCGAGTTCAAATGCATCTGGGAGCTTTTAATTGTTGGCATTCTTTTTTCTGGTAGTTCATAACAGATCTAATAGATTATAGTTAATATTCTCTGACAAGTAGCTGACCCAGTAATGTTGCTTAACTAATTTGATAATGCTGCCTGCCCATTCATTAGAGCTTTAATGGCTGTTCAGAAATGAATTTAACAATACCAAGGAAGGCACACAGGCGTGACAAAAAAACTGTAAGAAAGTGAGCTCTCAGTGAACAAGGCCTCTGTTATATATAGATAACATACACTCACATACTCACGCAAATGCAACTCTCACACATGTGATCACACTGTCTGGCAGCTGAAGCCAGGCTGCGAGCAGTTGCACATGATGAGACAGGCAATCATGTGGGGGTAAGGAGGAGGCTGGGACAGGGTGTGGGACGGTAACAGTGTAGGGGTGGACAACAGTAGACTGCTGGAGATGACCTGCAGGAGACAGGACATCATAAGGTTAAAGGCAATAGCAAAGAGGGTCACACTCAAAACAGTACCCTGAGGCACACCAACTTCCTGGTAAAGGTTTCTGACAAGGCAGTACCAACATTCTTTGAAAAATCAATACTTTAAAAATACCTGAAGGACATGTGGCATGTGGCCTCAGAAGTGCCACATGTAGAGAGATCAAGAATACCCATCCTTCAGAAGGTGTTTTAGGCTTTCTGCAAATTTAAAAACACTGCCAATGTCTGATATATCCACAGAAAACCATTCGCGACAAAAGTTGACAAAGTGATGAGATGGTCAGCTGCAGGACGGCCTGCTCAAAATCCACACGGTACAATGGTCAGTGAATTGCCACACTCTAGTCACTATACCAGCCAGGCATGAATTACATGTTTCATCAGTTTGCAAACACAGCTTGTGGGAGAAATGGGGCAGTAACTAGAAGGAAGGTATTTTTCCTTACTGGGCTTGGGTATGGGTAAGGGTAAGGGAATGACAGTGTCTTTATGCTGGCATCTGGCAAACTGCGCCCTCTGCCCAGATTCAGTTGTACATAAGAAAGAGCAAGTGCTTGCCCACAAAAGAAAGGTTTAGCAACATCTGAATGCAGACATCGTCCAGCACTGTGTTGGAGGATCGATATGAAGTGAGAGCAAGTTCTCGCCCCCTCATACTAAAGGCAGCTTGTAGCACTCGCTAATCTGCCAAAATAAGGGTACTACCCAAGCCTCCTCCACTTGTTTCTGGTGGAGGACGGCAGAATGATAGTGGGTGGAGCTTGAAATCTCCGCAGAATAGCAGCCCAATGGATCTTGGTCCTGCAGGGCCCATGCAACAGATGAGGTACTGGAACTGTTAGAAGAACTAGTTAAGGAAATCTAGCTAGATTTTTGCTATCCTGAAGGGTGCAACGACACTGTGCATGCAACTGTTCATAATGAATGCAGTTTGCCATCATAGAATGATGGTTAAAAACATGGAGAACACATCTCTGCATATGAGTTGAGTCACAACACAGCTCAGTCAATCAAGGCACTGGGACATGGCACAGTAAAGATGAAGTGCGAGAATGGAATATTGTGTGGTGGTAATGATAGCATTTGTAAGATATTCTACCTGGCATCACAACTGGAGAAATTATGTTACTCAAAGGGTGCCAGGGAACAGTAAATCTCTAGTCATCCCTAGAAAGTTGCCATTTGGGTGTGCATATATGTGGGGTAGGAGTCAGAAAATGGATAGCAAATGGTAAATGGTTGCTCAAGTACATACTAGAGACAGTGATGAGATGATGGGCAAATTGGGCAGTGCAGGAGATTTCCAGTTATTGGTAGGAGTGCATGTAGTATAAAAGGAAGATGGGTACTCCCACAATAAGGCAAATGAGGTTAAGGTGACTTGAGAAGTTCAGCCTAGAGGGCACCTCTCTGTCAGGTTCTGGGAGATTTCCAAAGGGAATGGTGTGCATTACAGTCAACGAGCAGCAGAAAGGGGTGAGGGAGTTGGCCAGTAAGCTGGAAGAAGAGTGTCCATGACACCAAATGACTGAGGGATGTAAACAGTACATATGGAAAAGTTCAGGAGAGGAAGTAAAATGCGGACAGGAATAGCTTCAAGCTGGGTAGTCAGGGAGAAGGGTTGACTTTGAACGTCCTTCCATATGAGCAGCATGACTCCCCTCTCTCCTCCTACGATATGGAATGCCATCTTTGGAGAGAGGGAGTCAAAGCAGACTGGGAAGAAATACAAAAGCTCAAATCAGTCTTGAGGATGCAATTTTGTTTCCTGCAGGCAGAGAACTAGCAGAGGCTGTGATTCCAAGAGCAGCCGCAAGTCATCTTTTTGGATTGAAGGCCACCAATATTCCATTGGAATAATGTCATGATTAGGAAAGAGGAGGAGGGAAGAAATGGAGAGGTGGCACCTCAGCGGCCAGTCCTGTGTTACATTCTTGACTGCATTTACATAAACTTATGGCTCCTCTTTTTTGGTTTCTTAAACATTTTATTTTATCTGACACATTCCATGACCTTTAAGATTTGTGCCACATATTGGTCCTAAACAACAAGATGTATGAAAAAGAAACCACTTACTGGATAAAGGACTGTTTGCCATGGTCATGGGAGCTGGCAAGTAAGTCAATGCAAGATCTGAAAGATCACAAGAATGATCATTCGATTCTGTTTAATGTACCAGAGACCTATATTAATATTACTGAAAGCAAATCCCTAACGACAAAAGTAACTAAACACTTACTTTGAAATCACACTGCACAAATTGTGATGCACGTGCTTAAGTACACTAAGGTAGTTTTATTGAATTACTAATCAACACATGTCAAACATAACAAACACTATGAGAAGTATACCTCTCAAAGTAGTTCACTTGATAGTTATTTCACAAGCAGGAAAGTATTTTCAGAAGAGTTTAGGAAGTTTGACAGGCCATGAATGTATGGAGGAGAATGAGTCTGATATCATTCTAGAAAGGTACTTTGAAACGTGTTTGCGATTGCGAGTACCTGTCATTTGTGTTTGTGATATTTGCTCAAAAATGGGGAAATCTCAGTTCCCAATTGCAATCAGTAAGCATTTTAGACAACAGTAAGTGGTAAGTGTCGATTTTAAGGAATATTTATTGTCATGTTTAATGAGTATCAACTATGGTGTAACACATCGCTTTGGTAAAGGTGTACATCTCACAATGTCTATAGTACCGATGAACAATGGTTACCACAACAAAGTGATTTTTTTTTAAATTCAAATGGTGGCTTTAAACTTTTATACCCTTCTCTGTTGTGCATAATGTGGTTTCACCGCCAGACACCACACTTGCTAGGTGGTAGCCTTTAAATCGTCCGCGGTCCGGTAGTATACGTCGGACCAGCGTGTCGCCACTATCAGTGATTGCAGACCGAGCGCCACCACACGGCAGGTCTACAGAGACTTCCTAGCACTCGCCCCAGTTGTACAACCATCTTTGTAGTGATGGTTCACTGACAAAATACGCTCTCATTTGCCGAGACGATAGTTTAGCATAGCCTTCAGCTACCTCATCTGCTACGACCTAGCAAGGCGCCCATATCAGTTACTATTGATATTGTGAATCATGTACCGTCAAGACAGACGTTCATCATTAATGGATTAAAGTTAAGTATTCCACCAGCTATGTCCGTATTTATAAATTCTAATTTCCTTGTCCTGTTCCAGACCTCACGCCAGCCTGCGTGAGTTAAAATGCATGCATTTTGGCCTCCTCTAGTAACACCTGCCAACCACAACACACAAAATCTAGTGGAGATTGATGCAGCACTTCTGCAGGGTGATATAACGATAATTAGTTTATCGTTCTTCACAGTTCATGATGATTTCAGTGTTTTATTCTATCATGATGATGATGATGATGATGATGATACCTGGTTAGGGGGCACTCAATGGCGTGGTTATCAGCATCCACACGAATTCCCAAATTTTACATGGTCCAGCCATGCCACTTTCACAAATGATGATGGCAACACAAACAACCAGTCCATGGGTTTATTCCTTGCTGTCTCATTCTTGTTCAGCAATGTGCCTTCCCCCTAGAACTGTCAGCATCATGACAACTGCCATTACATCAGGAGAACGAAGATGAAGTTGAGCTGTCAGTAAGATTCTGTACACTAACCAATGACACATGACTTGACAATAATTAAAGAGAGTTACTTGTTTTAAATTAAGAGCCAGTAGATGAGTGGTCTTTGAGATATTTTTTGCGTCATTTAGCAGGTAATTTAGACTTGAGATAGCATTTCAGTTAACAGTGCAAAAGAAGTTGCAAAGTTTGTGATGTCAGGAAACAGACTGCCATGGGAGACGCAATGAGACTGAAATGGAGATGAATAGGATATTAATAAAGGAGTTTATTTGATTAAGCAAGTGGGTAGTGTGCAGAGTAGCTCAGAAGCGGAGGAAGTATTTTAACGGTTCAAAGCCCTGAGCTGATGAAATATGTCCTCACCCTGGGAGGAGGCCGGTGAAAATCACACTTGCACTGCCAGTCTCATACGTGCTGCCGCTACTTTCACTCACCTGAGCGATGGGACGTGTGCCTTCCTCCTCAACAGGGCCTGATTGACAAAAAAAGAATTTGCTTGTTAATATAAAAAATACTTTATCTGCACATGTAAAACAAACTAGTGATAAACTAAGTTTGTTTCAACATGACCTGATAAAGAACAGAATCAACTGTTTCTATCTTTTAGAAAACCTACGGATCAGTGTATAATTGAGCATCTAATCTACTCAATTATAAACAACCATCAATATTCCAGAAAGCCAGAACTTTATTCCAGTTGCACGCTGGCTATCTGAAGACTGGCAGGGACAAATAAATGTTTATTGTCATCATTTCACATAATTATTGATCAAATTTTAAAATTTAAAATCCTGTAGTTATCTGCTTAATAAAACATACAATCTTATGTTACACAGTTAATACTCTGTGTCATGTTTAACATTTAGGAACTGTGTGTAAGCTTGTTTATGCACCTTCACTAATTGCATTCATGTACCGACATTATATTCATCCAGTATTTGGCAATGAGAGCACTTAGTGTTTTGCAGAAAACTTCACCAATAATTTTAAATTAACATGAATTTCTCTCACAGATACCCCACAGAAAGTAATAGCAAAAATGTTTATCACTTACCACATTTTTGCTGTTTGTGCAGTAATAATGCCACATCAAACACATTCAATGTAACACTCCTTTCTTTACTTACAGATGGGTACAAGTAGTGACAAGAATGAGTGGCAGGTGAGGCAGATTATTTCTCAGGTGGATTTTTTGTAGAGGTGAGACAGAAAGAAAATCTGATGCGTATGGGAACAGGATGGATTAGGAGACATAATAGGAATGAGGTGGAAGTGGGTGGTGTAGCATCTGGCTGGTGGCTTACAATCCTGCCTTATGCCACACAACAGAGGTATGTCAGTTGCTGGCATCTTAACAGGCTTGAAACTGAAACTCACCCTCTGTGCAGCAGATCTTGCCAATGACAGCCACTGCATGGTTTCCACCCTGGAGCCATGCGACACTGGACAACTTAACAGTATTTCTCCACTACATAGCCTTTGTAGGGGAATGTACAGTGGCTCACCAGCCAACCCAAGTTCCAGACTCGACATCAACTATCTACTTTGGAATGCATGACTTCGTCAGAAAGTTGTTTCATTTGCTTCATGTTGGCATGTACCATCTGTGCCGCAATGAAACTCTCTTCCTCTTGTCCACTCAGGAACATCTTTCTTCTTGTGCTTTTATAATTTCTTTTTTGTCTCTGGAAGCTTTTTACCAGTGTCTTGTGATCCATTAGGTAGCCATCATCTCTGTGTTCAAGTGCTTCTGCATAGTGTTTGAATGGTTTTGGTCCGTGTTCAAATGCCTTGTGCCACTTCTTTCTTTCATCCTGGTATCTTTCTGCCTGCACCATTCCACATCATCATCCCTCCTTACTGATGTCTTGGCCCAATTTCTGTATTTTTCTTCCAGGTGTGTGCCTCATGGATGGCACTGCCATCTCCTCCATGGGGATGACAGTTCATACTTTTGGCTGCTGTTACAGTCGAAACTTTTCCTCTGAGCACAGCAACATTGGAATCTAGGACATCATCAGTGCAGCTTGCAGTGCTCAGCGTAGCTCATATTAGTGACAACCTTACAGCATTTCAGGAGAATTTTTATGTTGCTTGCACTAGGAAGCTGTTTCACTTGCCCAACATTATCATGTGCTTTCTGTGTTGCAATGAAGTTCTAATGTTCATGGCTACCTGAGCACATCTCTCTCCTTGTGCATGGATCATCCACATTAGGTGGGACATATGACCACGAGTGTGGGCGGCAGATGAGGCAAGGCAGCTCCCTGCTGGACTCCCTGCAGAGAGGTGAGGCAGAAAGACTAACAGATTGGTCTGGGATCAAACTGTAGTGAAAGTCTTGATGGGAAATATTTTATGAACAAAGGTACTGGCACCAGAGACAAATTTAGTGAACAGGAAGTGATACTGTATTATCAGCCATTCTCTCCAAAAGTATTGACACATTCATCCCACGTGCTTCAGTTGTTTCCACTCTACTATACACTCCCAGCACCTTCATTTCAGAGGTGATCAGCTTTCATATGTTATAAAGTAGATCATAGAAACCTTATTTCTGCTGAGTGGATTCTTGATAACCACCCTACCCATAATTCAAAAGACAGCTCCATAAATAATTGTAAACAATTAATTCCAAGAAACTACTGAGACATTCGAGACAAAATAAGGAAAAGAAAACAAATGTCTCCAGTACACTATCTCATGAGAAAGAAGAAAAACAGTACATCAAAAGAACAGTATCTGTACATTTGTGGTGGTAGATTTCCAACTACAGTCACGATTTTGATATGATTTTCATTAATAAAGACATGCATTAATTTTAGTTACAAGACACAGACATCAGTTTTCTTCACGAATGAGTTATCAGTGAAAATATATGTCAAATAGTATATACCTAGCAAATAATGTAACAAAGATAAATAATATCTACACTGTCGTTGCCATCCACAACTAAGCCAAAGATAGGAAGCTCCTTCCACAAAACATACTGTACTCACTTCGTTACCAACAAAGAAAAAAACACATTCTAGCATCACCTGTCAGCTTCTGGGTGCTAATTGTACATAAACTGAATAACAGAACACAGTACACAATGAAATGGGACATTCCTATGGTTGTGCAGATTCTGAAACAAACATTTTGGCAGCACCTTTATGTCTGATTGAACACAGAAAGATTAAGGGAGCCCCTGAAAATGTTAGTATCAAATAACTTATGGTAGTGCTGAACGCATCAGCTATGACCATTTATAAACTAGATTCACACCCCAATATTTCCATTTAAGTTACTACCCTAATAGGTTGTACAAAAATGTTCAGTTTTGAAATACAAATCATCCTCAGTTTCTTCTACTCACATCATTCATTCATTGGAGTCCCACTGTTTGATTAAGCCTCTTCCCTGGCTTCTCCTGGTATTCTGGTCTCAAGCTACGGGCATTGCAGCTTTTAGTCCATGTAGCCTGATATCCACTCAATGCCTCTCACCAGACTGTCACCTCAATGTTCCCCCCACTCACCTCTCTAGGATAGGAGCATGTAATTGTCTTATCCTATCTGTCACTCACTCCATGACTACATGTATCACTCATCTCC
This sequence comes from Schistocerca nitens, assembly GCF_023898315.1. Classification (NCBI taxonomy): domain Eukaryota; kingdom Metazoa; phylum Arthropoda; class Insecta; order Orthoptera; family Acrididae; genus Schistocerca; species Schistocerca nitens. The sequence continues at coordinate 1,157,614,102 of NC_064615.1, read as the reverse complement.
ACTACCTCCCCACTACGTCTCCACCTCCTGCCTGTTCCCTGTCTGTTTTTCGGTTTCCTTTTCCCTCCCAGTAATTCTCAGCACACATATTTCCACAGCTATATAGGCCATCTTTGTATTTCTGTAAGTCAGTAAATACTCGCCCCAAATCAAAGTCCTCAATATTCAAAAACATAAATATAATAAAATATATTGTGATTTCTGGATTCTAATTCAATTGTGTATGGTGGACTGACTAATGGGTTGCAGAAATCACATAGATAAGAACTATAAACACAATATCCAATCAAAATACCTGGGCACCCTTATGTAACGGGCAACTGAGCACTTTAATTCAATGAGAGGTGGAGCTACTATTATAGGAAGTGAAATGATAATTAAATGGGAACCCTAGCTGCAAACAGGCGGTGATGTACTTCATTGGGGTAATGTTGAAAATGTGTGCCCCAACCGGGACTCTAACCCGGGATCTCCTGCTTACATGGCAGACGCTCCATCCATTTAATTATCATTTCATTTCTAGCAAAGCTGCATGGTTATCCACGGTAATTGTTCTTTCGGGAACAGATACTACCATCATATATATTATAGGAAGTGGCAGGTAATAGTGTTTTGTAAGCAGAATTCATCAGTCAGGGATCTGAGTACACTGAACATGGACTTTTCTTTGCATTACACCTGAATAATTAACACAGGAATGCATTTCAGCCCTTCCAAACTTGCCCAAGTCAGCTGTCAGTGATGTGACAGTTAAGTGAAAATGTGAAGGAACAACCAATGCTACATGAAGTCCAGGCACACACAGTATGCTGATGGACAAGTGCTTCTATCATTGTGGTAGGAAATAGTAAAAACCAGCTTGCAGTTAGCTGCTGCAGTCACTCTTCAGTTTTGAAGTGCAGCTAGGAGCCAGCTAAGGAAATGGCTGTGTACAGGGAGTTAGAAAAACTGGTTACAATGGCTGAGCAGCTTCTGGAAACAACATATTTCTGTTCAACATAAAGTCACACTGACTGTAGCATAAAAACCTATGACTGCTGGTGAGTGGATGTGTGGAAACGAGATTTGGAGTGACAAACAGTGCTATACTCCGTGGGTATCTGACTGAAGAATTTGGATGTGGTGACTACTGAGTGAACATTATCCGCCATTACCTCTACTGCCAACAATGCAGTGCAGAGCAGGCAGTGTAACAATATGCAATTTCTCCTCTTTAACTTGTTCTCCCCTTATTGTACTTCAGGATATGATAAATGCAGAAGGGTAAGTACATATTTGACAGTATTGTGTACTATAAACAGCAGAGGAACAGTTCACAGACAACGACCGATTTGATCAGCTCAACACTTGTACCTCTGATGGATCAGCATTGTTAGGCAAAGGCTTATAACCAGTGGCATTCCTGAAGAAGGCTTGCCTGCCTATGTTCCAACCTGAAAGCAATGGATCGTCTTAGGGATTAGTTATAAATGGCATTTTCACTCCATACCCTGTGTCCAACATTTCTACCTTGTCGGCTATCAGCTATCAAGGAAGAATGGGGTGGCATCCACCCACAGAGATTTCGAAATGTCAAAGCGTCTCCAGAAGAGTTGAAGTCCTCATAAAGGAGAACACAAAATCTTAATGTCCACTAATAGGTGTTGTAACGGTACATATTAAAGGCTTTACTTTAATGAAGTATGAGATCCCTTCCAAATTCAACCAGTTTAACGAGTATTTATGATTATAGAAAAGTTATTGTGTATGTTAACAATGATTGCACAACATGTCTCCATAAACAGTCAACCCATTAAATTATACTGGATAACTGACCCACACAAAAGTTTATATCACTTGATCACTGATACAGCAAATGTCATCATGAAAAACACTAAGTTTATCTTAAATAATTAATATGAAGTACAAAAAATAGTGACCAACTTAGGTATTTGGGATCTCCTTAAATAAAAATCACCCAGTGAAACCTATTTGTTCACTAGGAGCGTTTTCACTCAGTATTCACGTAATCAATCCTATTTTAGACGAAAACCAATGTAATTATTAATAATTCGTGTTACTTACTTATTTATGCAAATTAGAGAAGTCAATTGACAAACTTCTAAAAAACGACCTTTTTGTAACGAAGAATTATTCTGTCAAGTCAACTAATCTGTCTGTCATTTTAATAACATGTTAAATTATGTCACTCGATGCAAATTAATAACTTTTCTGCACAAATTATGATAACAGATGTACATGTGACTTATAAACTATATCTCTTTTTAGTAGTTCTTTGACAATGTTATAAATACAAGCAGCGAGAAGGGTCGAAAACCAGTCGGAGGCAGTCAGGGGCAGTCGGAATGTCACTTTGGTGAAGTGTGTTTCTGTGTTATTGTTTGGGATGGAAAAACAATGCAAAGAACATGTAAAGGAAGTACTACTTTGTGTTGTGTTATGGTCTTTGGTGGACAGTGGAATTAATATGGCCACTAAAGTAATAAATATTTGATATTTACATATGTGTTGGTTTCGCTCGTTCTTTATCATCAAAAGCACATGAAAAACACGGGACCTCATGTGTTTACCCTAGACAACCAGATTTAGAGCCAGCATCAGCATCGAGACACAGCAGCGATCCAGCAAGCAGCAGCGATTACTACAATACAATACATTGTAATGGCGCCAACCCAACATCAAGTGCTAACAAGCTCCGTAAATTGGAGTGAAATAGTGCGATTACAGCAATTAGCGATATCAACGACTCAGGCGGACCATTACAGTGTCCAGATACATTTGATTCTCTAGTGTACAGAGCAGGAATGTAAGCCTCCCACAGTGGGCTCTTACTCTTACTCACCAGGTGACTTCGCTGCACCTATGTCCCCAGTACTGGGTCCAGCCTCTGGTGACCGTAGCCGCTGTTGTTCTGCACTGCCTACTATTGTACACACAAAGAGTAAAACGTCTTTTAAGTACTTTATGTACTGCTTTAGTTAAGGCTACAATTACGTGTAAATTTACTCTTACTCACCAGGTGACTTCGCTGCACGTATGTCCCCAGCCCCAGTACTGGGTCCAGCCACTGGTGTCCGCAGCTGCTGCGGTTCTGCACTGGATACTATTGCACACACAGAGAGGAAAACATCTTTCAAGTACTTTATGTTCACTTTAGTGACATGCTCTTAAATTATGGCTGCAATTGAGGGTAAATTTGCGAATTTTATCATGAACAATGATGTACTGAGGCTATAACCAATCTCAGAAGCCATAGTTACGAAAAGAAATCCACATTCATGGCATATGGGAAAAAAAAAATTTAAAAAACTTTGGACTGTGTTCACTGGGCACCATGTTCACAGACTGTGCTTGTACGTACCACTCCAGAGGAGAGATGCACATATCAATGACTTCTTATCAATGAATGCCATTTTGAAAGAAGTGTTGTGTACACATCATGAAAAGAGCAATAGAAAACAACATGTCAAACATAAACGTACAGATATTGTTCATTAGTGTTATTTCTATTTTGGTTTGGTGACTTACATCAGGGGACAATATGCACCTTCAGCACTGTACAGCTATCACAGCAGCTTTGGGTGCCAAACTACATGTGTGAAAATAAGTATTCTGTGGGGTCACCACACTGTCCTGTAAAGCCATAGGCTGCCAAAGGAGTTATTTCAACAACTGATGTATGTTGTGAGACACAGAAGAGGAACCTTCAAAATTATTGTGAGTGTCTCTTTTATACTGAATGAAGGTGATCTTTTAGTGTAGTTCAAGAGTGTGATGATGAAGGGAATAAATAATTTGTTAAGTCAAAAGTGACATAGTAAGTTATTTATAAAAATGTGATGCATCAAAGGCATCAATTTTGAATTTTAAAGTAATTATAACAGAGTTTGAGAAGAAGTATAGAAGATAAGGTACAGAATATAATACATCATTGTATTAAATAGTTACACCACATGACACCTGACTGCAGTGTTAGGAGACAAACGACGTGAAAGGGAAGCTGTGCTGACAGAGGAGTGAGACAAGTGTCAGAGTTCTGCACAACTGAGTAAGCGAGCACAAAATGTGAGATCAGGAGGCCACAGCCTAACTTGATAGGCTGCCCACACCACCTGTCATAGCCATGCACAGAAGTTGTGACTGAGCCTTATACAATGTACAGATATAGTTTAAGTCCTTTTAGTCACACATATTATAAACTTGCCAGTCAGTACTATAGGCAAAATGTCAAAGGTGGTGGTGTATGCATTTATCTAAATCCCAAGCTTAAATTTAAGTTAAGATATGAGGCTAAACCATTAATCATAGAAAAGAAAGTAATTGTTGCAGCAATTTACAGATCACCATCTGGAAATACTGAAGTCTCTCTTAACAATTTGGAAGAAATGCTCGACATTTTTCTCAAATGAGAACTCTACCATAATTTTTGTGGTGACTTTAATATTAATCTATTGGTCCAGAGTTCAGTAAAATACAAGTTTTTAGACATACTAAAAGCTTCAACTTGTTTCCCCACATATCAGCTCCCACTAGAACAACAGATTCCAGTGAAAGCCTAATAAATAACATCTTCTCAAATGTGGTCACACATGAAGTTGCAGTTACAAATGTGAATATAGGATTATCAGATCATAATGCACTAACCTTTAATCACACTGCAACTCCCAAGGAGGGGAAAATAAAAAGGAGTACAAACGATTTTTCTCTACTGAAAATTGTAATCAGTTCAAAAATAATGTTAAAAATGCAGTTTGGCCAGAGGTCTTGGCACAAACAAACACAAATGATGCTTACAATACATTTGATTCCACTTTTATGGCATACTTTGAAATGTGCTTCCCAAAAAAGCTTTTGAGTTACAGATCATCTGGATCCAAAGGGACCTGGAGTACACCCGGAATTAAAACATCAAGTGAAACCATGAAATTACTAAGTTTAAAGTTAAAAACATGTCATGATTAGCAGTTTGTTGAGTATGTGAGAACATACAAACAGACTTACCGCAAAGTAATATCAAAAGCAAAATTATTAAGTAATGATAGATTAATAAGGCAGGCTAATAACAAGTCCAGAATGATGTGGTAAAAGAAAAAAAAAAAAAAAGAAAAAAAAGTTGGGTCAAACTAAAGAACAGGAAATCCATCTTAAAAATAATGAAAATATCCCCATTGGAAAAATGCCATGGCAATTAATGTAAACAATTATTTTGTTAATATTCCCCTTACTTTAAGCAGTAAATATAAGCAACATCCAACAGTGATGTCTCCAATGGTAAATACCAGCATGATGGCAATCCCAACAGACGAGCATGAAGTTCTAAAAGTCATTAAATGCTTGAAATCCAAATTGTCCTCCGGTTTGAATGATGTACCTGTATCAATAATTAAGAAAATTGCTCCATGTGTTGTCAAACCTATAGTGCACATAGCAAACTTGTCCCTTAATGAAGAGATATTTCCGGATAAACTTAAAATCTCTAAAGTGATACCTCTATACAAAAATGGTGACAGACATAATATAGAAAATTACCAACCTATATATCTCCTTCCATCCTTCTCCAAAATACTTGAGGAATTAATGAAAATCAGGGTTTCAAAATATCTAGAAAAACAAACTAATAAATAACAGTCAACATGGTTTTCGAGCAGGGCACATTACAGAAACAGCCATATTGCACAGAAATAGTAAGAATGTTCGAGTCAAATAAACAGGTTGTTGGAATTAATCTAGATTTAGCCAAAGCCTTCAATACTGTGAAAATGTAATATTACTAGGGAAACTTTAAGCAATATGCATCAGGGGTACCGTTAAAAATTGGTTTGAATCCTATCTGTAAAACAGGTCACAAGTTGTTGAGCTGAGGTCATCCAACAATCTTCACAATTTTAAACCCATATCTGAACCAAAACAAATTTAAATAAGTTTTCCTCAGGGCAGCATTCTGGGCCCATTGTTATTTCTAATTTATATCAATGACATACAGGCTCCAGACAGCTCAGCCAAAATTCTACTATTTGCAGATGACACGAGTATCATAATTAGTGATAAAAAAGAATCACTGTGCACTACAGCAGAAAAAATGCTCTCATACATACAGTCATGGTTTTATTCAAATAAGCTGACATTAAATAGAAAGAAAACGAACTTTATACAGTAAGAGAGCAAGTGACAAGTGGAAAATATGTGCCTTATCCTGGATAGCAAAGAAATAGAAAAAATGTGCACCACGAAGTTTCTGGGAATGCGAATTGACCAAGATTTCAACTCGAATGAATACAGTGTATATCTTACTCAGGAACTTAGCTCAGCATGTTTTGCCTTAAGAATAATATCCAAGGTATGTAGCAAGGAATGTATTAGAGCGGTGTAGTTATTTCCTATCAGTTGCTAGCTGTGGCATAAGCTTTTGGGGAGAAAACCAGGTCAAGACTAAATTATATTTTTATTATGCGAAAAAGAGCTATTCGTATCATGACACACAGCCCACCACAAACTCACTGCAGACCCTTATTCAGACAACTAAAGATACTGACAATACCATTGATATATATCTTTAAATGCCTGGAAAAGATCAGTAAAAATAACTGCGATCTCCAAATCAACTCAAGCTACCATGATCACAATACAAGGCATTGTAAAGACTTCCACATTCCCTATGTAGCAAAAACTAGAAGTCAGAAACATGTTAGGCAATTAAAGAATTGAAAGGCAAAAATAATTTCAAGCATTAAGTAAAAAAATACTTGATGGAAAAATGCTACTAGAGTAAGCAGATACCCGTCTCAGACTGTGGATTGAAACCTGTACTTATTTTTAAAAAAATTTAAACTAATTTAATTGTGTTTTCAACATCATAATTATGGTACTTATGAAAAATCTGTTAAATATCTGTAATACGTTTTGTGTACAAGGCGTAGTTCATGATCTGTAATTGTTTATCATGAGCACGTACTTTTGTTTTTGTGTAATAAGTTCTTGTACACTACTTATGTACTATGTGTATGTAATTTGTTTTGCTGTTTGTATATGTTCTTCCATTTATTTTGTGTAAGTGTTGTTATGAGTTACGTGTAATCAAATGACAAATCCTATATCACATATGTGATCTATTGGATGCTAAATAAATAAATAAATAAATAAAGTAAATAAATAAACAGACATCCAAAGGAACAGACACCACACTTTTATAAATATTCATGCCTGATGTAATATTGGCCTTTCAGTCCAAATGCACTGCAATGTCAGATATCCCACAGAAATACAGTAGACCTGCAAGCAAAGAACGCTAATATACAGGGTACACTACTGTGGAGATTTGAGTTAGGAAGGAAACAGACTGATACCAAGAGTATCAAAGAAATTTTCATCTGTCTCTTATCAGTTTTTTCAATGCCCTGTTGCAATAGAAGTCAAATTTCTTTCATCAGGCCTCAATAATGTTTCACTCCAAAGACATTCAACATGTCTATAGTGCTTGGCTACATCCAACAATGTCTTCTCATTTATGTGTAAATAATCTTGCAACATGAGACAGCCAATGCAGTGAGGAGTAAGACTGGAGTCAATGTGTACACATTGAAGAAGTAAATAAGGGTGATCTAATCAGTGAAGTATATAGTACATTTTGATTGGTTATGGATGGTAAGATAAAGTCTAGTAGGTACATATTGCACATATACAGCCTTGCATTATTGTGTTTACAGTCAGGAACCACTCATTTAAAGCAACACATTTGTGATAAAACCCACACTGACACAGCTCCTTCAGAGATACTGGAAGAAATAAACAATAGTATAACACGGAAGTGTGTTGCAATGTGTGCCAAAGACAGGGGTCCTCATAAAGCTGTTTCTGATGAAGGTTGCAAAGAACTAGGCCAATGATTAACACATTTATGTGCACAGTATAAGAATTCAGTAGTTCAGATGCCATACGGCATGCCATCTCTTGTGAACTTGGTTTTCTGTACACCTAAATTTCTGGATTTAGGAGGACATGAGTAAATGTTATGAAAATCAGAGGAGAGTAATGCTGTTTACAACATTTCACTGGACATGTTTCATAATTTTCTTATTTTCTCCAACCAGGGTACCAGAATAATAAAACTTTTGGAAAACCACAAAAGGATTTCTTGCTTTGTTCTGATCTCTGTGTTATTGGTTATAATTTAAAATTAAAGTAATCACTGAATAAAACAGGATTATCAGTCTTTTACTTTTATTAACCTTCAAAATAAGCAAGGTGTTACACCAAAATAGCAGGGTTCTCAGTGTTCCATAACAGCCATAAACCACTCTCAACTACAATGATCACACTAATTCCCCCCACCCCCCCCACCCCCACCCCCCTTCACCATGTTGTGCTGAAATAGCAATAATTTGTTTGAAGACAAAATTATCATAAACACTAAAAATCAGATAATGTGACTCATTTGTGGAACATCTGCTGTGCTTACCATAATCAGTGTCCCTGTGGAGCACACGGAGTATAATTAGTTTCTTGAGCTGCTTTACCCGCATTTCCTTTTCATCCACCTCATTAATTTGTGTACAGCATGCTTCACAGAGCATTCCTTTTTTGTCAATTTCTACGTTCCACAAGTATATAATTTCAGCCAGCCTCTGGCTGAGGCTGATTCTGCTGGTGCTGGTGAGGGCAGTCATGGGAGTCCCTGTAATTCCCACCGGTTCACAGCACAAAAAACAGCTACTTGTCCTGGCTGGTAGCTGTTCTTGGAACTGGAAGTACAAGCAAACACAAATCTGTGTTAAGTATTTGTCAATATTCATTTATGTTACACTGGACTACAATACTACATACCCTAAAAGGAGTACCTGTAACCACTACAACCAGTTATATTTGTGACAGTCTTTTTGTTGTGCTTATCTGCGACTAAACATCTCTGCTATATGGTGAGTAGCAACTTTCCTTTCCAGGGCAACTTGGGGACAAGCTACTTAATTTTAGGTGTATGTGCAATGCTGTGCTCTAATATGAAAAGCCACTGTGAACTACTTATCCAATTCTTTGACGTGAGCTCTTCTATCCTACTGTGTTTTCATTACTCCATTGAAACTCCACATTTTGGACGACACAAAACAGTCCACCTCTAAGTTTACACTGGAGCAGTAGGTGACAATTTCATTCTTTTTGCAACAAAATTCAACCATATGAAGCTCATCTGTTAGATATACATTTCACATGGGAATCTAACAGTCAGTTAGCTTGAGCATCAATATGAATTGCATAAAAGAACATGTTTGACCTGCTGCTGCAAGGTATGTTGCTGCTCACAGTGTTCATCCTCACACAATAGCCACACTGAGGACAACCTTGGAAGAAAGTGGCACTGTCTCCCACTTTATGGGTCAGTAAGACAACAAGACGACCCTGCAGGCTAAATCAGTAAATATAAATGAAATATTGACATCATCTTTAAAAATTCAGTGAATGCCAATGACAAATTGGGACGGGCAGTACAAAGTTTTCATGATCTCAGATGAGAATCATGAATGTATTAGAGAGACAGGAGGCCAAATGGAGAAGTGAAACAAGAAACTGGTAGTGTGAGAGATCTGGCAGGAAAACAAGATCTAAACCCTGTCAGTGACACAGATTTTATATGATGGTACTTGCTGTCTTTCACTGTCCCGCCTCTTCACTAATTTTGAAAAGGAATTTAAATTTCTTGAGTCTTAGAGAAACACGACACCATTGAATGAATATATCCAAGCTTAACAACTTATACAAACTAAAAGCATTTTTGCAGTAAGAATTAATGGTTTGTGGATTTACTAATGTGCTTGTAATTCAAATCATCTTATATTATTCATTAAAAAGACAATATTCAGAATTAAAATCAGTTATATTGCTACAAGTCCAACATGATGAAGATGTAAGTTAGGTAAGCATAGATCTGCTTGGTTTTCCTGAAAGTCTGTAAGAGGGGTGGCCAGGATGCAGATGGCTAACAATCTCATGCCATGCAACTGTCACTTACAGTGCAATGCTGATTTATAATAAACTCTTAATCGTCAGTGCATATGTCAAGAGGAACTGTTACCCAGAGAATTCAATGCTGTTCAGCAATGCTGTCATTGTTAAAATACGAAGGACCGATAATTAAATATTTATTTAAAATGTATTCCAATTTGTTCAATTTTACCACTACAATGTAATAGAATAAATATCTTACCGAAATTTATGAACTATTTTACCTTTAAATTTTCTAAGTATGTCATTTAGCCAAGTACATCTTTCACATATTTTTCCTTTCCTCTTCACCTAAAGAATAGTTATAGTAAAAGGATTGTAAGCCATAAATTATGGCCACAAAGGAGCAAGAAGGTTCTGAAAATACAGATCAAAAGGTGCAATGGAATTACTTTATTTGATTTACATTAACTATTTTTACCCCATTTCCAGGGTTCTGTTATATCATATTACACAAATAACTTCAGTTTTTCACACTAAGTCATTGACACTTTGAGTTAAATAGTTCCGTATATATGAAGAAACACTGCTTCACTTCTAAAGAACCCAATTGTGCATTTCCTGTCAGCACTCATAAAGGGAGTCCAGTCAAAGCTGCAAAAGGGTTCCACATGTTCTGAACACTTTGATTGTTTTATTCTAGAGCACAAGAACAACTAAGCTCCTATGTGCCCACGTCAGAGCATCTGAAAACTAAGACAAAAAAGAAGTTAAAAGTAAGTGCACATTAAGTTGAATCTACAGAAGAGAGACAGTTAAAACCAAAAAATTCCGTGTGGAGAAAGTTGCATAAAATTTTCCATAGAGACAACAGAGGTCGTGAACTAAAGATTAAATGTCATTTTCCAAACTGCTACGATAGATGAAAGGTAAAACAGGGTCAACCAAACTGTGCAGCTTTCACTAAAATGGGTAACAACTCAGGCAACAAACATAAATGAGAACACAAGTGATTCAAAAAAGGGAATTCGTTCAGGAAATGGCGAATTGTCAAAGGCTGATGACAAGCAGCTGGACTTTCCTGGAGCTTGTTCGCATGAAGGGGAGACCAGTGGCAATGCCCAAGGGTACCACCTGATGACCGATGGCAACACAGAGATCATCGTATGGTATGGAAGAGCTAGCAGGCTGAGGTAGTCTGTTGCCTTGACAGCAACAACAGAAGCTGCATTTCCTATCAAACCGACATGATCAGGTACCCACAAACATCACAGTAGCCCCATAAAGAGTGAGCAAGGGGAAGCTTTCTTCAACCAGTTGCACTAAGGGATGGATCTTGTGCAGCACACAGAGGATCTGAAGGGGTATGAGAGAACTGGAGCAGATGACAATTTAAAAGCCTGTGTCACCAAATATAATGTGTGGCTTGATATAGAACAAAGAGCTCTGCTGTAAATACTTAGCTGTGTTCTGGAAGCTGGTACTGAAATTTGTCAATACAAATGACAAAGGCACACACGACACCACAGTCAGTCCAAATGCAATTAGTGTACACAAATGTACTATTGCTACGTTCCGTGTGAAGGTTGAGAAACTTATGCAATAGATCAAATCTGGATTGGATTTCTTATGAAGTCTGTTGTGAAGACAGGCTGCTGCATGAAGCCGAGGTTGGCAAAGTGGCAGGTAGCATGTGTTTAAGCAGCTGGAGCAATAGCCAAAAGGGAAGTAACGGAAGAAGGATGCACCTCACACTGGTGGTGAAAAGAATCATCAAAAAAGAGGGCAGAGGATGAGTGGCCAGGCATGGCAGACAAACGACATGTGCACCTGTTGAGGAGAACATCACACCAGTATGACTGTGGTAATTCAGCAGCTTCTGCATTCATACTCTCCAATGGGCTAGCATAAAAGGCTTCAGTAGCCAAACAGATGCCATGATGCTGTAAGATGGATGCATAAAAAGAACACCAATAGCCTAGTTTTGAATGGGCAAGGGATCCGTAGGACTGGAGGAGTGAAGTCCAATCCACTCCCCAGGAAGTGCTGTTGAGGGGACATTGAGGGACAGAGTATAGCAGGCAGTCAAGTAAGACATGGGAGGACTAAGAAAATTTCCTATCAAGCATGAGCCCCAGGAATTTTGCAGTTTCGGCAGACAGAAGAGCAACAGGCTCAAGATGTAGAGACAGTGGAAGAAAACCATTGCACCGCCAGAATTCTTACAAACAGTTTTGTCAGTGGAAAAGGAAAAGTCTTTGTCAATGATCCATGAGTGAAGTTGATCAAGACATCACTGAAGACGCTGCTCAACAAGACTAGTCTATGGGAAAGTGCAATAGATTGAAAAATCATCAATGAAAAGGAAGCCAGAGATGCCCTGCGAGAGACAGGCCATAACAGTATCAATGGTGACAGCAAGGAGGACAACACTCAGGACAGATCCCAGAGGAACAGCATTTTCCAGGATAAATGGGTTTGACAAGCCAAAACCCTTATGTTCCTTTAAAGTTGTCTTATAAAAATTCCTGAAGGCAATGGAACTAGTATTAATCTAATCTAATCTAGTACGGAGTATACCAGTCCTCCAGCATGTGTTTTACACTTTCTCCAAGTCAAAAAATGTAGGTACAGTGTTATTTATGCAGAAATGACATGGGTTGACAAAGTTATGAGATGGTCAACTGCAGGATGGTGTATTGGAAATCCACATTGTGCAGTGGTTAGTACATTGCAAGACTCAAGCCACCACACCAGCCAGACCTGAATCAAATGTCCCAACACCTTGCAAACACGGATGGTGAGAAATGGGACTAGAACTAGAAGGAATGTGTTTGTCCTTACAAGGGCGTAGGTAAGGAAGGGTATGACAGTGGCTTTACACAAATGTCTGGGAAACGTGCCATCTGCCCATATGTGTCTGTATACATGACGGAGAATGTGCTTGCCCACAGGAGAAGAGTGCTGCACCATCAGAACGCTACATTGTCTGGTTTTGGGGCAGCTATCAGGAGGAAGTAAGAGCATGATCTAGCTCCACCATAGAAAAAGTGTCATTTCAGCATTCACAATTCTGAGGAAAGAATGGTATCACCCAAGCCTCCTCAACTCCAATGGAGAAGGCAGGGTGAAAAGTGTGTGGAGCTTGAAATCTCTGCAAAATAGTGGCCTAAGGTGTTGGAGATAGCAATAGGATCCATCATGATATCATCTGCTATAGTCAGGCAGCAAATGTGGGAATGGATCTTGCTCCCAAAGAGCTACTGAAGAGTGGCCCACACAGTGGAAGATGAACTGGAACTGTTAAAAGGACTAGTAAGGCAAATGCACCTAGCATTTCTGCTTCCTGAAAAAATTCAATGACACTGAGTATGCAACTGTTTATAAAGAGCACAGTTTGCCATCACAGGATGATTGTTAAAAATGTGGAGAGTCCGTCTCCAAGGGCAAATTGCATCACAGCATGCCTCAGTCCACTGAAGGACCAGGACACAGCATGGTAGAGGTGAGATGTGAGGACGGCAATGTTCTGCAGCAGTAAGAATAATGTGCATAAGGTGTTCTACCTTGTCAGGACAACTGAGGATATCATGTTTGTCGAAGGGCATCGGTGAGGAGTAAAGCCTCCTGAAACCCTTAAAAAGCTGCCATTTGGGTTTACATGTAGGTGAGGTAGGAGTCCGCAAACAGAAATGGTAACTTGAGTATGTGTCAGAGAGAACACAGCACTCGAGGTGAATGGCAAGCTGGACAGTGCCAAACCAGAAGTCCAAGTGGGAAGGTGTGTGTGGATTCTGAAAGGAATGTGAGTGACCCAGTGTTAAGGTAGATGAGGTTGAGTAGATTGAGGTGATCAGCTGAAAGGGCACCTGTCTGACAGGTTCTGTGAGAGCTTCAAATGGGATGGTGACATTAATGTCACTGAGCACATAAAGGGATGGGAGAGTTGGCCAATAATCTGGAGGAAGGCTGCCGAGGTGACACTAAGTGATGGAGAGATATAGATGGTACAAAGAGAAAAGGTGAAGCAAGGAAGGAAAATGCAGACTGCAACAGCTTGCACCCGGGTGTTCAGAGAGATGGTGTGACAATGAACATCACCTCGGATGAGTTGCAAGACTCCCCCATGAGGTAGAAAGCCATCCTTGGGCAGGAAGATCAAAGCGGACTGAAAAAAAAAAAAACATGTGAGTGGCCAAAGCAACGCAATTTTGTTTCCTAGAGGCAGAGAACAAGTTGGCAGTGCAATTAAAGAGCAGCCATAATTCCTCCTCATTGGATCTAACACTGAACATTCCATTGGAGGAAAGTCATGACAGAGAAAGGGCTGGAGGTAAAAAATGAAGGAGGGGTCACCCAGATGGCTGCCAAGTGCCAAACTTTGAAGAATCACTGCTACATGGTGCAGGGACTGAAGGATTTTGCTTCACAAGCTCCACAGAGGTGTCAGCATTCTCCCTTGCTCTGCCTGCAAATTCCAGGGCAGAAAAGTAGTTGGCGGTGACCATTTGCCTTTGGTTGGTTTCTTGGATCCTTTGCAGCTGACAGATGAGGAGTCAGATGTTTGATGGCTGGAGGGACATCATAAAAAGTTTTCGTATGAGTATTCCTTCTATCCTTTCTGTCATGCTGGTTATGTAGCAGGTGATTTTGTTCTGGAGGTGAAAATTTAATGGCTTTTTGCACAGCTATAGGAGAAAGAGGTGGGGATGAACCATGGTGATGAACTTTATGTTGCAAGTCTGCATGCGCATGTCCTTTGTGGAGCGAGGTACACCAAGAATGGAACTGTAAGTTCCAGATGGTAAAATGCAGGCCTGTCGACTAGCCAAGAACATGTGAGCAACAGGGTAAGGCACTTTTTCCTTGATCCTGATCTCATGGATGGTCCACTCATTAAGATACATGGGACAATCTCTGGAGGAGACAGCACGGTCGAAATTGCAGTTGATACAGTGGAGAGGAGGCAGCGGGCAGTATCACTTTTGAACATCCCTACCATAAGTAACACATTTGACCAGGTTTCAGTGGGAGATTCAAGTGTGTGTGTGTGTGGGGGGGGGGGGGGGGGGCGGGGTGGCGGAGGCAGGAGGGGGGGGGGGGGACAGACAGGCACACAGCTCTGACTGGACATCAAATTGTGTAACCCTACTAGATATCAAGTTAGGTTTGCAATCGACAACCTATGTGGCTGTGCATTCCTTGGTGTTTTCCTTGTCTGCAGGTCAGCCTTACCCTATCCCACACTGATTACCAAGAAAAATGTGAGATTACTGTCACAAAGACAAATTGAAACAATGGTCTGTCCATTCTCGAACCATTCCCTAAACTTTCTGTTCTCGCACTGTAGCTCACTAAGAAAATTCTGGTGAGTACACTGAGCTTATTGCTATCTAGGCCTTAACACTCCTTTATTTTTGTTTCTCTCTTTTCAAGCAATGCTCACCACCAGCATTACATTAAATTCTGCTGAGTAGACAGTTACCTATTCAGCATCCTTTCCAAAGAAACTACAATGAAATTTTATGTGATAGTGTAAAGACTGTAGTGAAGTAATTTTGTCAAAGTAATTTGACAAAAATGTGTGTCAATCATTTTTTACAGTGTAATACAGGCATGAAGAGCTGCCCAGAGGGCACAAACAGTCATCAGAGCATAGTGATGACAGCCAACATCTCACTACTGACAAGGGAACTACTGCAAGTTCAAACACCTACATCCAACTGCAAACATACTTAAAACATGGCGATGTACCCCTCCAAGTGGCTATCAATGGTATTCACCAATAACAACACATATGTGACGGCTAACATCAGTGTACTGGTCTCACTGCATTGTAACTGTACACACAGTACAGATGAGGCCGCTGCTGTATTTGGTAGTGAATCAACAGATGGAAGTCATTTAACCCTTAACTCAAGAGACGACTTTTTTGTAACGTATATCCTGAGCTCCACAGCTCATGGTCTCGTGGTAGCGTTCTCACTTCCCGAGAATTGGGTCCCGGGTTCGATTACCGGCGGGGTCAGGGATTTTTCACCTGCCTCGAGATGTCTGGGTGTCATCATCATCATCATCATCATCATCATCATCATCATCATCATCCATCCATCCATCCCCACTGCAGTTGGAGGAAGGCAATGGCAAACCATCTCCATTAGGACCTTGCCTAGTATGGCAGTGCAGGTCTCCCGCAGTGTTCCCATATGCTCTGTCATGAGGCATGGGAATTGATTTCCATTTCCTACCACAAGGAGGGGTCTCTGGGAGCCCAATGTTTAAACTGGGATCAAGGCAAAAATGATTTGAAATTTTTAATTTATGCTATATAACAGTTATTTTTACAATTATTTAAGTGTTGTCTAAATGCTTCTAGTTTATTTTATTGCACTAAACAAAGTCTGCAGCATTTTACTATTTATCACACTAAAGCACAATTTTGTGTGGTTCTTTTAAATAGTACACATAAACAGACTGTTAGATTACTGAATTTTACATCCTGTAAAATTATACAACTTCCGTAGCAAACAAATTTACAAATGAAACTAACGTCCAGGGTTTAAAATTACACATAAAAAGTCCACCTAATAGGGACAAAAAGAAACTTTGTCAAATTGAAATTCATTGCTAGGAACAAATTTTTCTTATCACCACTCTTAACACAATTGATTTTAACAGACTAAGTATTTCCTTGAAGAAACAGACAAATCCTCATCACAGTTTTCCTGACGTTCTTCCTCTGAATGATACTCTAGTTCAATAGCAGAACTGTGGTCACTGGATAATGTAAAATCATAGTCTTCTTCATCTATTTCTTGATCTATATCACTGACACCTTCCTGCATAGACCGACTAACAATTTCATCAAACTCGGGAAAGTTAAAAATGACACAATTGCACCAACACATTTTGAACTATACGGTACCATACAGAAGAAAACAGGTATGTAGTTCAGGAGACATGGTCCAGGAGACTCCAATGCCAATCAGTCAACAATAAACACAGAAGGTGATAATGTAATCGACAACAAAACACCATAGGCTTGGCAATTTAAGGAGGTTAGGTGGAGTATAGAAGCATTCCACCACAACTGGCCTTGGAGAGCGAGTTCGAGAATTTTCATTCACTCTGAGAGACCAAAACTTTGTGAGTTGAGGGTTAATCCTGTGAATGTTGTTCAGGTGATGTGCAAAAACCTAAGTCAGATTTACACATTCAATAGTGAAGATGCAAGAGGAGTGGAGGATGGGATGTTATATGATATCATAATGGAAAAGTGTTATGGGACATTAATTAAACTTCCAGGATAAGAGCACATGGTGGAACAGTAGAAATTCTTCTTCCTAATGTTTCATTGCCAATTGCAGGTAACATCTGAGTCGAGCCATGACTGGCTGCTAGGGTTTGGAGGTCCAGTTTATAAATAGAGGATACCACTACTCATCGTGTGCTTTTGCAGTAAAACTCACTCTAACATCATTACTCTCAATCAAAGGTCATCTATTGTCACATCATTGGTACAAAGCCTACACCATATCTTATCCAACTTTAAGCCTTCATTTTTGCTAAAATTATTGTGGTGTTTATAAATCTCTATGGCTTTTTCTGTACACACATACATGCATGCATAATAATGTGATGCTCATTTCACTACATTTTATTTTGTGATCGCCATCTTTTGAAAAACCATGTTCTGTTAAAGCTGATTTGTCAGTTTGTGTTCTGATAATTGCGAATTAACACTTCCTTTTGTTGATCCAATATAAACCTTCTACAACTACACACAAGTTTATACACCACAGGTGTTGCAAAAGGGTGTCTTGCATCTTTCACAGACGTTAAACATCCACTAATCTGCTTGGTGGGTCTGAAGAGCAGCCAGAAATTTCCCAATATGCCCTATAATATTGTAAATAAATGGAAGAAAAACTTTCCCACCCAATGGTGGTGGTTGTTGGATGTTTATGGACATCTTTCATCTATGAGGGAGTGCTCGATCTCTCTCTTATCAGTGTATTTGTTTTTCTTAAAAGCTGTTCACAAGTGATTTAATTCCTCTCACAAATAAACTGGCTCACAGATTTTGTCAGCCCTGTTTGCCCAATGTTCTAATGACACCTCTCTTTGGCCTGGGATGATGGACCGAATCCATATGGAACTAATGATCGGTATGTGTATCTTTCCTTTATACCTTTGACCTGAAGTCCTATTTGCCTATTTAGTTATTAAAGCATCCCAAAAATTAAGCTGTCCATTACTTTCCTTCTCCACAGTAAATTGTATCTTTGGATTAATACTATTTAAATGCACCAAGAAACAATTCACTTCACCCTGACTACATAACACAAAAGGGAACTGGGTGTGTATCATCTATGATCATCAACAGTGGCTAGATCAGGCTCCGTAAAGATTGGGACTTTCTGTGGGCACTGATTACCATGCAGCTGAGTGCCACACAAACCAATCACCACCACCACCACCACCACCACCACCACCACCACCACCACCACCACCACCACCACCACACAAAAGTGTCATCCACATACTGATACCACTTCAAATGACTTTTATTGGCTCACTGCAGTGTCTGCTGTTGAAAAATTTAGCTTGACTCAGAGGGCTCCAAATTGCCACTCTTTCAGTTTGCTACTGATACGTGTCATGGACAGTATGAAGGGACACCCTCCTCTATCATTACTTTTCCTCAAGAGAATTAGGTGATACCAAAAAATATTTACGAATTTGTAAGAAGGTTAATATCATCTCACTTTTTAAAAAAAAAAAAACAAAGAAAAAGATTTGCATCTGATTTTGTACATGATACATTATATTTCAGGCAAAAATGTATAAAAAGAAATTATTTTTGTTGTTACAATGTATAGTTAAAATTACCTTTTTTTTTTGAAGTATTTGAAATTATGAAATATCCGGTGTACTTAAAATTCCTATTAATAATTGCATAATCTGATGGTATCTATCAAATTTACCTCTGGATTCATTTATAAAATAATGACATAAATTGATAAAAATTCGTCAAGAAAATTATAAATTATTTAGAATATTGTTAGTACCACAGAATAGAGTAGTAGTGGGCATGCCTCTGGAGTGATCAGACGCGTTTTTATTTCTGGCAGTAACAATGTAGTTTTCGATTTTGAAGTGAAAATTGTAATGACAGTGTGATATAGAAAAATGTGAGAGAATAAAATTAACTATTCAGGCAATTCTTCAGGAGGTATTACATCACTTGGAACCATGAGAACCTACGATATCAAAAATTTTAGCTTCAAGAACCAACCCCTAGAAGTGAAAGAATGGAACAACTTTTTAGCTCAACAGATTCAAAATAATCAGCAGGTTTAATTTAGAGCTTTTTTTTTCCACTGCCTTTAATATATTGCACCATCCAAAATGCAGCACCACTGTAAATGCAATTCTCAAACATGGGACAAGTTGGTTTACATTTGTAAGCAGCTAGAAATTGCTTCGACTACTGACAAACAATTGACAGTTGCTGCGAATTGGTGTGTTGGGAGAGCTCTAAAGAGCCAGGTACCTGTGATACGTGTACCACAGGTACCTCAAGTACTATGCTCTGTGTGGATCCTGTCTCCTCTGCAGGAAGTACAGGATCTGTTATTACCCATCCACTTAACTGTGAGTGTCATGTTAATGGCACATTTAGGCATCCTGTACAGGGTGGACAGGGACCATGGACAATTCAGAGTGTTGGGCTGATCCCCTAAACCAACAAGTTTGCGACACTGTCTTTCAGTTAAACTGAAACTGGCCCATTGAGAATAATGTCACCTGTCACATGGAAACCTGTCCGATGACAGGAGGAGGCAAACACAAAAAGGTAGGGTTCTATTAATTGTCAGCAGTTCAAACATATGGAAAATGCCTCAGAGAAATAGCAGTAAGGGACAGCAAAGAACACAGGTGCACTCAGTGGGCGTGCCTGGGGCTTCATTCGACATGTTGAATTCCATTGCAGCAGCCATTGAGGAACAGGGTGCAACCTATTGCAGACTGTGGTGCACATTGGATGTGAAGAGACTGTCAGCTGGGCTCTGCAGTAATTCTTGGATCATTCCAGTGACTGGCAGAAAAGGTTGAGAATACCAGCTTTGTGCGTGGAGTTTCCACGAAGCTCCAAATTTGCAGCATTGTCCCTACAACTGATCGTGGCCCTCTGATTCTCAGTAGAGTGGAAGGACTGAACCAGAGACTTAGAAAGTTCTATGGTAAGCTAGACTGTGACTTCCTGGACTTGAGCCATAAGGTTGAGAACTGAATGGTCCCCCAAAATAGGTTGTGTGTGCTACACATCAGAGGCTGCTAATCAGGTAACTGACTGTGAGTGGGTAGCACAAAACTGTTTCTTTGATTAGGCAACTCTCCCTCCAATCCAGATAATGATAGCTGTAGGAAACACAGAAGTATCAGTGTGAGATCAAAAGAAATGCCTCCCCACAGGTGAGAGTATTAAAATCCTAATAATAAACTGCCGAATATTTGCAAAGAAGTGCAAGAGTTAGAAGAGCTCATGAAAAGCATTGAAATGCTCATAATACTAGATACAGAAAGCCAGTCAAAACTTGAAATTGACAGCAGTGAGATTTGATGGTGAAAATTTAAGTGTATATCAGAAGGATATGATGATGACCATAATTATGATTGATTGAGGCAAGAGGCTCTCAGCTTCATGGTCATCAGTGCCCTGACGAGAAGTCTTACGGGTGGGGACAAAGGCTGTCCCCACATGTGCAGCAAGTTATGAGGTATTGAAGTCTGCCTCCCTTCCCGACCAATTTATGTATGAGGCCTGAAAGTTCTCATAATTTCCCACTGTTGTTACATTGGAATCAGTACCGG
Source organism: Schistocerca nitens (assembly GCF_023898315.1). Lineage (NCBI taxonomy): Eukaryota > Metazoa > Arthropoda > Insecta > Orthoptera > Acrididae > Schistocerca > Schistocerca nitens. The sequence continues at coordinate 1,157,593,291 of NC_064615.1, read as the reverse complement.
TATGGATGGTGGGCAAATCTTCATTGATAGAGAGCTACCCTAATATCAGTATATAGGACACACATTGCCAAAATATTCTGAGGAAGAAACCACCTGTTAAAGTGATGTGTCTGATGCAGAGCCTGCTAAGCAGGATCTTGATCCAGTTGTGAGGCTGACATACCTGTGTGGTTGATTTGAGCAGCTGCACTGGCCTCTAAGCCAGTGGTCTAGGGGTAGTGTGTTTGATCAGTAAAAAAAATTTCATCAGTTCTGGGCTCAAAACCCACCAATAGTGTAGCTGTACAGTAGTGGATTTCTTTTCCTATATATGCACAATATGTTACATTTATTTACATTCGGAGTCAACTGCCAGAGTCTGCACCGTTGATCAATTCTCTGCAGGTCATTCTGCAAATTCTTACCATCATATGCCATTGCTGCTTTGTATAAACAACTGCATCATCTGAAAATAGCCTTAAAGAGCATCCCACACTTCCTACTAGATCATTTACATATACTGTGAATAGCAATGGCCCTGTAACACTTCCCTGTGGTACTCCAGATTTTATCTTTACCTCTGTCAATTTAGTTCCATTACAAGCGACATGTTGAGTTCTATCTGCAAGAAAGTCTTGAATCCAGTTGCAGGTCTGGTTGGTTAGTCAGTTCGTTTAAAGGAAGGATAAGGGACTGAACTACCAGATCATCGGTCCCTTGTTCCTAATAAAACAATTCCAGAAGTGTGAGAATAAAATGGACGAAACATATAACACAAAACAGAAAGAAAGGAAAAGCCACAAGAACGAAGGGAAGGCAACAAACAATAAAAGGAACAGAAGCGGACAAGAAAACAACAGGGAGACACTAGAAACAGAAAAGAGTAAAACATGAAAGCAGATTAGAGTGGCTGGGAAACCACAAGAATAAAAAGGGAAAGCTAGCCACTCTGCAAGACATTGAAAACCTCGAATCTAAAAGCACTACGGTGAAGGACACAGAGGGACAAAGGACATGTGCTAAAACCTACATAAAAGTATAAAACCTGCTCTCAGAAATAAAACTTAAGACTAAAGATTCTTTGGAGGCATTGTTGCCCAACACTGAAGGCAGGGTGCTGGGAAAGTTAAAAGTCTGCTGCAGAGTGGCTAAAAGTGGGTAGTCTAGCAAGAGGTGGATGACTGTCATTTGGGATCCACAGTGACACTGAGGTGGGTACTCGCGCCAGAGTAGGTAACCATGTGTTAGCCACATATGGCCAATGCGGAGCCGGCAGGTGACAACTGAATCCCTGCGAGAGGCCTGCATGGAAGACTTCCACATATGCATAGTCTCCTTAATGTCACACAGTTTGTTGTGCATGCTGTTATGCCATTCCATCTCCCAAAACTGTAAAAACTTGCAAGTCAGCTTCGGAGATGCCTATTTCCAGAAGCAGTTTTTGTGTCGCCTGTTTGGCCACCCTGTCTGCAAGTTTGTTGCCGGAGATTCTGACGTGTCCTGGGGGTCCACGCAAACAACACAGAACGTCGGGACTGTTCCAGGGAATAGATGAACTCCCGAATGGACGCTACCAGAGAGTGGCGTGGGTAGCACTGGTCGATAGCTTGTAGGCTGCTCAATGAGTCAGCACACAGGAGAAATTATTCGCCAGGGCATGAGTGGATGTAATCAAGAGCACGAGATATGGCCACCAGCTCTGCAGTGAAAACACTGCAGCCAACTGGCAAGTAGTGGTGTTCAACTTAACCTCCATGAACATATGCAAAGCCTATGTGTCCATCAGCCATTGAGTTGTCAGTGTAAACCACTTCAGAGTCCCGGAACCCGTCAAGAATCGAGAGGAAGTGACAGCGGAGAGTGGCGGGGTTAACGGAGTCCTTAGCACCATGCAAAAGGTCCAGACGAAGCTGTGGCCGAGGTGTACACCATGGACGTGCATGTGAACGGACCTCAAGTAGAGGTGGTAAAGGGAAGGACTCCAGTTTGGAGAGAAGGGACCACACGTGAACTACAATCGTTAGGCCCATTCTGGGCTCCCGATGTGGGAGTTGGACTGCCGCAGGTGGGAAAAGGAGATTTTAATCCAGATGCTCAGGTGAACTATGAATGTGTGATGCATAACTGTTGGGCAGTTGCGCATGTCTGATCTGCAGTGGAGGGACACCAGCCTCCACCAGTACGCTGATCACCAGACTCATCCTAAAAGCTCATGCCGCTAATCAAACAACACAGTGGTGCACAGGGTCGAGTAAATGCAATGCTGAAGGTGCTACCAAACCATAAACCACACTCCCATACTCAATTCGGTGTTGGACAAGGGCTCTGTAGAGCTGCAGCAGCGTACAGCGATCTGCACCCAAATTGGTGTTGCTCCGGCAACAGAGGGCATTGAGGTGCTGCCAGCAGTTCTGCTTAAGCTGATGAAGTTGAGGCAGCCAAGTGATCGATCATCGACAACCAGTCCTAGGAACTGATATGTCTCCACTACAGTGAGTGGATTGCCATTAAGGTAAAGTGAGGGTTCCAGATGAACGGTACGACGCCAAAAGTAGTGCCTGACACACGACTTTGTGGCAGAAAACTGGAAGCCGTGATAGAGCCAATGACTGCACCTTGTGGATGGTTCCCTGGAGGAGACGCTCAGCAACAATAGTGCTGGAGCAGCAGTATGAAATGCCGAAGTCGTCTGCATACAGAGTAGGTGAGACAGAGGGCCTGAGAGCTGCTGCTAGAATGTTAATGGCCACTAAAAATAGTGAGACTCTTAATACAGAGCCCTGTGGGACTCCATTCTCCTGGATATGGATGGGACTATGGGAGTCACCAACTTTGACATGCGAAGTATGGCGCGACAGGAAGTTTTGGATAAAAATCCAGAGTGGTCCCCGGAGACCCCACTCATACAATGTGGAAAGGATATGATGTCACCGATTCATGTCGTATGCTTTATGCAAGTCAAAAAAGACGGCAGTCGGGTGTTGCTGTCTGGAAAAGTCTGTTCGGATGGCAGATTCGATGGACACAAGATAATCAGTGGTAGAGCGACCCTTGTGGTAGCCACCATGACATGGAGCCAGAAAGAAGCCACGTGACTCCAGGACCCGACCCAACCCAACCGCCAACATACCATACATTCCAGTAGCTTACGAAGAACGTTGGTGAGGCTGATGGTCTGATAGTTACCCACATGAAGAGGGTTTTTACAAAGTTTGAGCACCAGAATGATGGTGTTCTCCCGCCATTGCTATGGAAGGACGCCATCGCACCAGAGCCAGTTGAAGATAACATGCAGATACCGCTTGTAGTGAGATGAGAGATGTTTAATCATCTGGCTGTGGAAGCAATCAGGCACAGGAGTTGTGTCGGGGCAATGTGCAAGGGCACTGAGGAGTTCCCACTCTGTCAATGGGGCGGTATAGGATTTACTGAAGCGTGTAGTTAACGAGAAAACATTCACTTCTAGCAGCCGCTTGAGTATGTGAAAGGCTGGGGGGGGGGGGGGTGATTCTCCTACACAGAGGCTCAGGCAAAGCGCTCGGAAATCGCGTTCACATCGGTACATAACTCGCAATTTATGGTAACCACGGGGACAGCTGTTGGGGCCTGCTACCGGAAAAGACGTTTGACCTTTCCCCAGACTTTGGAACATGACATGTGGCACCCAATGATGGAGACGTATCGCTCCGAACACTCCTTTCCCCATTGTTTGATAAGGTAGTGAACACGGTACAGAACCGTTACAAGTATATGAGGTGCTCCAGGGACGGGTGCCGCTTATGCTGCTGCAGACCTCGCCAACGCTCCTTAATTGCTTCAGTGACTTCCGGCGACCACCAAGGGACTGCCTTACACCTCGGGCACCTTAAGAGTGAGGGATCACGTGTTCTGCCACAGAAACAATTGTGCTAGTCACCTGCTCAACGATTACATGCATGTTACCGTGTGGGGGAGATTCAGCGGTGACAGCAGAGGTGAAGTTCCCCAGTCCGGCTTGTTCAAAGCCCATCTGGGCAGGTGTCCATGTGCCTGATGCTGGGGCAGTGACAGGAAGATGGGGAAGTGGTCACTCAACACAGGTCATCATGTGCTCTCCAGTGGATAGATGGGAGAAGTCCTGGGCTGCAAATTGATAAATCGATGGCCGAGTAACTACCATGAGCCACATTGAAATGTATGGTGGTCCCAGTATTTAAGAGGCGGAGGTCAAATTGCAGAAGTAAAGTTTTGACATCTCCAACTCAGTCAGTGAGCATAGTACCAACCCACAAGGGCTTATGGGCATTAACATCTCCCAGACGTAGGAGAAGTTTAGGGAGTTGATCAATCAGTGCAACTAATACATTCAGGGGTACTGCACCACCTAGAGGAAGGTATACATTGCAGACAGTTATTTCCCACGTCGTCATTATTCTGACAACCACAGCTTCAGCTACAGACCGAGTTTAGGACATAAATGCAAACTCCACCTGACACTGGATTGTAGTCGCTTTGGTTCCTGTAACATCCCTTATAGCTGCGGAAGGCAGGGGTCCGCATTGCTGGGAACCAGGTTTCCTGGAGAGCAATAGAGGCAGCAAGTGTAAAGTGTAACAGTTGCCATAGCTCTGCCTCCACTGGAGGATGACATCATGAGACTGGGAAAGCATGGAACATTCAATGAGGCAGTTTCTCCCTCCCCCCCCCCCCCCCCCCCCCAGAGTCACCCACTGCCACCAATTTAATGCCTGAGCAGTCTATATCCTTTGTATCTGAGGTTCTGACTAGATCTAGGTCCTCAGCAGATGCCACAACCTCCACCCCATCCTCAGCCACAGAGCTTGTAGGTAGCGGTGGTTTGGGTGCCACCGCAGTTTCCTTGGCCTGGGGGGTTTTCTTTTTGGATTTCTCTCGCTGCTCCTTGGGTTTCCCTGGCTGGGAGGACTTCACAGTCTCTGGGACTGAGGATGAGGGTGAAGCCCTAAAACCAGCTGCTTTTGGGCTCTTCAGACACTGGCGGGTGTCGTGTTTCCCACTATAAGGAACCTGGGAATGGAGGGTCCCAAGGGACCCTTCCTTGTCAGAGAACCAGAAGAAGACTTTCGCTTCTCCAGCTTATAAATGGGGACGAAGATCCCTGATGGTTGAGGGGTGTTGCTCCTGAAGTATATGGTGCAGGAACAACAGGGACGAAATGCCCCCCCACCATCAAGGGGGCAGGTGTACTCTTCCGGCTCTGAGAGGTGACCTGGGTTGGCGGAGCTGATGGTGCCAGAACTGTTGTAGTGGCGGCATAAGATGGTGTCATACGCACAGGATGCAGATGTTCAAATTTTCTCTTAGCCTCAGTGTAGGTCAGGCGGTCCAGGGTCTTATATGCCATGATTTTCCTTTCTTTCTGGAGAATCCTGCAATCAGGCAAGCAAGGTGAATGGTGCTCTCCGCAGCTGACACAGATGGGAGGCGGGGCACATGGAGTATTGGGATGTGATAGGCGTCCACAATCTTGGCATGTGACGCTGGAAGTAAAGCAGGAAGACATGGCCAAACTTACAGCACTTTAAGCACCGCATTGCGTGAGGAATATAGGGCTTTACATCACACTGGTTGACCATTGCCTTGACCTTCTTGGGCAATGTATCAGCCTCAAAGGCCAAGTTGAAGGCACTGGTGGCAACCTGATTATCCTTCCAACACCAGTGGACACGCCAGATGAAATGTACACCTCGCTGTTTTAAATATGTATGCAGCTCATGGTCTGACTGCAAAAGAAGGTCTCTGTCAAATATGATACCCTGGACCATATTTAAGCTGTTATGAGGTGCGATGGTTACAGAAACATTCCCCAGCTTGTCACAAGTGAGTAACTCCCGTGACGGGGCAGAGGACACTGTTTTGATCAAGACTGACACATTTTCAACAAGCTCTCCCCCTCCCTGAACTCGTCCTCTAAATGTTCAACAAAAAACTGAGGCTTCGTCATAAAAGATTCCCCATCAGCTCTTGAACATATAAGGTACCGGGGCGAATAAGATCCGCTGTCATCCTTAGCCTGATGTTCCTCCCATGGTGTGGCCAGGGAGGGAAACTATTTGGGGTCATACTTCCGTGCATTGTATCGAGTTCGTCATCGCTTAGAGACTGCTGGTGTTTCATCACCAGCAAAAGATGATGGACTACACTTCATCGCGTGTCATCCACCCTTATGCCACCCACTGACTAGGGGTCCTCCCCACGGGCACAACCCAGCTGCAGCAAAGACCACCTGGAAAGGATGGCCATTATCATGAGTCCTGATGCCCCAAGGGGCTGGGCATCTAACCCTTGCCATACGTGGGGAGTTAATGGCACAGGCATCAGCAGAGCAATCCCTGTGTGGTCAGGGGGCTACAACCAACAGGGTACATGGCGGTCCCACCAGAAGACTGGCCACTGTACTGGATATTAGGTGCAAAGAAGTCCATGTTCATCGTCAATGCAGAAATCGACGCTGAATAGTAAATTGTGGAAAATGCACCCAGGAAGGTGTCCTCACCCACGAGATGGAGAATGGCAGGACTGCAAGTGTGCTAAAGATGTCAATTTATGATGGACACGATACACCTTGTAAGGTGCCCTTCCCCAATTGGCTCGCTCTTTGAAAAAATTTTGAAGAATTGAGGTCAAACTCTACAGGGGACCATCACGTAGAGGCTGAAATGTGTGAAACTCCTTTCAGTCACCTCGTATAACAGGCAGGAATACCTTGGGCCTATTCTAACCCCCGGACCCGCAGGCGAGGCTAGGTCTGTTCCGATACTCCGTAAGCTCGGAATTTTTTTTTTCCCCTCTTCATTAAATGGCAATGCGGCATGCTGTCAAATGCTTTACTGAAGTCAAGGAACATGGCATCAGTCTTAGCGCCATTGTCCACTGCACTGTGGATCTGGTGGAGGAACAGAGCCAACTGAGTTTTGCATGATCTCTGTTTGTGGAATCCATGTTGATTTTTTTCCAAGAAGTCATATGTCCTTAGCATAAAACATGTTCCATAATTGTACAACAGATTGACATCTATGATATAGGTCTATAATTATATGGATCTGTCTTACAGCCATTCTTAAAAACTGGAATGAACTGCACTTTTTTCCAATTGTTGGGTATCTTTTGTTGTTCAAACGATCTGTGATGAATTACTGCTAGGAAGGGAGAAAGTCTTTTGTATAATCTTTATAGAATCTCATAGGTATCTCATCCGGTCCTTCAGCCTTTCCACTACTAAGCAATTGTAGAAGCTTTTCAATACCGCAATCGATTATCTCAATATCTGCCACTTTGACGTTCGCACAACGATTGAAAGGACGGACAGTGTTACGATCTTCCATGGCGAAACAACTTTGGAAGACTGAATTCAGTATTTTGGCCTTCTCTGTTATCTTCTGTTTCGGTGCCAGTGTGGTCACTGAGAAAATAGTAGGTGATTTTGACCCACTTACTGATTTTACATATGACCAAAATCTCTTACGGATTTTACTCAGGTTGGTTGACAACATCTTACTTTTCAAATCATTGAACACTGCTCCCATTGCTCTCCTTACACTCATTTTTCCTTCGTTCAGCTTTTGTTTGTCAGCTAGGTTTTTACTTCTCTTGAATCTAAGATGAAGTACTGTGCTTACGTAGCACTTTCCTAACACGGCTATTAAACCATGGTGGATCTTTCCCATCCCTTAAAACCTTACTCAGAACATACTTGTGTAGGGCATACTGAATGATGCCTTTGAATGTTTTCCATTTGTTCTCCACCTCTTCATCCTCATCACTGAATATTTGTTGCAGACTGCCGAGTATCTTGAAATTTGTATCCTGTCTGCCTTGCTGAGGAAATATATCTTCCTACCTTTCTTGACATTCCTTGTACGACCAGTCGCCAGATTTTCAGAGCACTCTCTTGTCCTTGAGTAAAAAGCTGCTCCTAAAGGTGGAAGAATCAGCAATGATCAATGGCATGAGGATGCAGAAGGCAACGGGAACCTCTATATTAAAGGCACCTAGTGTTGTATTCACAGAACATGTGGCCTGTAATTGAGAAAGTGTCATGATGATCACTCCATTGCCAAAATATTCTGGACTAGTCCTCCATTCAGATCTGCAGGATGGGACTGCCAAGGGGGAGGTGACCATGAGAAAAACATTGAATGATCAACTAAAAGATAACATCCTGCATCTCAGGGCATGGAATGTAAGAAGCTTGAATGTGGTAGGGAAGCTAGAAAATCTGAAAAGGGAAACGCAAAAGCTCAATCTACATATAGTAGTGGTCAGTGAAGTTAAATGGAAAGACAAGGATTTCTGGTCAGATGAGTATAAGGTAATATAAACAGTGACAGAAAATCGTATAACAGATGTAGGATTCATTATGAATAGGAGGGTATGGCAGAGAGTCTATTATAGTGAACAGTTCAGTGATATGCTTGTTCTTGTCAGAATCGACAGCAAATAGACACCAGCAAATATAGTTCTGATACACGTGCTGATGCCACAAGCTGAAGACGAAAATACAGAGAATGTACGTGAGGATGTTGAAAGGGTAATACAGTACATTAAGGGAGACGAAAATAAAATAGTCATGGGGGACTGGAATGAAGTTTTAGGGATGGAGTAGAAGAAAAGGTTACAGGAGAATATGGGCCTGGGACAAGGAAAGTTAGAGGAGAAAGACTAATTGAGTTCTGTAATAAATTTCAGCTAGTAATAGCAAATACTCTGTTCAAGAATCACAAGGGGAGGTGGTATACTTGAAAATGCATGCAGATAAGGAAAGATCTCAGGTAGGTTACATCATGGTCATACAGAGATTTGGAAATCAGATACTGGACTTTAAGGCATACCCAGGAGAAGATACAGACTCGGATCACAATGTATTGAAGTAGTGATGAAGAGTAGTCTGAAGTTCAAGAGATTAGTCAGGAAGAATCAATACTCAAAGAATTGGGATACAGATGTACTAAGGGATGAAGAGATGCACTTTTAAGTTCTATAAGGCTATAGATAGCACAGTGAGGAATAGCTCAGCAGGCAATAAAGCTGAAGAGGAATGGACATCTCTAAAAAAGGGCAATCACAGATGTTGGAAAGAAAAACAGAGGTACAAAGAAGGTAACTGCGAAGAAAGCATGAGTACGAAAAAAATACCTCAGTTGATCGATGAATGAAAGACGTACAAAAATGTTCAGGGAAACTCAGGAATATAGAGATACAAGTCATTGAGGAAGGAAATAAATAAATAGGAACTGCAGGAAGTTAAGACAAAAAGACTGCAATGAAAGTTTGAATAAATCAAAACAGAAATGATTGTTGGAAGGGCTAGTCCGCATACAGCAAAGTCAAAACAACCTTTGATGACACAAAAAACAAGGGTGGTAATATGAAGAATGCAATAGAAATTCCAGGTATGTTGAAGGCCTCTATGAGGGGAAAGATTTTTCCGATGTGATAGAAGAAGAACCATGAGTCAATTTAGAAGAGATAGGGGATCCAATAATAGAATCTGAATTTAAGACAGCTTCGGAAGACTTAAGATTAAGTAAGGCAGAAGGGATAGATAACATTCCATCAGAATTTCTAAAATCATTGGGAGAAGTGGCAACAAATTGGTGTCTAGAATGTATGAGTCTGGGGACATATCATCTGACTTTCAGGAAAATATCATCCAGTCAATTCTGAAGACTGCAAGAATTGACAAGTGCAAGAATTATCACACAATCAGCTTAGCAGCTCAGGCACTGAAGTTTCTGACAACAATTATACACAGAAGAGTGGAAAAGAAAATTGGGGATGTGCTAGATGACGATCAGTTTGGCTTTACAAAAGGTAAAGGCACCAGAGAGGCAATCTTGACATTGCAGTTGATAATGGAAAGAAGACTAAAGAAAAATCATGACACATTCATACGATTTGTTGACCTGGAAAAAGCATTCGACAATGTAAACTGGTCAAGATGTTCGAAAATCTGAGAAAAATAGGGGTAAGCTATAGGGACAGACGCTAATGTGCAATATATACAAGAGTGAAGAAGGAATAATAAGAGAGCACAAACAAAAATGAAGTTTTCAGATAAAAAAGGGTGAAAGACAGGATTTAGTCTTTCCTCCCTACTGTTCAATCTGTACATCAAAGAAGCAATGATATAAATAAAAGAATGCATCAGGAATGGAATTAAAATTCAAGTTGAAAGGATATCAATGATACGATTCACTGATGACTTTGTTATCCTGAGTGAAAGTGAAGAAGAATTACATGATAAGCTGAATGGAATGAACAATATAATGAGTACATAATATGGATTGAGAGTAAATCAAAGAAAGATGAAAGTAATGAAAATTAGCAGAAATGAGAAGAGTGAGAAACTTAAAATCAGGACTGATGGGCATGAAGTAGATGAAGTTAATGAATTCTGCTACCTAGACAGCAAAATAACCAATGACCAGTGGAGCAAGGAGGACATCAAAAGCAGACTAGCCCTCTCATAAATGGCATTCCTGGGTAACACAAGTCTACTAGTATCAAACATAGGCCTTAATAGGAGGAGGAAATTTCTCAGAATGTACGTCTGGAGCACAGTATTGTATGTCAGTGAAACACGGACTGTGGGAAAACCAAAACAGAAGGGAATCGAAGCATTTGAGATATCGTGCTGCAGGCGAATGTTGAAAATTATGTGGAGTGATAAGGTAAGGAATGAAGAGGTTATGCTTGGAAATGGAGAGGAAAGGAATACACAGGAAACACTAAAAGGAGAAGGGACAGGATAATAAGACATCTGTTAAGACATCAGGGCATGACTTCCATGGTACTAGAGGAAGCTGCAGAGGGCAAACCTGTAGAGGAAGATGGAGATTGGAATACATCCAACAAATAATTGGAGACATAGCTTGCAAGTGCTACTTTGAGATGAAGGGATAGGCAAAAAGGAGTAATTTGTGATGGGCCACATTGAACCAGTCAGAAGACAGATGACAAAAATAGTTTGTTTTGTGTCACATGCAACCATTTAGTCTCCTACTGACACATGATGCATTTGTCAAAAAATGAGGTGGTGGCATGCAACAAAATGGGACACTGATGAACAGCAGCATTCTAAAATGAATCCTCAGTGACTTTGTTGGCCATATAGTTTCCTTGTATCATGACGTGGCCAGGTACCCAGCAAATTATCACTTCCTTGCCACAGTGTTGGCATCACTATAGTAAGTCATGGATGTGTTGAATCAACTGGTCTTCGATATTTCTGGATACAGTTGGTGAATTGCTTGTAGTAAACTAAGCAAGTCAAAACAGACAAGAAACCTTGTATGGTGATGTCTGTATCCTCTTCAGTGCCATCAGAGTGCCATTTAACTCTGCATCAAAATTTGTGAATTATTCTGGAAGACACACTTTGCAAACCTATTAAGGTAAAACAGCAAAACAACCGAAGACATTTTTTTGCTGTGATCCATCTGTATAAACAATGATAAAACAGTGGTATGTGCTTAAAATGGAGGAAACCAAAGTTGGGAGCATTGCTCTAAATGCCAATGACTGAGGTTACACTGATATTTTCAGCACGTGTCCAGCCAAATCCAGAGAGAGACTGAAATGGACTTGTCCAAAAGGCTCCAGTCAATATCAGAAAGTCCTCGTGTTGGACAGCATCTAACACCTTGAGATAGGAAATAAGGATTGCCATAAACTAAAAGTGATTGAACAAATGCCCTATAAAAATGCAGGAGGGAGGAGCTGTCAAGCCTCCTATATTTGTATGCTAAGGCATTTCCATGTATTCAATGACTGGAAGCTCTTTGTTCATATGTCTTTCAAGTTAATTTTGAGTCAAATAATAAACCCAAAAAGTGCTCAGTTTCTTGAAAACGTAAAATACTGTCCCTCATTGTGAATACTGGTTGGTTAAAACTTTGACAAGGACAGTTAAAATTGGCATGCGTGGTCTTCTCTGGTGATAACCAAAAACCAGTAGTCCTGGTCCAGGTTATCAGCTACATCGTCACTGTTGTAAGATCGGAGGAAGAGTAGAAGACTACACAGTTATCCACAAACAAAGAGTATTTGACAGTGCTCCTGACTGTGGAGGAAATGCCATTGACAGTGATGGCGAATGGTGTGACACTGAGTACACTGTATGAGATTTTCACTCTGCAGCAGAGTGTGCGTAAGTCATGCTTGGGTAGCTCAGATGGTTGAGCACTTACGAGCAAAAGGCAGTGTCTTGAGCTCAGGTCTTGCTCCGGCACAAAGTTTTAATCTGTCAGGAAGTTTCACTGAGTACACTGCCTAGCATGACAATTCTCTTTAACATATCAGTCAGCCAAGGAATTTCCAATGTGGTATCAAAAATGCCAGTACTCAAGAAATAACTGGATAAGAAGTGGCAGATGTCCATGTAGTCCCCATTCATGAAGTTGGCAAAGGATGTTGTACAAGCAGAAAGTTTCATACTTTCTGGAGGTTTAAAACGTCCCACACCAAATGGTTTCAGCATAAGGAGGATTCCTGTATCGCTGTCCAGTAAATTTGGATTGTCAAGAGTAGAATTGTAGTGCCTGAAATCACACCGGTAGGGGCTCAGGTGACCTCACGACACGAGCAACCTGAGGAGGCAGTAGTGGACCATGCATTCAGGAGTCTTACAGATTCCACTCATAAGGGCTACACCCCAGTAACAGTTAGGGGCACTAAGGTCTTTGCCTGGTTTCCAGAATGGAATTAATATTGCCTCCTTCGAATTCATGAGGTAGTGTCCACGAAACCAGATATGACTAAAACCACAAAGGAGCCATCCTTTCAGTTCAGAGCACAGATGACAAAGCCTGGCATAGTGGATCTTATCACGACCTGGAGCTGTGTCTCTGGCTACAGACAAAGCTAATTCCAGTTGACAAATGGAGACCAGAAGGTTGTGGACTTCCTCATTACATGAGAAGAAATTGAATTTCCTCATCTCTGCAATCCTATGGAACACCTGAAAAGCAGGAGCTTGTCTGGATGACTTGGTGACAGCAGAAATGGGTTCAGCTCAAACCTGAGCCATGGCTTGTCATATCTATCAACACCAAATTCATTGAAAAGCCCGTAATGGGACGTGTACTGCGCTTGCCTGAAATCCACTTTACTGAGTTCCAAACGTGGGCAGCAGAAGTGGACCAATTAATGTAAGTCGAGAATTCCTTCCAGGAAGACCTGTTCTTTTATCACTCACCTCGCGTGTGCTCTTGCAGACCTGTAGGCATGAAGGTTTCCTGTACTTGGATGGTGTTTGAAGTTCTGCAGAGCTGTTAATTTGGCCCTGGTTGTCAATCTAGTCTTAATTCCACCAAGGCTCAGGCCATCATCTGATGTGGCTACTAGACTGGGGGATGGACTCTGCAGCAGCCGATTGGATCTCAGAACTGATATGGGCCATTGTGTCCTATGCACAATCCTTTTGGTCAAAAATAGCCTATCGACTATACTGCAACCAATTTGCCCTTTGTATCATCCATCTGCGTGGTCTCCTATCAGCCACTGTTGGCAGACAGATCCACACTCAGAAGAGGTCACTGGAATGTGAATCTGTAGCCACTTCCCACTGAACTCAGTCTGCAACAGCTGGGGAACAATAACAAAGGTCAATGGCTGAAAAAGACATTGGAGCTGTGGAAAAGTGCATCGTCTGACCCAAGTTCAGAAGGCAGATATTCTCAGAATGGATGCATCGCTAGATCACCTGACCCCTGGAGCAAGTGGTAGGCGAGCCCTACAATACAATGTGTGCACTTAAATCCCCCATGAGGAATGGGTGTGGGAGGGCCTGAAGAGTTGTGTCAGTATGTTTGCAACCAAATCATCATTAGGTGGAAGGCACAAAGAACACGCTGTGATATTAAAGGGTGTGAGAACTTTCTCAGCAATTGCTAGCATGGTCATGGTAAGAGGGACAGGAGAGGAGAGGTATCCGTCATCAATGAAAACAGTCACACCAATTCTAGCCCTGCCTCCAGTATAATCATCTTTCCTGTAGGGGTGGTAACCTCATAATGCTGATGTGTCTGTGACTTTAAGATGAGTATCTTGTACGCAGATGCAGAAGGGTTTCTCCTGGACCAGGAGCTGTCATTCTTCCAAATGTGAGCGGTATCCATTTAAATACAACTGCAATGCAAAAGTCCCTATGGGAGCCATTGTTTAGTGATGGCTGGTCTTTTCCTTCTCCCTCAGAGGTGGTGATTTGCCGGAGAGATCAGGGGGAATTTTTTTTTTCTTGTTTTGGGGCGCAAAACTGCTATTGTCATTAGCGCCCGGTCTGTGGCTTAGGAAAAGGTAAAAAACGAAAATGGAAACCGGCAACAATGGGAACGAAACCCGAAGAATTGGAGAAACTAAAAGCAGAAGGAAAGCTTAAAAATCTACCACAGAAAGGGGATGGTTGTCCCCAAAAAGAGCTTCAAATTACTGACATCTCACTCGCACAAATAAACTCGAGAACGCGATCAGCCGAGCGCGTGTCATCTGCTAAAATGGACGATATATCAGGCGACAGCTGTAGACGGGCGCGTAGTGAAGTAAAATAGGGGCACTCAATTCAAAGGTGTCTTACCGTCCACAGCTGAGAGCAGTGGAGACAGAGTGGGGGAGGATTGCCACTTAAAAGATGTCGATGGCTAAGAAGACAGTGCCCTATCCGGAGTCTAGTTAAAATTACCTCCTCCCGATGACGCGTTCGGGAGGAAGAGGTCCAAGCACAGGGAAGAGCTTTCACGTCCCGCAATTTATTAGGGGGAAGTGTCGACCAATGTGCGTGCCATAAAAGAATAACACGTCGACATAAAACACTCCGCAGATCGGCGAAGGGATTTCATCGAATAGCTGGCCGAAGAAGAGAGACTGCAGCCTTGGCCGCTATATCGGCAGCCTCATTTCCACAGATACCAACGTGTCCTGGGAGCCAGAGAAACGCCACCGAGACGCCCCTCAGGTGGAGCAAGCGCAGGCAGTCCTGAATCCGGTGGACCAGAGGGTGGACAGGGTAGAGAGCTTTGAGACTGAGGAAAGAGCTGAGACAATCTGAACAGATAACATACTGTAACCGCTGATGGTGGCGGATGTATTGGACAGCCTGGAGAACAGCGTAAAGCTCCGCAGTATAAACAGAACACTGGTCGGAAAGCCGAAATCGATTTGGGGTGTCATCAACAATATAGGCACTCCCTACACCTAACGATGTTTTCGAGCCATCAGTGTAAATAAATGTGGCTTCCTTCATTTGTGCACATAGAGCAGCAAATGCCCGACGATAAACAAGTGAAAGTGTACCATCCTTGGGAAACTGACGAAAGTCACGGAGCAGGCAGGTCCTGGGACGGAGCCAAGGCGTTGCTGCACCACAAGTTGTCAAGAAGGTTTTGGGAAAGCGGAAGGAAAGAGAATGGAGCAGTTGACGCAAGCGGACTCCCAGTAGTAGGGAGGAAGGGCGGCCAGCATACCCTAAATCCAATGAGGCGTCGAAAAAAATGTCATGGGCTGGATTAGCAGGCATGGAAGACAGACGGCTAGCATAACGACTCAGAAGGACTGGTCGCCGATTGGACAGCGGAGGTTCAGCAGTCTCAGCATAAAGGCTTTCCACAGGGCTGGTGTAAAAAGCTCCAGACACTAAACGTAATCCACGGTGGTGGATAAAGTCGAGACGACGAAGAATAGACGGTCGAGCAGAGGAGTAAACTATGCTTCCATAGTCCAATTTCGAGCGCACTAAAGCGCGATAGAGGCGGAGAAGTACCACTCGGTCCGCTCCCCAGGAGGTACCATTCAGGACACGGAGGGTGTTCAGGGATCGCAAACACAGAGCCGAAAGATAGGAAACGTGGGAGACCAACACAGTTTTCTGTCAAACATAAGACCCAAGAATTTAGCGACGTCCGAAAACGGAAGGTTGACAGGTCCTAGATGTAAGAAGGGTGGAAGAAACTTCTTACGTCGCCAAAAATTAACACAAACGGTCTTACTGGGAGAAAACGGAAGACGGTTTCGATGCTCCAAGAGTAGAGGCGATCGAGACAGCCTTGAAGACGTCGTTCAAGAATGCTGGTCCGTTAAGAGCTGTAGTAGATCGAAAAATCGTCCACAAAGAGGGAGCCTGAGACATCGGGAAGGAGACAGTCGATAATTGGATTTATAGCAATGGCAAACAGTAGAACACTTAGCATGGAGCCCTGGTGTATCCCGTTTCCTTGGGAGAAAGTACGGGAGCGAGTAGCGTTCATCCGCATTCTAAATGTGCGCTCTGCCATAAATTCGCGAAGAAATAGTGGCAGCCGACCTCGAAAGCCCCAAGAGGGCCTGTCCTCCAACAGGTATCGTATGCTCTCTCCAGATCAAAAAATACTGCTACTGTTAGGAGTTTCCGGAGAAAATTGTTCATGATATAAGTGGAGAGAGCAACAAGATGGTCAACTGCAGAACTATGCTTTCGGAAACCGCATTGGGCAGGTGCTAAAAGACTGCAGGATTCCAGCCACCAAGCTAAACGGCAATTCACTATACGCTCCAGAACTTTACATACACTACTCGTGAGAGAAATGGGCCGATAGCTAGAGGGGAGAAGTTTGTCCTTTCCACGTTTCGGAACAGGAACGACGATAGCTTCCCGCCATCGTCTGGGAAAAGCACTGTCGGTCCAAATTCGATTATAAAGGCGAAGGAGGTAACGCAGACTATGGGTTGATAAATGCAGCAACATTTGGACGTGGATACCATCTGGTCCTGGGGCGAGAGGAGCGAGAGGAAGAGAGTGCATGTTGGAGTTCCCACATGGAGGAAACAGTATTATAGCTTTCGCTATTTTGAGAGGAGAAAGCAAGAGGTTGCACTTCCGCTGCACGTTTCTTCGGGAGAAACGCTGGCGGGTAATTTGAAGAATTCTAAATCTCAGCAAAGTGTTGACCCAATGAGTTAGAAATTGCGACAGGGTCCTCTAACTTATCATGCGCGACAGTTAGCCCAGAGACCGGGGAGAAAGTAGGTGCGCCAGATAACCGTCTAATCCGACTGCAAACTTTCGAGGTGGGAGTGAAGGTGTTACATGAGCTAGTAAAGAATTTCCAGCTTGCCTTCTTGCTATCGTGGATGACACGACGGCATCGCGCACGGAACTACTTATAGCGGGTACAGTTGACCAAAGTAGGATGGTGGCGGAAAACGCGAAGAGCACGTCGCCGCTCACGTTTTGGGTCACGGCATGCCTCGTTCCACCAAGGAACTGGGGGGCGCCGGGGCAATTCGGAGGTGCGTGGTATTGAACGTTCCGCAGCTGTAAGAATAACGTCTGTAATATGAATGACCTCATCGGCGACGCTAGGAAAGTCACGGTCATCGAATGTCGCTAGAGACGAAAAATGTGTCCAATCGGCTTGGGCAAACTTCCAGTGTCTCGGGCGCATATATCGCAGTTGTGGCTGCAATCGAAGGACACATGGAAAGTGGTCACTCGAGTGTGTATCATCAAGGGCGAACCATTCGAAGCCCCGAGCTAGCGGAACAGTACCGACCGAAAGGTCCAAATGAGAGAAATTTGTCGTGGAGGCAGACAGAAATGTATGGTCCCCAGTGCTGAGGCAAACTAGATCCGCTTGGTGGAAGACGTCTAGCAATAGTGAGCCACGTGGACAAGGATGTGGAGATCCCGAAAGCGGGTGGTGGGCATTGAAGTCCCCAACCAGCAAATCGGGGTGTGGAAGCTGATCAAGAAGATGAAGGAGATCAAGCTCATGCCATTGATGTGGACGATGGAATGTATACAGTACAAAGAGAGAAGGTGTATCCAGAAAGGGAAAGACGGACAGCAACTGCTTGGAAGGAAGTGTTTAAGGGGATTGGGTGATAATGGAGAGAATTATGGAGAAGAATCATTAGTCCCCCATGTGCTGGAGTGCCTTCAACAAGGGGAGATCAAATTGGACTGACTAAAAATGGGGGAAGACATAGCGGTCGTGGGGACACAGCTTTGTTTCCCGAAGACAGAAGATGACCAGCGATTAGGATCGTAGGAGGATCGTCATTTCATCCCGATTGGCTCGAATGCCTCCGATATTCCAATGGATAATTGACATAGGGTGGACAGAAAATGGAAGAATGTGACCAAGGTTGCCGTCAACTCAACGACTGCTCAGAGCTTGTGACCGACAGCATGGAACGGCACTCAGCCGAAGGCAAAAGATCCTGATCCATAGGTTGTTCAGGAGAAGCTCCTGCCACAAGCGATTGGCCGGTTCATCGGCCGCCAGCAGTGCGCCTCGGCGACACAGAAGACGGCAGAGGGCCGTTACCGCCAGGTGGTGCTGTAGATGAGACACGCCCTGGCGGAGAAGGAGAGGAACTGGGTTTCTTATTAGGTTTCTTGGAAACATGATGTTTAGATGAAGGAGGAAACGATGGTTGTGAAGTTGGGGTACATAAAAAATCTTCATGAGTATGCTCTTTTTGGAAGTCCGGGTGTCTGACTGTTGGGATCGAGATTTAGCAGAACCCGATGAAGGGTTAGCCATAGACTGAACAGGCGAAAGTGGGGTGGTTGAACGGGCGCTCTTTGCGCTGGCGGATCTGACGACCGTGTCACTAAAGGTGAGATGACAAGTCTGCGTGGCCGCCTCTTTGTTGGCCGAGGAGAGGCAAGGACAGTGCTGTATTTTCCTGTCTGAGGCACAGTGGGCTTTCGACTTGCGAATAAGGTCGACACCTTTTCCTTCACTCAGATTTCCTGAATGAGCTTCTCGTCTTTAAAAATGGGGCAATCTCGAGAGGAAGCAGTGTTGTCACCCATACAGTTGATGCAACGAGGGGATGGAGGTGGACAAGCACCCTCATGGGCATCCTTGCCAAACGTAACATATTTGGCCGGGTTTTAACTGGACTCGTTGGTGTGATTGAACCGCTGGCACCAATAGCAACACGTAGGGTTTAGGACGTAGGGGCAAACGGAAATTATCTCATAGCCCACTTTTATTTTTGATGGGAGTTGAACTTTGTCAAACGTGAAGAACACAGTGCGGGTTGGAATGAGGTTCGTGTCAAACCTTTTCATAACACTATGAACAGCCGTTATGCCCTGGTCAGACAGGTAGTGCTGAATTACCTCATCAGACAATTCGTCGAGGGAGTGTGTATAAACGAATCCACGTGAGGAATTTGATGTGCGGTGCGCTTCAACCCAAACAGGGAAGGTGTGGAGCAGTGAAGTACGCAGCAATTTTTGTGCCTGGAGGGCACTGACTGTTTCTAACAACAAGATGCCATTTCGTAATCTGGAACAAAATTACAGGACCTGCAATTGCGTCGACACCTTTCTGAATAATGAAATGGTTGACCATGGAGAATTCGTGACCTTCGTCAGACCAAGACGCTACAAGGAAGTGTGGCAACGATGGAAGAACTGTCTGTGGCTGAGACTCAGTGAACTTACGCTTGTGAGCAGACATAGTGGAAGATGAGGAAACCATTGCGGAAGAATCCCCCATTATTACCGGCGTTTCCGATGGCGCGCTCCTCCCTTGTGGGGCCCTCTCTGAGGGCACTCCCGCCTTAGCTGATTGTTCACACCTCAGGTCACACCTCCCGACAAACGGATGGAGGGACCAATCGGCACCTTCGGAAGGTATCAGCTCGGGAAATCACCCCTCCCTGGGCCTGGCCGTTACCAGGGGATACGTACGTGTCCTACCTGTCTACCTGGGGCGGGGAATTACGCAATACCCGTCACCAGCTACGCACGAAAATGCGTGGGTCGGCCTTCAGACACGCACAGGGTGGACGAAAGAGAGAGGGGAGGGGAAAGGCGTGGGGGGGGACCGCGAAGGGGGGTGGGGGAAACAGCGAAAGGGGGTGGGGGAAACCGCGAAAGGGGCGGGGGGGACCGCGAAAGGGGCGGGGGGGGAAACCGCGAAAGGGGGGGGGAAACCGCGAAAGGGGGGGGAAACCGCGAAAGGGGGGGGGAAACCGCGAAAGGGGGGGGGAAACCGCGAAAGGGGGGGGGAAACCGCGAAAGGGGGGGGGAAACCGCGAAAGGGGGGGGAAAACAAAGAAAGGGGGGAAAACAAAGAAAGGGGGGAAAACAAAGAAAGGGGGGAAAACAAAGAAAGGGGGGAAAACAAAGAAAGGGGGGGAAAACAAAGAAAGTGGGGGAAAACAAAGAAAGTGGGGGAAAACAAAGAAAGTGGGGGAAAACAAAGAAAGTGGGGGAAAACAAAGAAAGTGGGGGAAAACAAAGAAAGTGGGGGAAAACAAAGAAAGTGGGGGAAAACAAAGAAAGTGGGGGAAAACAAAGAAAGTGGGGGAAAACAAAGAAAGTGGGGGAAAACAAAGAAAGTGGGGGAAAACAAAGAAAGTGGGGGAAAACAAAGAAAGTGGGGGAAAACAAAGAAAGTGGGGGAAAACAAAGAAAGGGGAAAACAAAGAAAGGGGAAAACAAAGAAAGGGGAAAACAAAGAAAGGGGAAAACAAAGAAAGGGGAAAACAAAGAAAGGGGAAAACAAAGAAAGGGAAATGAAAGAAGAGAGGTCTCAAACGCCGCAGCGGAGAAAAGGGTAAAGAGTAGAGGTAAGGAAAGGAGATGGACAAAGGAAGGATGAAGAGATACAAGCAGAGAAGGCG
The DNA here is from genome assembly GCF_023898315.1 of Schistocerca nitens. NCBI lineage: Eukaryota > Metazoa > Arthropoda > Insecta > Orthoptera > Acrididae > Schistocerca > Schistocerca nitens. The sequence continues at coordinate 1,157,572,672 of NC_064615.1, read as the reverse complement.
AAGGATGCATTACATTTATGAGCGTCCGTCTCCGGACATAGGCACAAACCATACTCCCAGAGGGATGAAGGGGAAGGAAAGAGCCAGTGGTGAGGGGGGGGGGTGGCGGCAAATATGGGGGATACGGAAGGATGCGGAAAAGGAAGGTATGCAAGCCTGGAAAGGAAGGAGAGCCACATTAGCTCGGGGTCCCGTGCTCGCTACGCACGTATCCACAAAAGAGTTGTTGACCCCCTGGGGGGATCAGGGGGAATGTTAGCCAGTTCTCAGCTCTCCGGTTTCTGAGACTGGAAGGCCATATCTTCCAAAGCAAAGTCCCATCAGAGAGGGAGAGAGCTCACCAATCCAAAGATTTAGCTACCACTTTCTTGGATTTTGAATTACTTTTTGAATGACGTTTTCCTTTACAGATGGGTTAGAGGTATGGCTTAGTTTGCTTGTGATGGTGGGTAGCAGTATGTGGTTCCGGTGGTGAAGCCCACTGCTGATGCCTTTCGAAGACTACAGTTTGAAGTGGAGCGTTTCCCTCACAGGTACTCCAACAAGTGCATGTGCTCATATTTTAATTTGTGGTCTGAGATTGTGTTGAGGCATCACACTCAGTGATTGGCATCTTAAGGTCTCATGTAAAAGAAGTAGCAAGAACCTGAGGTTGCATAGCTTCGAAAGCTTTTATAGCTTCACCATAGGGTATGCATCCCTTGACTTTCAACTCCTGAATTTTCTGTTCCTTGTTGTAAACCTCACACTTCTTGCTCCACACTGGGTGATCCTTGGAGCAGTTTACATATTTTGCAAGAAGTATACAAGAATTGCCTGATTCATGAGCTGAGCCTCCACAATGGCCACATGTAGCACTCTCATTACATCCCATAGAAGTACAGCCAAATTATTCTGATTTTTATCATCGCTCTGGGTTAGGAACAAACGGGCAAACCTCAAGACAGATATAGCCTGCATGGCTATGTTCAGTTAATTCTGGAGTACTAAATGTTAGTATAAATTTTGCAGATTTTTCCAACTTGCCATTGACTCAGCTCACATGGTTCTGCACTTCCGTAATGCCCATAATTTTCTGTTCTTTGTGTAACTCTGTGGGCTCTGCCTCCATTATATTGGAACAGGTAACAACACCCTTACTAAAGTTAAGGGTGTTATGCAACTCATCCTCTAGTGCGTATTCATCTATGGCCTTGCATCCCGGAAGTTTAGATACCTGGTTTGAATTAGCAGTTTCAACTAGAAGTGTTCCATTACAAAGTTATTTTACTCATTTTTAGGACCAAGCAATACCTTTCAATGCCTTGAGATTATATAAAGGGAAGGCCTTCTCAAAGGTTCCTCCTGTTCTCTTTATTACAATGAAAGTGTTAGGGCACACTAATGCCCTGTTACTATGATTCTGAGACTTCTTTCTCGGAGGACTGGCCAACCAAGCTCTCTTTGATGAGTGGGTGTAGGTACTATCTGATGGTACCTCTGTTCCACAGGGATCCCAGCAGATGCTAGAGAAACAACCATCAAACCAGGCCGAGCACTGTATGCCTGAGAAAGACATACAACTGCAGGGCAGCAGGTGCCCCCAGAGGTTGCTCATTTGTGACTGTGTTCCTCAACAGTCATTCACCTCACCAGCACATAGCACACCATGAGGTTAAGGTTTTTATATATATATAGAGGTGTGTACCTTCCTGGCAGTCCAGGTGGTGAAGCCAAGGCTTCCATTCTCCAAAACACTCAACATTCCAGGGCTGCAATGCAGGGTTGTTACTGAATCATGCCCAGAACTTACAGTAACAGAGAACTGATGGCACTCACCAGTCCCCAGCTCAGGAACTCAGGATTGTCAAGCTTGTTCCCAGCAATTAAATGTTGAGGATGAGGATGAGGATGAGGATGAGGATGAGGATGAGGATGAGGATGAGGATGAGGATGAGGATGAGGATGAGGATGAGGATGAGGATGAGGATGAGGATGAGGATGAGGATGAGGATGAGGATGAGGATGAGGATGAGGATGAGGATGAGGATGAGGATGAGGATGAGGATGAGGATGAGGATGAGGATGAGGATGAGGATGAGGATGAGGATGAGGATGAGGATGAGGATGAGGATGAGGATGAGGATGAGGATGAGGATGAGGATGAGGATGAGGATGAGGATGAGGATGAGGATGAGGATGAGGATGAGGATGAGGATGAGGATGAGGATGAGGATGAGGATGAGGATGAGGATGAGGATGAGGATGAGGATGAGGATGAGGATGAGGATGAGGATGAGGATGAGGATGAGGATGAGGATGAGGATGAGGATGAGGATGAGGATGAGGATGAGGATGAGGATGAGGATGAGGATGAGGATGAGGATGAGGATGAGGATGAGGATGAGGATGAGGATGAGGATGAGGATGAGGATGAGGATGAGGATGAGGATGAGGATGAGGATGAGGATGAGGATGAGGATGAGGATGAGGATGAGGATGAGGATGAGGATGAGGATGAGGATGAGGATGAGGATGAGGATGAGGATGAGGATGAGGATGAGGATGAGGATGAGGATGAGGATGAGGATGAGGATGAGGATGAGGATGAGGATGAGGATGAGGATGAGGATGAGGATGAGGATGAGGATGAGGATGAGGATGAGGATGAGGATGAGGATGAGGATGAGGATGAGGATGAGGATGAGGATGAGGATGAGGATGAGGATGAGGATGAGGATGAGGATGAGGATGAGGATGAGGATGAGGATGAGGATGAGGATGAGGATGAGGATGAGGATGAGGATGAGGATGAGGATGAGGATGAGGATGAGGATGAGGATGAGGATGAGGATGAGGATGAGGATGAGGATGAGGATGAGGATGAGGATGAGGATGAGGATGAGGATGAGGATGAGGATGAGGATGAGGATGAGGATGAGGATGAGGATGAGGATGAGGATGAGGATGAGGATGAGGATGAGGATGAGGATGAGGATGAGGATGAGGATGAGGATGAGGATGAGGATGAGGATGAGGATGAGGATGAGGATGAGGATGAGGATGAGGATGAGGATGAGGATGAGGATGAGGATGAGGATGAGGATGAGGATGAGGATGAGGATGAGGATGAGGATGAGGATGAGGATGAGGATGAGGATGAGGATGAGGATGAGGATGAGGATGAGGATGAGGATGAGGATGAGGATGAGGATGAGGATGAGGATGAGGATGAGGATGAGGATGAGGATGAGGATGAGGATGAGGATGAGGATGAGGATGAGGATGAGGATGAGGATGAGGATGAGGATGAGGATGAGGATGAGGATGAGGATGAGGATGAGGATGAGGATGAGGATGAGGATGAGGATGAGGATGAGGATGAGGATGAGGATGAGGATGAGGATGAGGATGAGGATGAGGATGAGGATGAGGATGAGGATGAGGATGAGGATGAGGATGAGGATGAGGATGAGGATGAGGATGAGGATGAGGATGAGGATGAGGATGAGGATGAGGATGAGGATGAGGATGAGGATGAGGATGAGGATGAGGATGAGGATGAGGATGAGGATGAGGATGAGGATGAGGATGAGGATGAGGATGAGGATGAGGATGAGGATGAGGATGAGGATGAGGATGAGGATGAGGATGAGGATGAGGATGAGGATGAGGATGAGGATGAGGATGAGGATGAGGATGAGGATGAGGATGAGGATGAGGATGAGGATGAGGATGAGGATGAGGATGAGGATGAGGATGAGGATGAGGATGAGGATGAGGATGAGGATGAGGATGAGGATGAGGATGAGGATGAGGATGAGGATGAGGATGAGGATGAGGATGAGGATGAGGATGAGGATGAGGATGAGGATGAGGATGAGGATGAGGATGAGGATGAGGATGAGGATGAGGATGAGGATGAGGATGAGGATGAGGATGAGGATGAGGATGAGGATGAGGATGAGGATGAGGATGAGGATGAGGATGAGGATGAGGATGAGGATGAGGATGAGGATGAGGATGAGGATGAGGATGAGGATGAGGATGAGGATGAGGATGAGGATGAGGATGAGGATGAGGATGAGGATGAGGATGAGGATGAGGATGAGGATGAGGATGAGGATGAGGATGAGGATGAGGATGAGGATGAGGATGAGGATGAGGATGAGGATGAGGATGAGGATGAGGATGAGGATGAGGATGAGGATGAGGATGAGGATGAGGATGAGGATGAGGATGAGGATGAGGATGAGGATGAGGATGAGGATGAGGATGAGGATGAGGATGAGGATGAGGATGAGGATGAGGATGAGGATGAGGATGAGGATGAGGATGAGGATGAGGATGAGGATGAGGATGAGGATGAGGATGAGGATGAGGATGAGGATGAGGATGAGGATGAGGATGAGGATGAGGATGAGGATGAGGATGAGGATGAGGATGAGGATGAGGATGAGGATGAGGATGAGGATGAGGATGAGGATGAGGATGAGGATGAGGATGAGGATGAGGATGAGGATGAGGATGAGGATGAGGATGAGGATGAGGATGAGGATGAGGATGAGGATGAGGATGAGGATGAGGATGAGGATGAGGATGAGGATGAGGATGAGGATGAGGATGAGGATGAGGATGAGGATGAGGATGAGGATGAGGATGAGGATGAGGATGAGGATGAGGATGAGGATGAGGATGAGGATGAGGATGAGGATGAGGATGAGGATGAGGATGAGGATGAGGATGAGGATGAGGATGAGGATGAGGATGAGGATGAGGATGAGGATGAGGATGAGGATGAGGATGAGGATGAGGATGAGGATGAGGATGAGGATGAGGATGAGGATGAGGATGAGGATGAGGATGAGGATGAGGATGAGGATGAGGATGAGGATGAGGATGAGGATGAGGATGAGGATGAGGATGAGGATGAGGATGAGGATGAGGATGAGGATGAGGATGAGGATGAGGATGAGGATGAGGATGAGGATGAGGATGAGGATGAGGATGAGGATGAGGATGAGGATGAGGATGAGGATGAGGATGAGGATGAGGATGAGGATGAGGATGAGGATGAGGATGAGGATGAGGATGAGGATGAGGATGAGGATGAGGATGAGGATGAGGATGAGGATGAGGATGAGGATGAGGATGAGGATGAGGATGAGGATGAGGATGAGGATGAGGATGAGGATGAGGATGAGGATGAGGATGAGGATGAGGATGAGGATGAGGATGAGGATGAGGATGAGGATGAGGATGAGGATGAGGATGAGGATGAGGATGAGGATGAGGATGAGGATGAGGATGAGGATGAGGATGAGGATGAGGATGAGGATGAGGATGAGGATGAGGATGAGGATGAGGATGAGGATGAGGATGAGGATGAGGATGAGGATGAGGATGAGGATGAGGATGAGGATGAGGATGAGGATGAGGATGAGGATGAGGATGAGGATGAGGATGAGGATGAGGATGAGGATGAGGATGAGGATGAGGATGAGGATGAGGATGAGGATGAGGATGAGGATGAGGATGAGGATGAGGATGAGGATGAGGATGAGGATGAGGATGAGGATGAGGATGAGGATGAGGATGAGGATGAGGATGAGGATGAGGATGAGGATGAGGATGAGGATGAGGATGAGGATGAGGATGAGGATGAGGATGAGGATGAGGATGAGGATGAGGATGAGGATGAGGATGAGGATGAGGATGAGGATGAGGATGAGGATGAGGATGAGGATGAGGATGAGGATGAGGATGAGGATGAGGATGAGGATGAGGATGAGGATGAGGATGAGGATGAGGATGAGGATGAGGATGAGGATGAGGATGAGGATGAGGATGAGGATGAGGATGAGGATGAGGATGAGGATGAGGATGAGGATGAGGATGAGGATGAGGATGAGGATGAGGATGAGGATGAGGATGAGGATGAGGATGAGGATGAGGATGAGGATGAGGATGAGGATGAGGATGAGGATGAGGATGAGGATGAGGATGAGGATGAGGATGAGGATGAGGATGAGGATGAGGATGAGGATGAGGATGAGGATGAGGATGAGGATGAGGATGAGGATGAGGATGAGGATGAGGATGAGGATGAGGATGAGGATGAGGATGAGGATGAGGATGAGGATGAGGATGAGGATGAGGATGAGGATGAGGATGAGGATGAGGATGAGGATGAGGATGAGGATGAGGATGAGGATGAGGATGAGGATGAGGATGAGGATGAGGATGAGGATGAGGATGAGGATGAGGATGAGGATGAGGATGAGGATGAGGATGAGGATGAGGATGAGGATGAGGATGAGGATGAGGATGAGGATGAGGATGAGGATGAGGATGAGGATGAGGATGAGGATGAGGATGAGGATGAGGATGAGGATGAGGATGAGGATGAGGATGAGGATGAGGATGAGGATGAGGATGAGGATGAGGATGAGGATGAGGATGAGGATGAGGATGAGGATGAGGATGAGGATGAGGATGAGGATGAGGATGAGGATGAGGATGAGGATGAGGATGAGGATGAGGATGAGGATGAGGATGAGGATGAGGATGAGGATGAGGATGAGGATGAGGATGAGGATGAGGATGAGGATGAGGATGAGGATGAGGATGAGGATGAGGATGAGGATGAGGATGAGGATGAGGATGAGGATGAGGATGAGGATGAGGATGAGGATGAGGATGAGGATGAGGATGAGGATGAGGATGAGGATGAGGATGAGGATGAGGATGAGGATGAGGATGAGGATGAGGATGAGGATGAGGATGAGGATGAGGATGAGGATGAGGATGAGGATGAGGATGAGGATGAGGATGAGGATGAGGATGAGGATGAGGATGAGGATGAGGATGAGGATGAGGATGAGGATGAGGATGAGGATGAGGATGAGGATGAGGATGAGGATGAGGATGAGGATGAGGATGAGGATGAGGATGAGGATGAGGATGAGGATGAGGATGAGGATGAGGATGAGGATGAGGATGAGGATGAGGATGAGGATGAGGATGAGGATGAGGATGAGGATGAGGATGAGGATGAGGATGAGGATGAGGATGAGGATGAGGATGAGGATGAGGATGAGGATGAGGATGAGGATGAGGATGAGGATGAGGATGAGGATGAGGATGAGGATGAGGATGAGGATGAGGATGAGGATGAGGATGAGGATGAGGATGAGGATGAGGATGAGGATGAGGATGAGGATGAGGATGAGGATGAGGAGTATTTGTCACAGCAGACAAAAAAAATCAAATCCACCAAGACAAACACTGAAGCTGCATGTGGGATTGATTGGGCAATGCTCAGTATCTGGAATGGGCATAAAATGATAATCGGATCCTTTTATCTCCCACCAGACTTATCTGCTGCTGCAACTGAAAACTCCATAGAGTACCGCAATTCATTTGTATGCAAGTTCCCTAATCACACTTTAATCATTGGTGGAGACTTTAATGACCCAACTATTAACTGGGAAAATTACAATTTTGTTAATGAGGGGCATGATAAGACATACTGTGAAACTTCACTAAATGCCTTCTCTGAAAACTACCTAGAACAGATAGTTAGGAACCCTACTCATGTTGGAAATACATTGGATCTGCTGACAGACAGACCTGATCTCTTTGAGGATGCTGAAAAAGAAACTTGGGGCAGTGAACTGATGTGGTTGTAGCAACAATGATTACCAAACTACAAAGGACAACTACAACAAGCAGAAAGATATGTTGTGTAAACTAGATAAAAAAACATCAGCAGTGTCATATCTCAAGAGGAACTTTAAGCTTTCAGCACAGGTCAGGAGCATCTAGAGGAACTATGGCAGAAGTTCAAAAGAATAGTTGACCATGCACTGTATAGATATTTACCTAGTAGAACAGTTCATAGTGGGAGGACTCTCCATGGTATGCAGCCACTGTAAAGAAACTTCTAAAGAAACAGAGGCTGCTGCATAATAGCTGTAAAATAGAACACAGGAGTATAGACACAGAGATGCTGAATGAAACACATCTGGCTGTCAAAAGAGCAATGCATATTGCCTTCAATGACTACCATAGCATAATATTGTCAAATGACATTTAAAAAATCAAAAATTCTGCTCATATGTAAAGGCTGTAAGTGGTACTGAAGTTCAAATCCATTCCCTAGAGAATGAGATAGGAACTGAAACTGAGGGCAGCAAAGCGAAAGCTGAAATGATTAACTCCATTTTCAAAACCCAGGAGAATTGCCCAAATTTAATCCTCGTATAATTGAAAAGTTGAATTAAATCAACAGTACTTCAAGCCTGATGGAATCCCCATCATATTCTATACTGAATTTGCAGATGAGTTAGCCCCTATACTCACTACAATCAATCATATCTGCCCCGAGCAAAAACCCATGCCCACTAATTGGAAAATGACACAGGTCACACCTGTCTATGAGAAGGGTAGCAGATGTGACCCAGAAAACTACCATCCAAAATTGTTGATGTTAATTTGATGTAGACGCTTAGAACATAATCTGACTTCAAACATGATAATGTACCTTGAACAGAATGACCACCTCAATGCCAACCAGCTCGGTTTCTGAAAACACCGATCATGTGTAAACCAACTCACACTTTGCTCACATGACATACTGAAAGCTTTGGATCAAGTCAATCATTTAGATGAAATGTTTCTTGATTTCCAAGAATCATTTGACTCACCTATGCTTATTGTCAAAAGTATGATCATATGGGATACAAAGTGAAATTTGTGACTGTATTGAGGACTTTTTGGTAGGAATGGCACAGCATGTTACCTTGGATGGAGACTCATCATCAGATCTAGAAGTAACTTGGGGTGTGCCCCAGAGTAGTGTGCTGGGTCCCTGGCTGTTCTTGCTGTATATTAATGACCTCACAGGCAATATTAATAGTAAAACCCAGCTTTTTGCATGAGATGCAGTTGTTCAAGTGTGTGTGACCTCTACCAGATGGGACTAACAGGGGATATTGAATGTATACAAAGAATGGCAGCACAAATGGTCACAGGTTTGTTTATTCCATGACGGAGTGTCACAGAGATACTGAAGGAACTGAAATGGCAGACTTTTGAAGACAAACTATCCTGCCGATAGACTATTAAAGTTTCAAGAACCAGCTTTAAATGGTTACTCTAGGGATATACTACAAACATCTATGTACTGTTCAAACAGGGATCGTGAGAATAAGATGATGATAATTATCAAATGCTCACAGGCATCCACACAATCTTTCTTCTCACATTCCATACATGGATGGAAAGGAAGATACCTTAATAATGGGTAAAATGGGATGTAAACTCTGCCGAGCAGCTCACAGTTGTTTGCAGAATATAGAAAAGGAAACATGACATCAAAACTGAGGGCTTAAAGTTAATGTGTAAGAGTGCAGCTCAACAGAGCTACCATCAATGGATGAATTCTCTATTGTTGGTTCATTCAAGCATGTAATACGGAAGCTGTTAGAACAGTTTCTCTGTAAAATTTTAAAGCTTCTTCTCATTTTGTCCTTGCAAATCACTATGGTGAGCAGGGCATAACTGGACTGAGGCAACCAGAGAACTAGGGGTACACTGGCACCCACTAGAATGAAATAATTAAATAATGAAAAATTGAAATGCATCTGGAATATACGCGTATCATATACACATATACGCGCGCATATCACATACGCGTGCATATCACATACGCGCGCATATCACATACGCGCGCATATCACATGTGAAGTGTGTACTGTAAAATCCACCTTCCTTCAGGAAATGTATGGCTTCCTTAGCTACTAACTCATCATCCCATGTGTTTGGGGTAGTGTGGTAGACAAGTTGATGGCTCATCTCACATCAACTAGCAGAGCACATTCTACAGAAATATGAGTTGGTATAAGATGATGAGCACAGCTGCATCAAGGGGTGTCCTTTATTAAAAAGGACCCTATGGGAAACACTGTAGTGGCCACTATGCAGCCAACGGAGTAAAATTGCACCTTTCTGAGTGACCTGGAGTGACATATCCCCTACCTCAGCGGTCACACCAGTTACTCTCAGCTTGCTGAGGGCTGTTTTAGCCTGCCATTCATATCCTAGGCTTTCAAAATGTTATGTTGCAGCCGAGATCTTAGGTCTCTCTCTAGTACACATATTCAAGGTTGCCTCTTGTGGTTGACTCTTTAGCTGATTTGTCAGAGTTCATTTCATAGAAAACCCACATTGCTCTGTGTCCAGATGAATGTTAGTACTCTGGAGCTGTGTATGTCATCTACTAAGCCATGGATGTGCACTTCTGAAATGTATATGAGGTGATATGTCCTTTGTAAGTAGCTCACATAGTCCCTACAAACCCGTCGTCCTTTGTGGTGATTTTTTCAATAAACTGCAGAGCCTGGCCATGATGACCAACTCTCCAGTGCGTGCACTGTGTGCATGAGGCAGAAAATACATTCTGCATGTGAGAAAGCACAACCAAACCTGCCATTAACTTTCAGTCTGTCCATGTATATCCTCGTCGAATTAGGGTAGTTGTGGGAAACTAAACACTAGTTACCTGAGGGTGGTGGATTTGCATTTTTCCTATGGCCACAAAAGAGACCCATTTGAATCATAAGGCTGGAGGCATATCGCAGGAGATGCTGAGAAGGAATTATGTATACAGGCAAGAGGGGCCCGGTCCTCGCGTACAGCTTCCAATCTTATCTCAACTGTTCTAACCATTTTTGGATGATTCAGAATGAGTATGAACTGTTAGTTGTGAAACAGAGTTGACTAACACAGATGTTTAGGCATGTGGCAAATTTAGATTGAATTCTTCACCAAGAACTGCTGGCACTTGACCCTCAATAGTGAGATACCAATTCCAGCAGTATGTTGTGTATGGGACTCTTCACAGTAAGTGCCAGCTGCCAACTGCACACCATTGTGGCGGATAGGGTCTAACAAGCTCAGTATTGATGGTGGTATTGACTCACAAGCAACACATCCATAGATCAGGTAGGATAAAATCAAAGCTCTGCAAAATTGCAGGAGAGATGTGCAGTTGGGGCTCCAGGTAGTGCTGCTGAAAAATCTGATGGTATTGAGTTTCCGCGTGCAATTTGGAGAAACTACTAACAAACACAAAATCATTCACCATTCTGAAACATCTGAAGTTCAATCTTCATAAAAAGTCAAATATTATGTGGACACAGTGAAGAATTACATACCACAGATATTGTCTACACAATGAAAACTGTAACTTTGGAGAAGTTTAAATCCTCTTGAGACAAAGTGATTCATAATGTACATAATGTGAGAACTGTTGTGTATCACAGTTAGTGAAACTAAAGATAAAAGTATCATTTATGAATGGCAGAGCTAGAGTAGTGCTGGACAAGGGACGTCAAATATCCTTCTGACTTTCCCAAATGAAATAAGATGAGGTATATCAGTTCATCATCATGTCTCAGTAGAAAATAATTTCAGTAATGACACAGTAGCAAGATAAGAGATGCAGTTTTGAAAACTTTGATGATGCACCAGTAAATGTTGAAGACAAAACTGATATGCCTGGGGAAAAATGTACATTTTAATACAGCTGATGTTCCATTGCTGGAAATTTTGTAATTTATTTGTGTGAAACATCTGATTACATGCATTGCATTTGGTAGTACACCAAACACAGCAGTATACAATCTCTGCTATAAAAGGTACTGAAGCATATACTAAATTATTTTACGTATTAATATATTAGATTTTAGAGTGTATGGCAGGCTGTAGTAGCATTGCTAGGTGAGCTATGATTTAATGCATTTAGAATTTTGAGTACTTAAACAGCTGTGCATTGAAATACTTCGCTCCTTTTGTGTATGGACCATTTGCAATTCTTTTTCAACCTCTGTCTGCCATATGGTAATTTTCTATTTGTACAGAGTTATGTTCATGAATTTCTGTTTTATGACATGTATATTTCGTGTCTTCTACAGCCAGTACTATTGTTTCAAATACATACATAGAACAGACAGTCTTTATTTTAAAATCTATTAATTCACTGAAAGACATTCTTGCTTCTTTTTTACCTAATATTCTCAAAGATCATTTCTGCAGCTTAAAAACTCTGCCCAACTGAGGTATTGAAGCCCCACCCAATAATACTGCAGCATATGGAAGAAAGGGATGCATTAAACTGAAATGCATTAGGCGTACACTCATTGTTGGGTGTTGACATATAGAGCTATTCTTGAAACATGGATATTAGCCTTACTAACACACATTGCCAACTTCTTGGGTCCATAATAGTTTTCTGTCTACTCATATACCTACAAATATATCTAAAAACAAAGATGATGTGACTTACCAAAGGAAAGCGCTGGCAGGTTGATAGACACAGAAACAAACACAAACACACACAAAATTCAAGCTTTTGCAAATAACGGTTGCTTCATCAGGAAAGAGGGAAGGAGAGGGAAAAATGAAAGGATGTGGGTTTTAAGGGAGAGGGTAAGGAGTCCACGAGAAAGACAGGCCGCAATACGGAAGTCACTAAGGTAGGCCTGTGTGCGCTCGCTAGCTTAATTCAGCAGACAACTGTGTTTTTAGACCTGTTAGTACGCACACACCCAGTTGAGAGCTAATGAAAATTGCATCTTCTACTGGAATCTGCTATTATGAGGTCTCACTTATTATTAGTCGTACAATGAAATTTAAGATCAGTTATCATAAATAGCACAACAGTTTGTTTATAGCATTTAGTCTCTTGTGATGAACAGTCATGTCATGCAAGATGTAGAGCCTTATGCAACATACAATAATTTTGGCATGATTTTAACTTTATTATACCCCAGTAGAGCCATAACAAATTATCAGTAACCTTGTGGACTTCCTATCATTGTAGGGCTAGTAACAGTAAGACTTCATAATAGTGACTTCCAGTAGAAGATGCAATTCTAATTTATACATACATGTCTAGTTACTGGTTAATAGGTGTATAAATGCAGTTTGCAGGCCGAGTGGAGTGAGCTTGGCCTACCTTCGGGACATACGCGCCATGACCTCTCTTTCTCGTGGGTCTCGCCTCAGTGTGATTTCCAACATTTACTTTATCTGTGGTACAGAAGTCAGATTTTGCAATATGTATGAAGTAATCATTAAAAATATTACTTAGCCCTGTCTATTGGTGACAATATTGTTATTAGGTATCTGTATGTTGATGGTATTTTTCAGTTTTCTTTTACTGTCTCTTATTTCATCTTCTATAGAGCTAAGGTCTTGGAAATATTATCTGAGTTTTTTTATTTTTAAGTTAATCTTTTCAGCCTTCAATCTTTTGACTTATATTGTGCTCCTTGTTTTTTGTATCTCTTTGCATCACATATATTTTTTCCATTAGTAAAATTATCAAATTCTATGGATCTTCACCATAGTGCCATATTCTTACTTATATTTACCTTTCTGACAGGAATAGTCTTACTTAGATAAAAAGGTAAGTTATCTAAGAAGGCATCTCATTTATTGTTTACTCCTTGGGCTTTTAATACTAAATGTTGAATTCCTGACTAAGGCTCTCTCTCAGTTTGGCAATGTTGATAACAGAGAGTTCTTGATAACAGAGAGTTCTTCTGTATTTATAAATTTTCTTTGGTTTGATCGAAAGATCTCTCTTTAATACTAATAGTTAGCCTAGATGGTCAAAGATGGGACCATTTGCAATGGCAGCTGAAATAATATTATCACAGTTGGTGACAATATGATCAATAAAGGTACCACTAGTTGAAGTGATTGCAGCTCGTATGTCTCCTAACAGATCTTCTGCACCATAAGAATAGATAGTCTTTAAACCATTTACTTTCTTCGAAAACTTTTTGTGTGTTAACGTTAATATTCCCTTATGGTATAAAACACATGCTTTTGAATCAAGATTAATTTAAATCAAACTGTATCAAGGAAATCTAGAAATAATTGAAAACTTGAGTCTGGTGACCTATACAATGTTAATACAAAGTACACAACAGACAAGAATTTTAGGATATATTTTCAGAGGGTTCTGTTAAGTTCTTTGTTCTCAGGTAGATAGCCACTATAACTCCTTTATGGTCAATATGACAGTAAACAGGAGTCGAAGTGAGTAGGGTAAAGGAATAGATTCAAGCAAATTTTGGGCTTGCAGCTGGTCGTCGTTCAATACTTCGCACGATATTTCAACTGGGCACCTGCCAGTCATCTTCAGGTGAGCCATTGCAGACTGGCGATAACGTCCTCCACTCCGCAATATATAGCGTACTGTAACTATTCTGCGCATGCGTCAAAAACTTGATAGTTGAACCAACACTGCCCGCCGGCAGCGCCCTCGCTGGTGGAATAGCGGAAGTCAGTCGCCCTCTGCGTTGCTGTTTGCCACAGCCATCGACGCACTCTGTCGTCTTTGATTTGAGCAAATCGTGGAGATGATGGGATTCCATGCACTGTCCAGCTGGTAGCTGCTGTCACGGTTTAACAGATTTTCAGCAAGTCTTATTTCTACGGATTCTTTAATAATGGAGTCCCAGAAAGACGTTGCTGTGGACAAAATCATTGTTTTCTCCTACTCCATTGAATGTCAAGTAGAAATACAATGTTCAGCAATAGCGGACTTGCTTGGCTGCAAAAGGCGGGTGTAACGATGTTCAGTGCAGCGTTTTCTCACGGTGTGTGTGGTTTGACCTATGTAAGCCATACCACATTGGCACGGTATCTTGTAAATTCTGGCCTTTCATAGTAACAAATTGTCCTTAACTGAAGATAAATTAATGGAGTTTCTACATCACGTCAACTTCATTCATAGCAACACGCTGTTTACCATGGAAATAGAGAAAGATGGTTGTTTGCCTTTCTTGGATGTCCTGGTTCGAAGGAAGAATGATGGTTCTCTAGGGCTTTCAGTTTACTGGAAACCCACTCTTACTGATTTGTACCTGCAAGCATCGGTTGCCATCACCCATCGCAAACCATGAGTTTGCTTAAAATGCTTGTTCATAGAGCTCATACTGTCTCATATCTAGATAGCTTATCTCAAGAGCTCGCCCATCTGAAGACAGTATTCAGCGAAAATGGGTATTCCAGCCGGCAGATTAACAGGGCACTAACAGTTAAAACTAAGAAGCAGGAAGAGAATAAAGAGGAGAACATGCCAGAACAAACTTTAGCTTTTCTTCCTTTCGTTGGCAACACTTCGTTTAAAATAGCAAGAATCCTCCGAAAATTTCAGGTAAAAGTGGTTTTCCGCCCACCATCGAAGATTGCGGACCTTGTGGGATCAGTTAAGGACAATTTGTTACTACGAAAGGCCGGAATTTACGAGATACCATGCCAATGTGGTATGGCTTACATAGGTCAAACCACACGCACCGTGAAAGAACGCTGCACTGAACATCAACGTTACACCCGCCTTTTGCAGCCAAGCAAGTCCGCTATTGCTGAACATTGTATTTCTACTTGGCATTCAATGGAGTAGGAGAAAACAATGATTTTGTCCACAGTAACATCTTTCTTGGACTCCAATATTAAAGAATCCGTAGAAATACGACTGGCGGAAAATCTGTTAAACCGTGACAGCGGCTACCAGCTGGACAGTGCATGGAATCCCATCATCTCCACGATTTGCTCAAATCGAAGACGACAGAGTGCGTCGACGGCCGTGGCAAACAGCAACGCAGAGGGCGACAGTTCCGCTATTCCACCAGCGAGGGCGCTGCTGGCGGGCAGTGTTGGTTCAACTATCAAGTTTTCGACGCATGCGCAGAATAGTTACAGTACGCTATATATTGCGGAGCGGAGGACGTTATCGCCAGTCTGTGACGGCTCACCTGAAGATGACTGGCAGGTGCCCAGTTGAAATATCGTGCGAAGTATTGAACGACGACCGGCTGCAAGCCCGAAATATGTTTGAACAGTCAATTTGCCGGGAAAATTTTAAAATTCACAGGAGATTCAAGAATTAGACAATCAAATCAATAGGGAAAAGGTGATGAAACAACATAACAAAATTTATAAAGGATACAGCACAGGAACTGATACAAGATAACAATAACAGCATAATCAAGCACGAAGCATGGTTCAGTGACATACCTAGGAAAGCAGGACAGGAAGAGAGCCATACGGCAATAATTAGCAATAACAAATACATAAAACAAATAAAAGATAAGACAGCCATAAGAGAAATCAAGGGATTAATCAGATGAGAGTAAAGACCACTCCTTACACAGACAGATGGCAGAGGATGACTATAATCAGAAAAATATTGAACACTTTTACAGGACGCTGAGAAGCTCTAGAAAGGATTACATAGGTAAGCCTGTGGTAAGTATGAGAATAGGAAAAATATCACTACACATTAAGATAATCTAGAGAACTGGAGGAGATATTTCAAAGAATTGTTGAACACCCAGTAGACACCTACGACTAGGAATACAGGGCAGGAAATAACCAGGATGTACAACCATTAGTTGATGAACCTAGTCTGATGGAGGTGAAGGAGGCAATTAAAAAATTGAGAAATGGGAAGGCCCAAGGCATACACATGATACCAGAACAGCTGATCAATAAGTGAGGAGACAACACACAAATGGCTAGCGAAATTGATAATAAAGGTGCAAAGGAAAGAAGTAACGCAAGAGGAATGGAAAACTGCTGCTGTATGTCCCATGTACAAGAAGGAAGACAAAATGTTGACACAAAACTATAGAGGGATATCTTTACTATGCATGTGCTATAAAATAACACCTAGAATTATAGTGAACATGCTCAACCCATACACTAAAGAATTTTTAGACACAGCCCAAGTGGAGCTCAGAAGGCTAAGTCAACAATTGACCAAATATTCACATTAATACTAGACAAGAACTGAGAGCACCATCAGGATACCTTGTGTGAGTTTACAGACTTTGAAGAAGGATGTGACAGCACAGTGAGAGAGGAGATGTGGAGGATAGTGGCAAAGTGTGGGATACCGGACAAGCCGATAAAGCTAGCTAAAATGTGTGTGATGGAATCAAAGAGTAGAGTGAAACTACAGGGGCAGTTCTCAGAAACACCAAAGGTAAACACAAGAGTCAGACAGGCAGATGATACTTATATCAACAATCCTATTCAATTTGGCACTCAACAGCCCACTAAGGAGAGTAACAGAAGAATGTGCAGGAGTCACCATATGGAAGAAGATAAATATTTTGGCATTTGCCGATGACATTGTGGTGATAGGAAAGAGAATGCAAGACCTGAATAAAATGGAAACTGGAAGTTTAAGAGTGGCTCTCTACCTGAGATCAAAGAACTTAATAGAATCTCCTGAAAATACATCCTGCATAAAAGAGTGTCAATCTAAATTGCACTGTGAAATTCTTGCTATTAAGATAATGTTCTTGTCTGCTGTATACCTTGTCTCAGCATTGTATAGATGGCACAGATGGAAAAAGTTAAAGGAGAGAGAGAGAGAGAGAGAGAGAGAGAGAGAGAGAGAGAGAGAGAGAGAGAGAGAGAGAGAGAGAGAGCACACCACTTTCAAAAGTAAAGTGCTGAGAAAAGTTTGAACTCTGACAATTACACACACTACATGTAGTAACTGACATCATAGCAAGTGTGAAAATGAAGACACAGGTGTGAGGAGGAGAGGGGAGAACATGGTAATAAAGGCTGTATTGGATGGGGAGGCTGAAGGAATGAGACCGCTAGGATGACTGAGAACAAGATGAAAGGATAGTACCATGAGAGACTTTAAGATGCTGGGTTTGGGAGATGAAGATACAGCTGACAGGAACATGTGGAAGGCTGAACTGAGAGGAGCCAAAGACTGGTTACAGATTGTGCAGCCAGGATAAATAAATTAAATGCAACTGTAAAAACCAGATAAGGTGTAATTTTGGATTTTAAACAAGTGTACGATATTAGCATCTGTAAGATGTTATTACTCAGTCCCTCTACACAGTAATGCACAAAAGAATGATTCCTTTCTACAGATACATTTTGTGCATATTCATCCCCTCTTCTAGTTATTAGTTTCTACTAATATTTTAAAATGTTACAGATATCAGTCATCATAATACTGAAAGTCTAGGATCTGTACAGGATTCTTGCAGTTTGGATTATGTTTCGAGTTTCACTGAAAAGTTCTTCCTCGCTGGTGCTACATAGTAAATTTGTTCCAATATGAATGTAAACACCTTTGTAGATTCTGGTGGCTTTGTGTAGATGTCCCTGATTTGAATTTCAAATAGTGTTCAAATATTTAAGTGAAGGGTGCTGATCCCAGAACAAACTTCAATTCCCAAATTTGTCATAGCAACATTTTTTTCACAGTTTGTCACCTACAATGAGAAATTTGTCAGTTGCCCTTTTCAGTACTATGATGATTCTTTTTGTATGTAGCATTGTGATAATGACATTCATTTTTTGAATGTATGTTTTCACTTTATGTTTATTCACAAACAGTGGATCTTAAAGGTTCAGAAAACTAGACTTCACTTTCCCAGTTTTCATTTTCACATATTTTCACAGTTACTTTTCCATGACTCATGAGCTCACTGTTTACTTGTTTATTTCCAATTTTAGACTGTTTCAGGTATGAGGGATTTAAGAAGCGTTTCTTTTGTGTTTGCTGCTGTCATTAAAATTACATTTTCTGTATGTAAATAATCGAAACAAAGCCACTGAAAATCATCACTGATTAATTTTAAACACATTCCTACATACTAAGTTCAAAACCATCGTACAATATGCATTAGATGAGTATGTGCCAAGCAAGGTCGTAAGAGATGGAAAAGAACCTCTGTGGTACAACAACCGAGTTAGAAAACTGCTGCGGAAGCAAAGGGAACATCACAGCAAACATAAACATAGCCAAAGCCTTGCAAACAAACAAAAATTACGTGAGGCAAAATTTAGTGTGAGGAGGGCTATGCGAGAGGCGTTCAATGAATTTAAAAGTAAAGTTCTATGTACTGACTTGGCAGAAAATCCTTTGTCTTATGTCTAAAGCGGTAGGTGGATCAAAACCAAATGTCCAGACACTCTGTGACCAAAATGGTACTGAAACAGAGGATGACAGACTAAAGGCCGAAATACTAAATGCCTTTTCCAAAGCTGTTTCACAGAGGAAGACTGCACTGTGGTTCCTTCTCTAGACTGTCGCACAGATGACATAATGGTAGGTATCGAAATAGACGACAGAGGGATAGAGAAACCATTAAAATCGCTCAGAAGAGGAAAGGCCGCTGGACCTGATGGGATACCAGTTTGATTTTTCACAGAGTACGTGAAGGAACTTGCCCCCCTTCTTGCAGCGGTGTACAGTAGGTCTCTAGAAGAGCGTAGAATTCCAAAGGATTGGATAAGGGCACAGGTCATCCCCATTTTCAAGAAGGGACGTCGAACAGATGTGCAGAACTATAGACCTATATCTCTAACATCTATCAGTTGTAGAATTCTGGAACACGTATTATGTTCGAGTATAATGACTTTTCTGGAGACTAGAAATCTACTCTGTAGGAATCAGCATGGGTTTTGAAAAAGATGGTCGTGTGAAACCCAGCTCGCGCTATTCGTCCATGAGACTCAGAGGGCCTTAGACATGGGTTCACGGGTAGATGCCGTGTTTCTTGACTTCCGCAAGGCGTTCAATACAGTTCCCCACAGTCGTTTAATGAACAAAGTAAGAGCATATGTGCTATCAGACCAATTGTGTGATTGGATTGAAGAGCTCCTAGATAACAGAACGCAGCATGTCATTCTCAATGGAGAGAAGTCTTCCGAAGTAAGAGGGATGTCAGGTGTGCCGCAGGGGAGTGTCATAGGACCGTATCTATTCACAATATACATAAATGAACTTGTGGATGACACTGGAAGTTCACCGAGGCTTTTTGCGGATGATGCTGTGGTATATCTAGAGATTATAACAATGGAAAATTGTACTGAAATGCAGGAGGATCTGAAGCGAATTGACGCATGGTGCAGGGAATGGCAATTGAATCTCAATGTAGACAAGTGTAATGTGCTGCGAATACATAGAAAGATAGATCCCTTATCATTTAGCTACAAAATAGCAGTTCAGCAACTGGAAGCAGTTAATTCCATAAATTATTTGGGAGTATGCATTAAGAGTGATTTAAAATGGAATGATCATATAAAGTTGATCGTCAGTAAAGCAGATGCCAGACAGATTCATTGGAAGAATCATAAGGAAATGCAATCCAAAAATAAATGAAGTAGGTTACAGTACGCTTGTTGGCCAACTGCTTGAATACTGCTCAGCAGTGTGGGATCCGTACCAGGTAGGGTTGATAGAAGAGATAGAGAAGATCCAACGGAGAGTAGCGCGCTTCGTTACAGGATCATTTAGTAATCGCGAAAGCGTTACGGACATGATAGATAAACTCCAGTGGAAGACTCTGCAGGAGAGACGTACAGTAGCTCGGTACGGGCTTTTGTTGAAGTTTCGAGAACATACCTTTACCGAAGAGTCAAGCAGTATATTGCTCCCTCGTATGTATATCTCGCGAAGAGACCATGAGGACAAGATCAGAGAGATTAGAGTCCACACAGAAGCATGCCAACAATCCTTCTTTCCACGAACAATACGAGACTGGAATAGAAGGGAGAACCGATAGAGGTACTCAAGGTACCCTCTGCCACACACTGTCAGGTGGCTTGCGGAGTACGGATGTAGATGTAGATACTTTTTTCAGTAGCCAAGAGTTATATATCGAACACCTAATTGCTTTCATGACTTGTTTTTGATAGTTTTTAGAAGATGAATTCTTTAATTTATTTTTGTGGAAAGTATTGTGTCAATACACTTTCCTACTACTGCCATCCTGGAATATATCTGAATGATAAGAGTACCATAATGATTGACAGTAAGACTGGAAGTCATAACTAAGAGCAGAGTGAAGCTCGTCTATAGGAAATTAAAATCCAGATTCTGAAGAACGTGCAGACGACATTGATACTGAGCTTGAAAATAATGCCTGTAATGAATGTAAAGAAGAAAATAGTCAAATACTTCACTTTGCTGAATGAAATGGGTTTGGTAATGCTACCCACAGGAGTTTGCTATCTGAACACAGAGTGCTGAAACTGCAGTGAAAGGGAAAGGAAGTGACAGTATAGTGAAGGACAGTAGGCCTCAACACTGGAATGGTGTGTGTGTTGTATGGAAAACACCGTACAGCCAATTCAAGAACATTAATTGCCAGTGCTGAAGGACCAGACTCAGTGGCTGGCAGAATCTCTTATTAATTTAGAGACAACCTTAACCACCACAGCAATTGTAACAGTGGTAGCGGAAAGTGATACACAACTGCAGTCTGTTCACTTAACAAACCAGAAAAGAGTGGTTCAACTGAAATGTCACATTTGTAAATGAGGATACCCATTGACTCCATCTGGCAGACAATACCCCCACTGTCACAAATGGGGATAGTGCAATAATGGTATGGACAGATACTGCTAATCAATCTGACCAGACAGAGCAGTTACAGCAATGGAGAATAAAAGAAATTGGCTGTGACAAGAATAACTCATTTCTGAGCCAGTTTGTACATGTGTGTTGGTAACAGAAATTGGAGGTGCTGATACTACTACATACACATGTTTAGGATGCAACACAAAATGGTAATACGGACAATAATGACAATCTTCTCCATAGAAATTATGATTTAAGTGGTATGTAATATGAAGGGTGGTGGCCATGCTAACTAAAAAAAAATGGAGGTGGTGGTATCAAAAATACTATACCTGGAAGTGAAATTACCAGCAGCGACTAGGGATGGTGGGGAAGGGGGGGGGGGGAGAGGGAGAGAGAGGGGGATATAAAATGTAGACTGGCAATGGCAGGGAAAGCGTTTCTGAAGAAGAGAAATTGGTTAACATCGAGTATAGATTTAAGTGTCAGGAAGTCATTTCTGAAAGTATTTGTATGGAGTGTAGCCATGTATGGAAGTGAAACATGGACAGTAAATAGTTTGGACAAGAAGAGAATAGAAGCTTTCGAAATGTGGTGCTACAGAAGAACGCTGAAGATTAGATTGGTGGATCACAGAACTAATGACGAGGTACTGAATAGGATTGGGGAGAGGAGGAGTTTGTGGCACAACTTGACCAGAAGAAGGGATTGGTTGGTAGGACATGTTCTGAGGCATCAAGGGATCACCAATTTAGTATTGGAGGGCATCGTGGAGGGTAAAAATCGTAGGGGGAGAGCAAGAGATGAATACACTAAGCAGATTCAGAAGGATGTAGGTTGCAGTAGGTACTGGGAGATGAAGAAGCTTGCACAGGATAGAGTAGCATGGAGAGCTGCATCAAACCAATCTCAGGACTGAAGACCACAACAACAACAACAACAACAACAACAACAACAACAACAACAATAACAGGACACGTGATGTAGTCAGCCAAGAGAAACATCACTGTCAAGTAGCAGGAACACACGAACAGGGAATGTTAATAGTTTAAATTAATATACATAGTGTTGCTACAAGAAAAGCAGAGCTTTCACATATAATATTGGTCTCAAGCTGCAAGAGAAGCTAAGCTTTCACATATACTGTTGGTCTTTTTTGCGCGTGTTACACTTTAAGATACACCACACAAATATGCCAGTAAAATTTTTAGTAGTGACATAAATGTCTTATCTTCAGGGTTCGAAATTATTCTAAATGGCTCGTCATCAAAGAGTAGATTTTTTATATGAGAGTCAAACGCTCTGTGATTTAATGAATTCATGGTACATTCTTGCACATAGCTCAACTTATGTAAATGGATATTTACTTTGAAATTAACGCTTTTCAAACCACCATTCGCAATATTTTCCCACAGCCTATTAGAGAGTGCAGATAACAGGCGAGACCGTGCTTGGGTAGCTGTCATGACATAGGAAGTCCATATGCACGTACGTGTAAAACATTGAAAGATCATACATTATGTCATAAGAGAAACAAGACATCAGAGGATACTGCAGGCGCATTGGAATTTCATGAACCATATTAAAATGTGCACATTTAAAATGCATACTTAAAGTGCATACTTTAAGTGCACATTCGTATGTCCACATTAGTATGAAACTAGCCCATACTGTCTAATTAAACATTTTGTTTCAAATACATTGACTGCCTCTCCGGAAAAGGTTAACAAAAGCCTAATTTCTTTAGCAAACAGGCAAAAATAACTTCAGTGTTCCACAAGGCGATTAATGCTTGACTGTCTGAAAGGTGGAAATAAAATAAAATCTGAAACTAATGACATATTTCAGCCTTCCATAATTATGTTACTGTGTTTTAATTCACTTGATAGCTCCCAGCCACAGATATCCATTTTGTTTTCATTTGACGTGAGAGTAAACAAAGGGGAAACAGCAAAATCACTACCGCTAAATGTAAACACGGGCCACGTGGAGACAACGCACTATAGCTCAGACTGCTCTGCACATCAGTCCCGGATCCACGACATATGTGAAAAGGGTCATTACTAAAAAAAAAAAAAAAAAAAAAAAAATCGAATTTTCCAAATATGTACATCTTGTAGTGCACATCTTTCTGAAAAGTCTGAAACATAAAACATATGTATTCAAGCAAATGTAAGACATATTATTTGGTCCTAAGTATGCCAAAGTGCAGTGCCATGCCTCTTCATGAAGCATTTTTCTACCGCACGTCTATACTATATTCAGGAGAGTGGAAATTGAAATGTCCTCTGGTGCCTCTCCTGCTCCGAATTGGCCAGTTTGACAGCCTGCCCCTCATTAAAAAAATCTCACAATTAATAGCGGATGGGATTATTTGTAATCAAGAGAGCAATAACTCTTCAGAAAATCTGAACTCTTTATTGCCTAATAGCTAATAATTTGCTGTTTTGCGTGACATTTCTTTCTCTCTAATCTTGCTACTACAGCTTTACATGGTGTGCTTTCCATTCTGTGAAAGAATCTATTACCTCATCAAAGTTCGTCAAATGTTTTGCTACATGAAAAATCAAAAGGTCGTTATCTAGTACTGAAAAAGCTTTTAATACAAATACTACCCCCAAGACTGGTGTGGTTTCTCGATCTGATTACATCTATTTTGTCACTGTCTGCTAGATAAAACAAAATAGGCCTTTCTAATACGGCAGCAATTTTGTGACACACCAAATAAACAAGACTATTTTGGTACAAATGGCCATTTTTATAACACGACGGAATATAATCCAATAAGTACCAATATCTAATGCTCATTAGGCCTACTACGAGCAAAAAGCTTTATGTTAGGAAAGAGTTTCACATTTCGTTCATACACACCAGCTTCTCAAGCATGTGATTGAAAAGTAGTATTACGAAATTTTTATATAAATTTGGAATCACCTTATTCTTCCATAATTTGTGTGATGTCTCCGTTTCTTCTCCTTCCTCATTCTAACAAACAATCTTGTCATCAAAAACTCTGTAGCTATTGCTGCCACTGTCAAAATTTGTTCGCCGATTATCTTCACTAACCCCGCCAGAATCACAGGTTCAGTTATCCCACAATTATTTTCCGGTTAGGCGTTATTACGTGTTTGAACAACAAGTTTTCCTTGCTACTTCCAGAATAGAACTTATGTGGCTGCTAGCCAGGGCTATACTACTGGTCCTTACTAGTGTAGCGATCTGGCCAAAAATTTTCTGTCAAAATTTCGTTTTCTTGGATACACCTGTTATTCCTGTCAGTCATTTATTTCCACTCTGGTAGTCTGAATCTATGGATTTTGCTAGTAATTATAACAACACTGATCATTCACAAACCCAATAAACCACATAATCAGACAGCGATTGGCATTCATCCGTTCAGCTTTACTCTCTCAGCTCGTATAGCCCCGTCCCCTATTGTCTGCAGAAAGTTTATTTCTAGATGCGATGAGGATTCTCCTGACAGAGACATCACATACACTATGCATGCACTCAAAAGTCAACTTATGATTCATTCAGAAATGAACTTCAAATGTGTTCAAATACCAACAGGGAAGCGTTTCAAAATGATATGAATAATCGATAAGCAAATGGGCACTGGATGCTAGGTGCTTTGTGAAACAAGTTGTTTTCCTCAAGATTATGAATCTGGCACCCCCTTTTTCCAGTAGCATCTAGCTGCTTGCTGCGACTGCTTGTACAGCCAACAACCACATTCCCGTTTCCAGAAGCAGGAGAATCTGCTACCACAGTCTAGTTAGACTCTGCTACTACTCAAACGTAACTCAACTGTGCATGCACATGAGCCTGCTCGTAATTGCTAAAACAAAATCGAATGTAAACAGTTGCGACTTCACACCCATTGGAGGCAATTTGTTGTTATGAAGCACTGTATAGTCTTCCTAAAGCACTTGACACATTTTCAGTTGGCAGACACTTCCATGAGCACTGTGTGTCATTGTTGTATATGGCACCTTTCCTTTGCAATTGATTTTCGTTTTTTTCTCTCGTTTATGTTTCATTGTTGAAGTATTATTCTGCAGTAGCGGGATACAGTAATATCCTTTGTTAGAGTATCAGTTCTTACCAGTCAAAAATACATAAATTTAACTGAAAACTAAAACAATGAAATATTGCTGGAATTCTAAAAATATCCCGGGTTTTTCCCAGTTTTCTCCCAGATGAAAAAATTCCCGGGTTCTTCCTGGATTTCCCAGTTGTCCCGGGTTGTATACACTGTTTCTCTACACTTGGGATTATTACTACTATGTTATCCATATGGGACATTGTGTGATGATCAAGCAATGGTGTGTTTGTACAATTCTCCTGCATGAATGCTTTCTTGAACACAAAATTCAAAATTTCAGCTTTTATTTTGCTATCTTAAACTGCCACACCCAGACACTGATTTTACATAGAACCACAATTTTCTTAGGTCCCCTGACATCGTTTTTGCTACAGTGTGACAGCGGTAGTAGTTGTGCACTTCACATCTTTTCATAGATTCATGAATCTTTCTTCTAATCTTTGCTTCAGTATTTTACTGATTTCATTATTAAACCCCAGTAGGTCTTTCCCAACCTTAATTCACTTAAGAGGCACGCTATTTCTCCAGAGCACAACTAGCAATCTGTTTAAACTTTGCCTGTAATACCTCTACAACCATCATAAGGGAAATAAGCAATATCAATGACTGGAATTCGGTAGGAGGAAAAGGGAGAGAAGGAAACTTAGTAGTTGAATATGGATTGGGGCTAAGGAATGAAAGAGGAAGCAGCCTGGTAGAATTTTGCACAAAGCAGAAATTAACCATAGCTTACACTTGGTTCAAGAATCATGAAAGAAGGTTGTATACATGGAAGAACCCTGGAGATACTAAAAGGTATCAGATAGATTATATACTGGTAAGACAGAGATTTAGGAACCAGGTTTTAAATTGTAAGACATTTCCAGGGGCAGATGTGGACTCTGACCACAATCTATTGGTTATGACCTGTAGATTAAAACTGAAGAAACTACAAAAAAGGTGGGAATTTAAGGAGATGGGACCTGGATAAACTGAAAGAACCAGAGGTTGTACAGAGTTTCAGGGAGAGCATAAGGGAACAATTGACAGGATTGGGGGAAAGAAATACAGTAGAAGTAGAATCAGTAGCTTTGAGGGATGAAGTAGTGAAGGCAGCAGAGGATCAAGTAGGTAAAAACACGAGGACTAGTAGAAATCCTTGGGTAACAGAAGATATATTGCATTTAATTGATGAAAGGAGAAAATATAAAAATGCAGTCAATGAAGCAGGCAAAAAGGAATACAAACATCTCGAAAATGAGATCGACAGGAAGCGCAAAATGGCTAAGCAGGGATGGATAGAGGACAAATGTAAGGATGTAGAGGCTTATCTCACTAGGGGTAAGATAGATACTGCCTACAGGAAAATTAAAGAGACCTTTGGAGATAAGATAACCACCTGCATGAACATCAAGAGCTCAGATGGAAACCCAGTTCTAAGCAAAGAAGGGAAAGCAGAAAGGTGGAAGGAGTATATAGAAGGTCTATACAAGGGTGATGTACTTGAGGACAATATTATGGTAATGGAAGAGGATGTAGATGAAGATGAAGTGGGAGATACGATACTGCGTGAAGAGTTTGACAGAGCACTGAAAGACCTGAGTCGAAACAAGGCCCCCGTAGTAGACAACTTTCCAATGGAACTACTGACTGCCTTGGGAGAGCCAGTCCTGACAAAACTCTACCATCTGGTGAGCAAGATGTATGAAACATGTGAAATACCCGCAGACTTCAAGAAGAATATAATAATTCCAATCCCAAAGAAAGCAGGTGTTGACAGATGTAAAAATTACCGAACTATCAGTTTAATAAGTCATGGCTTCAAAATACTAACGTGAATTCTTTACAGAAGAATGGAAAAACTAGTAGAAGCCGACCTCGGGGAAGATAAGTTTGGATTCCATAGAAATGTTGGAACACGTGAGGCAATACTGACCTTGTGACTCACCTTAGAAGCTAGATTAAGAAAGAGCAAACCTACGTTTCTAGCATTTGTAGACTTAGAGAAAGCTTTTGACAATGTTGACTGAAATACTGTCTTTCAAATGCTGAAGGTGGCATGGGTAAAATACAGGGAGCGAAAGGCTATTTACAATTTGTACAGAAACAAGATGGCAGTTATAGGAGTCGAGGGGCATGAAAGGGGAGCAGCGGTTGGGAAGGGAGTGAGGCAGGTTTGTATCCTCTCCCCGATGTTATTCAATCTGTATATTGAGCAAGCAGTGAAGGAAACAAAAGAAAAATTTGTAGTAGGTACTAAAATCCATGGAGAAGGAATAAAATCTTTGAGGTTCGCCGATGACATTGTAATTCTGTCAGAGACAGCAAACGACTTGGAAGAGCAGTTGAATGGAATGGATAATGTCTTGAAAGGAGGATATAAGATGAACATCAACAAAAGGAAAACGAGGATAATGGAATGTAGTCGAATTAAGTCGGGTGACGCTGAGGGAATTAGATTAGGAAATTAGACACAAAGTAGTAAAGGAGTTTTGCTATTTTGGGAGCAAAATAACTGATGATGGTTGAAGTAGAGAGAATATAAAATGTGGACTGGCAATGGCAAGGAACACGTTTCTGAAGAAGAGATATTTGTTAACATCGAGTATAGATTTAAGTGTCAGGAAGTCATTTCTGAAAGTATTTGTATGGAGCGTAGCTATGTATGGAAGTGAAACATGGACAATAAATAGTTTGGACAAGAAGAGAATAGAAGCTTTCGAAATGTGGTGCTACAGAAGAATGCTGAAGATAAGGTGGGTAGATCACGTAACTAATGAGGAAGTATTGAATAGGATTGGGGAGAAGAGAAGTTTGTGGCACAACTTGACTAGAAGAAGGGATCGGTTGGTGGGACATGTTCTGAGGCATCAAGGGATCACCAATTTAGTATTGGAGGGCAGCATGGAGGGTAAAAATCGTAGAGGGAGACCAAGAGATGAATACACAAAGCAGATCCAGAAGAATGTAGCTTGCAGTAGGTACTGGGAGATGAAGAGGCTTGTACAGGATCGAGTAGCATGGAGAGCTGCATCAAACCAATCTCAGGAGTGAAGACTACAACAACAACAACAATTCATTTCCAAGTAATATACTAACAGCTGCTTACCTGCCATTTCTACACTGGCCTTCTTGACTGTTTTATTACCTTTTCAGTCATCATGATAATATCACAACCACTAATCCCCAACTCTGTATTGATGTCGTCGATTAGGTTGGCCTGTTTGTAGTTACAAGATCTAAGATATTGCCTTTGGTTTGTGGGCTGCTGAAGAGAGTTTTTGGAAAAGTGTTTGAAAGTACTTTGCAAGACTCACTGTACACCCTCCAATGAATCCATAGATGGCTCAATCTGTACTCAGTAGGTTAAAGTCATCTTTAAGTACTATTGCACTATCTGGATATTTATGCACTATGACCGTAAAGGTTCCTTTAATGACTCTGGAACAGCAGAATCAGGTGGCTGGAAAAAACATCCAACTTTACTTTGTTTCAGCTAAATCTCCTGTTATTTGCAATCAGATAACTTCACTGTCACAATGAACTTTGACCACAATAAAGACAATATTTTTGTCAATTGCAGTGAACATTCCTCATCTTATGGCATCGCTATTTCCCTAAGGTGCTGCACGATATGCATAACATTTGAGCTCCTAATAACTAGCAAACCCCTGCCCAAATGTGCCTGCTCAAATCCTTCTGCAGCAATGGTCACCTCTTTGCTCTTATGGCAAATAAGCAAAGCTAGATGGTCAGCCTGCACATTGGTCTTCCAGCTCAAGTTATACCGGCACTTTACCGCACTGCTACATGGGCAGATTCCCTTTTGTTGGGCAATGAGGTGCATCAAAAGCAGAGTCACTTGGTGAAACAAGTGCCACCCAAGGTGTCCCATGCGATACACCAGATTGCCTGCTACTGCTACAACCTGAGGCAGCAGTCTGAATGGGTCTGACCATAGACATACACGCATTCAGCTGTTTGCTAACTGTGGCCAGCTCCACCTGCATCCACACGCAGTATGCACAGATCCAATCTATCCTACTAGTAAGGCTAACTGAAAACGTTAACTGTAGACACTTAAGTCAGCACCAACTATTCTGGCATCTAGTAATACACTCTTAACAATTTCCTCAGTAAGTTGGTCAGTGAAGTCATTCCTGGTATACTGATGTGCCTCAGTCTTCACACAAACATCATGGTAACATTAATCTGCCAAAGTTCAACGAATTTGTTCCATGGTGTGACGAAGCAAGATGGGATCTTTCTTAACTTCCTGGCAGATTGAAACTGTGTGCCAGACCGAGACTAACTCGGGACCCTTGCCTATAGTGAGCAAGTGCACACAGTTTTAATCTGCCAAGAAGTTTCATATCAGCACACACTCCATTGCAGAGTGAAAATCTCAGTCTGGGATCTTTTTACTTCCTCTCTTGTTTTGCAATCTGCCTTTTCAAATTCATTTTATACTAATTGCCATTAACATACATGAGTATAATGTGCACTCTCATAAAAGAGAAAGGTTGTCCCTCAGTCTCAAGAAATAAAGCACCAGATCGAATGCCATGAATTTCCCTATTTATTTTAACTATTCCTAGTTCATATCATTTGTTATAGGGTGACATCAGTAATTGTTTCTATTGTTGTCTTATAAAGTAATATAAATTCCGTAATAATTATAAACAAACAAGACACCTATATTTGTTAGATCAACAACAATGCATCAACTTAACCATGAAATTAGTGCAACACAAATAGGAATGTGTTAAAGTAATGACAGTGTGTGTTCAATAGTGTCACACATACCGTACTATTCTGCAAGAACTGTGTGGTTAGGTTTTTACTGCTCATAGACATTCAGTGGTAAACTATTGTAGCAGTATGCTGATGTTTGCTTGCAAACTATTGATGAGGCGTATCAAAAGTTCACCAATACCAAACTGGCCATATTAACTGTGTAATATTTGAGGGTTGTGAACAGTGAACTGTGAAACGCAACTGTGCAACTGTCAGCTACATCATTTACAGTAGTCAGTGTTGAACTTCCATCCCCAATTTTTCAGCCAGTATAACAACGCAATACTGTGACTCCAAGAACTATCAAAGAAGAAGTAAAGCAGGCAAATGTCACAAAGGGGTAGTGCTGGCTAATAACTTGAAGCTAGCACAATGAGCCACACCAAGACAGGAACATCTAATTGTCAATGGTTCTGTTGGCTCCACAGCAAATGTGCGGCATCCATTTGGCAGGGACTGTTCTTTGTAGTTAGCAGTGTACAAAAACACATACTGAACTCCACTATTAGTTTAGTAGGTGGGTGGGATATGTAGAAAGGAAATTAATTGTTGAAATAAATTGTAACTGTTACCAGAAATAATGCACTTCTGCAAGGGGACATTTAGTCTCAGATGAAAAAATAGTTGGAGAAAGGGATATCAGCACACAAAAGGAAGGCCTATTGTATTCGCTTGGAGCTCCATGCACACGAAAACTGCGAGTGCCCTGAAAGCAGAACAGGAATGATTGTGGTGGTAACCATATGCTACTGACAAAACTCACCATTTCTCCTTCTTTTTCTCCTAATTCTTCTTCTTTTTCTTCCCGTCCTCTCTCACCAACAGTCTCCTCTCTGGCTGGTTGTTGGGTTCCTGATTGTCAGAGGAAGAAAAGATCAATTCTGAGTTACTGTCAAAATTTAGGCACAAATATATGACAAGTAAAAGACAACTAAGGATGTCTCATCATGGAATAAAATGGCACTAACTGAACAGTAGAAAACCCAAGTTGGAATATTAACAATATTCTGAAGAAGATAGATTGCTACCCACCCTAAAGATGACATGGTGAGCTTCAGACAGGTGCAATGAAGACTTTCTTGTGTCCGGCTGAATGAACCTGTGCGTGCGTGCGTGCGTGTGTGCACGATTTGGGGGGGGGGGGGGGGGTGACAAACATGATCCATTCTAAGAGTCACCATGCGCATTTTCTTTGAAATTTTGCATGTCTCAGTGATAACAGCTAGCCGTACTATAGATGCAACCACAAAGGAGTATTTGTTCAGAGATCAGACAAAAGTGTGGTTCCTGAAGGGGAGTGCAGCACCCTTTTCGGTAGTTGAAGGTGCAACAGTCTGGACAAGTGACTGATCTGGCCTTGTGACACCAACTTAAATGGCCTTGCAGTGCTGGTACAGCAAACAGCTTCATGCAAGAGGAAACTACAGCCATAATTTGTCCTGAGGCCATGCAACTCTACAGTACAGTTAAATGATGGCATTCTCTTGAGTAAAACATCACTAGGACTAGGAAAAGCAATGAAAGAGGAAGCTGCCTGGTAGATTGTTGCACAGAGCACAATTTAATCGTCACTAACACTTGGTTTAAGAATCATGAAGGAAGGTTACACACACTGAAGAGTTGCAGACACCAGCAGGTTTCAGACTGATTATATAATTTTGAGAGAGAGATTGAAATATGGGACCAAATTTTAACATATATCACAAGGTGCACATGCATACTGACCACAATATATTGATTATATACTGCAGATTATAACTGAAGAAATGGCAAAAAGGTAGGAAATTATGGAGATGGTATCTGAATAAGCTGAAAGATCCAGAGGTCATTGTAAGTTATGGAGGGAGCATTAAGCAATTACTGACTAGGACAGGGGAAAGGTACACAATAGAACAGGGAAAGGTACACAGAACAGGTGTGGGCAAACAGTGGCCCACTAGTGGTTTTTGTCTGGCCTGCCAAGACAGAATTTTTTGCAACAATTTATAACTTTTCTGAATTGCAAGGTGAACTACTGCACACCATTTTAAAAGGTGTGACCTTCTGCTAACCTCTGCCTACATACGAATGGCCCCAAGCCAAAGATATTGCCCATCCCTGCAGCAGCAGACCAATGGGTAGCTTTGGGAGATGAAATGGTGAAGGCAGCAGAAGATCAGTTATGTAACAAGACAAGGCTTAGTAGAAATCCTTGGACAATGGAAGAGAACAGAATTTAATTGATGAAAGAAAGGAAATCTAAAAATTCAGCAAATAAAGCATGTAAAAGTGAACACAAACGTCTACAAATGAGTGACAGGAAGTACAAAATTGCTAAGCAGGAAAGGCTAAATAAAGAAGGTAATACTAAAAGGAGTATAATAGAGGGTCTATACATAGGAGGTGAAGCTGTAAGCAATGTTATGGGAACAGAAGACTATATAGATGAGGATGGGATGAGTGATACGATACATTCTATCTACTCATTGATGATGGGAACCAAAAGAAGGTTGTTTCTTCAGGGTGCCACTTCTCAGCATTCTCCCACAGTGAAACAAACAGCAGTCCATCAATAATGGTCTCATTATGATTCATGGATGTTGTGTAATACAGCATAGTGAAATCAGCAGCATTTGCCACTATTTCGATTCCTTTTTATGTTCTCTATAACCATTCATTGAAGGTACCATAGAAAGTTAGCTTTATATAATCCAGCATTGATTTGAAAACATTAGTACTTTTTATTCCATTTAAAATTGTGTTTTTGGAAAAAATGTTAATCATGATGAAAATTATGATATATGTAAGTCCTTAAAATAGCACACAACTACCACAAAAAACAATATGGCATTACCTTCTTTTTGAGCTGTGTTTGAGAATTTTACTTTGAATAGACTCTGAGATAAGTCTTAGAATCAGGCAGTTTTTTTAATTATAGTAACTGTGACTCTTAAAGAAACGAAGTCCTTTCGTATCACAGTTGAGCATTTGTAAAAGATATTAATGCATGTCCACATTAGGCAACAGAAAATTGAGCTCCCACAGAAAGGACAATGTTTCCTGCAGTCTGAATTGAAATGGAACAGCCTGTACATGGCCCAGCCATTGGCAGAGAAGAAGAAGTTGCATGTAGTGTGCAATTTAGTGTGGTGGGAGTAAGTGCGGGACAGAAAAGGCTTGAGTTGGAGAGGAAGTTTAAGTGAAGAGAGAGAAATACAAGGCACAGGGCAGGGGCAGAGGTGGACGTATGTCTGGGAAAGGAGCTAGTGAAGAGTAACACATGGAGGATTCTGGGACTGAAAGGAATGACAAGGCTAAACCCTCTACTTAGATCAGGGAATCTGATACAGGAGATGAGGATGGTGATGAGGTGGAAATGCTTGGGAACTCAGATGCCATGGAATATGAAGTGAGGTAATAGCTGAGTGTCTCTTTCTTGGCAGCACATTCTGCCACTGGGTAGTCAATTTTGCTCTTTGATGCCATTTGATATGGTCACTGAACAGCTGTTTGGTGATGAAATTCAGGTAAAACATGATATGGAAGTTACAGCAGAGCTAATATACAATATGACTGATTTTTATTAATGCCCCTGCCTCTGATAGTGTAGAATATGAGTCTAAAGCTGTGGTAAATTCCTATAAAGGAACTGCCATATGATCCGTTATATTGCTGCATACAGCAGGTCTTGCATTTGCTTCTTCTTCCACAGGGGTATGACTGATGTTGCAACGGGTTGGGAGGAAGTACAACATAAAGATGAAGCAGGTTATTTTATTTGCCAGTTAGGTGGCAAATTTCCTCAGAGAGAGAGAGAGAGAGAGAGAGAGAGAGAGAGACAGACAGACAGACAGACAGACAGACAGAGAGAGAGAGAGAGAGAGAGAGAGAGAGAGAGAGAGAGAGAGAGAGAGAGAGAAAGACAGAGAAAGTGAAGGAGCCAGATACCAAGCTAGAACCGTGGTTAAGGTGTGCAAACTGTGGTAGTACTGACAGCATTCCTTAACAGCTGACACAATGATTAGTGTCACAAATGGCACCTGAAAAGTTTGGGAGATCTTAAGCATACTGAGAGAGGAATTGCATGTCTTTTCACATATGATGTCAGAATGGCCATGATGAAAAGGTGGCAGCTACCTAACTGAAGGTACAGTCAACACAAGTAATCTATAATTCACCAACACAAGCACCACCATTGCTGCAATTAAAAATTAACCTTGAGCAGTCTAGTAAGCCACACTAAGAATCTTAATGGTGTACAAATTTTCAAAAGTATAACGTGTGCAAAACATGCTGTGTAAGAAATCAGCAGAAAAGAGCATCATATGATTATACAGAAAAGTACACACAGTTATCACAGAAAAAGTATGATACAGTCACAAGAGCAGAGGCAATAATTATAATACAGTACTAAATTTGACAATTTGTCAAATATGAAATATAAGTGGAAATGTGTTCAGGTGGAGGGGGGAGGCATTAGAGACAATTTTCACAACTGTAGTTTTGACACACATTCAAATAGTCCACTTGGATCACCAGTCACTCTCACGTATTCATCCTTACTGAAAGCTTAGCAGTGTCATGCTGACACAGGAAACTGAACACTGGTTGTTAGGTCAGTGAGTGTGACAAGAGCTGCCTGCCCCATTTTGGGGACAGAGAGCAGCAAAAAGAATGCCCACTGAACTGCAGAAGTTTGCCAATGAAAAGCTTTTTTGTGTGTCCAGACTACAGTAGATATGGTGGATCTCCTTTCACAATGTCTTGAACTTGGCTGCAAAATTCCTACACTCCTGGAAATTGAAATATGAATTCATTGTCCCAGGAAGGGGAAACTTTATTGACACATTCCTGGGGTCTGATACATCACATGATCACACTGACAGAACCACAGGCACATAGACACAGGCAACAGAGCATGCACAATGTCGGCACTAGTACAGTGTGTATCCACCTTTCGCAGCAATGCAGGCTGCTATTCTCCCATGGAGACGATCGTAGAGATGCTGGATGTAGTCCTGTGGAACGGCTTGCCATGTCATTTCCACCTGGCGCCTCAGTTGGACCAGCGTTCGTGCTGGACGTGCAGACCGCGTGAGACGACGCTTCATCCAGTCCCAAACATGCTCAATGGGGGACAGATCCGGAGATCTTGCTGGCCAGGGTAGTTGACTTACACCTTCTAGAGCACGTTGGGTGGCACGGGATACATGCGGACGTGCATTGTCCTGTTGGAACAGCAAGTTCCCTTGCCGGTCTAGGAATGGTAGAACGATGGGTTCGATGACGGTTTGGATGTACCATGCACTATTCAGTGTCACCTCGACGATCACCAGTGGTGTACGGCCAGTGTAGGAGATCGCTCCCCACACCATGATGCCGGGTGTTGGCCCTGTGTGCCTCGGTCGTATGCAGTCCTGATTGTGGCGCTCACCTGCACGGCGCCAAACACGCATACGACCATCATTGGCACCAAGGCAGATGCGACTCTCATCGCTGAAGACGACACGTCTCCATTCGTCCCTCCATTCACGCCTGTAGAGACACCACTGGAGGCGGGATGCACGATGTTGGGGCGTGAGCGGAAGACGGCCTAACGGTGTGCGGGACCGTAGCCCAGCTTCATGGAGACGGTTGCGAATGGTCCTCGCCGATACCCCAGGAGCAACAGTGTCCCTAATTTGCTGGGAAGTGGCGGTGCGGTCCCCTACGGCACTGCGTAGGATCCTACGGTCTTGGCGTGCATCCGTGCGTTGCTGCGGTCCGGTCCCAGGTCGACGGGCACGTGCACCTTCCGGCGACCACTGGCGACAACATCGATGTACTGTGGAGACCTCATGCCCCACGTGTTGAGCAATTCGGCGGTACGCCCACCCGGCCTCCCGCATGCCCACTATACGCCCTCGCTCAAAGTCCGTCAACTGCACATACGGTTCACGTCCATGCTGTCGCGGCATGCTACCAGTGTTAAAGACTGCGATGGAGCTCTGTATGCCACGGCAAACTGGCTGACACTGACGGCGGCGGTGCACAAATGCTGCGCAGCTAGCGCCATTCGACGGCCAACACCGCGGTTCCTGGTGTGTCCGCTGTGCCGTGCGTGTGATCATTGCTTGTACAGCCTTCTCGCACTGTCCGGAGCAAGTATGGTGGGTCTGACACACCGGTGTCAATGTGTTCTTTTTTCTATTTCCAGGAGTGTATTTCAAATAATTTTGTTTGACAAGTTAATGAGCCCTCTGACTTCTTCCACATTAATCAAAGCTGCTGCTGCTTCTGAACTGAGCATCTGTAGTAAATATAAGTGAAGGCAGTGATTTGAGTCACTGGTGCAATGAGTTATTGTTTGAAAGTTACATGTAATACAAGTGTCAAGACTACAATCAAAACAAAAATTTGATCTGGAAAGAATAACTGTCTGCTTACCACTGAAATATGAGTGAAGTAAGTACGAGGGTGCATCAAATGAGAACCTTAAATATTTTTTTAAATATTATTTACTGTGCAGAAGTGGTACAAAGCTGTATAACTTTTCAACATAATCTCCCCCACGCTCAATGCAAGTCCTCCAGCACTTACAAAGTACATAATTCCTTTAGAAAAAAATTCTTTGGAAGTCCGTGCAACCAATGCTTGGTGTACCTCTTCATCAGAACGGAACTTCTTTCCTCCCATTGCGTCTTAGTGGTCCAAACATATGGAAATCACTTGGTGATGAGAAACGGCGCCATTCCTTGCTGGCTTTCTTTGTTTCTGGTTGGTGGAAGTGAACCCGGGTTTCGTCCCCAGTAACGATTCTTGCAAGCAAGCCATCACCTTCTCATTCAAAGGGCTGAAGAAGTTGTTCTAAAGCACCAACATGTCATTCTCTCATTTCAGGAGTCAGCTGCCGTGGGACCCATCATTTTTTTTTTTTTAGGGCGCAAAACTGCTATGGTCATTAGCGCCCGTTCCGTGACTTAGGAAACAGTAAAAAACCTAAAATGGAAACCAGCAGCAATGAGTACGAAAGCCATAAAATTGAAGAAACTAAAAGCAGAAGGAAGGCTTAAAAATCCGCCACAGAAAGGGGTTGGTTGTCCCAGAAAAAAGGTTCAAATGACTGACGTCATTTCAATGGCACTAATAAACTCGAGAACGCGATCGGCCGAGCGCCTGTCATCTGCTAAAATTGACGATATATCAGGCGACTGCTGTAGACGGATGCGCAACGGAGTAAAATAGGGGCACTCAAAAGGTGTCTTACCGTCCACAGCTGAGAGCAGTGGGGACAGAGTGGGGGAGGATCGCCGCTTAAAAGATGTCTATGGCTAAAAAGACAGTGCCCTATCCGGAGTCTAGTCAAAATTACCTCCTCCCGACGACTCGTTCGGGAGGAAGAGGTCCAAGCACAAGGAAGAGCTTTCACGTCCCGCAATTTATTATGGGGAAATGTCGACCAATGTGCGTGCCATAAATGAACAACACGACGACATAAAACGCTCCGTAGATCGACGAAGGGAATCGATTGAGTAGCTGGCCGAAGAAGAGAGACTGCAGCCTTGGCTCATTTCCACAGATACCAACGTGTCCCGGGAGCCAGAAGAACACCACCGAGACGCCCCCCAGGTGGAGCAAGCGCAGACAGTCCTGAATCCGGTGGACCAGAGGGTGCACAGGGTAAAGAGCTTGGAGACTGAGGAGAGAGCTGAGAGAATCTGAGCAGATTACGTACTGTATCCGCTGATGCGGCGGATGTAGTGGACAGCCTGGAGAACAGCATAAAGATCCACAGTATAAACCGAACACTGGTCGGGAAGCCAAAAGTGATTTGGGGTGTCGCCAACAATATAGGCACTCCCTACACCTAACGATGTTTTCGAGCCGTCGGTGTAAATAAATGTAGCGTCCGTCATTTGTGCACATAGAGCAGCAAATGCCCGACGACAAACAAGTGAAGGGGTACCATCCTAGGGAAATCGACAAAGGTCACGGAGCAGGCAGATCCGGGGACGGAGCCAAGGCGGTGTTGTACCCCAGGTTGTCAAGAAGGTTTTAGGAAAGCGGAAGGAAAGAGAATGGAGCAGTTGACGGAAGCGGACTCCCGGTGGTACTAGGGAGGAGGAGCGGCCTGCATACCCTACATCAAAGGAGGCGTCGAAAAAAATGTCATGGGCTGGATTAGCAGGCATGGAAGACAGATGGCTAGCATAACGACTCAGAAGGACTGCTTGCCGATTGGACAGCGGAGGTTCAGCTGTCTCAGCATAAAGGCTTTCCACAGGGCTGGTGTAAAAAGCTCCAGACACTAAACGTAATCCACGGTGGTGGACAGAGTCGAGACGACAAAGAATAGACGGCCGAGCAGAGGAGTAGGCTATGCTTCCATAGTCCAATTTCGAGCGCATTAAGGCGCGATAGAGGCGGAGAGGGACCACTCGGTCCGCTCCCCAGGAGGTACCATTCAGGACACGGAGGGTGTTCAGGGATCTCAGGCAGCGAGCCGAAAGATAGGAAACGTGGGAGGGCCAGCACAGTTTTCTGTCAAACATAAGACCTAAGAATTTAGCGACGTTTGAAAACGGAAGGTTGACAGGACCTAGATGTAAGGAGGGCGGAAGAAACGCCTTACGTCGCCAATAATTAACACAAATGGTTTTATTGGGAGAAAAACGGAAGCCGGTTTCGATGCTCCAAGAGTGGAGGCGATCGAGACATCCTTGAAGACGTCGTTCAAGAAGGCTGGTCCGTTGAGAGCTGTAGTAGATCGCAAAATCGTCCACAAAGAGGGAGCCCGAGACATCGGGAAGGGGACAATCCATAATTGGATTGATGGCAATGGCAAACAGTACAACACTCAGCACGGAGCCCTGGGGTACCCAGTTTTCTTGAGAGAAAGTACGGGAGAGAGTAGTGTTCACCCGCACTCTAAATACGCGCTCTGCCATAAATTCGCGAAGAAAAAGGGGCAGACGACCTCGAAAGCCCCAAGACAACAGTGTGCGGAGGATGCCTGTCCTCCAACAGGTATCGTATGCTCTCTCCAGATCAAAAAATATTGCTACTTTTTGGCGTTTCCGGAGAAAATTGTTCATGATATAAGTGGAGAGAGCAACAAGATGGTCAACTGCAGAACTATGCTTTCGGAATCCGCATTGGGCAGCTGTTAAAAGACTGCGGGATTCCAGCCACCAAGCTAATCGGTAATTCACCATACGCTCCAAAACCTTACATACACTACTCGTGAGAGGAATGGGCCGATAGCTAGAGGGGAGAAGTTTGTCCTTTCCAGGTTTCGGAACAGGAACGACGATAGCTTCCCGCCATCGTCTGGGAAAAGTACTGTCGGTCGAAATTCGATTATAAAGGCGAAGGAGGTAATGCAGACTATGGTATGATAAATGCAGAAAATTTTGGATGTGGGTACCATCCGGTCCTGGGACGGAGGAGCGAGAAGAAGAGAGTGCATGTTTGAGTTCCCGCATTGAGAAAACAGTATTGTAGCTTTCGTGATTTTGAGAGGAGAAAGCAAGATGTCGCACTTCCGCTGCACGTTTCGTCGGGAGAAGCGCTGGCGGGTAATTTGAAGAGCTCGAAATCTCAGCAAAGTGCTGAGCCAATGAGTTAGAAATTGCGACGGGGTACACTAATGTATCATGCACGACAGTGAGCCCAGAGACCGAGGAGAAACTAGGCGCGCCTGAGAACCGTCGAAGCCGACTCCAAACTTCCGAGGAGAGAGTGAAGGTGTTAAATGAGCTAATATAGAATTTCCAGCTTGCCTTCTTGCTATCGCGCATGACGCGACGACATCGCGCACGGAACTGCTTATAGCGGATACAGTTGGCCAAAGGAGGATGGTGGCGGAAAATGCGAAGAGCACGTCGCCGCTCACGTATTGCGTCACGGCATGCCTCGTTCCACCAAGGAACTGGGGGGCGCCGGGGCAATTCGGAGGTGCGTGGTATTGAACGTTCCGCGGCTGTAAGAATAACGTCGGTAATATGTGTGACATCATCGTCGACGCTGGGAAAGCGACGGTCATCGCATGTCGCTAGAGACGAAAAAAGTGTCCAATCGGCTTGGGCAAACTTCCAG
This sequence comes from Schistocerca nitens, assembly GCF_023898315.1. Lineage (NCBI taxonomy): Eukaryota > Metazoa > Arthropoda > Insecta > Orthoptera > Acrididae > Schistocerca > Schistocerca nitens. Next base: position 1,157,532,332 of record NC_064615.1, on the reverse strand, counting down.
CGTCGCTGGCGCATATATGGCAGTTGAGGCTGCAGTCTAAGGACACATAGAAAGTGGTCACTCGAGTGTGTATCATCAAGGGCGAACCATTCGAAGGGCCGAGCTAGCGGAACAGTACCGAACGCAAGGTCCAAATGAGATAAATTTGTCGTGGAAGCAGACAAAAATGTGGGGACCCCAGTGTTGAGGGAAACTAGATCCGCTTGGTGGAAGACGTCTAGCAATAGTGAGCCACGTGGACAAGGATGTGGAGATCCCCAAAGCGGGTGGTGGGCATTGAAGTCCCCAACAAGCAAATAGGGGGGTGGAAGCTGACCAAGAAGATGAAGGAGATCAGCTCGTGCTATTGGTGTGGACGATGGAATGTATACATTACAAAGAGAGAACGTGTATCCAGAAAGGGGAAGACGGACGGCGTCAGCTTGGAAGAAAGTGTTTAAGTGGATTGTGTGATAATGGAGAGTATCATGGAGAAGAATCATGAGTCCTCCATGGGCTGGAGTGCCTTCAACAGAGGGAGATCATATCGGATGGACTGAAAATGAGGAAGAACAAAGCGGTCATGGGGACGCAGCTTTGTTTCCTAAAGACAAAAGATGACCGGCGAGTAGGATCGTAAGAGGATCGACAATTCATCCCGATTGGCTCGAATGCCGCGGATATTCCAGTGGATAATGGACATAGGGTGAACAGAAAATGGAGGAATGTGACCAAAGTTGCTGTCAACTCAATGACTGCTCAGAGCTAGCGACCGACAGCATGGAATGGCATTCAGCCGAAGGCAGAAGATCCTGATCCATAGGTTGTTCAGGAGCAGCTCCTGCCACCAGCGATCGGCCGGTTCATCGGCCGCCAGCAGTGCACCTCGGCGACACAGAAGACGGCCGAGGGCGATTTACGCCAGGTGGTGCTGTAGATGGGACACGCCTTGGTGGAGAAGGAGATGAACTGGGTTTCTTTGTAGCCTTCTTGGAAGTATGATGTTTGGAAGAAGGAGGAACCGATGGTCGTGAAGTTGGGGTACGTAAAAAATCTTCACGAGTATGCTCTTTTTTCGAAGTCTTGGCGTCTGACTTTTGGGCTCGAGATTTAGCAGAACCCGATGAAGGGTGAGCCATAGAGTGGGCAGGCGAAAGTTGTGAGGTTCAACGGGCGATCTTTGCGCTGGCCGATCTGACGACCGTGGTACTAAAGGTGAGGTCGCGAGTCTGCGTGGCCGCCTCCTTTGTTGGCCGAAGAGAAGCAAGGACAGTGCTGTATTTTCCTGTCTGAGGCACGGTGGGCTGTCGACTGGCGAATAATTTTCGAGCAGCAAAGGTCGACACCTTTTCCTTCACTCAGATTTCCTGAATGAGCTTTTCGTCTTTAAAAATGGGGCAATCTCGAGAGGAAGCAGCGTTGTCACCCATACAGTTGATGCAACGAGGGGATGGAGGTGGACAAGCACCCTCATGGGCATCCTTGCCAAACGTAACATATTTGGCCGGATTGGAACAGGACTCGCTGGTGTGATTGAACCGCTGGCACCAATAGCAACACGTAGGGTTTAGGACGTAGGGGCGAACGGAAATTATCTCATCGCCCGCTTTTATTTTCGATGAGAGTTGAACTTTGTCAAACGTCAAGAAGACAGTGCGGGTTGGAATGAGGTTCGTGTCAAACCTTTTCATAACGCTATGAACAGCCGTTACGCCCTGGTCAGACAGGTAGTGCTGAATTTCTTCGTCAGACAATCCATCGAGGGAGTGTGTATAAACGACTCCAAGCGAGGAATTTAAAGTGCGGTGCGGTTCAACCCGGACAGGGAAGGTGTGGAGCAGTGAAGTACGCAGCAATTTTTGTGCCTGGAGGGCACTGACTGTTTCTAGCAACAAGGTGCCATTCCGTGATCTGGAACAAGACTTTACAGGACCTGCAATTGCGTTGACACCTTTCTGAATAATGAAAGGGTCGACCGTGGAGAAGTCGTGACCTGCGTCAGACCGAGAAACAACAAGGAACTGTGGCAACGATGGAAGAACTGACTGTGGCTGAGACTCCGTGAACTTACGCTTGTGAGCAGACATAGTGGAAGGTGAGGAAACCATTGCGGAAGTATCCCCCATGATTACCGGCGTCTCCGATGGCGCGCTCCTCCCTTGTGGGGGCCCTCTCCGAGGGCACTCCCGCCTTAGGTGATTGTTCACACCTCAGGTCACACCTCCCGACAAACGGACGGAGGGACTAATCGGCCCTTCCAGAAGGTTGGTTGGTTGGTTGGTTGAGGTTTAAGGGACCAAACAGCAAGGTCATCAGTCTCTTGTTTCAAATATACTCCATTCTGCTAACGGGACATCTCAGAAAGGTCAGAACAATAAAACGGAAAAAGGGAAAAACGTAAAAGGGCAGCCACGTTGTCATTGGTAAAAAACAAATGAGGGAAGTCGGCAAGAGAACGAACCCAACACTATGCTGAAGCAGCATAGGCAAGACCACCTGTGACTTAAAATGTACAACTGCTATAATGCAGAAAGTACGCATGGGAATAGAAAGACTAACCAAGACTTAAAAAAAAAGGGTAAAAACAGAGTAAAAGGGGAAGAAAAGAGGATTCCGGTCAGGGAGGTGAATAGGGAATCTCTGAACACTGCCTACAGTGGGAGACACCCAAACACTCACCGCCCTGCCCCAACACCAGAGAGAGATTAAAAACCTTAAAACTGAGAATAAAAACCACTCTCCCAGAGGAAACCGAGAACCAGAGAGACCATCCGGGAATCGTCAGCCAACATCAAAGGTAAAGTGTGGGTATCTGTAATTAGCACGCAGAGTCAAATGAAGGGGGCAGTCAACTAAAAGGTAGGCCACTGACTGGAAGGCTCCCAACCACATAGCGGGGGTGGCTCATCACGCAAAAGAAAACCATGGGTCAGCCTGGTATGGCCAATGCGGAGACGACACAGTGTGGTCGAGTCCTTTCCCGAAAGGCGAAAGGAAGAACGCCATGGGCCTGGTGTCACCTTAATTGCACGAAGTTTATTAGACAGTGGAGTAGCCTCCCAAAAATTGGCCCATGACTGTGCGAAGTGGGATTTGATGTGAAGCCGTAAATCCGCTGCAGGAGGGGTTACAGAAAACGGGGGGTAAGTAACTGCTCCCCCAGCCAAACGATCAGCGAGCTTATTACCCGGGATACCCACATGGCCAGGGACCCATAGGAAGTCAATGGAACAAGCAGCACGGTGAATATCAGCGAGATTGCCATGGATGGCAGAGACCAAGGGATGGCGCGAAAAACACCAGTCAATAGCAAGAAGGCCACTCATCGAGTCCGTACATAACAACACACGGTTGTGTGGGGATTGTTCAATAAAGGTAAGGGCCCGGGAAATTGCCATCAATTCCGCAGTAATCACCCCACATGTAGGTGGCAGCAGATGATTTTCCGTTCCAACAGAGGACGTGAAGGCATACCCAACATGATCAGCAGATTTAGAGCCATCAGTGTAAAAAACAACAGCATCCCGAAACTCCCATAAAATTTGGCGGAAAAAGGAACGGAACACCACCGGGGGGATGGCATCTTTCGGACCTCGGCGGAGATCCATCCAATTTCGAGGCCGAGGAACTAACCAAGGAGGGGTGGACGGGAGGGAGCGAGGAAGACAGGACAAAGAAGGAAGCTGAAAATCACGGTAAAGAGACGCAAGGCGCAGCCCAACCGGTAAACCCGCCCGAGGGTGGGAGTCGGGTGGGCGACGTCCATGGTCTGGGAACAGGATAGAATAGGAAGGATGAGTGGGAGAAGAACGGATAGTGAGGGCATAAGACACCAGAAGCTGGGACCGCCGAACAGAAAGGGGGGGGGGGATCCCAGCTTCAACCAGGAGACTATCAACAGGGATAGTAGGGAAGGCACCGGTGGCCAAACGGATACCACGATGGTGGACTGGATCCAGCACATGCAGTGTGGAAGGAGCAGCTGAACCATAAACTTGACAACCATAGTCCAAACGAGACAGAACTGGAGCACGATAAAGACGGAGGAGGAGGGAACGGTCCGCACCCCAAGAGGAGTGGGCAAGGAAGCGAAGAACATTGAGTTTACGGAAACATCCTACCTTCAGGAGTCTGATGTGGGGCAGCCAAGTGAGCTTGTTGTCGAAAAGAAGACCCAGGAAACGAAACTGTGGAACCACAGGCAATCGTTGTGCAGCGAGATAGAGCTCTGGATCAGGGTGGATCGTAGTACGGCGACAGAAGTGTACCACCCGCGATTTCAAAGGAGAGAATTGAAACCCGTGTGAGAGGGTCCATGCAGAGGCACGCCGTATAGCCACCTGGAGCTGCCGTTCTGCAGATGCCATCGAGGAGGAACTAACCCAAATGCAGAAATCATGCACATACAGGGCAGGGGCGACCAAGGGACCGACAGAGGCCGCAAGTCTATCTATAGCAATGAGGAAAAGAAGGACACTCAAAACAGAACCCTGTGGGATGCCCGTCTCCTTGGTCCGTGGAGAACTAAAAGCAGTACGAACTCGAACTCTGAATGACCGATGGATCAATAACTGGCCGATAAAAATCGGGAGTGGGCCCCAAAGACCCCACTGATGAAGGGTATGTAAGATGTGATGGCGCCAGGCCGTGTCATAGGCCTTGTGAAGGTCAAAAAACACTGCAACCAAATGGCGGCGCTGGGAAAAAGCCTGCCGAACTGCGGATTCCAAGCGAAGTAAATGATCGATTGGAGACCGTCCCTCTCGAAAGCCACACTGGTAAGGGGACAATAGATCCCGAGATTCGAGAACCCAAGTGAGCCGACGGGCTACCATCCGTTCAAGTAACTTACAAACAACATTGGTCAAACTAATTGGCCGATAGCTGTCAACAGATAGGGGGTCCTTACCAGGCTTAAGGACAGGAACCACAATGCTATCCGTCCACTGAGAAGGGATGTCACCCTGGAGCCAGATACGGTTAAACACCCGAAGAAGATGTTGCCGTTGTGGAGCACTGAGATGTTGAAGCAGTTGGTTATGAATGGAATCTGGGCCACAGGCCGTATCATGAGAAGAAGATAGAGCAGAAAGAAATTCCCATTCAGTAAAAGGTTCGTTGTTAGATTCTGACTCACAAGTGGTGAAACATAAGGTGAGAGCTTCAGCCTGCTGTTTTTGATGAAGGAAAGCAGCTGGATAGGAGGCTGACGCCACTGCAAAATGGGTCGCAAGATGTTCTGCGAGAACTAATGGGTCCGTACAAATGCCATCTAGGAGGTGAAGGCCTGGTAGGGTGGACTACCGATGGCAACCTTGGAGAGAGCGAAGGGTAGCCCATACCCATGACAGAGGGACAGTGGAACCAAGGGAAGAAACGAATCGTTCCCAACATATCCGCTTACTCTGTTTGATTAAATAACGGGATTTAGCGCGAAGGCGTTTAAAGGTAGTAAGGCTGGCGACGGATGGGTGCCTCTTGAAGTGTTGCGAAACTCGACGGCGATCACGGATGGCAATGGCAATGGCCGTACTCCACCACGGGACTTGCCGGCGACGAAATGGACCAGATGAGCGCGGGACAGCAAGGTTAGCAGCACGAGCAATCGCGTCAGACACGTCACGTAGGACGTCATCAATACAACCCGACAAAGAGGGAGAAAACTCGACCTGTGCAGTGTATAGAGGCCAATCGACGTGGTGGAAAGACCAACGAGGTAACCTGTCCATCGGGGAGCGGGAAGGGAGCGTGATAATCAACGGGAAATGGCCACTATCACAAAGGTCGTCATGTGGCGACCAGTGTAATGAAGGGAGGAGAGAGGGAGAAGAAAGAGGACGATCAATGGCAGAAAAGGTACCATGACCGGCACTGAAATGAGTAGGGGAGCCATCATTAAGAAGGCACAGGTCGTGGTCTGCAATAAATTGGTCTATAAGAAGACCTCGTATAGATGGAAAGGCACTGCCCCACAAAGGATGATGAGCATTAAAATCCCCAAGGAGAAGGAAGGGAGGAGGAAGTGGCTGAAGAAGGTTGGTTAAAGCAGCAGGTGTAAGAGTCCTGTCAGGAGGGAGATAAAGATTGCAAACTGTGACTGCAGAGTCTAAGTGGACCCTAACAGCAACCGCTTCCAATGTAGTTTGGAGAGGAATCCACGTGCTAGCAATGTCTGTACGGACCAACGTACAAACGCCACCAGAATCCCGCAAGGGTTCGACCCGATTTCGACAGAAAACACGGAACCCACGGAGGGTCGGTGAGTGAGCATCAGTAAAATGAGATTCCTGGAGAACCACACAAGCTGCAGAGTAGGACGAAAGAAGGGATTTCAATTCCGGAAGGTGACGGTAGTATCCATTACAATTCCATTGGAGAACCACAGAACGATGGTTTAAATGAGGGCTGAACACGCTAAATCCAGTCATACCGCCGGGTCCCCACCCGTCACCGACAACGAGGGGGCGACATCCATGAACGACAGGTCATAATCCGGTTGTGAAGTCGGGGAAGGGACCTCCGGTGACACCAGAGGCTCTTTGTCCCGGGACATATGTTTCTTCTTTTCAGGCTGAGATCAAGGAGGGCTGTGTGGCATAAAGGAGCCAGCTGCAGCAAGATCAGGAACAGAAAGAGACCGGGCGACCTGGGGGCCGACAGACCGCGGCTCTCGCGGGCGCCGCGCGGCAGCAGAGCTTTTACCTGGAAGGTGCCGGGAAGGGGCATCCCGGGAGAGGCGCCTTTGACCGGCAGACGCCGAAGGAGTGGGACATTTCTCCGGCTGGGGAGGGGAGCAGCGCCCATAGGAGAAGGTTTGGGAGCCGCAGGGGAGGGGGGTAGGAGAGGGAGGGCTCCGGGATGGGGTAAGTAAGGGGGAGGAAGGGGTGAAGATGTAACCAAGGCGTAACTAGAGGTCATGGACACAGGGTGAAGTCGTGCATATTTCTTACGGGCCTCTGTGTAGCTTAAACGATCAAGGGACTTATAGTCCTGTATCTTTTTTTCTTTCTTATATACTGGGCAATCTGGTGAACGTGGAGAATGACTACCACGACAATTTACACATACAGGAGGGGGAACACAGGGACTCCCCTCATGGAGTGGACGTCCACAGTCACCACAGAGAGGGACCTGGGAACAGCGAGAAGACATGTAGCTAAAATGCAAGCACTTAAAACACCTCATAGGAGGTGGGATGTACGGCTTCACATCACAGCGATAGACCATAATCTTAACTTTTTTAGGAAGGGTAACCCCTTCAAAGGCCAGGATAAAGGCACCAGTATCAATACGATTGTCTTTAGGACCCTTCTGAACACGCCGAACAACGTGAACACCCCGCCGTCCGAGATTGTCCCGAAGTTCCTCATCAGTTTGAAGGAAGAGGTCCTTGTGAAAAATCACACCTTGTACCATATTTAGAAACTGGTGAAGGGTAATGGACACAGGAATTGTGCCAAGGTGGGTACAGGCACGAAGGGCCGCAGATTGGGCAGCTGAAGCAGTTTTGATCAGCAACGAACCCGACCGCATCTTGCTCAGTGAGTCCACTTCGCCAAACTTGTCTTCAATGTGTTCCACAAAGAATAAAGGTTTGACACTGATGAAAGTATCTCCATCAGTCTTAGTGCAAACTAGGTAATGGGGGAAAGGTTTTGCTCCTAGACGACGGGCCTGACCCTCTTCCCAGGGGGTAGCCATGGAAGGGAAGGCCGAAGGGGCAACAGAAGCAGCACTTGAGGAATCAGTTCCACGCAGAGAGACGGCCGCAGAAGAACGGCCAGTGTTTTGGACCTGTATGCATTTCATCTGCATAGCGTCCGCCCTGATACCACCCACTCCGATCAGGGGCTCTCCTCACGGGCGCCACCCAGCCACAGCAAGGGCCGTCTGGCATGGCGGCCATTGCCGGGAGTTCCGATGCTCCAGGATGACGAGCAACCACTCCAAGGCATGCATGAGGAGGTCACAGCTCAGGTATCAGAAGTGTGATCCCTGTGTGTTCAGGGGGATCAACCAAAAGGGTACATAGTGACCCCACCACACGGGCTGGCTAGTATCAGACAACGACGTGAAAGAAAAGGTGGAATGTACTAGGAGGGCGCACGTCGGAGACACTAGGTATGGTGCTCTTCCCCAAGTGGCTCACACTATGGAGGAGAAATTTTGTAATGGAGGTCAAACCCCAGAGGGGGACCAAGGAATGCCAAAAGGAGGAGATGATTACGCAACAAAGCCGGAGTGTAAAACCAACAGAACCAGGAGGATAGCGGGGGCCAACATAAGCAAGGATACCAATAGAGGGAGAGGAGAGGGCGAGGGGAAAGGAGCATGGAGGACAAAGGAGGGGAAGGGAAAGGAAATGTAGCCCGGGAGAGAAAGAAGGCTGCAATGGCTCGGGGCCCCGTGCTCGCCATGCACGTATCCACAAAAGAGTTGTGGAACCCCTGGGGGGGGGGGGGGGGGACTTTCGGATGGTATCAGCTCGGGTAATCACCCCTCCCTGGGCCTGGCCATAACCAGGGGGTACGTACGTGTCCTACCTGTCTACCTGGGGCGGGGAATTACTCGTTACCCTGTCACCGGCTACGCATGGAAATGCGTGGGTCGGCCTTCAGACACGCACAGGGAGGAAAAAAGAGAAAGGGAAAGGAAAGAAGAGGGGTCTCAAACGCCGCAGTGGAGAAAAGGGCAAGGAGAAGAAGTAAGGAAAAGAGAAGGACAGAGGAGGGGCGAAGACTGGCAAGTGTAGAAAGCAAGGAATTGGTTTCAAGCGTCCGTCTCCGGACGTAGGCACAAACCATACTCCCAGAGGGGGAGAAAGGGATGGAAAGAGCCAGAGGTGAGGGGGGTGGGCGAAGATGGGGGATGGGGAAGGATGTGGAAAGTGAAGGTATGCAGCCTGGAAAGGAAGGAGGGCCACATTAGCTCGGGGTCCCGTGCTCGCTACGCACGTATCCACAAAAGAGTTGTGGATCCCCTGGGGGGAGGGACCCATCTTGCAGACACTTTGTGAAACTGGAGCACATCATGCATAATGTGGTGTGCTGACCAATGACTAATCTGTAAACATGCTGCATTGTCATTCAGTGTCACTTCACTATGGCTTCAATGCTGCAGTGTTCTGTTGAGTAACAACCTGGCCTAGGAGCATCTTCCACTGAAGTCACACCATCTGCGAACTTCCTACTCCATCAGAAGACTTGCTGCTGTGACAAACATGCATCCTCTTACTGAATCTTCATTCGTCTATGAATTTCAATAGGTTTCTCCCATTCACTATGCAAAAACCGAATAAAAGAATGCTGTTCTTCCCTGGTGCAAGTCACAAGTGGGGCAGCTATCTTTATACTGATACTGTGACGGTATGTGTGCATCTGCACTATGCTGCCACCTACAGGTCATTCTGCACACTGCTTGTAGCACATTTACCAAATTACAAGATAACGGCACAAAATTTCGATTTGTTATTACAAATTTAAGGTTTTCATTGGAGTCACCCTCTTATTCGTTTCAATGGTGTTCATAAATGGTCAAAGCTATAAAAATTGAACCAAGATCCAGACTCAATGTATCCATTGCCAGTCCTATACTGAATTTGCAGCTGAGTTAGCCCCTCTTTTAACTATAACAATATCATCAATACCAGGAAGAGAAAACAGTACTGAGTAGTTGAAGTGTAGGTCACAGCTGTCTAGAAGAAGGGTAGAAGAACAAATCCACAGAACTACCATCCTACATCCATGACACTGGTTTGTTGTAGAACATTGAAACATATTCTCATCTCAGACATAACGAGATAGCCCTAGCAGAATAATCTCCATTCCAGCCACATGTATTCTGATAGCACTGCTCATTTGAAGATCAACTCACATTTTTCACATGACATGGTGGAAGCTTTTGATAGAGGCAATGAAGTAACAGCATTATTTTTTTATTTCCAAAATGAATTTCAGTTAATACCACTTTTATGCTTTTAATCAAAAGTACAATTGTTAGAGAGTATCAAGAAAGAACTTTGACTCGATTGACTACTTTTTTGAAGGGAGGACATGGTAAGAATCATCAACAGATGTTCCAACACTGTTGGAATTTTAATATTGAATTCCTTAACAATTTCAGAAATGGAATGCCCTATACATCTAATTCTAACTACCCATCCATTTTTAAAGTCTTAATTCGCATCATGTGGTCAGAATCATGCTTGATACCATTTCACACATATCACCTTAGTACAAATGACAGCTCCGCCAATGTACTGGCCCTTTATGCCTTGCATATGCAATACTACTGCCATTTTTATATGTGCATATCAGTACCCCACAACTTTTGTCACCTCAGTGTAAAGAAGTACAGTGTGGCAGAAGTGACAATGTTCAGTTACAGCTTGATCATATTTAAAACTGGTGCAAAGAATGGCACCTTGTTTTAAATGTTGAGAAATTGAAAACTGTGCACTTCACAAAACGAAAAACTTAGTCATACAATATTACCATATCAGTATGTTGAAGTTCTGTCATGGGTAAAGCTCACAGCAGACTTCAATTTATTGGTAGTATACTAGGGAAATCCAGTCAGCCTACAAAGGAGATTGCTTGTAAATCACCCATCCCAAAATACTGCTGAAATTTATGGGACCCATATCAAATAGGACCCCACAGGTGATACTGAACACATGCAGAGAAGGGTGGCACAAATGATTACAGATGTGTTTGATCCATGGGAGAGTATCACAGAGATGTCAAAAAACCGAACTAGCACACTCTTTAAGATGGACATGAATTATTCCAAGAAAACCTGCTTACAAAGTATTAGGAACTGGATTCAAATTATGCCACTCAGAACATATTACAACCCCGTATGTACCACTTCCACAGGAATTGTGAGGAGGTGGTTAGATTAATTACAGCTTGCATGGAGACATTAAAACAATTATTCTTCTTGCACCTCATACATGAATGGAACAGGGCAAGAAACCCTAATAACTGGCAGCACTTTTATGAACTTTATAGTTGTCTGCAAAGTGTAGATGTGGAGTGTGGATAATGTTATTGGATGGGCAGATCCACACAACATGGTGTGAAGTAACCACCAGCAAATATATAGTCTAACACAGGTGGCTTAAAGTGAATGAAGTAATTAATAAATGCCAAACATGAAAGTGAATTCTTACATTCTGGAAAATTCAGATATTTATTTTCACTTCTAGTGACCTGATTTCAGGAATGCAGACAGCTATAAAAGAAATTCCCAACATGAACATTGAACAACATTTTTGTCTGCTTTTTCCTGAGACGGGAATATGAATTATCAAGTGGGTGACAAGTGCCACGTATGTAATGGAGAATCACTTCCCATCTGCTGAGTATGGAAGATCACATTTCACAGAATTCTCACAACAGAGACATTGCAGCAGCATGCAAACAGCTTACCTGCATTATCACTTCGTCTTCGCTTTCTATGTGACTCTGATGAATCACCATCACAATCACCATCAGATTTTCTTTCCTGAAAGAAAATAAAGTTCAGCACTTAAATAAATGAACAAAGCTTGAGTGTAAATCACTATCACAAAGACTGCAAAATGTCTACATTTATACTCTGCAAACCACTGTAATGTGAATAGAAGAGGGCCCCTCTCACTATATTATTTGTTAGAGTTATGGGAGAAGAAGTTTTACCATGCAGATAAAGTGTCAAACAATATGCAAATGTTTAAAAACTACATCCTTTATTAGTGCTGGATCAAGCAAAGACGGTGTTTGGACAGTATACAAAGTCTCTTCTTTCATTTGTCTCTGTCCTCTCACCCCATTTCCATTTTTCCAACACCACTCACACTGTTTGGGAGACATAGTTAAGACCCTTTGACACATGTGGAAATAGGAAGTGTCTGCCACCACATTCCATAGGTCAGCACTGTAGGTTCAAGAAAACCTGGGTCAAGCACTGAATGTGAAACCAAGAAATTTATTACCTGCCTGTTGAACGGTAGGCACTTCCACAATAATGTTTATTGAACTCAGGAAGATGGGCCTAATAAAATAAAAAAAACTGTATGAGCATTCAATCGTTTGATAAAGTGATGCACCAATTAAAGGAAGTATGGAAATTTGGATGGAGACTCATCAACCCAAGTAAGAATAACTTCTGACTTGCACCAGGAGTGTGTTGGAACGCCAGTCATTCTTATTTTATGTTAATGAGATGACCAAAGTCCTAATAGCAATCTCAGACATTTCACAAATGATACTTTTTTTTTTTTGGTCATCAGTCTACTGACTGGTTTGATGCGGCCCGCCACAAATTCCTTTCCTGCGCTAACCTCTTCATCTTAGAGTAGCACTTGCAACCTACGTCCTCAATTATTTGCTTGACGTATTCCAATCTCTGTCTTCCTCTACAGTTTTTGCCCTCTACAGCTCCCTCTAGTACCATGGAAGTCATTCCCTCATCTCTTAGCAGATGTCCTATCATCCTGTCCCTTCCCCTTATCAGTGTTTTCCACATATTCCTTTCCTCTCCGATTCTGCGTAGAACCACCTCATTCCTTAACTTATCATTCCACCCAATTTTCAACATTCGTCTATAGCACCACATCTCAAATGCTTCAATTCTCTTCTGTTCCAGTTTTCCCACAGTCCATGTTTCACTACAATACAATTCTGTACTCCAGACGTACATCCTCAGAAATTTCTTCCTCAAATTAGGGCCGGTATTTGATATTAGTAGACTTCTCTTGGCCAGAAATGCCTTTCTTGCCATAGCGAGTCTGCTTTTGATGTCCTCCTTGCTCCGTCCGTCATTGGTTATTTTACTGCCTAGGTAGCAGAATTCCTTAACTTCATTGACTTTGTGACCATCAATCCTGATGTTAAGTTTCTCGCTGTTCTCATTTCTACTACTTCTCATTACCTTCGTCTTTCTCCAATTTACTCTCAAACCATACATTGTACTCATTAGACTGTTCATTCCGTTCAACAGATCATTTAATTCTTCTTCACTTTCACTCAGGATAGCAATGTTATCAGCGAATCTTATCATTGATATCCTTTCACCTTGTATTTTAATTCCACTCCTGAAACTTTCTTTTATTTCCATCATTGCTTCCTCGATGTACAGATTGAAGAGTAGGGGCGAAAGGCTACAGCCTTGTCTTACACCCTTCTTAATACGAGCACTTCGTTCTTGATCGTCCACTGTTATTACTCCCTCTTAGTTGTTGTACATATTGTATATGACCCGTCTCTCCCTAAAGCTTACCCCTACGTTTTTCAGAATCTCGAACAGCTTGCACCAATTTATATTGTCAAACGCTTTTTCCAGGTCGACAAATCCTATGAAAGTGTCTTGATTTTTCTTTAGCTTGCTTCCATTATTAGCCGTAACGTCAGAATTGCCTCTCACGTCCCTTTACTTTTCCTAAAGCCAAACTGATCGTCACCTAGCGCATTCTCAATTTTCTTTTCCATTCTTCTGTGTATTATTCTTATAAGCAGCTTCGATGCATGAGCTGTTAAGCTGATTGTGCGATAATTCTCGCACTTGTCAGCTCTTGCCGTCTTCGGAATTGTGTGGATGATGCTTTTCCGAAAGTCAGATGGTATGTCGCCCGACTAATATATTCTACACACCAACGTGAATAGTCGTTTTGTTGGCACTTCCCCCAATGATTTTAGAAATTCTGATGGAATGTTATCTATCCCTTCTGCCTTATTTGACCGTAAGTCCTCCGAAGCTCTTGTAAGTTCCGGTTCTAATACTGGATCCCCTATCTCTTCTAAATCGACTCGTGTTTCTTCTATCACGTCAAACAAATCTTCACCCTCATAGAGGCTTTCAATGTATTCTTTCCACCCATCTGCTCTCTCCTCTGCATTTAACAGTGAAATTCCCGTTGCACTCTTAATGTTACCACCGCTGCTTTCAATGTCACTAAAGGTTGTTTTGCCTTTCCTGTATGCTCAGTCTGTCCTTCCGACAATCATATATTTTTCGATGTCTTCAGATTTTTCCTGCAGCCATTTCGTCTTAGCTTCCCTGCACTTCCTATTTATTTCATTCCTCAGCGTCTTGTATTTCTGTATTTCTGATTTTCCCGGAACATGTTTGTAGCTCCTCCTTTCATCAATCAACTGAAGTATTTCTTCTGTTACCCATGGTTTCTTCGCAGCTACCTTCTTTGTACCTATGTTTTCCTTCCCAACTTCTGTGATGGCCCTTTTTAGAGATGTCCATTCCTCTTCAACCGCACTGCCTACTGCGCTATTCCTTATTGCTGTATCTATAGCGTTAGAGAACTTCAAACGTATCTTGTCATTCCTTAGTACTTCCGTATCCCACTTCTTTGCGTATTGATTCTTCCTGACTAATGTCAGGAACTTCAGCCTACTCTTCATCACAACTATATTGTGATCCGAGTCTATTTCTGCTCCTGGGTATGCCTTACAATCCAGTATCTGATTTCTGAATCTCTGTCCGACCATGATGTAATCTAACTGAAATCTTCCCGTATCTCCCGGCCTTTTCCAAGTATACCTCCTCCTCTTGTGATTCTTGAACAGGGTATTCGCTATTACTAGCTGAAACTTGTTACAGAACTCAATTAGTCTTTCTCCTCTTTCATTCCTTGTCCCAAGCCCATATTCTCCTGTAACCTTTTCTTCTACTCCTTTCCCTATAACTGCCTTTCAGTCGCCCATGACTATTAGATTTCGTCCCCCTTTACATACTGCATTACCCTTTCTCTTTCCTCATACACTATCTCTATCTGTTCATCTTCAGCTTGCGACGTCGGCATGTATACCAGAACTATCGTTGTCGGTGTTGGTCTGCTGTCGATTCTGATTAGAACAACCCGGTCACTTAACTGTTGTTCACAGTAACACACCCTCTGCCCTACCTTCCTATTCATAACGAATCCTACACCTGTTATATCATTTTCTGCTGCTGTTGATATTACCCGATATTCATCTGACCAGAAATCCTTGTCTTCCTTCCACTTCACTGACCCCTACTATATCTAGATTGAGCCTTTGCATTTCCCTTTTCTGATTTTCTAGTTTCCCTACCACGTTCAAGCTTCTGACATTCCACGCCCCGACTCGTTGAACGTTATCCTTTCGTTGATTATTCAATCTTTTTCTCATGGTAACCTCCCCCTTGGCAGGCCCCTCCCGTAGATCCGAATGGGGGACTATTCCGGAATCTCTTGCCAATGGAGAGATCATCATGACACTTCTTTAATTACAGGCCACATGTCCTGTGGATACACGTTACGTGTCTTTAATGCAGTGGTTTCCATTGCCTTCTGCATCCTCATGTCGTTGATCATTGCTGATTCTTCCGCCTTTAGGGGCAATTTCCCACCCCTAGGACAAGAGAGTGCCATGAACCTCTATCCGCTCCTCCGCCCTCTTTGACAAAGTCGTTGGCACAATGAGGCCGACTTCGTATGCCGGAAGTCTTCGGCCGCCAATGCTGATTTTTTATCAAAATTTAGGCAATGGCGGGGATCGAAACCGGGACCGAAGACGTTTTGGTTATGAATCAAAGACGCTACCGCTTTATTTTTTTTTTTTTTCGTTATTGATCGTTGTGTTTGGTCGTTGCGGACGTAGCAAGACATCCTGTTCAAGTTCGGTAGTTAATCCTTCCACTCAGATTTATATTACAGAGGCCAAACGGCTCTCTGACAGAACACGCTGAGCTACCGTGCCGGCATCACGGGTTTATGAGTTAGCAAGCTGATAGCACATGGAGAATGGACGCTCACGTAGTAGTCACAAGACGATGGAAGAGCTGGGAAGTGCAGAAGTATAGGTCCATATGGGAATATGTGTGGGAGGAGTCAGAAAGGAATGTGGGTGCTCCACTGTTAAGGCAGAAGAGGTCGAGTTGGTTAAGAAGGTCAGTCAAGAGGGAGCCTCTCCGACAGGTTCTGGGAGAACCACAAAGGGGATGGTGTTCATTAAAGTCGCCGAGTAGCAGAAATGTAGGAGGTAGCTGCCCGATAAGCTGAAGAAAGTCTGCCTAAATGAATAAGGGATATAAACGGTACAGGGGGGAAAGTCAGGTGAGAAAGATAAAGAGAATTGCAACAGCTTGAAGATGGGTATCAGGGAGATGGGTTGATTATGTGTCATCCCCTATGAGCAGCATGACACCCCAATGGGATGGAATGCCGACCCCCAGGGGGAAGGTCAAAACGACCCAGGAAGAAATATCAAAGCTTAAAGTGGTCGAGAGAGTGCGATTTCGTTTGCTGAAGGCAACATACAAGAGGATGCTCCGATGCTAAAAGCTGCCGTAAATCCTCTTTGAGGGACCGAAGGCGAAGGACTGACTGTCTTCAGTATGTGATACCACGAGGAACCTTGGTGCAGCTGGAAGTGACTTTGAATCGTCAGCCTCATACCGTTTACGTTTCATAGATGTCGATTGTGAAAGATGAGTTGCTCACGGCGAGAAAATCCCCCACGATTGCCAGCATCTCCGATGGCATGCTCCTTCACAAGTGGGTGCACCTGCCCTAGGTAACTGTTCGCACCTCCCGAAACATCTGACAGAGGAATCAATCGTTAATTTCGCAAGGTTGCAGCTGTCTGGGCCTGGCCTGTACCATGGGGTACGTGCCAACTCTACCTGTCGACCCAGGGCTGAAAATTACGCGTTAAACAGTCACATGTTACGTATCAGACGCATAGGCCAACCTTCAGGAGTGCACAGGGAGGGAGAAGAAAACGAGGATCCTCGAACACCCAAGCGGAGGAACGAGAGGAAAAGGTAAACAAAAAAAGGAAAAGGGAACGAAAAACGTTGGTGAGACTGATCTTATGTCAGCCACAGATGATGCGGAACATTCCCAGTAATACCCCAGACGTGTTCTCCAAGGGAGGGGGAGAAAGGATAGCGATAGGATATACGTGCAGCACAGAAGGGAAAAGATGCTGCAAAGGCTGGGGCCGCATGGTAGCAGAGCACGAACCCGCCAAAAAGTGCCGAGCCTCCTTCGGGGTGTGGCACAGTGGTTGGAGCCGAGTCAGTAGATTGTGTGGCCACATTCACAGGTGGCCCTGCCTCTGACAGTGTAGGAGATACCCATGATGAGACAAAAATAGGTGATAGTGGTAGGACACACGGGACAAGCCTCACATCTACGTATGTTCTAATGTTATGTGATGTGCAGCAAGTAGTAGGAAGTTGCCGGTACTGCTTAGGTCGGGTGTGAAGTGGAACGCTGCTGTTGAAGACGTGGAAAATATTTCACATTTTCAGGTACTATGAGAGGTAGTCGACATTTCAGCATAATACATTATCATGTTACTTCCATCTCATGTGGTACATAGTTGTGAGGGAGACACACCTCTGTGGCTGGACATTGCGCACTGGGAAATGGCAGATCACTTAAGAGGAGTGGTGGGAGATACATTTCTGCACGATGTGGGGAGGATGATTTCTATCTGTTAAGGCCTCAGGAAGGCCACTGGCACATTCACAAAAGAGTCGCTTGTCTGCAAGGTGGTGCAACCGCCAGTCAGTACGCTGTACAGAAGCGACTTCAATGCAGAACATGTGCCAGCTGTCAAATATGAGATACAGTGAACTGTATGTTCAGTGCATTTGTCATCTGGATATTTCCCATCATGCAGCAACATAAGCATCAAACAGTCTGCACTGATCCACAGCTAACTGCTGAGAAATTCACTGACATAACATACAATGATCAGTTTAAGAAATGCGGTTCTCTACGCATTTGTTCAAATTTAAAGGATCACGAAATTTAATACTGTCTTAACAGCAGTTTGATTTTTGTCAGGCCATCAAACAGTCGTCGGGCCGTAAGTGGCCCTTTGTTCTGGGCACAGTAGAGTTGAAATTAAAAGTTTGAGTAAGTCAACATGCGAACTTGACTGCTAGTGATTACAGTAGTTTAATGGGTAGCTTTAGTTCTGTGGAAATTAGTATGTGTCCATATAGAGGCTAGAGTCTAAACTATCCAGTGTTGAATAGGATTCCGGTTCTTTGTCAGTCCAAGGAAACTTCAGGGGCTGAAATAGGATGGTTTATATCTGAGGAACATTAACCAGTATACTGGATGCTAGCAGATCACTTGCCATTTTATGGTTTCTGTTTGACGATTACCTGGAATCAGCATATGTTCCGATCAGCAATAGAGGTTCCATACAGGACAATCTTACCAAAAAGCGTTTGCCAGTTCAATTTTGTGTACTGGACGTAGAGTTGCTTGAAGTTCATGGATATGGCTTAAATGTCTAATAATTTTCTGCCAACTGGAGATATCATGGGAAACGCAAAATTTAGAAATCTACCTCCAGCTTAACGAGGGCTGAACTGATGTTTTTTGGTGCAACGGCAACCTTTTGGCATATCCGGGAGGCACGCTAAAGCCTGCTGACCCTGACTTGCACCTGTGAGCAGACACATCCCATGCAGAGCTGCTCGAGTTCACTCAGGCAGACACCCTTCTAAGTCCACAAGAGTGCCCTAGTAAAACACAGAGCTCCCACCGACTGTCCTGCACAGGGATGCATTGCTACGCAAGCAGTGGCAGTGGAGACAATGACTTCCAGTATCTGCTGAGGAGGACAAGTCAAAGCTTTCTGCGACTGATGCCGAATCCAGTGCTCTCAACGCAGCTGCAAATAAGGTGATTCGATTGCAGTACTTAAATCTAATAAATCTGCCTTTGCAATGCTATTTGAGCAGTGCACAGAGGAACAACGAGCCCTAAACGCTGTACTTCACATTTTCCCATCCCCAAATGTGTGTCAGCCCAGGTCCTTATAATATTGTGTTAACAGGCGCATATAGATTTTATCGTAACTGTAAATTTTCTTAGCAAGCCCTTTTTGCCATGGATGTGACAACTGACTGAAATTTTTGGATTTCACTTCATAATTAACCACTAATCTGAATGACGCTCAGTACCACTGTGTTAACAGCATTTCTTCGTAATGGACATAGCTTCCTCCGCTGTGGACATAGCAGCAATAGTTAGCTGCCAGAGGCTGGAATGTAACAGCTTTGGTTGAACGATGAAATATAGGGAGAAATGGCGGTGGTAGTCATTATTCCGTTGTAGGTAAGGCTCAAACAGAGCTCTCTACACGGAACTACTGCAACACTGATCTGCATTAAACTGAGAACAAATTCAGTCTTGTTATCGTGTAGGTGGAAAGAAGGATAATGGGTAAGGAAATGCAGAGCGGTAAGGAAGAAAGGGCTGCAGTAACTCTGCGTCCTGTGTAAGCCATGCATGAACTCATGATAGAACCCCGAGCTTCAGGGAGGGGAGGAGACCAAAAACGGAAAAGGTGTTTAATAAACAAGAACTAAGTACACACATTAAAAAAAAAAAGATTTGCATCATCTTGGTTCCCAGAGTTCCGGAACATGTACGGAAAATTGGAAGAGAGATCAACATAAACATCAGTCTTGCCCTTTTTATTGCTCATGGAAACCACACATTGCATGTTGTACCACCATACAGCATGACCTTCAGAGGTGGTGGTTCAGATTGCTGTACACACCAGTACCTTTAATACCTAGTAGCACGTCCTCTTGCATTGATGCATGCTTGCATTCGTTGTGGCATACTATCCACAAGTTCATCACAGCAATGTTAGTCCAGATTGTCCAATTCCTCAATGGCGATTTGTTGTAGATCCCTCAGAGTGGTTGGTGGGTCACTTCGTCCATAAACAGCCCTTTTCAATCTATCCCAGGCATGTTAGATAGGGCTCATTTCTGGATAACATGCTGCCACTCTAGTCGAGCGATGTCGTTATCCTGAAGGAAGTCATTCACCAGACATCCACGATGGAGGCGCGAATTGTCATCCATGAAGACGAGCGCCTTGGCGATATGCTGCAGATATGGTTGCACTATCGGTCGGAGGATGGCATTGACGTATTGTATAGTCATTACACTGCCTTCCATGACCACCAGCGGCTTACGTTGGCCACACATAACGCCACCCCGAAACAGCAGGGAGTCTCCACCTTGCTGCACACCCTTGACAGTGTGTCTAAGGCGTTCAGCCTGACCGGGTTGCCTCCAATCACGTCTCCGACGATTGTCTCTAAGGCATATGCGACACTCATCAGTGAAGAGAACGTGATGCCAATCCTGAGCAGTTCGTTCTGCGTGTTGTTGGGCCCATCTGTACCGCATTGTATGGGGTCGTGGTTGCATAGATGGACCTAGCCATGGACTTTGGGAGTGAACTTGCGCATCATGCAGCCTATTGAGCACAGTTTGAGTCTTAACACGATGACCTGTGGCTGCACAAAAAGCAGTATTCAACATGGCGTTGCTGTCAGTGTTCCTCCGAGTCATAATCTGTAGGTAGCGGTCATCCTCTGCCCTTGGGCGGCCTGATCGAGGCATGTCATCTACAGTTCCTGTCTCTCTCCATCTCCTCCATGTCCAAACAACATTGCTTTGGTTCATTCTGAGACGCCTGGACACTTCCCTTGTTCAGAGCCCTTCCTGGCACAAAGTAACAATGTGGAAGCGACCAAACCGCGGTATTGACTGTGTCTAGGCATGGTTGACCTACAGACACGAGCATGTACCTCCTTCCTACTGGAATGACTAGAACTGACAGGCTGTCGGAGCCCCTCTATGTAACAGGCGTTGGTGATGCATGGTTGTTTACATCTCTGGGTGAGTGTAGTGATATCCCTGAACAGACTGACTGTGATACAACATCCACAGTCAATGTCTATTTTCAGGAGTTCTCGGAACTGGGGTAATGCAGAACTTTATGTGTGTACATCGACAATGAGATAAACTATTAGCAACCTAGAAATACTTTCAAGTATGTTTGCTTTTGTAAGTATTGTAGATAAGAGACCATACATAAAAGACAGCGAAAATACCTTTAACATCTGTGTGTCCTAGCACTATGTTTTTCATTTTTCAACGTATTTCATCGACGAAGAAGGTCAAGTGAAAAAATGTGAGACAACTTACACTTTTGAACAAAATGATACGATTTCCTAGAAATTATGAAGAAAATACAGAAGTCCATTTTCCAAGAAATTAACCATGTAAAAGAAATACACTTACTAAAAACTTAAATACAAAGTAATGATGTCCCACAAATGCGAGAGAAGATGCCATGCACTATTTTGAAGATTGTGGTATACAGATTCATTTTCCAAAATCTTTGAAAATTCTACACAATGTGGTAAATGTAACCAATTTTCAACGTAAAATTACATTTTCAGTTAGTTTCATTGAGCTATATCAGTGGCGCATATTTTAGTTGTTAATGTGTCAACGTTCCCCCCAGTAGTGGCTGAATAATCTACAAAAACACTTACCTCCTCTGGTAACTCCAAGGGCAACATCGTTAGTCTTCTCGACCTTTTATGTGTACGGAACTGTAAGAAATGAATGAGCACACATTGTACAACGTAATAATGTAATTTACTAGTAATGTCAGAAACATAATTAACCACAACACTAAGAATATCCCTGATGCTAATATAACAGGACTTCATTTCCAAAATGCTTGAAATTTTTTTCATATTAAAGGCATATATAACAAATTCTAATTCTAAGTCTGTTTCTTTGCAGGATTTCAAAGGGAAAGCGCCCTCTTACAAAGTCAAGAAACTGAAATATCACAGGATCCACCGTATGAACTGAACCCTAGCTGCCCAGTCCTCAAAATGTTAATATGCGTTTCCTTTCAGTGCTCATCTTCATACCAGAGTAAAACTCATTTCAAAATAAAAACCACCATAAAATATAACTTCAGTGGCAAAATGAGAAGGAACTTTTGTTACAATTAATGAACTATTTACTGACATGTAAAAATTATGCTACAGTACAGAGGAATCTGGTTCCTTGGGTCAACATCATTTAATTACGGAAATGTTACGCACTAGTTATATGCACTAATGATACTGAAATTTCTATCCCCAAAAAGTGTCACATGTGAATGAAATAAGCTTTGTCTGGGGACAGGATAGCAGCGTATGTTCTAGATTTAAAGGGACAGGTATCTCCAGAGAACAGGATTTAAGGGGACACGATTTAAAGGGCAACAGTATAGCAATGTATGTTTCAGCGAAGACATCCAGCGTCAGATTACCCATTTCGCCAATTTATACTCAAGATCACTCGCCTTATCAGAGGAAGCCACTGGGATTTCATCAAGGTCATACAGGGGAACTAACCGCACTCCTTAGGCAATTGTGTGAGTTATAATCAAAATCACGACGTAACTCGAAGGTTATTTGATATACTCGTAATACTCTCATGTAAACACTCCACCTCTCTCAGCCAATTGGAGTACAATAAAATAGTACGAAACCAGGTGGACCAATAAGACCCGAGCTGACCTTCGTCGCCCCTTATTATAATCTTTCATAAGTAAGTCGACTGTATAGGCTTTTCCATTAGAGGTCTGAGCATTACTGTAATTAAAATTATCTAGCTGCAGGGTTTGGATGTAATTATTATAGACCCTACAACAAACTAACAAACAGATTGTGAACAATTTTGTTTTTTAATACATTTTTATTGTCTTTTGCTTATTACTATCTTCATTGTTACTCACAATGGTATGTATTTGATGTACACACAATGCTTCTATGTACTACACTATGTGATCAAAAGCATCCGGCCACCCCCAGAAACATATTTTTTCATATTACGTGCGTTGTGCTGCAACCTACTGCGAGGTACGCCATATCACCTATCTCAGTAGTCATTAGACATAGTGAGAGAGCAGAATGGGGCGCTCTGCTGAACTCACGGACTTCGAACATGGTCAGGTGATTGGGTGTCACTTGTCTCATATGCCTGTACGCGAGATTTCCACACTCCTAAATATCCCTAGGTCCACTGTTTCCGATGTGATAGTGAAGTGGAAACGTGAAGGGACACGTACAGCACAAAAGTGTACAGGCCGACCTAGTCTGACTGACTAACAGACACCACCGACAATTGAAGCAGGTCGTTATGTGTAACAGGCAGACATCTATCCAGACCATCACACAGGAATTCCAAACTGCATCAGCATCCACTGCAAGTACTATGACAGTTAGGCAGGAGTTGAGAAAACTTTGATTTCATGGTTGAGCAGCTGTTCGTAAGCCACACATCACACCGGTAAATGGCAAACGACACCTCACTTTGTGTAAAGAGAGTAAACATTGGATGATTGAACAGTGGGAAAACGTTGTGATGAGTGATGAATCACGATACACAATGTGGCGATCTGATGGCAGGGTGTGGGTATGGCTAATGCCCAGTGAACGTCATCTTCCAGCGTGTGTAGCGCCAACAGTAAAATTCAGAGGTTGCGTTGTTATGGTGTGGTCGTGTTTTTCATTGAGAAGGCGTGCACCCCTTGTTTCGCGTGCCACTATCACTGGACAGGCCTACATTGACGTTTTAAGCACCTTGTTGCTTCCCACTGTTGAAGAGCAGTTTGGGAATGGTGAGTGCGTATTTCAACACGATCGAGCACTTGTTCCTAATCCACGGCCTGTGGCGGAGAGGTTACACGACAATAACGTCCTAGACTGTTCTGCTCAGAGTACTGACCTGAATCCTATGGAAACCGTTGGGATATTTTGGAACGCCGACTTCGTGCCACGCCTCACCGACCGACTTCGATACCTCTCCTCAGTGCAGCACTCCATGAAGACCGGGTTCCCATTTCCCAAGAAACCTTCCAGCGCCTGACTGGGGAAGCTGTCATCAATGCTAAGGGTGGGCCATCACCGTATTAAATTCCAGCATTGCCAATCGAGGGCGCCAAGAACGTTTAAGTTATTTTCAGTCACATGTCTGGATACATTTGATCACATAGTGTCTCATTCGTTATTGTTTATTAAATTTTTTTTCTCTACAGAACTGTCACACATGCATGATTTTTTTCTTATGAACAATTCTCAAGTTTTTTGTTGTTATATTTACACACACACGCGCACACACACACACACACACACACACACACACACACACACACACACACACACCACTTTCAAATATATTAATGAGCCACACAATCACTCCAGTGAGTATTGTGAATACTATATGGTGCCAGTCCCATCCATACAGATGAACCATATATTATGATGCAGCAGCCCTCATCAAATCTCTATAGACTGACACGATTTGTGGAGCCGCACCAATCCCATAAAGCAGGCACACTAGTTCCCTATAGAGAGAACATTTGAGACCACCCTATGCACACCATTAGCCCGCCACTGTGTGGCATCTGCACCTACACAGTACTCGCACATCTTTGATATGAGTGCCGACGAACTCCACATTCTGTGAGCCATTCACTTCATCTTTAATTAGGCCAATAACCTACTTTTTTTGTGGCATTATTTCAAAAGGATTGTTAGCTGCGTGTCAAGACGTGTTCAGTTCTTCAGGAGTATCTAACTATTTCACATGGACCGCTGCCTATAACCCAGTAGATTAAACTGACTACATCCATACAATGTAACTTGGGATTGACGAATTTTGGCTTCGCAAACTCATACTTAAAGCGGTAAATGAGGAGTTTGGAGAGGTTCACAACACACATACCAATCTAGACAGGCTTCATGGACTGCACTGGAATCGAGGACATCTCTACAGTCTTTCATTAACATGGGAATCCATGGCAACATTGCTCAGAGTAGTTTCTGCGCGTGATTCTAACATATTCCATACCAAATCTGTGGCATTACTTGAGGTTTCTACAGGGCAGAATATAATGCTTTTTGTTCCCCAGCCATGTCCAGAGAGCCCAGTCCCACAAAAGGGCTGTATCCTGAAGTTGTTAATATATTGGCACCTGAGTGTTCATCATGCAAATGGGCGAGATACGCCAGTTCTAAGGTCAGGATCTTTCTTTCACCAGCATCCCCACCTGGTTCACGGATCTTATCCTTCAATCTGGCAAATTCTCCTTCACGCATCCATTGGAACCCTGGAAATGGCTGGCTCTGTTGTGCAGCAAACCCACAGAGGTGGTTTACATCTAGGTAATTGATTTTAGATAAATCATTAGATCGCCTGTACTGCTCGTCAATTATCCATAGGTTATTCGTCTTGGCGTACTGTGTAGTTATTGGGAAAGTTTTCCACGAATTCTGCATTCATAGAAGAGCAAGATGTCAACACCAGTCAATCGTACAATGCTGACATAGGGCTTTCGTGGGATTCGGTACACGCAATGTCATGACGAAATAGAAAGCAGAATCCAGAGACTATGTTCTCAGGCAGAACTACTCTAAAATGTATGTGAGAAAGCGTACATTGGTATTCGTCTACTATCTAGCATATTCTCCTGAACAACGGACGCTAAACTCGAGACAAACATTCCCATCTTGTTCATCCTCCACTTCCATTATTGCAGTGCCCATTAGTATACCTGACATTGTGGTTATGTCAGGCAATGTGGTTTCATAGAGCGTCTCCAACAAATCCAGGATTTCATGTGGACAGACCACCTTCTTTCACAAGCTGAAACCTCGCATCATTGGAATATGTGGTCTGGTGATATGCATGTCTTCCTGAGGCGAAGACTCTGAAAAGACACGTTCATGAGGCAAAGCGGTTCCAGGAATCAAAGCAATACATTTGATGTGGTTCTATTGGAAGATGAAATGTTCTTTTCAATGGTAGCAGGAATGACTAACCTTATCACCTTTCAACCCAGAATCAACCAAGTGTTGAACGAGGAATTGGGCATCACGCCTACTCAAGTTGTGAAAGAAGATGGATACGAAGATGATAGTTGGCTCTAAGTTGCATTAGTTGTGAGATGCACTGTGGAACCTCCCCCATATATGACTATGGTCTCTACAAGGACTTTCGTCTTCTCTATGCAATGGCAGGCCACCAATACGACGATCAGCTGCCTGCTCATACAAGACATCATTGTTCTACGAGTCAAGCACGAAAATGTTGTTGCAATAAATCCCACCGGCTTCCATACCAGGTTCTCGAGCTAAGCCAACAACTATCTCACAGGATTATTCCAGACATGTGAATCAAACTTTTGATATGAGTCATACGAGTATACACGTTCATATTCTGCCGAGTATGGTGGTAAATGTCGTTCTGAGACGTCTGTATGTGTGGCAGTGGGGTCAATCACAAATGTGTCACAGGAGCTAGGAGACACTAAGTCTGTATACACAATGAAGGAAGTGGGATCTGGTAGTGTATGTTCTTCACCTTTAAGGACAGTAGGCAATTCCACACAAGGCTGTTCCTGACTCGAGCAAACAATGAGGTGTCCTCATAGATAATATCTCTTGGTGAAAAATTTGACGCATCAGTGACAAATGTCGTGTACCAAAATGTTTTGATAAATTAGGAGCCACATTATTTTGATTCACAAACAGTGTTGCTTCCCAATCTTTGATAATTGCAAGAAATTTACATGTTTGGGGTTCCAAGGGCGCAAATTTTGAAAAGTAGAGTGGTCCAACCATTTTATGCTTTACTACTTTGTTCTGCAATGTGTGTTCATGGTCATCTTCTGGCTTCCTATTAACTCCAAGTGTGTAGATACGAACCGAATATTCAGTGGGCTCCCTCTCGAATTTTCAAATGCTGGGGTTGGTTTGTTTGGGGGAGGAGACCAGACAGCGAGGTCATCGGTTTCATCGGATTAGGGAAGGATGGGGAAGGTAGTCAGCCATGCCCTTTCAAAGGAACCATCCCGGCATTTGCCTGGGGCGATTTAGGGAAATCATGGAAAACCTAAATCAGGACAGCCTGGTGAGGGATTGAACCGTCGTCGTCCTAAATGCGAGTCCAGTGTGCTTTTGAAAAGTCCAGTGTGCTTTTGAAAAGTCCTGGAGTTTTATTAACAACGAAATGGCTTAGAAACTATAATGGTCATGGAAATTATATTTTAATTATTAAAAAGAACTGCATTTGTTGGGTAATATCTACTGCCAGCCAAAAGTGGCCATGGAAAGTAATATTCATCCCTCTCATCTTGAGTCTGGGCATTAATGTGTGTTTTTCTTTTACTGGCAATATCTTTCTGAAGGAGTATGAAACTGGACCTCACCTCCATTAAGTAGATCATAGATATGTAAGCATTTATCGAGGTGTACATGGCTGAATGCATTACCTAAACCCCCTTCCTGAATGCTGAAAAAAGTATAACTCTTGATACTCTTCCAAACCCGTCTGCTATTTGGCAACCATTTCTCACCCAAATTTCGTTGATGGTCCTCTCTTCAGCATCACTACTGTCTTTTGTAGGGTGCTGGAGCAGAGTGCAGAACTGTGTTACACTTCATGGAAGTATACCACAGGTAGTTACCATTTAAGAGAGCATCCGTTCCACAATGGCTTCACAAGCATTATGGGAAGTTGCAGGGTATTAGCAGTCGACATTCGAGGTATCAATGAACCTTTATGAAATCCTGTCCCAGAAATGACAGCAACCATAATATTTAAATGCAGCTGCAGGGCTTATTTGGTAATCTGTAACAGGGTGGGCAGGGGTATAACTGTTGTTACATGCAGAATAATGTCGAAGCCATGTCCAATGCAGTGCAGGTCAATGATAGGGAATGCGACAGTCCAGGGTACAGCTGCATTGGCGAACGAGTTGGTATCACCAGTGAGTACCACGATTATGATGGACCCGGCGGCAGTGGTGTTTGTGGGCACAGTTTCAGTTTGTTTTGTTTTAGGGTGCAAACACACCTAGGATTATATGCGCCCGTGTCAGAACTGTAAAACACGAAGACGAAAAAAGTTAAAAACGACTAAAAGTTAAGCCCAATCAACGGAAGGAAAGACAGCTAAAAACATGGAATTCGAGAAAGGTCCATAAAATACGCCCTAGAGACAAAGGAGGTCCTGAACTAAAGATTAAATTTCCTTCTCCATATATCTACGACAGATAAAAACAAAACGCGGTTGGCAACTCATAAGTCGTTCGCTAAAACGGCAGATAACTCAGATGGCAAACATAAACGAGAATGCACGCAGTTAAAAAAAAAAAAAAAAAAGGGCATTCCATCAGGAAATGTTGAACCGTCAAAGGTTGAGGACAATCAGCACAGTGGTGGGACCACCACGTAATTTGCGATGGCTAAAAATATAGTGCCCAATACGCAACCTACAGAAGATGATCTCTTTCTGGCGAGAAAGCCGAGATGAGGTCCAAGCTGCTGGGGAATGTTTAATTCCCCATGACCAGTGGAGATGCTCTAGTGACACCTACTGCAGACAGACAGCAACGCCAGAGGACGGTAAGAATTTGCACAACGACCTGCAGAGAATTGATGATTGGTGCAGACTCTGGCAGTTGAAACTGAACATAAATAAATGTAACATGTTGCGCATATATAGGAAAAGAGTGCACTGCTGTACAACTACCCTATTGATGACAAACAGCTCGAGACAGCATCTGCCGTAAAATAACTAGTCGTAACCATCCAGAGCGACGTTAAGCGGAATGACCATATAAAAGAGACATGGAAAAAAAGCAGACACCAGACTCCGTTTCATCGCAAGAATTTTAAAGAAATGTAATGGATCTCCGAAAGAAGTG
This sequence comes from Schistocerca nitens, assembly GCF_023898315.1. Classification (NCBI taxonomy): domain Eukaryota; kingdom Metazoa; phylum Arthropoda; class Insecta; order Orthoptera; family Acrididae; genus Schistocerca; species Schistocerca nitens. The sequence goes on along the minus strand of NC_064615.1, from coordinate 1,157,503,780 downwards.
ACTTATAAGCCACTTTTTCTCCCGATTCCTAAGTATTGTTCATCTATCTAGGATCCCTATCAGGTAGGACCGATGGAAGAGATAGTGAAGATCCAACGAAGAGCGGCACGTTTCGTCACGGGGTCGTTTAACTAGCGAGGGCGCATTACAGAGATGCTAAACAAACTCCACTGGCAGACGTTAGAAGAGAGGTGTTGTCAATCACAGATGGAGTTACTATTGAAATTTCGGGACAGCACTTTTCAGGACAAGTCATACAACATTTCACTGCCCCCACTTCCATGTCTCGTATGGATTATGAGGAGAAAATTCGAGAAATTAGAGCCACGCACTATTCGCGAGTGGAACAGGGCTGTAGGGATCAAATAGTGGTACAGAAAGTACCCTCCACCGCACACCATTAGATGGCTTTCGGAGTATGATGTAGATAAAAGATCATATGAAGAACTGGAAGAATTAGCAGGCCAAGGTATGAGGACTGAATCTGTGGCACAGCTGCGTTAGCACCTCGTTTCCCATCAGACCGATGTAACCAGGAACACACAAACATCATAATGGCTCCATCAAGGAAGTGACAGCATTCCTGGACTCATTGCACTAAGGGATGGTGTACAGCACATAGAGGCTCTGTAGGGCACAGAGAATAGGAGCAGATGACATTATTCAAAAGCCTACGTCGCTGCATGTACTGATACAGGCTGAAGAGCTCTACTGTAAATACTGAGCAGTGTTCCAGAAGCAGACAGTGAAAAACGTCAGCGCCAATGACAAAGGCACATTCGACACCAAGGTCAGTCTGAGAACCATCAGTATACTTAAAAGTACCAAGGCCAACTTCTGTGTGGAGAAACATACGAGAATATAGGGGGTCTGGAGTAGGGTCGTTTGGAAGAGAACGAATTACGAGTTGAACACGGGCAACTGCACAAAGCCAAGGCGATGAACACTTAACACGCATTGGGAAAGTAGCATGAAGTTATGTAGACGGAGCAATAGCCAAAACAAACTCAAGGATGCAACAGAAGAGGGATGTGTCCCCTACTGGCGATCAAAGGAGTCACCAAAGAAGGTGGCATAGGATGGATGGCCGCATGGCGCATGGCAAACAAACGCCAGGCGCATCTGCCGGGGAGAAAGTCACGGCAGTATCACAGAGGTAGTTCAGTTACTGCGGCAAACCATCTCAGTAGGGCTAGTGGAAAAGTGCCACTGGCGAAGCGGGTGCCACGATGGTGGATAGTATTGAGACAGCGTAAGAGGGACGGACATGGAGATGCATGAACGAAACACCTGTAGTCTAGTTCAAACGTACAAGGAGCCCTTACAAAAAGAGGAGGGTGATCCGTTCCGCCCTCAAGGAACTGCCACTGAGGACGCACATGACACTGGGGGACCACATACAGTGAGCAGCCAAGTAAGACAAGTGGAAGGACCAAGAAAGTTTCCTGTCAAACACAAGCACCAGGAATTTTGTAGTTTCAGCAAACAGAAGAGCAACAGGTCCAAGACGTAAAGACATTGAAAGAAACGAATTGCACCGCCAGAAATCCATACAAACAGAACCGTCAGTGGGAAAAAGAAAGCCATTGTCCATGCCCGAGGAGTAAAGACTATCGAGACAATGCTTAAGACAGCACTCAAGCAGACAAGGTCATGCAGAACTGCAAAAGACTGCAAAACCATCAACTAAAAGAGAGCCGGGAATGCCTGGTGGGAGACAGGTCATAATACGGTAGTAGTAGCACAAGGGCAGAACCAGTGCATTTTTTTTTTTTTTGTGAGGGTTGCCGACATCAGCGGCAGTTATGCACTCAAGGGCAAACCTATTATTCTCCTTTGATTGACAGCTCTTTCACCTATTTTTTTCCCGCACCCTCTCCCCCCCACACCTCAGGGAGCCACCAACCCACACCCTCCCCATCGCCAATACGGGTAGACCACTATGTCCGAGTTATTCGAATAGCCACTCCCACTCTTATCAATTTGATTAACTACTTAATTAAAATTCATCTATTAATTAACGATTTCCCCTATGGTAAACCTCCTCCACCCCCCCTACCCGGAAACTGGCGGAAAAAGACTCAGTTGATTGGTCATTTCGAGGGAATTTGATTGCAGGTCATATAATATTGTTTAAACAATTTAGATAATGTATAGAATATCGCTTAATTATTTATGGCAGTCTATGGAACCCCACGAACCATGGACCTTGCCGTTGGTGGGGAGGCTTGCATGCCTCAACGATACAGATAGCCGTACCGAAGGTGCAACCACAATGGTGGGGTATCTGTTAAGAGGCCAGACGAACGTTCGATTCCTGAAGAGGGGTAGCAGCCTTTTCAGTAGTTGCAGGGGCAACAGTCTGGATGACTGACTCATCTGCCCTTGTAATACAAACCAAAATGGCCTTTGTGTTCTGGTACTGTGAATGGCTAAAAGCAAGGGGAAACTACAGCCATAATTTTTCCCGTGGGCATACAGCTTTACTGTATGATTAAATGATGATGGCATCATCTTGGGTAAAATATTCCGGAGGTAAAATTGTCCCCCATTCGGATCTCCAGGTGGAGACTAATCAAGAGGACGTCGTTATCAGGAGAAAGAAAACTGGCGTTCTACAGATCGGAGCGTGGAATGTCAGATCCCTTAATCGGGCAGGTAGGTTAGAAAATTTAAAAAGGGAAATGGATAGGTTAAAGTTAGATGGAATTAGTGAAGTTCGGTGGCAGGAGGAACAAGACTGTTGGTCAGGTGAATACAGGGTTATAAATACAAAATCAAATAGGGGTAATGCAGGAGTAGGTTTAAAAATGAATAAAAAAATTGGAATGCAGGTAAGCTACTACAGCATAGTGAACGCATTATTGTGGCCAAGATAGACACGAAGCCCATGCCTACTACAGTAGTACAAGTTTATATGCCAACTAGCTCAGCAGATGAAGAAATTGGTGAAATGTATGATGAGATAAAAGAAATTATTCAGGTAGTGAAGGGAGACGAAAATTTAATAGTCATGGGTGACTGGAATTCAAGAGCAGGAAAAGGGACAGAGGGAAACATAGTAGGTGAATATGGATTGAGGCTAAGAAATGAAAGAGGAAGCTGCCTGGTAGTATTTTGCACAGAGCATAACTTAATCATAGCTAATACTTGGTTCAAGAATCAGGAAAGAAGGATGTATACATGGAAGAACCCTGGAGCTACTAAAATGTATCAGATAGATTATATAATGGTAAGACAGAGATTTAGGAACCAGGTTTGTAATTGCAGGACATTTCCAGGGGCAGATGTGGACTGACCACAATCTGTTTGTTATGAACTGTAGATTAAAGTTTAAGAAACTGCAAAAAGGTGGGAATTTAAGGAGATGGGACCTGGATAAACTGAAAGAACGAGAGGTTGTAGAGTGTTTGAGGGAGAGCATAAGGGAACAATTGACAGGAATGGGGGAAAGAAATACAGTAGAAGAAGAATGGGTAGCTTTGAGGGATGAAATAGTTTTTTTTTTTTTTGTTTTAGGGCGCAAAACTTCTATGGTCATTAGCGCCCAGCCCGTGACTTAGGAAACAGTGAAAAACCGAAATTGAAAACCAGCAGCAATGGGAACAAAGTCATAAAATTGGAAAAACTAAAAGCAGAAGGAATGCGTAAAAATCCACTACAGAAAGAGGTTGGTTGTCCCCAAAAAAGGCTTCAAATGACTGACGTCATCTCACTGTCACTATTAAACTGGAGAACGCAGTCGGCTGAGCGCGTGTCATCTGCTAAAATCGACGATGGATCAGGCGATAGCTGTAGACGGGTGCGTAATGGATTAAAATAGGGGCATTCAATTAAAAGGTGTCTTACCGTCCACAGCTGAGAACAGTGGGGACAGAGTGGGGTAGGATCGCCGCTTAAAAGATGTCGATGGCTAAAAAGACAGTGCCCTATCCGGAGTCTAGCTAAAATTACCTCCTCCCGACGACGCGTTCGGGAGGAAGAGGTCCAAGCGCAAGGAAGGGCTTTCACTTCCCGCAATTTATTGCGGGGAAGTGTTGACCAATGCGCATGCCATAAATGAGCAACTTTGCGACAGAAAACGCTCCGTAGATCGGTGAAGGGAATCGACTGAATAGCTGGCCGAGCAAGAGAGACTGCAGCCTTGGCCGCTATATCGGCCGCCTCATTCCCACAGATACCAGCGTGTCCCGGGAGCCAGAGGAACGCCACCAAGACGCCCTCCAGGTGGAGGAAGCGCAGACAGTCCTGAATCCGGTGGACCAGAGGGTGCACAGGGTAAAGAGCTTGGAGACTGAGGAGAGAGCTGAGAGAATCTGAGCAGATTACGTACTGTATCCGCTGATGGCGGCGGATGTAGCGGACAGCCTGGAGAACAGCGTAAAGCTCCGCAGTATAAACCGAATACAGGTCGGGAAGCCGAAAGTGATTTGGGGTGTCGCCAACAATATAGGCACTCCCTACACCTAACGATGTTTTCGAGCCGTCGGTGTAAATAAATGTGGCGTCCGTCATTTGTGCACAGAGAGCAGCAAATGCCCGACGATAAACAAGTGTAGGGGTACCATCCTTGGGAAATCGACAAAGGTCACGGAGCAGGCAGATCCCGGGACGGAGCCAAGACGGTGCTGTACCCCAAGTTGTCAAGAAGGTTTTAGGAGAGCGAAAGGAAAGAGAATGGAGCAGTTGACGGAAGCGGACTCCCGGTGGTAGTAGGGAGGAGGAGCGGCCTGCACACCCTACATCAAAGGAGGCGTCGAAAAAAAAGTCATGGGCTGGATTAGCAGGCATGGAAGACAGATGGTTAGCATAACGACTGCTCGCCGATTGGACAGCGGAGGTTCAGCAGTCTCAGCATAAAGGCTTTCCACAGGGCTAGTGTAAAAAGCTCCAGACACTAAACGTAATCCACGGTAGTGGATAGAGTCGAGACGCCAAAGAATAGACGGCCGAGCAGAGGAGTAGACTATGCTTCCATAATCCTATTTCGAACTCACTAAGGCGCGATAGAGGCGGAGAAGGACCACTCGGTCCGCTCCCCAGGAGGTACCATTCAGGACACGGAGGGTGTTCAGGGATCGCAGACAGCGAGCCGAAAGATAGGAAACGTGGGAGGACCAGCACAGTTTTCTGTCAAACATAAGACCCAAGAATTTAGCGACGTCTGAAAACGGAAGGTTGACAGGACCTAGATGTAAGGAGGGCGGAAGAAACTCCTTACGTCGCCAAAAATTAACACAAACGGTCTTACTGGGTGAGAAACGGAAGCCGGTTTCGATGCTCCAAGAGTGGAGGTGATCGAGACATCCTTGAAGACGTCGTTCAAGAAGGCTGTTCCGTTGAGAGCTGTAGTAGATCGCAAAATCGTCCACAAAGAGGGAGCCCGAGACTTCAGGAAGGAGACAATCCATAATTGGATTTATGGCAATGGCAAACAATACAACACTCAGCACGGGGCCCTGGGGTACCCCGTATTCTTGGGAGAAAGTACGGGACAGAGTAGTGGTCACCCGCACCCTAAATGTGCGCTCTGCCATAAATTCGAGAAGAAAAAGGGGCTGCCGACCTCGAAAGCCCCAAGAGAACAGTGTGCGGAGGATGCCTGTCCTCCAACAGGTATCGTATGCTCTCTCCAGATCAAAAAATATTGCTACTGTTTGGCGATTCCGGAGAAAATTGTTCATGATATAAGTGGAGAGAGCAACAAGATGGTCAACTACAGAACCATGTTTTCGGAATCCGCATTGGGCAGGTGTTAAAAGACTGCGGGATTCCAGCCACCACGCTAAACGGTAATTCACCATACGCTCCAAAACCTTACAGACACTACTCGTGAGAGAAATGGGGCGATAGCTAGAGGGGAGATGTTTGTCCTTTCCAGGTTTCGGAACGGGAACGACAATAGCTTCCCGCCATCGTCTGGGAAAGGTACTGTCGGTCCAAATTCGATTATAAAGGCGAAGGAGGTAACGCAGACTATGGGTTGATAAATGCAGCAACTTTTGGACGTGGATACCATCCGGTCCTGGGGCGGAGGAGCGAGAAGAAGAGAGTGCATGTTGGAGTTCCCGCATGGAGAAAACAGTATTTTAACTTTCGTGATTTTGAGAGGAGAAAGCAAGATGTCGCACTTCCGCTGCACGTTTCTTCGGGAGAAGCGCTGGCGGGTAATTTGAAGAGCTCGAAATCTCAGCAAAGTGCTGACCCAATGAGTTAGAAATTGCGACGGGGTCCACTAAGGTATCATGCGCGACAGTGAGCCCAGAGACCGGGGAGCAAATAGGCGCGCCTGATAACCATCGAATCCGACATGAAACTTCCGAGGAGGGAGTGAAGGTGTTAAATGAGCTAATAAAGAATTTCCAGCTTGCCTTCTTGCTATCGCGGATGACGCGACGGCATCGCGCACGGAGCTGCTTATAGCGGATACAGTTGGTCAAAGTAGGATGGTGACGGAAAATGCGAAGAGCACGTCGCCGCTCACGTATTGCGTCACGGCATGCCTCGTTCCGCCAAGGAACTGGGGGGCGCCGGGGAAATTCGGAGGTGCGTGGTATTGAACGTTCCGCAGCTGTAAGAATAACGTCTGTAATATGTGTTACCTCATCAAAAATGGCTCTGAGCACTATGGGACTCAACTGCTGAGGTCATTAGTCCCCTAGAACTTAGAACCAGTTAAACCTAACTAACCTAATTACATCACAAACATCCATGCCCGAGGCAGGATTCGAACCTGCGACCGTAGCGGTCTTGCTGCTCCAGACTGCAGCGCCTTTAACCGCACGGCCACTTCGGCCAGCTGTGTGACCTCATCGTCGACGCTGGGAAAGCGACGGTCATCGAATGTCGCTAGAGACGAAAAAAGTGTCCAATCGGCTTGGGCAAACTTCCAGCGTCGCTGGCGCATATATGGCAGTTGAGGCTGCAGTCTAAGGACACATGGGAAGTGGTCACTCGAGTGTGTATCATCAAGGGCGAACCATTCGAAGCCCCTAGCTAGCGGAACAGTACCGACCGCAAGGTCCAAATGAGATAAATTTGTCGTGGAGGCAGACAAAAATGTGGGGACCCCAGTGTTGAGGCAAACTAGATCCGCTTGGTGGAAGACGTCTAGCAATAGTGAGCCACGTGGACAAGGATGTGGAGATCCCCAAAGCGGGTGGTGGGCATTGAAGTCCCCAACCAGCAAATAGATGGGTGGAAGCTGACCAAGAAGATGAAGGAGATCAGCTCATGCCATTGGTGTGGACGATGGAATGTATACAGTAGAAAGAGAGAACGTGTACCCAGAAAGGGAAAGACGGACGGCGACAGCTTGGAAGGAACTGTTTAAGGGGATTGGGTGATAATCGAGAGTATCATGGAGAAGAATCATGAGTCCTCCATGGGCTGGAGTGCCTTCAACAGAGGGGAGGTCATATCGGACGGACTGAAAATGAGGGAGAACAAAGCGGTCATGGGGACGCAGCTTTGTTTCCTGAAGACAGAAGATGACTGGCGAGTAGGATCGTAAGAGGATCGACAATTCATCCCGATTGGCTCGAATGCCGCGGATATTCCAGTGGATAATGGACATAAGGTGAACAGAAAATGGAGGAATGTGACCAAAGTTGCTGTCAACTCAATGACTGCTCAGAGCTTGCGACCGACAGCATGGAATGGCATTCAGCCGAAGGCAGAAGATCCTAATCCATAGGTTGTTCAGGAGCAGCTCCTGCCACCAGCGATCGGCCGGTTCATCGGCCGCCAGCAGTGCGCCTCGGCGACACAGAAGACGGCCGAGGGCGATTTACGCCAGGTGGTGCTGTAGATTGGACACACCTTGGTGGAGAAGGAGATGAACTGGGTTTCTTTGTAGCCTTCTTGGAAGTATGATCTTTGGAATAAGGAGTAACCGATGGTTGTGAAGTTGGGGTACGTAAAAAGTCTTCAGTAGTATGCTCTTTTTTCGAAGTCTTGGTGTCTGACATTTGGGCTCGAGATTTAGCAGAACCCAATGAAGGGTGAGCCATAGAGTGGGCAGGCGAAAGTTGTGAGGTTGAACGGGCGATCTTTGCGCTGGCCCATCTGACGACCGTGGTACTAAAGGTGAGGTCGCAAGTCTGCGTGGCCGCCTCCTTTGCTGGCCGAGGGGAAGCAAGGACAGTGCTGTATTTTCTGTCTGAGGCACGGTGGGCTGTCGACTGGCGAATAATTTTCGAGCAGCAAAGGTCGACACCTTTTCCTTCACTCTTATTTCCTGGATGAGCTTTTCGTCCTTAAAAACGGGGCAATCTCGAGAGGAAACAGCGTGGTCACCCATACAGTTGATGCAGCGATGGGATGGAGGTGGACAAGCACCCTCATGGGCATCCTTGCCACATGTAACACATTTGGCCGGATTGGAACAGGACTGGCTGGTGTGATTGAACCGCTGACACCGATAGCAACGCGTAGGGTTTGGGACATAAGGGCGAACAGAAATTATCTCATAGCCTGCTTTGATTTTCGATGGGAGTTGAAGTTTGTCAAATGTTAAGAAGACAGTGCGGTTTGGAATGATGTTCGTGTCCACCCTTTTCACAACGCTATGAACAGCCGTTACGCCCTGGTCATACAGGTAGTGCTGAATTTCTTCGTCAGACAATCCATCGAGGGAGCGTGTATAAACGACTCCACGCGAGGAATTTAAAGTACGGTGCGGTTCCACCCGGAAAGGAAGGTGTGGAGCAGAGAAGTACGCAGCAATTTTTGTGCCTGGAGGGCACTGTGTGTTTCTAACAACAGGGTGCCATTCCGTAATCTGGAACAAGACTTTACAGGACCTGCAATTGCGTCAACACCTTTCTGAATAATGAAAGGGTTGACCGTGGAGAAGTCGTGACCTTCGTCAGACCGAGAAACAACAAGGAACTGTGGCAACGTTGGATGAACCGTCTGTGGCTGAGACTCAGTGAACTTACGTTTGTGAGCAGACATAGTGGAAGGTGAGGAAACCATTGCGGAAGAATCCCCCATGATTACTGGCGTCTCCGATGGCGCGCTCCTCCCTTGTGGGGGCCCTCACTGAGGGCACACCCGCCTTAGGTGATTGTTCACACCTCAGGTCACACCTCCCAACAAACGGACAGAGGGACCAAATGGCACTTTCGGAAGGTATCAGCTCGGGTAATCACCCCTCCCTGAGCCTGGCCATTACCAGGGGGTACGTACGTGTCCTACCTGTCTACCTGGGGTGGGGAATTACGCGTTACCCCGTCACCGGCTACGCATGGAAGTGCGTGGGTCGGCCTTCAGACATGCACAGGGAGGAAAAAAGAGAAATGGAAAGGAAAGAAGAGGGGGTCTCAAACGCCGCAGTGGAGAAAAGGGCAAAGGGAAGAGGGAAGGAAAAGAGGACAGAGGAAGGACTAGTACTTGCAAGTGTAGAAAGCAAGGAATTTGGAACAGTTTCGAGAGTCCGTCTCCGGACATAGGCACAAACCATACTCCCAGAGGGGGAGAAAGGGAAGGAAAGAGCCAGAGGTGAGGGGGGAGGGCGAAGATGGGGGACGGGGAAGGATGCGGAAAGGAAAGGGATGCAGCCTGGAAAGGAAGGAGGGCCACATTAGCTCGGGGTCCCGTGCTCGCTACGCACGTGTCCACAAAAGAGTTGTGGACCCCCTGGGGGGGATGAAATAGTGAAGGCAGCAGAGGATCAAATAGGTAAAAAGATGAGGGCTAGTAGGAACCCTTGGGTAACAGAAGAAATATTGAATTTAAATGATGAAAGGAGAAAATATAAAAATGCAGTAAATGAAGCAGGCAAAAAGGAATACAAACGTCTCAAAAATGATATCGACAGTAAATGCAAAATGGCTAAGCAGGGATGGATAGAGGACAAATATAAGGATGTAGAGGCGTATCTCACTAGGGATAAGATAAATACTGCCTACAGGAAAATTAAAGAGAATTTTGGAGAAAGGAGAACCACTTGCATGAATATCGAGAGCTTTGATGGAAACCCAGTTCGAAGCATAGAAGGGAAAGGTGGAAGGAGTATATAGAGGGTCTATACAAGGGCGATGTACTTGAGGACAATATTATGGAAATGGAAGAGGATGTAGATGAAGATGAAATGGGAGATGCAATACTGCGTGAAGAGTTTGACAGAGCACTGAAAGACCTGAGTCGAAACAAGGCCACAGGACTAGACAACATTTAATTAGAACTACTGACAGCCGTGGGAGAGCCAGTCCTGACAAAACTCTACCATCTGGTGAGGAAGACGTGTAAGACAGGTGAAATTCCCTCAGACTTCAAGAAGAATATAACAATTCCAATCCGAAAGAAAGCAGATGTCGACAGATGTGAAAATTACGGAACTATCAGTTTAATAAGTCACAGCTGCAAAACACTAACGCGAATTCTTTACAGACGAATGGAAAAAGTGATAGAAGCTGACCTCGGGGAAGATCAGTTTGGATTCCGTAGAAATATTGGAACACGTGAGGCAATACTGAACCTACAACTTATCTTAGAAGAAAGATTAAGGAAAGGCAAACCTACGTTTCTAGCATTTGTAGACTTAGAGAAAGCTTTCGACAATGTTGACCGGAATACTCTCTTTCAAATTCTGAAGGTGGCAGGGGTAAAATACAGGGAGTGAACGGCTATTTACAATTTGTACAGAAACCAGATGGCAGTTATAAGAGTCGAGGGACATGAAAGGGAAGCAGCGGTTGGGAAGGGAGTGAGACAGGGTTGTAGCCTGTCCCTGATGTTCAATCTGCATATTGAGCAAGCAGTGAAGGAAACAAAAGAAAAATTCGGAGTAGGTATTAAAATCCATGGAGAAGAAATAAAAACTTTGAGATTCGCCGATGACATTGTAATTCTGTCAGACAGCAAAGGACTTGGAAGAGCAGTTGAATAGAATGGATAGCGTCATGAAAGGAGGATATAAGATGAACATCAACGAAAGCAAAACGAGTATAATGGAAAGTAGTAGTATTAAGTCGGGTGATGCTGAGGGAATTAGATTAGGAAATGAGACACAAAGTAGTAAAGGAGTTTTGCTATTTGGGGAGCAAAATAACTGATGATGGTCGAAGTAGAGAGGATATAAAATGTAGACTGGCGATGGCAAGGAAAGCGTTTCTGAAGAAGAGAAATTGTTAACATTGAGTATAGATTTGTCAGGAAGTCATTTCTGAAAGTATTTGTATGGAGTATAGCCATGTATGGAAGTGAAACATGGACGATAACTAGTTTGGACAAGAAGAGAATAGAAGCTTTCGGAATGTGGTGCTACAGAAGAATGCTGAAGATTAGATGGGTAGATCACATAACTAATGAGGAGGTACTGAACAGGATTGGGGAGAAGAGGAGTTTGTGGCACAACTTGACCAGAAGAAGGGATCGGTTGGTAGGACATGTTTTGAGGCATCAAGGGATCACCAATTTAGTATTGGAGGGCAGTGTGGAGGGAAAAAATCGTAGAGGGAGACCAAGAGATGAATACAGTAAGCAGATTCAGAAGGATGTAGGCTGCAGTAGGTACAGGGAGATGAAGAAGCTTGCACAGGATAGAGTAGCATGGAGAGCTGCATCAAACCAGTCTCAGGACTGAAGACCAAAAAAACAACATGGAATATAGCAGGTAATCTATTGCAGTGTATGGAATATTGTTTAAACAACTCAGACAATTTCTGGAATATTGTTTAAATAAACAATTTATGGGATTAATAGCCGTGTATGGGATGTACGAAAATTGGTGGCTCTGTGGCAGAGAGGAAGGATCTCACAACAGGAAATTCGAGGGTATAATGTTTATTTATAAAAAATTCAGTTGTCACAGTTTGGATTGCTCGTGCTCACCATTCTCTGCTGTTTGGAAAGATTTAGGTGTTGTAAGAAATAATTACATGAAGCAATCATGTTGCATAACGTAGTGTTTGTCCCTTTGTCAGCACTTAACCTTTTACTAAAATGTAGACTTTCACCGCCGGAAATATCATGTCCATTATAATTATTCGGGCTGTTATGCCGTGGTCGGTTGATGAATTCTGTGTCAATTCCCAATTCAGTCAGTAGCGAGCCAGTGGGTGTGTTGGACCTTCCATCGAGCTTTAAGATGTCTCCCGCAGTCGGAGACGAAACGTTGGGAATTGACACAGAATTCATCAACCGATCACGGCATAACAGCCCGGATAATTATAATGGACATGACTTAACCTTTTGTTCTGTTAAGTGCTTAATTCCATGTCACCTACATCCCTTGAACTATTGTACTCATTTTAAATAAAAATTATCCAAATTAATTATGCAAACTAACGTAGTGTTCTGCACTTAACATGCCGTTCTGCTCCATGTCACCCTCCCATACGCACCCTTCCCCAGCTACTGTACTGCTAACAGCACAATGATATAAAAAATTCATGCAACACATGTTCACCTAGGCACTGTTTCTGGCGCAATAACTTCTAGCTTTTGTACCTCCATGTCCAGAGAGGTGGTTACCTAGTGGCTCACCCTCGCAGGTGCAGCTACAAGGTTATCAGTGTTGTACTGACATCACATGTCTATGTGACTAACAGCCACGTCCTTCTCTGGACGCGCTATAGAAATCTAATGCTTCCCAGAATAACACAGGATGCATTCTTCCTAGCGATCCCAACGAGACAACCCATCCATCACATGTAACATCTGCTTTCGACATGTGCCTCAGAAATGATAATCGTTCACCCTTCTCACCGCTAAAAGCCTTCATCATGTCTGTGCATGCTTGTGAGAACACCACAATCCGGTTTTGAAAGAGCACTGTAAGCAGTAAGCACAGAGGGGAAAATCAGAACAATAACGCAAACAGAATTCGCACTTTACTCTCAGAACTTCCCGCAGATACCTTGCCCCATCTTTACCAAAACGGCCTGTGCAGGGTCCTATGTCCCAGAACAAAGGATGTCTTGTCAATGAATGGAGCATTCTGGTTCGCTCTTACTGAATTTACCCACGGAACCACTGCTGCTGCTGCTGCTGCTGCTGCTGCTGCCGCCGCCGCCGCCGCCGCCGACTGTGTGGGAGCACCGTCAGTCATTTTTATCTGCAGATGAGACTTTCAGCGGCAAAACTATTTCGTACAGATCGCCATATCGCACTGACAGTTAAACCCCGCAAAAGTGGTCTATTGTTCGTCAAATACATCCTACATACTCACCGCGTCACAGTGCAGCACCAACGGAGGAAACTGCCGCTGTAAACGCGGCTCATGACTGCAGCCGCGGAAGGGCTTGTCAGCCAAAGAGAGAGGCCAGCCGGCCGTGGACGACCTCCCACCCCAGGAGGACCCGAGTGTTAGGAGTTCGAATGCTATCAATATCCCCAGCGCATACACTCGTTATGTTGAATATTTTGAAATTCCTGCAGAGTGTACATGTGACACACACACTGCTGAAGGTGACTCAACGCAAACTGGGTTTTAGTTCACTATTCACCAAACCAGGTGGAGCTGCAAGCCAAATCATCGTAATCCGGAAGCTTTCTCAGACTCTCTGAACTGGTGTACAAAGTCTGGGTCGGTTCCACTCAGCACAAAGGCGTTACTTTTTCTGGCTCCTACCTGCTTGTTTGCTATACCCAACTCCAGACGCTGGAATTACAGTAACATACATATTTTCACATAGTTTTCCAGAATATACCGTTTTCACTATAATTTTCCGCATCAGGCACAGCAGTATACTACCGATCGCTTGCACGCAATAATTCCGAAGATATGGACTGAAAATTCTTTCTCTAGAAACCTGAAACTTTAGCAAGGTGGAGCATACTGTAAGCAACTGGGTAACTTTAAACTTATCCCGTCAGCAAAGACCTTTACGTGAAAACTCGAAAAAAAAAAAAAACAAAAAAGAGGAAACTGATGTTTCCACTCACAAATACCAATGTTGGTGAGATAACAGATTCCAAATCATCCTTATAATTTACAAAGTCAACTAAGGTGCTCCTCACATCTAGAGAAGCAGCAAACGTGTCTTCCACCCGTCTTATCCGATAGATGCACACAACACAATCGATGTTTCATCAGCCAAATAAAGACAGGAAATATGCAGAAGCAGTTAATAGGACAATTACATGGGAGTGAATAATGGTCCGGCGCAAATACACGTCCATGTAAAATAATCTAATTTAAGCGGAGAAACGTGTTCACGAAGGCTGCCTAACAAATACCGAGTATTAGTTCGCTATTTAGTCATCTAGAGGGCGATACCGTCGGGTCACTACATTCCTGTACCCAAACCGGTCTCTCAGTTCAGATAGCTCCTGCTGTTAGCTTTAAATGTGAGTAATTCCCGTCACAGGCAACCGGCGCTGCACGCCACACACCCCCAGACAGAATCATCCTAGGAAACCGACCACATACGAGGGTCACTCCAAGAGAAATGCATACTATTTTCTGTAAAAATACAGTTTTCATTCTGCATGTGTGAAAGTTCTACAGTGTGTAGATACATCCTTCCTGCTTGTTTTCAAACTTAGTTCAACCTGTTCTCTTGAGTGGCGCTACAACATGTCTTCAAGATGGCTGCTACACTTTACGTTCGTCAGAAGCGACGTGCTGTCATAGAATTCCTGTGCTGTGAAAACGAGACACTGGGAAACATCCACAATAGGTTGAAAAAAGTTGTACGGAGATGCTGCTGTCGATCGCAGTACAGTTAGTCGGTGGGCAAGCAGGTTACATGATGAAAGCGGGTACGACAATATTGAGGATTGTCCTCACAGCGGCAGGCATCGTACTGCACATACTCCAGACAATGTGCAGAGATTAACGAATTGGTGACTGCTGACAGACACATCACAGTGAACGAATTGTCACGCTACGTTGGGATAGGGGAAGGAAGTGTTTGCAGAATACTTAAAGTGTTGAGGTTAAAAAAGATTTGTGCCAGGTGGGTTCCCAGGATGTTGACAGTGGCTCACAAAGAAACAAGAACATCGGTATGTAGCGAACTTTTGGAACAGTACGATAACGGTGGAGATGAATTTCTTGGAAGAATTGAGACAGGTGATGAAACTAAGACTCTCTTCGTGGAAGAAGCTTTGAAGATGGTGACTACCTTGTGCACCCTGCCAAACAGTGGCTCCAACAGGTTGGTCCAGAATTTTACCGTGCGAGTATACAGGCAGTTGAGAGGGATGGAAATGATGTGGAGAAATAAAAATATTGTTCCTAAAGGATGTATCTACACCATAAGACTTTCAAACATGTAGAATAAAAGACGGATTTTAAAAAATTGTGTGTATTTCTTTTGGAATGACCCTCGTACATATCGGATCACTATATTTACAGTTAAATATTACGATTGTGGTCTCAATACGACAATGAGCGAAGCATCAGATTTATTTTTTTTTTTTTTTTTTTTTTTTTTTTTTTGTGGTTTTCGGGCGCACAACTTCAATGGTCATTAGCGCCCTGACTACTCTAAGAATGCACCGCGAGGCACAAGTTGACAACAACAACTAAAAGGGAAAACACAATAAAAGACAGACTGACAGGCATAGGATTAAAAAACATCATCAAATGTCCTTAGCGAGGTTTGTCAAATTGATAAAACAAAGAACACGAGCAGCTGCTCGTGGGTCATCCGCTAAAATGGCATCTAAAGTAGTAGGCAGGTTAAGATCGAGGCGCAGTGTTTTAAGATCGGGACAGGACATTAAAATGTGACGAACTGTCAGCAAGTGCCCACATGGGCAGAACGGCGCCGGCGCAGCCGTCAGCAGATGGCGATGGCTGAACCGGCAGTGTCCAATTCTTAACCTTGCTAAAACGACCTCCTCCCGCCGAGAAGGGCGTGAGGAGGACGTCCAAGCCACGGGAAGAGGTGCGAAGCATCAGAAATACCCCTTCTGACGGCTGTGGCTATGGAAATAGAAATATCTGCACCACTCTGATGACGTACTTCTCCAAGTTAAAAAAATCTTTCTTTCCCTTTGCGGCTATCGCAGTGTTCCACATCAAATCCACACCTTCCCTTACGACAGGTCATAATCATTTTCTTTCCACATATCGCGCGCGCGGGGCTTTAACGCTTTATAATATTTATTACATTTAACTTACAGCTATAAATGATGTGTCAAACGAAAGAGCAAATCAAACAGTTGTGTTTGGCACCAGCGGACATGCGCAGTGCGCAATGTTTCTGCTGCAATCCGCTAGACAAGCGCTGGATAGGCCGCAAGGGGCCCTGTGACAGGGCTTGCTTTGCATAGCCTCCACGTTCACCCAACCTAACGCCATGCGATATCTTCCTTTGGGGCTTCATCAAGGATGGTGTGTACGTGCCTCTGCTACCAGCAGACCTCCCTGAATTAAGAACCCGGATTGAAGCAGCTGTTGCTACAATCACTGAAGACACACTTACCAACCTTTGGGAAGAACTCAGTTGGAGAATTTGTGTGTGCTGCGTGATAAATGGTGCTCACATTGAACATTTATAAGGTTCTTAAGAAACTTCCTGGCAGATTAAAACTGTGTGCCCGACCGAGACTCGAACTCGGGACCTTTGCCTTTCGCGGGCAAATGCTCTACCATCTGAGCTACCGAAGCACGACTCACGCCCGGTACTCACAGCTTTACTTCTGACACTATCTCGTCTCCTACCTTCCAAACTTTACAGATTCTCTTCTGCGAACCTAGCAGAACTAGCACTCCTGAAAGAAAGGATATAGCGGAGACATGGCTTAGCCACAGCCTGGGGGATGTTTCCAGAATGAGCACTTGCCCGCGAAAGGTAAAGGTCCCGAGTTCGAGTCTCGGTCGGGCACACAGTTTTAATCTGCCAGGAAGTTTCATATCATCGCACACTCCGCTGCAGAGTGAAAATCTCATTCTATAAGGTTCTTGGTAAAACTGTTCGAGTTGGTCTTTGATTTGTCGTATCATTTATAACTAAGTTTAATAAAATAAATATTGTAAAGCGTTAAAACCCCGATATTCATTTATAAACACCCTGCACAATACTCTATCAATTAACTAATTGCTTCCGATACAAAATAATACTGAGCGAAAATCAGCAGTGAGTGGACATGTCTCATAAGTTTTTCTTGTGAGTGGTACCATTGTGTCTTAGAGAGATGTAATCGCCTTACAAGCCGCCAGATGTTAAAAACACTTTCGCAACGACTATGTTACTGTCACAAGAGGTTCTACAAGTGCTCACAAGTATCGGTAACGACATCTGTGTTAAAAACTATACAAGCCTTATAAATCGAGGTGTGGCATTACCTCCGAGTGATGTGGTTTTTCCAGACAAACACTGCGACACTGAATACAGACGATGATCGCCAGAGTGTATATTATCAGACCAACAGTGCGGTTACACGTCACCGACTGGTTTAAGTTCTTAATAAAATCATCGAATTTTGAAAGTGATTCAGCTAAGCAACGACGTATGAAGCCGATATTTGCTGATCGCCCAACCACGAGATCTTTCTCCAGTATTTGTAACACATTCTGTCTCAATGCTATGTCAGAGGTTGTTCAATATATCCACTGGGTTATAGAGTTCGTTGACTGCGAAGGATCACAAACAGTAGATGGTGTGCTGATTGAGGTCGTAAGAAATGGACACTAGCTTTTCAGATCTCTAGTACTACGTTTTCCAGTAGAAATTCTGTCTATGAATTGGAGTCAATTCATTCGATTCAATCACATACCTACGTTGCATCCTATGCAAGAGTCTTTTAATCATATTTCTGGCACTCTCATATCTCAAAACGAGTCACCTTTTCGAACCTGCTACAGAAAAATTTTAGATTGTCCCTATGCATCTTGCAACTGCCCCGACAGACTCTGCACCGCCACCCTGCAGCTTTGTGCATGTTATCGTTCCAATTTAAGTCACAACTGAGCAGACGTTTGAGAGAGCTATATCTACAACATTCTACAGCCAATGTACAACCAGGCTAAGCTGAGTTAGTGCAACAGAAGTGTGTTTTGACCTTTTGATGGGGATGGGAATATGTTATCGTAGATCTGCCAACAGTGTACAATGTGTAAGGGCAGCGCAAAATGAAGCCAACTTCTGCAACACGATGTAGTATAAAAGACAGAATGGGAACTGGGAGAAGGACAAGGATTTTGCTACTGTATTGTGGTGCGTCTCCAAACTACGTACAGGTGCTGCACTCTGAAGCAGATCCGTGTACCTCAGGGTCCTTTCACACCTATCACCCCAGCATTTTATCATCGTTGTTCTGTACCACCCAACAGAGAAAAATTAGGAACTGTAAAAGCTCTGCTAACTTTAACTGATAAAGAACTCGATAAGATATTTACCATATCCCTCTTCCTATATATCGAAAACAAATACCATTTGCATGATGCCATCGAGAGAACGTTGTGATCCTATTAAATATACGGGTATTGATCCACTGGAGTAGGCGGCCAGTGATCGAAGTCTTTTGCACAGACCAGTGTAAAGTGTCAACGCCCGTACTATAGGAGGATGACCATATGTCACAGACTATACCGCCGTGTCGTCCTTTGAAATATTTTTTTTTTCTGCTGTAACAGGCTTTGTACACTACCATACATTTTGTTTTTACCGCCACAAGTTCGAGGTCTGTGTCAGGTTCTGAACTGACATTAACATGTTCTGATTCATTGTCTCTCACAGAAAACTAGACATCGCTTGGTGTAAGTAATGTTGTTACTACTGAAGACAGTCACAATGTAAGAAAACTAGTAGAGTTTTACAGTGTTGTGGAGCGTTTCCAAACTGCTGTCCCAAGGTGACAGACAACCTCTACATTTAAACTCATCTGTCACAGTGATGGGATAGCTGGTGGTCCTGTGTTCCGTTTCGATTGATTCCTTATGTTGCAGTTATGTATATGACCACTGTTTCGGTGCTAGGTGCCCCTACACCAAGACTCTTGCTCCATTTCAAACAAGGGATATCAGTCAATCAACATGTGGCAATCAACAGTGTACCGGTGGGATGGAAAAGACAACGTCGATGCACTGGAATAATAAGCATCACAGATAGTGTGAACAATTTTACAGTAATCTAGACACCTACAAATTTTGGGACAGTATGGTTCCCAGTTTCAGCATCACCGCTAAACCGCCCCTTCTCTACTTTCGAAGTACCATTGCGAATGTAGATAGATTGCTGCAGTACCTCATTCATTGTCAATTCTTGAACATATACATCTAAGTATAGCAGACAGCGATCTACATATTTCTAGCACTTCAAACATAGTGTCTAATTTACGATCTGTCTCCATGCAGATGGGTGTCACAGGGCATTCTCGCAATCTTAGGATAAAGTTTGAAAGATCCCTCGCACTATCTTCGACTAACCCGTCCTGCAGCACCGTTACTGATTAAATCTGCAGATGACCAGGGGTAGACCAATACATTCCACATCTTGTGAATCAATGGAGGTTTAAAAGTCCGCACC
The DNA here is from genome assembly GCF_023898315.1 of Schistocerca nitens. Taxonomy (NCBI): domain Eukaryota; kingdom Metazoa; phylum Arthropoda; class Insecta; order Orthoptera; family Acrididae; genus Schistocerca; species Schistocerca nitens. The sequence goes on along the minus strand of NC_064615.1, from coordinate 1,157,484,350 downwards.
CATCCAAGTGCATAAGATTTCTCTAGATGCCCCCATGTCGAGGCGGTTAGCACCCCTTATAGGTATATAGTAGTAGACTTGAAAGTGTTGTGATTTAATAGATGGTTAAGAAGAACAAGAAAACGGCCGTTTTAATGCATGATCAAGCTCCAGACAGATGGAGTTAGAAGCATTTTACATAAATCAACTGCGCTATCAATTCTGAAGTATTGACCTCGTGTCTGGGGTCAATACCAGGAGAGTATTGGTTTGAGAGAACAAACACATGCACTCCTAAGGCTACACGGTTCTGCGCTTAAAGCAGGTTATAATGTTAGATCGCTTGAGTTTCTGACCTATCAGTTTTGTGGAATGAAGCACTGTTAATATTCTAATGTAAGAAATATATTTCCTGCACATGGCATACATGCAGGTTTCTCTACAATGGAACTATGGTAACTAACTGTAAAATGGAAAGACTACTTCCTTAAAACGTCAGCTCTGTATGATATATGCACAGTATAGCCTTCCAGAGCCGTTTAGCGTCCTCTGTTCACATCTGATCATGGTTCCGAAATTATACTATGCCCGCATCAGTCCTGTAAAAAATGATTATAGTAATGGAGGATACCTCTTACAAGGAAACAGATAAACGCATAGCAGTGGTGTCTGACATGTGAAATTACACGTCGTAAACAGGACATTCGTGAAGCAGATGGTTAAAGGATTGCAGCGCCTTACGAACACTTGTGGCTAACTTATAATCATTTTTGTCACGAAATTTAAGTCTCGATTTTTCACTCAAGATGCGACAAGGGAATGGAGTGTCACGTAAATCATCGTATGTGTATAAGGAAGTGTCTAAACAGAGTGGTCACGTTTCATCACACATGAGATGGAAGTCCTCTGGTGACAGATAGGTTTACTGTTAACGATTGCAAGTAGACAGTGCTCTATGTCACACAACTGATGCATCCTGACAGAACAACAGAAAAAATGATCAATTGAGATGCAGCAGCAACTCTCTCCCTCTCTAGAATGCATCGTAAGTCTGCCATTAAATCACACCTCGTTACAGCTCCATCTCAATCAATCACCCATCCACTCTGTTATCCTTTAAAGCAGATGCATCTAAGTTAAGAGGCAGATGGTTCTCTGTTTTCCTGGAAAGCGTCAAATTCAGTGGTAAACTCGGGTGTATCACTGTTACTTCAGTAAACATACATTAGAATGTTGCATCGACAGAAAAAGAAGTGACTGTTCCATAGTTCCTAGTACTTTCATGTCAACGTTTCCGATTCCTCTTGCTGTCACATACTCGTTCCCACATACAAGAATTGTTCTGCACCAGCCAAAAGACACGGAAGTACTTCATCAATTTCCCCACATTTCAGTGTATTTTTCCTCTATTTACTTTCCGTCATTTTCGTAATTATATCGATTTCATGTCACTTCTACCCATGTGATCATGACATCACTTCTAAAATTGCTTGCAAATGTAAAACATCTGTCAACACCTAGCGCAAATGCACTATTTTTCTGATCGGGTGGCATAGTATATTACTGGAGTCGTTTGCATCCAGTCGCCTACACCCACATATTCTACATGTGCAGTGGTGGGAGGAAATAAATAACTACTTCATTTGGTAGCAAAGGCGGTACAATAAAGGATAGGAGTGACATGGAAAACCACTTAACAAAACATTAGGTTAAGTGGCAACAAATGGCCAAACATTAGGTTATGAAATATGTTTGCCTCGTGTAATTACTCCTTACAAGACCTATGTCTTTCCGAACAGCAGAAAATGATGATCAAGAGAAATTCAGCACCGCAAACTGAAATTTTTTTTATATAAAATAAACATACCCTTGAATTTCCTGTTATGAGATCCTTCCTCTCTGCCACAGAATCACCAGTTCCCATATATCCCATACACTGCCTTGAATCAGGTAAATTTTTAAAACAAACAATATTCCAATGTACCTGTATCAGCAAGGAGGAGGGGGTGGGGGCAGGGGAACAATAGGTTAAGGACCTGTCAATCAAAGGAGAATAGCTTTGCACCTGAGTGCATACCTGCCCCAATGTAGGCAAACCACACTTATAAAACGCGCTGGTGCCGCCTTTGTCCCACTACTTAGAGTTTATAACGATATCAAAGTGGATGACACTCAGGACGGGACCCTGAAGTACCCTGTTTTTCAGGATAGATGTGTTCAGCAAGGCAGAACATGCATGTACATTGATAATGTCGTCTTTTATAAATTCTTGAATGGAATAGAGCCTTGGAGGCCACATGTGTAGGGAGCACAGAGGTTACCAGTACTCCAAGTAAGTGGCTTAGGCTTCCTAAAAATAGAAAAATAAGGCCACAGTCTGGTATTCTCGCAGGAAAGTACTGACACCATGGGTTGAAAAAGTGACAAGATGGTCAGCTACGTATTAACATGCTCAAAATCCATATTGTGCAGTAGTTAGTATATTTCGAGACTAACCACCTTACCAGCCGTGAATGAAAAATACATTCCATCACCTTGTCAACACAGCTGAAGAGAGAAATGGTGCCATCCTAACTGGGCTTAGGTATGGGTATGACAGTGGCTTCACGCTAGAATCGGAGAAACGTGCCCTCTGCCCAGATGTGATTGCACGTTTGAAGGAGAAAGTGCTTGCCCGTGAGAGAAAAGTTCTGGAACATCTGAATGAACATCGTCTGGCCCTGGGGTGGACGATCCGGAGGAAGTGAGAGCATAATCTAGCTGCCTCATAGTGAAGGTGGGATTGCAGTACCTACAATTCTGAGAAGAGAAGGGCATCATTCGAGCCTCCTCCACTCATTTCTGATGGAGAAATACAGGGTGATAGCGGGTGTATATCGAAATCTCTGCAAAATAAACGCCCAAGGTGATGGAGAAAGCAATAGCGAACACTAACACGTCATCTGCTACGGTCAGGCCGGAAATCAAAAATGGACCTTGGTCTCAGAGCCGTTGGAGGTGCCCCACACGATGGAAGAGGGAGTGGAACTGTTAAACCAGTAAATGAAACCCAGCTGGGTTTTTGCTATTCCAAAGAAGGCAACGATAGAGTGCACAGAATAGCTTGTAACAAACGCAGTTTGCAATCGTAGGCTGGCGGTTAAAAATTCAGAGAGCAAGGGATTAGTGCAACAATGGAACAGATCGGTGTAATGTATCATATTAACTGATTAACTTTTGTTTCTTCACCTGTTTGTTTCTTTAAGTGGTAGCGGGTGAATGTATGACGAGCTCTGCAGTGCCATTATTGTTTAAAAATGTGGGTTACAACCGTATATTAAGAAGTATTACAAAAGTTATCAGGAAGGCAGGTTTATTCATCATTTCGCCCGCGCCAAGAATCTTGCATCATGAGGTTCGAAGCAAACAAGAAGAATTTGTGCTAACAGCGGAGGGGCGGTCCAGTATTGGCATTGTCATAAGCAGCACTATGCAATATGGAATTAATGTGAAGTATATAACTTTAAATGATAAATATTGATCTTAAATACATTGACATTGAAGGTCTGTTGATTTTTGTACCAGTTGAAGTTCACCCAGGATGTGTGTACTTGCCGATGTCTTTGAATTATTCTTTCCAATCAACTTTTTTAATTATTCACGTAGCAATTGTTAGTTTCTATTATTTTGCCCCCCCCACACACTTACACTCATAAAACAATTCAACATAACATGGTGAAAAGGAAGTACGAGGAATGGAATATTCTGTGACAGCAAGGATAATGATTGTACGATATTCACCTGGTGATTACTACTGGGGAACATTGTCGAAGGTCACCAGGGAGGAGTAACGCCGCCAGTCAGCCTTAGTAAGCTGCCATTTGCGTGTGCACACAGGTGGGGTACGTGTCAGCAAACAGATAGCACATGGAAATTTTCGCTCGAGTAGGTGTCAAAAAGGATGGACCACTCAAGACGATATGCAAGCTGGGCAGTGCAGAAAGATAGGTCACAATGGCAATAGGTGTGTGTGTGTGTGTGTGTGTGTGTGTGTGTGTGTGTGTGTGTGTGTGTGTAAGGAATGTGGGTGCTCCACTGTTAATGCAGATCAGGTTCGGTTGATCGAAAATGTCAGACAAGATGGCAAGGTCTCTGTGGGTTCTGGAAGAACCAGAAAGAGGATTGTGTGTGTTGAAGTCACGACAAGCGCCACACAGTCGACGGTCCTCTCGCCAGAGCAAGAGGCCATGTGTCATGGGGCTGTGGCCTATGCAGAGACGATTGAGAAGGTCCCTGGCATCCTCATCGTGGCTGGAAGAAGCTACACGCCACAGCCGTTTTTTTGGGCTTTACTACACATAACTTATTGTCAGACACTTCCAGCCACTCTTCCTGTCACCGACGCAACACACTTGAGCTGAAAAGCGAGGAGATGCCACGTAGGGTGCTGACACACTGACATACCCAAGGGTCAAGACATGTCTCCTAGGCTGTTAGATCCGCCGTTTCATTCCCCGCAATTCCCATGTGCTGGAACCCAGCAGAATAACACAACCTTCCTCAGGCATTGTAGTTGGTGGAGGGCACCATGGATAGTCTGGACTACTTTATCTGCTGGGTACAATCGTTTCAGCGAAGGGGACTTAGAGAATCTGAATAGAAAATTTTAGCAATGGAAGAACGTCTGATCCACTCCAGTGCCTGCAATATTGAAAACAATTCTGCATCAAAGGCAGTACAATCTTGAGGCAGTCAGACCTTGAGAGCACTATCTGGGAAAACAACAGAGCAACTAGCAGAAACTCCATTTCAACACATCCATAACAAAACAGCTACACAGTTATGGTGCTGACAAAGTGTCAGAAAATATCGCATTACAAACAGAAACAGGAGGGCAATCTCTCTTGTCATCAGAAATCTGCACTACTGGCCATTAAAATTGCTACACCAAGAAGAACTGCAGATGATAAACGGGTATTCATTAGACAAATATATTATACTAGAACTGACATGTGATTACATTTTCACGCAATTTGGGTGCATAGATCCTGAGATATCAGTACCCAGAACCACCTCTGCCCGTAATAACTGCCTTCATATGCCTGGGCATTGAGTCAAACAGAGCTTTGGTAGCGTGTACAGGTACAGCTGCCCATGCAGCTTCAACACGATACCACAGTTAATCAAGAATAGTGACTGCCGTATTGTGACGAGCCAGTTGCTCGGCCACCATTGACCAGACGTTTTCAATTGGTGAGAGATCTGGAGAACGTGCTAGGCAGGGCAGCAGTCTAACATTGTCTGCATCCAGAGAGGCCCGTACAGGACCTGCAACATGCGGTCGTGTATTATCCTGCTGAAATGTAGGGTTTCACAAGGATCGAATGAAAAGTAGAGCCACGGGTCGTAACACATCTGAAATGTAACATCCACTGTTGAAAGTGCTGTCAATGAGAACAAGAGGTGACGGAGACGTGTAACCAATGGCACCCCATACGATCACACCGGATGACACGCCAGTATGGCGATGACGAATAGACGCTTCCAATGTGCGTTCACCGCGATGTCGGCAAACACGGATGCGACCATCGTGGTGCTGTAAACAGAACCTGGATACATCCGAAAAAATGACGTTTTGCCATTCGTGCACCCAGCTTCGTTGTTAAGTACACCATCGCAGGCGCTCCTGTCTGTGATGCAGCGTCAAGGGTAACCGCAGCCATGGTCTCCGAGCTGATAGTCCACGCTGCTGCAAACGTCGTCGAACTGTTCGTGCAGATGGTTGTCGTCTTGCAAACGTCCCCAACCGTTGACCGAGGGATCGAGACGTGGCTGCACGATCCGTTACAGCCATGCGGATAAGATGCCTGTCATCTCGACTGCTAGTGGTACGAGGCCGTTGGGATCCAGCACGGCGTTCCGTATTACCCTCCTGAACCCACCGATTCCATATTTTGCTAACAGTCATTGGATCTCGATCAACGCAAACAGGAATGTCGCGATACGATAAAACGCAATCGCGATAGGCTACAATCCAACCGTTATCAAAGTCGGAAACGTGATGGTACGCATTTCTCCTCCTTACACGAGGCATCACAACAACGTTTTACCAGGCAACGCCGGTCAACTGCTGTTTGTGTACGAGAAACTTTCCTCATGTCAGCACATTGTAGGTGTCGCCAACGGCGCCAATCTCGTGTGAATGCTCTGAAAAGTTAATCATTTGCATGTCACAGCATCTTATTCCTGACGGTTAAATTTCGCGTCTGTAGTACGTCATATTCGTGGTGTAGCAATTTTAATGACCAGTAGTCGCAAAATGACTAAGCCTCTCCAGCAACCAAGGTGGCAGGCAGTTAAAACCCTGGATTTGTGATCGTACATGCTCCCCACAAAGTGGCTCGAGCACAGGTTGAATGCAGATCCCAAATGGCATTGCGGCTCGTGGACTGTTGTAAAAAGAGCATTCCAGAGGCAGACGAGCAACAGTATGGCATGTGGGTGAAGTCGGAGCTGCGAGGAACATACATGCCTGAAGCACCATGAGAAGCTGCCACCGGATGTTGAGCGGCGGTTCCCCAGCCTCAGCACTGAGGCTGGGTATTGGACTTTTCCTATACGCACTCCTGCCCACCGAAGCCTCTCATGGTGGACAGCATCAATGATCTACAAATAAGGCCTCACTATCCATACATAGTACACCCACATTCCAGCCACGAATGCATGAAACTGGAGGTGACACCCCCTTCCCACTCCTGAAGACCTTTGGCTATGGCACTTGATGATCAGTATCTTAGCGTTCTGACTTTCAGCTTCCAGGTCTCTCAGGCGTGACAATCACAATTTGGAGTCAATAAATGAGGCCCAGGAATCTCACTGTCTAAGAACACTCACCTGCAGGAAACGGAAAACCTGTGTTTGGCAGCCCACTCCTCTAACCTCCGCACTGTAAGTTGTTACTTGCGGGCTGCTGTTGCTACACAGGAGGAGGAACAAAAAAAAAATCTCCTGCTGAAAACGACCAGACAGGGAGTCACAAATTCTGATCCTAAAAATACCGCTGAGACAGAACAAACTGTATGAAGATGGTGAGTTGACCAAGAAAACACCATTGATACAGTTGCACAAGAATACAGTGTCTCCAAGTAGTATCGTATTCCTTACTGTTGTCAAAGAATATACCGATACAGTGATGGTTGTGTAGGAAAGACTGCTGAATAGCCACCTCTCACAGGGTCAGGTTGTTGACGGTGGACCGAAATCTTTGGAATCCACACAGAGCAGCTAAGGAATTGCCTGGTCTTTAACAGTCAGACCAGACGATGGTTAACCATTCGCGCCAGAGTCTTTCCTACACTGCTCATTAAGGTGATATTCCGGTGACTACTGGGACAGATCCAGTCCTTTCGTCATTTGAGGAGAGGGGTGAAAAGTGCCTCTCTTCACTAGATGGGGAAGTTACCTGTCTGCTGTGTAGGAGTGAAACATCTGAAGAGGATTTCCTTTGATGCTGCTGGTAAATGTTGATGCAGGCAGTACTGGATGTGGTCATGACCAGGTGCTGTATAACGAGTTTCTGACAGGGCTAATTGCAGCTCCCAAATGGAGAAAGGGTAGTTGTAAGTCTTGGAATCATTGGATCGTAAGTCCAATTTTTCTCTCTGTAGTAACACGATATCGACGAAACGCTGGATCCTGGCTGGCATTAGCAGTAGTGTGTGGAAAATTTTCTGCCATCGTCTAAGCGATGTCTACAGGCACTGTTTGGAGATATCCGCATTTCAGCACTGCTGCTTTTAGTGAATGACTGTTCACCAGAAATAATTCTGATGGCTTCCCAGACTTTTACATAAGAAGTGGAACGATTGATGGAGTCCAGAAACGCTCGCTATGACTTTTTCTTTATCTCAGTAATAATGCATCAGGTTTTGGCTCTTGTGACTCGAGAGGCTATGAGGTCGTCGATCATTGGATGGTTTTTAAATCCACAAAGGTACATGTCACCTCGTAAGATGACCTGAGGACTTTGGGTTGGGTAAGTCAGTGGCATGATGGATGACTTGTGCTGTTGTCCACCCACTCCTGGATTCTGTTGCACATGGCTAGCTGGCTGAACAGCGTCCAGTTAGGCCTGCTGAGAATCCATGTTGGTGGCTTCTCTTCAGGTAGTGCTCCATCCAGTAGGTGAATGCAGAGTGGGAAGTGGTCATTCTGCAAGTGCTTGAGAACAGAAAGATGTCGATGGCTAAGAGTAACCTAGTAGCAATACATAAACGAATGTGAGTACCTTTGTTCCGAATGCACAGCTCATGAGACGTCATAAGGATCTCATAAAACATGACCTCAAGGGCAAATAGAGGTTGAACCCCACAAAACACAATGGGCAAGGAATTCTCCCAGGAGCAGAAACGGTTGCAGGAGTTGTTCAACGAGATTTATGAGAACTTCATTGTCTCTCGCATTTTGTGGAGGGAGATACAGAGAGCAAACAGTGATCCTTCGACATCCACGAATTTCGACAGCAACTGCTTGCGGGTTGGTAGCCTGGGGGGGGGGGGGGGGGGGAGCATAGGACTGCTATATGTTATTGATAAACCCATCATCATCTCCCTTGGCTGTCTCCCCAGTGAGGTTATCCTTTCCATGAAGGGTATAGCCACATAGTGGAAAGTTTTAAGTGGCTTTAAAATGTATGTATTGCGAACACAGGCACAGAGGGCGTTCCTGTCCTAGCAGTTTCAGTTCCTCCAAATGTGTCCTGAGCCCATAAAGTTCCACTAGGGTAACACTTTCACCCTGTCTTTACGCTGGGGAGGAGAGCCCGTAATGGGATGGCTGCTCGGTCTTGTGGCGAGATCATTGCCCCAGTCCAACATAGGGCACGAAAAAGATCCAGAATGTTTCTATTATAGCTACAATGTTAAAGAAGTTTAAAACTTTAGGATGTTTAATGAGCCTGAAAGTTCACTTTTTGAACAGTCACCTTGAATACTTCCCGGACAATATTGGAGATTTTAGTGAGGAGCAAGGATAGCGTTTTCACCAGGACATTAAAGTGATGGGAGAACGCTACCAAGGCCGCTGGAATACCAACATAATGGGGGACTACTCTGTCACTTCACCGAGAAGATAAGCAAGCGACTCATCATAGAAAAAGCTACACAAGAACCTTCAAAGAAAAAAGATAAAGAAAATACAAATCAATTCCAGCTAACAAGTGAAACTTCTAACACGTATCATTGTTTTAAGTAGCTTACTGTAAATATAAACCATGCTTATGTTGTAGCAAAGCGTTTCATTAATTTCCCCGTTTACCGTATAGCATAAGATTTTTATACTACGTAGTAAAAAGCATACTGTTCGAAAACTATGGCTGATAGAAAAAAACTAAAGCTAGATTTGAATTCAGCTCAAAAAGAATCTCGTATAAATATCAGCTATCAAAGTTTTTTTTACTTTTTAAAAATGTTCGTTGGCCTGTGTAATCTTTTACAACTTGCTGCCACTGAACAAAGATTTGCAGCTACACGAATAACTTCCAATATTCGATGTTTTTTATCTTCATTGACAGGATGGTTGTTATGCACTGCCTTAGTTGTGTACTTCAAAATGTGCAAGAGACGTTGATGTAAATTTCGTCTCGCAAGATCGCTCAAAGCAAACAAACATAGCCTTCGACATTTTCTGTTCGACACTCTAGTAGACATTTGTGCAGTCACCGAAACACGCTTAAAACAGAACGAATCGTTCGCACGCCAGGGCTATTCTGTCACTAGAGAGGATAGAGACGATGGCTACGAGGATGCAGCGTTGTTGGTAAAACAAGGCAGCCACTTTTCCGTTGTCAGTACGGGCACTCAGCATGGCCTATTGCAAACGGTGGGTATCCGTCTGCGGATCAACGACCTCCTCCTGAATTTCATCTCAGTACACAAAGAACCTAATGAAAGCCTTTCCACACAGCAGTTAACAACGACTGCCTCGCTCGGGAAACGCCTTCTGCTCCTAGGAGACTGACGACCACCATGCACTGTGGAGCTGCAGAAACGCCAGCGCAATGGAAAAATGCTAGTGGATGTACTAGATTGGGGAAACCATACAGCACTAAATGACGGACATCCACACGAATAGTCCGACCAAAAGAAGCTATGACGGCAGTGGATTTTAGCACAGCATGAACTACACTGTGTACCGGAACAACATGGAAAGTAATAGCAGATACTTTAGGCGCGGATCCATTGCCAACTCAAATTATGAAAAACGCACTATTTAGGGAGACTGTCAACCGCGCAATCAGACGGAAACTGAATACACACAAAGCGAACTGGAACCTATTCGAAATACTACCGGAAGAAAAACTGGAATCTATAGCCTATACTGAGAAGCATGAAAGAGACTATGACGTCTTTGTGTCGCTTATCGATGAAGCAGCGGTAGTCTCAACACCTGAAAAGCGACATATGCGGACAACTACTCGCCCATCACCCTGATTGTGGGGATCAGAATGTGACGCAGTCCTCAAGGAGACATTAAGAAAATAGAAAAGTATCTCTAATGACACAAGCTTTCTTGCCCTTGAGAAAGTACAAGCTGCAGCCAAGAGAATAATGACTAATTTTCCTCAGTAGCGATTCACGAAAAGAACGCCTCCTTCTCTCTAGAGACTCCCACCCGAGTTCCTGAAGCATTTCCGTAACACTCGCATGATGATCAAACCTACCAGTAACAAATCTAGCAGCACGCCTCCTAATTGCTTCTATGTCCTCCCTCAATCCAACCTGATAGGGATCCCAAACGCTAGAGCAGTACTCAAGAATAGGTCGTATTAGTGTTTTATAAGTGGTCTCCGTAACAGATGAACCACATCTTCCAGAAATTCTACCAATGAACCGAAGACGACTATCCGCCTTCCCCACAACTGCCATTACATGCTTGTCCCACTTCATATCGCTCTGCAATGTTACGCCCAAATATCTAATCGACGTGACTGTGTCAAGCGCTACACTACTAATGGAGTATTCAAACATTGCAGGATTCTTTTACCTATTCATCTGCATTAATTTACATTTATCTATATTTAGAGTTAGCTGCCATTCTTTACACCAATCACAAATCCTGTCCAAGTCATCTTGTATCCTCCTACAGTCCTCAACGACGACACCTTCCCGTACACCACATCATCTTTAGCAAACAGCCGCACACTGCTATCCACCCTATCCAAAAGATCATTTATGTAGATAGAAAACAACAGCAGACGTACCACACTTCCCTGTGGCACTCCAGATGATACGCTCACCATCGAGTACAACGTACTGGGTTCTATTACTTAACAAGTCTTCGAGCCACTCACATACTTGGGAACCAATCCCATATGCTCGTACCTTAGTTAGGAGTCTGCAGTGGGGCACAGAGTCAAACGCTTTCCTGAAGTAAAGGAATATGGCATCCGTCTGATACCCTTCCTCCACGGTTCGCAAGATATCATGTGAAAAAAGGGCGAGTTGCGTTTCGCAGGAGCGATGCTTTCTAAAGCCGTGCTGATGCTTGGACAGAAACTTCTCTGCCTCAAGGAAATTCATTATATTCGAACTGAGGATATGTTCGAGAAACGTGCAACAAAACGATGTTAACGATATTGGTCTGTAATTTTGAGGATCCGTCCTTCTACCCTTCTTATATACAGGCGTCACCTGCGCTTTTTTCCAGTCGCTCGGGACTTTACGTTGGGCAAGAGATTCGCGATAAATGCAAGCTAAGTAAGGAGCCAGTGCAATAGAGTACTCTCTGTAAAACCGAATTGGAATCCCATCAGGAACTGGCGATTTATTTATTTTCAACCCATTCAGCTGCTTCATAACCCCAGGGATGTCTATCATTATGTCCTCCATACTGGAATCTGTACGAGACTCAAACGCCCGTATGTTTGTACGATCCTCCTGCGTGAAAGATTCCTCTAATGCTAAATTTAAAATTTCAGCTTTCGTTTTGTTGTCTTCCATTGCCAGGCCAGACTGATCAGTGAGGGACTGGATTGAAGCCTTCGACCCGCTTGCCGATTTTACGTAAGACCAGAATTTCCTTGGGTTTTCAGCAAGATCTTTTGCTATGGTATGACGGTGGTAGTGGTTGAATGCTTCGCGCATCGCTCTTTTTACAGCAGCACGAGTCTCTACAAACTTTTGCCTGCACTCATTCTCCCCATCTTTTTTGTACCGCGAGTGCAACTGTCTTTTCTTCCTGTGCATTCGCCGAATTGCGCTGTTAACCCATTTTTTCGGCACATACTTCTCCAAAGCGTGATTTACAATGTGCTTCAAATTTGCCTATAATTCTTCCACGTCCATCATACCGGTAGTAAATGAAGTCGATTCATTTACTCAGTGGGATGCTAACAACTGCCTATCTGCTCTTTCTAGTAAGAATACTCTCCTAGCCTTCTTGACTGACTTTTTAACTTTCGTAACCATAGTCGTAATGGTTCAAATGGCTCTGAGCACTATGGGACTCAACTGCTGAGGTCATTAGTCCCCTAGAACTTAGAACTAGTTAAACCTAACTAACCTAAGGACGTCACAAACATCCATGCCCGAGGCAGGATTCGAACCTGCGACCGTAGCGGTCTTGCGGTTCCAGACTGCAGCGCCTTTAACCGCACGGCCACTTCGGCCGGCCCATAGTCGTAATGACAACATCATTATCACTAATCCCTGTCTCAACACTGACACCGTCGATGAGTTCTGGTCTGTTCGTGGCTACCAGATCTAAAATGTTTCCATAACGCGATGGCTATCGAATTAGCTGCTCAAGACAGTTTTCGGATAATTTGTTCTAAAGTTTCCTCGAAGGGAACACGATTTCGGACACACACTGCCGTGAAATATGGGCCATGTAGACGTCCTTTGGATACCACACGCTGCCCAGGGATTATCCTGATACGACGCATCACGACAGTCACACGTACGCAACTACGTGCTCATTCGCAGAAATCAGAAAACGTTACAAGAAACTGGATGTACGAGGATTAAACGGCAAGTATAAAATGAACAACGACTCTACGAAAGTGTTACATGGGCACAAGACAAATACACACATCAGAGAAAGTTCTGCATCAAGTCGGCTCCGAGAGTTCAGGAACCTGTTCAGAAAATTGGAACAGATCAACGTAAACATCTTTTAACCCTTCATATTGCTCATTAAAACCACATACTACAGCGAGACCTTCAGATGTGGTCGTCCAGATTGCTGTTCCCACTGTTACCTCTTATTCCCAGCAGCAATCCTCATGCATCGATGCATGCCTGTGTTCCTCGAGGTATACTATCCAGAAGTTCATCATTTCACTATTGGTCCTGATTGTCCCAGTCCTCAACAGCGATTCGGCGTAGGATCCTCAGTGGTTGGTGGGTCATGTGGTCCAGGGAAACATTCTGGCTACTAGTCCAGTGACGTTATCCTGAAGGAAGCCACTCACAAGATGTGCACAATGGGGATGTGTATTATCGACCATAAATGCCTCGCCAATATGCTGCCGATATGGTTGGACTATCGGTCGGAGGATGGCATTCACGTATCATACAGCCGTTACGGCGAATTCCTTTACCACCAGCGGTGTACTTCTGCTCCACATAATGCCACCCCAAAACAGCAGGGAACCTCCACCTTGCTGCACTCCCTGGACAGTGTGTCTAAGGCATTCAGCCTGAGCGCGTTGCCTCCAAACACGTCTCCAACTATTGTCTGGTTAAAGGCATTTACGACACTCATCGGTGAAGAGAACGTGATACCAAACCTCAGCGGTCCATTCGGCATCATGTTGGGCCCATCTGCAACGCGCTGGCAAGTCCTGTGGCTGCACGAAAAGCATTATTCAACATAGTGGCGTTGCTATCAGGGTTCCTTCGAGCCATAATCCGTCGGTAGTGGTCATCCACTGCTATAATAGCCCTTGGGGTGCATGAGCGAGGCATGTCATCGGCAGTTCCTGTCTCTTATCTCCTCCATGTCCGAACATAGCTTTGGTTCACTCCGAGGTCCCTGACACTTCCCTTGTTGAGCCCCCTTCCTGGGCCAAAGTAACAATGCGGACGGGATCGAACCCCAGTATTGACCGCCTAGGCATGGTTGAACAACAGAAAACACAAGCCCTGTAGCTCCTTCCTGGTGGAATGACTGGAAGTGATCCACTGTCGGAACCCCTCCGTATAACAGGCGCTGCTCATGAACGGTTGTTTACATCTTTGAGCGGGTTAGTCAAAGGACTGTGTCTGTGATACAATAACCATGGTCAACGCCTCTCTTCAGGACTTCTGGGAACTGTGATGACGCAAAACATTTTTTGACGTGTTAAATTACTAAATACGTATACGCGTATTTTTTAGTCTGAGATAGAAATGATACCAACGTTTACATAGATTATTCATATTTCTCATCACAATACACGTGAAAGATCGTAAAACTGGATGAACAGGACAGGGCGCAGCCCATACGCTAGTTCGGGAACCACGGATTGAGGATGAGCAGGAAGCCGGGACATTTCTCCGGTTGACGAGCAGCGAAGTGGTGTTTCCTTTGGGCTCCCGTCATAAAGAGACAAAAGTGAGACGAGCAGTACGATTGCATCACAGTGATTGTTGCCTTCCGCTTCACTGAAAAATCTGGGACAACCTTACCTTAAAATGTTTTATTTCACAAAAACGGTACATTTAAATGCACTGCGTTCCAATAATTAGCATTAGCCTTAGCATTTTGCATGTGATTCGTGCGGCAGCCTACAGTATCCCTTTCGCGATCCTGTTTGCAGAATCGGCAGGATCATTAAAGAAACAGCTACGGTGCTCTGAAAGCCAAGTATGTGCATGTAGGGATGTAAATATCTAAGCAAACAATCTGACTGGAAAACAAAGCTCATTATTATGAATTTCAACGTTGGTTACTTTCATTGATATTTTTGAAAGCTACGGTTATATAAGCTTTGTCGTGTAATACGAGCTCATTATTTTTTTAACTATGCTCGAAATACAAAGAAATTCCGGCTACACATGCATAACAGCTTGCTGAAAACGCAGTTACACACTACATAGAATTTCTACAAATACTTAAATCTTAGTGATAGCTCTTTCTCATCGAGGATGTGGTTTGTCACATATCCAACAAAGCTCAGAAGACTGGCCACAAGATACAGCGCCTACTCGTCATCACCGATTTCTTCCAAATTTATGGTACATGTAGAGCTAGGCCTGAAATGAAAAGGCGAAGCGTTTAGAAAAAATAACATGCACTTCACTATTACAACTCCGTGACGTCTATTTTTATTGCAAGGTAAAGAATTTGATCAAAAAGCTACGAAACTTCTCTTACCTTACAGAGTGACAAAAATAAATCACATTCCGAGAAGAATGCATCTCTGAGCATCTGCAGTTCTACTGTTCGGCGAAATGATGCGTTACGCGCCAAACTGTGCGGTGAGAGAGCCTTTCACTAATGTAAACCAAGTTCGCTTCGCTGTAGAAACTTTAAAGTAACCTTGTGCAGTAAAAATAAGGCGTTTAAAGTGTCCAAGATACTGAGAAAATTAGTGCTCCTTGTTTTTATGATGTGTATCACTACAGCAAGTGTAAATCTCTAACTGTACAGTAATGAAGTATTTAGTTTTTTATACTAAGTTCTCGTGTACGCCTTACAATCCTTTCCAGGAATTAGTTCGCATTGCCACATTGTCCTCCGCTTTCCCTTTTCACGCCTTTTATGAAATTGTTAACAAATAAAATACATTGACCTATTTGACCTATAGTTAGATTTATATTCAGTGGAATTAGCGTAAAATTCCAAGGAAAAAATTGTTGCACATACGAACTCAACCCCACGAGCCTCTGATTACCGTTCTGCACTACATGCATCGTCCGAAACCCATCAAAAATACTGTTTTTGTGAACGTTTGGTGATCTGGAGATCCCACTTCCTTCAATTTAACTTCTGGTCAAGTTCTGCATACATAATGTATCTGAACGAAGACTGTGGTGAGTCAGCGCGGTATCCTTGTCATTGCGAAGCAGATTTCGAGAGAAGCTGAATTTCCCCTCAGCGTCTCGATGCGCTACATGGAAAGCATGTGATAACAAGCTCGATTAATAATGCGAGCCATTTTATGAATGTAAACGGTGGCACAGAACTGTTCTTTTGGAAATAGCAGATGCAAACTATAAATGTATTTGTGTTTACTTTGGTTGCAATGGGTGAATATCTGACAGGGGGTATTTTCTAACTGTGCTTTGTTTAAGAAGCTACAACAGTGAAGTATTCTCCTGTCGAACGCCTCATCACTTCCTGGTAGGAGTATTCAAGGTCCATAAATTATAGTCAGGGATGATACTTTAGCAATTACGTCAGTCTTGCTGAATCCAGGCCCCATTAGAAGTCAACCGGCACCACAGCGTCATTTTAGTTATCAGTTTTAGGGTATTTAGAAAGCCATTGCACTTTAACCCAGACACAGTATCAAACACACCTGACTATGTGTGCAGTTCGTAAGTTGTTTCTGGTTCAAAACGAGTCCTCTTGTATGGGTAATAGGATGCGTGACTGAAGATTCCATAAACAGAGATCTCGTGCCACATCTCTAGGATGATGGAGGTAATACAGAATATTTAGTTTCTCCACTGCAATGAGGGAAACTAAATAACGCACCAGTATCGCGGAAAGATGCGAGGGGCGGGTTTAGGGACTATAGCTATTGAAAGTTAACAGAACTGTCAGCGAGTCAAGAGCTGCAAGCTTTCTGGGAATAATGGCTTTGGGGAGACTGAACCAAGGCCAAATACTCTTGCGATTTTCTTCTTGTCTGTCTCTATTTTCTCGGTTTCTCATATAGCCCAGTTCTTATTCAATCTCATAATAACAGAAAAATGAGGGTAAGCGTATTTATTACCAATCCCATGCCTACTTTCAGTGTTGTTTGAATAAAATTAAATGGAATAATTCACTAACTGTGCAGCTGCCTCTGAAATATCCCGCGGAAAACAAAAATTTATCTAACTACGTCCTTCCTTATGCAGAGCCAATAACAGAGCCGCAAACTAGCGCAAAACAATTATAGACTTATCCGCGTACTAAATAGCTCAATAAAATTTTTTACGTGATTCTTAGGCAATCTGCTGAATGTTTAAGTTGTCCTCAGATGTACACTACTGGCCATTAAAATTGCTACACCCAGAACAAATGCAAATGATAAACGGGTATTCATTGGACAGATATTATACTAGAACTGACATGTGATTACATTTTCACGCATTTTTGGTGCATAGATCCTGAGAAATCAGTACCCAGAACAACCACCTCTCGCCGTAATAACGGCCTTGATACGCCTGGGTATTGTGTCAAACAGAGCTTGCATACCGTGTACAGGTGCAGCTGCCTATTCAGCTTCAACACGATACCACAGTTCACCATGAGTAGTGACTGGCGTATTGTGACGAGCCACTTGCTCGGCCACCATTGACCAGACGTTTTCATTGGTGAGAGATATGGAGAATGTGCTGGCCAGAGCAGCAGTCTAACATTTTCTGTATCCAGACTGGTCCGTACAGGATCTACAACATGCAGTCGTGCATTATCCTGCTGAAATGTAGGGTTTCGCAGGGATCGAATGAAGGGTAGAGCCATGGGTCGTAACACATGTGAAATTTAAGGCACTGAGCACTATGGGACTTCACATCTGAGGTCATCAGTCCCCTAGAACTTAGAACTGCTTAAACCTAACAAACCTAAGGGCATCACACACTTTCATGCCCCAGGCAGGATTCGAACCTGCGACCGTAGCGGTCGCGCAGTTCCAAACTGAAGCGCCTAGAACCGCTCGGCCACACCGGCCGGCTAATCGCATCTTTAAGAAGTCTCTTAGGAAAGCGGTAGTAACCGGAACAACCTGCAGATACATCACTAGGAAGCACACTCCACATAAAATGTAAAAATATGAATTTGCTATCACCGTCAAATGCTTTCACAGACGTGAATTCTGTATGTGAAGCGATGAATTGCAACCCTTGTACCGGTCTTTATCGCTGTTCCACCATGGAACGCATTAAAAGTCGTTGGCTCGCACTTCAAATAGATTCTCCTTACAATAAGACGCAACTTTATGAATCTTTCTATCACATGCAGTATATGATTCGCAGACGTGTGAGAATTTTTTTCTTTAAAGCGTGGTCGTATCTCCATCCGTAGTTCAAGACAGTATTTTGTCTTGAAGTTTCGCATATCTCTCATACAAACATTTGAATTATCAGAATTTCTACGTAACTTGGTCAAAGGCTTATTACTACGTATGACCGAACTAAGTGTTCATTTATTTTGTGTAAGCTTTCTATTCTCTGACGAAACACTCGTGCAGTTAAATTCGCTGAAATGGGTCATACAACTGTCAGACGTTGACAGTGTCACGTGCAGTTTTATTTGAAATGCGAGCTAACGAATTTTAATGTGCTTTTGCCTGGCATAGCGACAAAGACCAGTCATTTCAACCTGAAACCAACGTTTTACTATTGTTTTGGTACCCGTCCCTTTGGCATGAAACCACCGATTCTGTGGCAAGACAGATCTAGTGCAGAGGCAATCCATTTTATCTACAGTTTAAGTGACGTAATTCAGAAAACTGGTTCCAAAGACAATGTCCTTTGAGACTAATATTGATGTCAGCTTCATCACATTAGCCACGAACAAGCTCAGCTATATTAAGATCATACAATCGTAAAAATATACTTTCCTTTGACAACAGGGTCTCAGCCTCTAGATCTACGTGGATGCATTACGCAATAATTCTCAAAATTGCTGGTGACACTGGTTAAGTAACGTGGACTTCCTAGTACTCAAACCACCTTCCACAACACACAGAATACATAACAGTTCTTACAAAACAACAAGAAGTTTTGGAAAGAAACGAGCTTTCAATAACAGCAAGATCAAATTTCATTAAAAATAAGGTAGCTGAGGAGGGATTGGATACACTATCCCATGTGGAAGCGTCAGAGAAACGCGATCAGTTTTCGCCATTCTACCCGCATGCTGACTCCTGATGCCCCATTACAGAAAGGACAGACCCAACACACACGGAGTAGAAGGAATGACAGACTTCCAGCCAACCTTGTTTAACATAGGAAGAATACTTGAGACCTAGGTGTCCCGTACAAAACAAAGAAACTGCATATTTTCTAATAAAAGTGTAACAATACAAAACGCTTAAAGCAGAACTTTCTAACCTTGGAAAACAACATTAACAGTACCGAAATATTGCAATCTGCTAATGTAAGCAAAGCCTTCAGAAAACTGGTTGAGGCATCTGGAGTCAGCAAGCTATTATGCATAGTGCAGTACGGTAATATCGTAAAAGAATCAAAGGCAGTATGTATTCTTTTTGATAAGAATTTCATATCACCATCAGAAAATACAATACTTGTTACGGGCATCTACCATGAGATACCACTCAAAACTGTGGAGTTTCATCCTAAAGAGGTTAAGGGAAACGAAACAAGCAAGGTATTCGTAACATTAAAGAACGAATACTCAGCTACGTCGAGGCCTGAAGAAAGTGCATAGAATGAACCACAACTTGCCTAAATCTGTAGTACTATAGAAAACATCTTAGTAGTCTAAACATAAACACTATTAAACCAGTGCTAAGAAGCGAAGTAACCTACAATAGAGGCTTCAAACTACAGCTCAGTATCTATGTTTCCAAGCTTTAATATGGTTTTTGAAATGGTAATTGTAAATAAGTAAGTAAATACACGCAGCATGGCTTTAGGAAAGACTGAACACCCTCCTGGATGAAGCAATGAGGGAAACAGGCATAATATTAGATCTTTGAAAAGCCTCTGATATAGTAAGCCGTGGACAGCTCATGAAATTTAATGCATACAAATCAAAGAGTTGTCTACGCAGTCACTGTTAACATACTTCAATAACAAGCAGTGCACCGAACTACTACTACTACTACTACTACTACTACTACTACTACTACTACTACTACTACTACTGTAATGTGACAGTTCTTCCACTTTTCTGGTAAGCTATGCTGAAGACACCACCGTTTTATTTACCAGCAAAGCTGAGGAATTAGTCATTTGAAACTGAAGGAGTGAAAGAAGTAACCACGTATTTTCCTGCATTAAGGCCTAAATCCTAAAGTCAGTAAACCTATTACTAACATTAAAACTACTTGTTCTCATGAAGATAAAATGTGATATTAAATAGGAAGAAATAGCTAACATATTTGTGTCCATCTGGACAAAAATCTTGGTCACGTAAACCATATCTATTCTGTGTGCGAGAAAATAAGCAGTAGGTTCCACATGATAACTGAAGTGCTAAAAACAGTTCCAGGTCAATCCTTAAACATGGGATAATTTGTTAATCACGATACTGAAGTGTACGGCCGTGTAGCAGGCCTACATCTGAACACTCTATTGGTATTGTAGATAAGGGCAATGAGGTTAATGCACAGGCTAAGGTCCAAAGAGTCCTCGTCTGACAAATATTTAACAATATATTCCTTATATTTGTATTAACTTACTATAGTTTTTTGTGAACAGTAAAAACAAAGCAAGCAAGTGTGATGCACACAATTATGACACTAGAAGTGAGGATAACAAGATCATGCAGAGGACAAAATTAAATATAACAATAGTCCATATTTTAATAGGTATGTATGGTTCAACAAGCTGCCACATACTCCAAAATTTCTTAAACAGGGGGTTAGCTTTCCTAGTAAATACGTGTTTGCACTAAATGAATTCTAAGCTGAAGGCCCTCGATTGCAATATGTAATATATCAAGATGACTACTGCATGTAAGTTATGTATATTTACTGATAACGCAACTAACGCATGACATTTGGAAAAGTGACCAGCTTAATGACGCTGCCGTAACTTACTCTTCCCAACACCACATCGAACGTAGTTTACAGGAGTGACTTCAAAAGCATTCCATATAAAAATTGGCTTCAGTCAAAGTGATAGCCTATTACTGCCACTCTTCAACTTTTCACTCGAATATGTAATGAGCGAATGATACGAAGATAATCAAAATAAAGTGTGAATTGGATGTGCGACAAATGAAGTTTCAACTTCTTGGGATTTGCTGATGCTGTTGCTCGCCTAGCCAACAATACTCAAGACGACATACAAGTTATATCGCTACAAGAAACAGCACAGGAAATATGCCTTAAAGTATCATTTGAAAAACAAGATTAAGTTGTTCTATCTTACTTGCAAATAAAATTACAATATAACAGGAAAGTGAATGAGTTACCTACTGGACACCTCCCCTCCCCTCTGAAATCGTGGCTGTGGCGGCAAAGATCTGTAGTACAACACTTAGTCTAAGTTACGTTATAAGGTGGCAAAGCCAACTAATGTGACAGTAGAAAATATGGTTGAGGTAACAAGTTAACTTGCAGCGAACGCTGTCTCCATTTGTGCCATATTGAAAAACGGACGAGTGGGTGTTTTTTTTTTTTGTGGTTTTAAGGCGCACAACTTCAATGGTCATTAGCGCCCTGACTACGTTAAGAATGCGACGCGAGGCACAAGTTTAAAACAACAACTAAAAGGGAAAACACGATAAAAGACAGACTGACAGGCAAAGGATTAAAAAAAGCATCATCAAATGTCCTTAGAGAGGTTTGTCAAATTGATAAAACGAAGAACGCGAGCAGCTGCTCATGGGTCATCCGCTAAAATTGCATCTAGAGTACATGGCAGTTTAAGATCTAGACGCAGTGTGTTAAAATCCGGACAGGACATTAAAATGTGGCGGACCGTCAGCAATTGCCCACATGGGCAGAACGGCGCCGGCGCAGCCGTCAGCAGATGGCGATGGCTGAACCGGCAGTGTCCAATGCGTAACCGGGACAAAACGACCTCCTCCCGCCGAGAAGGGCGGGAGGAGGACGTCCAAGCCGCGGGAAGAGGTTTCAAGGCCCGAAGCTTGTTGTCTGTAAGTGCAGCCCAATCGGCATGCCACAGCGATAAAATGCGCCGACAAATTACCCTGCTACAATCCGACGAAGGGACACAACAAGAAGCTGTCCGAGACTGGAGGACCGCAGCCTTGGCCGCGGCATCTGCAGCTTCGTTCCCAGGGATACCGTCATGGCCAGGGACCCACATAAAGCTAACCGGAGAACCGACGTCCACCAGCTGCTGAAGAGAGCGTTGGATCCGGTGCACGAAAGGGTGAACCGGGTACGGATCACCGAGGCTCTGGATAGCGCTCAGGGAATCGGAGCAGATGACATATGCAGAATGTCGGTGGCGGCAGATGTAAAGGACAGCCTGGTAGAGGGCAAAGAGCTCAGCTGTGAAGACCGAACAATGGCCATGGAGCCGATATTGGAAACTTTGTGCCCCGACAATAAAAGAACACCCGACCCCGTCATTGGTCTTTGAGCCATCTGTATAAATGAAGGTCATATTGATGAACTTCGAACGAAGTTCAACAAAACGGGAGTGGTAGACCGAACCGGGGGTAACCTCTTTTGGGAGCGAGCTGAGGTCAAGGTGAACGCGGACCTGAGCCTGGAGCCAAGGTGGCGTGTGGTTCTCGCACACTCGAAAGGTTGCAGGGAGTGAAAAATTCAGGTGTTGAAGGAGGCGACGAAAGCGAACTCCAGGGGGTAGCATGGCAGAGACATACAACCCGTATTGACGGTCGAGAGAGTCGTCAAAAAAGGAACGATAAGACGGGTGGTCAGGCATTGACAGTAGCCGACAGGCATACCGACAAAGCAGTATATCGCGCCGGTAGGTGAGTGGCAATTCGCCAGCGTCAGCATGAAGACTCTCTACGGGACTAGTATAAAACGCTCCGATCGCTAGTCGTAAACCCCGATGTTGTATGGAGTCGAGGCGGCGTAAGATGGATGGCCGTGCAGTGGAGTATACGAAGCTCCCATAATCCAGCTTGGAGCGGACGATCGACCGATATAGACAAAGCAGGACGGTTCAATCCGCTCCCCACTACATACCACTGAGAACACGGAGGACATTTAAAGAACGGGTACAACGGGCAGCCAAATATGACACATGTGGAGACCAGCTAAGTTTCCTGTCAAATGTAAGACCTAAAAATTTTGTTGTCTCCACGATTGGGAGAGCAACGGGACCGAGTCGTAAGGACGGTGGGAGAAACTCTTTGTAGCGGCAGAAGTTAATACTGACCGTCTTCTCGGCAGAAAACGGAAGCCATTGGCGACACTCCAGGAGTAAAGACGGTCAAGAGAACGCTGAAGACAGCGCTCCAGGACACGTGTACACTGCGCACTGCAATAGATGGTAAAATCGTCCACGAAAAGGGAGCCTGATACATCAGCTGGGAGGCAATCCATTATTGGATTGATCGCGATGGCGAAGAGAGCGACGCCTCAAAACTGAGCCCTGTGGCACCCCATTCTCCTGGTGAAAGGTGTCGGACAGGACAGAACCCACACGTACCCTGAACTGTCGATCCATTAAAAAGGAACGAATAAAAAGAGGGAGGCGACCGCGAAGGCCCCATGTATGCATGGTGCGGAGAATGCCCGCCCTCCAACAGGTGTCGTAAGCCTTCTCCAAATCAAAGAACACAGCCGCGGTCGGGCGCTTCCGCAAGAAGTTATTCATAATGAAGGTCGACAAGGTAACCAGATGGTCAACAGCAGACCGGCGCCTACGAAATCCACATGGTACTTTGGTAAGTAGGCGTCGAGACTCGAGCAGCCAAACCAATCGAGAGTTAACCATTCGCTCCATCACTTTACAGACACAGCTGGTAAGCGAGATGGGTCGATAACTGGAAGGCAAGTGCTTGTCCTTCCCCGGCTTGGGAATCGGGGCAACAATATACTCGCGCCAGCATGCGGGAACATGTCCCTCAATCCAGATGCGATTGTAAGTACGAAGAAGAAAACCTTTACCCGCAGGAGAAAGGTTCTTCAGCATCTGAATATGAATAGAATCAGGCCCTGGTGCGGAGGACCGTGATCGGCCAAGTGCGTTTTCGAGTTCCCGCATGGTGAATGGGGCATTATAACTATCACGATTCGAGGAGCGGAAGTTAGGTGGCCTAGCCTCCTCTGCCTGGTTGCAGGGGAGGAAGGCGGGGTGGTAATGAGCGGAGCTCGAAACCTCTGCGAAAAAGCGGCCGAAGGCATTGGAGACATCCTCAGGGGCCACAAGGACGTCATTCGCGACCGTCAAGCCAGAAACTGGTGAGTGGACCTTGGTGCCAGATAGCCGGCGCAGGCTACCCCAGACAACAGAAGGAGTAAAACTGTTGAAGGTGCTTGTGAAAGCAGCCCAGCTGGCTTTCTTGCTTTCTTTAATAATACGACGACACGTTTATAATTGATACAATTCGTCACTGTAGGGTGGCGTTTAAAGGTGCGTAAAGCACGTCGACGAGCACGTAAAGCGTCTCTACATGCTGCGGTCCACCAGCGGACCGGTACGCGACGTGGAGAAGAAGTAGGGTGAGGGATGGAATATTCAGCAGTAGCGAGAATGACTTCCGTGAGGTGTGCGACCTGACAATCGCAGCTTGTGAAGGTTTGATCCTAAAAGGTCGCCCTGGAAGAGAAGAGCCCCAGTCTTCTTTGGAGATGGTCCAACTAGATGAGCACGGAGAGGGGGTATGCTGCAGGAGATGGATAACACACGGGAAGTGGTCGCTCGAATAAGTATCAGAAAGTGCATACCACTCAAACCGGCGTGCAAGTTGGGGAGTACATATAGAGAGGTCTAAATGGGAATAGGTGTGAGATGTGTCTGAAAGAAAAGGAGGGGCGCCAGTATTGAGGCAGACAAGATTGAGCTGGTTGAAAAGGTCTGCTAACAGGGAGCCCCTCGGGCAGGATGCTGGAGAGCCCCAAAGGGGATGGTGGGCATTGAAGTCGCCAGTTAACAAAAATGGTGCAGGTAGCTGAGCAATAAGTTGCATCATGTCTGCCCTGGAAACGGCAGATGACGATGGAGTGTAAACGGTACAAATGGAAAATATAAAAGTGGGGAGAGTAATGCGGATGGCAACTGCCTGCAGGCCGGTGTGCAACGTGATGGGATCGTAGTAAATATCATCCTGGACCAGCAACATAACCCCTCCATGAGCCGGGATACCTACCACAGGGGGTAGGTCAAAACGCACAGAGGTGTAGTGTGCCAAGGCAATTTGATTGCATGGGCGTAGCTTCGTTTCCTGGAGGGCTACGACGAGCGGACGGTGCAAGCGAAGCAGCAACTGCAAGTCCTCTCGGTTGGAGCGAATGCTGCGAATATTCCAGTGAAGAAGTGCCATCATAAGAAGAAAAGGAAGATGAAAGAAGGGGTCACCTCGAAGGCCGCTGAGAGCCTGGCTTCGAGCGAGCACTGCCGCCGCTATCAGTAGGCGGACAGTCATCGTCCATTGGGTCTACAGGTTCATCGGCCATCTTGGGAAGATCGCCGGGAGGGGGAGCTTCCTCCGCCGGTGAACGGCCAGATGTTCGGCTACCAGCGGTGCGGCCAGGCGAAACGGATGACGGCCTGGGGCGGCAACCGCTGGGTGGCGCAGGAGAAGAAATGCGCCGTGGCGGAGAAGGAGAACTGTGCTTCCTATGAGCCTTCTTGGAAGGACGTTTGGTGGAAGTACCGGTCGAAGTCTGGGAGGTCGAGGTACGTAGGAAGTCTGCATGGGACGGTTCCTTCTTGAACGCCCGTGCATCAGACTTCTGGGTCTCCGTCTTAGCAGAAGCTGATGAAGGGGCTGGTGTCTGTGGGGTGATGGGACGAAGAGGAGACGTCGACCGCGCGATCTTAGCACCGGCCGAACGGACGACCGTGGTGCTGAAGGTCAAATCGCATGTCTGGGTTGCCACCTCCCTGGTAGTCCGAGGAGAGGCGAGGACAGTACTGTATTTCCCCGCTGGGAGCAGCGTGCGCTTCCTATTAGCCAATAGCTTGCGAGCAGCCGAGGTGGACACTTTCTCTTTGACCCGAATTTCTTGGATACAGCGTTCTTCCTTATAGACAGGACAGTCGCTGGAGGATGCGGCATGGTCACCCTGACAGTTCACACAACGAGGAGACGGAGGTGGACAGTCACCCTCATGGGCATCCCTGCCACAAGTGACACATTTAGCCGCATTGGAACAAGACTGTCGAGTGTGATTGAAACGCTGACACTGGTAGCAGCGCGTAGGTGTCGGGACATAGGGGCGAACAGAAATAACCTCGTAGCCCGCCTGAAGCGCGATGGCAGCTTAACACTATCGAAGGTCAAGAAAAGTGTCCGGGTCGGTACAAGGTCATTGTTGACCTTTTTCATGACCCTATGGACAGCCGTCACGCCCTGCTCAGCGAGGAAAGATTGAATCTCCTCGTCAGTCAATCCGTCGAGGGAGCTAGTATAGACTACACCACGAGACGAATTCAAAGTTCGGTGAGCCTCCACCCGGACAGGGAACGTGTACAGGAGTGTGGCCCGAAGCAGCTTTTGTGCCTGAAAGGCGCTCTCAGTTTCTAGTAATAAGGTACCGTTACACAACCTGGTACAAGATTTGACATATCCGGCTATGGCATCTACGCCCTTCTGGATAACAAAAGGGTTGACAGAGGAAAAATCCTTTCCATCCTCAGAGCGAGAAACGACGAGGGACTGTGGGGCAGGCGGTAGTACTTTTGTCACTGGTGGCTGGTCATGTTTCCGTTTTTGGGCAGAAGTCGAGAGAGATGGAGTGAAATCCATTGCGGAGGAATCCCCCATGATTGCCAGCGTGTCCGATGGCGCGCTCCTTCCTTGTGGGGACCCTCTCAGAGGGCACTCCCGCCTTTGGTGAATGTTTACACCTCAGGTCACACCTCCCGAGAAACAGACGGAGGGACCAATCAGCATGGTCAGAAGGTATCAGCTCAGGCAATCACCCCTCCCTGGGCCTGGCCTTTACCAGGGGGTACGTGCGTGCCTTACATGTCTACCCAGGGCGGGGAATTACGCGTTACCCCGTCACCGGCTACGCGTGCGAACGCGTGGGTCGGCCTTCAGGCACGCACAGGGAGGAAGGAAGAAGAGGAAAAAGTAGAGAGAGAGGGAGAGAGAGAGGACAGACTGTCTCAAACGCCGAGGTGGAGACTAGAGAAGGCAGGGAGAAGAAGGCAATGAGAAGGCAAGGAGAAGAAGGCAATGAGAAGGCAAGGAGAAGAAGGCAAGGAAAAGTGTAAGGAAGACAGTGAGGTGGAGAAGAGCAAAGAAAGGAACCAATCAAAGGAAGGAAGAAACGAGAAGTGAAAAAGCAAAATGACCGCAAATAGAGGTCGTGGAACCGTCCGTCTCCGGACGCAGGCGCTAACGACCCCCTTGAGGGGGTGGGACTACTTTTAGTCGCCTCTTACGACAGGCAGGAATACCTCGGGCCTATTCTAATCCGCGGACCCGCAGGGGGGACGAGTGGGTGTGTCCAATACGCAACTTTTTCCAAAACTGTTGATAAATATGAAATCGTAACTAAAAATCTAAATGAGTGCTGAAAATGGTAAAATAGAATTGAAGAAAGAATACATTATTAAAGAACAAAAAAAGCCTGTCTGTAGATGCTAAATTTTAACACTTTTAAACAATTTCACAGCCAGAAACAACATGCAGCTGAAAAATCTTCAAAACTACAAAAGTAAAAATGGACCAAAGACAGATAGAAGAATTAGGAGATAAGCAATATCAAGTAAATGGGCATTGGAGAATATACATATACTAAACATAAACTCAGTGGAGAACAGCTCCAAATTAGACAATTTACAAGAAAACAGAACTAATATCGAACACCATCAGGAAGAATCGCTTATCGTTCTTTGAACATCTCGTGAGAACACCAGAGAACAAAATTAGCACAAAAGTAATAGAAAAGTTGTGGAATAGTAAGAGCAACTTTACATACGTCACAGTTATTAAGGAAGACTTAAGAAATCCACATTATAGACCATAATTAAAAAAAAATACTGGAACACAGGCAAACCAGACCCCCAAACGAAGAAGAGGGGAAGAACTACAGGAAGAGTCATCTCGAAAGGAGAAAGAAAACATCCAAAAGAATGAAGTAGTATCTACCAAACAGAGTGAAACACCCTTCACGTAAAAATAAATTATAATACTCCTTGTACAGCCACTGTGTTACTAATCACCATATTGAATTGTTACTGAACTATTGGATTGAGGAACGCCACAGACAAATTATATAAACATTTGTAATTTTAATGGAAATGGTTACATGAAGTCCATTGCTTAATAATAATAATAATAAATAATAATAATAAATAGCCCATGAAGCCAGTCTAATACGGAAATAATTCGTGTAGTCTCAAATGTTTGAGCAGTGGTAAAAGGGAGTGCCATGAGCAACATATTAAAAATTCTGCCGGAAGGAAAAGGGTGGGGCAGGATGGAGTGAAGAAGTGAGTGTAGTAGGAGACCACTTTTGTACGCTTTTCTTTAACAACTCGAGAACAGAGCACTAGCATAAATGCATACCATTAAAAAACTGAACCGCATTAAATACGCTGCAAAAATGTTCTACTCATTTACTTTTAGTCGGCTTTTTTTGTTTTGTTTTGGTTTGGTTTTAGGGCGCAAAACTGCTATGGTCATTAGCGCCCGGTCCGTGACTTAGGAAACAGTAAAAAACCGAAATTGAAAACCAGCAGCAATGGGAACGAAAGTCATAAAATTGGAGAAACTAAAAGCAGAACGAAGGCTTAAAAGTCCACTACAGAAAGGGGTTAGTTCTCCCCAAAAAAAGCTTCAGATGACTGACGTCATTTCACGGGCACAAATAAACTTGAGAACGCGGTCGGCCGAGCGCGTGTCATCTGCTAAAATCGACGATATATCAGGCGATAGCTGTAGACGGGAGCGTAACGGATTAAAATAGGGGCACTCAATTAAAAGGTGTCTTACCGTCCACAGCTGAGAGCAGTGGGGACAGAGTGGGGGAGGATCGCTGCTTAAAAGATATCGATGGCTAAAAAGACAGTGCCCTATCCGGAGTCTAGTTAAAATTACCTCCTCCCGACGACGCGTTCGGGAGGAAGAGGTCCAAGCACAAGGAAGAGCTTTCACGTCCCGCAACTTATTATGGGTAAGTGTCGACCAATGCGTGTGCCATAAATGAACAACACGACGACATAAAACGCTCCGTGGATCGGCGAAGGGAATCGATTGAATAGCTGGCCGAGGAAAAGAGACTTCAGCCTTGGGTGCAATATCGGCCGCCTCATTTCCACAGATACCAACGTGTCACGGGAACCAGAGGAACGCCACCGAGACGCCCCCCAGGTGGAGCAAGCGCAGACATTCCTGAATCCGGTGGACCAGAGGGTGCACAGGGTAAAGAGCTTGGAGACTGAGGAGAGAGCCGGGAGAATCTGAGCAGATAACGTACTTCATCAGCTGATGGCGGCAGATGTAGTGGACAGCCTGGAGAACAGCGTAAAGATCCGCAGTATAAACCGAACACTGTTCGGGAAGCCGAAAGGGATTTTGGGTGTCGCCAACAATATAGGCACTCCCTACACCTAACGATGTTTTCGAGCCGTCGGTGTAAATAAATGTGGCGTCCGTCATTTGTGCACATAGGGCAGCAAATTCCCGACGATAAACAAGTGAAGGGGTACCATCCTTGGGAAATCGACAAAGGTCACGGAGCAGGCAGATCCGGGGACGGAGCCAAGGTGGTGCTGTACCCCAAGTTGTCAAGAAGGTTTTAGGAAAGCGGAAGGAAAGAGAATGGAGCAGTTGACGGAAGCGGACTCCCGGTGGTAGTAGGGAGGAGGAGCGGCCTGCACACCCTACATCAAAGGAGGCGTCGATAAAAAAGTCATGGGCTGGATTAGCAGGCATGGAAGACAGACGGCTAGCATAACGACTCAGAAGGACTGCTCGCCGATTGGACAGCGGAGGTTCAGCAGTCTCAGCATAAAGGCTTTCCACAGGGCTGGTGTAAAAGGTCCAGACACTAATCGTAATCCACGGTGGTGGATAGAGTCGAGACGCCGAAGAATAGACGGCCGAGAAGAGGAGTAGGCTATGCTTCCATAGTCCAATTTCGAGCGCATTAAGGCGCGATAGAGGCGGAGAAGGACCACTCGGTCCGCTCCCCAGGAGGGTGTTAAGGGATCGCAGACAGCGAGCCGAAAGATAGGAAACGTGGGAGGACCAGCACAGTTTTCTGTCAAACATAAGACCCAAGAATTTAGTTACGTTTGAAAACGGAAGGTTGACAGGACCTAGATGTAAGGAGGGCGGAAGATATGCCTTACGTCGCCAATAATTAACACAAACGGTCTTACTGGGAGAAAAACGGAAGCCGGTTTCGAAGCTCCAAGAGTGGAGGCGATCGAGACATCCTTGAAGACGTCGTTCAAGATGGCTGGTCCGTTGAGAGGTGTAGTAGATCGCAAAATCGTCCACAAAGAGGGAGCCCGAGACATCAGGAAGGATACAATCCATAATCGGATTTACGGCGATGGCAAACAGTACAACACTCAGCACGGAGCCCTGGGGTACCCTGTTTTCTTGGGAGAAAGTACGGGAGAGAGTAGTGTTCACCCGCACTCTAAATACGCGCTCTGCCATAAATTCTCGAAGAAAAAGGGGCAGACGACATCGAAAGCCCCAAGAGAACAGTGTGCGGAGGATGCCTGCCCTCCAACAGGTATCGTATGCTCTCTCCAGATCAAAAAATATTGCTACTGTTTGGCGATTCCGGAGAAAATTGTTCATGATATAAGTGGAGAGAGCAACAAGATGGTCAACTACAGAACCATGTTTTCGGAATCCGCATTGGGCAGGTGTTAAAAGACTTCGGGATTCCAGCCACCACGCTAAACGGTAATTCGACATACGCTCCAAAACATTACAGACACTACTCGTGACAGAAATGGGGCGATAGCTAGAGGGGAGAAGTTTGTCCTTTCCAGGTTTCGGAACAGGAACGACGATAACTTCCCGCCATCGTCTGGGAAAAGTACTGTCGGTCCAAATTCGATTATAAAGGCGAAGTAGGTAACGCAGACTATGGGTTTATAAATGCAGCAACATTTGGACGTGGATACCATCTGGTCCTGGGGCGGAGGAGCGAGAAGAAGAGAGTGCATGTTGGAGTTCCCGCATGGAGAAAACAGTATTGTAGCTTTTGCGATTTTGAGAGGAGAAAGCAAGAGGTCGCACTTCAGCTGCACGTTTCTTCGGGAGAAACGCTGGCGGGTAATTTGAAGAGCTCGAAATCTCGGCAAAGTGCTGACCCAACGAGTTAGAAATTGCGACGGGGTCCACTAATGTGTCATGCGCGACAGTGAGCCCAGAGACCGGGGAGAAACCAGGCGCGCCTGAGAACCGTCGAAGCCGACTCCAAACTTCCTAGGAGGGAGTGAAGGTGTTAAACGAGCTAATAAAGAATTTCCAGCTTGCCTTCTTGCTATCGCGGATGACACGACGTCATCGCGCTCGGAGCTGCTTATAGCGGATACAGTTGGCCAAAGTAGGAGGGTGGCGGAAAACGCGAAGAGCACGTCGCCGCTCACGTATTGCATCACGGCATGCCTCGTTCCACCAAGGAACTGGGGGGCGCCGGGGCAATTCGGAGGTGCGTGGTATTGAATGTTCCGCAGCTGTAAGAATAACGTCGGTAATATGTGTGACCTCATCGTCGACGCTGGGAAAGTGACGGTCATCGAATGTCGCTAGAGACGAAAATAGTGTCCAATCAGCTTGGGCAAACTTCCAGCGTCGCGGGCGCACGTAGGGCTGTTGAGGCTGCAGTCTAAGGACACACGGAAAGTGGTCACTCGAGTGTGTATCATCAAGGGCGAGCCATTCGAAGCGCCGAGCTAGCGGAACAGTACCGACCGCAAGGTTCAAATGAGATAAATTTGTCGTGGAGGCAGACAAAAAAGTGGGGACCCCAGTGTTGAGGCAAACTAGATCTGCTTGGTGGAAGACGTCTAGGAATAGTGAGTCACGTGGACAAGGATGTGGAGATCCCCAAAGCGGGTGGTGGGCATTGAAGTCCCCAACCAGCAAATACGGGGGTGGAAGCTGACCAAGAAGATGAAGGAGATCAGCTCGTGCCATTGGTGTGGACGATGGAATGTATACAGTACAAAGAGAGAACGGGTATCCAGAAAGGGAAAGACGGACGGTGACAGCTTGGAAGGAAGTGTTTAAATGGATTGGGTGATAACAGAGTTTCATGGAGAAGAATCATGAGTCCTCCATGTGCTGGAGTGCCTTGAACAGAGGGGAGATCATATCGGACGGACTGAAAATGAGGGAGAACAAAGCGGTCATGGGGACGCAGCTTTGTTTCCTGAAGACAGAAGATGACCGGCGAGTAGGATCGTAAGAGGATCGTAAGAGGATCGACAATTCATCCCGATTGGCTCGAATACCGCGGATATTGCAGTGGATAATGGGCATAGGGTGAACAGAAAATGGAGGAATGTGACCAAGGTCGCTGTCAACTCAACGACTGCTCAGAGCTTGCGACCGACAGCATGGAGTGGCATTCAGCCGAAGGCAGAAGATCCTGATCCATAGGTTGGTCAGGAGCAGCTCCTGCCAACAGCGATCGGCCGGTTGATCGGCCACCAGCAGTGTACCTCGGCTACACAGAAGACGACCGAGGGCGATATCCGCCAGGTGGTGCTGTAGATGTGACACGCCTTGGCGGAGAAGGAGAGGTACTGGGTTTCTTTGTAGCCTTCTTGGAAGTATGATGTTTAGAGGAAGGAGGAACCGATGGTTGGGATGTTTCGGTACGTATAAACTCTTCACGAGTATGCTCTTTTTTCGAAGTCTTGGTGTGTGACTTTTGGTCTCGAGATTTAGCACAACTCGACTATGGGTGAGCCAGAGAGTGGGCAGGCGAAAGTGGTGAGGTTGAACGGGCGATCTTTGCGCTGGCCGATCTGACTACCGTGGCACTAAAGGTGAGGTCACAAGTCTGCGTGGCCGCCTCCTTTGTTGGCCGAGGAGAAGCAAGGACAGTGCTGTATTTTCTGTCTGAGGCACGGTGGGCCGTCGACTGGCGAATAATTTTCGAGCAGCAAAGGTCGACACCTTTTCCTTTACTCTAATTTCCTGGATGAGCTTTTCGTCCTTAAAAACGGGACAATCTCGAAAGGAAGCAGCGTGGTCACCAATACAGTTGATGCAGCGAGGGGATGGAGGTGGACAAGCACCCTCATGAGCATCCTTGCCACACGTAACCCATTTGGCCGGATTGGAACAGGACTGGCTGGTGTGATTGAACTGCTGACACCGATAGCAACGCGTAGGGTTTGGGATGTAAGGGCGAACGGTAATCATCTCATAGCCTGCTTTGATTTTCGAAGGGCGTTTGCCAAATGTCAAGAAGACAGTACGGGTTGGAATGATGTTCGTGTCAACCCTTTTCATAACCCTATGAACAGCGATTACGCCCTGGTCAGACAGGTAGTGCTGAATTTCTTCGTCAGACAATCCATCGAGGGAGCGTGTATAAACGACTCCACGCGAGGAATTTAAAGTATGGTGCGGTTCCACCCAGACAGGGAAGGTGTGTAGTAGTGAGGTACGCAGCAATGTTTGTGCCTGGAGGGCACTGACTGTTTCTAACAACAAGGTGCCATTCCGTAATCTGGAACAAGATTTTACAGGACCTGCAATTGCGTCGACACCTTTTTTTTTTTTTGTGGTTTTAGGGCGCACAACGTCAACGGTCATTAGCGCCCAGACTACTTTAGGAATGCACCGCGAGTCACAAGTTTAAAACAGCAACAAAACGGAGAACACGATGAAAGACATACTGACAGGCATAGGATTAAAAAAGAAAACAGCATAATCAAATGTCCTTTGAGAGGGTTGTCAAATTGATAAAATGAAGAACGCGAGCAGCTGCTCGTGGGTCATCCGCTAAAATGGCTTCTACAGTACATGGCAGGCCCATATCGAGACGTAGGGTGTTAAAATTCGGACACGACGTTAAAATGTGGCGGACCGTCAGCAATTGCCCACATGGGCAGAACGGCACCGGCGCAGCCGTCAGCAGATGGCGATGGCTGATCCGGCAGTGGCCAATTCGCAACCGGGCCAAAACGACCTCCTCCCGCCGAGAAGGGCGTGAGGAGGACGTCCAAGCCACGGGTAGAGCTTTCAAGGCCCGAAGCTTGTTGTCTGAAAGTGCAGCCCAATCGGCATGCCACAGCGAGACAATGCGCCGACAAATTACCCAATTACCCTGCTATAATCTGACGAAGGGACACCATGCGAAGCTGTCCGAGGCTGGAGGCCCGCAGCCTTGGCCGCGGCATCTGCAGCTTCGTTCCCAGGGATACCGACACGGCCAGGAATCAACATAAAGCTAACCGGAGAACCGACGTCCACCAGCTGCTGAAGAGAGCGTTGGATCCGGTGCACGAAAGGGTGAACCGGGTACGGATCACCGAGGCTCTGGATAGCGCTCAGGGAATCGGAGCAGATGACATATGCAGAATGTCGGTGGCGGCAGATGTAAAGGACAGCCTGGTAGAGGGCAAAGAGCTCAGCTGTGAAGACCGAACAATGGCCATGGAGCCGATATTGGAAACTTTGTGCCCCGACAATAAAAGAACACCCGACCCCGTCATTGGTCTTAGAGCCATCTGTATAAATGAAGGTCGTATTAATGAACTTCGAACGAAGTTCGACAAAACGGGAGTGGTAGACTGAATCGGGGGTAACCTCCTTCGGGAGTGAGCAGAGGTCAAGGTGGACGCGAACCTTAGCCTGGAGCCAAGGTGGCGTGTGGCTCTCACCCACTCGAAAGGTGGCAGGGAGTGAAAAATTCAGGTGTTGAAGGAGGCGACGAAAGCGAACTCCAGGGGGTAGTAGGGCGGAGACATACAACCCGTATTGACTGTCGAGAGAGTCATCAAAAAAGGAACGATAAGATGGGTGGTCAGGCATTGCCAGTAGCCGACAGGCATACCGACAAAGCAGTATATCGCGCCGGTAGGTGAGTGGCAACTCACCAGCGTCAGCATGAAGACTCTCTACGGGACCAGTATAAAACGCTCCGATCGCAAGTCGTAAACCCCGATGTTGTATGGAGTTGAGGCGGCGTAAGATGGATGGCCGTGCAGAGGAGTATACGAAGCTCCCATAATCCAGCTTGGAGCGGACGATCGACCGATATAGGCGAAGGAGGACGGTTCGATCCGCTCCCCACGACATACCACTGAGAACACGGAGGACATTGAGAGAACGGGTACAACGGGCAGCCAAATAAGACACATGTGGAGACCAACTAAGTTTCCTGTCAAATGTAAGACCTAAAAATTTTGTTGTCTCCACGAATGGGAGAGCAACGGGACCAAGTCGTAAAGACGGTGGGAGAAATTCTTTGTAGCGCCAGAAGTTAATACAGACAGTCTTCTCGGCAGAAAAACGGAAGCCATTGGCGACACTCCACGAGTAAAGACGGTCAAGAGAACGCTGAAGACAGCGCTCCAGGAAACACGTACGCTGCGCGCTGCAATAGATGGTAAAATCGTCCACGAAAAGGGAGCCTGATACATCAGCTGGGAGGCAATCCATTATTGGATTGATCGCGATGGCGAAGAGAGCGACGCTCAAAACTGAGCCCTGTGGTACCCCATTCTCCTGGCGAAAGGTGTCTGACAGGACAGAACCCACACGTACCCTGAACTGTCGATCCATTAAAAAGGAACGAATAAAAAGAGGGAGGCGACCGCGAAGACCCCATGTATGCATGGTGCGGAGAATGCCCGCCCTCCAACAGGTGTCGTAAGCCTTCTCCAAATCAAAGAACACAGCCGCGGTCGGGCGCTTTCGCAAGAAGTTATTCATAATGAAGGTCGACAAGGTAACCAGATGGTCAACAGCAGACCGGCGCCTACGAAATCCACATGGTACTTTGGTAAGTAGGCGTCGAGACTCGAGCAGCCAAACCAATCGAGAGTTAACCATTCGCTCCATCACTTTACAGACACAGCTGGTAAGCGAGATGGGTCGATAACTGGAGGGCAAGTGCTTGTCCTTCGCCGGCTTAGGAATCGGGACAACAATAGACTCGCGCCAGCATGCGGGAACATGTCCCTCCATCCAGATGCGATTGTAAGTACGAAGAAGAAAACCTTTACCCGCAGGAGAAAGGTTCTTCAGCATCTGAATATGAATAGAATCAGGCCCTGGAGCGGAGGACCGTGATCGGCCAAGTGCGGTTTCGAGTTCCCGCATGGTGAATGGGGCATTATAACTTTCACGATTCGAGGAGCGGAAGTTAGGTGGCCTAGCCTCCTCGGCCTGTTTGCGGGGGAGGAAGGCAGGGTGGTAATGAGCGGAGCTCGAAACCTCTGCGAAAAAGCGGCCGAAGGCATTGGAGACAGCCTCAGGGGCCACAAGGACGTCATTCGCGACCGTCAAGCCAGAAACTGCTGAGTGGACCTTAGTGCCAGATAGCCGGCGCAGCCTACCCCAGACAACAGAAGAAGGAGTAAAACTGTTGAAGGTGCTTGTGAAAGCAGCCCAGCTGGCTTTCTTGCTTTCTTTAATAATACGACGACACTGTGCACGTAATCGTTTATAATTGACACAATTCGCCACTGTAGGGTGGCGTTTAAAGGCGCGTAAAGCACGTCGACGAGCACGTAGAGCGTCTCTACATGCTGCGGTCCACCAGGGGACCGGTACGCGACGTGGAGAAGAAGTAGGGTGAGGGATGGAATATTCAGCAGCAGAGAGAATGACTTCAGTGAGGTGTGCGACCTGACTATCGCAGCTTGGGAATGTTTGATCCTGAAAGGTCGCCCTTGAAGAGAAGAGCCCCCAGTCTGCTTTGGAGATGTTCCAACTAGATGAGCACGGAGAGGGGGTATGCTGCAGGAGATGGATAACACACGGGAAGTGGTCGCTCGAATATGTATCAGAAAGAGCATACCACTCGAACCGGCGTGCAAGTTGGGGAGTACGTATAGAGAGATCTAAATGGGAATAGGTGTGAGATGTATCCGAAAGAAAAGTAGGGGCGCCAGTATTGAGGCAGACGAGATTGAGCTGGTTGAAAAGGTCTGCTAAGAGGGAGCCCCTCGGGCAGGATGCTGGAGAGCCCCAAAGGGGATGGTGGGCATTGAAGTCTCCAGTTGACAAAAGTGATGCAGGTAGCTGAGCAATAAGTTGCATCATGTCTGCCCTGGTAACGGCAGACGACGATGGAGTGTAAACGGTACATATGGAAAATGTAAAAGTGGGGAGAGTAATGCGGATGGCAACTGCCTGCAGGCCGGTGTGCAACGTGATGGGATCGTAGTAAATATCATCCCAGACCAGCAACATAACCCCTCCATGAGCTGAGATACCTAGCACAGGGGGTAGGTCAAAACGCACAGAGGTGTAGTGTGCCAAGGCAATTTGATCGCATGGGCGTAGCTTCGTTTCCTGGAGGGCTACGACGAGCGGACGGTGCAAGCGAAGCAGCAACTGCAAGTCCCCTCGGTTGGAGCGAATGCTGCGAATATTCCAGTGAAGAAGTGCCATCATAAGAAGAAAAGGAAGATGAAAGAAGGGGTCACCTCGAAGGCCGCTGAGGGCCTGGCTTCGAACGAGCACTGCCGCCGCTATCAGTAGGCGGACAGTCATCGTCCATTGGGTCTATAGGTTCATCGGCCATCTTGGGAAGATGGCCGGGAGGGGGAGCTTCCTCCGCCGGTGAACGGCCAGATGTTCGGCTACCAGCGGTGCGGCCAGGCGAAAGGGATGACGGCCTGGGGCGGCAACCGCCGGGTGGCGCAGGAGAAGAAATGCGCCGTGGCGGAGAAGGAGAACTGTGCTTCCTATTAGCCTTCTTGGATGGTCGTTTGGTGGAAGTACCGGTCGAAGGCTGGGAGGTCGAGGTACGTAGGAAGTCTGCACGGGACGGTTCCTTCTTGAAGGCCCGTGCATCTGACTTCTGGGTCTTCGTCTTAGCAGAAGCTGATGAAGGGGCTGGTGTCTGTGGGGTGATGGGAATTTCCTGGATACAGCGTTCTTCCTTATAGACAGGACAGTCGCGGGAGGATGCAGCATGGTCTCCCTGACAGTTCACACAACGAGGAGACGGAGGTGGACAGTTACCCTCATGGGCATCCCTGCCACAAGTGACACATTTAGCCGCATTGGAACACGATTGGCGAGTGTGATTGAAACGCTGACACTGGTAGCAGCGCGTAGGTGTCGGGACATAGGGGCGAACAGAAATAACCTCGTAGCCCGCTTTGATGCGCGATGGCAGCTGAACACTATCGAAGGTCAATAAAAGTGTCCGGGTCGGTACAAGGTCATTGTCGACCTTTTTCATGACCCTATGGACAGCCGTCACGCCCTGCTCAGCGAGGAAAGATTGAATCTCCTCGTCAGTCAAACCGTCGAGGGATCTAGTGTAGACCACACCACGAGACGAATTCAAAGTTCGGTGAGCCTCCACCCGGACAGGGAATGTGTACAGGAGTGTGGCCCGAAGCAGTTTTTGTGCCTGAAAGGCGCTCTCAGTTTCGAGTAATAAGGTACCGTTACGCAACCTGGTACAGGATTTGACAGATCCGGCTATGGCATCGACGCCCTTCTGGATAACGAATGGGTTGACAGAGGAAAAATCCTTTCCGTCCTCAGATCGAGAAACAACGAGGAACTCTGGGGCAGGCGGTAGTACTTTTGTCACTGGTAGCTGGTCACGTTTCCGTTTTTGGGCAGAAGTCGAGAGAGATGGAGTGAAATCCATTGCGGAGAAATCCCCCATGATTGCCAGCGTGTCCGATGGCGCGCTCCTTCCTTGTAGGGACCCTCTCAGAGGGCACTCCCGCCTTAGGTGAATGTTTACACCTCAGGTCACACCTCCCGAGAAACAGACGGAGGGACCAATCGGCATGGTCAGAAGGTATTAGCTCAGGCAACCACCCCTCCCCGGGCCTGGCCTTTACCAGGGGGTACGCGCGTGCCTTACATGTCTACCCAGGGCGGGGAATTACGCGTTACCCCGTCACCGGCTATGCGTGCGAACGCGTGGGTCGGCCTTCAGGCGCGCACAGGGAGGAAGGAAGAAGAGGAAAAAGGAGAGAGAGAGAGAGAGAGAGAGAGAGAGAGAGAGAGAGAGAGAGAGAGAGAGAGAGAGAGGACAGTGTCTCAAACGCCGAGGCGGAGACCAGAGAAGGCAAGGAGAAGAATGCAATGAGAAGGCAATGAGAAGGCAATGAGAAGGCAAGGAGAAGAAGGCAATGAGAAGGCAAGGAGAAGAAGGCAAGGAGAAGGCAAGGAGAAGGCAAGGAGAAGAAGGCAATGAGAAGGAAAGGAGAAGAAGGCAATGAGAAGGCAATGAGAAGGCAAGGAGATTATGCAGGGGAAAGAGTAAGGAAGACAGTGAAGTGGAGAAGAGCAAAGAAAGGAACCAACCAAAGAAAGGAAGAAACGAGAAGTGAAAAAGCAAAATGACCGCAAATAGAGGTCGTGGAACCGTCCGTCTCCGGACGCAGGCGCTAACTACCCCCTTGAGGGGGAGGGACTCCTTTTGGTCGCCTCTTACGACAGGCAGGAATACCTCGGGCCTATTCTTACCCCGGACCCGCAGGGGGAGACACCTTTCTGAATAATGAAAGGTGTTGACCGTGGAGAAGTCGTGACCGTCAGACCGAGAAACAACAAGGAACTGTGGCAACGATGGAAGAACTGTCTGTGGCTTAGACTCTGTGAACTTACGCTTGTGAGCAGACATAGTGGAAGGTGAGGAAACCATTGCAGAAGAATCCCCCATGATTACCGGGGTCTCCGATGGCGCGCTCCTCCCTTGTGGGGGCCCTCTCTGAGGGCACTCCTGCCTTAGGTGATTGTTCACACCTCAGGTCACACCTCCCGACAAACGGACGGAGGGACCAATCGGCATTTTCGGAAGGTATCAGCTCGGGTAATCACCCCTCCCTGGGCCTGGCCGTTACCAGGGGGTACGTACGTGTCCTACCTGTCTACCTGGGGCGGGGAATTACGCGTTACCCCATCACCGGCTACACATGGAAGTGCGTGGGTCGGCATTCAGACACGCACAGGGAGGAAAACAGAGAAAGGGAAAGGAAAGAAGAGGGGTCTCTAACGCCGCAGCGGAGAAAAGGGCAAAGAGAAGAGGGAAGGAAAAGAGAAGGACAGAGGAAGGACGAGGACTTGCAAGTGTAGAAAGCACGGAATTTGTAACAGTTTCGAGCGTCCGTCTCCGGACGTAGGCACAAACCATACTCCCAGAGGGGGAGAAAGGGAAGAAAAGAGCCAGGGGTGAGGGGGGGGGGGCGAAGATGGGGGACGGGGAAGGATGCGGAAAGGGAGGGTATGCAGCCCAGAAAGGAAGGAGGGCCACATTAGCTCGGGGTCCAGTGCTCGCTACGCACGTATCCACAAAAGAGTTGTGGACCCCCTGGGGGGCTTGGGTAGCGTTGCCGACCCCGTTGTAGTGAAGGAAGCAAACGCGAAACGGTAGAGCGAAAATACGATTTCGGATAGCACTGCAACAGAAATGAACCATGGCCCTCCTTCGCACTTACCAGTGGAAATAAAACGAAACCGGTAACTACAGCTTAGCACAGCGCAAACGCTGAAGATTTAAATTTAAATTTTTTCGTCTTTCAATGTCCCAACTACCCGGCAAATACTGCCTCCTACGACGCCCCTCCCCAACCGCCACCGTTGATCCGTGACAACATTTCGATGGGCAATATTTCGCTAAAATATACGCAACTAACAACGTAAAATTATAGTTTGTTCTCAAACACCCGCCAATGTACTTTCGTGACCTGCAGCACACACAAGGTTGTCAGTATGATTTACTAATGTCCTCTCTATCATACATGCTATCTTTTAAGGACCTGTGCACCAGAAATGAACAGTAGTCATTTTGTACCATAAGCCTTTTCGTATGCAGGAAGCCACAAATTAGCGCCCTGTCTGCTTCTTTGTTCAGTTTGCATTAGGTTAGTGGTTGAGAACTTTCGCTCTACACCAGCACTTTAATGTGGCAGACACAAAACACACTATACGAATTTTGCTAGGGATGGAAGTATCTTTCCATCAGGGTACTCCTTACACACAAAACCCAGATATTACACTGAATTACTTTGTGCATCAACCTCCGAGTTCCTTAATAATCATCATTCGGTGTAATTCTGTTGGAATACCTAAGGTCCTATTATTTGAATAGCTTTCACTTTATGAGGTTCCAAACCCACATTCTTCACGACAGGTTTAGGGAGAGGAAGACGGTGACCGATCTGAACTATGGCCTCGTTGTAGAAAGAGACATCAAAGTTTCAATTTACGCAATGATGTAGCAACTTGAGCGC
Organism: Schistocerca nitens; assembly: GCF_023898315.1. Classification (NCBI taxonomy): domain Eukaryota; kingdom Metazoa; phylum Arthropoda; class Insecta; order Orthoptera; family Acrididae; genus Schistocerca; species Schistocerca nitens. Next base: position 1,157,443,014 of record NC_064615.1, on the reverse strand, counting down.
CGAAATACATGGTTTCTAACGGTTGAAAGTGTCTGTGATTTTTAAAGTCAAATCCACTTTCTCCTTCTTAGTGACATGTGCATGTCTCACGTAAATGTCTGCAACGGTTTTTGTTGCTTCACATCGTTTATTAACTGACGTATCTGGGAGAGGTTTTCATCTCTGCATTTGCTTAAGTCGGTTGTTAAATACTCGAATGACAAAATCTGGAAATTAGAAGTACAAACGGTTCCAAGGGTTATTTAGCTTTTGATGTATTTCCGAATCTGCAAATATATCTACTGGCTGCAGAAGCGTGAAACAAAGCTTGGAGTTAGTCTTTCCAGTACACGAGATAGTGCCCGCTGCAAACACAGGATTCAACTTGAACAAACGCCTGAAACTGTTTTAACGACTCTGTGCGTTCGTCAGTCACGTGAAAACAGGTAGATTCACGTGTAAGGTCTTCTGGAGGCCGTGAGAGTTTGGAGAAAGTACAAGGGGCAGAGAGCATAAATAAGTGACAAACGCACTTCGCGAAATTCTGTTTCTGCTCCATATTTCTTCTACCGCGGAATTGGGCAGTAGTTCCAGGCTCTGCCTACTATGACAACATGACATCATCCGACATCACTACCTGCAAAATGTTATTTACGTACTTCCTAGGCAACTTGTTGCAGGACCAACCAAGCAATGATATCCTCCCAGTGGAGTGACAAGGACGTAACTTTGGCCGTACATTTTTTATTGTTCGGATGTGACCCTTTTTCTGGGATATAATTAAAATTAAAAATTTAATAAACCTAGTAAGTTTCCTTCGTGTGCCTCTCCCTTATTCTGTCAGGTAAAGTGAACACTTTGGCCAAGCCTCCTGCAAATTCAGTCTCCACCTGTTTAAAAAAGTAGGAAGTGTCGAAACACGCAAATGGTTTAGAAATATAAACAAAATCCAGATTCCACTCCCATCGTCGGTAGAACGAAGTGGTAAGCGCCGAGCAATGTGGATGTAGAGTTTAGAGTTCACTCCATTCCATACATTTCGCCTGTCGCTTCACCTTCCAGCGAGTACGTGCAGAAACAGTTCGGCGAAACAGCTCGTGGCAGCGCCCCTGCTACTGCAGCTCGCCGCTGACGTCACTCGCCGTCCGAGGAGTGTGTTTAGCAACTGTCACTTCCTAATTTCACGTTGGAGTATTCGTCTTCCAGTTCAGTGTTGGTGTTTGCATACTTGAAACTTATGAATGTAAATACTTCAGGATTAAAGGAGACCACTCCGCAAAAAACACTGAAGTGTTGACTTGCTGCTAGGCACACACTAAAGCCCGAAAAGGTGCTAACTTTCGGATTTTATTTACTCTGTATCACTTCTATTGCTCTAGCTCGTCAAAGGATAAAATACTGAAGCTAGGAACTTTTCCCCATTTCGTGTGTGCCTATCAACAAGGCGACGCTTCTGCTTTTCGTTGAGGGGGTTACCTTTAATCTAAATGATTAATTTCAAGTATTTGTATTTCACAAGAACATTTCTACAACACAAACTCCATGTTGTTAGAGCTTGTAAAATAGTCCCATGATCAAAAAGGTCCATCGTTGGCAACGTATTACTCTCTTTGGGGTACAACAGAGGCAGCGCTAAACTTGTATTGTGTGAACGGGGCGAGTGCTTTTGCACAAAATGCGTCAGAAAAGCATTTTATTCTTATCAAAAATCGTTCTGTCATGAATGATTTTCAGCATTCCAGAAGATGGTAACTGACACGTGACTACTTGCGACCATTTAAGTTTTGCGCGATATTTGCATTGAATAAGCCAGGTTCAGGAGTTGGGAGTAGAAGTACCGCATGCTCTGATTCAGAGCAACAAAAGTCGAAGCGGTGACTGTTACTGCATTCTTCCTGGAATATGTTCAGTTAGCTCACTGAGCATTCCTGTGCGATATTGTTACTAGTGGCGAGTCATAACCTCTATGTAACTTTTTAAAAAGAAATTAATTAGCTGTCCAAAAAAAAGACATCTAGCGGAGGGAAGTGAAAGCATTTTGCATCGGCCGACTAAAATAGGGTTCTGTGTAGTACATACCCCTCCCCAGGGGTGCGTCCATGTCAGCTGATATTTGTTAACAACTTTAGGCACTTTTGGTAGCAGTGTTACAGAAAACGACCGACAAAACTGCATCAGGTGTTGTTGCTACACGTAAACGGACTGTGCTGATTTCACAAACAAAACTATCCAGCAATTATTTGGCTAATTACTCATGTATTTAGTCCTCTCGTGGTACGCCCTCAAATGGTTCCAATCTCCTTCCATAACGAAAAACGGTCACGAAACTCCCTTTCACTACGAAAATACTCTCCCCACGTGATTTGTAGTCATATTTAACTCAGATCCAGTAGGTTTCGACGGGCGTGGAAACAGTAAATTATCTGAGTATTGTCAGACCGTTTTAGATAAACGAAGATGTATTGTGATGGTTTATTTCCCTCTGATGTTCACTGTTTTTTTTTTCTTCCAAGACACTAAAGGAACACTTAAAATATGCACTGTACTAAAATAAGTGGAATACAGAATACCAAAATAACCTTAAGACGAAAGCCTATTTCAATAGAATTTAAGGTGTCTAACTTGAATGTGCCTATATTGACACGAATTACTCACTCTGGACTTCAAAACTGTCTGTGTACACTTGCCGACGTGGGTCACTCAAGTAGTATGAAAATGTGGCATGTCAAACAAATAAGACTCACTTGTTGATTTTAGATTTGGCTCCCTGTAGCTATATCACGAAACAGCTAAAAAGCTAGCTTTCAGTGAGGTTGAAACCACTCACCAAAGCAGCCTCCATTTTAAAGGCGACCACATTACCACACAGCTTGCAAAGCGATATACATTTTTGTCTCCCTTACTGCCCTAGAGGTGGCTAGGACAGTTAAATCACAATGTAAACGACGAGATAGTTGCGACTATCGTGTATAACAACTTTCCTGGGCTAGAAATCATATATTAATAGCCTTATTTCACACCTTGTGCAAGTATCACTCAGCTTTTTCGGTGGAAGTTACACAAATATAGCATGTGAATTTAGCAAGATAGTTCTTCTTCGTCCAGGAAGTAACTCGTAGGTCACAGAGTTGCCAAACATATCCTGCGTTGTTGCGAAGAATCAGTTACACCACTAGTATGAGGAATACCAGCTAATGGATTCCTGTAAGAGGCTGGGAAGTGAGCACAGCTGGTGTCTCGAAAACGCAGCTGCCGAGGGCTGGAATACACACACGATATGTGAATGAGTCGCGTTAGCATATCGGTAACTAGGTCTGGAGACTATAGCGTAGGTTTAATCTCATGATGTTCCCAGCCATCCGTTGCCATCAAGTTGGGAAGAAGCGGATCTCTGGCAGAACGCCCAATCTGAACGAGATATTTGGAAGCCGTAGCTCGACGTCCTCATTAGGTGCTCCCTGGCATGGCGTCAAAGTATCGTGTGGGGAAGATGCAGACCACTGGCAAGACAACTGATCTCAACAAGATGGAACATGGTTACTAATAATGCTCAGATACACCGACTGTCAACTAAACATCATAAATCAAGAACTGTCAATTACTTGTGTTGGTCTGTCTTAGGCCAACTGAGAACTGAAAACGTTATTTACCAGACGTAATTCACATATCTGGAGCGTCTCCAGTGACTATACTGCCTCCAGTGGTTGCACTGTAAACATTATGAGCAGGCAGTATATCTTCATTATAGTTGTAGACCCAGAAAATAAGTACTTCAGATCAGTCATTGGGACTCTTCCCAAGAGAGAACCTCACTAATAAAGAGACAACAATACAGAAATGAATCTAAAAACATGCCCATCCATAGGGAAACTTCGTAAACTAAGATCAACAAAGTTTCAAATCAAGAAATGCTACTGTGCAGGAAAGCGCATGCAACAGCAGAAAATGTGAGCTCAAAAATCTGTTTAAAATATAACCAGCGAATGCATGCACTGCATGTTCGATTCTAGCTTTTGCAAACAAGAAGTTATCAGGAGGCGGAAGAAGCATACCCAAAACGCTGACGGAAGTAACTATAAGATGTAGTCTTCAAGCAAACCTGCCGTTCAGTCTATAAATAGTGGAAGAACGACTTGTATCATCTACTCGTCATGAGTACATGAATTGCCAATACAGTGAAAAGGAGCTTTGCAACGTGCAGTACACTTGACAGGGAGAACCGAAACACCAAGCTGGGCGTGATGCTGAGATGCTTCTCAGATGTGCATTTGACTGTCCATATTCACAAGACTTTCTTACTTACGTCCATACTACGTATTCACAAAATATGGAAACTTATTAGCTGACAATGGAATAGGTCCAGTGTCAGAGGTATCAGAAAGATTTTCGCTTATAACTCTCTACTCTTTTTCCGGACTAGAGTCCTTTACTTCAAATTCATACGATTACTGTTCTCCACCATCCCTGAAAATTTGCACAATCATCATATAATCATGCTGTAACTATATATATCTACATCTCACTGTCGTGAGTTAAGAGACATCCACAGTGCGTTTGACGGATAGTGGTAGGGAGTGGGCGTGAACAGCTGTGTGGTAAACTGTAGAACTCGTTTCTCGCCTCCACAATGGGGCGACAGTCTGCTGCAAAAGAAAGTCACTGGCACAAAGATACAACCACAGAGCATTTTGCTGCGATTAATTGGCATATAACGGGTCTGTTGTTGGTGGGCTGCACACATTTGATGCAATTAACCCACTGTTAAGCAGTTCTTCCACAGGCAGAAATTAAGTCTCAGCTATAAGCCGACGAAGTGGTAGTTTGGCATTAAGACTCAGCAGGGCACGGACAGCTGCGTGTCCCGAGAAATAGGGTAGATTCTTTTGCGAACTAAGAAATGCTACCCTCACTTTTACGCTTGTACATGGCACCTGGAGGTCTTTGTGTCTCCACCTGCAAATAACACAAAAAACTGTCAAGTCGCGATAGTCATCTCTGACAACTACTTTGGTCAGTTCAGTTCCGTAAGACGCGAGCGGGTGTCAATTTCGGAGAGAGTCGAGTGCAGAGCGATGTTTCCTTTATACCACTGTTTTATCTGGATCGGCCCTTTTCCAGTAATATCGGAACATTTTGAAGAGTGGAACATCAGGATTTGTTTTGACTAGACTGACCTACTTACATCATGTATTTTAACAGCAGTTCATAATCTTGATGGCACCAAGAAAAAATAAGCAGATTTGTATTAACTTTTTGTTTGAGAAGCACGCAGGCGGCTTTGATATGACCTGTATTCGAACCCGCAGCGTCACAACAAAGAAAGTGCGCCTTATCTTCGAGATTTCAGTGTACAATCGCCTTCCAAACAGCCCCATCTGTTGGCATCCTGAGGAACTTTCTTATCTTTGCCACCACTAACTTGTTTCTTATTTCCATGAGCAGTAACTATCGGAAGATGTTCCTTTGATTTATGATCATGTGAAGCAGGCAGCAGTTCTCCATTCCAGTGATGCCACAACACACGACACACTGTCTTGTAAATTAGCTTTCATAGCTTCCACACCCTCCTTCCGAACGAATTATTTGAATCGAGGACTTGCATATGATACTGATTAATTTCGTACAAGAAAGTGTCTCAATAGCAGCTTCTAGACTAAACTTCGAATCTCCCATACTTAAGTAACACACAGAGCTGATATTAATTTTGGAGTAATGAAATTTTTCCGCATTGCTGTTTCACTGGTTTCAGATTGTATATTCTAGATCACAGATGGGAAATAATCCTGCAAATGCATGTAAATTTGATTGACATCAGAAGATGAGACGTTCTATAAGGGTACATAGGGTGATGGAGTTAGCATGGAAAAATATTTAGCAAGTCTCTTTCCTTGCTGAACAGAGTCGCGACCTCTCCTCTTTATTGGACACCTCTCTGCCCACTCCAGCTAAGCGCCCAGGCCTAACTGTCTCGCTCTCTGTGGTTGTAAGAAATTTATGTCTATATTTCTTTTCATCATTTGGGGTTCATCGCCTTATGCAATGTCAAACAAACTAACTTTTTGACTAACTCATCGGCGCAGTTCAAATACGTTAGTGTCTTGTGCATGTTTTGTAACTCTCTCCAGCATTAGTGTAGGCTCCTAGTTCCTTCACACTATTATGCAAAGATGTGATAGGTACATGCACCTTTACCCTAAGGACAAGGCATTCGTGAGTAGTGAGATTTGCATGTTCGTTGACAGTTAAATTCAGCTGACGGATATTATAAAATCAAACTGCCACAACATTTCCATCGGAAGACGGTTCTGAACATTTCATTGCAGCATACACTTTTCGTAACAATACGTCATTCAACATGTTCACTGACTAACAGCAATATGTTTACCAACAATTTACGAACACACAGAGGCGGACTGCCAAGCTGACATGCTCCATTTACAAGTCGGCGCGAGTTGCCGACGTCCAACGTTTCTGAAATTTTATTTACATCTGTTTTAACATCCTACAATAAACTAAGAGGTTATGCGTTAAAAAAACAAAGGACAAATTTCTCTGGAACACCCTAATGGGCAGTTTCGGCAAATTCTACAACAGTCTGCCCACCTACGCCGTTTAATTACAACTCGGTAATTCTCATATGAACATTGCAGTACCCTACAGGCGTCGCTCAGATGACAGGCTAAATTAATAACACAGTGCACAGATGCTATATAGAATTTCGGCACCACGCTCTGCTTTGTGAACCAGTTATTTCGAGTTCTCTCTGGCTTAAGCGTACTGCAACTTGGAAAGCTCTTCGAAACAAGCGCTTTTCGCTTTCACTGACAAAGCATAAAGAGTAGTAATACTGAAATTACATGACCATTTTCTTTCTTTCGGTATTTATATACGAAATGAAAATTTTGCTTCAGAGTGACTTATTCTAGACGTTTATGTCAATGTGCTGTGTTCCTTGTTTAATTTCTGCTGACAACTGCTTCTCTTTTGGTATTAGCTAATTCAGTTTTTTCCACTCGTTTTCGAGATCGCTGTTTTGAACATGGCACATGGTTTCCGTGAACGGTAGACCACCTCCACAACTTCGTTAGTCATAGCTTAAGGTCTGTGTTCCAGTTCACGTTCTGAAATCAATTCTATGTTATCTTTTCCAACGCATTACTCAAAAATGGCTCTGAGCACTATGGGACTCAACTGCTGTGGTCATAAGTCCCCTAGAACTTAGAACTACTTAAACCTAACTAACCTAAGGACAGCACACAACACCCAGCCATCACGAGGCAGAGAAAATCCCTGACCCCGCCGGGAATCGAACCCGGGAACCCGGGCGTGGGAAGCGAGAACGCTACCGCACGACCACGAGATGCGGGCGCATTACTCAATTTTGGGGATAGTGCCAAAGCAAGTGTTCTTTAAAAAAATATTGTGGAAGTGAATAATGTTCGAGACGTGTTGTGTTATCAATGCTTGTAGTAGAACCACTGGAACGCTCCAAAAAAATGTTAATCTTGTGTGGTGAATGATCTTTCAGTATTCAGTGTCCTTATGGCAACTGGACATTTGTGGTACGGTCTTACGGGACCAAACTGCTGAGGTTATCGGTCCCTTAGCCTACACACTATTTAATCTAACTTACGCTATGGACAACACACACACACACACACACACACACACACACACACACACACACACACCAATGCCCGAGGGAGGGCTCTAACCTCCGACGGGGCGACCTTATGACACAAAAATAGAAACAATTGTTATACTTACTGCATTTAATTTGCAGTTGGTGCACGAAAGTATTACAAATGAATACGCTAATTACGGAAATTACGAAATTCAGGGACATATGCTTTTGGTATTCCGACCACAGGGAGCGACGTCTTCGAGATGCAAGCTGTGATCACTTCTGAAATCCCTCAAGGCACACACCAGCTGATATTTTTCCTGCTGGCAGTATAAATGAATCTTGGAAACAACATATAATAAGCATATAAGTAGTTTGGCAACTGTAAGCGACGAGTTACTTTCTGGTCGGTAGAGAACTATACCGCTAAATTCACTTTATTTCACGTGTCATTACCATTGAATAATCCTTGAGATTTTCACGTAAGGTTATCGATCATGGTTCTCAATCCAGGAAGGTAATTCCAGGTGGAAATTGTAATTAATCTCTTCTTTCACAATGCGATTTACCTCTCCTAGCCACAACATTATTTGAAACCATCTGACAACGCTCACGTACTTCACAGATTCCACGCCTGTAGAAACCTACTGGTTCTAACTTGAGGATGTTGTCAAACCAGGTCTGAAGCGCATTTTAGTCTGGAAACGAATTTTCTTATCGGCTGTTTGATAAAAAGGGGGAAAAGTAAACATTTGACGGTACAAAATCAGAAAAATAAGTGCGTGAGGAATGATTTAAAAACAACCTCCTGGATAGTTTTGTTTACAAGTCAGCAGTATGCGTTATGTTGTAGCAAAAGTTATGCAATTCTGTCTGTGGTTTTTCTTACACTGAGACCGAAAGGTGTGTCAGTTATTGGCAAGTAATACACGCTGCAATGGGAAGGAGCTCCTAGCTCACAGTGCCCCTGCCCCCCCCCCCCACCCCCCCTCCAAATACACTCCTGGAAATGGAAAAAAGAACACATTGACACCGGTGTGTCAGACCCACCATACTTGCTCCGGACACTGCGAGAGGGCTGTACAAGCAATGATCACACGCACGGCACAGCGGACACACCAGGAACCGCGGTGTTGGCCGTCGAATGGCGCTAGCTGCGCAGCATTTGTGCACCGCCGCCGTCAGTGTCAGCCAGTTTGCCGTGGCATACGGAGCTCCATCGCAGTCTTTAACACTGGTAGCATGCCGCGACAGCGTGGACATGAACCGTATGTGCAGTTGACGGACTTTGAGTGAGGGCGTATAGTGGGCATGCGGGAGGCCGGGTGGACGTACCGCCGAATTGCTCAACACGTGGGGCATGAGGTCTCCACAGTACATCGATGTTGTCGCCAGTGGTCGGCGGAAGGTGCACGTGCCCGTCGACCTGGGACCGGACCGCAGCGACGCACGGATGCACGCCAAGACCGTAGGATCCTACGCAGTGCCGTAGGGGACCGCACCGCCACTTCCCAGCAAATTAGGGACACTGTTGCTCCTGGGGTATCGGCGAAGACCATTCGCAACCGTCTCCATGAAGCTGGGCTACGGTCCCGCACACCGTTAGGCCGTCTTCCGCTCACGCCCCAACATCGTGCAGCCCGCCTCCAGTGGTGTCGCGACAGGCGTGAATGGAGGGACGAATGGAGACGTGTCGTCTTCAGCGATGAGAGTCGCTTCTGCCTTGGTGCCAATGATGGTCGTATGCGTGTTTGGCGCCGTGCAGGTGAGCGCCACAATCAGGACTGCATACGACCGAGGCACACAGGGCCAACACCCAGCATCATGGTGTGGGGAGCGATCTCCTACACGGGCCGTACACCACTGGTGATCGTCGAGGGGACACTGAATAGTGCACGGTACATCCAAACCGTCATCGAACCCATCGTTCTACCATTCCTAGACCGGCAAGGGAACTTGCTGTTCCCACAGGACAATGCACGTCCGCATGTATCCCGTGCCACCCAACGTGCTCTAGAAGGTGTAAGTCAACTACCCTGGCCAGCAAGATCTCCGGATCTGTCCCCCATTGAGCATGTTTGCGACTGGATGATGCGTCGTCTCACGCGGTCTGCACGTCCAGCACGAACGCTGGTCCAACTGAGGCGCCAGGTGGAAATGGCATGGCAAGCCGTTCCACAGGACTACATCCAGCATCTCTACGATCGTCTCCATGGGAGAATAGCAGCCTGCATTGCTGCGAAAGGTGGATATACACTGTACTAGTGCCGACATTGTGCATGCTCTATTGCCTGTGTCTATGTGCCTGTGGTTCTGTCAGTGTAATCATGTGATGTATCTGACCCCAGGAATATGTCAATAAAGTTTCCCCTTCCTGGGACAATGAATTCACGGTGTTCTTATTTCAATTTCGAGGAGTGTAGATGCAAAATATGTTGACACTTAGTACTGCATAAGAATGCTGAATGTATTTATCGATCGCGTTCGGGTAAAATAATTGCTTTCAATTTGAGCAGGAGTAATCCTATTGCCAGGCTTCTGACCCTGTGGAAAATCTTTCATGCCAGAACCATTATTCTTGACACAAAAAAATCCTTTTCTGGTATCTTTTGACCAAAGATACTCGCCTACACTCAATACAAAGATTCAGAGCTGTCCATGCTGCATTCATCCCTCTATTAAACCCAAAGTTAATAATGTGTCGCAAATATTCGAACGTTTTCCACTTAAGAATATTTTACAACTCTAGAGCAACGTTCTCAATCCATTTTTAGTACTCAAATATTGTATTTATTTCTACGTAATCAATGAAACTTTCAGCCTTGGTTGCTATTCCTAAAAGTTTGAACTGACAAGCTCTGTAATAGCTGAACACTGAAAAAATAAACCTTTCCTTTCTGGAAAGAGATTAGTTTTCCTATTCTTCAGTTTCGCATTTGGCTGAACTGTGTGCCTGCTGGTAGTTTCTGCACAACAATCAATTGTGATTTAGTTGGCTGGGTGTGTTATGGACGCCCTTCTAACATTCAGTATATTTCAGATTTCCTGAAGTAACTGCAATATCGGTTCATCTTACCATCCTAATAATAGAACGAAGTGTTACATTAGCATTCCTAGGTTGATGTGCCATACACATGTCTTACACAGAAAAATTAGAAAATGAGACATGCCCTGAGGTCGATGTGAAAAAAGGTGAAGGAAAATGAGTTCTATAGCTACACGTCTGACAAAGAGAATGAAGTTATGAGAGAGAGATTTTTGGATACACACCAGTATGTGCAGCCACAAACTACAGTACTGCTTCTGCTTTGATCTCTGCTGCAAGATACTAACGGGCGAAGAGAAAGGAAACATCTGTTGCAATGTCACATCTCTTTGAAGAATACAACGCCTGTATGTGTGGCATTGATCTGCTGGACAAGCAGATACCACTTAATAGGACGATAAGATAAAAAAAAAAGGTGGTGGCCACTATGCACTGAAATGACAGATTTGGTTTGTGCACCGTGTGTATACCATGCAGATATCAAAGCCAAATGAAAATGTCTCACTGAAGGGGAGTAGTGGTGTTGCGCATTTTAGACAACATATCATCAACACCGAAATGACCGAAATGGAGAGGACCACATGGACGAAAATGGACGAGAGGACAGGTGAGCACAGATGTGAAACTAGAGCCAGGTAATCACTTTAGCTGCTAAGTAAAATATAGGAAAGATCTTCATACGGCAAGAAGATGGCATGTACACAAACAGAGTAGCTGTGACACAGTTGTCAAGTGTTTTGTTTCATTACACACCAGCGTAACTGTGTGTATTTAGTTCATGGTGTTTCTTGTTTTCTGCTTTGGCGGTAATATCGCACCTTTTGATGGCTAATTTTGCCAACGTCCCAGAAATGGGACGGCCTAGAGTTTTTGTTCTATTCTCATCTATTAAATATTTTCAGAACAGGTTTTTCTTTCATTTATCACGATGGTGTCACTTTAATGTGAAAAAGATTGAAGAATAAAAAAGTTTTGGCATAATGGATTAAGTTTCCAACATGAAAAATTCAATACATAACTTCAAGCTAAACACTAGAACTTCAAGTAAGAAAGTGACTGTTGATAAATACGCTCACAGCCTCGCGCAGCGTTAACCTGGCGGGCGGCGCCTGGAAGGCGTCCGGTAGTACATACAGGCCGAGAAAGTCTAGAGTGATCTGTTCCGACGTTGACGCAGCCACCAGCTGTTCGGGACGAATTGTTTCTGCTGTCATCAGAGTTTTGACTGTGCTAGTACTACTTGGTTATGTAGCGAAGAGAATTATCATTGAGACTCCATCAGACGTAACATCAGCAGACACGAATATGATTTAAAAGTAAAACATCGAGGAGTCTATCTCGCGACTTTGTATCTCGACGTTTACCACTAGACGACGAACACACACACACCCCTGTAACGGCTGGCGAAGAGTGATAGAAATTACTCCATACACTTCCGCATCCTGCAGTATTGCCAGATTGTGCATACGGCCGCATTTAGAATTCTGAGGTTCTCTGTGTTATACTGGGCACCTTTAGTGAACGACTCTAACTCTCCACGGCAGCCGCCCGGCCGCCTTGTTTTATGTCTGACTGTACTGTTACCCACTCAAAATCCATTCCACCTTGGACGAAAATGTAACACGTGGCTCTGTATAAGAATTTTAATAACATTAACAACTTAAATGGCAATATTTAACAATGTATCATTTCTACAACATTTCCAATTTCTCTTAATTGCTATGGCCATAAACAGACAGGGTCTTCTCTATCTTACATTCATCACTTCTTGTCACTCTCCCCTGAAGCTACACTTGTTTCCATTCCAGGAAAATTATCATGAGATTAGCGAAATTATGGGTATTTAAAAACGGGGCAACATAAAAAAAAGGCATCAGAAACTACAGCGCACGTACATACATAATCATATTTTCCAATACACGCGCTCCTTGTAAGAACAGAGTATCTGGAAAGATTTCCAATCTTTTTTTGGAAATTGAAGTACGCCTATATACATTAGTTTTTCCGGTAGTCGTACAAAGACGATACAAGAATCCATAAAGGGATCACGCGAGAATGGGCTGCAAGCTGCACGTCGCCGCAAACTCTCTCGTCACGCCGCGCTGCGTTGAAGCTTTAGGAAAACGGCGCACACATGTTGAACTCGTGTGCATGTATCAATGTATTCGAGATTTTCCTTTTAGTGTAGTATTATATTATGAATCCGCTTTATACTGAACTATTCTTTTTCCGCGGTCGGTGAATTGCTACTGTAAACTATCGGAGGGACGTAAACACTCACCATCTCGGATGGCATGGCTCTTTTTCCTGTGCCAAGAGGCTCACACAGCCTTCGACCCCAAATCTGTGGTACGGAGAAACCCCTATATTGTCATTTTAAACGATAGCTGTAGTAAAAAATTTTGTTTGCTATTCTGGGAGGTAATAACATAAATTTTCATTTTTTAGTTTTTGTCTTCTCTCAGTTCGCTTATTATCTTAGCATTTTTTCCTTGTTGATAGCTCTAATTCCGAAGAAAGTGCGTGCCCTTACGAAACATTCCAGGAAAGATCTGAGAAAAGGTAATGCTTTATAAGATAGGCCACGTAAATTCGCATCCTATGTAATATCTGCAAGTGACCAGTTAGTACGCTGTCCTTCCATAAACAATTGTTGATACAGAAAGAGCACTGAATCACCTTTTGAACATGTTTTAATTTCCGTACCTCAGTGCTATATCCTGTATTCTTTCGTCTGGAGACCCTTCGTCTGGAGACCCTTCGTCTGGAGACCCTTCGTCTGGAGACCCTTCGTCTGGAGACCCTTCGTCTGGAGACCCTTCGTCTGGAGACCCTTCGTCTGGAGACCCTTCGTCTGGAGACCCTTCGTCTGGAGACCCTTCGTCTGGAGACCCTTCGTCTGGAGACCCTTCGTCTGGAGACCCTTCGTCTGGAGACCCTTCGTCTGGAGACCCTTCGTCTGGAGACCCTTCGTCTGGAGACCCTTCGTCTGGAGACCCTTCGTCTGGAGACCCTTCGTCTGGAGACCCTTCGTCTGGAGACCCTTCGTCTGGAGACCCTTCGTCTGGAGACCCTTCGTCTGGAGACCCTTCGTCTGGAGACCCTTCGTCTGGAGACCCTTCGTCTGGAGACCCTTCGTCTGGAGACCCTTCGTCTGGAGACCCTTCGTCTGGAGACCCTTCGTCTGGAGACCCTTCGTCTGGAGACCCTTCGTCTGGAGACCCTTCGTCTGGAGACCCTTCGTCTGGAGACCCTTCGTCTGGAGACCCTTCGTCTGGAGACCCTTCGTCTGGAGACCCTTCGTCTGGAGACCCTTCGTCTGGAGACCCTTCGTCTGGAGACCCTTCGTCTGGAGACCCTTCGTCTGGAGACCCTTCGTCTGGAGACCCTTCGTCTGGAGACCCTTCGTCTGGAGACCCTTCGTCTGGAGACCCTTCGTCTGGAGACCCTTCGTCTGGAGACCCTTCGTCTGGAGACCCTTCGTCTGGAGACCCTTCGTCTGGAGACCCTTCGTCTGGAGACCCTTCGTCTGGAGACCCTTTGTTTCTATTTTCATATTTTCTAACTGTTTGCATAGGCACGCATTGACAGCAGTGCGTTTCCGTGGTTAACGTTTTGTCTAGTAGCAATTTCTTCGTTAGTCGTTAATTTACTTCTATTTTCCTGTAAAATATTTTCTACTTCCTTGCGATAGCTCCATTTTCGTGCCCGAATATTTCTCTCATTATTACGCTCATTACTACAGCCTGAATCAGCAGTGGATGGATTTAGAATTGGGACAGCATCACTCTACCTGCGTTTGGAACGAGTAGTGAACAATTCTATTCAAATCTCCTTCGTAATCGCAGCCCAAAAGAGCATTTTCAACTGGAAGCGAATCTGCAAGTTTCAAACACCTATGCTTTTTCCTTTTGTCTCAGAGCTTCTAGGGCGCGTAGCAAACTATTATTTTTCACTTAAGAACTTACTCTAAAAATTCCTCAACACACCGATAATTACGCCGTAACTCTGTAATCAATCACCATTCAGTAACAAAAATTCACAGTGACGCAAGCAACCTTGTTTCCGCTCGGAAACGCAACTACAACACAGTGCACTATGGCAGTCCCGGGCTGCTGAGTGCTGTCCGGGTCCGCTTCGACGCCGGCGGTGATGCTCGCTACTGTGAACACACCTCGTGATCCCTGCCGTGCATTCTCGTATCCATGCACACACCCTACTGACAGCAAAATATTGAAAGGTCATTTTTATTCGCCATTTCACTTACATATTCCCCAAGACGTTTTGGCAACTTCGGAACCCTTTAAAAGAACACGAAGCTGTGGGAATATCAGCACCTATTTTGTTGCCACATCAACCCACCATTTTCTTTCCATGCGTAAGTGAAACCTCAGTCTGATCCACAAATTTGGTTAAAAATAATCTCATTTACTCCTACTATTAAGATTATAGCAACAATGTAACAGTCGAGCCTCTTTTCTAGAAAACTTGTGAACAGACAAATGAAAAATTCTGCACTAAATGTCGATGCTTCTGCAGCTCGTTCCGAATTTTCTGCCTGAATGTTCATCAGAGTTCAACAGTCTACTCAAAACCATTTCGTGAACCATACTGACAGACTTATTTAGTGTCACTTTTTAAATTGTATTTCAGAAATCTACATTCTCATTTGTGAATCAAAAATTAAATGCGCTGCCGAATCACTCGTAAAAACAGTACTGCAGTGTCAAATATCTATAGCCGACTTAATCCGTCTACATGTCAGCATACCTGGGGCAGGGAAGGCTCCAGAGGCGCTGTGAACCCAGCTTCCCAAGCCAGACAACCCCGACAGAAAATCAAGTAAGAGGTGGCAGCCCAATCACCTGACTTACCGTGCGAAGATTGTGTCTTTGGCAATGTGGAATGTTAGAGGACTGACCAACACACAAAAGGTGTTAAACCAAGTATGCAAGGAGAGGGAAGTAAAACAGTGCGATAACAAACTAAGAATAACAAAAGATCTGACTGACTACTCGATAGGTTATAGTGGCGTCCCGCAAAGAAAACGAGCTAGTGCTGGAGTGGCAATTTCAGACAATGAGAAATGGAGAGGGCAGATTCGTGAATTCAACCTCAAAAATAAAGAATAATGACAGATTTCAAATTCCAAGAGATCATCTAACAGTGAAAGCTGTCTACGGCCCATGAGGAGGAAAGGAAGGATGATCCTGATACTTTATACGATTATCCTCAGAAGGTGAGTAAAAATCAATAAGACAGACCATGTTGTCATCGCTGGTGATTTTAATGCAAGAGTTGGAAATCTACCTACGCCTGTAATATCAGGCTTATTTGGAGGAAAGACTCTTGATAATAATGGAAATGAACTATGCACAGTTGTCTCCAACAATATTAAAATTACTACCACATTTTACCGACAAAGACAGTTTACATGGATTGCACGAAGATTAATTTCTTTGATTGACTGCACACTGATTAATGATAAAATGAAGATTCTTATGAAGATATACATGTTTGTAGAGGAAGAGACATAGGTAGGGACCACTTCCTCCTACGCAGTAAGATAAGGCTACCGCCAAAATGGAAGGAGACAAACTCCTAAAGAAACCACACCAAGAATGGTGAAAAATACTTCTGTCGGAATACAGTATTAGGAAACTGCATCAATACTGACTCCAAGGAAAGTTTGCTTTATTACCAGTCAAAAAACACATCGATAGAGAATGGAATATCAAAACCGGCATCATTGAAGAAGCCCTCGAAGCACTTGGTAGAAGGAAGAAAACCGATGGGGACAAGTAGTCAATCTGGAACACACAAATTAAAGATGCAGTTACAGAACAACACAGCGCTTGTCTGAAGTTTCTACAGATGAAAACGTCAGAAAGTTTGCAGACGTACGAAATAAAGCGGAATGCTGTGCAAAGCACACCAACAGTCATGGGACCCATTTATAAGCGTCTTATAACACGATGTACAGGGCAGACAGCAATGTGCATACGAGGTCATGAAATCCCTCAACAAGGAAGAAAGACGCTGCCTCACTGAACATTGTACTCAGTAAGCAATGGATACAGATCTGTGGTGTACACTGAAGGCTGAAAGTGACACTCGAGAAAGTATGTACAATGAATCAGTAGATGCAATTACTACGGACGAACTACAGCACGGCTTGAAAGGCATGAAATATAGGAAAAAAGGAATAGATGGAATACACGCAGAGCTAATTAAATATGGAGGGTTGCCACTAAATAAGACTTTACAAGTAATAAATGAATGTTGGTCGAAAGGCAAGTTCCCCAGACCATTGGAATATAGCAGAAGTGATCTCTCTCCAGGTAAGAGAAACAGTGATTGTAGGAGCTATCGCGGCGTAAGTCTTCGGAACACTGGCTACAAGCTAGACACATAGATCAATAACCGCATGCACAATATTACAGAATCTATTATATCTGAAGAACATAACGGTTTAGGTCGTTTATGCAAAATCATTGTGATTATAGTTCAAGAAAGTCATAGGATAAACACACTGAATTTAATGTAGAAACCCATATGGCCTTATCGATGTACAGAAGGCCTTTGAACTTGTGAGCCGCGATAGCCTATGTAAGATTATGTCTGAACAGTGATACACGTACCACCTAACAGACATAGTGAAAAGTCTTCACAATAGCACATGCATTGCAATAAACACAGGTAGGAATCTGTTAGAAGAAATAATTATTAACCAAGGCTTTAGGTAAGGATGTGGACTATCACCTACCCTTTTTAATACTACAATGAGATTATCGCAAATGCAAATGTTCAAAGTAAACAAAGGAATTAACATAATGAATGAGGAATATCTGAATGTACTTTTGACTGACCTACACAGATTCAGTGTACCACTTAAAGATCAATATACCAGCTGAACGGAAATACATCTGTAGAATTTCTAGTGACGGAACAAAAATAATGGCATTCTGAGGAAAATCTCCAGTCAGGTCAAAAACTGTTTTGGATAATTCAGTTTTAGAAAAAGTGTCAACTCTTATTTAGGCTGTATTGTAAGTTCTGATTTGGACCCTGATATTGAAAATAAAACACAGAAATTTCAAGCGCTCTGTGGCGGCACTAGAAGAACACTGGGCTATAAAACACAAAAAGAAACAATCATGATATTCTGTAAAGTAACGGCGGTTCCGGTGTTACTCTAAACAATCTAAAGTTTACCACAAAAAAACAAGAAAATAAAATTCAAACAGCAGAGATGGGGTTCCTAAGAAAGACGAAGTGCTGCACAAGAAGATATTATTAAAAACGAAGAATTAGAAGAGAAATATTTTCAGCATGAATGAGAAAGTTATTAAAATATCGTGAAGATTGGAAGCACACACCTCATTAGAATTCCAGGTCACAGAATTCCTCAGACGATCGTGAACTACAAGAGAAATGGGAGATATTTGGAGGCCTGGAAAAAGATGGGCATGACTTTGCTTGAGAGGTCGTAACAGGCAACAGCCTCATCCTTTAAAGGATGATGGTAGTGTGTGTAGGTGGCTTGTGGGATTTCTTTGCTTAAAGCAGCTTGAATACGTGCATAAAAATCACTCTTACGTGCAGCTCCATCCTGTGATTGTGCAACAAATTTAAATTACGTTTGGTAGTTTTTTCTTAATGTAGACCGACGAAGAATAAGCGACCTAGTTTTTATAGGTTCGAAGCCTAGGAACATTTCATATATTTTACCACCTAAGTAGCACCAAATGACTATATTTTCTCTGTTTTCGAAAATCCTTTTGACTCTTCAAACATTAGAACAAAATACTGGGCTTCTTTCACTTCATATGAGACATTCTAGCATATTGATACGGTTCTAAGTTTTTTTTTTTTGTGTGTATCGTGAGGTGTTTATTTTTCTCTTTTGGATTCACCTTTTTCCCAAGACAGATCCTTCCTTGAAAGTTCCAATGGAAGGAAAAAGAAATGATTTGCACTATCTTTCTACTCATTATGAACTCTTCGAACAAGACCCTTGAGAGCTGTGTATCTAAGTAAATCGGCAGTTGCTTCCATCCCTCCTCCGTTTTCTTGAACGTCTAGAACATATCTTTGATCTAGTGGAGCAGCAACTGTTTACATTCACTCCAACCTATTACTTGCAAGTTATAGAACACAATAGCGTATAATCCCTGATATACAATTGCAAACCTTGTGCTTAGAGTAACAGGATGTAAACATATTCTGTCATGTACCAGTATAGTTTTACTGTTCATTACAACGGAAACAGAATGGATGCAATTCATTGAGTTAGAACAAAGACAGAGTTCAGTAGATGACAAAACGCGTAGCACTGTTTACGGGATTACCGAAAGGTTGCGATTCCCACCTGTCTGTTTTGACTCGTGACGTTATGAAGATATCGGAAATCCGGCTTTCGAGCATAAAGAATGTGTCCCTCATAGTGCCACTCATTGCACCCCGAACAAACTGAAGTAACATGCGCAATAATGACTACTAAAAAGTCAAATTAATGGGCCAACCACGAGAAGTAGAAATTCACAGTAGGGACAAAAGACTACGTATAACAACACCTTTCCAGACAATTATTAACCCAAAAATCAAGCACACGAAAACCTGCATAGTAAGCACAATCCAAATACGCAAAACTAATGGCATTGTAACTTCGCTTGACCTGTATTGCTTGAACGAAACCCTGGATACCAAATACCCTCACACATTTCCGAAAACCGATACCGCACATTTTACTTGGGCTATATGGCAGAAAAAAGAAAGCCCATAATGACAAAAACACTAAAGCGTCAAACCCGGTACGTAAATCTTCACTTACCATTTCTAACACAAAGTCCACAGTAAAACAAACGAAAACTGTCTATACATAGTTCAAAAAATATGAGCAACCAACAATGGTAAACCAATGTCGACAACACCTACCAACCACTTTCTAACAACTGCCAAATACTAACTAAATTAATGGAAAGAATCGTCCGCCATTGGTCGAAATAGTTGCTGGAAACTAATCACAGACAATTTTTCCCACTGCAGCAAGCAATACTCGTAAATTTCCTTATCACAGACAACGGATTTTATATGCATTCCCTGTCCTCTTCCCGAAAATTCTGAAAACGTATTATGTAACGATTGGTGGGTTTTCAAACTTTTTCTTTTCACAGCTTTCACCCAGAGCTTTTCGAGTTGGATGGATACGAAATCTGAAGTCAGATAACGGAAGGAAACCCTCTAATGCGAAAATAAACAGCGCAACCACTACTACTGCAAAAAAATAAAAAATAAAAATAAAAAAGTAAATAAAAATGCAGTGAGCAAGCTATTATACAAGTAGTCTCAGAGGGAAGGTTTAATGAGTAAACGATATCTAAATATAGTCTTTTCATTTTACATGCAAAACATGTTTACAAGAACATCAACTAGAAGATGAACACAGTCGTTTCCTTATAACGTAACACACCTACAAAATACAATTTACATGAAATATCAGTTCACTTACCATGGCTCTTAACTTTCTGAAGAACGACTGCCGACTCTCTTGGCCAAAACACTCCGCTCCTCGCCAAACAGCAAAAAAGCACTCCAAACAGCAAAAAAGCACTCCAAACAGCAAAAAAGCACTCCAAACAGCAAAAAAGCACTCCAAACAGCAAAAAAGCACTCCAAACAGCAAAAAAGCACTCCAAACAGCAAAAAAGCACTCCAAACAGCAAAAAAGCACTCCAAACAGCAAAAAAGCACTCCAAACAGCAAAAAAGCACTCCAAACAGCAAAAAAGCACTCCAAACAGCAAAAAAGCACTCCAAACAGCAAAAAAGCACTCCAAACAGCAAAAAAGCACTCCAAACAGCAAAAAAGCACTCCAAACAGCAAAAACGCACTCCAAACAGCAAAAACACACTCCAAACAGCAAAAACACACTCCAAACAGCAAAAACACACTCCAAACAGCAAAAACACACTCCAAACAGCAAAAACACACTCCACACAGCAAAAACACACTCCAAACAGCAAAAACACACTCCAAACAGCAAAAACACACTCCAAACAGCAAAAACACACTCTCCCACTCCAAACAGCAAAAACACACTCTCCCTCTCCAAACAGCAAAAACACAGTCTCCCTCTCCAAACAGCAAAAACACACTCTCCCTCTCCAAACAGCAAAAACACACTCTCCCTCTCCAAACAGCAGAAACACACTCTCCCTCTCCAAACAGCAAAAACACACTCTCCCTCTCCAAACAGCAAAAACACACTCTCCCTCTCCAAACAGCAAAAACACACTCTCCCTCTCCAAACAACAAAATAACTCCTCTCCAAACGACAAAATAATTCCTCCTCAAACAACAAAATAATCCCTCTTGAAACAGCAAAATAACTCTCTCCCAACAGCAAAAAACCACCCAACAGCAAAAAAACTCTGAGCAACAAAAAAACACCCGACAGCAATAAGACTCCCAACAACAAAAAAACTCCGAGCAACAAAAAAACACCCGACAGCAATAAGACTCCCAACAACAAAAAAACTCCCAACAACAAAAAAACTTCCAACAACAAAAAACTCCCAACAACAAAAAACTCCCAACAACAAAAAACTCCCAACAAAAAAAAACTCCCAACAACAAAAAACTCCCAACAACAAAAAACTCGCAACAACAAAAAACTCCCAACAACAGAAAAACTCCCAACAACAAAAAAACTCCTCTTCAAACAGCAAAAGAAACTCCTCTTCAAACAGCAAAAAAAAACTCCTCTTCAAACAGCAAAAAAACCACTCTCCCAACAGCACAAAAAGTCCTCTCCCTAACTCTGCGCAAACAACTCTGCAATATCGGATCTCCACCTGCGTAAGCATGTAAGACGAATAACTCCCAGCTGTTCGTTTCGTCCCTTGCAGCCGTCAGGCAGATCACGTGACTCGGCAGCAGCGCCTCTCGTGGCGCCCCGCCAACCGACCGTCTGACAAATTGGCTGTGTGTCGGTGTTTTGACTGACCGACCGCCGAACTGTGATTGTCGGGACGTCGGGCGTGTGCGACCAGTTGACAGCCGACCCAAGAAACTGTGTTGCGTGTAGCGTGATCGTGCCAACCGCCTGAGTATAACTCTTGTTTTTACACAGCTCCCGGAATTAAATACTGTTGTAATACACATTTCGACGTCCGAGGTGGACGAAACTTTAAGGACACAGTTTTTAGAGAAATTCAAATACTTCACAATAAAAGGATGACAGCCAAAACAGTTGCAGGATAAAATTTTTTTATTAAAATTCTTGACCAAGGTTTCGGTAAATATAAATATACCTTCATCAGAAGTAAAACTTCCTGAACAGAAAGACACATTCATTAGAAAAGCCATATCAACGAAAGTGAGAAACAGAAGCTTAAGTAACAGTGAAATTACCAAAGTAATACATGCACAAAATCTTTAGTACTTACACAAAATTACATCATGCAATGGAGAATAATATTATGTTTAATTTCTTACGTATGTGTTGTATTTACTAGATGATGTGTGCCGCCCTCTTGTTCAAATATGAAATGACTTTCTGAAATTTACAGGTCATCTTTTGTACCACATCCATGAATAAATTAATAACGTTTTCATGAAAGTCTTTTGTTCTATTTATTTTACTGTACCATGATTTATTTCCTCTGTCAACTATACATCATGTTGCACGTTTCTGGAATAATTTTAGTTAATAATTGTAGCGGAATGACAGTATTGAATCTTAGGTCTGCCGCCAATGGTGAGAAATCGTAATACAGCTAACAGCCTCTCCTCGGAGTTTAACACCTCTCTCAGGACTGCATTACTTTTACTGTAAGAATGGTTCTATGATGTCCAGCAGCTTTGAAATGCATGATTCACACCTTCTTAAATAATCAGGAAAATTATGAGCTCCCAGCCTGAACATGGGTGAATTTCTTCCCTTGCATTTGCCACTTCTTTGCCCACAGCTTTGTCTCTGCTTTTTTTTTCCTCCTTACCTACTTTCTGGAAAACCAGGCGCGATCTCGTAGAACAAAAACGCAATGAACTGAAGATAAAACAAACAGGGCAGCACTATAATCACCGAGTACAGTCGGTTCAGACGTGTGTAGGCTGTGACCAATTCGGTCATTCTGTCATCCGATAAATTGGTGTGTGTGTGTGTGTGTGTGTGTGTGTGTGTGTGTGTGTGTGTGTGTAGGAGCCTTGTATATGCAAATATTGTTCATTTAGACCCTAAGCCGATGACAAATCCGTATTTCCTGCTTCCCGACGCTGAGCTGCCTCTGTTTCCTTTGCCTGGTCTTTGATGATAGCCAGCGCAGCTGGATAAATCTTTTCGTTCTGGCGCAAATTTTAGTTACTTCCGGATGAAAAGTGGAGAATCGTTCCTAAGGTATGGCGCACAGGTTCTTAGTGACACCAATTTCCGCGGACAAATTGTGGTTCCATAGATCTGGACAAATATTAATTCAAATTTCGTGGCTGGGGGTGGAGGTTAGTTTAACGTGCTCTAGACAGCGAGGCCATTAGAGACGGAGCACAAGCTCGGACTACGGAAGGGTGGACTAGGAAGTCGGCCGTGCCCTTTCACAGAAACCTCCAGGCAGTTTCAGTAAGCAATTTAGGGACATCACGGAAATCCTATACCTAAATGGCCGGACGCACTTTTGCACTGTCAACCTCCCGAATGCGAGTCTGGTGTGCTAACCACTGCGTTACATCACTCGATACTTTCATAGTAGTTGAAGGAACGATTCTTAGGTTACAAGGAAACCCCCACCAGAAATTGTGGTCAGCCACCCAACCGAACTTTCCTCAAGCATTGCCAGTAACTCCCCAACGTGTGTCGCCAGTGATGTGTCGTAATGTTTGCATCGGTGTACTACATATCTGGCAAGGTGTAGTATTGAAATCCTTCAACACTAAAGTCAGAAGCCTGTTATGAGACATCGGAATCTGCTACTGCGAAATCTAGATTTTCGAGCTCCATCTCTCCTTCGGTTACTGTCAGTCTCACTGTCAGTAAAGGACCCTACCCCACACATGCGCCGCTTTATCGACCACCCGATAAATTGTGCGTGTGTAGCTTGTTGACCGACCGACCGAGTAACAGCAGGCCTGTAGGTTTGTTGGCCGAAAGACCGATTTTTCTTTGCGGTGGCTTGGTTAGGTAAGACTAGCAAACAGCCGCACCCTATTCGCCGTACAAATTGTGTAGTCTGTCCTGCAAGCCGCCCGACAACAGTTCCTTTTGAGTCACTACGTGCGGGGTTCAATGCACTCCAAATGTGGCTAACATGGCAGTGTGCGAGGCAGACAAAATTTTGATGACGGAGTTTCTGGAAAGTTTTCGAGTCTTCAGATGTCTGTGGGACATGCCGTGCGAGCAGTACAGCAATAGAGGGGTAAGAAATGAAATGATTCTTTCATTTTTAACGAATCTATAGTAGTATCGTGTGGCAAACAGAGAAAATAAAAGACACAGTTTTGTGAATAACTGTTATTCATGTGTCTGTTTCTCGGTTTTATTTGCAATACTCATCGGAAATGAAGTCAGATAACCTTAGAGACAGATTGGATTTTATTTCGTTTCCGATACGTATCGAAAATAAGAACTAAAAACCGAATTATAGACAGTAGATGGACTTTTATTCATGAAATACATTTAGTTCATTATTAGAAGTGTTACAAAAATTCAACCTATCGGCACCCCTTCTGCTATGAAGAGCAAAGTGAAGAGCCTTTCTTAAATTCTAACAACTGTCACGTGCTTCATTTCTTATGAATTTGTTGCTGAATTTATTACGTAATACGCGCCGCCGCCATTTGCAGTCGTCCTTCTAATCTGAAGTAAGTTTCTTGAACTTACAGGGGATATTATTATTACATACGAACATAAATTCATACAATTTACATTAATATAATTTAATATTAGATTCGCTTCTGCTTTATCACGAATATTTCCTCAAGCAGCTATGAATCATCTTGCAGATTTCAAGAATCATTTTAGATAATAATGGGGATTAATTGCGCTGAATCTGAGGTCCTCGTAAATTCCGCCAGTGGCTAGAACCTACGAAAAGCATTTTTCATCAAGTCTTAAATAATTCCGAAAATCTTCGGGTCTCAGCTCCGTAAGTAACAAAGCGTAGGTGCATTTGATCCATTGCATTAGCCATTTCTTTACCCACAGCTTTATCACGGCTTTTTCTGGCCTTGTTAGTTCGAACAGCCAAGCCAAATCCCAGTTCTTTTCCTGTGGAACGCTAAATGGTATCTCGTAGAACACATCGTCACAACCAGCTCTAGGAGCAGGGCGGCGCTGAAGTTTGTCGGTGGGTCAATAAATTGTGTGTGTGTGTGTGTGTGTGTGTGTGTGTGTGTGTGTGTGTGTGTGTGTGTGTAAGGTCCTTGACGAAATGGCTCTGGAGGAAAACGTGAAGTACTTGGCTCGTGTTTAAAAGAAAAGTTGAGCATGCATTTGACAGATAGGTACATAGTAGAGGATTTGATGTTGGGGTGGGCTAGTCCTCCATGACGGAGTAATCGAGCACAAAATGCGAGTTGTCCTAAGCACATCCTATCTGGACAGCCTGCCCGCACCAGTCAACAGTGGCCGAGCGTAGAGGCCATGGCCGAGTTCTGGGTAATGTTTGACTCCAAAAACGTTGAACGTGCCTTCATCCCTGCGCAACTACATCCAGCACAGGCTTCTCATTCGTGGTGTATTTTTAATCACGCAGAGTGAGGAAGCATTTGCAGTAACAAGTAAACCTGAAACCAATGCGTAAAGGTAGAGAAAATGGGAGTCAAAAAAGCGAAGTAAGGAATAAATATTTGTTGTAAACTAAAACAGAAATTCTGCAGCATGTGCGTCACTCGTAAACTGATCGTTAGTGTGTTTCCAGTCGGGAATAACTAATTTAAAGAAATACAGTTGTAAGAAATCCCATACTGATACCACCTTCAGAAATGTAGGTTGTAATAAAAAAAACAACGAAGTTTGTTGCAATGTGTGCTGAAGAGGTGACACCTTTTAAAGGTGGAGGTGTTTCTGATGACAGTGTTAAAAAAAGGCTAAGAATTAATTCATCTAGGTGCAAATTATCGAGAAGTCAGCGTTTCAGATGTTATGTCAAATATTTCTACTGTAAGTAGGTATGTCAAAGAAGAGGCTTCTTGCAGTCCGAAACCGTATAAGACTTTCTGTTATTAAGTTATTAATAAAAAATTATGAGACAGTTGACATACGTGGACTGATTCGTATAAGAGGTGCATTATTTGACACAGCACATTACATAAACACAGACAGTTGTCTTGTGGATAACGTTCTATTTCAGGGTGTATACACGGACAAGGAAAAAAAATTCCCAGTTTGTTCCCGGATCTCTCGGTTAAAATTAATTTTCTCCCGGGTGAAAATACACTCTGTTTTAAGTGACAGTATACTTTCCCTCGGAACTGTAAAACGTATCCTTTAAATGGATATGGTATTATACAGCAGCGTAGAATTTCACCGCACTTTAGAAAGCGAAACCCGGAGTGAAAAAACGCGTTTTGGAAAGATTTGTGATGTGCAGCAACATGTACGCTGCGTATTTTCGTATCACGAAAGTATAAATTTGAATTCCAACAACAGGAAAATTTAATGGTTTAAATTAATATACATAGTGTTGCAACAAGAAAAGCAAAGCTTTAGCATATAATTTTTTGTATCGAAGACTAATAAGCGACAAGAGAAACTAAACTTTCACATGTAATTTTGATTTGTTTAGCGCATGTTACAATTTGATACGTCACACAAATACGCCAGTAAAATTTTTAATACCGACATAAATCTCTGATCTTCTGGGCTAGAAATTCTTCTAAATGGCTCATCAAAGAGCTGATTTTTAAAAGAGAGCAAACGTTCTGTTATATAGGAAATTCATAGTACATTTTCGCACATAGTTCATCTTCCGTAAAAGGAAATTTACTTTAAAAACAACGCTTTTCGAATAACTGTTCGCAATATTTTCCCGCGACTTGTTAGAAATCGATTCATTTCGGCAGTTGCCAGACAGCGCCTCTATAGTGACGTAGGAAGCCCTTAAGTTCGTACGTGTGAAACATTAAAAGATCTTACTTCTTGTCATAAAAGAAACAAAACGTGAGGATACTCAAAGAGCGTCGGAATTTCGTGAACCATACTAAAATTCATAGTTCGTCTTACAGTGCACATTCGTATGTCCACATTCCCAATGACTTGAGGCCTCGACCTGATATGAAGCTTCTCAGTGTGGTTTTCGGGACGTAAATTTTCTTAGAGTGCCAGTACTGTATTATCTCATGCTTGGTTCTTTGTTATGGTATAATGCAATAAGCGCTTGAAGATGAAGACGTGCACGTGAAACGCAGCGAACAGTTGAAACTAGCCAATAGTGTGGAGTTAAACACTTCGTTTCAATGAATTCAATGCCTCAGCAGGAAACCCTAATAAAAGCCAAATTTCTTTGGCAAACCGACAAAAATAACTACTGTTCTGCAAGGCGATTAATGCTTGACTGTCAGAAAGGTGGAAATAAAATAAAATCTGAAACTAGTAACATGTTTTAGCCGTCCGTAATTACGCGAATATATTTTAATTCACTTAATAGCTCCCAGCCACAGGAACCCGTCTTGTTTTCATTTGACGTGAGAGCAGTAAATGAAGAGCAAACAGAAAAAACACTAAATGTAAACAAGATCACGTGGAGACTACCCCCCTCCCCCCTATAACTCAGACTGCTTTGCGCACCAGAACGACAAAAATTAAAAAAAAAGAATTTTCAAAAATAAGTTCATTTTGTAGCGCACAACTTTCTGAAGAGTCTGATACATAAAACATATATCTTGGAGGAAATGTAAGAGACGTTATTTGGTATTAGGTGTGCAGTGCAGTGCAGTGCAGTGCAGTGCCACGCCTCTTCAAACAACATTCCTATAGCGCACGCCACTGTATTTCGCTCTGTGGAACTCAAACGTATATATTTTGTAATGGATGCCATCAAACTATTTCAGGACAGTGGAAATAGAATTGTCCTGTAGTGCCTATCCTACTCCCAGTCAGCCGGTTTGACATTCTGCATAACCCCTCGCAATCAATACTGGATAGGATTATTTGTGACCAGGAGAAAAAGTTCACAAAATCTGGACTCTTCATTGCTAATAACACACCAAATAAGCGACACTGTTTTGGCAATAATGACATTTTTATAATACGACAATAAATTCACAAAGTACCAATACGAAATAGTTTGACATTTCATTCATGCGCTCCAGTTTCTCATGCACGAGACCGAAGAGTAGTAGAATGAAATTTTTGTGTAAATTTGGAATCGTTATATTCTTCCATAATTTGTGTGATGTCCCCGTTTCTTCTCCTTCCTCGTTATAACAATCAGGCTTGTTGTTGTTGTTGTTGTTGTTGTTGTGGTGGTGGTGGTGGTGGTGGTGGTGGTGGTGGTGGTGGTGGTGGTGGTGGTGGTCTTCAGTCCTGAGACTGGTTTGATGCAGCTCTCCATGCTACTCTATCCTGTGCAAGCCTCTTCATCTCCCAGTACCTCCTACTGCAACCTACATCCTTCTGAATCTGCTTAGTGTATTCATCTCTTGGTCTCCCTCTACGATTCTTACCCTCCACGCTGCCCTTCAATACTAAATTGGTGATCCCTCGATGTCTCAGAACATGTCCTACCAACCGATCCCTTCTTCTAGTCAAGTTGTGCCACAAACTTCTCTTCTCCCCAATCCTATTCAATACCTCCTCATTAGTTACGTGATCTACCCACCTTATCTTCAGCATTCTTCTGTAGCACCACATTTCGAAAGCTTCTATTCTCTTCTTGTCCAAACTAGTTATCGTCCACGTTTCACTTCCATACATGGCTACACTCCATACAAATACTTTGAGAAACGACATCCTGAAACTTAAATCAATTCTCGATGGTAACAAATTTCTCTTCTTAAGAAACGCTTTCCTAGGCATTGCCAGTCTACATTTTATATCCTCTCTACTTCGACCATCATCAGTTATTATGCTCCCCAAATAGCAAAACTCCTTTACTACTTTAAGTGTGTCATTTCCTAATCTAATTCCTTCAGCATCACCCGACTTAATTCGACTACATTCCATTATCCTCGTTTTGCTTTTGTTGATGTTCATCTTATACCCTCCTTTCAAGACACTGTCCATTCCGTTCAACTTCTCTTCCGAGTCCTTTGCTGTCTCTGACAGAATTACAATGTAATCGGCGAACCTCAAAATTTATATTTCTTCTCCATGGATTTTAATACCTACTCCGAACTTTTCTTTTGTTTCCTTTATTGTTTGCTCAATATACAGATTGAATAACATCGGGGATAGGCTACAACCCTGTCTCACTCCCTTACCAACCACTGCTTCCCTTTCATACCCCTCGACTCTTATAACTGCCATCTGCTTTCTGTACAGATTGTAAATAGCCTTTGGATCTCTGTATTTTACCCCTGCCACCTTCAGAATTTGAAAGAGAGTATTCCAATCAACATTGTCAAAAGCTTCCTGTAAGTCTACAAATGCTAGAAACGTAGGTTTGCCTTTCCTTAATCTTTCTTCTAAGATAAGCCGTAGGGTCAGTATTGCCTCACGTGTTCCAACATTTCTACGGAATCCAAACTGATCTTCCCCGAGGTCGGCTTCTATCAGTTTTTCCATTCGTCTGTAAAGAATTGGCGTTAGTGTTTAGCAGCTGTGACTTATTAAACTGATAGTTCGGTAATTTTCACGTCTGTCAACACCTGCTTTCTATGGGATTGGGATTATTTTATTCCTCTTGAGGTCTGAGGGTATTCGCCTGTCTCATACATGTTGCTCACCAGATAGTAGAGTTTTGTCAGAACTGCCTCCCCCAAGGCCGTCAGTAGTTCTAATGGAATGTTGTCTACTCCCGAGGCCTTGTTTCGACTTAGGTCTTTCAGTGCTCTGTCAAACTCTTCACGCAGTATCATATCTCCCATTTCATCTTCATCTTCTTCCATTTCCATAATACTGTCTTCGTGTACATCGCCCTTGTATAGACCCTCTATATACTCCTTCCACCTTTCTGCCTTCCCTTCTTTGCTTAGAACTGGGTTGCCATCTGAGCTCTTGATATTCATACAAGTGGTTCTCTTCTCTCCAAAGGTCTCTTTAATTTTCCTGTAGGCAGTATCTATCTTACCCCTAGTGAGAAGTCTCTACGTCCTTACATTTGTCCTCTAGCCATCCCTGCTAGGCACTTTGCACTTCCTGTCGATCTCGTTTGTATTCCTTTTTGCCTGCTTCATTTACTACGTTTTTATATTTTCTCCTTTCATCAATTAAATTCAATATTTCTTCTGTTACCCAAGGATTTCTACTAGCCCTCGTCTTTTTACCTACTTAATCCTCTGCTGCCTTCCCTATTTCTCCCCTCAAAGCTACCCATTCTTCTACTGTATTGCTTTCCCCCATTCCTGTCAATTGTTCACTTATGCTCTCCCTGAAACTCTGTACAACCTCTGGTTCTTTCAGTTTATCCTGATCCCATCTCCTTAAATTCCCACCTTTTTGCAGTTTCTTCAGTTTTAATCTAGAGTTCATAACCAATAGATTGTGGTCAGAGTCCACATCTGCCCCTGGAAATGTCTTACAATTTAAAATCTGGTTCCTAAATCTCTGTCTTACAAGCTGACCGGAGTAAATACTATGAAAGACGCACAGGAGAGGATGACTGATACAAAATTTCGCCGGACATGTTGCATAATTTTGTCTCTGACCGGGGTTCCATTAAAATTACATTTTCGTAAAATCGCGAAAGCCTTCTCTGTGGTAATAATTCTATAACAGCACTTGGGACATTTGAAGAAATGTGGCTTCTGCTCATGCTTCGAGTCGAAGTTCTGCGCATGCTGGAACAGTTCGTGCACTATGCTAAACTATAAACTGTGCAACGAATTTGTTGCTTCAGTGAAGGAGGATAGTACCAGTTACAAATTACAGAGGTATTAGAATGAAGTAGCAGGAAGAACAGTAGATTTCCTGAAGGGGGTACATATGAATTAGAAGGGAAAAAGAACCTACAATCCAGTTAATTCCTCTTTGGTTTTACAAACTGCAGAAAATATGCAGCATCAAAGAAATGACTGTGAGGTTGCTCAATTACTGCAGTTACATGTTACGTTTCATCACGATACGAGGAATAATACTCGCAATTAACTATTGTAGCTGATGTATTTTGGCAGATATGTATTTCTTAACATGAGGAACAAGGGATTAAAAATAACGTCCTGACTTTTTACTTCCAACCATGAAATTGCTTGGTTCGTTTGTGGTCTTTCCGTTACCCCAATATGTTTAACACAAATGAGAATGTGTTAGGCATGTGTGGAAGCAGTTCAGGTACAACATGCAACAATTAACGTTGTAGTTTTTGTGTAGTTAGTGTATTGTGTCTCATAGCAAAACGAAGTACTGGGCGCAGATTAAAGTGCAGGTAGTCACAGAGGTCCAGTGTGGGCTGTAATTATCGTATGGCAGCGAAACTTGAAACATATTCTAATGAGATAATACGGAACCGAATAACGCTGGAATAAAATCACTACTAGTTTTGGCCAACAGGTGGAAATCTGTGTCTGTGAATGCAAGAAAGACGTATGGAATTGTTTCTGTACGAAACGGATTAGAAATTGGACATGGGCATACATGTCAGACAAGTGGAGAGGCACAATCTTCATTTTATTACTAACCGCCACCTACACAATGTGTTCAATGTGAGTGCCAGAGACGTCGACAAGATGTTGCAATTTTATTGTAATTTCAACATTGACCAAGGACGCGGCAGCATGATTCGCAATTTCTGTATCATTACTAAACTGCCCCTCCACTACTTTGCAAGGACCATATACTTTATTCCAAATGTAGGTAAATATATTCGTTGTTAGTTCTCAAACATTTACACTGAAGTGTACCAGACAGCGATCTACATATCTCTAGCACTTCGCTCATAGTGCGTAATTTACGATCTTCCCCTATACAGATGGAGGTCACAGAGCATTCCCACATTCTTAGGATAAAGTTAGAGACTGAAAGATCTCCTCACATTGTCTTTAACCGACCCTCCCTGCAGCACTGTCACTGATTTATTTAACATGCAGCTGAACAGAAGTAGACCGCTACATTCCGCGTGCTGTGAAGGAATAGAGCGGCCCGGGCCCATAACTATTGTTCCGCACCAATCTTTCTTACAGTACCGACAAAAGTGCACAAGATTCTTCCAGATGCACCCATGTCGAGGACGTTAGCACCCCTTATTGGTGTATAGTAGTAGATCTGAAAGCGTTGTGATGTAATAGAGAAGACGGACATAAAACTTGTGGTTTTTACGCACAATGAAACTCTAGACGTACAGAGTTTGAATCATTTTATCTAAATCAACGGCGCTATCAAATGTAGTTCGTTCTAGTGTCTAGCGTCAGTACCAAGAAGGTATTTGTTGTGTTGGCAGAAGAGCCAACACCGTGTTACTACAGGAGGCCGAAATGCACGCGTTTTAGCTCACGCAGGCTGGCGTGAGGAGAGAACTATACTGACGTGAGGTCTAGAACATGACAAGGAATTACATTTCAGAAAGCGGACTTAACTTTAATCCATTAATGATGAAAGTCTCTCTTGACGGTACATGATTCACAATATTGTCTGTTCAGAATTCATTCTAATTACTGAATATGGCGCCTTCCTAGGTCGTAGCAAATGACGTAGCTGAAGACTATGCTAAACTGTCGTCTCTGTAAATGAGAGCGTATATAGACAGTGAACCATCGGTAGCAAAGTCGGCTGTACAACTGGGGCGAGTGCTAGGGAGTCTCTCTAGACGAGACCTGACGTCTGGCGGCGCTCGGTCTGCAATCACTGATAGTGGCGACACGCGGGTCCGACGTATACTAACGGACCGCGGCCGATTTAAAGGCTACCACCTAGCAAGTGTGGTGTCTGGCGGTGACACCACATTCCTCCCCCACAAATCGGCGGACGGTTGTGGTATAAGGCCTCCGCCCGCCGTGGGGCGGACCCCACGTTGACGTATGCGACGAGGTGGGGATCCCAACAACAGGTGGGGCTGTGCCACCCGCACCCTGCCATTCAGACCGCGGGGAGCTAGGGAACGCCTGAAAACCTACTCCAGGGTGCACGCCAACATGCGGTGTATGCGCCCGTAGAGAGACAGGAGGGGCCGAATGGTCGAGCTCCATTGGGCCGGGGCACCCGTCGGGCGAAGACGACATATGGTCCGGAGCGGGCAAGAGTTCCATATCGAAGGACAACTGGTCACGGGGAGCGATCGGCGGCGCCTGAACCAGGGAGGTGCCAGACTGCTGCAGCGTCGCGTCCACTGCGGCGGCGGCGGCGGGAGAACAGGCGGCGGCGGGAGAACAGGCGGCGGCGCGGCGCCATGGGGCAAAATGGAAGGCAGCGTCGGTAACACCTGGGGCTGAGGCGAGCCAGTAGATGGGTCCCTGTGGCGCTGACCGGACGGCACCGTCGCTGAAAGCAGACGGCGAGCGGCAGATCCCGTGCGACGACAGAGGCGCAGCTGATTGAGATGCCGGCTCACCTCACCAGAGGCCCCCAAAACCAGATACATCGCGCGTCCGAGGCAGCGAATAATGCGCCCTTCGAGCCAACGCCGTGAAGCTCGATAGTGGCGGTAGCAGACAACGTCGCTTGGGCCAAAGCAGGTGTCTGCCGCTGCACAGGAATCAGATGCGGCGGATGTAGCAAGGACATAAAGGTCTGATGATGGCGACCGTGGAGCAACTCAGCCGGCGAGCGACCATCTCGGGGCTGAGAGCGATAAGAGGACAAAAAGAGCAATAACGCCTCCTCCCGAGAATGCGACTCTTTCAACTTCAACATCGGTGACTTGACCAATCGTTCAGCTGCACCGTTGGACTGTGGCGAAAACGGCGCGGACGTCAGGTGCTGAATACCATTGGCCTTGCAGAATGACTGAAATTCTGTGGACATGAATTGTGGGCCATTGGCGGAAACAATTGTCTGTGGAAGACCTTCAATGCAAAAGATAGCAGATAACGCTTGGATGGTGGCAGTGATGTCGTGGAAGACATCTGGACAACAAAAGGAAAATTACTGAATGAATCTATCACAACCAACCATCGAGCATTCCAGAATGGACCAGCAAAATCGACGTGTAAGCGTTGCCAAGGGAGAGTGGCTTTTGGCCATGCAAAGAATTTCCGCGGTGGTGCTGATTATTGTTCGGCACACACCACGCAAGAAGAGCACATATTCGTAATCGCGGCATCGATTCCGAACCAAGTACAGTGCTGACGAGCAAGTGGTTTCGTTCTCACTGTACCCCAATGCCCTTGGTGGAGAAGTTTTAAGACAGAGGACTGTAACGAACGTGGTACCACGACCCTGAACTGATCATTATCAGAACGCAACAGCAAAACATCAAGGCGAACAAAGTCTCTCCTTGTAAGCAAAAAAATCGGCGAACAAACGGGTCCCCGATCCGTGACTTTGACAAGGGCCAATGCGTAGCAACAAAACGCAGAACGGTACCAAGGACAGGGTCGGCAGTTGTGGTTGTAGCTACGCGACGAAAATCAATCGTAAACGATTCGACCACGTCATCGGTTTCCGAATCAATGAACATGCAAGTAAGTTCGGAGGAATCGAATGCCCTATCCTCAGCAGCAGGCAAGCGGGACAACGCATCGTCGTTTCCGTGCTTAGCAGTGGACCGATACAAGATATCGTAGCGGTACTGCGAGAGGAAAATAGACCAGCGAATGAATTTCTGCGCTTTACGTGGAGATACAGCCTTGTTCGGATGAAAACTTGGTTTGTGGTCTCTGATTACGGTAAAGCGACGACCATACAAGAAGTCATGAAACTTTGTAACACCAAATACGAGACCCAAAGCTTCTTTCTCGATCTGTGAATAATTTCTCTGCGCAGACGATAACAATTTGGACGAAAAGGCAATAGGGCAATCGTGCGATCCATCATTGTGCGCAAGCACAGCACCGATCCCGAAGTCCGATGCATTCACCATCAAGAAAACGGGTTTCCGGGGATCGAATGGCGTATGGCAAGTATTGGAAAGCAACGCTGATTTCAACCGGCGAAAGGCGCGTTCGCATTCTGTCGTCCAGACGAATGGAACACCTTTACGGCGTAAGCGATGAAGCGGAGCTGAAATGGAAGAGCCATGCGGCACTTATGTGTGATAATACTTGATTTTTTTCCCAGCACACTCTCTGTAGCTGCTTCAAATTCTGCGGCGAAGGCAAGTCTTGTATGGCACGGAGGTGCGTGGGACTAGGATGTATGCCTTGGGCGTTGAGTACATGGCCCAGGTATGGCAAGTCACGAGCGAAAAAACACACATGCGTCCTTTCGCAAGAGAAGACCATTTTGTCACAAGACCTGAAATAATGTTCTGAGAGTGGCTAAATGTTCTTCTTCCGTCTTTCCGGAGATCAGATAGTTTGCTGCAGTAGGCACCGACGCACAAAAAGTTTGTAGATATTGCTGAAACAATGCAGGGCGGATGCACACCCGAATGGCAGTCGTTTGAATTGATACAAACCAAGATGCGTTTTAACCACCAAAACGCGCTGGGATTCTTCGTCCACCGGTATTTGTAAGTACGCATCTGCTAGGTCCATCTTCGAAACATATTTGCCCGGGCACAGTTTGTCGAAAAGATCTTCCGGGCGGGGTAAAGGAAAAGCTGCAATCACTAGTTGTGGATTCACTGTTGCCTTGAATACCACACAAGGTGTAAATTTTCCCGAAGGTTTTTGCAAAATTACTAAGGGTGATGCCCAAGAGAAGCCTGCACACGTTCAATTACTCCTTGTGATTCGAAATCGTGTAATGTTTTTGCAACCTCATCACGCAATGCGTGGGGAACATTGCGCGCTCTGAAAAATTTCAGTTCCAAATGTGTTTTATATTTCTTAGCGCAACCGAGGCACGGTGCAAAAATGTCTGCAAATTCTTCACATAGACGAGAAACACTGTCTGAAGGCACAGTCTCGTTCGCTGATAGGACCTGATTTACTATAGACAAGTTAAACAACTGAAATGAATCGAAACAAAACAAGTTCACTGCAGATGAAGAAAGAAGGACGTAAAATGACACAAGTTTTGTTTGTCCTTTGTATGTTGCAAGAAGGCTGCACTGTCCTAACACAGGAATTTCTTGACCTGAACAGGTAGTTAACGTAACATGTGCGGCACGCAACGGAGGTGTGCCCAGCAGTTTGTGTCTTTATTGATCAGTGAAACTGCAGCTCCGGTATCGAGCTGGAATGGTATCACTTTGCCGTTAATGTCCAAGTCTACAAAAAGTTTATTGTCCTGCTGACAAGAGCGACCGTCTCGTGGAACGTGAACTGACACTGGTACAAAATCACTTGCGACTTGAAGGCAGTTCCGTCGATCTCGACGCACACTATTTGTGGGACGAACAGTCACTGTTAGAGAGAGTGGCACTGGGCGGCGTGGCATGAACTATATGAATTTCCATGGGAGAAGTGTCGCGGGCCTGAGTATCCTTGGTTCGATTTCGGCGCGAAGCAAAGGGCCTAGAATGGTTGTGAGTGTCCGATCTGAGATTTTTCTGGCAAACACTCTGAACATGACCTTTCTTATTACAGTAAAAGCAAATAGCTTGTCGTATCGAGGTAGTCCCAGCGGACTGAATTTCTTTAAGGTATTGTTTGTTTTAATGTAAATAATTTCAGTGTTGTACGTTAGCAAGAGCATTTGAAATTTCTTTAATGTTTGAATATTATTACTATCACTAACGCGTGTAGCTCGGAGGATGCTGTGCGCTCCATGACGTGTTTCTGACGTGAAAGATAGCTTTGTGGGGACCCCCCAGGGGATCCACAACTCTTTTGTGGATACGTGCGTAGCGAGCACGGGACCCCGAGCTGATGTGGCCTTCCTTCCTTTCCGGGCTGCATACCTTCCCTTTCCGCATCCTTCCCCATCCCCCATCTTCGCCCCCCCCCCTCACCTCTGGCTCTTTTCTTCCTTTTCTCCCCCTCTGGGGGAATGGTTTGTGCCTACGTCCGGAGACGGACGCTTGTAAATGTACCACATTCTTCGCCTTCCTTACTTGTAAGTCTTCGTCCTTCCTTTGTCCCTCTCTTTTCCTTACCTCTTCTCTCTACCCTTTTCTCCGCTGCGGCGTTTGAGACCTCTTCTTTCCTTTCCCTTTCCCTTTCTCTTTCTTCCTCCCTGTGCGTGTCTGAAGGCCGACCCACGCACTTCCATGCGTAGCCGGTGACGGGGTAACGCGTAATTCCCCGCCCCGGGTAGACAGGTAGGACACGTACGTACCCCCTGGTAACGGCCAGGCCCAGGGAGGGGTGATTACCCGAGCTGATACCTTCCGAAAGTGCCGATTGGTCCCTCCGTCCGTTTGTCGGGAGGTGTGACCTGAGGTGTGAACAATCACCTAAGGCGGGAGTGCCCTCAGAGAGGGCCCCCACAAGGGAGGAGCGCGCCATCGGAGACGCCGGTAATCATGGGGGATTCTTCCGCAATGGTTTCCTCATCTTCCACTATGTCTGCTCACAAACGTAAGTTCACTGAGTCTCAACCACAGTCAGTTCTTCCATCGTTGCCACAGTTCCTTGTTGTTTCTCGGTCTGACGAAGGTCACGACTTCTCCACAGTCAACCCTTTCATAATTCAGAAAGGTGTCGACGCAATTGCAGGTCCTGTAAAGTCTTGTTCCAGATTACGGAATGGCACCCTGTTGTTAGAAACACACAGTGCCCTCCAGGCACAAAAATTGCTGCGTACCTCACTACTACACACTTTCCCTGTCCGGGTGGAACCGCACCGTACCTTAAATTCCTCGCGTGGAGTTGTCTATACACGCTCCCTCGATGGACTGTCTGACGAAGAAATTCAGCACTACCTGTCAGACCAGGGCGTAACGGCTGTTCATAGGGTTATGAAAAGGGTTGACACGAAGATCATTCCAACCCGCACTGTCTTTTTGACATTTGACAAAGTGCAACTCCCATCGAAAATCAAAGCAGGCTATGAGATAATTTCCGTTCGTCCTTACGTCCCGAACCCTCCGCGTTGCTATCGGTGCCAGCGATTCAATCACACCAGCCAGTCCTGTTCTAATCCGGCCAAATGTGTTACGTGTGGCAGGGATGCCCATGAGGGTGCTTGTCCACCTCCATCCCCTCGCTGCATCAACTGTATGGGTGACCACGCTGCTTCCTCTAGAGATTGCCCAGTTTTTAAGGACGAAAAGCTCATCCAGGAAATAAGAGTGAAGGAAAAGGTGTCGACCTTTGCTGCTCGGAAGTTGTTCGCCAGTCGACAGCCCACCGTGCCTCAGACAGGCAAATACAGCACTGTCCTTGCTTCTCCTCGGCCAACAAAGGAGGCGGCCACGCAGACTTGCGACCTCACCTTTAGTGCCACGGTCGTCCGATCGGCCAGCGCAAAGATCGCCCGTTCAACTTCACCACTTTCGCCTGCCCACTCTTTGGCTCACCCTTCGTCGGGTTCTGCTAAATCTCGAGCCCAAAAGTCAGACACCAAGTCTTCGAAGAAAGAGCATACTCGTGAAGAGTTTTTACGTACGGCAACTTCACCACCATCGGTTCCTCCTTCCTCTAAACCTCATACTTCCAAGAAGGCTACAAAGAAACCCAGTTCCTCTCCTTCTCCGCCAAGGCGTGTCCCATCCACAGCGCCACCTGGCGGAAATCGCCCTCGGCCGTCTTCTGTGTCGCCGAGGCGCACTGCTGGTGGCCGGTCAACCGGCCGATCGCTGGTGGCAGGAGCTGCTCCTGACCAACCTATGGATCAGGATCTTCTGCCTTCGGCCGAATGCCATTCCATGCTGTCGGTCGCAAGCTCTGAGCAGTCGTTGAGTTGACAGCACCCTTGGTCACATTCCTCCATTTTCTGTTCACTCTATGTCCATTATCCACTGGAATATCCGCGGCATTCGAGCCAATCGGGATGAATTGTCGATCCTCTTACGATCCTACTCGCCGGTCATCTTCTGTCTTCAGGAAACAAAGCTGCGTCCTAATGACCGCTTTGTTCTCCCTCATTTTCAGTCTGTCCGATATGACCTCCCCTCTGTGGAAGGCACTCCAGCCCATGGAGGACTCATGATTCTTCTCCATGATACTCTCCATTATCATCCAATCCCCTTAGACAGTTCCTTCCAAGCTGTCGCCGTCCGTCTTTCCCTTTCTGGATACACGTTCTCTCTTTGTACTGTATACATTCCATCGTCCACACCAATGGCACGAGCTGATCTCCTTCATCTTCTTGGTCAGCTTCCACCCCCCTATTTGCTGGTTGGGGACTTCAATGCCCACCACCCGCTTTGGGGATCTCCACATCCTTGTCCACGTGGCTCCCTATTGCTAGACGTCTTCCACCAAGCGGATCTAGTTTGCCTCAACACTGGGGTCCCCACGTTTTTGTCTGCCTCCACGACAAATTTATCTCATTTGGACCTTGCGATCGGTACTGTTCCGCTTGCTCGGCGCTTCGAATGGTTCGCCCTTGATGATACACACTCGAGTGACCACTTTCCATGTGTCCTTAGGCTGCAGCCTCAACTTCCATATATGCGCCCGCGTCGCTGGAAGTTTGCCCAAGCCGATTGGACACTTTTTTCGTCTCTAGCGACATTCGATGACCGTCGCTTTCCCAGCGTCGACGATGAGGTCACACATATTACCGACGTTATTCTTACAGCTGCGGAACGTTCCATTCCACGCACCTCCGAATTGCCCCGGCGCCCCCCAGTTCCTTGGTGGAACGAGGCATGCCGTGACGCAATCCGTGAGCGGCGACGTGCTCTTCGCATTTTCCGTCACCATCCTACTTTAGCAAACTGTATCCGCTATAAGCAACTCCGTGCGCGATGCCGTCGCGTCATCCGCGATAGCAAGAAGGCAAGCTGGCAATTCTTTATTAGCTCCTTTAACACCTTCACTCCCTCCTCGGAAGTTTGGAGTCGGCTTCGACGGTTCTCAGGCGCGCCTAGTTTCTCCCCGGTCTCTGGGCTCACTGTCGCGCATGATACCTTAGTGGACCCCGTCGCAATTTCTAACTCATTGGGTCAGCACTTTGCTGAGATTTCGAGCTCTTCAAATTACCCGCCAGCGTTTCTCCCGAAGAAACGTGCAGCGGAAGTGCGACCTCTTGCTTTCTCCTCTCAAAATCGCGAAAGCTAC
Source organism: Schistocerca nitens (assembly GCF_023898315.1). Classification (NCBI taxonomy): domain Eukaryota; kingdom Metazoa; phylum Arthropoda; class Insecta; order Orthoptera; family Acrididae; genus Schistocerca; species Schistocerca nitens. The sequence goes on along the minus strand of NC_064615.1, from coordinate 1,157,403,064 downwards.
AATACTGTTTTCTCCATGCGGGAACTCCAACATGCCCTCTCTTCTTCTCGCTCCTCCGCCCCTGGATCGGATGGTATCCATGTCCCAATGTTGCTGCATTTATCAACCCATAGTCTGCGTTACCTCCTTCGCCTTTATAATCGAATTTGGACCGACAGTACCTTTCCCAGACGATGGCGGGAAGCTCTCGTCGTTCCCATTCCGAAACCTGGAAAGGACAAACATCTCCCCTCTAGTTATCGCCCCATTTCTCTCACGAGTAGTGTCTGTAAGATTTTGGAGCGTATGGTGAATTACCGTTTAGCTTGGTGGCTGGAATCACGCGATCTTTTAACACCTGCCCAATGCGGATTCCGAAAGCATCGCTCTGCAGTTGACCATCTTGTTGCTCTCTCCACTTATATCATGAACAATTTTCTCCGGAAACGCCAAACGGTAGCGATATTTTTTGATCTGGAGAGAGCATACGATACCTGTTGGAGGACAGGCATCCTCCGCACACTGTTCTCTTGGGGCTTTCGAGGCCGGCTGCCCCTTTTTCTTCGCGAATTTATGGCAGAGCGAACATTTAGGGTGCGGGTGAACACTACTCTCTCCCGTACTTTCTCTCAAGAAAACGGGGTACCCCAGGGCTCCGTGCTGAGTGTTGTACTGTTTGCCATCGCTATAAATCCAATTATGGATTGTCTCCTTCCTGACGTCTCGGGCTCCCTCTTTGTGGACGATTTTGCGATCTACTACAGCTCTCAACGGACCAGCCTTCTTGAACGACGTCTTCAAGGATGTCTCGATCGCCTCCACTCTTGGAGCCTCGAAACCGGCTTCCGTTTTTCTCCCAGTAAGACCGTTTGTATTAATTTTTGGCGACGTAAGGAGTTTCTTCCGCCCTCCTTACATCTAGGTCCTGTCAACCTTCCGTTTTCAGACGTCACTAAATTCTTGGGTCTTATGTTTGATAGAAAACTGTGCTGGTCCTCCCACGTTTCCTATCTTTCGGCTCGCTGTCTGCGAACGCTCAACGCCCTCCGTGTCCTGAATGGTACCTCCTGGGGAGCGGACCGAGTGGTCCTTCTCCGCCTCTATCGCGCCTTAGTGCGCTCGAAATTGGACTATGGAAGCATCGTCTACTCCTCTGCTCGGCCGTCTATTCTTCGGCGTCTCGACTCTATCCACCACCGTGGATTACGTTTAGCGTCTGGAGCTTTTTACACTAGCCCTGTGGAAAGCCTTTATGCTGAGACTGCTGAACCTCCGCTGTCCAATCGGCGAGCGGTCCTTCTGAGCCGTTATGCTAGCCATCTGTCTTCCATGCCTGCTAATCCAGCCCACGACCCTTTTTTCGACGCCTCCTTTGATGTAGGGTATGCAGGCCGCTCCTCCTCCCTACTACCCCCGGGAGTCCGCTTCCGTCAACTGCTCCATTCTCTTTCCTTCCGCTTTCCTAAAACCTTCTTGACAACTTGGGGTACAGCACCGCCTTGGCTTCGTCCCCGGATCTGTCTGCTCCGTGATCTTTGTCAATTTCCCAAGGATGGTACGCCTTCACTTGTTTATCGTCGGGCATTTGCTGCTCTATGTGCACAAATGACAGACGCCACCTTTATTTACACCGACGGCTCGAAAACATCGTTGGGTGTAGGGAGTGCCTATATTGTTGGCGACGCCCCAAATCACTTTCGGCTTCCCGACCAGTGTTCTGTTTATACTGCGGAGCTTTTCGCTGTTCTCCAGGCTGTCCACTACATCCGCCGCCATCAGCGGATACAGTACGTAATCTGCTCAGATTCTCTCAGCTCTCTCCTCAGTCTCCAAGCTCTTTACCCTGTGCACCCTCTGGTCCACCGGATTCAGGACTGTCTGCGCTTGCTCCACCTGGGGGGCGTCTCGGTGGCGTTCCTCTGGCTCCCGGGACACGCTGGTATCTGTGGGAATGAGGCGGCTGATATAGCAGCCAAGGCTGCAGTTTCTCTTCCTCGGCCAGCTATTCAGTCGCTTCCCTTCACCGATCTACGGAGCGGTTTATGTCGCAAAGTTGCTCATTTATGGCATGCGCATTGGTCAACACTTCCCCGCAATAAATTGCGGGAAGTGAAAGCCCTTCCTTGCGCTTGGACCTCTTCCTCCCGAACGAGTCGTCGGGAGGAGGTAATTTTAGCTAGACTCCGGATAGGGCACTGTCGTTTTAGCCATCGGCATCTTTTAAGCGGCGATCCTCCCCCACTCTGTCCCCACTGCTCTCAGCTGTGGACGGTAAGACACCTTTTAATTGAATGCCCCTATTTTAATCCGTTACGCTCCCGTCTACAGCTATCGCCTGATCTATCGTCGATTTTAGCAGATGACACGCGCTCAGCCGACCGCGTTCTCCAGTTTATTAGTGACAGTGAAATGACGTCAGTCATTTGAAGTTTTATCGGGGACCATCAACCCCTCTCTGTAGTGGACTTTTAAGCCTTGTTTCTGCTTTTCGTGTCCAATTTTTTGAGTTTTGTTCCCATTTTTGCTGTTTTCCATTTTCAGTTTTTATTCTTTCCTCAGTCGCGGACCGGGCGCTAATGACCGTAGCAGTTTTGCGCCCTAAACCCAAAATAAAAAAAAAAAAAAAAAAGCTTTGTGGGGGCTTTGCAGAGTAGAGTGAGTGTGTTTACACTTCGTGGCATGCGGTCGCAACTGTAGTGGTTCTAAAGTACTGACAAACTTGTCTGTGCACTGTATTATGTTACTAAATTTAGTACTTTTCAACGGTGTCTCGTGCTGTTTCTCGAGAAATAAAGGATGAATAAACTTTCGGAAACATCCGATTCGCTGTGTTTAGTTTCGTTGAGTGTTGAATTTTAGTTTCTTCCTGATTTTGCTGTTAGTAGTGGTTTAGTATTAATAAGTTTTCTTTCTTAGCAGAGTGCAAAATTCGAGGTAACTAGTATTAGTTTTAAAATCCTTCTACTGCAGTAACTGAACTTAGGTAACATAGTAAAATTTTTACAGATACTGAAAAAAACTAAACGCCTAAGAGTTAAAAGAGTGGACTTTGTCGTAGGTTTGAAAGTAGTGGGTTCCGGTAACAGAGTTGATTAAAATATTTTACTTGGGGGGGGGGGGGGGGGGGGGAGAAACGGCGGGCATTCTAGCGATATGCTCTCCCGGAAACGTAGACTTTGTAGCAGAAATAAATTAATGGGGAAGCAGTAGAGTAAGGTCGGTACTCTTGAGGTGCAGTTACAAAACGCAAAGGAGGAACTAGGTAGGATTAGGGAGGAGAATGGTGTTTGGGTATGGGAGCTGGCAGTTGATAAGAAGGCCGCTAGGAGGAGGAGATATTCAGACAGTTGTATTTCGCCTATCGCCAATAGATTTTGTGAACCGTCGGAGTTTAATGGGAAGGAGCCTCTTGTAGCTGTATGTGTAGGAAATGCGCAGCACACTCAGTAGCTAAGGTCACTAACATAGCTGCAGTTTCAAATAGGAGGTTCTGCTACTAGGGAGCTCACATGGCAGATGTATAGACCAGCAGGAAATGTTGGGGAGTGAGTACCAGGTCACCAGCATTGCGAAACCTAGTGCAGGATTGTCTCAACTGACAGTTAACTTAGGGAAGTTATGAAGAATTTTGTGAAAGATGAGAAGTTGGTGAATCGTGTGAGGGGGTTGGGGATAGTCTTGATAGGGAGGGGGGAGTGTGATTCAGGTGGTGACCTGGAAAAGAATGTCGTTGTTATGCGTGTCAACATGGGGCTCGAGAAGGCACTAATGGTGGAGAGCACGGTTCAGATTGTAGAGGTGCCTGCAGGCCCTATCGATAGATTGGGTTTCCCTAGGCGTGTTCTGCAACTTAGTAGATATGGGAAAGGGAGGTTGGCAAAGCTTATAGGTGACAGTGTAGTGGGTGGTAGTGGGATTGCTCTTGAGAAAACTACTGCAGTAGTTGGTGTTAGAGCTGCACCTGTTTTAGACTGAAGTTAAATGAGGTATCCTCTGCTTAAAGGAAGGCTCTCTGACAAAGAAACTACCTTCGAAGGAGGTCAGTCATCTAAGTAGTGAACGAATTAACATACTTTATGAAAATATAAGAGGTATTAGAGATACAGTGAACTGCTTATAAGTGTGGACTCTGAAATATTGGTACATCGGAGCACCACTTAAATAGTGTGACAATTCAGAGGCTTCCTTTACCAGGATACAGATTAGCTGGCTGTTTTTCAAGGATTTCTTTGCGGAGTGGGGCCGTGGTCATGTATTCTATTTGAGTCCGTAGATGTATCAAAACACTACACTGAAAGGGTATTTGAATGTTGTGCTGGAGTAATTGAATTTAGTGAAACTAAGGTTTTAATTACAGTTATTTATAGGCCCCATTAACTCTGACTTCACAATATTTCTGCTCAATCTAGAGAGGTTTCATGGTCCACTTTATAGGAAGTATCCTCCATGAAATTAGTTCATGTGGTGACTTCGATATGAGTTTTGCGTGTGACTGTGCAAGAAAAAGGTTATTGCGAATCTCCTACATTCGTATGATCTGATGCCACCTGTATTTCTTCCAACCAGGGTGCAGGTGAACAGTAGCACAATCATAGTTAAATACACCGAAGCCGGATACCAGTGTAGGAAAGGAGGACAATTTATTTATTTGATTGATCACACGTGCACTCCCACAAAATAAATCCCTACATCCATTTTGGTGAGATCTGTGAAATGAATGAATGTATGATCGTCTGCTAACTGCAGATTGTGAATGTGCAATATATGATCATCTTTGAGACGGTCCTTTGGTCACCTTTGGTCGAACCAAAGAGATGAAATTTACCTGAGCTTTGAGCTCCTGAAATGTGGCTGGCCAATACAGTAACATGGTGCTCCCCTACCTGGATGGAGGTGCGAGCTGACCTGAAGAACGGCCATGTTTCAGGAGTCGGGCGCTGGATCTTGTGTTGGTAAGACCTGTCTTAGGTGTGCTTTGTAAAGACAAAAGAGTGGAGAGAATGGTATGGATGTGAAATACTTAAGAGTAGCTCGGAAGAATAATTTCTCTATTTCAGGAACTTTTGGGGGGAGAATTAAATGAGAGCCAGGTAATATTAAGGGGATCGCAGTAATCTTCGGAAGTGACCAACAGTCACAATGAAACCACGTGTAGCAATAAGTTGAAATATTTCAGAGTGCTAAAGTTAAGCTGAATTACTGGCGTGTGCACTATAAGTTGGAAATATTTAAGAAATGGCGTATGGAGGACTTGAAATTAGAGACGAGTACTTCCACGTGGTGAGTACTGTGTGAGTCTCAATCTGTGTATGAGACAAAGGATAAAGAGAAGTACTCGTCCGTGGTATCAGTTGAGGACTCGCGTGTGTGACGCGCATGTTCTTAATATTACTTTGCGTGATACGTTTCCGTGTGACGCTTGATTCAAACTCTAATACTCTGAGAGAGAAGCAAGGTGAGTCAGCCGTCTATCCAGCAACGCCACTTGGCTTGCACTGCACAGGGAGACGTGCATATATCCTCCAAGAGTTCGTAGTAGGAAAGAAAAGATACGAAGTGGGGCAGTGTCGTGTGAAACTGGGATGAATACTAATTGAAGTGGGAAAGCTGAAAGTGAAGTGATTCTAACATTGTGACTATTCTTTGTGATGTATTGTATGTTGCCAGTGTGACGTACTTCATGTAATTTATGTATGTGTGGTTTGCATTGGAGTGTAGCAAGATAGGTTCAGAGGCAGTGGGTTATGCATGTTCCTTTTTGTACCGCTCGGTCTGGAGTAAATTTTCGTGATGATGGGTGTGAGAGTCGAAGTGTGAGATATAACAAAAGATCCACCATCCTATCCAGAAAGTGAACTGTAGTGTTAGATAATTACGAGAACATAAGATAATCACCAATGTAAAGCCATGAGAACTGGGCAGAGTTTCTCATGTGTAATTGATGTATAAAATGTAATGGTGTGTTTAGGTTATCTCTGAATCATAATAGAATTTATCGGAATAAAAAAGATAGTGAAAAGAAAAAGACTTGTGGCCTAGTTCTTCGAATAGTGTGTAGTCATGACATCCAGAATTTGTGTGTGCGCCATTCATGTTCAGTGCGATGGCCACGTGTTGATCAAAGCCGATGGGTAAGAAAGAAAATGTGGCATTGCTAGAGCGTAGTGAACAATCATAATTGTGTATATTACCAATAGTCAGATGTGCGTTATCAGTTTCCGTTGAGTAAATAATTTGTAGCTTAATTGTGGGTACTAGAGCTCATAATCAGTCATTGATGATACTCGATAAATAAAAATAAATCCACTCGCTTGGCAGACCACTCATCTTGTAGGCCTGACTGCTTGATGCCACAGTATGAGCAAGGCATGTGGGTGCCTCTCAATAGATATTTTTATTTATTCTTTATTACTAGATACGCGTTCTATCAATAAAATGCTGAATGGCCTTTCAGACCACTATGCACAAATTTTTGTACTCAGACAAATGTTTTATATAATTACGAACTACACAGAAAAAGTAATCTGACGATAGAAGAATATTTTAAATCTCATTAAGGAATACGAGTGACAGGACAGATACAATGTTTCCCTTCATCTATATGGCTACTCTGCAATTCACACTTCAGTGCCTGGCAGAGGGTTCATCGAACCATTTTCACACTAATTCTCTACCATTCCACTCTCGAATGGCGCGAGGGAAAAAGGAACACCAAAATCTTTCCGTTAGAGTTCTGATTTCTCTTATTTTATTATAATGATAATTTCTTCCTACGTAGGTGGGTGTCAACAAAATTTTTACGTATTCGGAAGAGAAAGTTTTTGATAAAAATTTCATAAATAGATCTCGCCACAAAGAAAACCGACTTTGTTTCGTGACTGCCACCCCCAACTCGCGTGTCATATCAGTGATACTCTCGCGCCTATTGCGCGATATCACGAAACGAGCTGCCGTTCTTTGCACTTTCTCGATTTCCTCCGTCAATCCTATCTGGTAAGGATCCCATACCGCGCAGCAATATTCCAACAGAGGACGGACAAGGGTAATGTAGGCTTTCTCTTTAGTGGGTTTGTCGCATCTTCCAAGTGTTCTGCCAACAAAGCGCAGTCTTTGTTTCGCCTTCCCCACAATATTATCTACGTGGTCTTTCCAATTTAAACTGCTTGTAATTGTAATTTCTAGGTATTTGGTCGATTTGACAGCCTTTAGATTTGTGCGATTTATCGTATATCCAAAATTTATCGGGTTTCTTTTAGTACCCATGTGGATGAACTCGCACTTTTTTTTGTTAAGTGCTAATTTCCACTTTTCACACCATACAGAAATTCTCTCTAGATACTTTTGTAATTGGAATTGATCGTCTGATGATTTTACTAGACGGTAAATTACAGCGTCATCTGCAAACAATGTAAAAGGGTTGCTCAGATTATCACCTAGATCATTTATATAAACCAGGAATAGCAGAGGGCCTATGTCACTACCTTGCGGAAAGCCAGATATCACTTCTGTTCTACTCGATGATATACCGTCAATCACTACGAACTGTGACCTCTCTGAGAGGAAATCACGAATCCACTCACACAACTGAGACTATACTTCATATGCACGCAATTTGATTAATAGTCGCTTGTGAGGAACAGTATCAAAAGTGTTGGTTATTTATCAATAAGTCATTTTCTTCAAGGTGATTCATAATGTTCGGTACAATATATGCTCCAAAATTCTACTGCAAGTTGGTCACTGATATGGGTCTGTAATTCATAGGCTACTCCTATTTCCTTTTTTGAATATTGGTGTGAGCTGTGCTACTTTCCAGTCTTTAGGAACAGACCTTTCGTCAAGTGAGCGGTTGTATATGATTGCTAAGAAAAGCGCTACTGTGCCTGCATACTCTGAAAGAAACATGATTGGTATACCATCTGGACCGGAAGACTTGCCTTTCTTAAGCGATTTGAGTTGTTTCGCAACATCTAAGATATCAACTTTTGTGTCACTCATGCTAACAGCTGTTCTGGTTTCGAATTTTGGAATATTTATTTCGTCTTCGTTCGTGAAGGAATTACAGAAAACTGTATTTAGTAACTCCGCTTTAGTGGCACCAACATCGGTAACATTTCCATTGCTATCGCGCAGTGACGGTATGGATTGTTTTTTGCCACTTACGCACTTTACATATGACCAGAATCTCTTGGGGTTTATACCATATTTTGAGACAATTTCATTGCGGAAACTATTAAAAGCATCTCGCATTGACGTCCGTACTAAATTTCGAGCTTCCGTGAAACTTTGCCAGTCTTGGGGATTTTGCGTTCTCCTGAATTTGGCATGCTTTTTTCGTTGCTTCAGCAACAGAGTTCCGACGTGTTTTGTGTACCATGGTGCATCAGTCCGGTCTCTTATTAACTTCTGCGCTGTGAATATATCTATTGCTGTCGACACTGTATCTTTGAATTTCTAGTCTATACTTACATAAGTCGTCAAGCGAATTTTTATCCGCTCTTCTAAATAGATATATGTTGCGTTTATTTTTAGTAGTTTCGGTTGATATGGTTTTGAGCCTCGCTACAATGACCTTGTGTTCACTAATCCCTGTATCCGACATGACCTCTTAGCCACAAGTAATCCTGATCTAACAGAGAGCGTCAAGTGTGCTTCCGCAACCATTTACAATCCGTGTGGGTTCATGAACTAATTGTTCAAAGTAATTCTCAGAGAAAGCATTTAGTATAATTTTAGATGATGTTTTCTGTCTACCATCGGCTCTGAACATGTATTTTCGCCAACACATTTATCATTCTCTTTGAATGTTTCTTTCCAGTAGAACGTTCAAAACTGGTTACTAGCAGTAAAAGGCAGCCTGAGTGGCTGACTAGTGGGATAAGAATATGATACAGAACAAAGAGGGAATTACATCAAAATGTAATAAGTAGATCATGCAGAACAAAGAGGGAATTACATCAAAATGTAATAAGTAGTCGGAATCGAGCCCATTACAAACAATACTGTAGGTGCTTAAAAATGTTGTCAGGAAGGCAAAGAGTACGAGGTACGCAAAAAGAATAGCTAATTCAAAGGGAAAAATTAAAACAATACGGTCAGTCGTGAAGGAAGCGTGTGGTCAGCAGCATAAAGTGGAGGATATGAAGTCAGTACGTAGTAAAAATGATTTTATTACTGATAAGTCAGGTATAGCTACAGTATTTACCAGTCAGTTTCTGAACATAGTTGACGAATTAAATAAAAACTTAATTTCCACAGAGAATCATACAAATATTTTGGAAAATGGCTTTCCGAGACTGATATCTGAAATACTCCTCCGTGATACTGACGATGGGGATACTGAGTCAATAATTAAGTCACTGAAGACTAAGGACTTTAATGGGTATGACGGAGTATCTAGCAGAATACCGAAGTATTGTGCTGCACACGCTAGCCTTGTACTTAGCCATATTTGTAATTTTTTCTTTAGGAATGGCCAGTTGCCTGAACGATTAAAGTACTCAGTAGTAAGGCCGCCTTATAAAAAGGGAGGAAGAGATAATGTAGGACAATCTTAGACCTATTTATATGCCACTAGTGTTCGCTGAAGTTATTGAAAAGGCTGTGTGTATAAAGATAATTCATCATTTCTTTTCACATAATTTGCTGCCAAATGTTGAGTTTGGGGCTAGAAGTGGTTCAACAACTGTGAATGCTATATTCTCTTTTATTTGCGAGGTACTGGATGGATTAAACAAACTGGGGGAGTGGCTCACAATAGCGTCACATCTTACTTTGAGCAGACAGCAACAGGTCATTCTCCACAGTACTGAGAATGGTTGTGATGTGGGGTCCGAGAGGGGCATGGCTAAATGTGGGGTGCCCCAGGGATCAGTGATGCGGCACTCCTGTTCCTCATTTCTATAAATGATGCACCTTCTAAAATATTTCTGTTTGCTGATGACACAACTTGGTAGTAACGGATGTTGTGGGCAACGTAGGCACTTTTTCAAATAGTACAGTTCGAGATAAAAGTTCAAGGTTTGTAGAAGACTCATTATTACACTTTCTAACACACAATTCAACAAATCTCGACGTCCTAATTACACAGTGAGAAAGAACTGTCGTGCATCTTGCTCAATGATTTAATGCTGCCTTTCTTACTATCAGAACAGTATCTGGAGTAAGTGATAGTTCGGCACTCACAGTAGTCTACTTCAGTTACTTTCACTCACGATGTATGGTATTATATTTTGGGATAACTTTTCCCATTCTCAAAGGGTATTTTTTGGCTCAGAAACGGGCGGTTCGGACAAAAAGTGGTTCAAGTTCGCGAACTTCTTGCCGACTCCTTTTCATTATGTTGGATATTCTGACACTGGTGTCTCAGTATACACTGAAGAGCCGAAATACTTTGACCAATTCCCACCGCGACGCTGGATGTCGCCTAATGCCGTTGTGGGCATGTGAAGTGGTAACAAAAGTACCTAAGGGGAACGGACGCGAAGGGAGGTGACGCTAGCCAAGATACGGGCAGCAAATAGGGAAATCCATTGAGTTAAGTGACAAACGTCAGATTATCATTACACAAAGGCTGTGAACGAGTGTTTGGAAAATGGCGAAGCTGGTCGAATGTTGAGGTGCTACTGTAGTGAACATCTACGGAACGAGGTAGGACAGTGAAGCTACCAGTAGGCACTAAATGATTGGACGTCCACGACACTTCATAGGACGTGGGTTTCGGAGGCTTGTGTTCTCTGTAAAGTAGATAGAGGGTGACCTGTGGCATCTCTGTCGGAAGACCAGAGTGCTGGTGCACGCACAAGTGTTTCGGAGCACACTGTTCATCGTTGAACACAGCGCACCGCAGCAGACCACCCTGCGTGATCATATGTTAACCCAATGACATTGTCAATTACGACTGCAGTTGGCATGGGACAATCGGGATTCGACCGTCGGAAATGGAACCTGTCGGCTCTTCTGGTGAATCGTATATGCGCTACACTACGTCGATGGTCGCTTCCACAAACACCGTCATCGAGGTGAATGGCAACTCGAAATGCGCGGCGCGGACACCGGTGGGAGCAGTATTATGCTATGGAAGACATTCTCCAGCGCTTGCATGGGTCCTGTGGTAGTAACCGAAGACACGCTGACAGCTGCGAACAACCTGCATCCCTTCATGCTTAACGTCATCCCCGACGGCGATGCAATCTTTGTATAACTGTCCGTCTCAGAAGCAGAACCGTGCTGCAGTGTTTTGAGAAGCATTATAACGAATTTACGTTGATGTCTCGGTGATCAAATTCGCCTGATGTATTCCTATGGAACGCATCTGGGTCGCTATCGGGTGCCATCACAGCGTACGCAAATCAGTGGCCCGTTATTCACGCGAATTACATGGCCTGTGCTTAGATATCCAATGCCACACACCTCCACCAACCTACCAACAAACTGTCGGATCTCTGATACGCACAATCAGTGATTTATTGCAAAGACGGACAGACAAGCTATTAAGCAGGTGGTCATAATGTTTCGGCTCACTAATTATATTCCTAAATGTCGTTTCTTGTTAACAGTATCAACCTACTCCCAAGAGCTAGCAGATTTCATTCAAGTAATACTAGCAGAAATTCAATCTTCATTTGAATCGCAACTCCTTGATCTTGTGCAGAAAGGCGTACAATATTCTGCTACATCCATTTTGAAAACGCTATCTCAAGAATTCGAAATCGTAGCAGTAATCCACGCTCTTTCAAATTTAAACTTAAGAGCTTCCTAATGGGTCACTACTCCTGTTCTATCGAGGACGTCCTTGAAAAGTTAATTCTATGTTACATTGTTGACTGTGTTTATATCAACTTACAGCTTACCGTCTTTTCAGAAATAATATTTATTTTGTGTCATCTATTTCCTTTGTAATTTCATATACTGAAGCGTTTCATGAGCATGGAGATTCGCTTCTAAGTTTCGTCCTGTCGAAGTACACTTCTAGAAACTATAAAATAAATAAAAATAAAATGGAATAAAATATTAATGATTAATTATTCTGTATGTATGATGATTGGTTGTAATTGGTATTTGCTTATCTGGAACGTGGACGTTTAATTATTCGGTATCAGACGCTTGACAATGGCTATTTGGAAAAGGCAATGTAACTCGTAGTTGACCGTGAAAGAAAACTGAAATAATCGGACTTCGTAATTAAATCGTTTCCAAAGACTGCTGCGGTAGGTACGGACTCATGATCTAATCTCAATATTACAATGATTTGCCAGCCATGCCAATACGTCGTACAGAGGTGATTGTCTACTAAACATAAAAAGTTACACAGTTAGTTAAATCAGATATATTCAATGAAATAGCCTACAGTTGATAATCCTACTTACTTTTATAAATATAAATTCATTACAGAATCGAGTGCCTAGTGTGGTTGCAACTCGCAGTATTCTTCTATAACATGAAAATATGGCGGTGTGCCAGACAATAAAATAAAATACGTGCTTCTCGCACCACTTCTACCTGAGCTCTCTCTTCGCTTAATCAAACATAAGAGTAACGTAATTATTCTTTTGTCTTTATCAGCGACACAGCGCTGCAGTTGTGTGCCATAGGCTTTATTTATTAGTCACTGATTATTTATTTAATTAATATTTCGCGTTTCCGCGGAAACTCACGCTCGGCATGCAAATGTGCCTTTATAAAACCATAGATAGATAGACAGACTTTTCTCTAGCCTACCATAAGGTGTGCAGAAGGAATGACTGCCACCATGTCCAGCCCATCTAATGGAGAGAGAGAATAACATAACAGAATACATATTACTCTTCTGACAGTTGATGCAACCTATACGGAAATTTACAAATCCTTTGATATATCACAGAGGTCGATAGGGTTAATACTCAACGACGATGAAATTAATCCTCGATTAAGCCACATGAAACTAATTTTCCCCTGCAGTCGAATATCATCGTAGGCTTGCCTAACCAGAGGAGATATTCCTACGAGGGCAGTTCAATAAGTAATGCACCACTTTTTTTTTCTCGGCCAATTTTAGTTGAAAAAACCGGAAATTTCTTGTGGAATATTTTCAAACATTCCCGCTTCGTCTCGTATAGTTTCATTGACTTCAGACAGGTGGCAGCGTTGTACAGAGCTGTTAAAATGGGGTCTGTAACGGATGTGCGTTGCAAACAACAGGCAGTGATCGAGTTTGTTTTGGCGGAAAACCAGGGCATCTCAGATATTCATAGGCGCTTGCAGAATGTCTACGGTGATCTGGCAGTGGACAAAAGCACGGTGAGTAGTTGGGCAAAGCGTGTGTTATCATCGCCGCAAGGTCAAGCAAGACTGTCTGATCTCCGGCGTGCGGGCCAGCCGTGCACAGCTGTGACTCCTGCAATGGCGGAGTGTGCGAACACACTCGTTCGAGATGATCGACGGATCACCATCAAACAACTCAGTGCTCAACTTGACATCTCTGTTGGTAGTGCTGTCACAATTGTTTACCAGTTGGGATATTCAAAGGTTTGTTCCCGCTGGGTCCCTCGTTGTCTAACCGAACACCATAAAGAGCAAAGGAGAACCATCTGTGCGGAATTGCTTGCTCGTCATGTGGTTGAGGGTGACAATTTCTTGTCAAAGATTGTTACAGGGGATGAAACATGGGTTCATCACTTCGAACCTGAAACAAAACGGCAATCAATGGAGTGGCGCCACACCCACTCCCCTACCAAGAAAAAGTTTAAAGCCATACCCTCAGCCGGTAAAGTCATGGTTACAGTCTTCTGGGACGCTGAAGGGGTTATTCTGTTCGATGTCCTTCCCCATGGTCAAACGATCAACTCTGAAGTGTATTGTACTACTCTTCAGAAATTGAAGAAACGACTTCAGCGTGTTCGTAGGCACAAAAATCTGAACGAACTTCTCCTTCTTCATGACAACGCAAGACCTCACACAAGTCTTCGCACCCGAGAGGAGCTCACAACACTTCAGTGGGCTGTTCTTCCTCATGCACCCTACAGCCCCGATCTCGCACCGTCGGATTTCCATATGTTTGGCCCAATGAAGGACGCAATCCGTGGGACGCACTACGCGGATGATGAAGAAGTTATTGATGCAGTACGACGTTGGCTCCGATATCGACCAGTGGAATGGTACTGTGCAGGCATACAGGCCCTCATTTCAAGGTGGCGTAAGGCCGTAGCATTGAATGGAGATTACGTTGAAAAATAGTGTTGTGTAGCTAAAAGATTGGGGAATAACCTGGTGTATTTCAATGCTGAATAAAACAACCACTGTTTCAGAAAAAAAATGTGTTGCATTATTTATTGAACTGCCCTTGTAATAACTTGAAATATGGTTAACAGCCACAAAGGCTGTTCGGGCCGTTATTTTCAATTAGAGACCACGGCTACTTCTTGGCGGATGGACAGCATTCTGTCCCCTTTCGACGAGTGCCCGCCACCGCAGGGAACCCATGCAGCCCAGAACAAATCTTGAGCGTCACTTCGGTTGGTTTGGACACGGGTACTTCTTTCTGCCGGTGGGTGCTTAGTGTGTTGCGATACAAAACTGACGGGAGAGGCCCCGTCTTCCTCAGTTGCTTCCAGTGGTTAATTGGAGCAGTCCGTGGAGTTCAGTAGCACAGAAGCTGCCCAGTTTTGTACGTCTTCGAGCTTGCCTACTGTTCTCAGTAGCAGCCGTGGACCTTAAAACACCGGTTCCAAATATTTCGCATTAAAGGTAACGCAGCCTCGATTATTTGTGATGCGTACTATCACAAAAATGCTTAAGAATTACGACGATCCAGGGAAATGAACAGCTCCTCTATAAAAATCAACATGGATTCCGCAAACAGAGATGCTATGAAACTCTGCTCGCTCTGTTCCTCCACGAGATCCACAGCGCAGTGGACAACGGCGCTCAGGTTGATGCAGTGTTCCTTGATTTGAGTAAGGCATTTCACACCGTCCTGCATTGCCGTTAAATGAAAAGAAATACGAGGTTATGGAGTATCGGAGCAGACCTGCGATTGGATTCAAGACTTTCTTGCAGATACAACACAACACGTCGCTCCTAATGGAACTAAATCGACAGATGTAAAAATAAAATCTGGAGTACCACAGGGAAGTGTGATACAACCTTTGTTGTTCATAATATAAATAAATGCTCTAGCAGAGAGCGTCGGATGTTCTTTAAGGCTAGTCGCAGATGATGCAGTTCTTTAGGCCGAAGTAGCAACGCCAGAAGACAGTAAGAATTTGCAGAACGACCTGCAGAGAATTGATGAATGGTGCAGAAGGTGGCAGTTGGCCCTGTTAGTGTAACATATTGCGCATACATACGAAAACAAATCCACTACTGTACAGCTGCACTGTTGATGACAAAAAGCTGGAGACAGCGTCTGCAGTAAAATATCTAGGCGTAACTATCCAGAGCGATCATAAGTGGAATGACCATACAAAACAGTTAGTGCGAAAAGCAGACACACGACTAAGATTCGTCGGAAGACTCTTCAGGAAATGTAAGTTACCCTTGAAGGAAGTGGCTTATAAGCCGCTTGTTCGCCCGATTCTTGAGTATTGGTCATCTATTTGAGATCCCTATCAGGTAAGATAGAGGAGATAAAGAGGATCCAAAGAAGAGTGAGGAGTTCCATCACGGGATCGTTCAGCTGGCGAGAGAGCGTTACAGGGATGATAAACTCCACTGGCAAATGTTACGAGAAATACGTTAGTAGTAGAGCAAGGTATGTGTCACCCCACTTTCCATTGTTGCCAAATTTATTCAAGATGACGTTGCTGACATCATCCAAGATGGCTGCCTTTGGCAGGAAGATTGGTCAATTGAGCTATGTCCACTAACCTAACCCCCAGAAAAAATGGCGGGTATTTTGAATTCTGGCGGGAATGTAGGTCAACTGGGCTATGACCACTAACCTAACCCTCAAGAAAAAATTGGTGCCAAATTCAAATTCCAACACAATAATGCATGGAAAACCGTACTTGTCTTTCTTATTATTATTCTTTATTATTGATTATCATTTATTATTTTATATTGTTACTTATGCCATGCTCATGTGTATACAGTCCAACTGTGTTAGTTCATACCACTGCAACCAGAGAGCGCCGCCGTGACGTCATTCAAGATGGCGGCTTTTGGCGGAAAGATAGGTCAGTTCGGCTATGACCACTAACCTAAGCCTCCAGAAAAAATGGCCATAAATTTGAATTTGCCAGCTAGGCAGCGACCAGCCCCCAGCTACCAGCATCCCAGAGCCCGCCTTACCACTCGCCTTAAGTAATCTTGTTTTGGCGAGCACTTAACGCTGCACAGGATGGAACCTGTCTGTGGCTACATCACAATGGTCGGCCGTTCGATCCAGCATGCGGTGGTCAGGGAATGCACGCTCTAACTTTTGGCAGCAAAGTTGTTTTTCTGGACAGGTTTGAACAGGTGCATATTCACGTCAGACACCCACTGATTGATCCACGTTCCACCACGTGTCTCAGTTGCGGACGAAAGAACACCTTTCGCGCTAAAGTTTTTTTCGGGACACTGGATTCTTCCCTGACATCACCCAATGGCCCGAGATGTTTGCTACAAAGTTCTATCACGTGACCAGCTAAAAGCAATTCTTTATTATTATTCATTATCATTCATTATCATTCATTATTTTTATTACTATGCCACCGAGAACGCCGTGCTACATTTTGGCGCTAAAGTTTGCTCAACGGTTGAATGAGCCATGACTACAAGAGCACGTTTTGTCGGCACGAGACCCCTCGCTAAGCTAGCTGACTCTCCCTCTCCCTCCCACTCCCTCTCGCGCGCGCACATTGAAACCTGACCCGCGCCCGGCGGACTTCAGACGGCTTACATCACACACCCTTGATCGCCCCCTCCATACACGCAACGAACATAGTCTTCTGTAAATATGCTAACACCTACATCGCGCATCTAACCTATTAATTACCTAGGTACTTAATTCAATTTCAATTTTAATCATATTAAGTAATTCAATTTACAGTTTCATATGCGTAATCAAAGGTGTTAAACTAACTACTTTCAAATACTTTTGGAGGGCCACACTGCCACCTCTTCCTACGAACCCTCGCCGAGTTTGAATTCTGTCAGTAAAGAAACGTCGCTTGCACTTTCCTTGCCAACGTACGAAAATTGCGCTTGAAGAAAGGACACTTGTACTAAACTCATCCACCTGACCACCACATCCTCGTAGGATCAGGCACCAAGTGCCAGTAAGAAAACGTCACTAACATCTTCGCTACCAACGTAAGGAAATTGCTGAAAACGACGCGTACCACCACCACTTCATAGGGGTGGTTGTTGTTGTTGTTGTTGTTGTTGTTGTTGTTGTTATCTTCAGTCCTGAGGCTGGTTTGATGCAGCTCTCCATGCTACTCTATCCTGCGCAAGCCTCTTCATCTCCCAGTACCTACTGCAACCTACATCCTTCTGAATCTGATCGGTGTATTCATCTCTTGGCCTCCCTCTACGATTTTTACCCTCCACGCTGCCCTCCAATACTAAATTGGTGATCCCTTGGTGCCTCAGAACATGTCCTACCAACCGATCCCTTCTTCTAGTCAAGTTATGCCACAAACGTCTCTTCTCCCCAATCCTGTTCAACACCTCATTAGTTACGTGATCTACCCATCTAATCTTCAGCATTCTTCTGTAGCACCACATTTCGAAAGCTTCTATTCTCTTGTCTAACCTATTTATCGTCCATGTTTCACTTCCATACATGGCTACACTCCATACAAATGCTTTGAGAAACGACTTCCTCACACTTAAATCAATACTCGATGTTAACTTGCCATTGCCAGTCTACATTTGATATCCTCTCTACTTCGACCATCATCAGTTATTATGCTACCCAAATAGCAAAACTCATTTACTACTTCAAGTGTCTCATTTCCTAATCTAATACCCTCAACATCACCCGACTTAATTCGACTGCATTCCATTATCGTTTTGCTTTTGTTGATGTTCATCTTATATCCTCCCTTCAAGACACTATCCATTCCCTTCAACTGCTCTTCAAAGTTCTTTTCTGTCTCTGACAGAATTACAATGCCATCGGCGAACCTCAAAGTTTTTATTTCTTCTCTATGAATTTTAATACCTACTCCGAATTTTTCTTTTGTTTCCTTTACTGCTTGCTCAATATACAGATTGAATAACATCGTGGAAAGGCTACAACCGTGTCTCACTCCCTTCCCAACCACTGCTTCTCCTTAATTTATTTTCTAAGATAAGTCGTAGGGTCAGTATTTCCTCACGTGTTCCAACATTTCTACGGAATCCAAACTGATCTTCCCCGAGGTCAGCTTCTACCAGTTTTTCCATTCGTCTGTAAAGAATTCGCGTTATTATTTTCCAGCCGTAACTTATTAAACTGATAGTTTGGTAATTTTCACATCTATCAACACCTGCTCTATTTGGGATTGGAATTATTATATTCTTCTTGAGGTCTGATGGTATTTCGCCTGTCTCATACATCTTGCTCACGAGATGGTAGAGTTTTGTCAGGACTGGCTCTCCCAAGACTGTCAGTAGTTCTAATGGAATGTTGACAACTCCCGGGGCCTTGTTTCGACTCAGGTCTTTCAGTGCTCTGTCAAACTCTTCACGCAGTATCATATCTCCCATTTCATCTACACCTTCATCTACATCCTCTTCCATTTCCATAATACTGTCCTCGAGTACATCGCCCTTGTATAGACCCGCTATATACTCCTTCCACCTTCTGCGGTGGTCTCGCGGTTCTAGGCGCGCAGTCCGGAAACGCGCGACTGCTACGGTCGCAGGTTCGAATCCTGCCTCGGGCATGGATGTGTGTGATGTCCTTAGGTTAGTTAGGTTTAAGTAGTTCTCAGTTCTAGGGGACTGATGGCCACAGCTGTTGAGTCCCATAGTGCTCAGAGCCATTTGCACCATTTCTGCTTTCCCTTCTTTGCTTGGAACTGAGTTTCCATCTGAACTCTTGATATTCATACAAGTGGTTCTCTTTTCTCGAAACATCTCTTTAATTTTCCTGTAGGCAGTATCTATCTCACCCCTAGTGAGATAAGCCTCTACATCCTTACATTTGTCCTCTAGCCATCCCTGCTTAGCCATTTTGCACTTCCTGTCGATGTCGTTTGTATTCCTTTTTGCCAGCTTCATTTACTGCATTTTTTTTCTCCTTTCATCAATTAAATTCAATATATCTTCTGTTACCCAAGGATTTCTACTAGCCCTCGTCTTTTTACCTACTTAATCCTCTGCTGCCTTCACTATTTCACCCCTCAAAGCTACCCATTCTTCTACTGTATTGCTTTCCCCCATTCCTTTCAATTGTTCCCTTATGCGCTCCCTAAAACTCTGTACAACCTCTGGTTCTTTCAGTTTATCCGGGTCCCATCTCCTTAAATTCCCACCTTTTTGCAGTTTCTTCAGTTCATAACCAATAGATTGTGGTCAGAGTCCACATCTGCCCCTGGAAATGTCTTACAATTTAAAACCTGGTTCCTAAATCTCGGTCTTACCACTATATAATCTATCTGATACCTTTTAGTATCTCCAGAGTTCTTCCATGTATACAACCTTCTTTTATGATTCTTGAACCAAGTATTAGCTATGATTAAGTTTTGCTCTGTGCAAAATTCTACCAGGCGGCTTCCTCTTTCGTTTCTTAGCCCCAATCCATATTCATCTACTATGTTCCCTTCTCTCCCTTTTCCTACTGACGAATTCCAGTCACCCATGACTATTAAATTTTCGTCTCCCTTCACTACCTGAATAATTTCTTTTATTTCATCATACATTTGTTCAATTTCTTCGTCATCTGCAGAGCTAGTTGGCATATAACCTTGTACTACTGTAGTAGGCGTGGGCTTCGTGTCTATCTTGGCCAAAATAATGCCGTCACTATGCTGTTTGTAGTAGTTTACCCGCATTCCTATTTTTTTATTCATTATTAAGCCTACTCCTGCATTACCCCTATTTGACTTTGTATTTATAATCCTGTATTCGCCTGAACAAAAGTCTCGTTCCTCCTGCCGCCGAACGTCACTAATTCCCACTATAACTTTATCCTATTTATTTCCCTGTTTAAATTTTCTAACCTACCTGCCCGGTTAAGGGATCTGATATTCCACGCTCCAATCCGTAGAACGCCAGTATTCTTTCTCCTGATAACGACGTCCTCCTGAGCAGTCCCCGCCCGGAGATCCGAATGGGGGACTATTTTAGCTCCGGAATATTTTACCCAAGAGGACGCCACCATCATTAACCATATAGTAAAGCTGCATGCCCTCGCGAAAAATTACGGCTGTAGTTTCCCCTTGCTTTCAGCCGTTCGCAGTACCAGCAAAGCAAGGCCGTTTTGGTTAGTGTTACAAGGCAAGGCCAGGTCAGTCAACCATCCAGATTGTTGCCGCTGCAACTACTGAAAAGGCTGCTGCCCCTCTTCAGGAACCACGTGTTTGTCTGGCCTCTCAACAGATACCCCTCCGTTGTGGTTGCACCTACGGTACGGCCATCTGTATCGCTGAGGTACGCAAGCCTCCCCACCAACGGCAAGGTCCACGGTTCATGTGGGGGACTTCCTAGGGGAGCGGGTGATAAAAGGACACAGCTTTCTCTAGGGTGATGGAAGGAGGAGTGAGTGTACTTTATTTCTTTGGGAGCAATTTATTTAGGGATGGAGTATATGTATCACAGAACACACGCTTTGACATGCCCCCACAGCATACAGACCTCCAAACTACTCCTACATAACACATGTATAATGCTCTACAGACACGCTTGCTAATTGTAAACCATCAGATAATTCACTGAACAGCCTACAGACATTTGAAGCACACCTAAATAATTCAAAACATTCACGCCCATAGAACGGAACAAATCTTAATTTCTCTAAATAATAATCCATCTAAAATATCCTCCTCCCTAATTGTCAACTTTTCAAAAGCGTACACATCTTTATTTAAACAGCTAGAGATAGACAGCACCACCAACCTCTGTATTCACCACTCAGTCCACGGTCCAGCTGACTTAGTACACAGGACTCCCCCCTCCTGACATCAGAATATGTGTATAGTTTCACATATCTTTTTGAAACTTCTGCACCTCATAGGTTTCGATGTGTAAGGTTGACCTAAGGCAGGTTCTGAACCCCAGTAGTGCACTACACTTGGCAATGCAACCACACCCATCAAGATATTGATTCCAATCCAGGCCTGCAATTGCTCTACAGATAAATTTGTCCAGTTATTTGTTGACTCACTCACAGCCTGACCAGATTGCCCTTTTTGCGCAAAAACGACTCTGACTGCAATGTGCTGCTCGGGGAACTAAGGAAGGACAGCACTCTATTTATTTCGAGCATGCACTCTATTTATTTAGGCATGAAGTAAATTTGTCACAAAACACCCGCACTGATGTGACTGTGGTCATCTGACACAGCCCACAAACACGTAAACAACTCCTGATATCACCACACAATAGCAAACTGCTCTTATATAATGCAGTATACAATATCCGCGGAGTAGCTCTGTACTCTAACTCTCCTAATAACTGTGCAGAGAGGAGACCCCCCAAGAGGGATCATTGCCTATAAAATTTTATTAATTTTTTTTTTCCATTCATAATGTACGGCCGTAGCCGGCTTGGTCATACTGTGGTGGAAGGTTGCTGCCAGAAGACCGTGGTTGACCGAGGAGCATGTGGCAGGTCGGTTGCGCTGACGAGGGTACGCTACTAGCAAGGCGCGTTGGCGGAATCGACCCTCCAATCAGAGACTAGTTGCGTATCACGTGGGGACGCGTCCGGGAGCGACGAGGGCGGCTCGGAAACAGCTCCGCCGTCTTAGCTTCGGACCTCGGCCCCGAGTAGTCGCTCCTCTAGCCTCTGCCTCTCTCCTCAAACCACCTGACGAACAGACAACCCCTCTTGGGGCTGCTCAGCCCTACGTAGGCACCCGTGTACCGTCTTTACATGAGTAAATAGGGTCCATTCGAACTTAATTACTTTTAATTATTGCAACGCCCACAATTTTCCGCTCCTGACGTCTATCCTGACGAACAAGTGGAGTCAGAAGTGGGATGCGACCCACCTCACTGTTGTAAAATAAACTCGTGAGTTGAGTTTGAGTAGCACAAAGGGGTCGAGGCTGAGCAAGTAAATAAAACTATACCGAACGTGGCGAGGCTACAGCGCGCCATTCGCGTGCCACCCGGTCGCCTGCGTTCCCGCAGCGCGACGCAGTTCGCCTCCAGACGCGAGCCGAGGATGGTCCGAGATGCAGTCACGCTCGCCGCCGCCGCCGCCGCCGCCGTCGCTGTCCGTGCCGCCGCCCGCCGCCTGCCGCCCCCGCGCGTGATCGACGCGCCTGCCGCCGCTCGTCGACACCGCCGCCGTACGTCGTCTGCACGCCGGAAAATAATGTAAGTCGCTAGCGACGCTACGGTGGTGTAGATGCCCACACTATTGTAACATGCCGACCACCAGACAGCAATTGGAGGCAGGAGCTACTGGACAGGATAAAGATTCCCTCTCGGCGCTGCAGACCTAGATAAATCAATTAATTTTAACTAACGCATAGCTTAAGCTACAGATAGGTGATCGTCAAATAGCTTCTCCGCAATCTAATGTTGCTAAGCAAGTGCTAGTGGAGGAACAGCCGAAGCAGGTGATTCCAGCACTCACTAGTGCAGAATCACTTGTGGCAGTAGCCACCTCCACTTTGGTGCAGAGCTTTCGTGCAGTAGCGTTTATTCCGGCGTTCGCTGGAAAGCCACACGAGAATATTCAAACGATTGTCCAGAGTATCCAGGACATCGGAAAGCTTTGCGGTTGGCGAGATGAGTTTCTCTTAAATGTGATGAAAGTGACTCACCGGCGAATCGCGGAACTATGTGCAGTCGGTCGAGAGCTTGAAAAAATGCCCCTACCTTCCAGTCCCTTGCAATAGGGTTGATTGAAAGGTATACAAACAAACGTGGTACTAGTTACTATCGCGACTTGTATTCCACCCTTAAGCAAAAAACTAGTGAGGATTTAGAAGCATTCGCGGACAGGATTAGAAGCATCGCATGCCACAGATACGCACTAAGTGCCAATCCTGCTCGCAACGAGGTTCTGTTGGAGGAATCAGAATGTCGTGCGATAGACGTGTTTGTTTGTGGCATAAACCCTCAAATAGGGGGCGAAATCGAGGTAGTTTCCCCCCGCAACTTACACGAAGCCGTGCGATGGGCACTCTTGAGAGAGCAGGTGAGCCGATTTGTGGCAGTCTCCGCGTGGCAAAGCGAGCCCCGACATGTCTTTTCGAACGACACTGCGTGTTGGCGCTATAATAGACAAGGACTTGTGGCAGAGTAATGTCGCGAGCCATATTGTCATCGGTGCAGGAACATGGGTCACCAAAGCGTGCATTGTCCAAATAGTAGGCCACAACCGCCTGCAAATTCCAGGCGAAATGCAAAACCAACCACAGGATTCGGGAAACGGCCGCTGGGCAGGAAGTGCCACCCCAACCGGCCCCCGTTAAAAATAGTGACCCCACTAGCTTATAAGGGAATCACACAGGTGGCAAGCGTGATTGTCGATGGTGTTAGAGGCCGCAAACCAATACGCGTGCTTATTGACACAGGCGCACAGATCAGCTTGGCATTTTTATCGAAGAGAGATAAAAGAACATTGCAACCGCCACGGTACGATATCAGTGGTATTGTTCCCGGCATAGTGAAACCTGATGGCAGCTGTTGCGTTGAGTTTATGTTAGACTCCACAGAACATGCTTTTGCGATCGAGGTTGTAGGGAACAGGCGCACGGATTAAGACATCATCCTGGGTAGTGACTTTGTGCGTCATTTCCAGGGGGTAATGACTATAGGTTAAATACCGTCCAATTCGGCGACAACGTGCACCGTTTTGAGCGTGACTGCACGTTGCGGGCGAGCGAAGCTGGGAAAAAAGATACGTTTCTCAAGTTTCGGAGTCTCCCATAACGATGCTAAAAGCCGATAATCCGGTGGCAGAAGGCACAGGAAAGATCCTTTGGGTGCCTGTAGGGATACGTGAATCTGAAGAGGTTCATTTCTTCGTAGATCCACTCTGCCAGAATGAAACTCTTGACCAGATGCAGGTCCACGTAAAACGTAGCCTGTGCAAATCGCAGCAAGTACAGAAAGAAAACTGCGTACCCTTGTGTTTAGACAGTTTTAGTCACAAGCAAGCTTTAATACCGCGTGGTACAGTATTAGCCACCTTACAGGTTATCACAGAAGATGAGCTACCAATGAAATCCCCTTCTCTGAAAAAGGAAAAGAAAAAGACTGCTGGCGCCTCTCAACACCTTTCGACAATCACGTCACATCTGACAGAGAAGTTTAAGCTAAGCTTAGTCCCCTACCACTGCATGAACAAAAGCTAATAAATGAACTATTGAATGAGTATTCATGGTTGTTTGAAGACAGGAAATATTTACCAGCAACAGATCTAATCCAACATCAGATTCCAACCGGAATTGCTAGGCCAATAGCTCATAAACGGTACCGAATTCCCTACCACCTTCAGTCAGTGGTAGAGGAAACTATACAACAGCAACTAGAAGCGGGAGTAATACAACCGTCTTCTAGTGTTTGGTCTAGCCAAATTGTAGTCGTTCCAAAGAAATCTATATACGGAGAAAAATCCCACCGCCTCTGTGTAGACATGCGAGCACTAAACAAGGTTACTACTCCAGATCGTTATCCATTACCCCCGGATCGATGAAACACTCGATCGTCTGGGAAATTGCCGGTACTTTACAACATTAGACACGCGCAGTGGGTATCGTAAAATTCCAGTTGCTCCCTAAGATCGAGCTAAGGCAGCTTTTGTAGTTCCTGGTGGCTTATATGAATTCTTAAAGATGCCTTTCGGGCTTCGCAACGCGCCAGCAACCTTTCAGCGATTTGCAGATCTGCTATTACGTGGGTTGAAACCTACTGTATGCCTTGTGTATCTTGATGATATAATTACATTTTCTAAATCCATGCTGAACGTCTATGCACTGTACTGTTGCGATTGCAAAATGCTAATTTAAGCTTAAAATTAGAAAAATGTTCTTTTGCTCAATCACAAGTGCAGTATTTTGGTCATGTCATCAGTTCCAGCGGAGTGAAGCCAGATCCACGATTAACTGCAGCAGTAGACACTTCCCCTATTCCAACAAATTTAAAGGAATTACAATCCTTCCTTAGTCTTGCAAATTGTTACCGCTGTTTTGTTAAAGATTATGCTACTATTGCCAAACCTTTTACTAAATTGTTGAAAAAGGATACTCCTTCTGTGTGGACGGATGAGTGTTCGACTGCCTTTCAAACTGTGAAAACTATTTTAACTAGTTTAACTCTACTTGTTTACCCAGACTTCGCTGAACCTTTTATTTTATCTTATGACTCATCTGATTTTGCTGTGGGATGTGTTCTAAGCCAAGTGCAAGTTGGTGAGGAAAAACCCGTTGGGTACGCCTCTCATCAACTGAATCAAGCAGAAGCTAACTACAGTACTACAGAAAAGGAATTGCTTGCCCTTCTTTTTGGAATTAATTACTTTAGATGTTACCTTTATGATCGCAAGTTTACAGTTCTTACCGATCACTCTGCTCTGCAGTGGTTATTGCATCTTAAGGATCCTAGCAGCAAACTTATGCGCTGGGCCATGAAATTGTCAGAATATGATTTTGAAGTTCGGCACAAGCCTGGTTGGTTGCATCAAAATGCTGATGCGTTAAGTAGAAAAGTGCGTGTCATTCAATCAGATGAGGTATCAATTGAACAGTTAAAAGACGCACAGCATATGGACGTTCAATGTCAAAGATACGCCACCTTGCTAGAATTTGAAGTAATAGACGACCTCTTGTATCGAAAAACTCCCCATGGAAATCGTTTGGTAATACTGGAATGCTTGCAGCAGCATATAATACGGCAATGCCATGATACAATCCGAGCATGTTACAGCGGAAAACGCGCTACGAATGCTCGAATCGCGACACGTTATTGGTGGCAATACCGACAACGTGACGTGGACAGGTATGTAAGATCTTGCGTGTCATTTGCACAACGAGCACAATATATGCATCCGCGTGTGCCGCTGCAAACACTTACTCAGGCACCTTCACCCTTAGAAATTCTTGCCTTCGCTATCCTAGGTCCTTTTCCACAGTCGCAACAAGGTAACAAATGCATTTTGTCTGTTATTGATCACTTTTCTCGTTATTTAATTTTGGTTCACCTCGCCGACATGACACCTGAAACTGTGGCAAGAGAGTTTGTAAATCGTGTGATACTACCTTTTGGAAGTCCTGATGCCATTTTAACAGTTCAAGGAACCAATTTCATGTCTGCTCTATTTGTACAAGTTTGTAAATTGCTAAGAATAAAAAAATGGCGTACAACTCCCTTCCATCCTAAAGCCAACGGTCGCACTGAACGCGTACACTGTACAATTTGTAAAATGTTATCCTATTATGTTGAAAAAACGCACGCTGATTGGGACATATGTTCTGCATACAACACCCGAATACATGAATCCACGGGGCATACACCTAACGAAGCTGTGTTTGGATGGCCGGTGAATTCGCCTTTCGAAATAAACTACCTCAGGGTGTAGAAATAAAGGAAGTAAAAGGTTTAGCCCGCTGGCTAAAAGCGATCTGGTATAAGGTAAAGAGGAATTATATCAAACCTACTAATAACCAGTTGCACAGGCAAAAGAAAAACGCTGTTTTACTGACTTATCAAACAGGTGATTTCATAGTAATACTAAACCTGGCAATCAAAAGGGACGAACTAAAAAGTTCCCTCCCCACTTTGAAGGCCCGTATCAGATTGTACAGTTGACCTCAGCAGTCAATGCAGAACTGCAATTAACCAATCGTACGGTGATAGTGCACTTCGACCGCCTGCAACCTTACCATGGTAGGACTGTGTCACAACAACAGGTCGCAACTCCCGATCCACCTGTGTCACCTCCACCTCAAGTGCCCCTCTTGGGGGTCCACAACTCTTTTGTGGATACGTGTGTGGCGAGCACGGGGTCCCGAGCTAGTGCAGTCCTCCTTCCTTTCCGGGCTGCCCTACCCCATTTCCCATCCCTCCTCGATCCCCATCCTTCTCCCCCCCGCCTTACCTACCTTCACACTCCCTCTTCTTGGGAGTAATGTATCGAGCTTTCGTCCGGAGACGGACATTTGAACACTCCAGGATCCTGTTTCCTTTGTTTTTCTCCATCCTCACGCTTTCTTCCTCTATTGGTCTTGCCCTACGTTCGCTCATCTCCTTGCTTTCGTGCCCCTACTTCTATCTCTGCCTCATTCTCCTTGCCCTATTCTCCATGTCTTTTCCTTGTCCTATTCTCCGCTTCACCGTTTGAGACTTTCTTCTATCCTTCTCCCTGTTTCCTCTCCTCTTTCCTCCTGTGCATGTCTGAAGGCCGACCCACGCGTTCGCACGTGTAGCCTGTAACGGGGTAACGCGTAATTCCCCAACCTGGGTCAACAAGTAAGGGATACAGGTACGCCCTGGTAAAGGCCAGGCCCCGGGAGGGGTGATTGCCTGAGCTGTTACCTTCCGAACGTGCCGATTGGTCTATCCGTCAGTTTCTCTGGAGGTGTGGACAATCACCTAAGGCGGAAGTGCCCTCTGAGGGGGGGGCCCCCCACAAGGAAGGATCGCGCCATCGAAGATGGTGGCAATCGTGGGGGATTCACCCCAAATGGATTTCTCTTATTCATACCTGTCTTCTGCCCAAAAAAGACAGATGAAATTCGTGTTCCGAAAATTCTACCACCAGTACTGAAGTTTCTTGTTATCACAAGATCTAATGGTCACCATTTTTCAACAGTCAACCCTTCCGTTATTCAGAAGCGTGTAGATACGATTGCAGGACCAGTGAAATCTTGTACTCGGTTGCGCAACGGTACCTTGCTGTTGGAGACAAAGCCTTCTAGGCCCTAAAATTACTTCGAGCCACTCTTACACACATTCCCTGTATGGGTGGAGGCCCACCGCACCTTGAATTCATTGCGTGGCGTGGTGTATACCAGGTCACTCGACGCCCTAACTGATGAGGAGATTCTGTCTTTCCTCTCTGATCAGGGAGTGACGGCCATCCATCGAGTTGTGAAAAGGATCGACAAGGACCTCATACTGACCGGAACAATATTCCTGACATTCGACAATGTGCAACTGCCTTCACGAATTAAAGCGGGGTATGAGATCATTTATGTTCGGCCGTATGTACCCAGCCCTACAAGGTGTTACCAATGTCAGCGGTTTAACCATACATGGCAGTCTTGTTCAAGTGTAGCTAAACGCGTTACCTGTGGCAGGGACGCTCATAATGGTGACTGTCCACCTCTGCCCCCTCATTGCGTCAACTGCATGGGCGACCATGCTGCCTCCTCTCGCGACTGGCCCATCTACAAAGATGACAAAAGTATACAGGAAATTAGAGTGAAAGAGAAGGTGTCGACCTCGGCTGCTCGCAAGTTATTCAATAGCAGAAAGCCCCACTGTGCTTCCGGCAGGGAAATACAGTACCGTTCTCGCCTCTCCTCGGCCTACCAGGGAGGTAGCTACACAGACATGCGATGTAACATTTAGCGATTCGGTCGTCAGATCGGCCAGTGCCAAGATCGCCCGATCAACGTCTCCTCTTCCTCCCACCAACCGTAAGGCTCAATCATCATCATCTGCTACTGCTAAGATGAGGATCTCTAAATCAGGTGCTCGGACCTTCAAAAAAGAACTGACACGCGAAGATTTCTTGTATACACAAACTTCACAGCCATCAACTGTTCTTTCGACAAAACGTAATTCTTCAATGAAGGCTCATAGAAAACAAGAGTTCTCCATCTCTGCAGAGGCGCAAATTGCTGTCCTCAGCCATCTTCAGTTTCGCCAGGCTGCACAGCTGGTAGCCGATCATCTGGTCTTTTACCGGCGGAGGAAGCTGCCACGCCTGACCAGCTCAGGAATGGGGCAGACGCAACTGTTGAGTTGATGGACCATGACTCACCACCTATCGATTGCAGCAGCAGTGCTCCCTCGAAGCCAGGCCCTCAGCGGCCATTGAGGTGACCCTTTCTTGTTTCCTTCTTTTTCATTTTTTCATTTTTTCATTTTTTCTTTTTTCTTTTCGTTTTCATAATGGCACTTCTTCAGTGGAATATTCGCGGCATTCGCTCCAACCAAGAGGAACTAAAATCGCTCCTTCGAATGCACTGCCTGCTTGTCGTAGGTCTCCAAGAAACGAAGTTACGCCCATGTGACCGTATTGACCTGACACACTATACCTCCGTGCGTTTTGACCTACCCCTGTGGCAGGTATTCAGGCTCACGGAGGGGTCGTGTTGCTGGTACGCGATGATGTCTACTATGATCCAATCACATTGCACACAGAACTGTAGGCAGTTACCGCCGAATTACTCTCCCCACTTTCACATTTTCCATTTGTACTGTTTACACTCCACCATCGTCTGCCTTTACTAGGGCAGACATGATACAACTGATTACTCAGCTTCCTACACCATTTTTGTTGATTGAAGACTTTAATGCCCACCAACCCCTTTGGGGCTCTCCAGCATCCTGCCCGAGAGGCTCCCTCTTGGCCGACCTTTTCAACCATCTCAATCTAGTCTGCTTAAATACCGGTGCACCTACATTCCTTCCGTACACAACGCGTATCTATTCCCACCTGGACCTCTCAATATCCACTATCCAACTTGCACGTCGGTTCGAGTGGTGTGCTCTGTCTGACACATACTCGAGCGACCATTTCCACAGCGTAATCCATCTCCTGCATGACACCTTTTCTCCACATTCCACTAGCTGGAACATCTCCAAAGCCGACTGGGGGCTTTTCACCTCCCTGGCGACCTTCCATGATCAAGATTTCTCCTGCTGCGATAGTAAAGTCGCATACCTCACGGACGTTATTCTCACTGCGGCTGAATAGTCCATCCCTCGCACTTCGTCTTCTCCACATCGAGTCCCAGTCCCCTGGCGGACTACGGCATGCAGCGATGCTATTCGTGCTTGTCGAAGTACTTTAGGCAACTTCCACCGCCACCCTACAATGACGAACTGTATCAGTTTCAAACGACTCCGTGCACTATGTCGTCATGTTATCAAAGAAAGCAAAAAGCTTTGTGGGTGGCTTTCACCAGCTCATTCAACAGTTTTACTCCTTCGGTTGTCTGGGGTGGCCTACACCAGCTATCTGGCACCAAGGTCCACTCCCCGATTTCTGGCCTGACTGTAGCGAATGACGTGGATCCTGAGGATGTCTCAAATACCTTCGGACGCTTTTTTGCGGAGGTTTCAAGCTTTGCCCATTACCACCCTGCCTTCCTCCCCTGAAAACAAGCAGAGGAGGCACGGCCACCTTCTTTCCAGTCTTTGAATCGTGAACTCGAAAGTGCACTGACCCGGTCCCGATCCTCTACTCAGAGGCCCGATGGTACCCATATTCAGATGCTGAAGAACCTTTTTCCTGCCGGTAAAAGCTTCCTTCTTCGCGCCTGTAATACCATCTGGACTGAAGGTCATGTTCCCAATCGCTGACGTGAAGCAATTGTTGTTCCCATACCCAAACCAGGAGCCGGCCGCGGTGGCCGTGCGGTTCTAGGCGCTGCAGACCGGAACGGCGGGAGTGCTACGGTCACAGGTTCGAATCCCGCCTCGGGAATGGATGTGTGTGATGTCCTTAGGTTAGTTAGGTTTAAGTAGTTCTACGTTCTAGGGGACTGATGACCTAAGATGTTAAGTCCCATAGTGCTCAGAGCCATTTGAACCCATAGAACCCAAACCAGGAAAGGACAAACACCTTCCTTCCAGTTATCGCCCCATCTCCCTTACCAGCTTCGTCTGCAAGGTGATGAAGCGCATGGTAAATTTTCGATTGGTTTGGCTCCTTGAATATCGACGCCTCCTTACTGATGTCCCATGTGGCCTTCGTAGGCGCCGCTCTGCTGTTGACCACCTAGTTACCTTGTCTACCTTCATTATGACAACTTTTTGCGTAAGCACCAGACGGTGGCTGTGTTCTTAAATTTGGAGAAAGCTTACGACACCTGTTGGAGGACGGGCATTCTCCGAACCATGCGCGCTTGGGGCCTTCACGGCCGCCTCCCTCTTTCATTTAATGCATTTTTTAATGGGTCGAATGTTCAGGGTATCTATTTCGTCAGATGCCTTTCGCCAGGAGAATGGGGTGCCCCAGGGCTCGGTTTCGAGCATGGCCCTTTTTGCCATAGCTATCAATCGAATAATGGATTGCCTTCCAGCTGACGTTTCAGGCTCTCTTTTCGTGGACGGCTTTACGATCTACTGCAGCGCTCAGAGAACATGTCTCCTGGAGCGCTGTCTTCAGCATTGTCTAGACCGTTTATATTCCTGGAGTGTCGCTAAATGTTTCCGTTTTTCTGGTGAGAAAACGGTCTCTATGAACTTCTGGCGTTACAAAGTTTCTTCCACCATCCTTAGATCTCGGTCCTATTGCTCTCCCATTCGTGGAGACAACAAAGTTTTTAGACCTCACACATGACAGGAAACTTTGCTGGTCTCAACATGTGTCTTACTTGGCTGCTCGTTGTACCCGTTCCCTAAAAGTCCTCAGTGTTCTCAGCGGTACGTCATGTGGAGCAGATCGAATGGTCCTGTTTCGCTTATATCGGTCCATTGTCAAATCAAAGCTAGATTATGGGAGCTTTGTCTACTCTTCTGCCTGGCTGTCCATCTTACGCCATCTAAACTCCGTTCACCATCGGGGTTTACGTCTGGCGACTGGAGCATTCTACACCAGCCCTGTTGCTTTTGTATGCAGAAACTGCCGCATTACCGCTAAGCTACCGGCGCGATATGTTGCTTTGTCGATACCCCGGCCGACTGATGTCAACGCTCGACCACCCGTCATACTTCTCTTTCTTTGACGACTCTCTCGACCACCAATAAGGGCTGTATGTCTCTTCCCTGTTACCTCCTAGAGTTCGCTTTCGTCGCCTGCTTTTCGAGTGGGTGAGAGCCCGACGCCACGTTCACCTTGAACTCAGGTCGCTCCCAAAGGAGAGGACCACAGATTCGATATGCCGCTCGGGGTTTGTCGAACTTCATTCTAGACTCGCTAATAACGTCTTTATTTACGCAGATGGCTCCAAGACTGCTGGCGTCGGATGTGCCTTTGTCGTTGGGATGATACCTTTCAATACCAGCTCCTTGACCAGTGTTCAAGCTTTACAGCTGAGCTTTCAGCTCTCTATCAGGCTGTTCAGTATATCCGCCGCCATCGTCATTCTCCCTATGCCATCTGCTCTGATTCTTTGAGCGCCATTCAGAGTCTCCGGGGCACATATTTGGACCTCCCTCTCGAGAAACGAATTCAACGGTCCCTTGAGTCGCTAGCTGATACCGGCGCTCGTGCCTTTTTCTTTTTTTTTAAGGGTTCCGGGCCACATTGATGTGCCTAGGAATGATGCTGCGGCCAAGGCTGCTGTCCTCCTGCCTTGAACAGCTTCCTTTCGTGTGCCATCAACTGATGTTAGTGAGGTTCTTTGTCAGCGCGTTTCATCATTGTGGCATGAGGCTTGGTCCTCTCTCCATGAAAATGAGCTTAGGGCCATCAAACCGATGCCGGCGGCTTGGTCGACGTCCTCACGCCTTTCCCGGCGAGTGGAGGTCATTTTGGCCAGGTTGCGGATTGGGCACTGCCGATTTAGCCACTGCTGCCCGTTGTCTGGTGACCCCGCCCCACAGTGCCCCTGTGGTCATACATTGACAGTGCACCATGTTTTATTGTCCTTTCCCCGTTTTATTCACTCTCGTGTTGTCCTATGTATGCTGTCTACCTTACAGGAACTTTTAGCTGGTGACGCTCGAGCAGCTGCTCGTGTCCTTCGTTTTATTTCACTGACGGACTTGTCCAAAAGGATGTAACTCTTTTATTTTGTTTCTCTGCTTCCTTGTAAGTACTTTTTGATGTTGCCTCCTTGCGTTTTTCTACGCTATTTGTGCACTAACGTGACTGGGCGCTAATGACCTTAGTCCACCTGAAGTGGAACAAAGACGAAAGATAAAACGGAGATTACCTCCACAGGGTTGTCCTAGATACACTTTGCGGAATCGTCACCCTTATGCTTTGAGATCGCGTGATTAATCACGCCTAATTAGTGTTTTATGTTAGGTTTTATTTCAGCTTAGTTTAAGTAATTTTCTCCAGGGACTTGGAAGCAAGACGTGCCTGGCCACCATGGAGTTCCCAGCCATTCTCAATTCTCAATATTCCCCCTGCGGGTCCGGGGTAAGAATAGGCCCGAGGTATTCCTGCCTGTCGTAAGAGGCGACT
The DNA here is from genome assembly GCF_023898315.1 of Schistocerca nitens. Taxonomy (NCBI): domain Eukaryota; kingdom Metazoa; phylum Arthropoda; class Insecta; order Orthoptera; family Acrididae; genus Schistocerca; species Schistocerca nitens. The sequence goes on along the minus strand of NC_064615.1, from coordinate 1,157,369,704 downwards.
AAAAGGAGTCCCTCCCCCTCAAGGGGGTAGTTAGCGCCTGCGTCCGGAGACGGACGGTTCCACGACCTCTATTTGCGGTCATTTTGCTTTTTCACTTCTCGTTTCTTCCTTTCTTTGGTTGGTTCCTTTCTTTGGTTGGTTCCTTTCTTTGCTCTTCTCCACCTCACTGTCTTCCTTACTCTTTCCCCTGCATAATCTCCTTGCCTTCTCATTGCCTTCTTCTCCTCGCCTTCTCATTGCCTTCTTCTCCTCGCCTTCTCATTGCCTTCTTCTCATTGCCTTCTTCTCATTGCCTTCTTCTCCTTGCCTTCTCATTGCCTTCTTCTCATTGCCTTCTTCTCCTTGCCTTCATCTCCTTGCCTTCTCATTGCCTTCTCATTGCCTTCTTCTCCTTGCCTTCTCTGGTCTCCGCCTCGGCGTTTGAGACACTGTCCTCTCTCTCTCTCTCTCTCTCTCTCGCTCTCTCTCTCTCTCTCTCTCTCTCTCTCTCTCTCTCTCTCTCTCTCTCTCTCTCTCTCTCTCCTTTTTCCTCTTCTTCCTTCCTCCCTGTGCGCGCCTGAAGGCCGACCCACGCGTTCGCACGCGTAGCCGGTGACGGGGTAACGCGTAATTCCCCGCCCTGGGTAGACATGTAAGGCACGCGCGTACCCCCTGGTAAAGGCCAGGCCCGGGGAGGGGTGATTGCCTGAGCTGATACCTTCTGACCATGCCGATTGGTCCCTCCGTCTGTTTCTCGGGAGGTGTGACCTGAGGTGTAAACATTCACCTAAGGCGGGAGTGCCCTCTGAGAGGGTCCCCACAAGGAAGGAGCGCGCCATCGGAGACGCTGGCAATCATGGGGGATTCCTCCGCAATGGATTTCACTCCATCTCCCTCGACTTCTGCCCAAAAACGGAAACGTGACCAGCCACCAGTGACAAAAGTACTACCGCCTGCCCCACAGTTCCTCGTCGTTCCTCGATCTGAGGACGGAAAGGATTTTTCCTCTGTCAACCCTTTCGTTATCCAGAAGGGCGTCGATGCCATAGCCGGATCTGTCAAATCCTGTACCAGGTTGCGTAACGGTACCTTATTACTCGAAACTGAGAGCGCCTTTCAGGCACAAAAACTGCTTCGGGCCACACTCCTGTACACATTCCCTGTCCGGGTGGAGGCTCACCGAACTTTGAATTCGTCTCGTGGTGTGGTCTACACTAGATCTCTCGACGGTTTGACTGACGAGGAGATTCAATCTTTCCTCGCTGAGCAGGGCGTGACGGCTGTCCATAGGGTCATGAAAAAGGTCAACAATGCCCTTGTACCGACCCGGACACTTTTCTTGACCTTCGATAGTGTTCAGCTGCCATCGCGCATCAAAGCGGGCTACGAGGTTATTTCTGTTCGCCCCTATGTCCCGACACCTACGCGCTGCTACCAGTGTCAGCATTTCAATCACACTCGCCAATCTTGTTCCAATGCGGCTAAATGTGTCACTTGTGGCAGGGATGCCCATGAGGGTGACTGTCCACCTCCGTCTCCTCGTGTGAACTGTCAGGGTGACCATGCTGCATCCTCCCGCGACTGTCCTGTCTATAAGGAAGAACGCTGTATCCAGGAAATTCGGGTCAAAGAGAAAGTGTCCACCTCGGCTGCTCGCAAGCTATTGGCTAGTAGGAAGCCCACGCTGCTCCCAGCGGGGAAATACAGTACTGTCCTCGCCTCTCCTCGGACTACCAGGGAGGTGGCAACCCAGACCTGCGATCTGACCTTCAGCACCACGGTCGTCCGTTCGGCCAGTGCTAAGATCGCGCGGTCGACCTCTTCGTCCCATCACCCCACAGACACCAGCCCCTTCATCAGCTTCTGCTAAGACGAAGACCCAGAAGTCAGATGCACGGGCCTTCAAGAAGGAACCGTCCCGTGCAGACTTCCTACGTACCTCGACCTCCCAGCCTTCGTCCGGTACTTCCACCAAACGACCATCCAAGAAGGCTAATAGGAAGCACAGTTCTCCTTCTCCGCCACGGCGCATTTCTTCTCCTGCGCCACCCAGCGGTTGCCGCCCCAGGCCGTCATCCGTTTCGCCTGGCCGCACCGCTGGTAGCCGAACATCTGGCCGTTCACCGGCGGAGGAAGCTCCCCCTCCCGGCCATCTTCCCAAGATGGCCGATGAACCTGTAGACCCAATGGACGATGACTGTCCGCCTACTGATAGCGGCGGCAGTGCTCGCTCGAAGCCAGGCCCTCAGCGGCCTTCGAGGTGACCCCTTCTTTCATCTTCCTTTTTTCTTACGATGGCACTTATTCACTGGAATATTCGCAGCATTCGCTCCAACCGAGAGGACTTGAAGTTGCTGCTTCGCTTGCACCGTCCGCTCGTCGTAGCCCTCCAGGAAACGAAGCTACGCCCATGCGATCAAATTGCCTTGGCACACTACACCTCTGTGTGTTTTGACCTACCCCCTGTGGTAGGTATCCCAGCTCATGGAGGGGTTATGTTGCTGGTCCGGGATGATATTTACTACGATCCCATCACGTTGCACACCGGCCTGCAGGCAGTTGCCATCCGCATTACTCTCCCCACTTTTACATTTTCCATTTGTACCGTTTACACTCCATCGTCGTCTGCCGTTACCAGGGCAGACATGATGCAACTTATTGCTCAGCTACCTGCACCATTTTTGTTAACTGGAGACTTCAATGCCCACCATCCCCTTTGGGGCTCTCCAGCATCCTGCCCGAGGGGCTCCCTGTTAGCAGACCTTTTCCACCAGCTCAATCTCGTCTGCCTCAATACTGGCGCCCCTACTTTTCTTTCGGATACATCTCACACCTATTCCCATTTAGATCTCTCTATATGTACTCCCCAACTTGCACGCCGGTTCGAGTGGTATGCTCTTTCTGATACATATTCGAGCGACCACTTCCCGTGTGTTATCCATCTCCTGCAGCATACCCCCTCTCCGTGCTCATCTAGTTGGAACATCGCCAAAGCAGACTGGGGGCTCTTCTCTTCAAGGGCGACCTTTCAGGATCAAACATTCCCAAGCTGCGATAGTCAGGTCGCACACCTCACGGAAGTCATTCTCTCTGTTGCTGAATATTCCATCCCTCACCCTACTTCTTCTCCACGTCGCGTACCGGTCCCCTGTTGGACCGCAGCATGTAGAGACGCTCTACGTGCTCGTCGACGTGCTTTACGCGCCTTTAAACGCCACCCTACAGTGGCGAATTGTGTCAATTATACACGATTACGTGCACAGTGTCGTCGTATTATTAAAGAAAGCAAGAAAGCCAGCTGGGCTGCTTTCACAAGCACCTTCAACAGTTTTACTCCTTCTTCTGTTGTCTGGGGTAGCCTGCGCCGGCTATCTGGCACTAAGGTCCACTCACCAGTTTCTGGCTTGACGGTCGCGAATGACGTCCTTGTGGCCCCTGAGGCTGTCTCCAATGCCTTCGGCCGCTTTTTCGCAGAGGTTTCGAGCTCCGCTCATTACCACCCTGCCTTCCTCCCCCGCAAACAGGCAGAGGAGGCTAGGCCACCTAACTTCCGCTCCTCGAATCGTGAAAGTTATAATGCCCCATTCACCATGCGGGAACTCGAAACCGCACTTGGCCGATCACGGTCCTCCGCTCCAGGGCCTGATTCTATTCATATTCAGATGCTGAAGAACCTTTCTCCTGCGGGTAAAGGTTTTCTTCTTCGTACTTACAATCGCATCTGGATTGAGGGACATGTTCCCGCATGCTGGCGCGAGTCTATTGTTGTCCCGATTCCTAAGCTGGGGAAGGACATGCACTTGCCTTCCAGTTATCGACCCATCTCGCTTACCAGCTGTGTCTGTAAAGTGATGGAGCGAATGGTTAACTCTAGATTGGTTTGGCTGCTCGAGTCTCGACGACTACTTACCAATGTACAATGTGGATTTCGTAGGCGCCGGTCTGCTGTTGACCATCTGGTTACCTTGTCGACCTTCATTGTGAATAACTTCTTGCGGAAGCGCCCGACCGCGGCTGTGTTTTTTGATTTGGAGAAGGCTTACGACACCTGTTGGACGGCGGGCATTCTTCGCACCATGCATACATGGGGCCTTCGCGGTCGCCTCCCTCTTTTTATTCGTTCCTTTTTAATGGATCGACAGTTGAGGGTACGTGTGGGTTCTGTCCTGTCAGACACCTTTCGCCAGTAGAATGGGGTGCCACATGGCTCAGTTTTGAGCGTCGCTCTCTTCGCCATAGCGATCAATCCAATAATGGATTGCCTCCCAGCTGATGTATCAGGCTCCCTTTTCGTGGACGATTTTACCATCTATTGCAGCGCGCAGCGTACGTGTTTCCTGGAGCACTGTCTTCAGCGTTCTCTTGACCGTCTTTACTCGTGGAGTGTCGCCAATGGCTTCCTTTTTTCTGCCGAGAAGACGGTCTGTATTAACTTCTGGCGCTACAAAGAATTTCTCCCACCGTCTCTACGACTCGGTCCCGTTGCTCTCCCATTCGTGGAGACAACGAAATTATTAGGTCTTACATTTGACAGGAAACTTAGTTGGTCTCCACATGTCTTATTTGGCTGCCCGTTGTACCCGTTCTCTCAATGTCCTCCGTGTTCTCAGTGGTATGTCGTGGGGAGCGGATCGAACCGTCCTACTTCGCCTATATCGGTCGATCGTCCGCTCCAAGCTGTATTATGGGAGCTTCGTATACTCCTCTGCAAGGCCATCAATCTTACGCCGCCTCAACTCCATACAACATCGGGGTTTACGACTTGCGATCGGAGCGTTTTATACTAGTCCCGTCGAGAGTCTTCATGCTGACGCTGGTGAGTTGCCACTCACCTACCGGCGCGATATACTGCTTTGTCGGTATGCCTGTCGGCTACTGGCAATGCCTGACCACCCATCTTATCGTTCCTTTTTTGATGACTCTCTCGACAGTCAATACGGGTTGTATGTCTCCGCCCTGCTACCCCCTGGAGTTCGCTTTCGTCGCCTCCTTCAACACCTTCATTTTTCACTGCCTGCCACCTTTCGAGTGGGCGAGAGCCACACGCCACCTTGGCTCCAGGCTCAGGTTCGCGTCCACCTTGACCTCTGCTCACTCCCGAAGGAGGTTACCCCCGATTCAGTCTACCACTCCCGTTTTGTCGAACTTCGTTCGAAGTTCATTAATACGACCTTCATTTATACAGATGGCTCTAAGACCAATGACGGGGTCGGGTGTTCTTTTATTGTCGGGGCACAAAGTTTCCAATATCGGCTCCATGGCCATTGTTCGGTCTTCACAGCTGAGCTCTTTGCCCTCTACCAGGCTGTCCTTTACATCTGCCGCCACCGACATTCTGCATATGTCATCTGCTCCGATTCCCTGAGCGCTATCCAGAGCCTCGGTGATCCGTACCCGGTTCACCCTTTCGTGCACCGGATCCAACGCTCTCTTCAGCAGCTGGTGGACGTCGGTTCTCCGGTTAGCTTTATGTGGATTCCTGGCCATGTCGGTATCCCTAGGAACGAAGCTGCAGATGCCGCGGCCAAGGCTGCGGTCCTCCAGCCTCGGACAGCTTCTTGTGGTGTCCCTTCGTCAGATTGTAGCAGGGTAATTTGTCGGCGCATTGTCTCGCTGTGGCATGCCGATTGGGCTGCACTTTCAGACAACAAGCTTCGGGCCTTGAAAGCTCTACCCGTGGCTTGGACGTCCTCCTCACGCCCTTCTCGGCGGGAGGAGGTAGTTTTGGCCCGGTTGCGAATTGGCCACTGCCGGTTCAGCCATCGCCATCTGCTGACGGCTGCGCCGGCGCCGTTCTGCCCATGTGGGCAATTGCTGACGGTCCGCCACATTTTAACGTCGTGTCCGAATTTTAACACCCTACGTCTCGATATTGGCCTGCCATGTACTGTAGAAGCCATTTTAGCGGATGACGCACGAGCAGCTGCTCGCGTTCTTCATTTTATCAATTTGACAACCCTCTCAAAGGACATTTGATTATGCTGTTTTCTTTTTTAATCCTATGCCTGTCAGTATGTCTTTCATCGTGTTCTCCGTTTTGTTGCTGTTTTAAAATTGTGACTCGCGGTGCATTCCTAAAGTAGTCTGGGCGCTAATGACCGTTGACGTTGTGCGCCCTAAAACCACAAAAAAAAAATTCTCAATATCCAGTGTTGTCATGTATTTTTGCTCATTTTTATATGTATGATTGTTTTTTGTTTTGCAAGCAATGACACGTATTAGACGTCACGCAACTGACTTGATTCAAATACAACCATTACACTTGGTGTTGGCAGTACCGCGGCTGCTAACTCCGAATAATATTCTTCAATGTTATCTATTGCCATCTATTCTGCAAACCAGTACATGTGAAGTATATTTACTCCGCGTTTTTCTTAATACTTGTTTCGTTGACGTCTAGTGTGTTGTACTATATGTCGTAGTTACGTGTTTGCTGCAGCTAACTGTAAGTAATTGGAACAGAAAAAGCCAGGGCTTGAAATGCATATGCCTCGTATGCTTTGTTTACGGGACCAGCTGTTGGCGGGGCAACATATCAGCTTTCGCCTCCCCTCCTCTCTTCAGCAGTCTCCTCCTTGCGCCTCATTTCCCTCTCCTTGCCAAGAACTTCCAGCGATCATCATTGTTTTTCAGCCAGTAACAGCTCTCTGCACGATGACGTATCTTATCACCACGTGCGCTGCCACACCCAGCGTCTCGCCACGCGGCGCGTCCGAGTAGTTACAAAAACGGACAGTAAATTACTGCTCTATCCTCCACGTATGACAGACTACAATACACTTAACATTACTCTATATAACTAACAGCTTTTTTTAAAACTCTTGTTCTAGATGATTAGCAATTTCTAATTCATCGTTGTTTCTCGTACACACTATGCGCGTGATATTCCTCGCTACAGTAGCGGCCGGTCTCTCGAGGCTACACGCCGTCTGACGTAACCGCTGACATGCTTACTCTGCACTTACGAGTGCACTTACGCGTGCGCTGCGCGCTCGCTAACAGCTCCAAGCTGGTTTCTTTCATGCAACCGGAAGACACGGCAAACAAAATTCATTCAAACATCCCAATAAATCTTAACATAAATATTAGGTAGATGTGATTGTTTAATTTCTTTTCCTCGTTTTGTTTCACATTAGCTGGATAAATTACACGAATTTCTTAATGATTTACATTATTCTGCATCCCTTAGTCTGCAAATCTTATGAGGTGAAGTTTCATTATTGCTTTGATTCATTGTATATGCTACAATCTACAGCTCTAACCCTCTTACACATCCAACTTTGAGGACATTTTGCTGTGTTGGCAGAAGAGCCAACACCATGTTCCTAGAGGAGGACGAAATGCACGCGTTTCAGCTCACGCAGACTGGCGTGAGGTCTGGAACAATTAAAGGAGTTGAGTCTAATAAATAAAGAAAGTAGTTGCGTGAATACTTAACTTTAATCCATAATTGGAGAACAAATGGCGCCTTGCTAGGTCGCAGCAAATGACGTAGCTGAAGGCTATGCTAACTATCGTCTCGGCAAATGAGAGCGTATTTGTCATTGATCCATCTCTGGCAAAGTCTGCTGTACAACTGGGGCGAGTGCTAGGACGTCTCTCTTAGACCTGCCGTGTGGCGGCGCTCGGTCTGCAATCACTGACAGTGGCGACTTGCGGGTCCGACGTATACTAACGGACCGCGGCTGATTTAAAGGCTACCACCTAGCAAGTGTGGTGTCAGGCGGTGACACCACATTCCTCCCCCGCAAATCGGCGTACGGTTGTGTTATAAGGATTCCGCCCGCCGTGGGGAGGACCCCATGTTGACGTATGCGACGAGGTGGGGAGCCTAATAACAGGCGAGGCTGTGCCACCCGCACCCGGCCATTCGGTCCGAGGGGAGCTAGGAAACGCCTGAAAACCTACTCCAGGGTGCACGCCAACATGCGGTGTATGCGCCCGTAGAGAGACAGGAGGGGCCGAAGGGTCGACCTCCATCGCGTCGGGGTACACGACGGGCGAAGACGCCATCTGGTCCAGAGCGTGCAAGAGTTCCATGTCGGAGGACAGCTGGTCACGGGAAGCGATCGGCGGCGCGTGACCCAGGGAGGCGCGTGGCGGCTGCAGCGACGCGTCCACTGCGGGCGGCGCCGGCGGGAGGAACGGCGGCGGTGGCGGCGGCGGCGGCGCGTCGCCATGGGGCAAAAGGGAAGGCATCGTCGGTAACAACTGGGGATGAGGCGAGCCAGTAGATAGGTCCCCAGGGCGCTGACCGGACGGCACCGTCGCTGAAAGCAGACGGGGAGCGGCAGAACCCGTGCGACGACAGAGGCGCAGCTGATTGAGATGCCGACGCACCTCACCAGAGGCCCCCAAAACCAGATACATAGCGCGGCCGAGGCAGCGAAGAATGCGCCCTGCGAGCCAACGCCGTTAACCTCGATAGTTGCGATAGTATACAACGTCGCCTGGAGCAAAAGCAGGCGTCTGCCGCTGCACAGGAACCACAGGAACCTGATGCAGCGGATTTAGCAAAGACATCAAGGTTCGATGAGGACGACTGGAGCAACTCAGCCGGCGATCGACCATCTCGGGGCTGAGAGCGATACGAGGACAAGAAGAGCAATAACGCGTCCTCCTGCGAATGAGACTCTTTCAGCTTCAACATCTGTGACTTGAAAGTCCTGACCAAACATTCAGCGGCACCGTTTGACTGCGGCGAAAACGGCGAGGACGTCAGATGTTGAATACCATTGGCCGTGCAGAATGACTGAAATTCTCCAGACATGAATTGTGGGCCATTGTAGGAAACAATAGTCTGTGGAAGACCTTCAATGCAAAAGATAGCGGATAACACTTGGATGGTGGCAGTGATGTTGTGGAAGACATCTGGACAACAAAAAGAAAATTAATGAATGAATCTATCAGAACCAACCATCGAGCATTCCAGTATGGGCCAGCAAAATCGATGTGTAAGCGTTGCCAAGGGGAAGTGGCTTTCGGCCATGCAAAGAATTTCCGCGGTGGTGCGGATTGTTGTTAGGCACACGCCATGCAAGAAGAGCACATATTCGTAATCGCTGCATCGATTCCGAACCAAGTACAGTGGTGACGAGCAAGTTGTTTCGTTCGCACTATACCCCAATGTCCTTGGTGGAGAAGCCGTAAGACAGAGGACTGTAACGAACGTGGGACCACGACCCTGGACTGATCATTATCAGAACGCAACAGCAAAACACCACGTCGTACAAAAAGTCTCTCCATGTGAGCAAAACATTGGCGAACCAACGGATCCTCGATCTGTGGTTGCGACAAGGGTCATTGCGGAGCAACAAAACGCAAAACGGGAGCAAGGACAGGGTCAGCAGCTGTGGTTGTAGCTACACGACGAAAATCAATCGGAAACGATTCGACCACGTCATCGGTTTCCGAATCAATGAACAAGCAAGCAAGTTCGGAGGAATTGAATGCTCTATCCTCAGCAACAGGCAAACGGGACAACGCATCGGCGTTTTCGTGCTTAGCAGTGGACCGATACAAGATATCGTAGCGGTACTGCGAGAGGAAAATAGACCAGCGAATGAATTTCTGCGCTGTACGTGGAAGTACAGGCTTGTTCGGATGAAAAAGGGATGTCAAAGGTTTGTGGCCTGTGATGATGGTAAAGTGACGACCATACAAGAAATCATGAAACTTTGTAACACCAAATACGAGAGCCAATGCTTATTTCTCAATCTGTGAATAATTTCTTTGCGCAGACGAGAGCAATTTGGATCCAAAGGCAATAGGGCGATCATGGACCCATCTTTGTGCGCAAGCACAGCACCGATCCCGAAATCCGAGGCATCTACCATCAACAAAAGGGGTTTCTGGGGATCAAATGGCGTAAGGCAAGTATTTGAAAGCAACGCCGATTTCAACTGGCGAAAGGCGCGTTCGCATTCCGTCGTCCAGACGAACGGAACACCTTTACGGCGTAAGAGATGAAGCGGAGCTGAAATGGAAGAGGCGTGGCGCACATATTTATGGTAATAATTAATTTTTTCCAGCACACTCTGTAGCTGCTTCAAATTCTGCGGTGATGGCAAACCGTGTATGGCACGGAGGTGCTCTGGACTGCGATGTATGCTCTGGGTATTGATTATATGTCCCAGGTAGGGGAAGTCACGAGCAAAAAACACACATTCGTCTTTCCGCAAGCGAAGACCATTTTGTCGCCAGACCTGAAATAATGTTCTGAGATTGGCTAAATGTTCTTCCGTCTTTCCGGAAATCACAATATCGTCGAGATAGTTTCCTGCATTAGGTACCGACGCTCAAACAGTTTGTAAATATTGCTGAAACAATGCAGGGGCGGATGCACACCCGAATGGCAGTCGTTCGAATCGATACAGGCCAAGATGCGTGTTAACCACCAACACGCGCTGTGATTCTTCGTCCACCGGTATTTGCAAGTACGTATCTGCTAGGTCCAGCTTCGAAAAATATTTACCAGGGCACAGTTTGTCAAAAAGATCTTCCGGGCGGGGTAAAGGATAAGTTGCTATCACTAATTGTGGATTCACTGTTGCCTTGAAGTCCACACAAAGTCTCAATTTTTCGGAAGGTTTTCGCAAAATTACTAAGGGTGAGGCTCAGAGAGAAGCCTGCAAACGTTCAATTACACCTTGTGATTCCACATCGTGTAACGTTGGTGTGACCTCATCACGCAATGCGTGGGGAACATTGCGCGCTCTGAAAAATTTCGGTTGCGCGTTTACTTTCAGTTCCAAATGTGCTTTATAGTTCTTAGCGCAACCATGGCCCGATGCAAAAATATCTGCAAATTCTTCACATACACGAGAAACACTGACTGAAGGCACAGTCTGGTTCACTGATAGGACCTGATTGACTATAGACAAGTTAAACAACTGAAATAAATCTAAACCAAACAAGTTCACAGCAGAAGAAGAACGAAGGACGTAAAATGACACAAGTTTTGTTTGTCCCTTGTATGTTGCAAGGAGGCTGCACTGTCCTAACACAGGGATAGCTTGTCCTGAATAACTATTTAACTTAATATTTGCGGCACGCAACGGAGGTGTGCCCAGTTGTTTGTAAGTGTCTTTATTGATCAATGAAACTGCAGCTCCAGTATCGAGCTGGAATGGTATCACGTGGCCATGAATGTCCAAGTCTACAAAAAGTTCATCGTCCTGCTGACGACAAGAGCGACTGTCTCGTGCCACGTGAACCGACACTGGTACAGAATCACTTGCGATTTGACGTGATTTCCGTCGATGTCGACGGACACTATTTGTGGGACAAACACAGTCACTGTTAGAGAGAGTGGCACTGGGCAGAGTGGATTGAACTACATGAATATCCATGGGTGAAGGTTCACGAGCCTGAGTATTCGTGGTTCGACTCTGATTCCGGCGTGAAGCAAAGGGCCTGGAATTGTTGTGAGTGTCCGTTCTAAGTTTTTTCTGGCAAACACTTTTAACATGTCCTTTATTACAGAAAAAGCAAATAGCTTGGCGGGACGGGCAATTCTCACGCGAATGTCTAGTAGCACACCGCGGGCATGATTTTAGCACTGCATTTGCTTACTTGCGAGGCACACGTGGCGGAGAGCTTGGCGGCAGCTGCGCGGACGGGCGTGAGGGCTGTTTAGCGTTCCCTGGAGCGCCCGGTGGGCCAGTTAACGTGACACATGGCTGGCGAAGTTTCAAATGAATCCTGAGCAAAGTCAAGTGTGTCTTGCCGATCCAATATGTCCATCACTTGTTGAAGGGAGGGATTGACTAGTTTCAAAAAATGTTCCCTGAGACGAACATCAGAAACGTACTGTGCAATTGCATCGCGCACCATAGTATCTGAATAAGGGAGTCCACATTCACACTCAGAAGCACAATCCCTAGTAAGGGCTTGCAAAGTTGCAACCCACTCCCGATTAGTTTGACCGGCCGTAAGTTTTGTACGAAAGGACGTATACCTTTTTGCAACGACTTTGACTGATTCTTTGAAATATGCATCTAATACAGACAAAATATCGTCGTAGGACAGAGTTGCTACGTCGCGTCGGGGAAACAATTTCACTATCACACGGTAGGTGGACACTCCTACACAAGAAAGCAATTCTGTATCCAATTCTGAATCCAAATTGGCGTGACAACTCCGTCCAGCTTTCCAGTGCCGCATCAAAAGGACGAAAAGGTGGTGCAACTGCGTGTTGTGGCTGCGGGAGCGGTGGAGCGGCGGCTGCCGCTTCGTTTTGCATTGCACGTTGACCCTGGACGAGCTGTCCAAGGGCATCCAATAAGGCCTGCGTCTGCTGATTCTGTAAGCGATAAAATTCGGACAGTACATCTGGAGATTGTGGCGAAGCCATGACACAAGCAATTTAAGCAAGTATAAAGAAGAAGACCGTTTTTACACTCGACGCCATATGCTGTGTTGGCAGACGAGCCAACACTGTGTTGCTAGAGGAAGACGAAATGCACGCGTTTAAGCTCACGCAGACTGGCGTGAGGTCTGGAACAATTAAAGGAGTTGAGTCTCATAAATAAAGAACGTAGTTGCGTGAATACTTAACTTTAATCCATAATTGGAGAACATCGCTCTTGATGATACATAATTACAATCTCAATATAAACTGGTAATGGCGCCTTGCTAGGTCGTAGCAAATGACGTAGCTGAAGGCTATGCTGACTATCGTCTCGGCAAATGAGAGCGTATTTGTCATTGATCCATCTCTGGCAAAGTCTGCTGTACAACTGGGGCGAGTGCTAGGACGTCTCTCTAGACCTGCCGTGTGGCGGCGCTCGGTCTGCAATCACTGACAGTGGCGACACGCGGGTCCGACGTATATTAACGGACCGCGGCCGATTTAAAGGCTACCACCTAGCAAGTGTGATGTCTGTCGTTGACACCACACATTTAACGTCCTCTTTCTTGGACAAGGCCAGATATGGGCAAACCAATGCAATGCCACGGGCTTTTCACGCTACTGATGAGGCACAAGCGACCAATCGTCCGGGCTGCCGTTAGAGATGGGCAAAACTGTTCTTTTCAGAGATTGGATCAGAACTGTTCAGTCATTGAATTGAACTAGCTCTTTTTCATGACTCACCACTCATTCACAATAGAAAATAAGTGAAATGCACATTGCCCTTTAAACTTGGTTTATTCCAGTACTATACCTGTATTTTGATCCTATTTTGAACTAACACAGATAATGAGTAAGAATTTTGCAGTTTATTGATATTTCCATGATATGGCAAAGTTTTTGATTATTGATTTATTTTGCACTATCGTGGTTTTGGCTTTGTAGCCATTATCATGGTCAAAGGTGAAATAGTCATAAAATATCTGACATGTCTGAGTGATTGTAATATTGTGACAACAATCATTCAGGCATTTCTGATATGTAATAAATATTTCACCTTTGCACGTGATAATGGCTACAAAGCTAAAATAGCATGCTGATAACGACACTTTTGAGTGCCCCGCAAAACAAACCTCCACATCTAAATAGTGATAGTGTGAAATGAAGTAATAATGAAGCTGATAGGTTTATATTACATCCTGAGTCACTTTGAGATAGAAAAGTTACACATTTCATCTGGTGGAAAAAATAAAAATATTACAATAAAATTCTAAGTATTTTTATCAGGTAGGCAAATTTTGAAAATAAGACTGATTCATATTATGTAAACAAGTTTTAATTGCTTAAAAAGTAACTTTCAAAAACTGTAACATATTTTAGTATACACAGTCGACACACACACTGAGTATATGTTATAGGAAAAACTAATCAATGTTCTGGTTTACAAATAAAATTTGTTCAGTTTTACTTGAAGTGAGTCTGTTCCTTCTGTCGTTGCATATTTGTCCTGCTCAGAGGGAGCTGATGTTTGCAGGATGCATAACATTTGCAGGACTAGTTCATACAGTGTTGGGTACAGCAGCCTTCTAGTTCCCCACCAGTTTAATGGATCGCTGTTTCTACACAAATAACATATTAAAATTTCATTAACCTGGAACAAATACATCGCAAGCCATATATTTTTAAAGTGAACGTTTCCTTCCGAAGACGCCTAAAATCGGAAAATCCGTACTACAATAAGAAAAAAAAATACAAATTTGACTGAAAGACCAAAGTGCTGCATATAGCCTTATGCAGAATAAAACACGGAAAATATTGGTGTATCACATTTTGCGATACGTTTATCGGTTGGCTCGTAATTAAAGCGTAAATTCGAGTGTCCATAATAAAAAATCCTATAGTAAGAGGAGTCGTCAGGAACCTAATCTGATCAGTTTAAACAAATAAAAATAAAATAAAAACAAATGATGTATACATAACATAATTATGTAATATACATACCGGTATTACTACGAAGAACAATATCCAGGAGAGACGAACTCTGATGCAGAGGTGCTGAATCAAGCAGGTCGAGCTGCGAGCTGTATTACTGCGTGAGCTAAGACCACAGAGACCAGAGTGGCACCTGAGTTGCTTTGCTCAACGCTCTGGCTAGAGTCGAGAACGGCGGGGTGTGCGTTGAGCGGGCGAGTTCCAAGGGTGGTGGGAGTGGTGAACGGCCACCATTCACCTGCTCCGAGACAAATCGTCCGTTCTCTTGCGAGCAAGTTGTTGCAAGTAGTTCTTATGTTCTCCGCTAGGAGGCTCTCTATCCTCTTGCTCGCATCAACTGCCCAGAGGGCAGGAGGTGCGACTGAAACGATCGCTGACGGAGTGCGATGGTAAGGTGCGCCGGACACTGCACGCGGCAGAGGAAGCACAGAGACGTCACGGCATATCTGAAACACAAAATGCAATGGGGCACTGCACAATGCAGGCAGCCAAGGCAGAAGCAGGGCAGAGGCCGGCGCTGGCTGTGTTGTGTGGTGTGCAGTGTGCTCTGATCAGCAGAGGCCCCGCTGATCTTCTGCTCAGACTCTCTCTCTCTCTCTCTCTCTCTCTCTCTCTCTCTCTCTCTCTCTCTCTCTCTCTCTCTCTCTGCTGTGGGAAACGTTTGGAGCTACCGTTCTTTTTTTTCTGAATCACTGATTGTTCACTCCTTTGAAAGATTCAACTCTATGAATCAGTTTAGGAGCGGATCCCCCATCACTAGCTGCCGTATATCGGTGGGTGATTGTTCCTTGGTTGCTATGCAGTTACTTTTTGTCCTCCCCTTTTACTTCACTCTACCGCTGTGGTCATTGTTCTATCCTGCTTTCCTTCTTCAGTCGATGAGGAGGTCCCTACAACATGGTAGGTACCCTCTTCCGACAGTACCGGTCTTTTGGTCTTACCACCCATTACACCGAGACATCGCTTCTCCCTTGTTGCAGTCTTGCCCCCAAATATTGGCCGATGATTTATTGTGAGATACCTACTTTTCCTCTAATTAGCCGGTGATGTAAGCGCTACGGAAACTGTGCCTAGTGGTCTTTTCAGTTCAATTTTTTATCGTCAGTTTTAAAACAAACACATATGCAGCCCAGCAGCCAGGTCCAGATGGCAAGTGTTAGGCTGCGTTCACACTGCCGGCCGGGCCGAGCCGAGCCTGGCCGGGCCGCCGCCCGCTTTGCTATCAGACACATGGTTTTGAATTGCGGTGTTCAGACTGGCGGCCGGGCCGCGCCGACACGGCGTGAGCCTCCCGGAGCCGAGCCGACGACATTCCGAATGTTTAATATTGCCGGCGCGAGCCGACCGCAGGCGCGAGCCTGTGGAGCAGCACTACTGCTTCTGCAGTACACGCATCACACGTCTCCCTTCTGCTTTCATCACAAGTGTGACTGCACACGTCTTTTATTTTAAGATGTTACCTCACATTTCACAATAAGTGAGGAAAAATTACGTTTATTATAATGATACATGCGAAATTACTTTTATTTCATATATTTAATCTACATGCATTTACAACAATAGCTTGCCAGCGTTCGCGGCATTGCCGCCACTGAATAGTTCGCATTTACTAGTAAACGGAGGCAGATATGAGTGTCACTGTTGGACGGAAATGTGTCCCTACCAGATAACAATGCATTGTAAAGTCATGTTGTGGCACGTTACTATATAAGCTGTTGTCTGTGACATCTTTTTGCGATGTTCTTACTTTAATGGATGCAGAATAACATATACATGACATTAACTTGTGTCCATCAATTTGGTATCAGAATTTCGGCTAGTATGACAGTAATGATGCAGTTTCCAGATTATGGAACGAAGTAACCAAGGAGTGTGTTTCAGATAGTACGCACAAATATAAATTATTTTCCTTTATAATTTTATTTGTTTTATTTACAGTGAAATGAGATACAAAAAATACAGTAAATAGCAAAGTAATTTCAATTCCAAAATTTATTTGAGAGGTTTTTCAATTATTTTAAGTTGCATTTTTAACGAAATATTCAACAAAAGTGTTCCTGACAGTTTTCGAACGTAATGTGGAATTTCTGTTGAATGTGGCACCAGCTGTCTGCATATCAGCATTGTTACAAAACTTTTCAGCTTCAACATTGCATCCTTCTCTGTCAATGACAATATTATGAAGTAGACAAATGCACTTGACTATGTGATCAGCTACGTCAACGGATGTTTCAATTTCCTTCCTCAGTAGTCTCCATTTATTGGTCATTATACCAAATGCACATTCAACAACTTTTCTTGCTCTGGAATGCATATCATTGTATAGAATCTTCTCGTTGTCCAAATTTCTGCGAGGAAAAGGTCTCATCAAATTCTCTAATAAGGGGTAAGCTTCATCTCCCAAAATGACGTACGGTAGTTCCTGACACATTCCTTCAAGTCTTGTTGGTGGCGGTAATAACAGCTCCCCATTTGTAAGTTTCTTATATAACATACTTTCTTTAAACACGCCTGCATCAGACTGTTTACCGTCGGCACCAACATCCACAGCTATAAATTTGTAATTTGCATCAGCAACTGCTTGGAGTACAATCGAATAATACTGTTTGTAATTGTAAAACATGCTGCCAGAAAGTTTAGGACATTGGACACGTATGTGCTTCCCGTCTATACATCCAACACAGTTTGGAAATCCCCATCTCGTATGCATTTCACTGGCAATTTCTTTAAATCGAGAAACAGTTGGCGTTGGTAAATGAATGGGGGCAAGTGACTCCCATATGGCCATACAAACGTCTTTCACCAACACTGATACGGTGGACACTCCTAATCGGAATGACGATGCTAGTGCATGAAAGGAGATGCCAGTGGACAGATACCTGAGAAAAAAAAATCGTAAAATGTGTTACTCAAGTGTGGTGTTGGGCGAAGTTTTTACAGTTTTGTTTGCACAGTAGATATTTACTTAGTCAATGTCATTTCATAGTTATACAACAATAAATAATTAAAGAGACATTTTCTTGCATCCTTCTATATTCTTTCAATTAAAATAATGAAATCGAAATGCAAAGACCTGAGAGACAGTTACAGAGAATAACTTGTATAACTTGGCAAAATGTCATGTGATCCAGGGAATAGTATATTAAAATGCAATTCCACTCGGGCTTTGTTCTGTCATATGATTTTCCTAAGTTCCAAGAGCTATGCACAGTTCCTTACCAGTGGAAATAGAACCGCTGAGTCAAAGGGCATATCAGTCTGTCTATCTTACAAGGTAATGAAAAGAATTCTGTGAGGTCATCAGTGGCTCCACATGATGAACCATCACCACTGCCAAGCGCTGCATCATGAAGAAAAACGAAGAAAAAGTTGGAAAATTCTGAAGGAGTGTATCTGCGATTCTTCGTTGAAGGCACAGCAAGACATTACCCAAAATGACGAAGCTAATTACTTACTGATGATTCTCAGGAGTCCCATAAACTCTCTTCCCCTCAGAGGTAAGCGTTTGTGAAATTTAAAATACAAAAGCATGACTACAATTAATTGGAGGTAGTGAATGCTGCACAAAGTTCTACTGCAAACCAAAAAGTGTGTACTAACGAATCTTACCTTATCGTTATACACAATTTTTCTTCTGCTGTTATACTTCTGCGAAAATTTGTGTTCTGTTTCGAAATTTTGTCTTGAATGTTCTGCAGCACATACTGAAATGTATTATGATTCATTCTGTAATATGAATAAAATTTTTCAGGATAGTTTTTAAGTTCTTCATGTAAAGAAAAAAACTCTCCTAAATGTCTGTCGCTATTTATGGGATGAATCCATAACCTCCTAGTTCTTCTGTACTTCAAAACTCGACGAGTAACTGCAGAGTCAAAACAATACCAATAAAAGAGTGAAGACATTGTTCTACACGACAGCACACACTAGCCAAAGGCGAGCAACTGTTGACTGCAGCTGTGTTTTCTAGTGACTTGCTTGTCAGCTGTCGAAGGGTGGGGATTTTTTTTAATTTATTTATTTGGCCTTCGGCAACTAGCAGCCATTTAGCCAAAGAGTAGGGATTACCTTGACGGTGCAGCGCAGCCCGCCAAGGAAGGAAAAAAATAATGAAGAACAATGAAACGCACGTCTGTGTCGATCTACAGTAGTTTCATTAACTCTCCATTATTTTTTTTTCTGTCAAAGTAGACAACGAGACTACAGAATTGCGCTTCAGTTTCTGCAGTAAACGTATTACAAATCTCCAGTTTGTTTTTGTGATTAGTTTTACACCACTGATCACTAGTAATTAGTTTTTTTCTGTCCTGCATTATATGACTACATTAAACCAAGCTGTAACCGCTCGAACTCCGTGGCTTGCGGACGCGGCACTGACGCCACTGAATATCTCGCATTACTTGTGACCAGAGACAGATATCAGTGTCATTATCATTTCAAAAACTTTTTGGTACTTTTAGCTACATTTCATACGCAATAATGTATGGTCTAAAACGGATCCAACAGTAAGCTACCCGCTACATAACTTTTTCACTACAAGATCTGTAAATCAAGTGCACAACGTTGACAAATAGCATCATTTAACAATGACTGTTAAGAAATACGAAAAGATAAATGATTCAATACGAAGCTAAGATGTTACACTAGCACGTGTACAAAAATCAGATTTTTTAGCCGCATAATTTCTTCAAAATCGGCTGGGAAGCGTTACGAAACTAAGAAATCACGCGAAACGAAAAGTAGACTTTTCTTTTTTCACGACGTAAGTAACGCTTTTAAGGAAAAAATGAGTTCATAAAACGATGTGGCGCAGTCTTATATACCTCTAAGAATTTTTAGAACATGAAAATCGGAGAAGTGGATTTTCCCCCATTCCGCCGACCCGGCTCGGCGCGGCGCGCAGTGTGAATGCCCTACACGTCGGCCTGAGCTGGCTAGGCACGAGCCGAGACAGTACGCGTCAGCCCGGCCCGGCCCGGCCGGCAGTGTGAACGCAGCCTTACATGTTAACATTGAGCAGTCTCAGGCTGAGGCAGACGCCTCACATGCTAAGACAACACGTATGCACATCTGCTGCCGTCAAGGCCGCAGTAGTGTTGCGACACTTCTTTCTATCACATACCAGAGCACATGCACCGCGCCCTGTCACTCCAACAGCCTACATCACGCGTTACCTTCAACGCGAAACTCTTGTACTACCATTCATAATATTTGTTCCAACTACTTACAGCGTTATTATTATACATCATTGTGTTTTTATTTTCCTGTCAATATATGTCATTGTGTTTCATTTTGTCATTATGCTAGCGCTAGTGATTTATAGTTCATGATTTTCATTTTATCTATTGTTATGTACTGCGCACACATAAAGTGATGCTATTTATGCAAGCATGCATGCTAATCTAGCTTCAGAGCTAATTTTTATTGCTTGAACAATCGACATTTTCCTAGTACAGCAGATCGCTAATAACGCCACTGATACTTTTATTCCATGTATCGCAGGAGACCCATGTGCCTGCACTAATTCTTTATTAAGTCAGACGGACGCCCTTAGGGCTGCTGAACCACAGTATCACAGATAGCTCCAATGCACTGCCCACCCATCAGTTACTAGACAGGTTGAATTAGCACTGTCTGCAGGTTGCTCCATTGCCCTGCAAATTATGTAATCATCAACTCAAGTCTGCAGATAGCACTAATGCACTGCTGAACTTATTAGTCGAGTCACTCGCAGGTAGCTCATTCGCACCGTGAACTTGTACTTACACGTCACCGAATCCTAGGCTCCTCAGTTGACCAGAAAACACTTCATACATCAATTACTGTTAGACAATTTTCACTCACACTACGCCTTTGGCACTCAACCACAAATGAACTGAGCCCCAGACGCTCTTCTGTTACATTTTATACAACGCCACTGTTGCTATATACACACACTCTGTCGGATTCTACTGACGCAGTCCCTTATGCACTTCGTCAGTCGACTAAAAAACATCCCCTGACGGATTTCTGATCAGCTTCAGAAGTTTATGTTCGGGAAATATTCCCTTGATTTTATTTCTTGTCAATTATTATTACTTCAATGTCATGTTTTGTTATTATCAATTTATAGTTATGATTCATATTTAGTACACCGTATTGTTATGGGTTATTTTTTTTTGTCATAGCCGGTATTTCCTTCTCGACTGGAAGTATCTCTGATAGCACCTATTGGCCATCAATTCGTATCCGCCATCAGCTACCGTTAGTCACACATTTACACAACACTTCATATGCACAATAAAACACTTAAAACACACTCACACTGGTCATATTCACACTACCTTGGTGTTACTTGTTAATGTTACCAGACCTCTATTGTCATATACTAAGTACATGAACAAGGCTTTTATCGTTTATGCCCTCTGTTCTTCCAAAGGGGAAAGGGAACTAGTACGTACGTACGTTATGTTCAGTAGCAGTTTCTTTTACACCACTTTAACCTGAGCCCCTATGCGAGGGTTAACCCCTCTGATAAAGACATCAATTGATGCTACTCCGCTTCCTCTAAGATCACTTCATTCCGCGTAGTATCCATGCCAAGGTGATACGTCTTGCACGATATTTTGTGAGTGAGATACACTGCATTCAGTAGCAGTTTCTTTTAATCAACAACTGTAGAGGGACAACCTGTGTGTGGCTCCACTTTACATTGTTGCCAAATTTATTCAAGATGGCGGCGATGACTTCATCTGAGTTGGTAGCATGTAGACTTGGCAACAGCGCATGACGTCATCCAACATGGCGACTTCTGACGGGAAAATAGGTCAATTGTGCTATGTCCACTAACCTAACCTCAGGATAAAATGGCGGGAACTTTCAATTTTGGCGGGAAAATAGACCAATTGTGCTACGTCCACTAACGTAACCTCCAGAAAAAATGGCGGGGAATTTGAATTTTGGCGGTAAAATAGACCGAAAGAGTGCTATGTCCACTAATCTAAGCCTCCAGAAGAAAAAATGGCGGGAAGCTTGAATTCCTACAGGATAATGCATACAAAACCGTACTTGTCTTATCATTCATTATCATTCACTTTCATTTATTATCATTATTATTATTATTATTATTATTATTGGCCTACCTCCACTAGAAAATGCCATCCAAATTCTGATTCCAAAACGATAATAGCTGCAAAACCACACTTTTCTTTATTATTATTCATTATCATTCATCATTATTATGATTTACTATCATTTATTAGTTATTATTTATTATTATTTATTATTATTATTGGCCTACCTCCACTAACGTAGATAATCCCTCCATGTTCAAATTCACACGCCATAATCTCTGGAAAACCGTACTTCTATTTATTATTATTATCATTTACTATTATTTAATAGAATTTATTATCATTTACCATTATTTATCATTATTTATTAAAGATGATCGATTTTTGTGGCAAGAAAGCCAATTCCCTTCCATCCATAACAAAAAATCTGCCACAAATTCAAATTCAAACACGATAATCTGTCACACCAACGAAAAAAAAAGAAACCAAATCGGCCATATGCACTAACCTAAGTCCACCTCATCCTACGAAGTTTGAATTTTTCGCTGTCACCTATTCTTTCACTCCCAAGCTATGAAAATCGCGTCAAATAATAATAATAATGTGCACTTTTACTAACGTAAGTCACCTCCTGTGAATTCGTGGGAAAAGGACTGAAGTCTTTATTTCAAACAGCACCATCATCATGTTCTCCAACATCACATCTTCGAGATCGCAGCAGCATCCACCGTGCTCGCTAGGGGCTCTGGAGTCCAACTGTGTGTTAGTTCGTATCTCAGCCACCTGAGGACGTCGCCATGGCGTCATTTAAGATGGCGGGAAGAAAGCCAATTGGGCCACGTCCACCAAGTTTGAATTTTCTCGGTTACTTATGCTTCCGCTGCTAAATTATTAAAATCTCGTCACTTGTACTACAAGGTGGGAAAATGACTCTTTATTTCAGGCATTACGGTCATGCAGGTATGCCCCAACTGACTTCTCGATGCTCACACAGCGAACTCCAGAGCGCAGCTGACGTACGCCCGGCCAGCTGAGCTCGCTCCATCGGCTGCTCCCTGGCCGGCTGACGTCAAGCGACCAGCGGTGCCTGCACAGTCCCCGGTCAACACACCAGGTAGGTGGCGAGCGGCACCTCAGAGTCCAGCCACAAACGGTCAGCCGCGCTCGCCTCAGAGTCCGGCTACGTAGACATCTTTTCGCGCCCGCGAGCACTTAACGCTGGACAGGATGAAACCTGTCGCACACGTGCTGAACAAAGGACACGTTCCACCCCAAATTTATTTTTCTTAACAGGTTAGAACCGGCTGATACCTACCTCACGCAACCGCCTGAGATGTTTGGAAAGTTCTGTCATGTGACACACTAAAAGCTATATCGGTCCTAAAGTTAGCAAATTCCCAGCACCGATGGACAGGAACCGACACGCTTGCTTGTCCAAACCACCCTCACGCCACATACGACCCCACCAGTATGTGTGATGGAGCACAAAGGACGCTCTCATCCCCATAAACTTTGCAATTCAAGACCGATAGAGACGAACAGACACTATCAAACAGGAATGTTTTTTCTACCGAGTAGGAAACTTCCTTGTCCTCACAACACGCGCTAGACCACGTGACTCTGTCAGACAAAGAATACTCTCACTAAGTTAACTGATCACCTGATTCTCATTATTCAGCCCACATGCTTCGATTATCTAATCCAAGATCTTCGCTAAAACACACGTCCGTACACATGAGCCATCGCGCGCACCTAGCTTAGTACCTCCGCAAGTGAATGTAACAAAGTTCGCATGCTTCTTGATTAACCTGATCAATTAATTAACCTCTCAGATGTGGTAAACTGCCACGTCCACCTAGACTTGAAGTGAAATAGTTAAAGTCCCTACCGACCACTATGTCCTTTTACCGACCCATGTTCGTTGTCTAACATGCACTTATGCTTCCTTCCGTTTACTAACGTGTACTAACCTACATTCTTATATCACATTCTGTCTATACAAATGAACCACGCTTCAATTCTGATGGTCAGTTCGTGTTTCGCTACCATTACAAGAAAATTGTGGCAAACTAAGCCACTGACCCAAGTCACCTGTGATTACTCAAAATCGTCTGCTTTGCCTCTCTCACACACCACGAGCGCGAGACCGCCCATATCACAGTCTGGACTTTTATACTCGCGTCAGACATATTCCTCTGCAAATGTTATAGCTAAACTATGACCCTAATACTGTTGTTCAATCCACACGGTCTAGCACATGGCCAGAGCACACCCCCAGTACCTAAGCCGAGAACATTGCTCGCTCCATCTTTAGTTGACCACTGAGAGACGGAGATTTTCTGAAATCACATCCCTCTCGCTCTCGTAGCTACTCGTCTAAGCAATTCGATCTAACAAACCCTCTAAGTAGAAAAATAACAACCAACTCGCACTCTCTCATATTCTATATCGTCCCACAAATACTTAACCTACATTTTATTTACACATCGAGTATACCTATCACTCTCATACAAAAAACACTCGCCCTGATGTACCTGCTGTCATGTTGCACAGTCGGCAGACACGCAAACAGCTCCTAATTTCAGCGCACAATATGAAACTGATCCTAAATAATGCAGTATACATAACTGTAAACACCATCAGAACTCGTTTTTTTTTTTTTTTTTTTTTTTTTTTTTTTTTTTTTTTGTCATCAGTCTGACTGGTTTGATGCGGCTCGCCACAAATTCCTTTCCTGTGCTAACCTCTTCATCTCAGAGTAGCAGTTGCAACCTACGTCCTCAATTATTTGCTTGACGTATTCCAATCTGTCTTCCTCTACAGTTTTTGCCCTCTACAGCTCACTCTAGTACCATGGAAGTCATTCCCTCATGTCTTAGCAGATGTCCTATCATCCTGTCCCTTCTCCTTATCAGTGTTTTCCACATATTCCTTTCCTCTCCGATTCTGCGTGGAACCTCCGCATTCCTTACCTTATCAGGACACCTAATTTTCAACATTCGTCTATAGCACCACATCTCAAATGCTTCGATTCTCTTCTGTTCCGGTTTTCCAACAGTCCATGTTTCCCTACCATATAATGCTGTACTCCAGACGTACATCCTCAGAAATTTCTTCCTCAAATTAAGGCCGGTATTTGATATTAGTAGACCTCTTGGCCAGAAATGCCTTTTTTGCCATAGCGAGTCTGCTTTTGATGTCCTCCTTGCTCCGTCCGTCATTGGTTATTGTACTGCCTAGGTAGCAGAATTCCTTAACTTCATTGACTTCGTGACCATCAATCCTGATGTTAAGTTTCTCACTGTTCTCATTTCTACTACTTCTCATTACCTTCGTCTTTCTCCGATCTCAAACCATACTGTGTACTCATTAGACTGTTCATTCCGTTCAGCAGATCATTTAATTCTTCTTCACTTTCACTCAGGATAGCAATGTCATCAGCGAATCGTATCATTGATATCCTTTCACCTTGTATTTTAATTCCACTCCTGAACCTTTCTTTTATTTCCATCATTGCTTTCTCGGTGTACAGATTGAAGAGTAGGGGCGAAAGGCTACAGCCTTCTCTTACACCCTTCTTAATACCAGCACTTCGTTCTTGATCGTCCACTCTTATTATTCCCTCTTGGTTGTTGTACATATTGTATATGACCCGTCTCTCCCTATAGCTTACCCCTACTTTTTTCAGAATCTCGAACAGCTTGCACCATTTTATATTGTCGAATGCTTTTTCCAGGTCGACAAATCCTATGAAAGTGTCCTGATTTTTCTTTAGCCTTGCTTCCATTATTAGCCGTAACGTCAGAATTGCCTCTCTCGTCCCTTTACTTTTCCTAAAGCCAAACTGATCGTCACCTAACACATACTCAATTTTCTTCTCCATTCTTCTGTACATTATTCTTGTAAGCAGCTTCGATGCATGAGCTGTTAAGCTGATTGTGCGATAATTCTCGCACTAACAGCTCTTGCCGTCTTCGGAATTGTATGTATGATGCTTTTCCGAAAGTCAGATGGTATGTCACCCGGCTCATATATTCTACACACCAACGTGGATAGTCGTTTTGTTGCCACTTCCCCCAATGATTTTAGAAATTCTGATGGAATGTTACCTATCCCTTCTGCCTTATTTGACCGTAAGTCCTCAAAAGTTCTTTTAAATTCCGATTCTAATACTGGATCCCCTATCTCTTCTAAATCGACTCCTGTTTCTTCTTCCATCACATCAGACAAATCTTCACCCTCATTGAGGCTTTCAATGTATTTTTTCCACCTATCTGCTCTCTCCTCTGCATTTAACAGTGGAATTCCCATTGCACTCTCAATGTTACCATCGTTGCTTTCAATGTCACCAAAAGTTGTTTTGACTTTCCTGTATGCTGAGTCTGTCCTTCCGACAATCATATCTTTTTCGATGTCTTCACATTTTTCCTGCAGCCATTTCCTCTTAGCTTCCCTGCATTTCCTATTTATTTCATTCCTCAGCGACTTGTATTTCTGTATTCCTGATTTTCCCGGAACATGTTTGTACATCCTCCTTTCATCAATCAACTGAAGTATTTCTTCTGTTGCCAATGGTTTCTTCGCAGCTACCTACTTTGTACCTATGTTTTCCTTCCCAACTTCTGTGATGGCCCTTTTTAGAGATGTCCATTCCTCTTCAACTGTACTGCCTACTGCGCTATTCCTTATTGCTGTATCTATAGCGTTAGAGAACTTCAAACGCATCTTGTCATTCCTTAGTACTTCCGTATCCCACTTCTTTGCGTATTGATTCTTCCTGACTAATGTTAGGAACTTCAGCCTACTCTTCATCACTACTATATTGTGATCCGAGTCTATTTCTGCTCCTGGGTGTGCCTTACAATCCAGTATCTGATTTCGGAATCTCTGTCTGACCATGATGTAATCTAATTGAAATCTTCCCGTATCTCCCGGCCTTTTCCAAGTATACCTCCTCCTCTTGTGATTCTTGAACAGGGTATTCGCTATTACTAGCTGAAACTTGTTACAGAACTCAATTAGTCTTTCTCCTCTTTCATTCCTTGTCCCAAGCCCATATTCTCCTGTAACCTTTTCTTCTATTCCTTCCCCTACAACTGCATTCCAGTCGCCCATGACTATTAGATTTTCGTCCCCCTTTACATACTGCATTACCCTTTCAATATCCTCGTACACTTTCTCTATCTGTTCATCTTCAGCTTGCGACGTCGGCATGTATACCTGAACTATCGTTGTCGGTGTCGGTCTGCTGTCGATTCTGATTAGAACTGTTCACAGTAACACACCCTCTGCCCTACCTTCCTATTCATAACGAATCCTACACCTGTTATACCATTTTCTGCTGCTGTTGATATTACCCGATACTCATCTGACCAGAAATCCTTGTCTTCCTTCCACTTCACTTCACTGACCCCTACTATATCTAGATTGAGCCTTTGCATTTCCCTTTTCTGATTTTCTAGTTTCCCTACCACGTTCAAGCTTCTGACATTCCACGCCCCGACTCCTTTCGTTGATTATTCAATCTTGTTCTCATGGTAACCTCCCCCTTGACAGTCCCCTCCCGGAGATCCGAATGGGGGACTATTCCGGAATCTTTTGCCAATGGAGAGATCATCATGACACTTCTTCAATTACAGGCCACATGTCCTGTGGATACACGTTACGTGTCTTCAATGCAGTGGTTTCCATTGCCTTCTGCATCCTCATGTCGTTGATCATTGCTGATTCTTCCGCCTTAAGGGGAAATTTCCCACCCCTAGGACAAGAGAGTGCCCTGAACCTCTGTCCGTTGCTCCGCCCTCTTTGGCAAGGCCATTGGCAGAATGAGGCTGACTTCCTATGCCGGAAGTCTTCGGCCGGCAATGCTGATTATTTATCAAAATTTAGGCAGTGGCGGGGATGGAACCCGGGACCGAAGACGTTTTGATTAAGCATCAAAGACGCTACCCCTAGACCACGGGTACCCTCGTAATCTTTCCAAATAACGCATAGCAAAATAGCTCAACAGACGCGCGCAATCAACCTGTCCCACACTAAGTCACACGTCCGACAGCTCTCAATTCGCTCAAAGGCCTCTGTTCGACGACTCAAACATGACTTGATGACAGCCGTATTCACACCTCACACCTGAGAAATTCATATCACCTACACACCGAACATGACCATCCAAGCCAGGCCACGCGAGTCGTCTGTCACCGTCCTAACTCAGTGCAGTTCAACACACATGTTAAGGCCGCATTCCATTGCTTGCCGGCCTATATGCGACACATCTCCACCTTCACGTCTGTTATCAGAATAGCCGAGAGTGAGTTCACACACACACACACACACACACACACACACACACACACACACACACACACACACACACACACCGTCCGCACACATCCCAGCGCTTCCCTCCCCTCCCAATCTGAAACGATCATCTTAAAATTAAAAAAAAAAAGAGCCCAGTCAACCTCTCCGAAATTTTATAGTGCCCCCAAAAATAGTTAACGCTCGCTTTCCTGTTTTCTCAGCTTATTTGTAAATTCAAATTCTTACCCTAACAGAACTTGTTCACCAAAATAATACTGAATACGCTCCTCAACTACCTTTCCAGCTCTCAACATATGCAAATATTCTATACCCTCCTATATCCCAGCACAACCGATTAATCATTCTTATTCCTTCTTATCGAATTTACAGGCCTAAGGACCCCCCTATCGAAGTACCATCCTGCTTTTCTTTCTGAGACTTCTGTGCTTACTTTTACAGAGATCGCTAAATTGCCTCCACAGCCCCCTCAACCTACACACACACACACACACACACACACACACACACACACACACACACACACACACACACACACACACACAGCGGTCATCCTCTCTACTCATCCCATAACATAAGCAATAGTAACTTTACAATCCATTATATACAAACCCTACACAATGTAAGCCACATTAACTTCACAATACCCACTACATGTCCCAATTCTCTCCATTCCTAAGGAAGCACTGTGAACCTGCTCTTCCTTTCTACACACGCCACTCAGCGGTAATCAGCCCTTCATCAACGGACTGAAGCCCCTCTCAAAATTGTTCCACAAATTCGGCGATCGCTTCCCCTCAACACAAATGCGTTACTCTCTCTTGGTCTTCCTTTCCTCCTCGCTTTTTTTCTACAAACTTATCCAGACTGATAGACTACAAGAACACACCAATTTTTTTCTAAGTACTACATCCTGTAAACCACTAAATAACTAGAAACAAACAGACCAAAAAGTTATATTCGCACTCTCGAATACCGAAGTCGTTGATGTCATTATACTTGCAGTTAAATATTACGATCGCGTCTCATTTGATTGGCATTTCACAATGAGCTAAGTATCGAAAATACTGTCTTGACCGCTGTTTCTCTGGAAATACCTCTACCGTCCTTAAGACTTCTTCTCTACTCATCACATAACATAAACAATATTAACTTTACAGTGCAATATATACAAACGCTACACAATGTAAACCACATTAACTTCACAGTACAGTATATACACATTTGACACAAAGCAGTGCACTTATCCAGTATATCTCTACAGCATGCGAAAAAAAAATATCCTATTCCTACAGCATCTGTATACAGCAATGCTCTCCAATCCTAGGAAAGCACAGTCAACCTGCTCTTTCTCTCTACAGACCCGACACTCAGAGCTAATCTTCCCTCTTACATCAGCGGACCTAAGTCACACTCAGAACTCTTTCTACAAATTCGTTATCGTCCCCCCTCAGCACAAACACCTTACTGTCTCTCCTTCCTTATCTGTTCGCTTTTCTACAAACATTCTCAGACTCATAGACTGCAAGAACACAAGTACTTTCTCAATAATATTACACCATTTTAGCTGTACTTCTCAATATCATGCACTAGGCTACACCCTACCGATCACTAGTTCATCATAATTCCCGAGATAGAGACTTCAAATTAATTCTCTACAAACGCCAAACTTTACTTATGTGCAGCATGCTGTAAACCACTGACTAACTAGAAACAAACACACGCAAAATATTTCCACTCTCGAATACCGGTCTGTCATGTAACATATTCGAGATCTTGGCTATAATTTACACGTCAACTAAGGTCTGTCCCAGGTCTAGAGAAAAGACAAGGGTGTATCCAATACACCACAATCGATCTTCACTCAGCTAAATAAAGTAAGCAAATGTGCAGAAGTAGTCAACCGAACAATCTACATCCCATCTAATAACACTCCAACCCAAATCAATCATCTTCTCCAATTCTGACTTGATCACCAAACCCGCCCAACACATAGTATTACTTTGCTATTCGGTCGTCTAGAGGACATCAAAGTTAACTCTTACAGATCCAACCACTCAAACAGGTCTCTGCATTCGGACAACTGCTCCAGTTATTTATTATCATTTATAATTATTATTTATTATGACTTTTTATTTATTATTTATATCATCCGCGTGTGTTCGCCACGAGGTCCGGAGACCATCTGGATTAGTACACATCACCACCAGCAGCGGGCCTCATTCAAGATGTCCGATTATGGTAGGGAGTTTGGATTTTGGCGGAAGATCATACAATTGGCTTTAGTCACACCCTACACATCGTTCAGCTGATCCCATTTACAGATCTTTGCGCATCTGTTACATGCAATTTAAGTAGGAGAAAGACATATCCGTTACCTTCTGCAGCCTGTCTACAAACAGAATGACCTCAATTACAGCAACAGGACCTCGTCTTGACCATTCGCCTGAAATGCGAGCGCCGGCGGCGGCATGTCAAAGCCACATATCAGTCCATCTAAACAGCTGTCTACTCAGCCCCAGGACGAGCATGCCGAAGTGGGCTCTCTTTCTATACCTGCTCTCCAGCTATTGTCTAACGACATACACTGCACAACTGGATTTCTGAATAGCGCATATCTCTATCCTCCGCTGCATCTCCAACTGGACATGTAAACAGTGTCTCCCCCAGCCAGCGAACCCGTCGTCGATCACTCTACACTGACAATTTCCACTCACAAATCTTAAATACTCTCATATTCACTCCCGTCAAAACTCAATTAATAATAAAAAAGCTTTCTCCCTTTCTAAGCATAGATGAGAATGCATTTAGAATAAATAGACAAACATAACTCCAAGCAACTTAAAAAGAAAAAAAGACCTCAATTTAGATTATCCGACATTTATTTACATGCCCTAATGATACAGATGTCGTGTCATCCACTCGCTCACTCCTTCAACACACGCTTTCACAAAACTTGGTCTACTTGTATGCCACCCACCCTGTTATAGTAATTTTGTACAAGCATTTACGCCCCCACATAGAACCCAGCTCAATAGAACATAATAATTCCTTGTTTCACAGATAGTCATATTCGGTGAACAATTAAATGTACTAAATTACGCATACACGTAGTCAAATAAGCAAATACTTTTACCGACATAAACACCCGTCTCACTGAGGATAGGGCATTTAATATTATATTCTTAAACACAAACCAATGATAACAATATTCCAACGCCCACCTTGTCCTCGTAATAAAGCACACTGGCCAATCATGTGACAGCATGTTTTCCTAATTTCTGTGTCATAGCTAAACCACACCACCTCTACTTTGCAAGTATCATTGCGGGCATTGATAGATGACTGCCCGGTACGTCCATTCACACTTAATTCTCGAACACAAAAAACGATCAAAGTATACCAGACAATGGTGTACATATTTCTAAGACCTCGTGCATAGTACTCGACCAATCTCTCTGCCTAGGCGGTCACAGAGCAATCTCGCCCTCTTACATTAAGACCATCCTCTCCTCGGCATTGACCAGCCTACCCTGAAACAGCACTACCCAACTAATCCTCAACCGAACACATGACTATAGCTACACTTCACCTCTCTTGACTAAATAGCTGACTTTCACCCAAGTTTGGTGGTTGCGGTTTGGGCGTTGTGACGGATTGCGATCCTGGACGGACGTCTGTGTCTGCTTTCACAGGTGCGACCGAATCGACCGCGCCATCCCACGCTTGCGGAATCAGAGCAGGGCCTGTCCGCCGTCTGAAATCAGATGGATGCGTGACTTCACGGTCCTGTGGACGTAGTGCAAATGGGGGGTACCTGCAACCGTCTGCTGAGTCATTTTTCGAGCGGATCTGCGGGCTCTGCTATGCATTATTTGGATAGTTTACGAGTACTGAGTGTATCTACACATCAGTTTAGACCCCCAGGGGGTCCACAACTCTTTTGTGGATACGTGTGTAGCGAGCACGGGACCCCGAGCTAATGTGGCCCTCCTTCCTTTTCGGACTGCATACCTTCTTTTTCTGCATCCTTCCTCATCCCCCACATTCGCCCCCCCCCTCCCTTCCGCCTCTTTCCTTCCCTTTCTACCCCTCTAAGAGTATGTTTTGTGCCTACATCCGGAGACGGACGCTCGAAAATGTAACACATACTTTGCTTTCTCTGGTTGCAAGTATTCGTCCTTCCTTTGTCCTTCCCTTTTCCTTACCTCTTCTCTTTACCCTTTTCTCTGCTGCGGTGTTTGAGGCCTCTCTTATTTCCTTTCCCTTACTTTGTTTTTCCCCTTTCTCTTTTTTCCTCCCTGTGCGTGTCTGAAGGCCGACCCACGCATTTCCATGCATAGCCGGTGACGGAGTAACGCATAATTCCCTGCCCCGGGTAGACATATAGGACACGTACGTACCCCCTGGTAATGGCCAGGCCCTGGGAGGGGTGATTACCCGAGCTGATACCTTCCGAAAGTGATGATTGGTCCCTCTGGCCGTTTCTCGGGAGGTGTGACCTGAGGTGTGAACAATCACCTAAGGCGGCAGTGCCCTCAGAGAGGGCCCCGCAAGGAAGGAGCGCGCCATCAGAGACGCCAGCAATCATGGGGGATACTTCTGCAATGGTTTCCTCATCATCTACTATGTCTGCTCACAAGCGAAAGTTCAGTGAGTCTCAGCCACAGACAGTTCTTCCATCGTTGCCTCAGTTCCTTGTTGTTTCTCGGTCTGACGAAGGTCACGACTTCTCCACGGTCAACCCTTTCATTATTCAGAAAGGTGTCGACGCAATTGCAGGTCCTGTAAAGTCTTGTTCCAGATAACAGAATCGCACCTTGTTGTTAGAAACAGTCAGTGCCCTCCAGGCACAAAAATTGCTGCGTACTTCACTGCTCCACACCTTCCCTGTCCGGGTGGAAGTGCACTGCACTTTAAATTCCTCCAGTGGGGTCGTTTATACACGCTGCCTCGACAGATTCTCCGACGAGGAAATTCAACACTACCTGTCTGACCATGGTGTAACGGCTGTTAGAGACATAAAAAGGGTTGACACGAACATCGTTCCAACCCGTACTGTCTTCTTGACATTTGACAGAGTTCAACTCCCATCGAACATAAAAGCAGGCTATGAGATAATTTCCGTTCCCCCTTACATCCCTAACCCTACACGTTGGTATCGGTGTCAGCGGTTCAATCATACCAGCCAGTCCTGTTCCAATCCAGCCAAATGTGTTACGTATGGCAAGGATGCCCATGAGGGTGCTTGTCCACTTCCATCCCCTCGTTGCGTCAACTGTATGGGTGACCACGCAGCTTTCTCTAGCGATTGCCCGATTTTTAAAGACGAAAAGCTCATTCAGTAAATCAGTGAAGGAAAAGGTGTCGACCTTTGCTGCTCGAAAATTATTCTCCAGTCGAAAGCCCACTGTGCCTCAGACAGGTAAATACACCACTGTCCTTGCCTCTCCTAGGCCAACAAAGGAGGCAACCACGCAGACTTGTGATCTCACCTTTAGTTCCACGGTCATCAGATCGGCCAGCGCAAAGATCGCCCGTTCACCCTCCCACCCTCGCCGGCTCACTCTATGGCTCACCCTTCATGGGTTTCTGTTAAAACTCGAGCCCAAGTCAGACACCCGGACTTCCAAAAAAGAGCCTACGTTTGATGATTTTTTACGTACCCCAAATTCACAACCATCGGTTCCACCTTCATCTAAACATCATGGTTCCATGAAGGCTAATAAGAAACCCAGTTCCCCTCCTTCTCCGCCACGACGTGTCTCATCTACAGCGCCATCTGACGGTAGCAGCCCTCGGCTGTCGTCTGTGTCGCCGAGGCGCACTGCTGGCGGCCGTTCAACCGGCCAATCGCTGGTGGGAGGAGCTGCTCCTGAACAACCTATGGATCAGGATCTTCTGCCTTCGGCTGAGTGCCGTTCCACGCTGTCGGTCGCAAGCTCTGAGCAGTCATTGAGTTGAGGGCAACCTTGGTCACATTCCTCCATTTTCTGTCCATCCTATGTCCATTACACATTGGAATATCAGCGGCATTCGAGCCAATCGGGACGAGTTGTCGATCCTCTTACAATCATACTCGCCAGTCATCTTCTGTCCTCAGGAAACAAAGCTGCGTCCCCACGACCGCTTTGTTTTCCCCCATTTTCAGTCAGTCCGATTCGATCCCCTATGTTGAAGGCACTCCAGCACATGGAGGACTCATGATTCTTCTCCATGATACTCTCCATTATCACCCAATCCCCTGAAACACTTCCTTCCAAGCTGTCGCTATCCATCTTTCCCTTTCTGGATACACGTTCTCTCTTTGTACCGTATACATTCCATCGTCCACACCAATGGCACGAGCTGGTCCCCTCCTTGGTCAGCTTCCAGCCCACTATTTGCTGGTTGGGGCTTCAATGCCCACCACCCGGTTTGGGGATCTCCACTTCCCTGTCCGCGTGTCTCACTATTGATAGACGTCTTCCACCAAGCTGATACTGTTTGCCTCAACACTGAGGACCCTACGTTTTTGTCTGCCTCCACGACAAATTTCTCTCATTTGGACCTTGCAGTCGGTACTGTTCCGCTAGCTGGACGCTTCGAATGTTTCGCCCTTGCTGATACACACTCGAGTGACCACTTTCCATGTGTCCTTCGATTGCAACCACAACTGCCATATATGCGCCCGAGACGCTGGAAGTTTGCCCAAGCCGATTGGACACTTTTTTTCGTCTCTAGCGACATTCGATGACAGTCACTTTCCTAGGCTTGACGATGAGGTCACTCATATTACAGACGTTATTATTACAGCTGCGGAACGTTCAATAGCTCGCACTTTCGAATTGCCCCGGCGCACCGCAGTTTCTTGGTGGAACGAGGCATGCCGTAACGCAATACGTGAGCCGCGACGTGTTCTTTGGGTTTTCAGACACCATCCTACTTTGGCCAACTGTATCCGCTATAAGCAGTTCCGTGCGCGATGCTGTCGCGTCATCCGCGATAGCAAGAAGGCAAGCCGGGATTTCTTTACTGGCTCATTTAACACCTTCACTCCATCCTCGGAAGTTTGGAGTCGAAATCGACGGTTATCTGGCGCGCGCCTAGTTTCTTCCCAGTCTCTGGGCTCACTGTCGCGCATGTTACATTAGTGGACCCCGTCGCAATTTCTAACTCACTGGGTCAACACTTTGCTGAGATTTCGAGCTCTTCAAATTACTCGCTAGCATTTCTCCAGAAGAAACGTGCAGCGGAAGTGGAACCTCTTGCTTTCTCCTCTCAAAATCGTGAAAGCTATAATACTGTTTTCTCCATGCGGGAACTCCAACATGCACTCTCTTCTTCTCGCTCCTCCGCCCCAGGACCGGATGGTATCCACATCCAAATATCGCTGCATTTTTTATACCATAGTCTGCGTTACCTCCTTCGCCTCTATAATCGAATTTGGACCGATAGTACTGTAACGTTCCCTGGCAACGCTCACACTATTAATAAACTAAAATTTAATCGAACTATATACGCCGCTATGAAGCAATTTGTATATACTGTAATTATTTAACAACAAATATTATTTAATTTTGTGTAAAGGACATTCGTTATTATTGTAATATTTTCTGTAGTAATATTCTCGATGTATTTATGATTGTAATATTTCTATACTCATAATGTAATTGCGAAATTTGTCAATATCTGCGATAACAAAAATGTAAATTTCAGGAAAATAATGTTGTAAGATTACAAAGGATGTTAATGGTCAGCAATAATATAAATAACACTGCATGGTGTGCGTTCTTTGTGGTCTTCCTCGAGAGCTGAGAGAGAGAGAGAGAGAGAGAGAGAGAGAGAGAGAGAGAGAGAGAGAGAGAGAGAGAGAGGAACCTGTGACGTAGCATTTTATGAATGGGTAGACTTCATTTGTCTGTATCCAGATTTAGCCGCCATTAGAGGAGAAATTACAAACTAATGTAAGTTGAATTATTGTTGTGGTCTAAATACATTATAATTTATCAAAAGTGTGTATTACTAATGTAAATTAGCTTGCCCATGTCATCTACAATATTTCTTTAAAGAATTTTCAGCATTTTTAGCAATGATCGCTGGTGTTGCTGGGCTGTGCCGCGACCGAACGATTTGCAGCGGCGGCTCATTTAAAAAATTGTTCCGCTAAGAAAAATTAACCAAACCCGTAAATCGGAAGCAGATAAAAATTAGCAGTGAATTAAGAAAATATTTTTCTTTTACAGCGATCCTTGAGACTGACGGAATTTATTACTAGTTTCACATTTGTGCATTCATAGGCGGATAGTTAAGGTTGAAATTTAATAAAATGTTCGTTCTTTCAAATAACTTAAATGTCTAGTGAAGTGTGTTTTATCAATGATAATTAAACGTCGGCTTGGCAATATTTAACCATTTTCTGCTAATAGAGACAGTCTTGTGTCCCATAGCTAACGCCGGAAAAGAATTCAGTAAATATTTAAAAAATATTTAGAAAATGTGTGCCAAGGCCGAATTATGTAAAGGATTTAATTCTCAACTAAAAATTC
This sequence comes from Schistocerca nitens, assembly GCF_023898315.1. Taxonomy (NCBI): domain Eukaryota; kingdom Metazoa; phylum Arthropoda; class Insecta; order Orthoptera; family Acrididae; genus Schistocerca; species Schistocerca nitens. The sequence continues at coordinate 1,157,333,483 of NC_064615.1, read as the reverse complement.
TTAATCAGTTAATATGAATTTATCAGCATGAGAGGGTTGACTAAGTTCACATAATTTTAAATTTACTTGATTCTGTCTAAATGAATTTTTATTACCACACGTAAATAAGGGGTTCTACAACAAAGTTCGTACTGAAAGAAACAAAGAAAAATAAAAAAAATTATACAAAAAAGTAACTATTTAATAATTTTTTTCATTTAATTTCATTAAAGTACTTTTCCCAGACGATGGCGGGAAGCTATCGTCGTTCCTGTTCCGAAACCTGGAAAGGACAAAGATTTGCCCTCCAGCTATCGCCCCGTTTCTCTCACGAGTAGTGTATGTAAGGTTTTGGAGCGAATGGTGAATTGCCGTTTAGCGTGTCTGGAATCCCGCAGTCTAACACCTGCCCAATGCGGTTTCCGAAAGCATCGTTCTGCAGTTGACCATCTTGTTGCTCTCTCCACTTATATCATGAACAATTTTCTCCGGAAACGCCAAACAGTAGAAATATTTTTTTATCTGGAGAGAGCTTACGATACCTGTTGGAGGACAGGCATCCTCTTCACACTGTTCTGTTGGGGCTTTCGAAGTGGCTGCCCCTTTTTCTTCGCAAAATTATGGCAGAGCGCACATTTGGGGTGCGGGTGACCCCTACTCTGTCCCGTACTTTCTCACAAGGAAACGGGATACTTCAGGGCTCCATGCAAAGTGTTGTACTGTTTGCCATTGCCATAAATCCAATTATGCATTGTCTCCTTTCTGATGTCTCGGGATCCCTCTTTGTGGACGATTTTGCGATATACTACAGCTCTCAACGGACCAGCCTGGCCGGCCCAAGTGGCCGCGCGGTTCTGGCGCTGCAGTCTGGAACCGCGAGACCGCTACGGTCGCAGGTTCGAATCCTGCCTCGGGCATGGATGTGTGTGATGTCCTTGGGTTAGTTAGGTTTAACTAGTTCTAAGTTGTAGGGGACTAATGACCTCAGCAGTTGAGTCCCGTAGTGCTCAGAGCCATTTGAACCATTGTTTTTTTTTGACCAGCCTGCTTGAACGACGTCTTCAAGGATGTCTCGATCGCCTCCACTGTTGGAGCATCGAAACCGGCTTCCGTTTTCCTCCCACTAAGACCGTTTGTGTTAATTTTTTGCGTCGTACGGAGTTTCTTAAATCTTACTTACATCTAGGGCCTGTCAACCTTCCATTTTAGGACGCCGCTAAATTCTTGGTTCTTATGTTTGGCAGAAAACTGTTTTGGTCCTCCCACGTTTCCTATCTTTCGGCTCGCTGTCTGCGATGCCTCAACACCCTACGTGTCCTGAATGGTACCTCCTGGGGAGCGGACCGATTGGTCCTTCTCCGCCTATATCGCGCCTTAGTGCGCTCGAAACGGGACTATGGAAGCATAGTTTACTCCTCTGCTCGACCGTCTATTCTTCAGCGTTTCGACTCTGTCCACCACCGTGGATTACGTTTAGTGTCTGGAGCTTTTTACACCAGCCGTGTGGAAAGCCTTTATGCTGAGACTGCTGAACCTACGCTGTCCAATAGGCGAGCTGTCCTCCTGAGTCGTTTTGCTAGCCATCTGTCTTCTATGCCTACTAATCCAGCCCATCACGTTTTTTCTTATGCCACCTTGGAGTTAGGGTATGCAGGCTGCCCTTCCTCCCTACCACCACCGGGAGTACGCTTCTGTCTACTGCTCCATTCTCTTCCCTTCCGCTTTCCTAAAACCTTCTTGACAACTTGGGGTACAGCACCGCCTTGGCTCCGTCCCCGGAACTGCCTGCTCCGTGACCTTTGTCGATTTCCCAAGGATGGTACCCCTTCACTTCTTTATCATCAGGCATTTGCTGCTACATGTGCACAAATGAAGGAAGCCACATTTATTTACACTGATGGCTCAAAAACATCGTTTGGTGTAGGGAGTGCCTATATTGTTGGCGACACCCCAAATCGATTTTGGCTTCCTGACCAGTGCTCAGTTTATACTCCGGAGCTTTACGCTATTGTCCAGGCTGTCCAATACATCGGTCGCCATCAGCGGATACAGTTTATCTGTTCAGATTCTCTCAGCTCTCTCCTCAGTCTCAAGCTCTCTACCCTGTCCACCCACTGGTCCACCGGATTCAGGACTGCCTCCGCTTGCTCCACTTGGGGGGCGTCTTGGTGGCGTTCCTCTGAATCCCAGGACACGTTGGTATCTGTTGGAATGAGGCGGCCGATATAGCGGCCAAGGTGGCAGTCTCTCTTCTTCAGCAAGCCATTCACATGATTCCCTTCGCTGACCTACGGAGAGTTTTATGTCGTCGTGTTGCTCTTTTATGGCATGCACATTGGTCGACACTTCCCAATAACCCCCCAGGGGGTCCACAACGCTTTTGTGGATACGTGTGTAGCGAGCACGGGACTCCGAGCTAATGTGGCCTTCCTTCCTTTCCGGGCTGCATTCCTTCCCTTTCCGCATCCTTCCCCATCCCCCATCTTCCCCCCCCCCCTCACCTCTGGCTCTTTCCTTCCCTTTCTCACCCTCTTTCCTTCCCTTTCTCCCCCTCTGGGAGTATGGTTTGTGCCTACGTCCAGAGACGGACGCTCGTAAAAGTACCGCGTTCTTCGCCTTCCTTGCTTGTATGTCTTCATCCTTCCTTTGTCCTTCTCTTTTCCTTACCTCTTTTCCTTACCTCTTCTCTTTACCCTTTTCTCCGCTGCGGCGTTTGAGACCTCTCTTCTTTCCTTTCCTTTCCCTTTCTCTTTCTTCCTCCCTGTGCGTGTCTGAAGGCCGGCCCACGCGTTTTCGTGCGTAGCCAGTGACGGGGTAACGCGTAATTCCCCACCCCGGGTAGACAGGTAGGACTCGTACGTTCCCCCTGGTAACGCCCAGGCCTAGGGAGGGGTGATTACCCGAGCAGATACCTTCCGAAAGTGCCGATTGGTCCTTCCGTCCGTTTGTCGGGAGGTGTGACCTGAGGTGTGAGCAATCACCTAAGGCGGCAGTGCCCTCAGAGAGGGCACCCACAAGGGAGGAGCGCGCCATCAGAGCCGCCGGTAATCATGGGGATTCTTCCGCAACGGTTTCCTAACCTTCCACTATGTCTGCTCACAAGTGTAAGTTCACTGAGTCTCAGCCACAGACAGTTCTTCCACCGTTGCCACAGTTCCTTGTTGTTTCTCGGTCTGACGAAGGTCACGACTTCTCCACGGTCAACCCTTTCATTATTCAGAAAGGTGTCGACGCAATTGCAGGTCCTGTAAAGTCTTGTTCCAGATTACGGAATGGCACCCTGTTGTTAGAAACAGTCAGTGCCCTCCAGGCACAAAAATTGCTGCGTACTTCACTGCTCCACACCTTCCCTGTCCGGGTTGAACCACACTGCACTTTAAATTCCTCGTGCGGAGTCGTTTATACACGCTCCCTCGATGGATTGTCTGACGAAGAAATTCAGCACTACCTGTCTGAAAAGGGTTGACACGAACCTCATTCCAACCCGCACTGTCTTCTTGACATTTGACAAAGTTCAACTCCCATCGAAAATCAAAGCAGGCTATGAGATAATTTCCGTTCGTCCTTACATCCCAAACCCTACACGTTGCTATCGGTGTCAGCGGTTCAATCACACCAGCCAGTCCTGTTCTAATCCGGCCAAATGTGTTACGTGTGGCAGGGATGCCCATGAGGGTGCTTGTCCACCTCCATCCCCTCGCTGCATCAACTGTATGGGTGACCACGCTGCTTCTTCTCGAGATTGTCCCGTTTTTAAGGACAAAAAGCTCATTCAGGAAATTAGAGTGAAGGAAAAGGTGTCGACCTTTGCTGCTCGAAAATTATTCGCCAGTCGACAGCCCATCGTGCCTCAGACAGGAAAATACAGCACTACCCTTGCTTCTCCTCGGCCAACAAAGGAGGCGGCCACGCAGACTTGCGACCTCACCTTAAGTACCACGGTCGTCAGATCGGCCAGCGCAAAGATCGCCCGATCAACCTCACCACTTTCGCCTGCCCACTCTATGGCTCACCCTTCGTCGGGTTCTGCTAAATCTGGAGCCCAGAAGTCAACACGAAGACTTCGAAAAAAGAGCATACTCGTGAAGATTTTTTACGTACCCCAACTTCAGAACCATCAGTTCCTCCTCCTTCTAAACATCATATTTCCAAGAAGGCTACAAAGAAACCCAGTTCATCTCCTTCTCCGCCAAGGCGTGTCCCATCTACAGCACTACCTGGCGGAAATGGCCCTTGGCCGTCTTCTGTGTCGCCGAGGTGCACTGCTGGCGGCCGATCAAAAGGCCGATCGCTGGTGGCAGGAGCTGCTCCTGAACAACCTATGGATCAGGATCTTCTGCCTTCGGCTAAATGCCAATCCATGCTGTCGGTCGCAAGCTCTGAGCAGTCATTGAGATGACAGCAACTTTGGTCGCATTCCTCCATTTTCTGTTCTCCCTATGTCCATTATCCACTGGAATATCCGTGGCATTCGAGCCAATCGGGATGAATTGTCGATCCTCTTACGATCCTGCTCGCCGGCCATCTTCTGTCGTCAGGAAACAAAGCTGCGTCCCCATGACCGCTTTGGTCTTTCTCATTTTCAGTCCGTCCTATATGATCTCCCCTCTGTTGAAGGCACTCCAGCACATGGAGGACTCACGATTCTTCAACATGATACTCTCCATTATCACCCAATCCACTTAAACACTTCCTTCCAAGCTGTCGCCGTCCGTCTTTCCCTTTCTGGATACACGTTCTCTCTTTGTACTGTATACATTCCATCGTCCACACCAATGGCACGAGGTGATCTCCTTCATCTTCTTGGTCAGCTTCCACCCCCCTATTTGCTGGTTGGGGACTTCAATGCCCACCACCCGGTTTGGGGATCTCCACTTCCCTGTCCGCGTGTCTCACTATTGATAGACGTCTTGCACCAAGCTGATATTGTTTGCCTCAACACTGAGGACCCTACATTTTTGTCTGCCTCCACGACAAATTTCTCTCATTTAGACCTTGCGGTCGGTACTGTTCCGCTAGCTCGGCGCTTCGAATGGTTCGCCCTTGATGATACACACTCGAGTGACCACGTTCCATGTGTCCTTCGACTGCAGCATCAACTGGCATATATGCGCCCGCGCCGCAAGAAGTTTGCCCAAGCCGATTGGACACTTTTTTCGTCTCTAGCGACATTCGATGACCGTCGCTTTCCCAGCGTCGACGATGAGGTCACACATATTACCGACGTTATTCTTACAGCTGCGGAACGTTCAATACCACGCACCTCCGAATTGCCCCGGCGCCCCCCAGTTCCTTGGTGGAACGAGGCATGCCGTGACGCAATACGTGAGCGGCGACGTGCTCTTCGCATTTTCCGCCACCATCCTACTTTGGCCAACTGTATCCGCTATAAGCAGTTCCGTGCGCGATGCCGTCGTGTCATCCGCGATAGCAAGAAGGCAAGCTGGAAATTCTTTATTAGCTCATTTAACAACTTCACTCCCTCCTCGGAAGTTTGGAGTCTGCTTCGACGGTTCTCAGGCGCGCCTAGTTCCTCCCCGGTCTCTGGGCTCCCTGTCGCGCATGATACATTAGTGGACCCCTCCATATTTCTAACTCATTGGGTCACCACTTTGCTGAGATTTCGAGCTCTTCAAATTACCCGCCAGCGTTTCTCCCGAAGAAACATGCAGTGGAAGTGCTACCTCTTGCTTTCTCCTCTCAAAATCGCGAAAGCTACAATGCTGTTTTCTCCATGCGGGAACTCCAACATGCACTCTATTCTTCTCGCTCCTCCGCCACAGGACCGTATGGTATCCACGTCCAAATGTTGCTGCATTTATCAACTCATAGTCTGCGTTACCTCCTTTGCCTTTATAATCGAATTTGGACCGACAGTACTTTTCCCAGATGATGGCGGGATGCTATCGTCGTTCCCGTTCGGAAACCTGGAACGGACAAACATCTCCCCTCTAGCTATCGCCACATTTCTCTCACGAGTAGTGTCTGTAATGTTTTGGAGCGTATGGTGCATTACCGTTTAGCTTGGTGGCTGGAATCCCGCAGTCTTTTAACACCTGCCCAGTGCGGATTCCGAAAGCATCGTTCTGCAGTTGACCATCTTGTTGCTCTCTCCACTTATATCATGAACAATTTTCTCTGGAAACGCCAAACGGTAGCAATATTTTTTGATCTGGAGAGAGCATACGATACCTGTTGGAGGACAGGCATCCTCCGCAAACTGTTCTCTTGGGGCTTTCAAGGCCGGATGCCCCTTTTTCTTCGCGAATTTATGGCAGAGCGCACATTTAGCGTGCGGGTGAACACTACTGTCCCGTACTTTCTCCCAAGAAAATGGGGTCCCCCAGGGCTCCGTGCTGAGTGTGGTACTGTTTGCCATTGCCATAAAACCAATTATGGATTGTCTCCTTCCTGATGTCTCGGGCTCCCTCTTTGTGGACGATTTTGCGATCTACTACAGCTCTCAACCGACCAGCCTGCTTGAACGACGTCTTCAAGGATGTCTCGATCGCCTCCACTCTTGGAGCATCGAAACCGGCTTCCGTTTTTCTCCCAGTAAGACCGTTTCTGTTAATTTTTGGCGACGTAAGGAGTTTCTTCCACCCTCTTTACATCTAGGACCTGTCAACGTTCCGTTTTCAGACGTCGCTAAATTCTTGGGTCTTATGTTTGACAGAAAACTGTGCTGGTCCTCCCACGTTTCCTATCTTTCGGCTCGCTGTCTGCGATCCCTCAACATCCTCCGTGTCCTGAATGGTACCTCCTGGGGAGCGGACAGAGTGGTCCTTCTCCGCCTCTATCGCGCCTTAGTGCGCTCGAAATTGGACTATGGAAGCATAGTCTACTCCTCTGTTCGGCCGTCTATTCTTCGGTGTCTCGAATCTATCCACCACCGTGGATTACATTTAGTGTCTGGAGCTTTTTACACCAGCCCTGTGGAAAGCCTTTATGCTGAGACTGCTGAGCCTCCGCTGTCCAATCGGCGAGCAGTCCTTCTGAGTCGTTATGCTAGCCATCTGTCTTCCATGCCTGCTAATCCAGCCCATGACATTTTTTTCGACGCCTCCTTTGATGTAGGGTATGCAGGCTGCCCCTCCTCCCTACTACCACCGGGAGTCCGCTTCCGTCAACTGCTCCATTCTCTTTCCTTCCACTCTCCTAAAACCTTCTTGAAAACTTGGGGTACAGCACCGCCTTGACTCCGTCCCCGGATTTGCCTGCTCTTTATCGTCGGGCATTTGCTGCTCTATGTGCACAAATGACGGACGCCACCTTTATTTACACCGACGGCTCGAAAACATCGTTAGGTGTAGGGAGTGCCTATATTGTTGGCGACACCCCAAATCAATTTCGGCTTCCCGACCAGTGTTCGGTTTATACTGCGGAGCTTTACGCTGTTCTCCAGGCTGTCCAGTACATCCGCCGCCATCAGCGGATACAGTACGTAATCTGCTCAGATTCTCTCAGCTCTCTCTTCAAAGCTCTTTACCCTGTGCATCCTCTGGTCCACCGGATTCAGGACTGTCTGCGCTTGCTCCACCTGGGGGGCGTCTCGGTGGCGTTCCTCTGGCTCCCGGGACATGTTGGTATCTGTGGAAATGAGGCGGCCGATATTGCAGCCAAGGCAGCAGTCTCTCTTCCTCGGCCAGCTATTCAATCGATTCCCTTCGCCGATCTACGGAGCGTTTTATGTAGTCGTGTTGTTCATTTATGGCACGCGCATTGGTCGACACTTCCCCATAATAAATTGCGGGACGTGAAAGCTCTTCCTTGTGCTTGGACCTCTTCCCCCCGAACGCGTCGTTGGGAGGAGGTAATTTTAACTAGACTCTGGGTAGGGCACTGTCTTTTTAGCCATTGACATATGTTAAGTGGCAGTCCTCCCCTACTCTGTCCCCACTGCTCTCAGCTGTGGACGGTAAGACCCCTTTTACTTGAGTGCCCCTATTTCACTCCGTTACACGCCCGTCTACAGCTGTCGACTGATATATCTTCCATTTTAGCAGATGACACGCGCTCAGGCGATCGCGTTCTCGAGTTTATTAGTGCCAGTTTAGTTTCTCCAATTTTTTGAGCTTCGTTCCGAATGCTGCTGGTTTTCAGTTTCGTTTTTTTACCTGTTCCTAAGTCATAGACCGGGCGCTAATGAACGTAGCAGTTTTGCGCCCTAAAACCATAACAAAGAAAATTCAATGTGAAGAATTATTTAATAGCTGTTTGTTATTGTGGGTACTGAAATTATGAGTTGGGTGCATGGCTGTGGGCTGTGCAACATGGCCCCGGGCACATTTTGGTGGGTGTTTTGTGATAGTGTGATAGATATAATGTATGGTTAAATAAGATGTTGGAAAAAATAAATGGTGCTGTCAATCATTACACACCCCTGCAGAGCAGATCAGAGTGATATGTTTTCCGTCACCATCTCGGTTGCAGGCGAATAGTAAGTGTTATTGCGGCGGCGTTAATCGTGTGTGTCAACGAGCTATGGGCTATTCTGACAATAGACGTGAATGTAGGTCCATACTTGCGCCGCTGGCGGTATGCATAAGAACAATGCAGCTTTCACATGCGACAGAGGAGAGTGTCCTTTCTGGTCGGCTGTCACGAGCGCTCAGAAACTGAACTTGGCTGGAGGCTCTGGAACCCCTCCCCTACCGCCGACCGCACGCACGCCCTGCCTGCGTTGGAGTGTAATCTAGGGCGCGTTGGTGATATGAATTTCTTCAGTGTTAGGCGCGAATGCGACTGTGAGGAGTTCATGTTTGGGGTAGGCCGAGCAGAGACTTTTGGTCGGTTTGGCAGCTGGGGGCAGGGTATTGGGTGAGGGTGTTTGGGCGCGTCTGTTGCACTATTTTGCGAGCATGTCTGTGCACTGTGCTGATCGTAATTTGGAGAGTTTAAGAGTACAGAGCTAGTCTGCAGATATTGTGTACTGCATTATATAAGAGCAGTTTGTCATTGTGTGGTGAAATTAGGAGTTGTTTACGTGTTTGTGGACTGTGTCAGATGACCACAGTCACATCAGTGCGGGTGTTATGTGACAAATATACTCCATGCCTAAATAAATTGAGTGCATGCTCGAAATAAATAGAGTGCAGTCCTTCCTTAGTTCCCCGAGCAGCACATTCCAGTCTGAGTGGTTTTTGCACTAAAACGGCAATCTGGTCAGGCTGTGAGGTAGTCAACAAATAACTGGACAAATTTATCTGTAGAGGAATTACAGGCCTGGATTAGAATGAATATCTTCTTGGGTGTGGTTGCTTTGCCAAGTGTAGTGCACGACTAGAGTTCAAAACCTACCTTAGGTCAGCCTTACATATCGAAACCTATTAGATGCAAAGGTTTCAAAAAGATATTTGAAACTATTCACATATTCTGATGTCGGGCGAGGGAGGGGGGTGTCCTGTGTACTAAGTCAGCTGGACTGTGGACTGAGTGGCGAATACAGAGGGTGGTGGTGCTGTCTATCTCTATTTGTTTAAATAAAGACATGTGTATAATTTTGAAAAGTTGACGATTAGGGAGGAGGGTATTTTAGATGGATTATTATTTAGAGAAATTAAGATTTGTTCCGTTCTATAGGCGTGAATGTTTTGAATTATTTAGGTGTGCTTCAAATGTCTGTAGGGTGTTCAGTGCAATTTTTGAAGGTTTACAACTAGCAAGCGTGTCTGTATAGCATTATACATGAGTTATATAGGAGTAATTTGCAGGTCTGTATGCTGTGGGGGCATGTTAGAGCGTGTGTTCTGTGAAACATATACTCCATCCCTAAATAAATTTCTCCCAAATAAATAAAGTACACTCACTCCTTCCATCAGCCTAGAGAAGGCTGAGTCCTTTTACCACCCGCTCCCCTAGGAAGTGGTGGTGATACGCCTCGTTTTCAGCAATTTTCTTATATTGGTAGCGAAGATGCAAGTGACGTTAGTTTACTGGCAGATTTCACACTTGGCGCCTGATCCTAGGAGGACGTGGTGCAGGTGGATGATGTTAGTACAAGTGTCCTTTCTTTACGTGCAATTTTCTTAGGTTGGCAGGGAAAGCGCAAGCGACGTTTCTTTACTGACAGAATTCAAACTCGGCGAGGGTTCGTAGGAAGAGGTGGCGGTCTGGTCCTACAAAAGTATTTGAAAGTGGGTAGTTGAACACCTTTGACTACCCATATGAAATTGTAAATTGAATTACTTAATATGATTAAAATTGAAATTGAATTAAGTACTTAGGTAATTGATAGGTTGGATGCGCGATGTGGGTGTTAGCATATTTACAGAAGACTACGTCCGTTGCGTGTATGGAGGGGGCGATCAAGGGTGTGTGACATAAGCGGTCGGACGTCCGCGGGGCACGTGTCTGGTTAAAATGCGCGCGCGTGAGAGAGTCAGCTAACTTAGCGAGGGGTCTCGTGGCGACCAAACGTGCTCTTGTACAGCCATCACGGAGAGATTTACTACTGAAATTTCGGGACAGTACTTTTCAGGAGAAATGAGACAACATATTACTTCCCCCCACATACATTTCGTGTATTGGCGACAGGGAGAAAATTCGAGAAAGCAGAGCCAATACAGAGGCTTACCGGCAATTATTCTTCCCACGCACTCTTCACGAGTGGAGCAGGGTTGGAGGGATCAGATAGTGGTACCAAGAGTACACTACGCCACAAACCATTAGGTGGCTCGCAGAGTATGTTGTAGATGGAATGCAAAGGTTTGCATATAGAATCGTGCTTACTAGATCGTTCCCCCTGTAGGTCCGGGGGTTAGAATAGGCCTGAGGTATTCCTGCCTGTCGTAAGATGCGACTAAAAGGAGTTTCACAAGTTTCGACCTTTACGTGATGGTCCCATGTAGAGTTTGATCTCCATTCTCCAAAATTTTCTCGAAGAGCGAGCCAGTTGGGGAAGGGCGCCTTATATGGTGCATTGTGTCCATCGTACATTGAGACCTTTAGCCGACTTTCTCGTTGCCACATTGCAGTCCTGTCCATTCTCCATCTCTTGGGTGAGGACACCTCTCTGGGTGCGTTTTCCACCATGTACTATGCAGTGTCACGTTCTGCATCAACGATGACCATGGACTTTTTTTGCACCTGATACCAAGCATGATAGCCAGTCTGTTGTGGTGGGGTCTCCATGTAACCTGTCAGTTGTAGCCCCCTGACCACACAGAGATAGCTCTGCTGATACCTGCGCCGTTAACTCCCCATGTATGCCATGGGGTAGATGCCCATCCCCCTAGGGCACCAGGGCTCCCGACAATGGCCATCCTGCCAGGTGTCCTCTGCTGCGGCTGGGTGGCAACTGTGGCGAGGGCCCCTGGTCGGTGACATCAGGGTGGATGACACGCGATGAAGTGTAGTCCATCATCTCTTCCTGGTCGTGAAACACCAGCAGTCTTTACGCAATCACAAGCTCAATTCAGTGCACAGAAGTAAGACCCCAAATCGTTCCCCTCCTTAGCCTGACGTTCCTCCCATGGCGTGGCCAAGGATGGCAGTGGGTATTATCCGCCCTGATACCTTGTATGTTCGAGAGCGGATGGGGCATCTTTCATGATAATCGAGCCTCAGTTATTTGTTGAGGACAAGTTTGGAGAAGTGGAGGGCTTGTACAAAATGAGATCTGGGTCAGTCTTGATCAAAACAGCATCCTCTGCCCAGGCATGGGAGTTACTCGCTTGTTACAAGCTGGGGGTTGTTTCTGTAACCATCATGCCACATAAGAGCTTAAATATGTCCAGGGTATCGTATTTCACAAGGACCTTCTTTTGTAGGCCGGCAATGAGCTGTGCGCCAATTTAGAGCGGTGAGGTGTACATTTTATTCGGCGTGTCCACCAGGGCCAAGGGATAATCAGGTTGCAATCGGTGCCATCATCTAGGCCTCTGAGGGTGATAACATTGCCTGAGAAGGTCAACACGTTGGTCTATGGATGTGATGTAAAGCCCTATATCCTTCCCCTGATGCGGTGCTTTAAGAGCTGGACGTTGGGCCACAGTCTTCCCGCTGTACTTCCAGCATCACATGGCGAGATTGCGGACGCCCATCACATCCCAGTACTCCATGTGCCCCGCCTCCCATCTGTGTCAGTTGTGGAGAGCACTATTCGCTTTGCTCGCCAGACTGCAAGATCCTCCAGAAAGGAAGGAAAATCGTGGAGTACAAGAGCCTGGAATGACTGACGTACACTGAGGCTAAGAGAAAATTTGAATGCCAGCAGTCTGTGCGTTTGACATCATCTTACGCCACCGCTACAAGAGTTATGGCACCATCAGCTCTGCCAACCGAAGTCATCTCTCAGAGCCGAAAGACTACACCAGCTCCCTTGGTGGTGGGGGGCATTTCCCTCCCTGTTGCTCCTGCACCACCTACTTCGGGCGCACTACCCCCCAACCATTGGGTCCCCTTTTCTAAGCTGGAGACGGGTAGGTCTTCCTCAGCTTCTCTCGCGAGGAAGGGGTCCTTTGGGTCACTCCCTTCCCAGATTTCTGCTAGTGGGAAAGACAACAACCGCCAGTGGCTGAAGAGCCCAAAAGCAGCTGGTTTTAGGGCTTCACGCTCATCCTCAGTCCCAGAGACTGTGCCAGTGAAGTCCTCCCAGCCAGGAAAACACAAGGAGCAGCCAGAGAAATCCAAAAAAGGAAACCCCTCAGACCAAGGAAATTTTGGTGGCAACCGTACCACCACTACCTACAAGCTCTGTACCTGAGGATGAGGTGGAGATTATGATGTGCGCTGAGGTCATAGTTCTCGCCAGACCCTCAGACAATGGATATAGACTGCTCAGACAAAATGTCGGTGGCAGCAGGTGAGCCTGAGGAGTAAATTACCTCATTCAGTGTTCGATTCCTTCCCAGACTCATGATGAGGTCATTCTCCAGTGGAATTGCGGCAGTTTTTTCCACTGCCTGGCTGAGCTATGGCATTGCCCTCCAGGAAACCTCGTTCCCAGCAATGCGGACCCCTGCCTTCTGTGGCTATAAGGGATATTACAGGAACCATAGAGACTTAATCGAGTGTTGGGTAGAGTTTGCGTTTATGTCCTAAACTCGGTCTGTAGTCAACATGTGCTTCAAACCTGTCTTGAAGCTGTGCATGTCAAAATAAGGACGACATAGGAAATAATTGAATGCAATGTGTATCTTCCTACAGATGGCGCAGTACCCCTGAATGTATTAGCTGCAACTCCCTTAACATTTTCTACTTCTGGGAGATTTCAATGCCCATAACGCCTTGTGGGGTGGTGCCACGGTTACTGACCGACGCAGGGATGTCAAAACTTGACTGTCTCAGTTCGACCTCTGCCTCTTAAATACTGGGGCCACCACACATTTCAGTGCGGCTCATGGTAGTTACTCGGCCATTGATTTATCAGTTTGCAGCTCAGGACTTCTCCCATCTATCCACTGGAGTGCACATGACGACCTAGGTGGTACTGACCACCTCCCCATATTCCTGTCACTACACAAGCGTCAGGCCCACGGACGCCTGCCCAGATGGGCTTTGAACAAGGAGGACTGGGAAACTTCCACCTCTGCTGTTACCGCTGAATCTCCCCCACACGGTAACATCGATGTGATGGTTCAGCAGCTGACTGTATACAGTTGTTTCTGTGGCAGAAAACGCGATCCCCCACTCTTTAGGGTGCCCGAGGCGTATGGCAGTCCTTTGGTGGTCACCAGAAGTCGCTGAAGCAATTAAGGGGCGTCAGCGAGCTCTACTGCGGCATAAGCGGCACCTTTCCTTGGGAGCACCTCGTAGCCTTTAAACAGCTCTGTGCCTGTGTTCGTTACCTTATCAAACAACGGAAGCAGGAGTGTTGGGAGAGATACATCTCACCATTGGAGGACATACGTCACCTTCACACAGCCTGGGCAACGATCAAACGTCTTTTCGGGTACCGGGCACCAACATGTGACCCCAGCATTACCATGAATGGCGAGTTTGTACCAACGCAAACGCGATTGCCGAGCGCTCTGGCCGGCGCTCTGCGTCGGAGAATTAGCCCGCAGTCTTTCGCACACTCAAATGGAGTTTGGATGTGAACGTCCTCTCATTCACTACATGACGCAGTGAATCCTATAACTCCCCATTTACAGATGGGAGTTCCTCAGTGCTCTTGCACATTGCCCCGACACAGCTCCTGGGCCTGATCGGATCCACAGCCAGATGATTAGACATCTCTCATCTGACTACAAGCGACTTCTTCTCGTCATCTTCAACCACATCTGGTGCGCAATGGCGGGAGAGCACCATCATTCCGGTGGTCAAACCTGGTAAAAACCTGCTTGATGTTGAAAAGTGTTTTCTTATAGGACGACTATCCAATGAGTTCCACCCAATAATATCGAAACAGCAGACTGTGTAGACAATTTATTAAATTGCCAATACTAAACACTTTTAAATAACAACAAATTCATATAACTTACAAAACTTAACAAATGGTCAAAGAGTGAGCTTTAAAACAATAATGGCGGCTTGCCACCATAAAATCAAGAATCTTTTACAATAGTGCTTTCAGAGTTTATCTAAAAGACAAAATCTAATAATAAGTTTACTTGGCATTACAATTAAAAATGATTTATATAAAAAAAACTTTGAGAAAGATAATGGCGCTTGGCACCATAAAATGAAAGAAACGGAACATAAAACCAATAAATATCATAACAAAATAATAATTTGATACAACCAAAGGGCGAGGGCAACTCCCAGCACAATCACAGACGAACGAGCTCTCAACACTTCGGAGCCTTCCCACTAGAAACGGTCCCCGAAATAAACCACTGAGAGTTCTCCGACATGCCACCCACACTTGCCCATCACTTACGCACCAAGATAAAATTAAAAAATACAGTATAACATCCTGACAGCACATGATAACCACAGCGCTGTTAACTCGGGCGGTCTTAATAAGTGCCGGAAGCCAACACACACAAATCTCAAACAATTCTCGCTTCCTAAAACGAAACAATAAAAGCCAAGCCCTCATGAACAGTCAAACCACAGTCCTAGAAGTGCCTTAACTAAACCAAACGCGACTATTCCACCAAGTTAATAATAACACAGTAAAAAAAAAATACAGAACATACCACTAAATGCTGTTACACAACCAAATCGTGTTGTTCAGGTCCCAGAAGACCACATATACCAAGCAGCAGTAATTCACTATGTATATACTGTACAAAACCGCCCTTCGTAGGCTGACTTTACCTAACACATCGACTGCCAAATGTACCATACATGAACGCATCTAAAGGTAGGACTCCAGTTGAGAAAATAAATTTGTACCAACAAATATCGTAACTAACCACACACACACACACACACACACACACACACACACACACACACACACACACACACACACACACAGCAAAAAGTTCCAACAATACCGTCCCACATCAGGTAAGTTCAGAAAGCGCTGCTGGAGCTTCCAGGGAAAAATCTGAAAAGGCAACCCAACCCACATCCCAACCTGGCAGACGACTCCAAATTTCAGCAACTTCTTGTCTCCGGGCCAGAGTATCACAGGACCCCACCGGACCTCCACATCAGACAGGCCGGAAGAACAAGTACGGCGACTCCAATTAATCGCCACCGCAAAGCTAGCACAGCGGCGAGTCGCCTCCGCGAAACAGGAAAAGATCAATTGTGGAAACTAAGCCACTGAATATTACAAATAATTTTATTGAAGAATACTGCCGACTGACTACATCAAATAAGAGGGCACGTACATTCGCGAATGAGTGGTAAAAAAACGTTAATACTGTATAAGAAATAAGTCTTAAATATAGTTACGCTTGTACACACTCGAATGTATGCGAACATACGAACGGGATAGAGGTACGTACATTTTGAGTGCAATCATCCCCTATGGCCTGGATAAAAGGAATTACAGTTAAATGCAATTATTCATCTTTGATCGTAAATGCGTAGACTTCGAAATTAAATGAAGACTGCAGGTCCTGAATGAATGTCGCGGCAGATATACTGAAACTGACGGTAGCAGCCACGAAAGGAAAGAGATGAACACATTCACGCACCTCTATTGTTGAACAGCGTTCCCGTGAAGATCGTGGTGCCATATCAGATGTGGATAATGTAAAGTAACTATATAAAATTTTTTTGTGCATATATAGACACTAGTTCAACTACCAGAGATTAATGCGTAAAGCATTTGCTGAACAAAAGAAGCTTTACGCCCTTCGTTTATTAGTTTTAGAATAAGTTATCGTTCGCTGTTACTCTGTCCTAGTGTTAAGACGTGTTGTGCCATTTCTTACTGATAAAATTGGGTTAAATAATCAAAGTGATTTTGAAGCAGAGTGATTTCGTCTTTTCTGATACCAAGGGTCCCAGCTGCTGAAATTCTGGAAAATTATTACTATTAGTCTAATTTTATGCAGAGAATTCAGATGGAGAAGACGATCTTTACGGCGCCGCTGTTCAACAATAGAGGTACGTGAATGTGTTCATCTTTTTCCTTTCGTGGCTGCTACCGTCAGTTTCAGTATATCTGCCGCGACATTCAGGACCTATAGTCTTTCTGTTCATTTAATTTGGAAGTCCACGCATTTACGTTCTAAGATGAATAATTGCATTTAACTGTAATTCCTTTTATCCAGGCCACAGGGGATGATTGCACTCAAAATGAACGTGCCTCTGTCCCTTTCGTGTATTCGCATACATTCGAGTATGTACAAGCGTAACTGTATTTAAGACTTATTTCCTACATAGTATTAACGTTTTTTTTACCACTCATTCGCGAATGTACGTGCCCTCTTATTTGATGTAGTCAGTCGGCTGTATTCTTCAATAACATTATTTGTAATATTCAGTGGCTTAGTTTCCACAATTGATCTTTTCCTGTGTCGCAACAGCGCTTCACGCGAAATATTTATTACGCGACATCCACGATATCTTTTATTTCAAAATTTCGACGACCGACTGAATAAAGATTTTTCTAATAACAATAGCAAAACATTATAAGAGGACGCGTTACAAATGGCGACCGAGCGCAATGACGTTTGTTAATTTTCAGAAAAATGTAGTACAAATTTTAAGTGGAAATATTTAAGCAATTTTTTCCAACCATTATTGCGACTATAACTAGTTGTTTCTCTTACATGTTACGCTAACTGCGTATAAGATCACCCAATTTACTAATCAAATCGGCCCATCAAATTCACATCTTCCCCCTGCGGGTCCGGGGTAAGAATAGGCCCGAGGTATTCCTGCCTGTCGTAAGAGGCGACTAAAAGGAGTTTCAACCGTTTCGGCCTTTTATGTGATGGTCCCCCTTGGGGTTTGACCTCCATTTTTCGAAATTCTACAGAAGTGCGAGCCTTTTGGGGAAGGACACCTTACGTGGTGTACCACTGGTCCTAAGTGCACAAAGACCTTGGCACTCAGCGTTGCACCGGCGTTGTAACCATACCCACTATTCCTCAAATTGGGCCTAAACGCCTGATGGGTTGTCCAAGTTACGCCCATAGTGCATCTCCATCTGCACCAGCGATCCTGATGGACTTTCCATGGCACCAGAAATCCAGCACGGTAGCCAGCCCGTTGTGGTGGGGTCGTCATGTACCCTCTAGGTTGTAGCCCCCTGACAACACAGGGATCGTACTGCCGATACCTGAGCTGCACCCTCCCCACGTCGGCCAAGGAGTAGATGCCCGTCTCCTTGGGGCATCAGGACTCCCGGCAATGGTCATCCTGCCAGGTGGCCCTTGCTGCGGCTGGGTGGCGCCCGTGGGGAGAGCCCCTGGTCGGAGTGGGTGGTATCGGGGTGGACGTTTTGCAGATGAAACGTCAACACATATCAGGTCGCTCTGCGACCGAGTCTTTCAAAAGAAAAGGTACCGTTTCTAGATCTGGTTCTCCTGCCCATTCCCCCTTGGCCACTCCATGGGAGGAGGGACAGGCCCGCCGGCTTGGGGCGAAGTACTTCCCCCGCTATTTGGTCTGTTCTCGAACCGATGGGGGGACATTCGCCACCTCCAAGCCCATGTTCTTTGTTCAGCACATTGAGGACATCTTCGGGGAAATCGAGGCTCTCAGCAAGATGCGTTCGGGGTCCGTTCTTATAAAGACCACCTCCGCCACACAGTCGGCGGCGCTCCAGGCGTGCGATCGCCTAGGGGACATCCCAGTATCCATTGTCCCACATCTCGCACTAAATAGAACGCAGGGGGTTATTTTTCATCGTGACCTCCTGCTCCAATCCGATGAGGAGCTCAGGGCCAACCTGGAGCGCCGAGGCGTGCATTTCGTCCGGCGAGTCCAGCGCGGCCCCAAAGACCGTCGCATCGACACCGGGGCCTTCATCCTCGCCTTCGAGGGGGACGTTCTCCCAGAGAAGGTAAAAGTGATGTGCTACCGGTGCGACGTGCGACCTTACGTCCCGCCTCCTATGCGCTGTTTTAGGTGTTTGCACTTTGGGCACATGTCATCGCGGTGTGAGGCTGAGCCCGTTTGTGGCGATTGTGGACGTCCTCTTCGTGAGGAACATACATGCACCCCACCACCTCGGCGCATTAATTGTCCTGGCGTCCACTCGCCTAGATCCTCAGACTGCCCCGCATATCAGAAGGAGAAGAAGATACAAGAAATCAAAACTTTGGATCGGCTCTCCTGTTCTGAGGCCAGGAAGAAGTACGACCGCCTCCACCCCGTGTCATTGTCTACTTCGTTTGCCTCAGTTGTGTCCACTCCTTCCGCGGTATCCTCACCCCTATCCTGTCCCCCCTCCGCCTCCTCCGCCCATCAGGGGGCTCTGCCTCCGCCTCCCAAATCCCTCCCTTCCAAATCCTCCTCCCCCGTGGCCTCCACCCCCTCTGCCCCAGGGGCCACCCTTCCTCCTCCTCCTGCCCCCACGCCACCTGAGAAGCGATCCTCTTCTCAGGCGTCCGTCGGGGAAACGTTCCGGACCCCAGCTTCAGAGGTCCGGCGTCCCAAAACGGACCCCGCGCGTGAGGACCTTCTTCGGGTCCAGGCCACCATCCCTGTGCCTCCTCGGCCTTCCAAGAAGGCCTCCAAGAAGTCTCTATCCCCCTCTCCACCCCGGCGCGTTTCGTCTGACGCTCCATCCGTGAGTCGCCGCTCCCGGCCGTCCTCAGTTCGCCGGGACGCTCTGCTGCCAGGCGCTCAGCTGGCCTTTCGTCGGCAAACGATGCTGCCCCTCCTACACAACCAGGGACAGCGGCCGCAGCTGGCGACGAGTTGATGGAACCGGATCCGCCTCCCGTCGGTTGTAGCGTTGTTTCCTCGCAACCTGGCCCTCCGCGGCCGTCGAGGTGACCAGCTCTTCCCCTGTCTCGTTCCCCCAACTTTTTGACTAGCGATGGCGTTGTTTCATTGGAACTTGAGAGGTATTCGATCTAATCAGGAGGAATTACAACTGCTCCTCCGCCTGCACTGTCCGCTCGTCCTTGGTCTCCAGGAAACCAAGTTGTGCCCGACTGACCGTATTGCCTTTACCCACTATACCTCGGAGCGGTATGACCTCACCCCTGTGGACGGTGTCGCGGCACATGGTGGGGTCATGTTGCTCATTCGGGACGATGTCTATTACCATCCCATCCCATTGACCACCCCACTCCAAGCAATAGCTGTCCGCATTACTCTTTCTGCTTTTACTTTTTCAGTTTGTACCATCTACACTCCACCGTCATGTGCTGTTAGTCGGGCTGACATGATGCACCTGATCGTTCAGCTTCCCCCGCCGTTTTTATTGTTTGGCGACTTCAATGCACATCATCCCCTTTGGGGCTCTCCTGCATCCTGTCAAAGAGGCTCACTCTTGGCAGATGTCTTCAACCATCTCAATCTTGTCTGCCTCAATACTGGCGCCCCGACTTTCCTCTCGGACTCTACTCATACCTACTCCCACTTGGACCTCTCGATCTGTTCTACCACTCTTGCCCGTCGGTTCGAGTGGTATGTCCTTTCTGACACCTATTCGAGCGACCACTTCCCCTGTGTCGTTCGTCTCCTGCATCACACCCCATCCCCACGTCCTTCGAGCTGGAACATACTGAAAGCTGACTGGGGACTTTACTCCTCCCTGGCGACTTTTCTGGACCACGATTTTCCCAGTTGTGACAGTCAGGTCGAATACCTCACGGCTGTTATCATCAATGCTGCCGAACGTTCCATTCCTCGTACTACTTCTTCACGTCGCGTTTCTGTCCCCTGGTGGAACGAGGCTTGTAGGGACGCTATCCGCGCTCGACGACGTGCTTTACGCACCTTTCGCCGCCATCCTACGTTGGCGAATTGTATCGAATACAAACGACTCCGAGCGCAATGCCGTAGGGTCATCAAAGACAGCAAAAAAGCTTGTTGGGCCTCTTTCACCAGCTCCTTTAACAGTTTTACTCCCTCTTCCGTCGTTTGGGGTAGCCTGCGCCGGCTGTCGGGCATTAAGGCCCACTCCTCGGTACTTGGCCTGACCTCAGGTAATGAGGTCCTTGTTGATCCTGTGGCTGTCTCCAACGCCTTTGGCCGCTTTTTCGCGGAGGTTTCAAGCTCCGCCCATTACCATCCTGCCTTCCTTCCCAGGAAAGAGGCAGAAGAGGCTCGGCGACCTTCCTTCCACTCGCTGAATCTGGAAACTTATAATGCCCCCTTTACTATGCGGGAACTCGAACGTGCGCTTGCACTGTCCCGGTCCTCTGCTCCGGGGCCAGATGCCATTCACGTTCAGATGCTGGCACACCTTTCTCCGGCGGGCAAAAGCTTCCTTCTTCGTACCTACAATCGCGTCTGGACCGAAGGTCAAGTCCCCATGCGTTGGCGTGACGCCGTTGTTGTTCCTATACCCAAACCCGGGAAGGATAGACACCTTCCTTCTAGTTACCGCCCCATTTCTCTTACGAGCTGTGTTTGTAAGGTGATGGAGCGCATGGTTAATGCTCGGCTAGTCTGGATTCTTGAATCTCGACGGCTACTTACTAATGTCCAATGCGGCTTTCGTCGCCACCGCTCCGCTGTTGACCACCTTGTGACCTTGTCGACATTCATCATGAACAACTTTTTGCGAAGGCGCCAAACGGTAGCCGTGTTCTTCGACTTGGAGAAGGCTTATGATACCTGTTGGAGAGGAGGTATCCTCCGCACTATGCACAGGTGGGGACTACGCGGTCGCCTGCCCCTTTTTATTGATTCCTTTTTAACGGATCGACAGTTCAGGGTACGTGTGGGTTCCGTATTGTCCGACGTCTTCCTCCAGGAGAACGGAGTGCCTCAGGGCTCCGTCTTGAGCGTAGCCCTTTTTGCCATCGCGATCAATCCAATTATGGATTGCATTCCACCTATTGTCTCAGGCTCTCTCTTTGTCGATGACTTCGCGATCTACTGCAGTGCCCAGAGAACATGCCTCCTGGAGCGCTGCCTCCAGCGTTGTCTCGACAGCCTCTACTCATGGAGCATGGCCAATGGCTTCCGGTTCTCTGAAGAGAAGACGGTTTGTATCAACTTTTGGCGATATAAAGCGTTCCTTCCGCCATCTTTACATCTCGGTCCCGTTGTTCTCCCATTCGTGGACACAACTAAGTTTCTAGGGCTCACGTTGGACAGGAAACTGTGTTGGTCTCCACATGTCTCTTATTTGGCGGCCCGTTGTACACGTTCCCTTAATGTCCTCAGAGTTCTTAGCGGTTCATCTTGGGGAGCGGATCGCACTGTCCTGCTTCGCTTGTATCGGTCCATAGTCCGATCGAAGCTGGATTATGGGAGCTTCGTCTACTCGTCCGCTCGGCCGTCCCTCTTACGCCGGCTCAACTCCATCCACCATCGGGGGATACGTCTTGCGACCGGAGCCTTCTAAACTAGTCCTGTCGAGAGTCTTTATGCTGAAGCTGCCGAGTTACCATTGACCTACCGGCGCGACGTACTGCTGTGTCGGTATGCCTGCCGGCTGTTGTCTATGCCCGACCACCCCTCTTACAAGTCCTTCTTCGCCGATTCTCTCGACCGTCAGTACGGGTTGTACGTGTGTGCCCTGCTGCCCCCCGGAGTCCGCTTCCGTCGCCTGCTTCGACAATTGGATTTTGCCCTCCCTACCACCTTCAGAGAGGGTGAGAGCCCGACACCACCTTGGCTCCAGGCTCCGGTTCGTATTTATCTCGACCTCAGCTCCCTCCCGAAGGAGGGTACTCCGGCTGCAGTGTATTGTTCACGGTTTGTCGAACTTCGTGCTCGACTTGCCGGTCACACCTTTATTTACACCGATGGCTCCAAAACTGACGATGGTGTCGGCTGTGCCTTTGTCGTCGGGGCCGCCAACTTTAAATACCGGCTCCTCGACCAATGTTCCAGCTTTACGGCCGAGCTTTTCGCTCTCCATCAGGCCGTTCAGTATGCCCGCCGCCACCGCCATTCATCGTATGTACTCTGCTCTGACTCACTCAGTGCTCTTAAGAGCCTTGGAGCTCCCTATCCGGTCCATCCCTTGATTCAACGGATACAGCAGTCCCTCCATTCTTTCACTGATAACGGTGGTTCTGTCAGCTTTCTGTGGGTTCCCGGACATGTAGGAGTGCCTGGGAATGAGGCTGCGGATGCTGCAGCCAAGGCTGCGGTCCTCCTGGCTTGGCCAGCCTCACATTGTGTCCCGTCATCTGACGTTCGTGGGGATGTATGTAAGAGGCTTGTGTCGTTGTGGTGGGATGCTTGGTCATCCCTCCAAGGAAACAAGCTCCGGGCAGTAAAACCGCTCCCAACTCCTTGGACAACATCCTCCCGACCATCTCGGTGCGAGGAGGTCCTTCTGACCAGGTTGCGGATTGGGCATTGCAGGTTTAGCCACCGCTACCTGCTCTCCGGTGACCCAGCCTCGCAGTGCCCTTGTGGTCAGGCATTATCAGTGCGCCATGTTTTATTGTAGTGTCCCCGTTTTAGTCAATTTCGTGTTGTCCTGTCCCTGCCATCTATTTTACCGGATGTTTTAGCTGATGACGCTCGAGCAGCTGCTCGTATTCTGCGTTTTATAACTTTAACTGGCTTGTCCAAAGACATTTAAACTTTTTCCTTATTTTATCTGCATCTTTGTCAGGTCCTTCTGGTGTCCCCCCATCCCCTTGAGTTTTACCAGATTCCATGTGCTCTCATAACAGTGACTGGGCGCTAATGACCTCAGCAGTTGAGCGCCCTTAAACCCAACTCAAAGAAAAAAACAAAAAAAAACAAAAAAAAATTCACATCTGTCCATAAAATAAAAAGTTTGATGTTCGTGAAGTTCCTCCTTTTTTCAGATTTTTAACAGACTAGTAAGGAAACGACCGGCAAAAGAAAATACGTAAGGTAAGAGCAACAGCACTACTACGCTTTTAGCTGAGCGTGAATGTGGGACTGAATAGCATTTTTCCGACACCCACAGCGTAGCAGGCATTTTTTCAAAATTAATTTTTTTAGATGATTTGTAGATTGCTGTTAGTAAAATATACGTGAATGCGTCCCAAGATGACGGATCATTTTCATTGATTGCGCACGTATAAGTGATTTCAGTCTACTGTTTTACCAGAGACGTATTTTACTACACTGAATTACGTGAAAGAGAGCGACGTCATACGTGATTTGTTTACGTGTAGTACGAGCCACAATAGTAGTGAAGTTCGGCTGCACGCTGGTTTACGATTACATACAGCTATGGTGAAATTAAGATCACAAACGAAAACGATGTATAATTCGTCAGATGAGGGATCAGTTGCTCAACCTATACCTGACACAGAGATAGAAGACATTGCAGATACAGATACCGCAGTCGCAGCGTTAGTGGTACTCAGTTGCAAGCGACAGACGAAAATATGTCAACTCTAAAAACTGTTCCGGATTCCGCAGATGTACCAGATCCAGCAGAGCCAGGCATTATGCATATGTTAAGAATAATAACACAGATAGGGAATGTAACAGTCCAAATGAATACACAGATAGAAAATGTTACAGCACAGGTCGGGAATGTAACAGCCCAAATGAATGCACAGGCCGAAAATGTCATAACGCAGGTAGAAAATGTCACAGCACAGATAGGGAATGTAACAGACCTACTGAACAAGCTAGACAGTGATGTAAAAACCCTTACTGAAATACACAATAACGTGGCGACACAACTAAAAAGGGAAGTAGCGGATCAGGTAATAGAAGTGGTGCGTGAAGATCTGTACTGTATGAATCGGGATATTGATAATTTGAAAACCACAGTAATGATGTGCCAAATCAGGTAAGTTAACTGAAAATTTCAATGCCATGAATGTACAGCAAACCGAGCTCAATACTAAAATGCAGGAAGCTGTAAATCAAGTTGAGGACTTGACAAAACAGCAATTCGAGGACTTTTTAGAAGAGACACTCACATAAACCGTACTCTAGAAAGAGAGCTACAGAAAGCAATAATTAACAAAATGGGGCAAGTATACACTAAAACAACACATCTGTAGTTAAACTGCAAACTGACATCGGCCAGATACAGAAAACTTTGACACAGGACTTACCAGTTTGGCAGAATCAAATAGTCGAGCAACTAAACAGGAAACTTGGTACAATGAAAGAACGAAACCAACACGCAGCAGAACAACTTGACAACATACCCACAGGTAAGAACAATAGTGCGGTCAGTCAATATCCTACCCCGAATGTACATGTTGTAACAAATAAAAAATATAAAATAAAATAATAATAATAATAATAATAATAATAATAATAATAATAATAATAATAACCCCCGTGGAGGCCCGGGAAAAGAATCGGCCTCCGGTATGTTCTGCCAGTCGTAAAAGGCGACGAAAAGAACAAACCACTAATAGGGCTAACCCCCCTTTTAGTGTGATTACTTGGTTCAGGACAGAACTAAAGAAGCCTCGGACAAGCGCCGTCATGGTCGGGGACGACGCTTGAACCCTATGCCCGCCCACAATGGTAACGACACTGCTAGCCAACTGGAAAATGATTTAAATCCAAATAGAGGTGTTTTGCAGGATATGCTTCCTGCAACCACCCTAGAAGGAAAACAAAGACAGAGGATGAGATGGTCAGATGAAGTTAATCGACACCTCATGTTCTGTTATTACCAAGCAACAAACCTAGGAACCAACACAACTGGATACAGATCACAAGTACACACAACATTTATTACCAGATACCCAGAATTAAAATTTTTAACAGAACAACGACTAGCTGATCAGATCCGTGTAATAATCAAAAATAACAGGATACCCCAGTCAGAATTAGAAAACATCAAACAACAAGTACAACAAATACTAGAACAAAATAATGTGCAATCAGAAGAAGAAGAAGAAAATACAGTAATGGACTCAAACATCCCAGAGCAAACAAACAAAGAACAACACACATCAATTAAACAATCAGAGGAAAACGACATCTTAAGACAGCCACCAGAACAAGCACAAATAGAACACGAAGTGACACACATGTTAGATATAGAAGAGAAATTTCAGCTGACATATATAGAATACAAAGACACAAATACAGACATTAGACCATTCTTGCATAGACCACCAAATAACCCACAAGTCGAAACAACAATAACAACTATCAACACAATCATACACAACAAAATAAATGAAAATACAACAATGGAAGAGTTACAACTACTGGTTTATGTAGGAGCACTCACTACACTAAATATACACACTAGGCAGAGATCAGAACCAACCAACACACAGAAGAAACCCACAAAACCAGCATGGCAACACAGGCTACAGATCAGAATAGAAAAACTGAGAAAAGACATCGGACAGCTAACACAATTTATAAGAAATGAAATATCAGACAAAAAACGAAAAAGGTTAGGTAAAATCTCACAAGAAGCAGCAATGGAGCAATTAGATGAAAAGAAGCAGAAGTTACAAGCATTGGCCAAACGACTTAGAAGATACAAAAAAAGTGAAAATAGAAGGAAACAAAACCAAACATTCAACACAAACCAAAAGAAATTTTACCAGACAATAGATAACACACACATTAAAATAGACAATCCACCAAACATAACAGACATGGAACACTTCTGGAGCAACATATGGTCAAACCCGGTACAACGTAACAGGCATGCACGGTGGATACAAGCGGAAACAGACTCATACAAGATGATACCACAAATGCCTGAAGTGATAATTTTGCAACATGAAGTCACCCGAGCAATTAATTCTACGCACAATTGGAAAGCCCCTGGAAATGATAAAATAGCAAATTTCTGGCTAAAGAAGTTCACCTCAACACATTCACGTCTAACTAAATTATTTAACAGTTACATTGCAGACCCATACACATTCCCTGATACACTTACACATGGAATAACCTATCTGAAACCTAAAGATCAAGCAGACACAGCAAACCCAGCTAAATATCGCCCCATAACATGCCTACCAACAATCTACAAAATATTAACTTCAGTCATTACACAGAAATTAATGACACATACAACACAGAACAAAATTATAAATGAAGAACAAAAAGGCTGTTGCAAAGGAGCACGAGGATGTAAAGAGCAACTGATAATAGATGCAGAGGTGACATATCAAGCTAAAACTAAACAAAGGTCACTACACTACGCATACATTGATTACCAAAAAGCTTTTGATAGTGTACCCCACTCATGGTTACTACAGATATTGGAAATATACAAAGTAGATCCTAAATTGATGCAGTTCCTAAACATAGTTATGAAAAACTGGAAAACCACACTTAATATCCAAACAAACTCTAA
Organism: Schistocerca nitens; assembly: GCF_023898315.1. NCBI lineage: Eukaryota > Metazoa > Arthropoda > Insecta > Orthoptera > Acrididae > Schistocerca > Schistocerca nitens. Next base: position 1,157,306,782 of record NC_064615.1, on the reverse strand, counting down.
TAATATCACATCACAGCCAATACAGATTAAGCGTGGAATATACCAAGGAGACTCATTAAGTCCTTTCTGGTTCTGCCTTGCTCTGAACCCACTATCCAACATGCTAAACAATACAAATTATGGATACAATATTACTGGAACATACCCACACAAAATCACACATTTGCTATACATGGATGATCTAAAACTACTGGCAGCAACCAATCAACAACTCAACCAATTACTAAAGATAACAGAAGGATTCAGCAATGATATAAGTATGGCTTTTGGAACAGACAAATGTAAGAAAAATAGCATAGTCAAGGGAAAACACACTAAACAAGAAGATTACATACTGGATAACCACAGCGACTGCATAGAAGCGATGGAAAAAACAGATGCCTATAAATATCTAGGATACAGGCAAAAAATAGGAATAGATAATACAAATATTAAAGAAGAACTAAAAGAAAAATATAGACAAAGACTAACAAAAATACTGAAAACAGAACTGACAGCAAGAAACAAGACAAAAGCTATAAATACTTATGCCATACCAATATTGACCTACTCATTTGGAGTAGTGAAATGGAGTAACACAGACCTAGAAGCACTCAATACACTTACACGATCACAATGCCACAAATATAGAATACATCACATACATTCAGCAACAGAAAGATTCACATTAAGCAGAAAGGAAGGAGGAAGGGGATTTATCGACATAAAAAACCTACATTATGGACAGGTAGACAATTTAAGAAAATTCTTTCTAGAACGAGCAGAAACTAGCAAAATACACAAGGCAATCACTCATATAAATACATCGGCTACACCACTGCAATTTCATAACCACTTCTACAACCCTTTAGATCACATAACATCAACAGATACGAAGAAAGCAAATTGGAAAAAGAAAACACTTCATGGCAAGCACCCATATCATCTAACACAGCCACACATCGATCAAGACGCATCCAACACATGGCTAAGAAAAGGCAGTATATACAGTGAGACAGAAGGATTCATGATTGCAATACAGGATCAAACAATAAACACCAGGTATTTCAGCAAGCATATTATTAAAGATCCCAATACCACAACAGATAAATGCAGACTTTGTAAACAACAAATAGAAACAGTAGATCACATCACAAGCGGATGTACAATACTAGCAAATACAGAATACCCCAGAAGACATGACAATGTCGCAAAAATAATACATCAACAGCTTGCCTTACAACATAAACTTATAAAACAACACGTTCCTACATACAAGTATGCACCACAAAATGTACTGGAGAATGATGAATACAAATTATACTGGAACAGAACCATTATAACAGATAAAACAACGCCACATAACAAACCTGACATCATACTCACCAATAAAAAGAAGAAATTAACACAACTAATCGAAATATCCATACCCAATACAACAAATATACAAAAGAAAACAGGAGAAAAAAATTGAAAAATACATCCAACTGGCTGAGGAAGTCAAAGACATGTGGCATCAGGATAAATTTGACATCATACCAATTATACTATCAACTACAGGAGTCATACCACACAATATCCACCAATACATCAATGCAATACAGCTACATCCAAACATATATATACAATTACAGAAATCCGTAATTATTGATACATGTTCAATTACCCGAAAGTTCCTAAATGCAATATAACATATACCGTACAGCAAAAAGGAAGTGACGCTTGATAAAGGTCCGCGTCACTCCATTCCTCACCAGACTTAACGTCTGAGAAAGTAAAGATAATAACAATAATAATAATAATAATAATAATAATAATAATAATAATAATAATTGTTTGTTAGTTTGTTTTGGGTAAGTAATTGAGGGATTAAAATTTACGCCGTGAATTTATCGAGCTTCGCACGTCCGAAGATGTACGGAACGTAGCCAGGGCTCATTATGTATTTTTTTTGTAGACAGTCTGATATCTGACCTCAGCATCAATCATGAAAATGGAGTGACTAAAACTACTAAAACAAAGAAAAGCATACGATTAATTAAAACATATATTCATTTTAACATATACATTGCGATATAAATGACACTTACGTAAAATTCTATCTAAATAATTGCAGATAATTCACAAATGAGAGCGACTTATTAATTCTGCGCCTCTTTTCTGGAAATAAATTTCAAATGGCTTACTGTGGAGCCGCACAAAATAATATGTCCTTCTAAGACAACGAATGACATGAGAGTGATGATGCGTACAGGCTGTGACAAGAGAGCGGTGTTAATTGCTTTATTTTGCATTCTCTTGTCTTAAAAAATCGATACATATAATCTAAGTTAACTAAATTAAATATTGTCTGTGGTCGAGTGCAAATGGTTCCTTAAACTGCCCCCAAATTGCGAGAGCAAAGGTGTACCACCTGCAGTTGAGCAATTTGTTGACGTATTTTCTTTGTCATGTCATGAATCATAAGTTATTACGTATCTTGTTTCACAGATTCAACATACTTAAAATATGATAAAATGTCATACATCCACAAAAATACATAAATAATATTTACATACAAGATCAATGAAAGTGAAAAGAAAATAAAAATATTAGATTTCTAGCAGTATAGAACCCAGGATCTTCAGTATCACAGTCCACTACACTGGCTCAGTGCTATCACTGCTGATCCGAATGTAACTGTGAATGTTGTATAATACTTCTACAGAGACTGTAACAAATTTCACAGTTCGTATTCACTTGTGCTGTTACTTCGTAAAAAATTGTAGGGCATAATTGTTCTCTTTCACTTCAAAATGTTATTACACATGTTCATTCAATAAATAAAATTAATTAATGGTTTTGTGCATATTCAGAGATATGTGAACACATTCTCTTTAGAATGTCACTTGTCGCTAAAGGTTTATACTGTGCTAAAGTCTTTGCACTTTACAATAAATGTCACATGTCACACGTTTTGTTTACGTTGAGACGAAAGTTCTTGAAGAAATAAGTTGGAGATCAAGAATCTCGCAATGAAGCGTGCTTTGGAAGACGTAGTTAAAATGTGGTTTCGTCTTGGTAGGAATACATGGTGTCAGTGGTTCCGTACTGACCAGTCCGTGTTACATCTACTCAATAACCTCCATATTTCGTCTTCCAAAAAGGCGTATGTCGTCTCCTGGATATTGTGTCGTCGTTTCGTCGAAAAGTGTGCCGTGGTTTTGCGACTCACGTCACCTATAGTGTCCCATCATGAGCGCAGTGAACCGTTTTTTTTGTTTTTTTTTAAATATTTGCACACAACTTGTTCATACATTGTTCGTTGCAAAACAGAATGTTCGTTCACAACAGAGAGCACAAAACGTAACAAATATCACTTCACTTTGAGTGCAGTTTTCTGTTACATATTTACATAGATATAAAAATTTTCTGTGAAACATGTACTTATACATTTACATTACATTGTTTAGTAATACATATACATATTTTACATTTTTCAATTGCATCAAACTAGATATTTACAAATACATATGGGTCAGTGTATTGTGATACATTCAGAAAATCCATTTTCTTTTATAGGTCTCTTCCCCTTTTTAATAAAGTTTTCCTTTTAACACGTTCGCTGCGGCTGACGCTTATAAGCGTTTCCGCGATCAACACGCCAGAGCGGCTGACGCTCATAAGCGTTTCCGCGATCAACACGCCAGAGCGGCTGACGCTCATAAGCGTTGCCGCGATCAGCAAGCCAGTGCGGGTAACACTTATAAGCGGTGCGCTCGCTAGCTGAGTTCTCACCAGGGGAGGTCGCCAACTGGGACACGCCGATTTCGTCCGAATTGTTTCTAGAAAGAGGTGGGACTCCACATAACGTGCCCGAAATATTTCGCCTGAGTTGGCCATAGGAAAGGAGAACATGCTCTCGAAAGTTGTTCCGATAGCACTATAGGAGGCTATACCCTATTTAGCGCTCTGTTCGTCGTTATTGGCGTAGAGTAATGGTCAAGCGCATTGCCCACGAAACAGGCGACTTGGGATCAATCCCAGGTCCGTCCTGATTTTTTTTTCTCATTTTTATTTTACTTCGTATCTTCAGAGTGTTCGGTTATTTACGGTAGATGTATATTTCTATCGTCAAGTCAAAAATCTAATTAAAAGATTACAAAGTGCCCCTGAATAACTCCAACAACAGCGAGAGGTATCATCAAGAGAAGATGCAATTAAAATACTTTCGACCGTGCTGCATCAATTCAGTGCTCTTGTGGACACCCCTATGATCTAGTACGCTTGGTTTGCATCCAAACTATTAGAGGAAACACCTTAGTTTTAAAACTTGAATTAAGTGTGCTTTCCAATGAAGCATGTTGCAGAGAAATGTAACTGCTCAAACAATGCCTTCATAAAATGTGCCTAGAGTGAAACATATATGTTTCACATGTTTCTATGATATGTCACCATAAAAATGGCAAAACTTCTACTGTCGTAATGAATAAAAAGTAGCGCACGTAATCACAAGAATCTTTAAAATCTTTATTTTCATTAAAACTTTCGCCTAGTTATATAAATATACTACTTGAATGTATTTAAATTCTACGGTAAATAGTTGAAAAATCTGACGAAACCAAGGAAAATAAGAATGAAAAAAATTGAAAAAAAAATTAGGAAGCACCTGGGATTGATTCCAGGTCGACTGTTTCGTGAGCAATGCGCTTGACCATTACGCTACGCCGTCAACATGTTCGCTGCGGCTGACTCATATAAGCGGCGCGTTCACTAGCAGAGTTCTCAGTTTAGTTTGTTCGGCTGTGCACTCGTGTTAGTTCAAGTAACCAACGACATATCACGTAACGTGTTCCTGTCTGCAGTTGTGTGTTTTCGTTTTTTGTCGTCTGTGTTGTGCATTGTTTGCAATGGCGGCGACTGAACCGACACCGGGGCCTTCGAACGCGAAAAAGTGTAGGAAGAGTGACCAATATACTGACCATGAGTTACTACGTGTGTTAGAAGATAGTGATGTAGAGTTCAGAGAGGACGAACCAGATGAGGGTGACTGGCATTTGGAGACTGCAGAAACAGACCACAGTGATGACAGTGTGGAAGCAGAACTGTCCAGTATGTTTCGTGACAGTTCGGAATCGGACGATACGGGCGACGATGATGAGGAAATCGCCGACGATAAAGAACCAGCGCTCGCAGAGGTAAGCAAACCAGGTGTTACGTGGCATGAAGAACCACATGGGATGCAGTATCACCCGTTTACGAAAGCAGAATGTTTGCTGATGAAGCCTGCTGGCAATACGCCAATGGATTTCTTTAGGCTACTGGTTACAGATGACATACTGCAGCTCATAGTTGACGAAACAAATGATAACGCACGGAATATATTTGCGAGCGCAAATACACAAGAGGGCTCTAGAATTAGTAATTGGAAACCCGTAAGTATAGAAGAAATACTTGTCTTCCTGGGGATTTCATTACATATGGGTAATGTCAAATGTGCCCGACTACAAGACTACTGGAAGAGGGATCCGCTGTTCGAAAATAAAGGAATAACGATGAGTATGAGCAGAGACAGATATTTGCTGATCTTACGCGCATTGCATTTTGCAAAAAATCCAGTCAGGAGAACCGAAACCAAATGATCGACTGTATAAGATACGCCCTATATTGAATTATTTCAACAACAAAATGTGTAATGTGTATTATCCAGGTAGGGATCTCTCTTTAGATGAATCAATGATTCTTTGGAGGGGACGATTGTCATTTAGACAATACATAAAAAACAAAAGAAATAAGTATGGCATCAAATTGTACATGCTAAATAACCCAGACGGCTTCATCAATAAATGCGCTGTGTACACGGGGATGCGTGGTGATATGGGGGGAAAAGGGCATGCTGAAAAGATAGTATTGCATTTGTTAGAAGAGAAGGTGAATGTTGGCCGTCACATTTACATGGACAATTTTTACAACAGCTTTGCCTTAGCTAAAACCCAGTTGAATGCAAAAACACATTGCACCGGGACACTAAGGGTAAATAGGAAAAATACCCCTAAAGACGTGGTATGCGCCAAGCTGGGGAAAGGGGACACCATAGCACGATATTCGGACGGGGTAATGATCGGCAAATGGAAGGATAGACGAGAGGTCTCCTATATTTCCACAGAATACCCCGATACAATGGAACGTGTGCAGAATGCACGCCAGCAAATAGTCGCGAAACCACTGCCAATTATCAGATATAATAGTTGTATGTCTGGGACCGATAGGCAGGACCAGATGTTGTCTTATTATTTATGTGAACGAAAGACAATCCGCTGGCCAAAGAAACTATTCTTCCATGTAGTTGACATGCTAATGTTCAATGCACATTACCTATATAATAAATACTCAGGGCATAATATGACTTTGTATGATTATAGAATACAAATAATAAAGGGACTACTTCCACCAATGGACGTTACAAAAGGTGTGCGTAACAAATGTAAAGACACACATGTTGTGCAAAAGCGGGACGCAACGGAAGGGACGAAGCAAGTTATGCGGAAGCGATGTAAAACGTGCGCGGCACGGGGCAAGCGTACGGATACACCATACGTGTGTATAACGTGTCCAAACCAACCTGGATTCTGTTTGAACTGCTGCACAATTACACATCCATAATGTAATGGGACGTCGTATCTACAGAGGAAGATCTGTTTGTGTTTGATTTGTAAAGTGTTTGTTTTATTTGATAGCCATGTAAATATAGTTACATTGGTTGCTCAGAATATGATGTTTCTGTACAGTACCGTATGTGGACTTATTTGTGGTTTGCTATAAAAACATCGCCTCTACACCTTGAAAACGTATTTGTTACTAGCTGCAGTGCCCGGCGTTGCCTGGGTGTGTATTCATTCCTGTCTTATTTTAGTCCATCTGCTTCTTCTCTCTCTGTCCATCGCCTCCTGTTCTATCGCTATCTATTTTCCATTCATCTCAGTTCCGTTTTCACACAGGTCAATCTTCATGACATATTTCCTGTACTATGTGTCCCACAAGAATATAATTTTCCATGTTCCCCGGGAAGAATATTAGGAAACTGCAAAATGAGTTGCGAATGGAGTTGGTATTACAGACGTAATACATTACAACCACATGCATAGTGGGACGGATTTTCGTGCGTTTCATAGCTTTGACGTCATATCTCCTGTACTACGTGTCATACTATGATATAATTTCAAAGCTACATTTAGTGGTATATATGCATATCCTCTGCAAAATTCGTCGCGAATAGCTTTAGTAGTAATGACATAATAAATAGAAATCACAAACCTGATGTTGCGGTTATTCAAGAACAGAATTGTTTATGACGTCATATCTCCTGAACTATATATCGTAAGTAGTTTTTGCTACCATAGCAAATGATTCATTACCTTAGAGAAGATTTGTACCAAATTTGATTGAAATCGGTGTACTAGTTTAGGAGCAGATGAGGAATATCGTCACATGATGCGGCCGTTTTTGACGAATTACATTGTTCATGACGTCATATCTCCTGACGTATGTGTCGTATGTGGTTCTTACCCCTACAGTGATAGTTTTCCGATAATAGGAATATGTGTACCAAGTTTCGTTGAAATCGGTCCAGTAGGAGGAGATGTGGAACATACATACATACACATACAGTCATTTTTATAATATGTATATATTTGTGATTGGGTTTCCATAGCACCACATTGCAGACGAGTCCTGTTTCTTTTTCTTCGTTTTATAAATCTTTTGGTGTTTTCCGACTAATTCTTTTTCAATGGAGTGGATTTGTCACTTGTGTGAATTGCATTTTCTGTCCAGTTAGCAATACAATAAATAAATAAGGGGCTTTGTTAGAATTGTTTGCAATAAATGCATGTAACGCTTATAAGCGACAGACAGCAGGCAGCATTTATCACATGATCGGCATGCAGCTAAAGTGTACTTGTATTTCTATATCTAGCACCTCTTCCGCAGACGTTATATTCGTTGCCAATATTACGTTCGTGCACAACATGAATTTGTCGCAAAACTAGACATTAGTCTTGCGATCAAAATTTAGGCGTGTTCATAATTTGTATTCAGCCAGGTATGGATTACGAAATATAAATTCCAGCAGTATCTTATTATAACTTGAAACTGCTGACTTCCCTTGCAGAACAAAGTTTTATTCATCCATAAGAATTATGAAAAGATATAGTGGCGAGCTAAGTCGGTAACTATGTAAAGTTATTTCCTCGAAATAAAAATCATAGAAGGCCGTGCGGCTGCAAAGAGAAGTGATTGCAGCGCTCCTGGCAGCTAGCCCCGAACTGTTTTGACTGAGTGGAACGCTGCGTCTCTGGTAGCCAGCGTACGAACTCCAAACGAATCAGCTGGCGGCATCTAGTTTATTCGCCACAAACTTACAGGTTTCGCAGGGCTATGATTTCAGCTCTCAGCGCACGTGCGCGTCCGCCTCGCGCGTTAGCGGCTCGCACTGGCGACCGCAGCGAACGTGTTAAGTATATTTTCCTTTACATCAGTACTACACAATAAGTGTTCTTCCTCATTAAATGTTTCCTGCAACATAAACTTTAATAATAAGTTAGAAAACATCCTTGACATGATCTGTCCTGAAAAGTCATGATTACAATAAGACACGACATGTCACATCCACAATCAATTCCAAATTAGCACATGCACAAAGTATCATTTACAAATAAAATAAAGTATATGGCATTGCTCAATTAATCTCATTTGTCATTTCCTGTAGAGTGTTTTTTTTGTTCATGTTGTGTTCATGTGGATTGTGGTGTGCGTGTGAATAGAAAATCAAGTGTCTATCATGCCAATTTATATATCAGGTTCAGGGCAGCAATTATCTCCGGTCATTTAGTCTGTCAGCTTGTCTGCAAGGTATTAATAATCAGTAACTGTGCTTTGCATGAAAATTGTTAGTTCTTCCTGTGTCTTATCTTCTTGCTGCTGCTGCTGCTGTTACTGCTGGTGCTGTAAAATGTAGATACTTAAGATTATAGCTTATATCTTCTTCTTCTTCTTCCAGCTTGAAGTACCAGATGTGACTTACCTTGTTTTTGTATCAGCATACTCTGCTAAGGGCTAAAAGTTTTCAAATCTTTGTGAGGGTACAAACCTAAAATTCTCTTATTCTTGGGGTTTTGTAACAGATATGCTCCAGGGTGTGGTATATCAATGATTGTGTAAGGACCTTCATATAATGGACGCCACTTAACATTACGTTTTAGAGGTAATGACGATTTGTAGTGGGTCTTAAGTAAAACTTGCATGCCTATTGTAAAGTTTTGCCTTCTTTTCAGATTAGCACCATAGTTCTTATTTCTAATGTCAGCTTGTTCAGTAATTGCAATGAGTACTTCCCTTACATTTTCCTCGTGTGAAGGTTTGGTGTCAGAAAATTTTGGTAGTGGGTTGCTCCATTCATTAGTTTCCTTTGTGTCAAACATGATTTCTCTGGGAGTATAGGGTGTGTTGTATATATTTAAATTGTTGTGTATTTCCTCAAAAAGTGCTAGGTAATGTATCCAGTTTGTGTGCTGTGTTGAGGTATAAGTTCTCATGAATCTATTTAATTCTCTAAAAATTCTCTCACAAGGGTTGGCTGATGCATGAAACTTTGAAATAAAGATGCTCTTAATGTTATTGTCCTTTAGAAATTTTCTCCAGGTGAATCCTGCATAATACTTGGCGTTATCTCATAGAATGGCTTTAGGTTTTGCACAGTATGGCATGTAATCATTTGTGAATCTTCTCAAACCGCAGGTCGCAGAGCTAGAGGTACATTGTATGACTTGTGGTAATAGATTTGGTGAGGCTTGACTTCAATTGTATACATATATGTGTTGATCCTACCTGGCTTACTAGTGAAAACATCCTTATTCTTAAGTAAAATATGTTTAAGCTGGGATCTCTCCTCTTCATTAATAGCATCACATTCTGATAACTTAGAATTAATTTGTGTAAGTACATCATTCACTACCTCACTGTGTGATATAGGTTGTTGTGTGGAATCTATGTCAGTCTCATGTATAATCTGTATCTTGTAGCCAGAACAGTGCTTGTTATGGTCTACTAGTCGAGTGTCCAAGTTCAAAACTATGTCTCTGCCTTCATACTTAAAATAATAAATGCCTTTGGAGAAGTCTATAGTACAGTCCTTCTCGCAAAGAAAATCAATACCCAATATACAATTGGCAGCAAGGCTTTGGACAACTAGGAAAGGCCATTGTACGATTCCATTTCCCATATTAACAGTCACAAATACCTGCTTATTAACTCTACTTGACTTATTACCTAATGCAGTTAACGTTAAACAGTTTTGAACTGGGAACTCTGGTATCTTAGAAGTTTTCTTCATCATAGTATAAAAATTGTAAGAATTCACACTGACAGCAGCTCCTGTATCAATAATTATGTTAGTAGGTATACCTCCTACAATGCCTGAGGTGGAAGACAGTACAAATCTTTTCTTTACATTGTGACATTGTGTGTTGTCATTTATCAGATCATCAGCTAAGTTTCCACTTTCATTATATCTTAAGAATAGTGTAGGCAACTCTTGTTGTGTAAATGTTAATTTTTTCTTGTTTCACAGTTTCACTAGCAAGTGTGTATTCAAACATAGTTTCTAAATTGAAGTTGCCCCCCAAATGTTCCTCAGTCACCACCTGGGGCTCAGTATGACTGGTTCTAGTTTACCTGGTTTGTCTGGTCATTGGCAAGTGTAGTTGTAGTTTCATTAGCTACCTCAATAATATTTACATTAGGATATTGTCTTTGCCAATCGCCTGTCTGTTTTCGGTTGGCTGAAGTCACTTGTTGGTTTGTGTTGCTTGTTTGTGCAAAATTCCCTTGTGGCATCTGAATATGATTTTGTGGTGGCGGTGTTTGCCACTGTCTCACGTAATACTGGTTGTCGTTCTGGTTAAAGTGCGGTGTAGGTGTTCCATTTCTTGTGTAATCTGTGTCGTTGTTTCCTTGCCAGTGTTTCTGTTTGGCTTTGTGTCCGTTGTTGTTTCCATTATTCCTTCTTGAATTAAAATTGTCGTTTCTTCGTTTTTTGTACGGGTTATCTCCCTGTGTATAGTTGCAGTTGTTGTTTGTGTGCAGCTGTGAGTTGTGGTGATTGTTTTGCATGTTTACTGTGTGTTGTGAATTTTGCTGCGTGTTTGGTAATGTAGCAATGTAGACATGTTGATTCCTACTGCGTGAGTTGTGTGTTGGTTCTTGTTCTTCATACAGTAAATCAACAGCATCTAACTTTTCTAAAAAATATTCAGGATCGTCATCCGGTAAGTACAGTAATTTCTCTTTAATATTAAAAGGAAGTCTTGCTTTCAGTGATCGGATCACATCTTTTGGTTTCACTGGTTCATTAAGGAAATGTGTCATGTTTAGGTACTTCTCGAAATATCTGCGCAGGTTGCCGTTTGTAGGATTGAAGTGTTCGGGTTCAGTGACTTGTTTGCGGATACGTTCCTGCTCAGTGGGTGACCAAAACTTATTCAAGAAGGCGCGTTCAAACTGCTCGTATGTTACACATCTGTCGCTTTCATGGTAAGCCCAGACAGCAGCGTCCCCTTGAATGTAATCCACAACGTACGCAATGCGTTTGTGGTCGCTCCACGAACGTGGGAATGCGTTCCTAAAAGCTTTTAAGATGATGACAGGGTGTACAGTGTTTTTGCCTGGTATAAAAGGTTTGAATTTACGGTGCTTGAATAGACTTTCTTCTTCTTTGTTACGTGTTCGTCTGTTTCTTTCCGTGTAATCATTGAATTCTTCCCTGTGTGTACATGGTTCTTCATCAGAATGATAATTGTATTGTATTTCGTGTGATGGGTATCTGTTGCTAGGCGTGTCAGTGTATTGTGTATTTGAGTGTTGAAATTCGTGTGTGTACATGTGTTCATTCCCGAATCGAGATTTTCTTCTGTGTGTGTAAAAATGTGTAGTGGGTGTACTATTTTGTTGTACCTGGCATTGAGTTGTCTTTGTTTGCATATCGACATCGATGACTTGTCTATTGTTGTTCATGTATTCCACTACAGAATCGTGCACAATATGTGGCAATTTGTTTTGTATACATTCTTCAAAAATTTCGTCTTTGTGTGCCGTCCATTCTTTAAATTGTGAATTAATGCGAGACAAATGGGGTTCAGCCTCTATCTGTATTGTTGTGTGAATCTGTTTGTGAATGTCAGCTACGTCTGTTTCTATTGTATTCACCTTTAAATTAATTTCGTCACATGCGTGCGTGTTTGATTCTAATTTGCAATTAATAGTTTCACAGGTTTTTGTCAAGTCATGGATGTGGTTGGCATTGTCGCTTTGTCGTAACTCTAAATTTTCGAATTTTTCCGTAAGATCGTCGACCTGTTTGGAAAGACGTGTATTAATTTCATCTACCTTTTGAGTTAGTGTGGCGAAGTCTGATTTTATGTCATTCCTGAAGGCTGCATTATCTTGCTTAATATCGGATATGCCTTCCAAAATTGAATTCAGTATAGCGGCAAAATTTTGATTGCAAAATGAGCTTTCCCCCGCCGCGTCATTAGACGTGACGTGGTCTCTCAGGTTTGGTTCGGAGTTGCTCCTTTCGGCGTTTATGTGTGTCTGTAGCGGATTATTATTTTGATGCGTTTGCGTGTCTGTATTAATTTCTGTGTCTGAATGTGTCCGTGTATCCATGTTTGCATTACTTGATTGTTGTTCCATTGTGTACTGGTGTCGAGTTTTTACCATATCGTGAATAAATTGTGTCCAAGAAAGAAAAAAAAAATCGTTTAAACGCGTAGTGTGAAAATGTACTGCCTATGTGTGTGTTTAAATGACTGAGAATGATTGAAAGATGACTTTAAAGATCGAAAGAAGCATACGTGTTAATGGTGACTAGCCATGTTGCTTGAATCTTGTACGATGTCGGCCATATTGTGCAATGTAACTTGCGTATTGTTGGATCGGAATGTAATCGTCTGAATGAGATTTCGCGGAATTTGGAAAAAATTACTGAATGAAAACTGAATATTGAATTTAATGCTGAGAAAAATAACTTTGAATGAAAAATGTGCTTGGAATCAATTGTGGATGCGCGAGTGCTGCGTCTTACCGTACATGTCTTGATGCGAAGATTGCATTTCCAGTCCAAATGGTCTCCAGATTTTACTCGTTTTCTTCAATATTCTCATCACATAGGTTGTTGCCGGTCAGGATGTACATGAAAAAGAACAATTAGTTGTAGTACAGATACAATAATGAGTCCTGGCACATAGTCGCCAGTGTAACAAATAAAAAATATAAAATAAAATAATAATATATATATAATAAAATATATAATAATAATAATTTGTAATAATAATAATAGTTTGTTTTGGATAAGTAATTGAGGGATTAAAATTTACGCCGTGAATTTATCGAGCTTCGCACGTCCGAAGATGTACGGAACGTAGCCAGGGCTCATTATGTATTTTTTTTGTAGACAGAGTCTGATATCTGACCTCAGCATCAATCATGAAAATGGAGTGACTAAAACTACTAAAACAAAGAAAAGCATACGATTAAATAAAACATATATTCATTTTAACATATACATTGCGATATAAATGTCACTTACGTAAAATTCTATCTAAATAATTGCAGATAATTCACAAATGAGAGCGACTTATTAATTCTGCGCCTCTTCTCTGCAAATAAATTTCAAATGGCTTACTGTGGAGCCGCACAAAATAATATGTCCTTCTAAGACAACGAATGACATGAGAGTGATGATGCTTACAGGCTGTGACAAGAGAGCGGTGTTAATTGCTTTATTTTGCATTCTCTTGTCTTAAAAAATCGATACATATAATCTAAGTTAACTAAATTAAATATTGTCTGTGCTCGAGTGCAAATGGTTCCTTAAAATGTGTATTCACCAAACTATGAGGTGTACGGTAACGAACGACACCGTGACGAAAGAAGGGAACAGCAGATACCTGAACCCACTTTGTCATCAGTTTGGTTAGAAGAGAGGCCAATAACACACCGTCAATTTCAAGTGTTTATCCCAAAAAAAAAAAAAAAATCCACGCGTCCGGTAATTTTTATAAAGTCATTAAAAATGTATTGCCTAAAACGTGGTCGGAACAGCGAAAGATGCAATATGTTACGGGTTATATCCACGGCGATGGAGCGTTATGGGCGATGGAAATGTCAGAAACTTGTCAGACATTAGAACAGTTAGAAAACGCGTTTATTTCAAAGCATTGGTCACATGGCGTGCAAGAGAGATTAAGAAAAGCCTTATTCAACCGTGAACAATATATTCCCAAATTTGGATCACTCCGAAAGTACTTTGGGAAATACTTAAATAAAACAAGATTCTGGGATGAACCAGTGACACACAAGGACGTCCTACGCAGTCTGTAAGCTGAACCACAGCGACATATTCAGGAAAAAGGTAGTAAAAGTACCCGAAAGCAATTTGGAGTATTTTCTGTCTGCCTTGGACTCTATTGACTTAATTAATGAAGACGCAAGACAAAACCACACCAATCAAAATAATTTCCGTAGCAGCGGTGGTAACCAGCCTCCGAAGCGCCAACCGCAGTACGGTGTCAACAATGTAGCACGCGCAGCTGTCACGACCGGCTTTTGTTGATTCCGCCGCAGCAGCGCATATGCCAGGACCGAATTCGGGAGGCAGAATTTAAAAGAAAAAGAAAAAATGGGGACAGGAACTACTCAGGCTATTCCGGTAACCGGAAGCGAAACTGGAATAGGAACGATAACGGAAATTCAGTGGAGTAACGGTCTCAGTAATTTTCAGCCTCAATTTAGCAACACCGCTGCTAACGCACGAAGTGTGCAGTGGCACTACCCGATTAGCAATGAACACTATCAGTTCCAAGCTCAAAGTAACATTACGCCTGTAAACTCAGGGCAAAATCATGATCGCAATGTGCACTAGAGTAACGACACGTCGAGGGTGAATATTATAGAAGTGACGAACGAAACACCTACAAACAGTAATAATGGGGCGTTAAACTATACGTGGCTTCATTATACTCCCCAATGTTGGCCATGAATAGTCGTTGGAGCGATCCATGCTACCTTGGTAATAACTCGCCAACATATCAAGATGAAAATGACAATCGTGATTTGTTAACCAATGGGGAAGAACCACAGTTGTATGAAGAGGATGGTATAGTGTAAGCTAGCATACAAGCTATAGTAGGAAAAATACCTACTCATATCCTTTTGGCTACTGGCGCAAAAATTAGTGTTATGTCGAAGGCTTTGTTTAAAGAGATTGACAGCCACAAAGCTTTACCGACCTATCCAGAACTGCAGAATATTAGGAGCCATAGGTGGAAAATCTAAGTTAATTAAGGTAGAAACCATGGTCAAAATACAAATTGAAGATACTGTTTTTCAGGCAATTTTTGTAGTAGTGGAAGGACTGACGGAACGGTGTATTTTGGCATGGATTTCTTAAGGGAAAAATGTGCAACAAGTGTGCTAAAACCTGGGAAGTGTTAACTGTTTATAAATGGGAAG
This sequence comes from Schistocerca nitens, assembly GCF_023898315.1. Classification (NCBI taxonomy): domain Eukaryota; kingdom Metazoa; phylum Arthropoda; class Insecta; order Orthoptera; family Acrididae; genus Schistocerca; species Schistocerca nitens. The sequence goes on along the minus strand of NC_064615.1, from coordinate 1,157,291,254 downwards.
AAACGTACTGTAGAGTTGATAAACGTCAAAAGTAGCAACGCCAAGCCTTGTCAAGCTATACACATCCAAATTTTAAAAGTCAACACCTTTCGACGCCATGACTCGAACGAAATGTGGTGTCAACAAGTAGAGCAGCAAGAATTTGAGGATAAAATATCAGTATGCACAGGAATCTTTCAGAAACAAAAGGATGACATAAGAAGTGTGTTGTTACGTTATGTACGCGTGTTTGACAAGAAACCTGGAGTTATTAGGACGTACCAATATCGCGTGGATGTCCGCCCCCCACGACACGTTCTGCAAAAACACTTCTTCCATACTGTGGTCACAAAGAGAGGCAATGGCCCAGGAGACAAGGATGCTTGCGTGGAATATTATAGAGACCTTCTTATCGCCATATTTCAGTCCACTGCTTGCAGTAAAGCGGATAAATAATTGAGACTTGTTGTCGATGCCAGGGAAATCAATAAGATTATTGTTCCAGTAACTACCCGACCTGAAAACGTAGAACTACAATTGCAGCGCTTCCACGGAGTACAATTTCGAACTAGTGTCGACCTCTGTAATTCGTACTGGCAAATTCCCCATCGCCGTAATCCGTCTCCCTTACTCCTCTCACTTTTTTACTACTGGAATTAATTTTATTTGGCTTGTGGTTTTATTTATTTAGATATGATTAAATATGTGTAGCAGCAAGTAAGTTGGTACATGGTAACTAGTAACTTTGCTTTACGATATTAAAGTTTGGTTTTGCAATGTTCAAACTGATATAAAACTGAAACTGAAACTGAGAGCTGATGGCAGTACACAAAATTATTTGTAACAAGTTGCTATCGTTTTGATTCAATGTTATTACACTGTCTTTACTTGGTAATTCTTTCTTCATAAAAGAAAGTAACTTTGAGCAATGTGGAGTAAATATTTCACTTTGGAATTTACCGGCGAGACGACTGCGATGACTGAAATATATATATATTTTTTAGATGTACCGCGTCTGTGGCCGTTGCCCTCTCAGATTGGTACAGCGGCTTCCGCTACATTAAATGCTGAAAATGTCTAGATTATCTACGGGACGAATGGCTGGCAACTTTACAAATTATTTTAAAAACTCTAATGCATTTTTGTTTGAATATATAATTTTACACACCTTTTTACAAAAACTCGCCTAATGGCGGATCTCAAGCTTCATGAACAAAAGACTCACGGCCAGCATATACATTTGCTTAACACGCAAGTGTTACTCCTAACGAAACCCAAAGAGAACAGAGAAATTATTACGATGTTTTTTACTGTTTATACACGTACTGAATTTTCCTCTTTATCTGAGGCACAGATCATAATCACTAATTAATTTAACAAGAGTACGATTGTCTAAGGTAATAATGTCATGGATTGAAAGTTAAAAATTGCATAAAACGTCAAATAATTAAGAATGTTCTACATGCACACATAATATATTCGTGAAATGTTTACGAAGTATTTCTTTATTGCTTCACTTGGTCATGTTTATTCGTGTTTAAATTATTTCTCTTTCGCCGTGTGTGTGGCGTTATATCGATACATGTTAACTGGTCTTACAAACACGGAAAAAAATTGTCACACTTTTTATGACGATTAGCCAGGAGACGCTACAGCCTGAAAGTAAGAAATACACAGCATTCACATTTGCAATCGGGTCCTACCAGTATTGCATTTTGCCCTTTGGGTTAAATGTGAGTGCTGGTGTTCTCATCACTGCACTCGAAACCGTGTTAGGGCCTGACCTCTTAGAAAAACTCACAGTATATACAGGGTGGTCCATTGACAGTGACCGGGCCAGATATCTCACGAAACAAGCATCAAATTAAAAAACTACAAAGAACGAAACTCGTCCAGCTTGAAGGGGAAACCAGATGGCGTTATGGTTGGCCCACTAGACGGCGTTGCCATAGGTCAAACGGATATCAACTGCGTTTTTTTTTTATTATATAGGAACACCCATTTTTATTACATATTCGTGTATTACGTAAAGAAATATTGTTTTCGTTGGACCACTTTTTTCGCTTTGTGATAGATGGCGCTGTAATAGTCACAAACATATGAGTACGTGGTATCACGTAACATTCCGCCAGTGCGGACGGTATTTGCTTCGTGATACATTACCCGTGTTAAAATGGAGCGTTTACCAATTGTGGGAAAGGTCGCTATCGTGTTGATGTATGGATTTAGTGATCAAAATGCCCAACGGGCGTGTGCTATGTAGGCTGCTCGGTATCCTGGACGACGACATCCAAGTGTCCGGACCGTTCGCCGGATAGTTACGTTACTTAAGGGATCAGGAAGTGTTCAACCACATGTTAAACGTCAACCACGTCCTGCAACAAATGATGATGCCCAAGTAGGTGTTTTATCTGCTGTTACGGCTAATCCGCACATCAGCAGCAGACAAATTGCGCGGGAATCGGGAATCTCAAAAACGTCGGTGAGAATAAACATCGATTGCACCCGTACCATATTTCTATGCACCAGGAATTGCATGGCAACGACTTTGAACGACGTGTACATTTCTGCCACTGGACACGAGAGAAATTACGGGACGATGACAGATTTCGTACACGTTCTATTTAGCGACGAAGCGTCATTCACCAACAGCGGTAACCTAAACCGGCATAATATGCACTATTGGGCAACGAAAAACCCACAATGGCTGCAACAAGTGGAACATCAGCGACCTTGGCGGGTTAATGTATGGTGCAGCATTATGGGAGGAAGGATAATTGGCCCCCATTTTATCGATGGCAATCTAAATGGTGCAATGTATGCTTATTTCCTACGTAATGTTCTACCGATGTTACTACAAGATGTTTCACTGCGTGACAGAATGGCGATGTACTTCCAACATGATGGATGTCCGGCACATAGCTCGCGTGCGGTTGAAGCGGTATTGAATAGCATATTTCATGACAGGTGGACTGGTCGTCGAAGCACGTTCACCGGATTTGACGTCCCCAGATTTCTTTCTGTGGGGAAAGCTGAAAGATGTTTGCTATCGTGATCCACCGACAACGCCTGACAACATGCGTCAGCGCATTGTCAATGCATGTGCAAACATTACGGACGGCGAACTGCTCGCTGTTGAGAGGAATGTCCTTACACCTATTTCCAAATGCACTGAGGTTGACGGGCATCATTTTGAGCATTTATTGTATTAATGTGGTACTTACAGATAATCGCGCTGTAACAGCATGCGTTCACAAAGGTACATGTATCACATTGGAACAACCGAAATAAAATGTTCAAACGTACCTACGTTTTGTATTTTAATTAAAAAAAAAAAAAAACCTACCTGTTACCAACTGTTCGTCTAAAATTGTAAGCCATATCTTTGTGACTATTACAGCGCCATCTATCACAAAGCGAAAAAAGTGGTCAAATTAAAACATATTTCTTTACGTACTACACGAATATGCAATAAAAAATGTGATTCCTATTTTAAAAAAGGCAGTTGATATTCGTTTGACCTATGGCAGCGCCATCTAGCGGGCCAACCATAGCGCCATCTGGTTTCCCCCTTCAAGCTAGACAGATTTCGTTATTTTTAGTTCTTTCGTTTGACGCTTATTTCGTGAGATGTTTGGTCCGGTCACGATCAATGGACTACCCTGTATAGACATCTTAATAGCAACTCCTACTTGGGATGAACATATAGAACTTTTAGACAGGATGTTACAGAGGTTTTCAGCAGCTGGTGTTACAGCGAACCTTAAGAAATCGAAATTTGTTCGAAAAGACATCAAATTTCTCGGTCACATAATTTCGCCCGCTGGGATAAAGCCTGACCCTTAGAAACTATTAGCGATAAAAAAGTTTCCAGCCCCTTGCACAAAGGGACAGCTAAAGGCACTCGTAGGCTTGTGTTCATTTTTCCGCCAGTTCGTTCAGAACCAATTGCTCAGTGACTCTGCATTATTAGACGTAAAGGAGGACAAACAGTGGAACTGGACGCAACAGTGCCAAGCTGATTTTGGTAGTATAAAACATGCTTTGGTAAACTCAAATATTTTAGGGCAACCTGACATGAGCAAAGATTTTTGTATAGCAGCAGATGCTTCATTTTCGGGATTAGGAGCCTGTCTGTTTCAGCTGGATGAAGGTGGGGCAGAGACAATGTTAACGTTATTGGTCTTTCTAGCCACGCACTATCACAATGTGAACGCAGATATTCCACCACATAGAAGCCCTTTCTATTGTGTGGGCATTCAAGGAATTTAATTATCTATTTGGCAAACATACGAGTCTACAGTGACCACCAGGCGTTAAGCTTTTCACACACATGGAAGTTATTACATAATCGCCTTGCGCGGTGGACTTTGTTTTTGCTGTCCTATGATTTTGAAATTATATATGTGAAGGGCACAGACAACGTAATCGCCGATGCACTGTCACGGTTACCCCAAGGATTACCCGAGTTCGAAGAGTTGATAGAACAAAACACTGAATTTAAGGTTATGCTCATAAAGGACACTAAATTTAGATAATATTTTTTGGATATTTGTAACAACATGGCGATATTCCAGGAAGAAGATGAGCGGTGGAAGAAAGTCAGATTTCAATTAAACAGTAACCCACCCACACCTGTACGACAGCATTACAAGTTGTGTAACTGCTACTTTCCAAATATGCTTCGACGCACACAACAAATTTTGAAAACTGGTATTGTTTGTCAAAAGGCTAAGCCTGTCAATCTGAACTGCGAGGCAGAGTTACATCCTGTTTTACCAAAAAACCCTCTAGAGCAGGTATGCATAGATGCTATGGCTCATTTACCCTTTGCAAGAGGAGGGTGGAAAAATATAATTGGTGTATATGATGTATTTTCGAAATATGTGAAACTGTATGCGACAAAAGCAACCGCAGCTAAGCCTATTATTAGACGTATGCTAAATGACTACTTTCTGTCTGTTGGGAAACTGCAGGTGATCTTATCTATTAATGTAACCAATTTTACATGCCACGCATGGAAACAATTTCTAAAAGAGCAGCAAGTGAAACAAATTTTGATATCCAAATTTACCCCGCAATCCAACCCGATAGAATAGTTCTACGTGAATTGAACATGTTTATGAGGATGTATGTAGACCAACAAACAGTCTAAATGGATTGAATACTTAAACGTTTTTGAACAGATAGTAAATAACCTTCCGATTTATGAAACAACAGTTACACCGTCGGAATTAATATACAATAGGAAAGAAAACAATAAATGGGTTAACCCCATCCCATCTGTTCCAAGACAACCTGGAGATTCAAACGAAATGGTAAGACAGGTATTGATCTCTATTACAGAACAAGCTTTTTGTGGCGGCGTTCGTAGCGACAAACAATTCGCTGTAGAAACGGCTTACGAAGTCACCGCCACACTTTTAATAGCGGGCCGACCGGTCCGCTGGAACAGTGAACAGAAAGATGAAAACCCAAACACTCTGATTAAATAAAAGTCGGTACTTACCTTTATTAACGAAGATACAGAAACACAGTAGTGAACTCCGTGTCTACAGAGATCTGTCTAGTTCAAGTCGGAGCGGCTAGGTCAGCGTCGGCTGACGACAAACAACAACTCTGCTGCGATGAACACACAACTGACTAGCAAGTACACCATTCGGTGGCGAGTATACAACTGAGCGGCGAGTACAGAACTGTCCTAGCGCTCGCGACTCCAGCGCTTAAGAAGCCAGAAGCCAGCGGTGGCGCGCGCAGACTTGCGGCGATTTCCTGTCTCGCTGGCGCTGCTTATGCGGACGGCGTCCGGACTTTGATGCTGCCAACCTTTTGGCAGCGGGCTCGGGTGTCATTACTGGCTAGGATATAACACTCCTCCCCCCCCCCCCCAAATCGCCGCACCGTCGTTGAATAATGACGTGGCGAGCGTCGACGGCGGGGGAGAGGTCTGGCCGCAGGCGTAGCAGAAGAGACCGGGGCGGAGACTGTTGTCGGTGGCAGTCCCCGGTCCGCACCCCAGCATTGGCTGCGCGGGGCCTCGGGAAACACCGACTGAAAACCGAGGTCAGGGTGCACGCCTGTGACCACGGGCGCAGCTTCTGGTACTGGACGCGACGGGGCGTCGGGACCCACGAAGAGAGGCAGCGTCTCCTGACGCTGCGTCGACGGCTGCCGAGTGGGCGCCGGACAAGGCGCTGCGGTGTCAGACTCCTTGGGGGTGCCCAAGGAAAGCGGCTGCAGGACAGGCTGCACAGCCACCGCTTGGGAAGGCGGCCCGGCTGAGGGGTCGACGTCCATCAGCTCCGAAGGCGGAGGCGACTGAAGAGGGACCGCAGGCGCCGGAGCGACCACCTGGGGCGCTCCCGGATGAAGCTGCGCGGGGGGCATCAACGGGACGGGCTGTCGGCGTGGTAGCGGCGACGGCTGCTGCTGCTGCCCTGGGGGCGGCAGCGAAGTCGGAAGGCGCGGCTGGAACCCGCCGCGGACCAAATCTGTGGACAAAGAACGAGCGGCAGAATCCGGGCGGCCAGCGCGGCGCAACTGGTTCTGATGCCTCCTGTGCACCCCAGTAGCACCTTGAACAGTATAAAAACCGCGACCCTGGACACTTATCACGGTACCACGTTCCCAACGACGGCGACCGTGATAAACTCTGAAAAAAACGGCGTCGTTGCGCTGAAAACGCGTGCGATGCTCAGAAGCGGCGGGTCGATCCGGGGGGTGCAACAACCGTAGTAGGGTGCGATGACGACGGCCGTGAAGAAGCTCCGCAGGCGAAGGGCCGTCGCGTGGCGTGGTCCGGTACGACGACAGGAACGTGATGAGGGCCTGCTGACGAGAGTGCGTAGCACGAAGGCGGTCCATATGATCCTTGAATGTGCGTACAAAACGTTCCGCTGCACCATTCGATTGAGGGTGGAACGGCGGGGTAAGAACATGGCGAATGCCATTGGCAGAACAAAAACTTTCAAATTCAGCAGAGGTAAATTGTGGACCATTGTCAGACACTAAAACTTCTGGAAGACCCTCAATTCAAAAAAATGAAGTCAACGCCTGTATAGTTTGTGCAGACGTTGTAGACTGCATGGGCACAACAAACGGAAAATTACTAAATGCATCTATCACGATGAGCCAACGAGAATTCCAATATGGACCAGCGAAATCAATATGTACTCGCTGCCAGGGACCGGCAGGGCGTGCCCACTCAAAATAGCGTTGAGGCGGAGCAGCTTGGTGTTCGTCACACGTCGAACAATCTGTAGACATCTGCGTAATCTGCTTATCAATGCCGATGCATGTACAATGACGGCGGGCAAGTTGCTTGGTGCTGACCACTCCCCAATGACCTTGGTGCAACAAGTCGAGGACCTTGGATTGGAGCACTTGGGGAACCACTACACGAAGCTGGTCATTCTCGGTGCGTAACAGCAAAACTCAGTGCGAAACAGACAACAGATGACGTTGCGGATAATAGCGACGAACCACAGGATCCGATAAGTCCTTTGCCTTGGACGGCCAACCACGTTGAACAAAACGTAATAGTAAACTCAGATGAGGATCCGTAGCTGTCTCACGTGCCACCTGACGATAATCAATCGGAAAATCCCGGAGGGATTGATGCTCATCGGCGTCAATCTGATGGCAAGAGTCGTCAGAGGAATCGAAGACATCATCCGCAGCAATCGGCAATCTAGAAAGCGCGTCAGCGTTTGCATGCTGAGCTGTAGGGCGATACAGTATCTCATACTGGTATTGTGATAACAAAAGAGCCCAACGTTGTAGTCTCTGAGCTGTCCGCTGAGGAACTGGTTTAGACGGATGATACAGTGACGTCAGGGGCTTGTGATCTGTTACTAAATAGAATGGTCTACCATAGAGGTAGTGATGGAATTTTGTGACACCGAACACAATAGCCAATGCTTCCTTGTCCAATTGGCTATAATTACACTGAGCTTTGTTTAGCAATTTAGATGCGAACGCAATAGGACGTTCGGTGTTACCGACTCGGTGAGAAAACACAGCACCGAGGCCGAAAGAAGAGGCATCACAAGCTAACACCAGAGGCTTGTTAGGGTCGTAATGGACCACACAACGATCATTCAGTAAAGCCTCTTTGAGCTGCTGAAAGGCTGATTGGCAATCAGCTGACCACACAAACGGAACATTCTTACGGCGGAGACGATGCAACGGTGCAGCAATCTGTGATGCATTGGGTATAAACCTAATATAATATGTCAATTTGCCAAGAACTGCTTGCAATTCATGCAGATTGCGAGGGGCGGGCAAATCGCGAATAGCTGCTAAATGTGACTGGGAGGGATGAATGCCTTGAGCATTAATAACATGTCCCAGATACTCCATCTCCGTAAGGAAAAATGAACATTTATCGATGTTGCAACGTAGGCCTGCCTGAGACAACACTGTAAACAAACACTCCAAATTACGGAAATGTTCAGCAGGCGTCCGACCGGACACAACAATATCGTCTAAATAGTTGCAACACGATGGCACCTTAGCCAGAAGTTGTGACAAAAAACGCTGAAAAACAGCTGGAGCTGACGCACAACCAAAAGGCAAACGCAGAAAACGGAACAACCCCAACGACGTGTTTATGACAAAATACTGTTGTGATTGCTCGTCGAGGGGCAATTGCAAATATGCTTCACGGAGATCAATTTTGGAAAAGAAACGAGCTTCCCCTAACTTATCCATCAGCTCGTCCGGTCTAGGCAAAGGAAAAGAATCAATGACAGTCTGAGGATTAACTGTCGACTTAAAATCAGCACACAAACGTAACTTGCCAGACGGTTTCTTTATAATAACTAAGGGAGAAGCCCACTGGCTCGCTGAAACGGGTTGAATAACACCGTTGTTTTGCCAACGACGAAGTTCATCTGCTACAGGTGCCCGGAGGGCGTGAGGCACTGGACGAGCACGAAAAAATCGAGGCTGAGCATTATCTTTTAACGTAATATGAGCGGCAGAGTTCGCAGCACAACCTAGTTCGTCTTTAAATATGTCACTGTATTGTTTACACAAATCGGTTATGCTGTCTTGAGGAACAACAACAGAATTAATTTGCAACACATTGTCTTGGATAGACAGGCCAAACAAGTCAAAACAGTCTAATCCGAAAATGTTTACACTGTCTGTAGCGCGGAGCACTGTGAATGAAACTGTTTTTGTATTGCCGCGGAATGTGGCTGGCACGCTACATACACCTAACACAGGAATTTGTTCTCCACTATAAGTAGCCAAAGAATGTTTTGGCGCTGAAAGTATAGGGCGGCCGATAGCCGCATACGTAGCACTATTTATGAGAGTCACAGACGCCCCAGTGTCTAATTGAAAATTGAAGGTCTTATCCTGGATGCGTAGCTTCACAAATAGTTTATTACACTGTCTCTGGATCGGTGCAGCGGAGGCGGAAGACACAAAATCAGCGCGTTTAGCGCGTGTTCGCTGCTTACGACAACTCGTGGGTTGGGCGGGTGGAACAACAACTCCCGCTTCACTTGCAGTCTGTACATTACTTTTTTACAGCGTTTGAATTACGCCTGGGTCGCATAGCAGAGGGCTGGGTGGTGGCTTATTGCGAACAAGTTTATTACCCACACGAACCGTGGAAGAGTCTTTAAACGCGACCTTCTGGGCGGGCTGGCTTTGAAGAACATGAATATCCATGGGCTGGGCAGCACTAGAATTGTTCTTGCGTTTACGCTAACGAACAGTCTGGATGTGTCCTTTCCTTTGACAAAAGTGACAAACCGCGTTTCTTAACGGGCAACGTTCACGAGGATGAGCAAGAACACACTTAGGGCAAGACTTAACTCTATCATTTTGCACACGCGGCTGACGAATGTGTTTAACATGACGCGGCCGGCTAGTGTTTACAGTCTGACTCTGCCGGTGGGGCCGCGGGCGTGACAACTTGCTTAGCACAGGCAATTTGAGAAATACATGGCTGATCTAACTCACACTCAGCATAGTCAAAAGTATCTTGGGCTTCAATGATGTTCATCACAGTCTCTAATGACGGGTCAGGCAACGTTAAGATAGCAGCACGAATACGAGAATCTGCAATGTTTTGAGTAATAGCGTCCCGTAACATGATATCACTGTAGGAAGCTCCACACACACAAGTAAATCGGCACTGACGGTTAAGGCCCCGTAAATCTGTTAACCACTGTTTATTAGATTGATGTGGCAGTTTCATTAATCTGAAGAACTTGAATCTAGCTGCTGCCACATGAACTCGCGACTCGAAATACTCAGCAAGCTTGTTAACAACAACGTCATAGTCTAAAGCTTCTGGCTTGGATTCCGGGAACAACTTACAAAGTAGTCGATAGACTTCCACGCCTGCAGTGGAAATTAAATAAAGCTGCCGCTCAGTACCCGCGATTTTGTAGACTGTCATGTGCGCCTGCAACTGCGCGAAGTATTCTCGCCATTCTTCTCTTGATGCATCAAAAGCACGGAAAGGCGGTGCTGCCTGTGCTTGTTCCTTTTGTGTTGGAGGATTAGCCGCTTGTTTGGCGATTGCTTCCACCAGACTTTGTATTTGCTGACTCTGTAACAAGATCAACTGTTGTAATTCGGCAGACATAGTGAACACAAATTAAACCAGCCCCAAAATTTTATCGCTATAATTAGTATAACCAGAAACAAGTTGAACCAGCCCTGCACACGAGTTCGGAAGCCCTCGTCGCCAGTTTTGTGACGGCGTTCGTAGCGACAAACAATTCGCTGTAGAAACGGCTTACGAAGTCACCGCCACACTTTTAATAGCGGGCCGACCGGTCCGCTGGAACAGTGAACAGAAAGATGAAAACCCAAACACTCTGATTAAATAAAAGTCGGTACTTATCTTTATTAACGAAGATACAGAAACACAGTAGTGAACTCCGTGTCTACAGAGATCTGTCTAGTTCAAGTCGGAGCGGCTAGGTCAGCGTCGGCTGACGACAAACAACAACTCTGCTGCAATGAACACACAACTGACTAGCAAGTACACCATTCGGTGGCGAGTATACAACTGAGCGGCGAGTACAGAACTGTCTTAGCGCTCGCGACTCCAGCGCTTAAGAAGCCAGAAGCCAGCGGTGGCGCGCGCAGACTTGCGGCGATTTCCTGTCTCGCTGGCGCTGCTTATGCGGACGGCGTCCGGACTTTGATGCTGCCAACCTTTTGGCAGCGGGCTCGGGTGTCATTACTGGCTAGGATATAACAAAGCTCAACGCCGCAAGAAACATTTTGACAAACAGCTACATGGTGTTAACAGTTTTGTGGTTAGAGAAAAAGTATTACTTAAGACCCATATGAAATCTTCTGTCAGCCAAGAAATACGTTAAGCGGCAAATAAGATATATTAGTCCGTATATTATTGTACATATTCCGCATGACGGATGGAATTTATTTGCGTATCCTCAAAATGGTAAAATCAAAGGACTCTATGCACGCATAGACTTGAGGAAATTCCACCATGTTTAAGTCGTAGTCGTAGTCGTAGTCATAGTCGTAGTCGGTCCTGAGACTGGTTTGATGCAGCTCTCCATGCTACTCTATCCTGTGCAAGCTGCTTCATCTCCCAGTACTTACTGCAACCTACATCCTTCAGAATCTGCTTAGTGTATTCATATTTTGGTCTCCCCCTACGATTTTTACCCTCCACGCTGCCCTCCAATGCTAAATTTGTGATCCCATGATGCCTCAGAACATGTCCTACCAACCGATCCCTTCTTCTGGTCAAGCTGTGCCACAAACTCCTCGTCTCCCCAATTCTATTCAATACCTCATCATTAGTTATGTGATCTACCCATCTAATCTTCAGCATTCTTCTGTAGCACCACATTTCGAAAGCTTCTATTCTCTTCTTGTCTAACCTATTTATTGTCCATGTTTCACTTCCATACATGGCCACACTCAAGAAAAATATTTTCAGAAAAGACTTACTGACACTTAAATCTATATTCGATGTTAACAAATTTCACGTCTTCAGAAACGCTTTCCTTGCTATTGCTAGTCTACATTTTATATTCTCTCTACTTCGACCATCATCACTTATTTTGCTCCCCAAATAGCAAAACCCCTTTACTACTTTGTGTCTCATTTCCTAATCTAATTCCCTCAGCATCACCCGATTTAATTCGACTACATTCCATTATCCTCGTTTTGCTTTTGTTGTTTATCTTATATCCTCCTTTCAAGACACTGTCCATTCCGTTCAACTGCTCTTCCAAGTCCTTTGTAATTCTGTCAGAGACAGCAATGTCATCGGCGAACCTCAAAGTTTTTATTTCTTCACCATGGACTTTAATACATACTCCGAATTTTTCTTTTGTTTCCTTTACTGCTTGCTCAATATACAGATAGAATAACATCGGGGACAGCTACAACCCTGTCTCACTCCCTTCCCAACCGCTGCTTCCCTTTCATGCCCCTCGACTCTTATAACTGCCATCTGCTTTCTGTACAAATTGTAACTATCATTTCGCTCCATGTATTTTATCGCTGTCACCTTCAGAATTTGTAAGAGAGTATTCCAGTCAACATTGTCAAAAGCTTTCTCTAAGTCTACAAATGCTAGAAACGTAGGTTTGCCTTTCCTTACTCTAGCTTCTAAGGTAAGTCGTAAGGTCAGTATTGCCTCACGTGTTCCAACATTTCTACGGAATCCAAACTGATCTTCCCCGAGGTCGGCTTCTATCAGTTTTTCCATTCGTCTGTAAAGAATTCGCGTTAGTATTTTGCAGCTGTGACTTATTAAACTGATAGTTAAGTAATTTTCACATCTGTCAACACCTGCTTTCTTTGGGATTGGAATTATTATATTCTTCTTGAAGTCTGAGGGTATTTCGCCTGTCTCATACGTCTTGCTCACCAGATGGTAGAGTTTTTGTCAGGACTGGCTCCCCCAAGGCCGTCAGTAGTTCTAATGGAATGTTGTCTACTCCCGAGGCCTTGTTTCAACTCAGGTCTTTCAGTGCTCTGCAAACTCTTCACGCTGTATCGTATCTCCCATTTCATCTTCATCTACATCCTCTTCCATTTCCATAATATTGACCTCAAGTACATCGCCCCTGTCTTACCATTATATAATCTATCTGATACCTTCTAGTATCTCCAGGATTCTTCTATGTATATAACCTCCTTTTATGATTCTTAAACCAAGTGTTAGCTTTGGTTAAGTTATGCTCTGTACAAAATTCTACCAGAAGGCTTCCTCTTTCATTCCTCTTCCCGAATCCATATTCACCCATTATGTTTCCTTCTCTGCCTTTTCCTACTCTCGAATTCCAGAAGAAATACGATGAGGTTAAAGTAGGTGTATCTTCTTATGCAGCTACGTTCAATCGGAGCAATCAGAGCATTTCACTACTTCTGTTTACATTTGTCAGTAATTATGACTCAATACACAAGCAAGCTAGGACATACAGGTCAATTGATGAATAGCAATGTTAACATAGGATATACTTGGACGGTTGACTGAATAGTTTCTGATCACAGTGGGTTTTTTTTTTTTTCCAAGACGTGTCGACACCACCACTAGGCTTTATTTATGAATATATCCAGCAAAACGATATTGAATTTTTTATGCTTAAAGTGCATCCCAAGATAAGAGTTTAGGAATTAAAAAAAAACTAGTGTGATCTTACTGAAACAAAAATAATTTTTCAACTTTGTACACTCGTTTGAGTGCAAGTACGCTGCTGAGGTACGATGTGTAAACACGATATGAGACATACTTCAAACGGAGCGGCTGTGCGGTTCTAGGCGCTACAGTCTGGAACCGCGTGACTGCTACGGTCGCAAATTCGAATCCTGCTTCGGGCATGCATGTGTGTGATGTCCTTAGGTTAGTTAGGTTTATGTAGTTCTAAGTTCTAGGGGACTGATGACCTCAGAAGTTAAGTCCCATAGTGCTCAGAGCCATTTGAGCCATCAACTAGATCCTGGTATAAAAGAGGGAGGAAGTGGAGAGCATAAGCAACTATAAGGAACACTTTACCCCACTTACTACGCCAGATACCCTTGCAGCCATACAGCCTGGATCTATACATTAAAAATACGACGTTCTTGTAAAACTTTCTTGTTTTCAGCAAAAATGTAACTGCAGAATCATAGAAGAGGCTTGTGAAATGTAATGTTATTGTGAACTTGCGATTGAAAAAGTTTTTTGTACGCACGAACAATGGCACTGTGAATCGTCGTACAGAACTGAACTATAAGTTTGATCTAAAAGACGATGTAACGTAATATCCACGTATTTGATGTAAAAAATGATGAATGTAATATCAATATATTTAATGTAAAGAACGATGTAGTAATTTTTGTTTCTAGTAAGTATTTTGTGTGCCCTAGTGTGTACGTTTTGTTTTCCTCGCTAAGTACCAGTGCCAGCATCAGAACTATATAAACTGAGTGATGAAGAGAACTCCATTAAAGAAATGAACAATGCCATTTAAGTACATTTGTAGAGGAGTCAGGAACTACCTGTGTGTTAAGTTGTTGGGCTCATTGCCCGAAATTTGACATTTCTTCGGAAAATTCGCCCAAGGGGGCAATGTAAAGGAATTATATAATTTTTTAAATAAATATATAGACACTAGTTGAACTACCAGAGATTAATGCGTAAAGCATCTGCTGAACAAAAGCTGCTTTACGCCCTTCGTTTATTAGTTTTAGAATAAGTTACCCTTCGCTGTTATTCTGTCCTAGTGTTAAGACGTGTTGTGCCATTTCATACTGATAAAATTGGGTTAAATAATCAAAGTGATTTTGAAGCAGAGTGATTTCGTCTTTTCTGATACCAAGGGTCCCAGCTGCTGAAATTCTGGAAAATTATTACTATTAGTCTAATTTTATGCAGAGAATTCAGATGGAGACGACGATCTTTACGGCGACGCTGTTCAACAATAGAGGTACGTGAATGTGTTCATCTTTTTCCTTTCGTGGCTGCTACCGTCAGTTTCAGTATATCTGCCGCGACATTCAGGACCTATAGTCTTTCTGTTCATTTAATTTGGAAGTCCACGCATTTACGTTCTAAGATGAATAATTGCATTTAACTGTAATTCCTTTTATCCAGGCCACAGGGGATGATTGCACTCAAAATGTACGTACCTCTATCCCGTTCGTATGTTCGCATACATTCGAGTGTGTACAAGACTTACTTCAGACATAATATTAACTTTTTTTTACCACTCATTCGCGAATGTACGTGCCCTCTTATTTGATGTAGTCAGTCGGCTGTATTCTTCAATAACATTATTTGTAATATTCAGTGGCTTAGTTTCAACAATTGATCTTTTCCTGTGTCGCAACAGCGCTTCACGCAAAATATATAACATAATATAAGAGGAGGCGTTTCAATAACTATCGGACCATCAGCCCCACCAACCTTCTTTGTAAGCTGCTGGAACATGTGGTATGTCGGCAGTTGGGTTGGGCCCTGGAGTCTCGTTACCTGCTGGCTCCAAGTCAGGGCGGCTTCCGCCAGGGTCGCTCTACCACTGATAATCTTGTTTCCATAGAGTCTGCCATCCGAATAGCCTTTACCAGACGGCAACACCTGGTTGCGTCTTTTTTGACTTACGTAAAGCACACGACACGACCTGGTGACATCATATTCTTGCCACATTGTATGAGTGGTGTCTCCAGGGCCCGCTCCCGATTTTTATCCAAAACTTCCTGCCGCGCCGTACTTTCCATGTCCAAGTTGGTGCCTCCCATAGTTCCATCCATATCCAGGAGAATGGAGTCCCGCAGGGCTCTGTATTAAGTGTCTCTTTGTTTTTAGTGGCCATTAACGGTCTAGCAGTAGCTGTCGGGCCCTCCATCTTCCCTTCTCTGTATGCAGACGACTTCTGCATTTCGTACTGCTGCTTCAGTAATGTTGTTGCTGAGCAGCTCCTACAGGGAGCCATCCACAAGGCGCAGCCATGGGCTGTAGCCCACGGCTTCCAGTTTTCAGCCGCAAAGTCGTTCGTCGTGCACTTCTGTCGGCGTTGTATCGTTCATCCGCAACCAGCACTTTACCTTCATTACGATCCACTCACTGTAAAAATGGTTCAAATGGCTCCGAGCACTATGGAACTTAACATCTGAGGTCATCAGTCCTCTATAACTTAGGACTACTTAAATCTAACTAACCTAAGGACATCATACACATCCATAACCGAGGTAGGATTAGAACCTGCGACCGTAGCGGTCACGCGTTTCCAGACTGTAGCGCCTAGAACCGCTCGGCCACACAGGTCGGCGATTGTATATCAGTCAGGTTTCTTTCAGAGTATACTGATACAATAGCTCCATATATAGCAGTTATATACAACCCCACGCTCACAGAAAGATCCGGACCTAAAGACAGGAAAATTGCTCGACTCACACCAATACCCCAAAATGGAAGTAGGAGTGATTCGCTGTATTACAGGCCTATATCACTAACATAGATTTTTCAGTAGGGTTTTGGAACATATACTGTGTTAGAACATTATGAAGCACCTCGAAGAAAATGTTTTACTGACACACTGTCAGCACAGATTCAGAAAATGTCGTTCTTGTGAAACACAACTAGCTCTTTATACTCGTTAAGTAATGAGTGCTATCGACGGATGATGTCAAATTGATCCCATATTTTTCGATTTCCAGAAGGCTTGCAACACAGTTCCTCACAAGCGTCTTCTAATCAAATTGCGTACCTATGGAATATCGCCTCAGCTGTGCGAATAGATTAGTGATTTCATGTGAGAAAGGTCACAGTTCGTAGTAATAGACGGAAAGCCATAGAGTAAAACAGAAGTAATATCCGTCGATCTCCAGGGAAGTGTTATACGCCCTCTATCGTCCCTGACCTATATTAACGACAGAGGAGACAATCTGAACAGTCGTCTTAGATTGTTTGCAGATGATGCTTTCATTTACCGTCTTGCAAAGTCATCAAATGACCAAAGCGAATTGCAAAATGATTGAGATAAGATGTGTATGGTGCGAAAAGTGGCAATTGACCCTGAATAAAGAAGAGTGTGAAGTTATTCACAAGAGTACTAAAAGAAATCCGCTAAATTTCTGTTGCACCAAAAGTCGCACAGACCTGATGACTGTAAATTCAACTATATACTTAGCGATTACAATTACAAATAACCTAAATTGGAACGATCACATAGAAATTGTTGTAGATAGATCAAACCAAAGACTACGATTTATTGCCACAGACATGATATGTGAATTGGAGTGGCAATCATTAAAACAAAGGCGTATTTCGTTGCGACGGGATTTTCTCATGAAATTTCAATTTTCTCCTCCGATTGCGACAAGATTCTGTTGGCACCCACATACATAGGGAGAAATTATCATCACGATAAAGTAAGAGAAGTCAGGGCTCGCTCAGAAAAATTGTGTTCGTTTTTCCTGGGCGCCGTTCGAGAGTGGACCTGTAAGGAGACAGCTTGAAGGTAATTCATTGAACCCTCTGCCAGGCACTTTATTGTGGATAGCAGAGTAATCCCGTGGATGTAGATGAAAATGGCGAAAAAGTCTAGAGACAATTCTGATAACGTAACGATATAGACCAAATTATACCTTCCTAATACGTTAAATTGGAATTGTTTGTCGAGCAGACTTAGACCATTACCTATCAAAGCTTTCATATACAGACATGTAGCCCTAAGATCGTCCTGCACTTTGTCTACTGGGGCGGTAATACTCGATTAGATGTTGTTGACCGTGACGTCTTTTTATTGTTATGACTCGTAAAACTGGAATAGGGGAGAGTGGGGGAAATACACGCACCTAAGGAAAAATCGATGTGAACCATTCGTTACGTCATTAAAACCTACGAAAATAAGTACATACCATACAATGGACATTTCTCCACATATTCCAATCGTCTGTAAATTGTTATATACAGTACCTTAATTTTGAACATTAAAATAAAAAAAAGTGCAAATGCGTGGTATTCCCCACACCTGAGGGTAATGACACGCAAAGTACTGGTAATAACACGTAAAACAAACAGACCATAAAAATGTACAATAATTGCTATTTTTATTTGCATATTAGTTACTACAAATAGTAAACAGTATATTTAAGAACGAAATAATGTAATTTTACAAACATCTCTTATAATTTTCGTTTTTTACATTTTTATTGATGTGAAAAGAGTTCATTTTCTCATACAGCAAAGATCACACTTGTAACCTTTTGGAGTGTTCCAGCCACTACATTCTTCATGACTCCATCTGCTACAATAAATACATCGGTACCATAGTTCTCCATCTTTCCCAATCTCTCCACAAACTAAACAGACATCTTCTGAAATCGCCAATGGATCAATATCATCCATTTCATCGTCATCACAAATGTTCTGCAAGTCCAGATTTAGGTCATCCTCGATGCTACTTTCACTTTCTTGGTGATGTTCCCTCTTATACAATGTCTGTTTCTTCTTTGAGGCTTTAAGTTGCAGATTTCTGCACTTATCTGCTTTATCCTTAAGATTCCGTTTTTTGTTTCCTTCAGCTTTCTTTTTCATGGCTTCTTTTCGTTTATTTATTGATAACTCCGTTAGCAGTGTATTCTTCTCTGGAGTTGCTGTAAGGATAACTGACTTTCCCTTCGGCTTTCCCTTGGCTTGTTTCGTCTTAGGAAGAACTTGTTTTTGTTTTGGAACAGGAGATATGTCAAATACACTAACATGCTTCACACATGCACTTTTAGTTGACGTTGTTGTGACCTCTCCTAGGCCTATTAGAAGTGGAACATCTTCTGCTGAAGATCCAGGAATCTGTTCTTGACTCCTTTTGGGGATATGCGGCTCGTTTGTAGATGCAATCACTTCATTTCCATTTGTTGCATTCGGAACCTCTTCATCTTCAAGGACAAAATCTCTGAAGATCTCACATTGTTGTAAGTCGTCATGCTGAAATTTGTTTGGATTGAAAGGGCAAATCCCACATGCCTTAAACCCTGACTGTCCTTTGTCCATGGTAGCGACCTTAATATATGCCTTATTAAAAAGTTCTGCTAACTCATATAATTTTTTGATACACCTGTGACTTCATATACATGTCACATTCACGATTGAGGGCTGATTTCAATGAGGAAAAGAATTTTACATCTAGTGGTTGAAGCTTGTGAGAAGTGTGTGGAGGTATGTTTACCATGACAATAGAATGTTTTTTACAAAATTAAAAAATATCAAGTGAAATGTGGCTGCTGTGATTATCTAAAATCAGCAGCACAGGGTCATCAATAGTTGATTTTACATTGTTCTGAAAATGTTGGATCCATTCAAAAAATAATGACTCATTGGACCAGCCATTGATGGAACAACCATTTATTGCTCCAACTGGTCCACCTTTACTTAAGAGATTTGACATCCTCTTCCTGGGGAAGATAAACATAGGGGGGATGTAGGTACCAGCAGCACTGAAACAACATATCACAGTCACGTTTTTCCCCCTTTCCTAAGACGTGGCCCCACCTACTTGTTTAACACCTTTAGGAGCCAAAATTCTGTCAGGCTTTTGTACAGTATTTATGCCCGTTTCATCGACGTTGAACACTTGCCCCTCTTTAAATTTATATTTTTCAAAGACACGTTCTAAATTTTTAAAATATGCGTTAACCTCTTCTTCATTAAATGCCTGTATTCTGTTAATGCTAGTTGGTTCAGGTTTTCTCATGGTAATACTTGGGTTTCTTTTTAAAAATAGAACTAGCCAATCCTTTTCAGCTAACCTAGATGACTTATCAAAATTGTTTGCAATGTTGTTAGCCTATGCGTACTCAAATGCAATCTTTCGCAGCTGGATGCATGTAATGCCATAGAACAGCTTGGCCATTGTAATAATATGATCCCTAATCTCAATTTCCTGTTCTGTCGAAAATGTTGGGTTTCTTCCAAGTTTGGGACCCTCGGTATTTTTAACCTTCATTCTCGTTCGCAGTGTAGCTTCAAGAATCCCGAAAGCTCTTGATACTTCTCTTATTTTTCTTCCAGATTTGATGGCGTCAAGAGCCTTACAAAGTTCCTCTTGCGTCCATTTTGCTCTCTGGGTTTTTCTTTTATAATATCTACCCATCTGAAATTAAAAAAAACCTCATTAGTATTGAAAATATAACCTGGAAGGGGGAATACCACGCACTTCAACAGCTGCGTGGCATTACCCCACCGTAAGTTCGATGACTAACCTAAGCATAACGCGGCACCTAATTCAAATAGCGGGACACATCTAAGATAAAATTAAAGGTTTCATCTAGGGTTAGTAGTTGATACGTAAGAATTACATTAAAGCAACTTATAGTAGCACTTACCTTGCAAAATACAGCTGACCAAAATTATATCAGACACGCCGAAAATAAACAATACTTCACTGCTGCAACAATGCCACTGGAAAATGGCTGGCGTAAGCTGCATAGTAGTTGTTACTCCTGCCGGCAGGGTGTAGCACCAACTGGGAACAGCTTGTGCCATTCAAACTGCATAAATCAGCCTGCGTGGGATTACCCACATGCGTGTATTTCCCCCACCTTCCCCTACATCTGATACTTTTCGATGGATGTGTAGATGTTGTGGAAGGGTGCAGTTTTAATTCGTCATTAATTTTAGTGCGTTTTTATTCATAAAGATTTCTCTGTACATTCGGCAGGTGCCACGCTGGTAGCCTTATCAAAACAGCCTCCTGCGATTGGAGACGCGTCTCTAGTGTGTGTGGGTGGCGTTCAGACATGGCTTTTTAACGGCCGCATTGCAACCATAGTCTTCTGACAAACAGGTGGAGACGGTAGGAATTTGTTGCCCGTTGCGTCTAGTGACACACACAGGTCGGTGATTCCTCCAATTTACCGGCTTTGCGTAAACCGCTTCCCGCACATTCTCTCAGGCAGGGTCCGCACTTTGAGGTCGTGGAGCTCAGAAGTAGCGGCAACATATACGGAGATGTGACAAATGGCTGCCGTCTGGTGAGTATTCCCACGGCTGACCACAGGCTCGCAATGGCGACGTGAAACCTCATGGTTCACTGCTGCAGCAGCAGCGCCTGCTGATACCAACAGCATTTCATCACAAATATGGTGCTGATTGCACTGTTATCGGGTATGCGCAGCCTCTTTCTCCAACGCTCATTGTGCGTGTGTTGTGCACTGTTTGAATCTACAGAGTGGTAGATTAATCATAACTGAGTATTTGGAGAATAGTGTTATCGACAAACGGTGCTCAGTCTCTGCAACTCTCTAAGCTCGCATTTTATTGTATCGTGACTGTGTGAGTATACGACTTTGCGTGCGGAAATAGTTTCTTTTTGCTACACTGTTATCTTTACTCAGTTTCGTTTGTGTGGTGAGGACATGTTTACTTCGGAGTAGTTCCGCATCACTTCATGAGTCTTACGGTGACATAGCGCTGTAATATTGTGAGTGCTACATGTTTTTGTTTTCTGTCTGGCAACAGGGGCAGATACAGCCCCCCCGTCAACATGATTCCAGGACTATATTTTGTCACTAAATTTTCTCCCGATATACCCGGTATGGTTCACTTGTAGTGGGGTAATACATCAGCTGCTCTGGTCCTTCTCACATCTGAAGGATACTCATTATATTGATGTACAAATAAGTTTTTGTAGAAATACTGTTTTAATAGTGCAGTATACTAGCTGTCCAGCGTGTGTCTTTGTATTTCTATGGATCAGTCGAAATAGTTTCAGTGGCAATGATCAAACTCTGATTTTCCTCTGGTAAATATACCAGCCTCACAGTAATCTCTGCCGGCCGCGGTGGCCGTGCGGTTCTGGCGCTGCAGTCCCGAACCGCGGGAATGCTACGGTCGCAGGTTCGAATCCTGCCTCGGGCATGGGTGTGTGTGATGTCCTTAGGTTAGTTAGGTCTAAGTAGTTCTAAGTAGTTCTAAGTTCTAGGGGACTTATGACCTAAGATGTTGAGTCCCATAGTGCTCAGAGCCATTGCTACAGTAATCTCTCATATACAAACAATATTGCACCGTTTTATTTGTTTAGACATCGTTATCACTTGTCTTCACTCCACATGGGAGTCCACCTGGCTGAAAATCGAGTCATCAATGCAACTTCAGAATAAAAACAAACTGGACTGCGAAATTATGTAACATCGACGATGCGTTTCATCCTTTTGGGGCACCACCAGATTGTGTAAAAGAAGCTGTATATGTAATCCATCCGTCATAAAGCCATATAAAATGGAAATTGGTGGCAACAATGGCCGTAAACCACAGAAGTTTTAAATGAATGATGGTTGGCGGTAGCAGAGCAAGCCTGTTACTGATTGGTCTAGAGAAAAGGGGATGGGACAAGGACTACTCGGCGCTAAGTTCGTTAGCAACATTTATCTGGTAGGGCGACGGTGCATTACGACAGGTTTGCTGTGGCGGACTGTCCTCTCCCCCAATGACTGAGTGCTATTTGTGTCCGCCACTAGGTCGCTGCCGTGTACACAGATACGTATTGTTTAAATAACGCAAATTTCTCCACCACACCTGGGGAGACGGTCTGGCGTAACATTAGGCAGACATGTAGTGCTATCCCAATCGCGACTCGGTGGCCGCGACCGCACAGGGAGTTCCGCACCCTGCTGGCATTATCCAGTGAACACGGGGGTGGAGATTCTCGTCATCCAGGTGTGTATTTGTAGCGTCCTTTGAATTTCCACCGACATGTTGGGATCTGTTTACTGTTATATTACAACGGGCAGGAGACTTTTCGGCCACAACTGATACAGCAGCAGTGTGAGCCACCAGGCTGGAGATGACCACCCCAACGTATCCCGCAATTGCTCGTCATGTTCGCGGTCATATCCCAAGCAGCAGATTCCACGGCTAACATCAACAGTTTGCAGTCCGAGGAGTAGGCCACCCTCGGCGAATTGATGTTCGCTGGGGTGGTTTCAGTTATTGGACGGCTGTATCTCTAGGTGCGTATTTTGGAGCGTTGTACAGCATTTGAAACAGTATGTTTCTTTGGAAGCACGGGAATTTTATTATGACGTCACAAAATCTAGTAATGTAGTGGTGGATTGTCAGGGGTTTGTCTATTTGGGTGTGGGCATGCTGCATTGTGATTGCCTGAGGGCATCAAGACATTGACGCTACGTAGGAACAACTGGGTGAATATTGTGTGATTGGACACAATACTTATAATTTAGGGAAGTTCGAAAAAACTACGAAAATGGGCGAAAAGTACGTAAAATTGGGGAAGATACCGAAAATATGGGAAATTAAGAAAAATTGCGGAAGCATTTCATAAATTAGAAACCCTTTCACTGCAGAGTACAACTGACTGGGCTCATGCAGTTCATCTGTACCTATAGAGAGAGAATTACTATTGATAATCTGCTATTGTTTATAACAAACCTGGATCTCTATGACCTGATGCTCAGACCTCGAATGGAAAGGGCTATGGGCAGTTGAGCTGGTTATGAGAGATGATGATGAGGAAAGGTATTTGATCCACTTTGGTCGACTGGGGCTGCCATTGGCTGAGAGAGGGTCCCTGCCATGTTTATGTCACGTGATATCTATAGAGTTACGCCATGTACAAACAAGCTAATAATTACAGCCGGCCGGTGTGGCCGAGCGGTTGTAGGTGCTTCAGTCTGGAACCGTGCGGCCGCTACGGTCGCAGGTTCGAATCCTGCATCGGGCATGGATGTGTATGATGTCCTTAGGTTAGTTAGGTTTAAGTAATTCTAATATCTAGGGGACTGATGACCTCAGATGTTAAGTCCCATAGTGCTCAGAGCCATTTGAACCATTTTTTCTGAATTTCTAATAATTAAAAGTCCGTCATTTATTTGAGAGAAAGAGCTTAACAAACTTAGCAAGTCAGTAACGCGTTAGTACACTTCTGGCTGTTATGCAGTTAATCGGCTTGGCATGGAACGATAGTGTTGTTAGATGCCCTCTTGAGGAATATCGAGCCAAATTCTTTCCAGTCGGCGCGTTAGATGGTCAAAATACCGAGCTGCTAGGAAGGCGCTGCCCATCCCAGGCCATCACTTTGTCGGACTGTACGGAGTGTACGGGATGTCTCAAGATGTGTATTCGCTGGCCATCGGAACTTTGTTCGAAGTGGGACTCCCCACTGAAGACAATTCTACTCCAGTCAATGTGACTCCAGGCCCGAATGAACAGCGAAGACGTGTATGGCGACGCCCTGGACAGTGATGGGATACCAACTTGACTGCCGCCCGCCGTACGGCCTACCAACCACAAGTGATGGTCTGGGTGCCATTTCACTTCATAGCAGAACGCCTTCGGTTGTCAACTGTGGCACCCTTACGGCACAGCGGTGCGTCGAAAATACTGTGCGCCCTGTTTTGTTGCCCTTCGTGGCATGCCACCCTCGGTTTACATTTCAGCAAGATGACGTCCGTCCGCATACGGCGAGAGTTTTTACTGCCTGTCTTCGCGGCTCCGAACCGTACATTGGCCAGAAAGATCGTCAGATTTCTCATCAGCTGAGACCGTTCAGAGCATTACAGGCAGGGCCCTCCCACCAGCTCGGGAGTTTGACGATCTAACGTGCCAGTGTGACAGAATTTGACACGATATTCCTCAGGATGATTTCGAGAAAATCTGTCAATCAGTGACAAGCCGAGTAACTGCTTGCATAAGGGCCAGACGTAGACCAATGCATTACTGACCTTCTCAGTTCGTGAAACCCTTTCTCTTGATTATTTTGCCTCAAGTGTTTAACATTTCTACAGAATCCAAACTGATCCTCCCCGAGATCGGCCTCATGAAACTTTATCATTCGTCTGTGCAGGATTATAATTAGTATTTTGCAGCCGTGACTTATTAAACTGATAAATTGGTAATTTTCACACCTGTCAACACCTGCTTTCTTTGCAGTTGAAATTACTGCATTCTTCTTGAAGTCTGAGGGTATTCCGCATGTCTCGTGCATCTTGCTCGTCACATACGAGGGTTGGAACTTTAATAGTGGCAACTATTTATTTATAGTTCGTACAAAATAGATACATGTTTCAAAGTTTTCTGATTTTCAAAGTAGTCACCAGCATCGTTTATAGCCCATTGCCAGCGATGTGAAAGTCGTAGTATACTCTTAGCAGTGCCAGTTATGTTGACAGTTCGCGCGGCATGATCTATTGCCCGACGAATTTGTAGCAGTTCTGAAGCGAACGCCATGAAGTATTTCCTTCAATTTAGAAATCTAGTTGAATTCACAAGGACGTAAGTTAGTGGAGTGCAATAGGTGGTATAGCACTTAGCAGCCCCATCAGTCAAACAAATCAGTAATAGCTTGCACTGTACATGCTTGAGCATTGTCCCGTAAAATGATGATCAGGTCCTGCAGAAAATATCATCACTACTGTCTCTTTCGTATCCCGCCTGGAAGGCGGCGCGTGGGTCTGCTCCTGAAAACTGAAAAGTTGGCCGAATCCAGGAAGTGAGTAGGAGGAGCAAAAGGTGAAAATCTCTCGGGACTGCTCTTAGAAATGGGTTTACTATATCAAAGTATTAACTGAATACATAAATTTGCACTGAGGTGCGAAGCCTTAGACCCATTGTATGTAGAGCAAAGCTGAAGCGAAGTGTCCCGGCCGTCTGCTCTCGATCAAATGGGGAGAATCTGGAGCGGAGCTTATAGAGCTCTCCCGTGCCGGCTAGAGGGCGCTGTCGTCGGTGTCTGTCGTAGTGCCAACCTAGTAGAGCGCACCGACGTTGTGGCATCGTAGCTATCGATACCACATCCCTCCCCCTGAAACGGCGCACCTTCGTCGAGTACGGCTTCCGACGGCAGGTGGAGGGACCGGGGACGGCGTAGCTGAGGGGGCGGACAGCGGAAGTGCCGGGGCGCGCTGTCGACCCGCGACCCCGAATTGAGGAAAATGCCCCGTCGAAAACCTGCCCAGGCCGCGCACCGCCAATGGGTATGCTCGGATGAGGAGGCGGAGCAACGACCTCCACGGGCGACAGCGGCGGCGGCGTGATGGCAGCCTCAGCGTCCATCGGTTCCAGCACCGCGGAGAAACACGGCGGCGGCGACGACGGTGGTGGGAGGCGCCCGCCCGGTGCACGAGACCGGACCGGCAGCGGCAGGAGCGCCCGTGACGCAGGCGCGAGCGGCGGAGTCGTCGGGTGAGGTGGCGGAAGCCGCGAAGCCTCCAATTCTGCCGAGGACGGCACAAACGGATCTGATTCCGGTGTCGCTTGACAGTGCCGGAGGGACCAGAAATGACAAATATGGCGTGCTCAAGCTGGCGAAGAATGTGCCCCTGCTCCTAAGTGCTTCCTGCCAGAGAAAACGCGATAGAACACCAAATCCTGCGGTGCCAAGCCAGAACGAGGCGAAGCAGCGGGAGAGCGCAGTGGCGGGTGCAATAGCTGCAAGAGCGACCAATGGGCGCGGCCGTGTAGCAGTTCCGCTGCGAAACGGGTGCCGTGCAGCTGGGAGCAATATGAAGCAAGGAAAGTCCATAGTGCGCGCTCGCGAGAGTGTGTGTTGCGCAGCTTGCTCATCTGCGATTTAAATGTACATGCACAAAAAGTTCAGCCTCACCGTTCGACTGTGGGTGAAATGGGACTGAGGTCAGTTGGCGAATGCCATTAGCAGCACAGAACGCTTGAATCTCGGAGGACACAAATTGGGGCCACTGTCGGAGGCAATAACTTCAGGAAGCCCCTCAATACAAAAAATAGACGTCAAAGCGCGAATAGTACTGACAGATGTTGTACAAGACATAGATACAACAAAAGGAAAGTTGCTGTAAGCATCAATAACTATAACCAGCGGGGTGTCCCAGAATGGACCTGCAAAATCAATATGAACGCGCTGCCAAGGCGCAGTAGGAGTCGGCGACGCAAAGACGCGCTGGTGGGGAGAAGATTGATGCTCCGCGCTAGAGCGACAGTGAGCAAACAAATTCTCAATTTGTTTATCAATGCCGAACCAATTGCAGTGACGAAGCGCTAATTGCTTCGCCCGCACTATACCCCAATGACCAGCGTGCGTTAATCAGAGTATTTCTGACTGCAACGAACGAGGTACAATCACACGAAACTGATCATTGTCAGTCTGTAACAAGATAACACCGTGGTTTACAGACAAGTTGTGACGTTGCGCTAAGTAACGTCGAACAAGTGGATCACGAATCTGCGTAGCAGACAGAAGCCATTGAGTATGAATATACTGCAAAAGAATCTGCAATGAAGTATCGGCGGCTGTCGCGGAAGCAATGCGACGAAAATCCACCGAAAAACCATCAGCTAATTCCTTAGCTTGCGAAGCAATAAACATGCAGGACAATTCGGAAGAATCAAAAACTTCGTCAGGACCAATAGGGAGGCGAGACAAAGCATCAGCATTGCCATGCTGGGCCGTAGGCCGAAACAAAATTTCGTATTGTAGTTAGACAAAAATAAGAACCAACGTTGCGACTATTGTGCAGTATGGGCCGGAACTGGCTTTGACGGGTGGAACGACGACGTCAAAGGCTTACGGTCGGTGACCAAATAGAACTTGCAACCGTACAAAAAAATCATGAAACTTAATCACTCCATATACAATAGCTAAAGCTTCTTTCTCGATTTGGGAACAGTTTTGCTGGGCAGAATTGAGCAACTTAGATGCAAAAGCGATCAGGCGATCGAGAGAATAAATGCGGTGCGAGAAAACCGCTCCGATGCAGTGAGTAATTGGAACAACCAGGGACAGTAGCACACAACTGCTGCAAATATGACTGAAAAATAGCAGGAGCCGAAGCACAACCGAATGGAACACGGCAAAACTTGAACAATCCAAGTGGGTGTTGATCACAAAATAGCGCTGCGACTGTTCGTCGAGCGGAATTTGAAAGTATGTGTCCCGCAAGTCAATCGTGGAAAATAATTTTCCCGCACCAAGCTTATCAAAAATGTCTTCAGGATGCGGTAAGGGAAACGTAGCTACCACTGTCTGGGGATTTACTGTAGATTTAACACTAGGACCGCCGAGTGGTCAATTTGACCACTTTTTATATTGTAACATGTTATTATTCGGTCAATTTCTAATCTATGCTGGTGTGAGTTACTGACTTTTCCTAAATGTTTATGTAGATCATATAAATAGTCAAATATTTATGTTATCTTCATTAGTTTTCTTTGAATGACCACTTAAAACCGCCGAGTGGTCACTTTGACCGCATTACATGTATATTTGAAAACAGATTATTTAAAGATTGTTGTGCGTCACTCCCCGGGTTTATTCTTAGCACTCGTCAACAATGTACTAAATAGTTTGTTACTGAAGTTTATTCGCACTGTTTGAATTTAAAAGCTCAACAATGCAATATGTCATTTATTGTTTGCTATTGGGTTTCGCATAAACAAGACTGATTATTTGAGTACTGGTCTCAGAGCAGTAGACATGGATCAGATGTCACAGCGATACAAACCACGTCTACGGCCACTTTTAGATGAAGAAATTGTCACACTTTTGTATGAATCGGATGCTGAAAATGATCCTGAGGTTGAGTACCTTGTGGAAGATTCTACAGATGAAGATTACCAACATGTCGCTAATGTGGAGAGTGACAGCTCCGAGACTGAAGATGAAAGTAATTTACATTAACTTATATTTTTATTATTATCTTTACTTTCTCAGACGTTAAGTCTGGTTAAGAATGGAGTGACGCGGACCTTTATCAAGCGTCACTTCCTTTTTGCTGTACGGTACATGTTATATTGCATTTAGGAACTTTCGGGTAATTGAACATGTATCAATAATTACGGATTTCTGTAATTGTATATATATGTTTGGATGTAGCTGTATTGCATTGATGTATTGGTGGATATTGTGTGGTATGACTCCTGTAGTTGATAGTATAATTGGTATGATGTCAACTTTATCCTGATGCCACATGTCTTTGACTTCCTCAGCCAGTTGGATGTATTTTTCAATTTTTTCTCCTGTTTTCTTTTGTATATTTGTTGTATTGGGTATGGATATTTCGATTAGTTGTGTTAATTTTTTCTTTTTATTGGTGAGTATGATGTCAGGTTTGTTATGTGGCGTTGTTTTATCTGTTATAATGGTTCTGTTCCAGTATAATTTGTATTCATCATTCTCCAGTACATTTTGTGGTGCATACTTGTATGTAGGAACGTGTTGTTTTATAAGTTTATGTTGTAAGGCAAGCTGTTGATGTATTATTTTTGCGACATTGTCATGTCTTCTGGGGTATTCTGTATTTGCTAGTATTGTACATCCGCCTGTGATGTGATCTACTGTTTCTATTTGTTGTTTACAAAGTCTGCATTTATCTGTTGTGGTATTGGGATCTTTAATAATATGCTTGCTGAAATATCTGGTGTTTATTGTTTGATCCTGTATTGCAATCATGAATCCTTCTGTCTCACTGTATATATTACCTTTTCTTAGCCATGTGTTGGATGCGTCTTGATCGATGTGTGGCTGTGTTAGATGATACGGGTGCTTGCCATGAAGTGTTTTCTTTTTCCAATTTACTTTCTTCGTATCTGTTGATGTTATGTGATCTAAAGGGTTGTAGAAGTGGTTATGAAATTGCAGTGGTGTAGCCGATGTATTTATATGAGTGATTGCCTTGTGTATTTTGCTAGTTTCTGCTCGTTCTAGAAATAATTTTCTTAAATTGTCTACCTGTCCATAATGTAGGTTTTTTATGTCGATAAATCCCCTTCCTCCTTCCTTTCTGCTTAATGTGAATCTTTCTGTTGCTGAATGTATGTGATGTATTCTATATTTGTGGCATTGTGATCGTGTAAGTGTATTGAGTGCTTCTAGGTCTGTGTTACTCCATTTCACTACTCCAAATGAGTAGGTCAATATTGGTATGGCATAAGTATTTGCCATTATTATTATTATTATTATTATTATTATTATTATTAATTATTATTATTAATGTTATTATTATTATTATTGTTACTATATGAATAATTATCACTATTATAATAGAGCTGACACTTCTACTGCTACTTCTGTTACTGCTATTTTATTGTGTGGTATGTTATCTTTATAATGAGTTGTAGCTTTTTAATTGTCTCTTTCCTCACGCAGTTGCTGAACCAGGACCAAGCAGTAATATAAACAATGCTATAGAAGGAGCTACTCTGGGTAGAAAAAGAACTGCACCTCCTGGAAGTGGACCAATACAGAATCAACGTAGGAGAACGAAGTGAGGGTTCACTTCCAGAAACTGGCTCAAAGCTCCTGAGGAAGGACGGAATCACGGAGTGGACAGTAGCAGACTTCGGCGTTGCTACTCCAGGTAGGATAGGTCAACAGAATATATTGAAATAAACACGGGGACCTACTCCACACGCAAAGCGGCACGTCTCAAATGATAATGTTTCGAGTGCCTGGCGCCTTTTAGTTGATCAATCAATGTTAAAATACATATAGAAAAGCACAGAAGCAGAGGCACAACAGCTTCTTGGAAATTCCTGGAGTTTGCATTTAGAAGAATTAGATGCATTTGTTGCTTTATTATATGTTCGTGGTGCACTAGGTGCCAGATGTATTGAAGTAGATGAGTTGTGGTCGAAAAAGTGAGGAGCTCCATTTTTCACTGACACGATGATCA
Source organism: Schistocerca nitens (assembly GCF_023898315.1). Classification (NCBI taxonomy): domain Eukaryota; kingdom Metazoa; phylum Arthropoda; class Insecta; order Orthoptera; family Acrididae; genus Schistocerca; species Schistocerca nitens. The sequence goes on along the minus strand of NC_064615.1, from coordinate 1,157,260,678 downwards.
GAAACAGGTTTCGAGAAATTTTGAAATATCTGCGTTTTGATGAAAAAATACACGGTCGGAACGTTTGAAAAGTGACAAATTTGCACTTATATCAACTATTTGGAACCATTTTACAGAAAACTGTCAGTTAAATTACATACCTGGATCAAATGTCACTGTGGACGAACAACTTTTCCCCATCAGAACCAGGTGTCCGTATTTGCAATATATGCCGAATAAGCCTGATAAATTCGCAATCAAATTCTGGCTTCTAGCAGATGTAGAAACAAAATATCTTTGTAATGGGTTCCCTTATGTAGGAAAGAACGAACAGAGGGCACCTAATGGGAAACTTCCAGAACAAGTAGTAATGAAGTTGGTAGCTCCATATCGCAATAAGGGGCGAAATGTGACTACTGATAATTTTTTCACTGCGGCACACTCGTGGAGAGACTGGAAAAAGAGAAAACTAGTCTTGTCGGCACTATCGACCGTGCAAGAAAACAAAATCCCAACACTATAAAAAAATGAAAACTCATCTTTATATGTCTGGTCTCTTGAAAAGGGAAGGTGGTACTCTGACTATTTACCAAGGGAAAAAGAACAAAAATGTTCTTCTGTATAGCACCATGCACACAGATGTTGAAATACAAAATAATTCGGAACACCTTCCCGAAACAGTGAGCTTCTACAATAGCACATCATTTGCTGTAGATGTCTTGGACCAGATGACGAGGAAATATTCTGTCCGCTCTGGTACTCGTCGATGGCCTGTACACGTATTTCACAATATCCTTGATTTAGCAGCCATAAACGCATGGATCATTTTCAAGCTAGTGACAGGGATCAAAATAAGTAGGAGGAATTTCATCCTAAATCTAGCAGTAGAATTACGTAGAGCCTATGTGGAAACCAGAAATCAGGAAAGGATGGCAAGGGATGGAAAAGAAAAGGGAGAAAAGGACGATGGTGATGAAGAAAGAGAAGAAGCGGAAATTCCTGCGAAAGTAAGAAAACTATGCCAAACTAGGAAAGGCAGAAACAAGACAAAATGAAGTTGCAGTAAATGCAAGAGATATGTTTGTGGGTCGTGTACATATAAAGTAATAAAGACAGTAGTTTGTAATGCTTCTAAGTAGGATTAGGTACTATACATGGTCATATTTTATGATTGGTCTTTCTCTTAACATATTCATGGGTACTTAGTTTCTCCAGTAAGATTAATTTCTATTAATTTTAAAACTACTGCAATACAATTAGTATGGTTGCAGTCAAATATTGTGAACTATGTTCTTTAATATTAGTAATATCATGTTCCCATTGTTGTTGTAAAAAAACAATGATACTGTTATTAAACGTAATTAAAGCGATACATTGTTATCAAGGTCATTAATATTTACATTAAACAGCACATCATGTACTTACAAAGAAAGTGGTCACTTGACCACATCGGCGGTTGTAAGTATAGTACTAGTTCCGGCGGTTCTAGTGTTAAAGTCAGCACAAATACGTAGACGACCGTTTGGTTTTTTCACACACACAGTAGGCGAAGCCCATCGCGAAGCAGAAACAGGTTCAATGACAACACTGTCTTTCAAATGTGTAAGTTCAGCCGCTACGGTTTCGCGTAGTGCGTGCGGTACCGGGCGTGCGCGCTGGAAAATAGTCATGGCATTATCTTTAGCTACAACATGCGCTGCAAAGTCTGTGGCACAACCAAGGCCACCAGAAAAGAGTTCAGCAAAATCATCATATAGTGCGGCAACACTGTCTGCGTGGTCACTAGCGTCGATGCAAAGTACATTGTCCTCAATTTCGAGGCCAAAAGGTTCAAATGCGTCCATGCCAAAAATGTTCGTGGCATCACTAGAGCGGAGCATATGGAAAGACACTGTACTTGTCGTTGCATCATACATGGCTTGCAAGCTATACACGCCGAGCCCTAAGATTTACTGTCCGGAATGTGAATGACGAAGCGGGGGCGAACCAAGCAAGTCATACGTTGATTTCTTCAGGAAAGAAACTGATGCACCAGTGTCCAGCTGCGTGCGAACAGAACTTCCACAAATGTTCAAAGTCACAAAAAGTTTCCTCGCATCACGGTGAATGCGAGAGGAAGTGTCTGGCAAAACTTGATGCACACGACGAGCTGCTGACGCACGTAAATCAGAAGGCTTTGAATAAATGGCATTAACGTCCATAGGCTGATGTGAATCGTGATCACGGCGGTTGCCGTGTCGGTGACACCCACGCGAGTCGTGCGAATGGGAGACAAGTTGGGAATTAGAGTTTCTCTTACTACAAACAGCTTGGACATGTCCTTTCTTATTACAAAAATAACACTGTGCTTGACGGGATGGGCAACTGCCTCGCGGGTGGGCACGAAAGCAGTTCGGACATGATTTCAGTTTCTGTGTGGGTGCCAGGCTTGAAACTTGTTTACTTGTGCGCGAGCGGCGCTGCTGGGGCCGGGTGGGAGGACACGTGTTGTGCACCGCTAACAGTACACACAGCCGGGGGCACGTCGAACGCACAAGTAGCCATAGCTAAGGTATCTTGTCTGTCTAGCAAGTCCACTACTTCCTGCAAGACGGGTTTTTAAATTTTAGGATTTGCTCGCGGATGCGGTTATCCACCACATTCTACGCAATAGCGTCTCTAATCATTATATCCACGTATGAGCGTCCACACGAGCAATTAAAGTCACACTCAGAAGTTAGTCCCTGAAGGTCCGCTAACCAGGATTTATTTGACTGAGTAGGGCCACGCCGGAGGCGAAAGAATTTGTAGCGTGCAGCTACCACATTGACACCTTCATGGAAGTGGGTGTTCAAAGCGTCAATCACTTCATCTTAAGTTTTAGTTTCTGGGCGGGTGGTGGGAAACAACTTGATGAGTACACGGTATAACACAACACCCGTGTCGGCAATGAAAAAGGGAAGCCGCTCTGTACCTAGTATGTTGTGAGCTGCGAAGTGTGCCTCGAGCTGGGTGATGTATTCTGTCCAGCGTTCAACGTCAGGATTGAAGGCACGAAATGGCAGCGCCGGAGGCGTCGTTGGCGGTGGTACAGGCGGAGACATCGGAGGCGCCGAAGTAGCTGCAGTTTGGAGTGTGACCAGTCCATTTATGGAACAAGCAGCTGCGTCATTTGCTGACCCTGAAAACGTACAAGATTGGACATTGAAGCCTGTTCCTGTGGCGAAGCCGTGAGTTACACAAATGAAAGTCGCAGTGCGAAAGGTGGGGGCACTCAGATACAGTCACACAGGGCAACCACGAAAAGAAAGCAGTACCGAGCAAGAAAGACTCGTAGCTCCTATTTTGTATCCCACCTGGATAGGCGGCGAATGGGTCTGCTTCTGTAAACTGAAAGGTAGGCCGAATGTAGGAAGCGAATAGGAGCAGGAAAAGGTGAAGTACTTCGGTACTGCTTGTAGATTTTGCAAGTTTACTATAGTCAAAATTATGATTACATAATGATTATTTAACTTCGGCTGAGATGAGCACGTAGGTGCGAAGCCGTACAGGTATCAACGCTAACAGCTACTAGTAGTTGGACATACTATCACTGAAGTAACTGAAGAAACCAAGTCTGTAATGACTAGCCCTCTATGAAGTAGAAACTAAGTTCCTTGGTCTTCGTCTCGAAATCAAATGGTAGAATATGGAGGGGCACTGGTAGAGCTGCACAGCGCCAGTTAGAGGGCGCTGTCGTCGGTGTCTGTGTCGTAGTGCCAACCTAAGAACTTGTACCTATGCCGTGGCATCGTAGCTATCGATACCACATTTATAATGTGATATGTGAATATTTGTTAAAAACAGCGGTGCTTTCCACTGTGGCCTGTTTTCTGTTTTGAAAAAAAGAAACATAGTGACAATGTTTTCCGTGCTTTTCAAAGACCGCCCATTGTGATTCTGAAAGCAGTAATTTCCTAGAAGCTCTCCCAGGCAACAGGTGTGGTCTTTCTACGTGTGTTCTGTCCAGTCGTGTCTGCCTGCTGTTAACTTTATTTTGTGTGATCAACTCTTTTCATAATCGCGAATTCCTTGTATTGGTTCTCTAAGAGTGGCCACGCGGACCCCTGCTATGCTGTTTCTTCCCATTCCACGCAGGCGTGAGTCAGAGAAGCTAGCTAAATGTCATATTATTAGCTTATGGTGGCTGCCTCCCCACTGTGAAGAGTCTGCTTTTATGGGCCCTCTGGAAATGCGTTCCATGTTCTACTTCTCTCGTGGCTGGGAACTCCCTGCGTCCACTTCAGTTCAAAGTAAATATAAATGTTGCGGGTCTAGGGCCTCCCGTTGGGTAGACCGTTCGCCGGGTGCAAGTCGCTCGATTTGACGCAACTTCGGCGTCTTGCGCGTAGATGGGGATGAAATGATTAGGACAACACAGTCCCCTGTCCCTGAGCAGAGAAAATCTCCGCCCCAGCCGGGAATGGAACGAGGGCCCTTAGGCCCTGTCCTACGTGAGCGACAGAAGCGAGCGACAGCACGTGACAGCTTCAGGTGACAAAACACAACCGCAGGTGTAGTTACGGAAGTGTCGTACGTGAGCGACATCTGTGTCGCTACCTGTCTCCCGCTGCAACTGGCGACGTTTGAATTCAAGAATTCAAATGTGTTTGAATCTTGTCGCTGCAGCATGCGCGACACAGAGCGACAGCCACGTGTCTTCTTGGCAATGCAGTGTAGCGGACGTGATGGCAGCTATGAATTACTTAACATCCGATTGTAAGAAAACTATCTCGTGTGTATCTCGACTTCCAGCTTGTCAACTCGCAAAAGGAGGCCAGCCTGGAAGAGGCCCAGTTAAACATGTGATGTTTCAGGTGCCTGGCAACTTCATATTCAATTGCACCCTGCATGCACATATCTCCTATATAGTCGGTAATACTGAAGTACCTAAATTGTATTCTCTCCCAGAACAGAGGTTCTACATCATTATTAGTATTGGCATTTGGGGGTTGCAGAAACCCCACGTTTTGCTGCAAGGCAACGGCTCGCCGCCAGCCTGTTATTGTAGCTGACGGCGATTTGTACCTTTGCCTGTTTATGTTAGTACTTTCGTCTGTCCGTGCGTGTGTTAGGGGGGTGGGTTTCTGACAGTTATGGTAGCACTCCTTATTAATGGACGTTGTCCAGAACATCGTACTAGGAGCGCTTTATTTGTCTTTCGTAGGGCTGTTTATATGTAGGACACTCCCGCCCACTGCCTTATCGCATGTTCTATTTCTGGGTTTGGTAGGTATACAGCCTACAGGATTCTCATGCCTGCATTCTGACAATTTGTGTCCCTGTTTTGCACATCTCCACATACTGGGTCCTTGTCGCAATGCTTCGATCAGCCAACAGTTAAAACATTTTTGTACAGCAACAAAGTCACTGATAAACAAAGATTCAAACTGAATGAAAAGCCTTTCATTTTGAAGCAGCAGTAACCGTATTCTTGGCGACACTTTTAAAATATTTTTTACTGTCCTTTTGCCCTTTGGTTCTGTTTTAAATTTTATTTTAACCTCGCTATCGAACTCGTCTTTAGTAATGTATTCACTCAGAAGAGCTCTACGAAATAAACCTAAGAATTCCTGGTCATTGAATATGTTGAGACATGGTGCACAGGCAGCAGGTGTCTGAACTTCTTGGGTTATTTACACCTAATGTCCTTAAGCTGTAATTTTTTTTCTATTATCTTTTTCTTGTGTACAGATTGTGTGCTCCAGTGTCCGCATATACTCGCGGACGTGGAGCTTAACTTGGTCAAAACCCGATGCACACGTCCCAAATACTTCGAAAAAGTGAGGCAAACAGAGCGCGCACATGACGAAATTTGCTGTACGGCAGTCGATTCCCAAATTACGGATCCGTTGCGCATGATGTTCGTCTCTCAACCGAGTGCAACCAGTTCTGTGAAGCGCAGTACGCTGTGTAATTTGCTCCGCAGTTCGCCGCGCTGTTACTCTGTAGCGCCAGGAAACAGGAGCCACAGGCCAGTTGAAGGAAGCTGCAGCCAGCTTTCCGTAGACGGCGTCCGCTGAGTCGGCCGCTACTGTCTGGGACTCGTGAGGTGACGCAACGAACAGCAGTGGCTCTCGCAGTCAGCACAGTCCGCGTCCGGCGTCACCGCAGCCCGCTGCACTCCGCGCCGTCGGCAGAAAGCGTAAAGCCGTCGGCACACGGACCGTGCATCCGAACGTTGAGCGTCGAGCGTGCCGAGTTTCTGACGTCATAGCGTAGAATAGCACGTTCTGGAGTCTTTCCGAACGTGCAGAGCAATATCTGGCACGTCGGATATTCTGAGCGTGCGTCTGAGCGTTGACCGGTAAGATGGCACAACGCCACCTACGTCACACGAACACCGTCTCCCTTCAGTACAGAGTTGTGAGGCGCCAGATTGGCATTCATTTCAAGCTTATATGTATATATGCTGTTTCCGAGCACCAGCAAATTCAGACTCACTGGAAAACCCGTTGTTAACTGAGTTATTCGTTCCAATAAAGTAACGAGAAACATCACATTCGCGGCAAAAGAATTATTGTAAATTGCGTATTATGAGAGTAGGCTATTTAAAGGCAGCGACACACGGAAGCTCCACTAAAACGCATTGTTCTTGGTACAATTTGTTATAATTAAATTTCAGTTAGTAACATATCTACCATAAGGTTTTCTGAAATGGGTAACATACTTTGATTACTTACATTATATGTGTTATTGCTTTAGCGTTCGCCGGCACGGTAACTCAGCGCGTTCGGTCAGAGGGTTAGCTGCCCTCTGTAATAATAAAAAACAGAGTTAATGGAACAACGACGAACTGAAATGGGTGTCTTGCGACGTCCGCCCCGAGCAGATACACGAACGAAAACGAACAAAATGATATTAAAAAAAAAGCGCAATGAATAGCATCACTGCTTTGTATTGGTTTGGTAGTTGGGGCGGAGGTTCGCGTCTTCACACAACAAAATTTATTTTCCTAACATTCGCGTTTTTATGAGGTTCTGACACTGTATTATTAGTTTAATATAAGTATATACTATAATACTTGATGTTATGTAAATATAAGTTCACCTTTTTTTAAGGGGTGACTTTGTTCGACTGGCTTACTCTACAGGACAGCTTGCGCTACTTGTATAAAGATATTTTGCTCCTTTTTCTTTTACGCTTCGTAATTCACGTGTTGTAAAGATTCTGCTACTGGGTAGGGACAGTGATTAAGTAAGACTGACCTTGGGGTTTTACTAAAATGCGGAGAAGTATTCCAAATTTGTACCCTACTGTTTGTAATGGAACTTTTATATGTCTCTGTCCTTATTGATTGGAGATGGTACTTTCCTTTTCGTAGACGATGGGGGAAATGTGCGTTTTAATAGAGCTAACGTGGGAATTTTACGCGCGCCCGTTGAGTAAACAGTGTGATTTACGAACTAGAAACATCCCTCAACCGCCGCTGGAGTGCGTTGCGATCGCGTATACCACGTTGGGGCCCACGTACCGTATGCTCAAGTCGCATCATTCCTGAGAGTTCAGCAGCACGTTGAACTTGGCACGCTCAATGTTAACGTTCGACTGCACGGTCCGTGTGCCGACGGCTTAACGCGCCGGGGCCGACAGAGAAGACAATGGCCTGACGCTCCGCCAACGAAACTCGCCACGCGGCACGCAAGAATACATTCACTGTCACGAAGAAAAGACCTCTCAGGACCAAACTACATTCTCGGAACTACTCTTTAATGCTTAACGTGACAAATTACACCTTTAGCTATTCACGCGGAAACTTGCACTGCACTCCGACAACTTCTTCTCACCACAAACGAGAAAACAAGCGGAGCGCTCACATAACACGTCCGCACGCCACGTAACACACTGCGCGCTCGGAGATGCAGAGGGCCACGACGCCGCCCCCCAAGCACGAGCAGCAGGTCGCCGCCGCGGCCAGCTAATGACGCGCGACCAGCTCGAGTTGCGCCAGAGTGGCTGGGGCCAGCAGCTCGCTCTCAGATTTGCAGATCGGCGCCGCCCCCAGCCACGAGCAGCAAGTCGCCGGCACAATCCCGCACGTCCGTGTACGTGGCCGCCATGCCAGCTACCGCCTGCGACGATCTGCGTTAGTCATTCTCTAAGTGTCAGTTACCCTAGGAAATTGGATGAGCTGGAAGTATAATAATATATTTTCTGATGACAAATATCTCCATAGTTATTAATGGACGTTAATACGGTATTGTGTGCACCCCTCTTTAAAACGAATTGAGCTGTGCTGGGGACACTTTCAGTCTGGTATCTGAATTTCGGAAGAAATGACAATCCATTCTTCCGCAAGAGCCACAGTCAGAGATCGTATACTGTGCTATTCACAAGAATGAAACTTATGTAAACATTACACCATATATTCTTCCACGTTTACTGGAATCTCACTGGATTTCATTTCACATGGAGCGGAAGCCAACATGTCTCGAGTACAGTCAAGTACCATAATAGTATCAAGTTTATTCTGTACGTTACGCGCACATCGGCAGGAATCAAACGTTCAAACAGCTGTACCGGCGCATTTAAATTGGACAGCACTGGTCAGATAGCTGGTCAACCTCACCTGCTGTTATACGGCAACAAGGCAGTAAACGGTTAGGATTTTTAAAGTCACAGAGGGAAGCTGTCTCGCTCGCATTACGGTGGAGTCGACACGAGGCAGGCGCGAAGAATAACATTTCACCACCGAGAGCGGGTCGGGGAAAAACACAGCACCAGCGCTTCTGGATGGCCAGACAGCGGACCTCAGCAGAAATTTAGTGCGGCAAAGCCACAGGACAGGATCACGTCACATACTAGAAAAATCTCTTTAACCTAGCACGGCACAGTGTGATCCGCTGATACCTTCGTAACAGCAAGACCTATGTGGTCGCGAGCAGTGTCGTCAGGTAAACATTAGCCACCACTTCGTTCCATAAGTACCCCAGCATTTCAGCCCGTAAGGCAGATTGTCAGACGGGTCGATGACGTACGTGACGTTCGCACTCGATTGCCTGTTTACAGTAAAGTGACGTCTGGTGCAAGTCTGCTGTAGATTCCCTGCACGCTACTGAGCAACGGCAGCCGTTATTGGGAGAGACGGCTACCTCGCCATAGTTAGTAGTCTCACAGTGTAAAACTACAACCTGCCCCTGTTGCACATGGGTGGGTCCGGAAGTCTACACTATAGTCCAGGGACAGGGCACCAGCGTTGCTGATTCTTCGTCGGACTGATCGGGGTAGGGTGACCTCAAGTCCCATATTTTATGTGATCGTCCCTTATTTAGCTGCACTGTCCCTATGCACCGACAAAATACTGGTCGGGATAACATCGACTGCCAAAAACCCATCACGCAGTCAATGAGATGAATAAAATCTGTCAAGACTACAGTTAGAAGTAGCAGTAAAATAAGTAAATTTGACGAGTCAGATATTCACAGGTCTAATCGTCTTGCAGTTTCAAGAAATGAACTAAATCTTGCAGTTTCCGACAGAATTGTGGACAGGGAAACTGATCCACCAGACGCAACATACAGCTAAAATCAGCACGTAGCGAAATATGCTGCAGAGTTTTCCACAACAGATGACGCAACCATTTTTTATAAAATCGGGAACGTTCCAAAGTCCGTCCGGAACTGGACGGTGCACAAATAGAATCAAGGTCTGGCGCAGAAAAAAGGTATACCCCATTTCTCTATCATTACCAAGTACTTCGACCCCTTTAATGGGAAGCTCCTCCATAACAAAAATAGGCAGTGCCGTTGAACATCCGGGAGCCACGTTAAACGCAGAGCAAAAAAGGAGGGAGATGAGAAATAGTGAACTGAAGTCCTTGTAAGAATACGAAATGCACACTGGAATCTTATATCACTTCACGCAACGAGCAACATTGAAAGAAAGTACTGTTAAGCCTGTGCACTTTAACAAGAAACAAAAGCCAGCCAGAGTGGCCGCTCAGTTTGAGGCGCCATGTCAAGGATTGCGCGGCCGGTCGGAGGTTCGAGTCCTCTCTCGGGCATGGGTGTGTGTGTTGTCCTTAGCCTAAGTAAGTTTAAGTAGAGTGTAAGTCTAGGGCCCGATGGCCTCAGCAGTTTGGTCCCTTAGGAATTCACACACATTTGAAGAAGAAACAAAATTCGACTTGCTGACGACCTACTTAATTACGTCATCAATAAATAAAAGAAACACGTAGCGCAAACGACAGACCTACTAAAGTGCTTTAGGAAGATTTGCAAGCCTCTAATTCTTAAGATAAGTGTTAACCATTAAGAACAAATTAAGACACACCCCAAAATGAGCTTTCAACTCACCTTCCCAAATTTGTGTAATTTGCTTTGAAAATGTTAAAGTCTCTGTGCGTTACCATAATAAAACCTTACAATTTCTTTCCGTAAAATTCTTAAAGCATCAACCATTCCAGGAGAAAGGACAACCATTTGAGACACACCCCCAAAATGTGCTTTCGACGCAGCTTCGGAAATGCAAATAAACTGCTTTACGTAACTGTTGATTCAGTGAGCCGTTTGCAGAATTGTCGTCCGTCGGTTGTCACAGGACCGAGCGCCCTTCCACCTCATCAGAGCGGCGTCGTCTTCCGCAAGGCATGGGCCTCACGCTGCCAAACTGCAACTCACTAAGACATGTGCTAACGGTCGGTTCCATACCACTCGTCCAGAAATAGTTTTAATAAATACACACGGGCAGGGAATACAAGTCCAGTACAAAATAGGACAGTGCCTCTGTGAAACCAGAGTCAATACGAAAGTACTGAGCTACCAGTGGCGCAAAATGCAATACACAGAAATCAAGGCCGGCAACGCCACGTGGCCACATTGAACGAAATCGCAAGAGAGACGTTGCAGACACCCAGAACAACTCAAAGAGGTGGCTAACAGAGGGAAGGTTATACCAAACAGACGCCCAACTTAGGTCAACTCTGGAGAAGACAGCAACTTGCACTATTTCAGGGTGGGGGTTTAAGCATACACACACACTACATCGAAGATGTCAGGAAATATCTACAACAGATCATTGGGCGGGCCATTAGATTAATGGAATAAGGATGAAACAACTGCCACCAAGGCGCACTTTTCAGGCTCACTCTTTCGGAATTTCACGTAAGCTAACAGCCAAGCCATCAGTCAGAGTTTTATAACGAGGCTCAAAATTCGACTCCAGGATCACATGGTCAACGGGCCTGAGCGACCATAGTGCCATCCCTTGGACATCAGTGCATGGTGCAGTCCAGCGAATCGGTTGGCATGTAGGCGCACAATGCCTCGCAGTCAGTGCGAAAGACTTTTAACAGTGTAATTACTTATGGTGAGTTGTGTTGATGGTATCCCTTGTGTGATTGAAAAAAAAAAGCGATCTATTGAGTCTTTTCGATTTATTTTACAAGACCTGCATCTTCCAATAAGGCAGAGAAGAATGAGCAACAGAAATACAACCCCTCCAAATTGAATTTTATAAATAAACAGCATATCCTCTGCTTTGTAATTGAATTTCTTGCTATGAGATCCTTCCTCCCAAGCATGGACTCGTCAATTTCTATATGTAGGAAGGGAGGGGCCAGGGGGATTGGCCAGAGGGGGAGAGGTTAATTAATTTATTGATTTAATTAATTAGTCACTCAAACTAATGGAGTGGGAGGGGTTTTTCGAAAAATTCAGGCCTGAAACTGTGCTTATATTGGCGAGGGGGTGAGGCGAGGGTTGAAGGTTTTCAGGGAGGTGAGAGGGGGTAGGAGGAGGATGGGTTAGAGGGGAGGGCTGGGGATTTCCCAGAAGGGGAAGGGGTTAATTAATATATCGATTTAATTAATTAGTCAATTAATTTGATATCAAAAGAGTATCTGTATCATCGAGGGGTTTCCCAGAACGGAAGGGGAATGGGAGGTGGAGGTTTGAGGGGGCTTTCTCAGAAGGATGTATTACCACCACGTGGTCATACATCAATTAACAGAACAATGTGTTAAAGGCAAGGGGAGGGGTTAAAAAATCACGCAAGTTTGCCCCTGAGTGTTTGCAACCTCCACTAAAAAATGGTCTCAGAACACATGTTTTCCCTCTACTCAGAGACAGTCCTATAACATTGTGGCTACTAGACCTTCCGCACTATGTGACAGACGGAAAAATTATATTCTTAGTTTTTCCTGTCATTTCAGAAATGCAAATTTCTCCTCACATCTTTCACCATCAGAGCTTTCCCGAAGCACATTATTTTGTCAATATTGCTTAAAATCACGCTAAGAGACACCAGAACACATTGGTTACTGAGCTCAATTTTTGTGCAAAGGAAAAGTAAGCAGTGTGAAAATGGCATTACTATAGGTAAAAGCATTCATGTTCTTAACACTAGAAGTACCAGGTTTCGTTGTACGCCTAGTAGTACCATGTGGGTCAAACATAGTGGGAAACCACCGTTTTATTCTTATGTGGGTGGTGTTTTGAGTGTCGCCATGTTGACAGTAAGTTCAGGAAGACTCTGAAGAGTAACCAAAGGATAATTCGGTCTCTAAAATGAATAGCACACTGTCAAACATAAAATTTTCAGAAATAATCTATTTATTTTAATATTTACAGAAGAAATCCCACAATCTTAGGTCAATCATCGTTAAAACAAGTAAGTAAAACAATGTTGCAAAGCCTTTCTTTATAAAAAGATTGAATCAGAATTAAAACTGTTTATGTGAGTACTACCAGTATTTTCACTTTTACAGACAAATAAGCTAAGTACCACATATTTGTGAAAGATTCTAAAACGGAGCAGGTGGCTAAAATGCTCTGCGTGTTTTCTTGCTTTTTGTGATCAATGAAGTAAAACATAACAACAAACAATTTCAGTCTATAATTACAAATATTTGGAAATATTTAAGTACAAATAGTTGACTGAATTGCCTAAGCTGGGATGGGCTCATAGTTCAGGCATACGACAGGAGTTTTCGCCTGGCAGCTTTTGCATATATACTTATTGCACTTGAAGCATACGTTTGATGTCTTATTTCTCTTTGCTGCTTTGTTGTTTGCAGGAACCTGAATTTGACAACACCTCCTATTCCCACTTTGGCCAGCGTCGATATCGAGTGCCTGCAGGGGGAGATTGGCTCCTCTCTGCACTCTGCAGGGTGCCACAAGCTCATCTGCTACCCTGAGGGTAAAGTCTCGAAGTGAAGTCACCTTAGATGTAAGTAAATTAAAAATTTTGTGAGCGCTGATCACGGCAAGGTCAAGAATATTGTAAAAGGCATACACAGGTCATCGGTGGGTGCCAGCTCGGACACTGTAGTGCCTAGCCAGTTAGTCAACTATATATACTCTAGCCTTAGTTTTATTATTTATTTTCCGGAAGTTTTGTCTCTATATTCTCATTCACCTGACATCCAGCATGCATGTTACTCAGAATAAGGACTTTTTTTCTTCTTCCCTTGGTATTCTGTGAATAGACTGTCGCTAGACTTGTACATGTTGAATACAATGCGTCGTCACCACATCGCGCCGCAGGAGGGACGTCTTTGAGCGATCTCCGACGTATTCCTTTTTGTTTTAGCTCATCTGGTTTTTTTTTCTGTCATGAAGTCAATAGTATACATTATTGAAAGTGTGTTGATATTGCAAAGGACGTGCTAAAAGGTGATTTGAGCCTCTAGACCATTCTTACAAATCAACATCTCTTTAAAAAGTGTGTTGTTGATATAATTCAACAACAATTAACGAATTTTGTTTCTTTTAATTTTTTTCGGATGGGCACAAAGTATGCTCCCACCCCCCACCCCCTTCCCCCTTGGTAATGCTCGTTTTGAAAAATCCCTTGGTGTCAGCATAAAGATGGAGCATTAAGTAAGGCAAATGTTGAACGAAAATGAAAATTAAAGCAATCGCTTTTAACAAAGAAATCTGAAGAATCCATCAGAAAGAACCATTTCAGCTGTGACTTGTGTCATGCTATTGTGGCACCAAACATCCCTTTTCGAAACCTAGAAAATCCTAATTTCAAAGGTTTTCGTGAATAGTACTGCAATCAGTCTGTTCCGGCAATGGCAAAGTTACGTAAAAATTATGTGGATTCAGTTTCCACTGACGCACTGCATAGAATCCGAGAGAATATTGCGTAATCTTGCACATGGATTTATGTTGATCAAAATACTGACAGTCTTGGCCGGTACACTGTAAATCTGATAGTTGGCACGTCGGACCAAAATGCCACTTCTGGGACTTACCTGATTGTTCAAAACAGCCCCCAAAGAGTAACTAGCAAACAATTCCACACCTTGAATGTGCTGTATCCAAAACGCCTGAATAGAAACGAGGTGCTTCTGCCTTCCAGATGCCGCTGCATATATGATTGTAGCGTTTCAGTTGCATCAAATTTTCCACCCATTGCTATGCATGTACATGCTACCAACCGTGTAGCAGAGCAAGTATGGCTAGAATTCCCCAACGTAAATAAATTAATCTCTATAGTAAAGAAATATTTTGTTAAGACACCATCATGGATACAGGCGGACAACTTCCAGATGTTCCACAGCCACATGAAGATGTTGTTAATGGCTGGAGCACGTGGTTAGCAGCAGTGGACTACAATAAGCACCTCCCAGCAGCGTAGAAGGTAACTGGAAATCTATTGTACGACGCCGCCTCTGTAACTTTAGCAAAGCACGTACTCCAAAATTCTTCAATCCAGCTCGACTTGGCATATATTAGAGCCCGATACACATTTATAGCGGGGGCTATTTCCGAATTAGAAAGGAGACCGGCCAACGAGAGCATATCCTTACTGAAGGAAGTGAAAAAGAAAGTTAATGAAGCGCCAAGTGAAGTGGGAGGAAAAGTATGAGAAAAAATGGCTGAATTACTTGTCTACAAAAGCATACATAAGAAACGGAAAATCCTCGTCCCTTGATTGCAGCATCCGTGTCCAATATGACACGGAAGTAAAACTCACCCCTGTCACATCTGTTGAGGAAGAGCTTTTTCCGGCTTATAGATGAATACTGACTGACAAGCGCCTTAGTTTTACTCTGGAAAACGTAGATAAGGTTTCAGTTATTTAGCGTGAGGCCAGCTTTTTTGAAACCACTGTTTTATCAGTAATTAATTACGTTACATATTACACTATTTCAACGTATGGCTGTATGTATTTTATACTGTATTATTTTCTTAGAAAAACAGAAGAGGTATGAGATCAGTTTGAGCATGAAAGTGGTATAGCGTCTGCTGTGTTGGGCAGTGGTGCATATTTATGTTTTCCTTTTTTTTAATGAGTAACAAATGCTCATATGCCAACAATATTTATTTTACATTATAGTTACTTCTGCTATATAATACTTTTGTGGGCCTATTTAAGGTTTTATGTAGCCTAAATGAAGATCTGAATGAGCATATTTTAGGTGCCAAAAATGCACTTTTTACGACCTAAAAGATGCGTGGTCTAGTAATAACCAGTTGCACAAACATGTATACATAACAACATGTAGTATGCCTTTTGATTTATCATCTTGTAAGAAGCTTTGTCATCGTTTATAATGTATGCCTTCAGTGACATGTTATGATAACAAGTGGGACATAATAACTCATTTTTAACGAAATGAAGCCTAAGACAGGCAACCAACTACGTCCATGAACAGAAATGCTTTATCTACTAGAAGATAAAGAAAATAAAGGTGACTGACACAGATAATAGTTTTAATATTTCTTTTATATCATAAATGGTTTCAATTTACACATCAAAATCCAACAAAGAAGAAGTAACGTAACTACAGGATAGACTCGTGGACGTGAAATGCCATCTGACGTTTTAAAGAAGAGAAGGATAGGGAGTTGTAAGAGTTTTTTATTTCCTTGTCAGTTAGTATATACTGCCAAATAACAAGAAACCAACAGATGAACAAGATCATATTAGACAGGCCTTACATACTGTAAAAACCACGATATGCTGAAAAGACAACTTGCAGAAACTATAAATTATCGAGGAACCGCCAAATTACAGCATTTTATGTCAACAAAAATCAGATATGCCGAAATGTGCGGATCTTAAACAACCATGTTTGGCAAGGGAGTCTGCATACATCTGGCGAATAAGGGTCTGAAAATGTGAAGAGACATTTGGCGAACGGAAAAACAGGGTGAATTTTGGATACATGGATCAAGAAGGAGGTTGTTTTAAGCGTGTTACGGAAGAGAAGATTGAGATTTTCGAGCACATCATGATTGTGAACGACAAGAATTTGACTCAAAAGATGTGGAACGAAACAGACTTAACCGGGAAGAACTGAGTGAAAGAAGTCGGAAAGGAATAGAAAGGAACTGCGACACTGGAAAAATTTGATGCACAGAAACACACGATAGGTTCTGCCACAGGAAAGAAGTGCGATATCCTAGCTGGACCAGTACCGAGCTCAAAAACAAGGTGAAAGAAGTGAGAAACAAGAGGAACGAGAGGTATTGTTTAGAAGGATGAAGTAATGAACAACTCATTCGAGAATCCAAACGATCGATACGAACCAAAGAAATAAGTAAACTGCCACTGACACAGTTTATAGCAAAAAATATCTTATTTCATTCGGCAAACTTTTTTTAAAATTTGTGTAATACTACTAGAATCGTTTCAAATTATTTACTTTTGCCTTGCTTTGCAGAAGATCCCTTGGTTTTTCGCTTAAGCCTAGAGGAATGAAATTAGATCCAAAACAAAAAAAAATTAAAAAATAAAGAAAGAAATGAGACATAGCGACCATACACGTTTTTCCTCCAATCGCTTAACTGCATGACGTTCTATAGAGCGTGCACAACATGAATTGCAGATGTAAACGTGGAAAAATAACCTGTCGAGACTGTGATGTAATGTTATCAATAAAAACACGTTGCGTTTCATTCCTAGCGCTAACGAGTTGATGAGGGTACACAATATCAAAGAAAGAAAAGTCAAGCTTGAGTTACAAAATTTTATTCAAGATGCAATATAAATGTTTAGCCCTATAAGTTTATCATTAAGTGCTTAACATGCAGGGTATTCCCAAATTCCTGTTACAGATTTCTAGGACTTGTAGAGTGGAGTGAATACATAATAATTTGTTTAGAAATCCCTTTCCGGAAACGTCACCCAACGACGCTACAGAGCGTCGAAGTTATATACGTCGCTGTATGTAAATGTATGTGTATGCAGGATGATTCCGTGGTGATGTTACAACTTTCTAGGACGACGGAGAAGAATAAATGTATCAGTTTGTAGTAAGGTCCTTACACGGCAACGACCGGTCGAATGTTATAAGCGAAATCCGTTCTGCGTTCTGATAACTCTGACAGTGGAATATATGTACTGGTACTGCTGTTGCTAAGATTTTAGGGCAAGCAACTTCCGGATGTGCTAGTAGGGACCAAAACAAGAAGAAACGTTCCGTAAACATGGGCTCTAAAATACATACCTGAGGCACTATGAGCACTTGTTTACCTATGCTGCTGTGAAACATCTCCTCTATTGAACAAGTGCTCAAAGCCCTTAAGGTATGCATTTTAGAGCCCACGTTTGCTAAACGTTTTTTCTTGTTTTGGGTGCATTGACCTTCTGCTTTCATCCTAGAAAGTTTGTAACACCATTACGGAATCATATGTATCGGCACCTGTAAGTGTATGTGTGTACAGTATAACTTTGAGGCTCTGTAGCGTCGTTGGATGGCGTTTCTAGACATGGGTTCCTGCTCAAAGTATTATGTACACACTCCTCTCTACAAGTCATAGAAGTTTGTAACGGGAATTTCCGGACACCCTGTATGTACCGTCATTGTTGCTACGTAGCAGTTTCGAACCAGTTCTTTCAGTAGAGGTTGTATAAGGTTGAAGCAGAGATCATTTACGTTTAGTAGCAGATTTCTTCACATTACAGTTTCCTTGCTAATGACGACATTTTAGTTATCTACGTTATAAGAAACTAGAACGAACTTTCGATCGAGCGTCTACCAGTGTAACGAGAGACAGGTTTCTACGCAACAGACAGTCCTGAGCAGACACCATATACGAATACATCATTATGTAAGTAAAGCCGCACATTTGACAGCTATGGGCGTGATCTACCAAATAACTTCAGAGCGTTCGCCAACTATGTCAGAAACCGAGCCAGCGAGCTTCGCCTTGGAGACCTGGGCTCTGTCTTAAAGGCACTCAGTACGTGTCAGCTATGCCATTGGCAGCTACGTTATTAACAAGGTGAGGCTGTCACGGTTCCGGAGGCTGGTCGGAATACCCCTATGCGTTGCTGAGCGTGATCCTACAGAATGTGGTACGCCCTGGTCTTCCTCCGACCCTTCAACTTACCCACACAACCAACTTTAAGGGGACCAACAGGTCAATGGGAACCAAAATCGCGATGCAACAAGACATTTTACATTAAAAAATGAATGCCGGGGATGAAACAAGAAACTTATCGAGAAACTCTGTAGTACAAACTGGAGAGCGTCAGTAGAAAGTCTTCGAACTTCCGCAGTTGAGTGTTGTGCTCCAGTGTGCTTGGACAGCCCCCACGTAAATGGGGCAGACACTCAGCTCAATAAAACCACAAGGATCATCTCTGGGTGGACGATAACTGCTCCACTATATCGGCTTCCAATACTCAGCCATATAGTCCCTCCTATGGTAAAAAGACAAGAAGCACTTTTGAAAGAATATTCCAAAATGATGAGTAGTATTAAAGTTCCCACCATGAAGATATTCATGGGTTGACAACAAACCGAGTTGGTTCCAGATTCCCATCCCTGCGACTGGTGAAAGGACTTGCTGATAGCAGCTTCACCATTAATACTAATGGCGTGAAACTTGGACTGTGAATGATCCACCCCAAGTGCGGCATATTCATTACCCTCTACAGAAACGAAGGGTTTTGAATTCCCACAGCATTAGTGGACGTATATGAATCGCATCCGAACAAGACGCTGAGTGTGCGCATAGAACATGCACAATAGGTGTAAGCTGTCCAGCCCAAGCTGGATGTGGAGCTTCGAACCGGCACATAGTCGAGGAGTGTAGATTGAGAGGCTACCTGTGTGATCCAAACGTCTTTTTCGTGACTGCACCATCAAGCCTCGAATGGGTAAGAAGAATGGACATTAGCACGTAACAACTGATTGTTGGTTAAACGTGCGGTTTGTGTTTTTTGTCCAGTTTCTCTCGGTATGTCATGTGCAGTTTTATTCATTAATTAAATAAACTGTTAAAACTACTGCAAAGTTTATTGCATGCGATATACTATTTATTTCATAGACCCGTAGTGAGGAGATAGCCTAGGATGTAGAATGTCAAGAAAGAAGAATACATAATGAAGACAGGAAGAGCTAGGCCGCTGTTGCTTTCTTAGATCCTATGTAGACGCTTCTGTCCGCTTCCTTACTTAAGTGGAATATCGCGCTGATTAAATTTCCTTCGTAGGTTAACTGAAACTATTTTCCGCGACCCAACGATTTAATACGTGCCGAATACCTCAGTCTTAAATTAATACGCTGTTAAGTACGAGAAGCCAAGACTCTTCGTATTAAAACACACATCCGACATCGACAATCGTTCCAGGGAAGTCTGTCGTGAGAGTTCGCTTCTGATTTGTAGATTACGAGCGTTGTGCGATATCGAGAAGTAATCCGTGTCGATTCCTGGTATGGAGGGCGCTACAGTCGACAACGTGGTATCTCAGTATCTGTGCACACTGTTACCCCGTTGACTTCACTAGCGGTGACTGCCGTAGTGTGTGGCGTCCGTTGTGCGGCTTTCACTCGTCGTGGAAACCACATGTTACGGTGGTGAGGAGGTTGCCTGTATTAACCGAGCAGTGTGTCCTAGCCTTCATCTCACTGCAATTTACTGTTCATCGCTTCAGTCCTTGGTGAGTACGGAACATGTGCTGATGTGCTGCACAGTGTAGTTGTTAGAAAATATTGATGGTCTATGCCCAGACCACGTATAAGCTAAGTCGTGATGCCGATATATGCTTTGTATACGGGGCTTTGGATTACTTTAATTACTTCCTGAAACAATTTTTACTTACGTATTCGGAAGAAAGCTGAAACGTTAGTTGTCGGTATACTCTTAGTAGTCAAAAACGAAAAAAGAAATTCTCAGTACAAACGCTAATTCCTGATTCCTGACAATAACCGCTTAGTGGACTTCAGCACAGTAGCTGCTCTCTCTAGTCAAATGTAGAATTTTTCATGCGCCGAAGACTCACTTAGGAAATGAATCACAGTTGGCAACGGTGTTTTAAGCCGGACGCATTGGGGGTACCGCGTTGCAGGTAACTAATGGATTGTAGAATGAGAGATTTTTCTTGGAACATATTTATTTTTAAAGTGATGGAACGTGAATATTTTGTGTGTGTGTGTGTGTGTGTGTGTGTGTGTGTGTGTGTGTGTGTGTGTGTGTGTGTGCGTGTTAGAATGAATGACGGAGCTCGTGGTGCACCGCAAGTGCTACTCACAACTCTTCCTCAGATAAAGTAAATTATCCACAGAGAGAGTAGACACTTGTTTCACGTTTTTCCCCTCCATTAAACCTCTCCATTACGACACTTGATTGACTTGCACACAACAGCCCATTTAAAACCAAACCAGTTACTGTGTGCACTATACTTATTGTTCGTAAATCACTTGATTGCTGCACTACTCCCGTCTGAGCTGCCAGATATTGGATGACTTCAAGCTGTTAATACTTCGTCTGACCACTTTAATAGTAATCGAATGCTGTGTACAGCACTGTAGTAATTCTTAAGTAGTTACAGCTGTATTGTGTTGTCAATAAAGTCATTTACTTCGAAGCAAGTAATGAGGCAATTTCTGGATTACTGCAGATACTATCTAATACTTGAAGACATTTGTTTGACCGAGCGAGGTGGCGCAGTGGTTAGACACTGGACTCGCATTCGGGAGGACGACGGTTCAATCCCGCGTCCGGCCATCCTCATTTAGGTTTTCCGTGATTTCCCTAAATCACTCCAGGCAAATGCCGGGATGGTTCCTCTGAAAGGGCACGGCCGACTTCCTTCCCTAATCCGATGAGACCGATGACCACGCTGTCTGGTCTCCTTCCCCAAACCAACCAACCGACCAACATTTGTTTGAGATATTTAGTGTCTGTTACATATGTCGCTGTTATCATTAGTATTGTGCGGAACGAACAACACACGTGTGAAGTGGGTGGATTGAGAAACCTGTAAGGTCCATCGCATCAATGCAATTGAGAAAAAGTAATTATTGGTAGCTTATATCAGAATGTCTTACAAAATTGAGGATAGCAATAATCTTTTGAAAATAATTGTTTCGTGACCGAAACAGAATGGAATGGTAGTTTTCATCCCTCAGAAAATTTCATTTTACCCCAGGCTGGGAACCACTGGTTTAGACTTACACAGTAGGAATAACTGTCTGGTGGCCACTTAAACTTGTAACAGTTTAATGCCCCCCTACACACGCATCAGGTTATGGGCCAACCGACCGCCATATTTCGTGGCAGCCTCCAGGCACGTCTCGACAGACTGCACTCGGCGATTACAGCGCCGGTGTGTTGTGATTTGCTAACCTAAGCTTTATTGAGTTTGTTCTGAAAGTTTCTCCTTGGTTTCGCACAGAAACAAGGGTTTTCCTTGGCTGTTCTAGATGTAACAAAGCCAAAAAAGCAGACAAAGCTTTGGGCCAAACGACTAATGCAAGGATAGAAAGTCACCCGAGTTCCGCTACTTACGCAACTGGGAGCCGATGGTTTTCGTAATTACGTAAGAATGGATGAATCGTGCGTTTCGGACCTGCTGAAATCAAATAATTCTTAACTAAAACGGATAGTCATGAGAGGCTGTTACCTACATTGATTTCTGCCCCATGGCAGAAGTTAGAAGATCTTAAATTCAGTGCTGTTGTATCCCCACAATTATTAATGACAATGATTCGTGAAAAACGCAACGTGATTTATAGTTTACTACAGAAATACTTCATGGTAATGCAAAATTTGATTTATGTAACACGAAATGGCAAGTTAGTTTAATAAACTCTAAATTCGACGGCAGTCTAAACATGGCAGTTGCGCACACTACGTAGTAAATGCAAGTACATAAGAAATGAACCATTTAGCAACTGTTAGAACAGTACAAAAATCACACTTCGCTTTTCTCATGTAAAATCAGGGAAGGTGCTATGACATGGAAGGCAACTGAAGAGCCGAATATGACCTTAGCGCTGAATTTATGAAGTTTCAGTGACATAAGCTGCTGACAGTGAGTGCTTGGATTTTTCTTTAAACTAACAGATTTGTGGAAAAATGTCGTCCTTACGTGCCACTGTTAGATTACTTGAATTTCCAAGAAATTTAAACATTTCGTTGATTGTAGTCTCACCAAGAAATCAGTCTGGACATGTAAGTCTTCCATGTACTGCTTGGGCGTTAGCTTATCAAAATAAAAGCGAAATGTCTTTCGAAATCCGAAGTTGTTACCGAGTCAGTCTTAAATACTGTGGTATTCAATTTCGGTGCGAATGTTTACCTCACACTGAAAAAAAGTGCTTAAATATCGTTCGTAGCTAGATGCTGTGATTTTACGGTCCAAGATCTGTTGCTTAACCGGACTTGCGTGCCGGCAACATTTCCACAATCGCAGTTTCCAGGCTCTTACCATCAGAATTTCCTCTAAGCGCAAAGCCATTGGTATCGTGTTTTCTGTTCCAATGGTGAGATTCTTTCACAGCTACGTATTTACCATTACCGTACAGTTCGTCACTATTGCGACTTCAAAAAATTTACTGTAGCGCAGGTAAGATGATTTGCCTTCATTCTCGCATTGTGTGTATTAACGGAAGCGCCAAGGAAATCTGTAGCATGTAGAAAATAAAACCTTAATTTGATCATAGGTTAGCCCCTGAAGTTTCAGAAATTTTATTAAACTGATACCTTAAGAATTATTCTAATCAACCGAAATGCTTCAGACAACAGGCAGAAAACTTCACGCATGCTAGAGAATCGATTTACTCGGAAATCGAACGAGTAGGTGCTGTTGGTGCGTAGTACGTTCCAGTAACGGAAAAAGTGTTTTGCCACAGGAGGAAAATGCGTTAGTATACGTCTTACGATTGACATTACGTACCTCCCATGTTCACTAACATGCCGTACAACGTGAACGGACAGTTGGTCACGTCTAGTGGTGAGAGGAAATGGAGCCACCAACTCGTTTCTTTCGTTAACATAACCTCGTTTTGTGTGAAACATATTACCAAATTTTAGGAGCGATGTAAGTCTGTAGGGTAGGCATACAATTCATCTATAGAGGTTGTGAGAAACAATCGTAATAAATTGTAAGGGGGTGTGCCACAGTAGGTTGTTGAAAAGACAAGAAAAAATAACATACCTTGCATTGTTTCAGAGTTAATTAACATTGTTGTCAGGCTGTTGCGCGCGCAGATTAAAGTGCCCTCAACACACAATTGTCAGTTCTCATAGCATAGATGATGGCGCACGAGGCTGTTCAGTGTATGGCTCCGGTTCGATCCCTACTACAGTCACACTCCCAATTTCTTAATCTCTTGTTTGATTTTAGGAAAAACCGAAGGACACGTTTGGCCACACAGTCTCTTTCCGACGCTTGAATTTCCGCGCGGAACGAACTGATAGGCTAAGGTTAATGCTAATTAACTCGGAAACTCCGTAACGTATCGAATTGTTTCCTTACAGTTAATTGTCGAGACAACTTACCGTGCAACACCCTTAAAAACTTTTCAGACTGTTTTTAACCACCCTGTACATCAGTCTAACAAAGTAAATGACACAGATGTGCTTTTTATGAAAAAAATTTCCAACATACTCCTTGATTTCGCAACACCATCTGTGGGTTCCACTAAGGGCTCCTATCAATTTCGTGTCAGCCAAAACACGTCTTGACCTTACCTAAAGTACATTGTTTGTCCTAAGAGATACAGACTTGTTTCACACGGAAAGAAATAGGGGTTTTCATAAACTTTCTTAGAGGTAATGAGGCCAAAAAGCTGAGAGCTATGGACTAAGTGACGAATGCGAGCAAAGGAATTCACCCACGTTCTGTTACTTAAGCAGCTGTGCCCCGATAATTTTCATAATTACCTGATGAGGCGAATTACTCATTTCGGAGTTGCTGAACATCAAACCATTCTCAGCGAAAAAGAATGACAGGCTGTTAACAACTTAACGATTTCTAGCGACTAGCAGAAGTCAGGAGTGCTGTTGTGTCCCACGGTTATGTTACTATAATTCGTGAAACGCGCAACCTGATTTATAGTTGAGGTAAAAAAATCAAGCTGAAGCAAAAAAGTCGGTTTACATAAACATTATGTACTAGCAAAAAATGACTTCAAAGTGTAAGAAACTTCCTTTAAATCCGAACACGAAAGACCACACGTCGTGATGGTGTACATAATCTAATAAATACTACAGATACATCAGGAAGTACCTGGCAACTATAAGACCTGTAAAAAGATTTCTATCCTTCGCTCTTCATAGCAGTGGTTTGGATATAGGCTGGACTTTAAACGTTTATAACCATTAAGGAAGTATAGGGCTATTCAAAAAGAAGGAAGACTTCTACCGATCTCCAGTGTTCCTGGAAAGAGAGAAGTTCAAATTTCTATGCGTTAAATGAGAGCAGAATGTTACACGATAAATCCCAGAATGGCAGCTCATTTCCTGCCACACACGAAGCAGCTGGTGTCTCATTATCGAACTTGCAGCTTGAACAACAAGATGTCTCACCCTTAAGAATGTCACGCATTTGCCGGGGGGGGGGGGGGAGGCGAGAAAAACACGGTCCTTTACGTGGATGTCTTACGAATTAACGACCACTATACGTCGATATTCCAGTTTTTGTATTAAATTTCCCATAAGTATTGGAAACAACGTCTAAAAACACAAATTCGACGGACTTTTACTCTGAACCACGCGAAACCCTTCCGGATTAGTTAAAAATAGTGCTTCATTTCGTGCTACTATATTCCTATATTCACATGATGTGTCCCAAGATGATTTGCAGTTTTGAATTTCTCCAGTGTCCTTACGGTTTTGACCGCCTCGCACCCTGTCATGTGTATTAGAACAGTATTTAATCCCGTGGATAGTGACAAGACCAGCTTTCCTCGGAAGGTTAGCACGACAGCGCTACACAGGGCATAGTTTGTTGCGTAAAGTGCGGCCTACTCGCTCGACATCCGAAAAAGGAGTGTCGGTTGGTCAAAACGCCTACATACGTACAGTTTGTCGGTCACTCAGCAATAGCTCGGTTGGGTAGGGCCCTTAAAACGTGCAACACGCTGAAGCCAACTGCGGACGGTGTGAAACTGTATACAAACTAAGAATACTTTTGTCAGACAATTGACAATATGTGGAAGGCCTTAAACTTCAGTCACTGGAGTTTCGTTGGTATGGTAGCGAGTCAAATA
The DNA here is from genome assembly GCF_023898315.1 of Schistocerca nitens. Classification (NCBI taxonomy): domain Eukaryota; kingdom Metazoa; phylum Arthropoda; class Insecta; order Orthoptera; family Acrididae; genus Schistocerca; species Schistocerca nitens. Next base: position 1,157,235,276 of record NC_064615.1, on the reverse strand, counting down.
GTATCACTGATGAAACCATTTCTCGGGCTACGGTTGCAGTGGCCTCCTTATGGGTCTATCGGTGTTTTTTCGTACTGAATCACTTACGTTGCCATGATGGCTCTGCTGACTATGACGTCAAACTGCAATTAATAGGTTCTGTTTGCTAGTGGCAGTGGCAAAGCTCTTTGTAATGGGTTCGCTGGTGGAGGGAGTAGTGATACGCTGCAGTCCATAATTGGTAATCATTGGCGAATAGTGTCGAGCATTTTGGTGGATTCTCTGATCTTGCATTTCGCCCTCTTAGGTGTTGCTGCATTTAATTGCACTGCCGCAGTGTTTGTAGTTTCCTGCTCTCTAGGTCCGTTGTACTGCCCAATGCGGATGTAACGCTCGTGCTCCCATATGCCCAGCTGCTACTGGCGTACTCAATATAGATGTCTACACACTGACAACTGGTATACGCAGCCCGTGTGTACAGCATGTATCTCATCCTTGGTGGAGCGTAGCACATCATCTTCAGGGTGCTGTAGAAGACTGACAGCGTACCAAGGAGGCGAAGGTGTTCACCATTCCGGCCAGTGACGCTCTCCACACGAGGTAAGCGCGCTGCTGGCTGCAGTTCGTCCCTGTCCTGCCTGCCTCGGGTTATTTCATTCGTTACCATGGCTGTGCAGATGTTTTAGGGGTTGTAACCATCGGAGAACATGAGAACATACTTCGCACCCCCCCCCCCAGGGGGTCCACAACTCTTTTGTGGATACGTGTGTAGCGAGCCTCCTCTAACACGGTGTTGGCACATTTGCCAACACTTCAGAGACAATGCCACTGGACAAAACACGACAAACTGTTTCCTAATTAAAAGGAGGACCGTTTCGTCATTAGTAATTCTCTCCAGGTTCAGGAAGGCCTTTGGGGACTTAAAATGTTTCGCACATCAATCCACAAATGATCCACGTCATGTATTGGAGGAATCTTAAATGTGATGAACTGTGATCATTCCACCATCCTGAGACATTAGCACGCAATGAGAAAGATTAAAAATGGGTTGTACAGGTACTGCAAGCTCTAAGCCAAAATCGGGGTGGTCATATCTGCATCTGTATGCTCAAATTTTCTCGTGAACGACACTGAAGATTCTTACCCTGTATCGTTAGTGGTAACGGAAATGGTCTCTTTATGCTAACACGAGAAAGAGATGGATGGTTGAGCCCAAACAAAGAAGCAACTCCGCTTCAAGGACATGCGCGCTTCCACAAAAGATAATTTATTCATCTGGTAGAACAGGGACGATGTGGTGTGCTACGAATTGCTTCCCCGAGGTCTCACCGTCACTGATATTTGGCAAAAACTGAGAAGTGTTGCAGACTCAATCCAACGACGACGATAACGTAGACTGCCTGAAGTAATGATACTCGACGATAACGCCCGCCAACCTGGTTAGACTGACAATAAACGCTGTTCTGTGACTTGGCAGCGCAATTTCTTTATACTCAATTTATTCGCTTGATCTTGCACTCCCAGATCGTTCAGATTTTCCGCTCTGTCAAACTGCCTCCAAGAAATTTCCTTTCGTGAGACTTATTCGCCTCAAAACCACGTTATTCGTACAGCTGCGGAATCGAGAAGTTACACCCAGCGTTGGCAAATAAATTTAAATAGCCAAGGATGGATGATACATTACGAATGTCTAAATTGCTGTGCGTGTTTAATAAAGTTACACAAAAATGCTACAAACTTAAACAGAAACCTAATAAATGAAATACTTTCGCTGATTCGTTCTAAAGTGAGATAGTATTAAGAGGAAAATCTGAAATCCTTTTGAGTTGCAGCGACGAAGCTGTGGTTTCCATCGGCAGTGATAAACCGTAAGTCTGGCTAGAAGTAATTTTTCCAAGCTGCTGAAGTGAAGGAATCGGAGTCTTCAGAATTGAAAGTAAAATGGATGTTATTTCATCTGTCTAGTTTACTAAGGCTGCCTCATAATGAGTTATTCTACACTAAAGGAAAAATAGCAGCGACAATGAAGGGCTGTTAGAGATAAACAAAAGCTCGTAGTCGTGTATCCACATTACGGTCTTTCAAAATAAACAGAATTCGACCCTTAACTACGTACCCTCAGAGTTGAAATATTAAGTTTCGGCTTGTTTCGTTGTGTTGGGGCTAGTTGCCGCATTATAGGCCAAATACTGCTGAGTCAATACAATATGAATACACATGAATCGAATGGCCGAAGGTTCCTATTACTCGGCAATTGCGAATTTGGAGTGTAAAACTAAAATTTATAAGTGAAAGGTGGCAATTAAATAAAATCTACAGGTACTATTTTAATGGCTTCAAATGAGTACGATAACTGAAGTACCTTGAATAATGCCGTTTATTACTGCAAAACAACTTTTGGTGTCGATGGTCCTGGAATTAAATAAAATATTACTGGAATCACAGGGAAACAATAGATTCCTACTTCACGTAATCAGTTATGAACATAGCTCGCAAGATATTCACTATTAAACGCATACTACGTCTTCACTGCAGAAGCCACCGAAATCTCAGAAGTGCCAAAGTTGGCTCTACGAAATATTTTTATCTTCCGCGACCACTCGCAAAATGCTCCTCACTCTGTGTTTCCAGCACTCCCCTGTCCGGCACTACGTGTCCCGTGCGGCCCTATGCTCCTGCCCCACCTCCATACAGTCTCTCCACTTACCTCGGTAGTCGCCTACCGTAGTAACGAGCGCTGCGATTGACTAGAGCGCTTCCGCTGTGTCTCCAAGCCAACGCACACTCAAACATATTGAAACGCTTACAAAATTCTGGATTTCCATTCAAATAACTTAAAAATAAATAAATGTTCCTGTGGCTCGACCATAAACACACTCACATTACTAAATACATAGACAAATCAAATACACATATGAAAGGAATAGAAACAAAAGTAGGCCAGTAGCCTAATGTCTCTGTGCTTTCTTAAACACAGTGAATATTTTACCAATTTCTTCATGATAGTATATATCGGATATAAACAAAGACCTAGATGGATAAATATATTCACAAGCATGCTTCTACCGTTTTGCGTGCAACAGTGTCCACAGCTCATGGCCTCGCGGTCGCGTTCTCACTTCTCGAGCACAGGGTCCTGGTTTAGATTCCCGGCAGGGTGAGGGATTTTCACCTGCCTCGAGATGACTGGGTGTTTTCTGTTCTCATCACTTCACCATCATTCATGAAAGTGGCGAGATCGGACTGAGCAAAGATTGGGAATTTGTATGGGCGCTGATAACCGAGCAGTTGAGCGCCGCACAAACCAATCATCGTGTAACGCGATAAATAGTAATCGGCCGCTTTGACCTCAATAACTAATGTACTATTCACGTTACATGCCTGTAATTCATACCAATTTAGGTTTACACCAATATCTTTCTGAACACATGTCGATCGAAAAATTCGGATGAACGGTTTAGATTTTGGAAATTCGTTGCTGGCTGTTACTTGTATACTTTAATCGGATACTAAACTTAAAAGTAACAAAGATGATTACACCATCAGAATCGTCGTACAAATAATGGTAATGTACACGTTTCTTTTTAAGGTATCACGATTCCTCTGGCTATTATTAATTTCTACATCAACTGTGAGATGTCTGCAATTATCGTTTCACAAAGTCCACCATCGTTGGCAATCCCAGTATACAAATCTCCTTACACACAAAACCCACTCCTTGGCACTGCGTCAGCATGGAGTTACCAGCCACGCGGTAGGCCCGGACCACGCAGTGTGGCTACCCCTCTTGCTCTGGCCAATGTTCGGCACCACCCAGCTGCTGACCAGCCCTGGCTGGCCGAGTGGCCCATGCGGCCATGCCAACTCCGAACTTTGAATATTTTCGGGCGTCACAACTCACCCATTGCTTTACAACATCTGAAACATACCTGTTCAGGTATCGCTCTATTCCCGTAACAGCCACTAGTAGCTCCACTGTAAAGATACATATCAGGTATGCTTCAACTAGACGCTGTAACGGTCGTTAACTTTGGTTATTTTAGAGATTGGATGTGATACGCTGACGTTAGTAGAGAATGCCTTTCAGGCAATAAAGACGCACTGAGTTGGAGGGAACACATGCAGTAGGGTTACAAGAAAATGCATACTCCTTTTGCGAGATTGCAGAAAAACTTTGAAGGAATGCGGCCACTGTCCATAAATGCTGGTAGGTGGTCATGGGATGTATGGTCACAAGACCACGCTTCGGACGACCATGTAGCGCTACCGAGAAGAAAGACCATCGTGTTCGACGTACAGCTTTGCTGCATGGTAGTGCATGTGCTGCAGCAGTTGGAGCAGCTGTTGGTACCACAGTGACGCGAGGAGCTGGTCCAAAATGATTTCTTAAAGAGCTGAGCCAGACGCCTTGTAGCGTGTGTTCCACTCATACCAAACCATCCATGCTTGCAACTTCAGTGGTGTCAAGGGAGAGTGCATGAGAGGGCAGGATGGATGTCAATTACTTTCCCTGAGGAAATGTTTCTACCCTGGTGCCAGCGATGGCCGTGGTGGTTGAGAGGTCAGCTGAGAGCCGGCGACCAGCCTGTCTGTGTGCTACACACACTGGACCCAAACCTGCAGTTTTCGTCTAGGGTGACATTTCATATGACAGCAGGACGACTGCCGTGACTGCCCCCCGCACCCTGACAGCAGATTTGTACATTCGTCTGAAGATTCTACCTGCCGACTGCCATTCACGAACAGCATTATAGAGGGTGATTTCAAACAGGACAATGCTGGGCCTCATGCCGCTGTTGTAACCCAACATGCTCTATAAAGTGTAGATACATTACCTTTCCCTGGGCGATCACCATATGCCTTCTACTGATGAAATACTGGACATCATCCGAAGGCTGCTAGTCACCCACAACCAGCGTTAACCTTCCCTGTATTACGTGCAACAGCCGTGGAACTCCGTCCTACACACTGGCATTAGACACGTGTGAAACACAATGCATGCACGTTTGCATGCTTAGCTTCAACATTCTGGCAGTTACACGGGTTGTTAATGTAACAGCATTTCACATTTGCAGGGGCTTGTTTAGCGCTGACGTTAACCTGCGTTTCTGCAATGTTAGTCACTTAAATACGTCACCTAGACAAATGAATTCCTGAAATTTCATTACTGTAGTTTCTGGTGTTTCCTTTACGTCAGTGTGTATGTCCATTCCATCTGGTGCAGGATGTCACCATGTTTCAAGAACATGGATTGGCATGGGAAAACATGGCGTTTTGCAGATACTACATGTTGCTAATTCTCCAAATCCGATTCAGAGTTGACGAAAATTGTTTATGAATTTGGGTGGGCAAGTGAGCATTCACGGTTTTACTCTGGACACGTGACTGCTACGTAGACATGGTGATAAGTTCCACTGACGATATCATATCCCAGTATTTAGGACAGGAATGTAGACGGTGGGCTTAAACAGAGCCTCTTGTAAACTTTGGCATTTGGTTCTGGTAATGCTCTCAATATTCTGTTGACATATTTTAATAGGATACCACTTCTGCAGATGGTTGACCCTGGAAAAGAGCTTCTGATTTGCTGAGTCATTCGTCTTCTGATTGGTGTCCTTACCCTTAAAATACAGTCGCTGTGCACAGTGATTCCTTATGGAATCAAAGTTGGTTACTTCTCATATATCTGAAAAGAACCTCTAGCAGTCAGTTCCGTTGCTTTCTTAGCAGCACCCAAGCATCTGTAGGGCACGTATAGGTTGTCACCTAGGGATGTGAAGGTACATCGATCCCTGGAATACTTACAGAAGGTTGCAGCTAAACAGTTTAACAATTGACGGTTACCTTCGGTAAGCTGTCTACTCCATTGTTGCTCACAAGAACGGAATGAGTCATTTCAGAGAAACTGGTGTGCATTTGATTTGAAAAGATTTACTATTCATGCATTTTGCACGCTAATGAGAAGAAGTTAGTAAAACCCAACAGCAGCATACTTAACGTCTCACTACAGCAGGGACGGATTACGATAAAAAAGTCATACTATTTTTGTCTCACACGGAACTAGTCGCGTTCAAAGAGTATGGTGACCGTGACGACAGATGAGAGGAAGAAAATTTAGAGAACCGCTGGTAAATATTCTCAGCTTGCTCAATAATTTGAAACAGGAGATTCTTGGACTACATCTGCATATGACTCCTATCATTGTGCTAAGCAATGAAAATATTATGAGCAAGAGAGAAACTCCCTCAGTGGGTACCCAGAAGCCAAAGCAGCAGCCTTTGTGACTGTTTCGTATCTAATACGAGACGGCATTCTGGATCCGAAAGCTGCTGAGCCAAATCTGTTTTCAGACTGGGACGTTCCCAGTGTAGTTTTCAGTCTGTGAATGCCCAGGAATATCGTGCTCGTTACTGTCACTGAGAATTTCTTTGGCTCTGTGACGTGGTCTAAATTGTGTTAGTTTCTTAAGCGCGCAAGGAGGGAGGTACCAGCAAACCAATTAATAACCTTTCGATAAAATGTTCTTACTGACCGTTGACGGGTGACACCAGTATTACAACAGAACATGTCAGACAAGGCAAATTTGCGCTCTGCCCTATTCACTACTGCTGGTAAATAGGCATAAATCAAAGACGTTGAAGGATACAGCACAGAAAGTACATACATATTATTACCCTATTAACTGGGTTCATGACACCCAGCGCCAGGTGCATTTTGCCTGTATAATGGCTTTTAGGAGTAACAAAGTTTTAAAGATTCAATTTCAAAAAGATAATAATTTTGGAAGCTAAATGACTCATAAGCTGCTCATTAAGAGGGAGAATTATTAGGTCTACAATACATGTTTTACTGTATGAAACCTGCGACCTATGTATGTTCCTCCAGGATGCATAGCTCACGACGCGCAAATTAGCCAGACTAACTCAGTGTTCCGTAGTGAGGATATTCAATGTCAGTTGGGCGTCGCTAAGCATGATTACGAAAACTCTTTATAATTTTTTCTTGCTTATATTGCTAATGTCAGATATCTAACACACTGGAACAGCATAAAATTCAGATTGCTTTACAAATGAGTTCAAAACATGGAAGTTTGATTGCATAAAGGATCAGAGGTTTACTATTAGATTTCTAATAGCTATCAACGCTTCTGATGACGGAGGTATTTCATGTTCCATATTTGGTCTCATATATTATTATTTTCAACATGTGTTTGATGTAAGACTACTTCTCCCATGAGAACTACACTAATTTAAGTGAAACAAAATACTATTCAGTAATTGCTCAGATCGTTATTCCTGATAGAGCAACGACACTTGCTCATTACAGTTGTACTGATGGTCATAAAAATGTTTGCATTTAGTTTCGTTGTACATATTTAGTAGCGCTATCACATTAGCCCATCTTTGTAACTACTTACGCCATTCAGTGTATCTAGCTGCTTTAGTGGTTATGTACCCTGCTTCACTTTTAACACTCAGAGAACTGTGCTGTTAGTTGTACCAATAGGTCGGCAGTTCATATTCAGTGCTGCAATAGCTTCATGCACTGCTTGGCGCAAATAGTAAGTTATTTACCACTTTTCGTGATAGTGTACTATACTAGTGTACTACACAGGCAGTGTACTGTACCGTTTCCTTTCGTGCTAATAAGTCAGAACTAAATATTTAATACCTTGTAACCACTTAACGGTGTAATAGCTACATGCATTGTATAGCCTAATATACGCAGTTCGTAATTAAGAACTGGTAGACTACACACTTTTTGCCGACATAAGTACAATGAAACAATGTCCAACACGCAAGGAAATGTACTGCTCAAATTACGTTTTGCGCTTTAAGTTCAGAACCATGCTTATTTTAATTGTGACCGCTGTCAGATTTCTACATGCTATATTTGTACAAACCACCAATTAAAACTGTCGCTATGTAGCGTCATACTTGCATGTGCAACGTCATCTGGCGTCAAACACTTGTACCGTCAGCAATATTAATAATAATGCTGTGTTTTACTAATTTTAACACTTTATTTGTATAAAAATTATTACTATTGTTGCACATTGCGTTGTATTTCCCTTGGTTAATTGCTTTTTGTAAGTCGTACGTAATTTCATACTATGGTGCTGCAGGCGCAACACCCATTCTTGTAACGCAATCTGGTATTAAAAATTTGTATGATCAAATAATCAGCAATTTTATCAGTCTTCTTATGTCTGTAAAACATGTAAATACTACGTCCAGTTGTGCTTGTAACTGCTGTGTCTACTAGTTGGATGCAGTTACCTGGCACATGTCCTCTTCAGATTTGCAATGCTTCAACTGTATGCCGATACTGGTTCTGATTTCATTAAACAGATGTCCGATGACGAACGCCTCATTGGGTTCAGTCAGTGACTTTCCTTGTGTGAGCAATTCAGCTATGTGCACACCATATAAAATTTTAGATATTAGCAGCACTCTCTGCTACCATATTGCTTATCTTTCAGTTCTGTATAAGGGATATGAAATTTATAAGGGCCAACTCAACAAATTTACTATACCACGCTTTATCGTTTTTATGCCCTTTCATTATCTGTCGATTTCATTGTGTACTGTATAAATCTTATTATTTAAGCAATCCTCTCATCTCAGGACTGTCATAGTATGTAATTGCTTTAAAGTACATCAGGTAGAGTGAGCAGTTCGCTATTAATAACGCTCATTATGTTCTAGGTCTAATTTGAACTCTCCCCATCTCTCACTCTTTCAGAGTTTTGATCAGAAATTTATTGGCTTTGTACACGCTGAAGCGCCAAAGAAAGTGGTACGTATTCAAATAGAGATGTAAACAGGCAGAATACGGCGCTCCGGTCGGCGACGCCTATATAACAGTTTCTGGCGCGGCTGTTAGATTTGTCAGTGCTGCTACAATGACAGGTCATCAAGATTTGAGTTTGAAAGTGGTGTTATACTCGCCACACGAGCGATGGACACAACATCTCTGAGGTAGCCATGAAATCCGGTTTTTCACGTATGACCATTTCAAGAGTGTACCTTGAATACCAGCAATTCGGTAAAACATAAATTTGACATCATGCGGCCGGGAAAAGATCTTAAAGGAACGGGACCAATGGCAAGAGAAAGGTTCGTGATAGAAATGCAACCCTTCAGCAGACTGCTGCAGATAAGAATGCTGGGCCATAAAGTGTCAGCGTGTGAAGCAGTCAACGCAACAACAGACACTGGACGGTTGACTGGAAACACGTTGTCTGGTCGGACGAGTCTCGATCCAAATTGCATCGAGCAGATGGACGTGTGGAGACAACTTCACGAAGCCATGGACCCTGCACGACAGGAGGGGACTGTTCAAGCTGGTGGAGGTTCTGTGATGGTATGGGGCATGTGCAGCTGTAGTGATATGGGACCTCTGATACGTCAAGATACGATTGAAAAGTGGCACATTTGTAGCCATCCTGATTAATCGCCTGCATCCATTCACGTCCCTTCTGCATTCTGACGGACTTCAGCAATTCCACCAGAAAAACTGAAACAACCCAAACGTCCAGAATGGCAAACAGAGCTCCAGGGAGATTCGGAGTTCATACTCCCTCTGGCCACCAGACTTCCCAGATATGAACATTATTGAGCATATCTGGGATGCCTTGCAACGTGCGTTTCAGAAGAGATCCCCACCCTTTCATACTAACTGGGATTTGTGGACAGCCCTGCCGGATTTGTGGAGTCAGTTCCCTCCAACACTTCAGCTATTAGTGGAGTCCAGGGCACGTCCTGTTGCGGCACTTCGTCGTGCTCGCAGGGGCCCTATTCGATAGTAGTAAAGTGTACCAGTTTCTTTGGCCTTCAGTGTATGTCGTTCTGTTTTGGTTCAGTTGCGGATAGTTTCGTTTAGTCATTGTGCATAATGAATAATGACATGCATTACCTTGAGTGCTGGTTGCCTACTGCTATTGACGTCCCACCAACCGTTTTCTGAAGTGGAATAGTACTCTCATACGTCTAAGATTACATCTGGAACCTCTCATGTTACTTTGCTCAGTTGCCTTGCACTTTGTTGGCATACATATACTTAAGATCCTTGATACTCATATAATGAAATCTTAGCAATATTAGATACCTCAGAAATATTGGATACATAATACATTACTGTATTCCTTAACATGACTTAATTGTATAGTGTTTTAGTATGTTCAATTTAATGGTAAAGCCCATTACAACATTTTATTTTTGTACTCTTACCTCTGGGTTTTTGCATGGTTCCTATGTTCATAAAGAATGTGCACTGTGCACATTCAGCTCACTTTGGGAGTGAAGTGCAATTTAATTTTTATAATCCATTTATTGAACGTAATGAACTTACTTTCATACATTAATATGATCTTACGACAAAATACTTGGCAGAAATTGTTCCATATTGCTATGCACATGTATACTCTGTTTGTCCTGACGGTCAATGTATAACTTGAGAACTACAAACTTATGTTCACTTTTATATACATTTTTATTGTGACAGTATATGTAGAAATGTAGGATATCTGATGTGATAAATATTTTTTCATAAGAATGTGAAGATGACAACGTAATCCCATTGGATCTTTAATTCCTTCTATTGTTACACTGGGTTTCCTTCTCTTACGGTGTTTGTGTAGTACTGTGAGTGATCAGTGACTGAAACTAGTCGTAATAAATGATTAGAAGACAGCGTTGTAGTGGACTCTATGAAGCCAATAATTGATTTTGTACTGATAGCCAGTATATCCAAATGTCGGTGTTTGAAGATAAAACACGTTACTGATTATAGGTGGCTATGAAAGTAATTTTGTCTAACCTTTGATCTTTATGTAACCTCACCAATACCACATGTGGGTCCCACTCACTGCAGTCTCTCACTTTATCTTCCTCTTTACCTCTCCCAGCCTACCTGTTCTACTTGAGGAACGAAATACTAGTTACAGAATACATGGTTTTCTTAACTGTAGTTAATGGTACCTATGTTACCAAAAAACCATTATCTTTATATGTATTCATGTTATCGTGTGTTAGATATATATTAAACAGTTAGTGTAACACTCGATAATTTTTCATGTTCACATTTTAATTGCCTGCAAAAGTGTTGAATTAGATTTTGGAAAGCAGTCCTTAAAAACCGAGTTTGTGGTGTGCTTGAAGTATTGCACTCCATCTGGGAAAAAATTGTTCCTCAGTACAGAGAAATTTCTGAAATATTTGCAATCAATGAGTTCATCGTAACTGAAATTGGTATTACAAGTAGTCAACTGAAATTACTGTCTCTGAAAGGAAACTGTAATATCACGTGAAAAGTTGCTGAGATTTTTAAATTAGTGTTATTTCTCACAAGCATTGTAATAAAGCCCGTTATAAAAATTCTCTATTTATTAGAATTGGTAAATGGTAGATACAGAAAGTACAGTTGAATTGTTCCGAATACTTTTCTTTGTATGACCAGATCTAACAACTTGCATTGTTATTTCAACAATAACTGAGATTAAGAAAAAATTGTAACTCTAGAATTTACTTTTAAGTGAGGTGTAACCTGAATTTAGCTCTCATTGTGTAACAATCACAAACTTTCAATGTCAAATAGATCAGCAGCATTGTTAAATAAGTAACTTCTACAACATACAGTGTGCATATACATCTTTAATAGAATGTAACTTAAATCACTATTCCTTTGTAAGCAGTATTATAGAAGCGCAGTTAGACTAGAATTATTACTTTTTAAAAAAAAATTGACAACCTTAGTACAGCAACGTTCGTTTTATGCAGATAGTCTTGCTAGTAACTGTTAACGAAGTCTGACTTTATTTCCACTTACTTCATGATCTTCTGTTCCCTTTTCTGTCGGCCTCTCTTGGTCAACTCTTGTTCTTTTCGACCCCAATGGTATTAGGTTGCGAGGCCAGAGGGTGTCTTCCATTCTAAATTTCGCTTTCATATGGGGCGGGGGGGGGGGGGGGGGGGGGGAGGGGGCGGCGGCGGCGGCGGCCTTAGACACTGTGAGAGGGAAGCCAACGTTCCTGGGGAGGAAACCCATCAGAGCCTGGCCCTCCAAGCTGGGTGTTAAGCGATAAAGTTAGTAAACGATCCATGTTAAAGTCTTCATAGTCCCACATCTGGAGATCTTCGGATATGAAGACCAAGCAAGAGATAGAACAAGCCATACCAGATGTGTAAACAGCATTGTAGGCATGATCACTCACAATATTCCTAGTCCGTGAACAAAATGTGAATCGCAGTTGGAGACGTTACCCTGCATCAGTAGTGAAGTAAATGGGATCGAAAAAGAAGCCTTACACAAGGATGCTTCTCACGCTGTAAACCATGTCAAATGTTAACTGTGGCTGATCCTGGAGGTGTGATCACCAGTAGAAATATTGGAGCACATTGGAATCATATAATCCCAAGCTCCTGCAACTACTACAGGTACAATCCTGGAAAGGTCCACAGCGCTGAAGTGACCTTGATGGCTGGTGAACAAATAAAAGTGAGACAGAGAAGGCTGATGTTTCAAAACTCCAGTGACATGTACCATGTTGTAGACTGCTCACAAGCAAAGTAATTTTGTGGTTGCCAGTTGCGAAGAGGAGACAATGTGTAGACGGAGATAGAACGCTGTGGTAAGCATTGCTGTATCAGATACTGATGTACTTCCTCCGAAAACAGTAAGTCTGCAGTACTCAGCCTGCCAAATGGTACCATGTTCCAAGTTCCGTGTCTCAGACCTCACGAATGTCTGTACTGATTTTCATCATTTGTATGTTGGTGACTATAACTGGAAGATTTGTGATCATTCGTCATTGAAGATAGTTCCGCATAGCAGTCAGCAAGAATAAGAGAAGAGGTCCAGCCAGAACTTCACCTGCTGTCTTTCACTTGGTGAAGAAGATCGTGGCGTCCTCTGAATGCAGTCCTTACAGCTATTTCACTATCACTGCTACCTAACCTGAAAGCACCCAGCATACAAGATGTACAGTGAAAGATGCAAGTTGTTGGCGAGCACCTCAAGTGGAAATCCGTTCCCGACGATTTACGAGCCTTTCAGCGAGACATTCCAGAGTTGGCTGTGGAAGGAGACTGACAGTTTAAAGGCCAGTGGCTCCGAAGTTGGGGAATTCCCCGCCCCCCCCCCCATCCACTATCTTACGTACTTCATACTGTTGTTTAGTGCTTCTGTATCTAAATTAGTTATATAAAATAGCAAGCAAAGTTTCATGTTGAATATATATGTAAACTGAAATTAGCTGCCTGATCTATTACTAGATTTCCTTCAGTTTGTCAATTATGTAAATGAAAATCAAAGTTAATGCATTACATCACATGACTGTAACATGGTTAAATATGCAAAATGTGAGTAATATAATGCTGTCATTAACATGACAAATAGTTTCAATTCGTAAGTGCAAATGTTCCTCACCGTTGCAGAAGACGAAAGTTGTCTTCAGATGCAGGTAATAAGTTAAAATGGTAGAAAATGGACAGAAGTGGTGTACTGTAAGGATCCCGTTTGAGGATGTAGATTATAGAGAAATGTGTCATTAGGCTAAAAAAACTGAAGCAGATGCAACGCCCGTTGTATCCATACAGTCGATGAGATGGAGTTATAGCTCCGAAACACATGGGCAGATAGTAGAAAATAAAACTTGAGTGACTAAGGATTTTTCCTGTCATTACTGCAAGATGAGGTCCACTGATATGTGATTTCCATGAAATTGTCTATTCACAACAATGAAGACGTTCGTTGTAAATTATTATGCATGCATTGTTATCACGTCGATATTTTGAACAGTCATGTTAGTGCATTGGTATTTCCATATATCTCTAATTTATTTGAGAAAATGCTGTGCCTGAACATGGAAGAGTTCTAAATGTACTAGTAAACCCCTGAGCCTTGAAGACTCGAACTTTCATGTATAAAATAGCTTCACTCGTCTGATTACTTATAAATTAGCTACTGCGTTAAAACTTGCATGTCAAATTTAATTTCAAATCTTTCATAAACGTTCCAAAAGGAACTGCATGCACATACGCGAGAAAATAACTTGGTGGTCGCATCCTCATACACTGAATGAACTGTCAGGATACTTCTGTGCTGTGAGTTACGCTGCCTAAGGTCACACAGTTTGTAACTGTAATACTTAGTTTTGTTGTTAAACTTCAAACATGAGATTATGCCTCGTAATGTGCAGATCATGACAGCATTGTATATATAAAGTCAATAATTACGTGAACTCATGGAACTCAAATTTGTTGCTCCTGGAAGCAGCTTGATTGTTCATACACAATCGACCAGGTCATCGGACTGTAGTAATATTTATATTGAATGGAAAATTGAAAAATAAAAACGTTTTGGCATAATGGGTCAAATTTCAAACATGCGAAACCCAATACGTAACTGAAAGAGAAACACTCGAACTTCAAGTAAGAAAGTGACACTTGATAAATACACTCACAGCCGTGCGCAGCGTTAACCTGGCGGACGGCGCCTGGAACGCGGCCGGTAGTCGACATAGGGTGAGAAAGTCCAGAGTGATCTGTTCCGAAGTCGATGCAGCCACCAGGTGTTGGGGACGAATTGTTTCTGCTGTTACCAGAGTTTTGACTGTGCTAGTACTAGTTGATTATGTAGTGAAGATAATTATCATTGAGGCTCCATCAGACGTAAGATCAGCAGACACCAATATGATTTAAAAGTAAAACATCGAGGAGTCTATCTCGCGACTTTGTATCTCGACGTTTACTACTAAACGACGAAAACACACACACACACACACACACACACACACACACACACACACACACACCTGGAACGGCTGGCGAAGAATGATAGGAATTACTCCATACACTTCCGCATCCTGCAGTATTGCCAGACTGTGCATACGGCCATATAGGATTCTAATGTTCTGTGTGTTATACTGGGCACCTTCAGTGAACGACTCCGACCAACACTCTACGGCAGCCGCCCGGCCGCCGGGTTTTATGTCGGACTGTACCGTCACCCACTCAAAATCCATTCCACCTTGGACGAGAATGTAACACGTGGTACTGTATAAGAATTTTAATAACAGCAACTTAAATGGCAATAAAATTTACAATGTGTTCTTCCTACAACATTTCCAATTGTTTTAATTGCTATGGCAAAAAACACAGGGTCTTCTCTACCTTACTTCCATCACTTCTTGACTTCTCCCCGGAATCTACTCTTGTTTCCATTCCAGGAAAATTATCATGAGACTAGCGAAATTATGGGTATTTAAAAACGGGGCAAAATAAAAAAAAACGGCATCAGAAACTACAGCACACGTACATACATAATCATATTTTCCAATACACGCGCTCCTTGTAAGAACAGAACATCTGAAAAGACTTCCATAGAAGTGGAAGTACGCCTATATACATTAATCACTTTTTCCGGTACCCGTACAACAGTAGTACAAGAATAGACGAAGGGATCACGCGACGGTGGTCTGCCAGCTGCCACGTCGCCGTAATCCCTCTCGCCACGCCACGCCGCACTGCGTCGAAGCTTTAGGAAAACGGCGCACACATGTTCAACTCGTATGCAGGTATCAATGTAATAGAGATTTTCCTTTCAGTGTATTATTACATTATTAGTCCGCTTTACACTGAACTATTCTTTTTTCCGCGGTCGGTGAATTGCTACTGTAAAGTATCGGAAGGACGAACTCACCATCTCGGATGGCATGGCTTTTGTCCTTGTGGCCAGAGGCTCACACAGCCTTAGACCCCATATCTGTGGTACGGGGGAACCCCCTACATTGTCATTTTAAACCATAACTGTATTAACAAGTTCTCTTTGCTATTCTGGAAGGTTGTAACATAACTTTTCATTTTTCAGTTTTTGTCTTATCTCGGTTCGCTTATTATCTTTGCATTTTTTCCCTTGTTGATAGCTCTAATTCCGAAGAAAATGCGTGCCCTTGCGAAACATTCCAGGAAAGATCTGAGCAAAGGTAAGATAGGGCACCTAAATTTGCATATTATGCAATATCTTCAGTGACCAGTTAGTACACTGTCATTTCATAAACGGTTGTTGATACAGAAAGAGCCCTGAATCACCTTTTGAACAGGTTTTAATTTCCGTGGCTCAGTGCTATATCCTGTATTCTTTTGTCTACAGATCCTTCGTTTCTATTTTCATAATTTCTGTTTGCATAGGCACGCATTGATAGCAGTGCGTTTCTGTGGTTAACGTTTTGCCTAGTAGCAATTTCTTCGTTAGTCGTTAATTTACTTCCATTTTCCTGTAAAATATTTTGTAATTCCTTGCGATAGCTCTATTTTCGTTCCCGAATATTTCTCTCGTTATTACGCTCATTACTACGGCCTGAATCAGCAGTGAATTGATTAAAAATTGGAACAGCATCACTACCTGCATTTAGAACGAGTAGTCAACAGTTCTTTTCAAATCTCTTTCGTGATCGCAGCCCATAGGAGCATTTTCAACTGGAAGCGAATCTGCAAGTTTCAAGCTGTTATCCTTTTTCTCTTGTCTCAGCGCTTCTAGGGCACGTAGCAAACCATTATTTTTCACTTAAGAACTTACTCTAAAAATCCCTCAACACACCGATAATTACGCCGTAATTACAATCACCAATCAGTAATAAAAATTCACATTGACGCAAGCAACCTTGTTTCCGCTCGGAAACGCAACTACAACACAGTGCACTGTGGCAGTCCCGGGCTGCTGAGCGCTGTCCGGGTCCGCTTCGACGCCGGCGGTGATGCTCGCTACTGTGAACACACCTCGTGATCCCTGCCGTGCATTCTGGTATCCATGCACACACCCTACTGACAGCGAAATATTAATAGGTCATTTTTAATCGCCGTTTCACCTATATATTCCCCAAGACTTTATGGCAACGTCGGAACCCTTTAAAAGAACACGAAGCTGTGGGAATATCAGCACCTGTTTTGTTGCCACATCAACCCACAATTTTATTTCCACGCGTAAGTGGAACCTCAGTCTGATCCACAAATTTGGTTAAAAATATCATTTACTCCTACTAATAAGATTGTTGCTATCTTAGTCGAGCCTCTGAAGGGAATCCAGTTGTCACACTTTTCCAGAAAACTTATGAACAGAAATGAAAAATTCTGCTTCAAATGTCGATGCTTCTGCAGCTCGTTCCGAATTTTATGCCTGAATGTTCATCAGAGCTCAACAGTCTACTCAAAACCATTTCGTGAACCATACTGACAGACTTATTTAGTGTCACTTTCTACGTTGTATTTCAGAAATCTACATTCTCATTTGTGAATCAAAAATTAAATACCCTGCCGAATCACTCGTAAAAACAGTACTGCAGTGTCAAATATCAATAGCCGACTTAATCCCTCTACGTGTCATCATACCGAGACTAAGTTATGGTTCATACATAGGGCAGGGAGGGCTCTAGAGGCGCTGTTCACCCAGCTTCCCAAGCCAGACAACCCAGACAGAAAATCAAGTAAGAGATGGCAGCCCCATCACCTGACTTCACGTGCGCAGATTGTGTCTTTGGCAATGTGGAATGTTAGAGGACTGACCAACAGAGAAAAGGAGTTGATCCAAGTATGCAAGGAGATGGAAAAACTAAGAAAAACATAAGATCTCACTGACTACTCGATAGCTTATAGTTGTCTCACAAAGAAATCGAGCTGGTGTTGGTGTGGCAATTTCAGTCAATGATAAATGGAGAGGACAGATTCGTGAATTCAACCTCAAAAAGAATGACAGGTTTCAAATTCCAGGAGATCATCTAACAGTAAAAGCTGTCTACTGCCCAGAGGAGGAAAAGGATGATCCTGATGCCTTTTACGATGATCCTCAGAAAGTGAATAAAAATCAACAAGACAGACCATGTTGTCATCGCTGGTGATTTTAATGCAAGAGTTGGAAATCTACCAACACCTGTAACATCAGGCTTATTTGGAGGAAAGACCCTTGATAATAATGGAAATGAACTATGCACAGTTGTCTCCAACAATATTAAAATTACTACCACATTTTACCGACAAAGACAGTAACAAGTTTACATGGATTACACGAAGATTAATGTCTTTGATTGACTACACACTGATTAATGATAAAATGAAGAATCTTATGAAGATATACATCTTTGTAGAGGAAGAGACATAGGTAGGGACCACTTCCTCCTACGCAGTAAGATAAGGCTACCGCCAAAATGGAAGGAGACAAACTCCTAAAGAAACCACACCAAGAATGGTGAAAAATACTTCTGTCGGAATACAGTATTAGGAAACTGCATCAATACTGACTCCAAGGAAAGTTTGCTTTATTACCAGTCCAAAAACACATAGATAGAGAATGGAATATCAAAACCAGCATCATTGAAGAAGCCCTCGAAGCACTTGGTAGAAGGAAGAAAACCGATGGGGACAAGTACTCAATCTGGAACACAGAAATTAAAGATGCAGTTAAAGAACAACACAGCGCTTGTCTGAAGTTTCTACAGATGAAAACGTCAGAAAATTTGCAGACGTACGAAATAAAGCGGAATGCTGTGCAAAGCACACCAACAGTCATGGGACCAATTTATAAGCGTCTTATAACACGATGTACAGGGCAGACAGTGTGCATACGAGGTCATAAAAACCCTCAACAACGAAGAAAAAGACGCTGCTGCACTGAACATTGTACACAATAAGCAATGGATACATATCTGTGGTGTACACTGAAGGCTGAAAATGACACTCGAGAAAGTATGTACAATGAATCAGTAGATGCAGTTACTACGGACGAACTACAACACGCCTTGAAAGGCATGAAATATAGGAAGAAAAGAATAGATGGAATACACGCAGAGCTGATGAAATATGGAGGGTTGCCACTAAATAAGACTTTACAATTAATAAATGAATGTTGGTCGAAATGCAAGATCCCCAGACCATTGGTATATACCAGAAGTGATCTCTCTCCAGGTAAGTGAAAGAGTGATTGTAGGAGCTATCGCGGCGTAAGTCTTCGGAACACTGGCTACAAGCTAGACACATAGATCAATAACCACATGCACAATATTAGAGAATCTATTATTTATGAAGAACATAACGGTTTAGGTCGTTTATGCAAAATCATTGTGATTATAGTTCAAGAAGTCATAGGAAAAACACACACAATTTAATGTAGATACCCATATGGCCTTATCGATCTTCAGAAGGCCTTTGAACGTGTGAGCCGCGATAGCCTAAGGAAGATTGTCTGAACAGTGATACACGTACCACCTAACAGAGGTAGTGAAGTCTTCACAATAGCACATGCATTGCAATAAACACAGGTAGGAATCTGTTAGAAGAAATAATAATTAACCAAGGCTTCAGGTAAGGATGTGGACTATCACCTACCCTTTTTAATACTATGAGATTATCGCAAATGCAAATGTTCAAAGTAAACAAAGAAATTAATATAACGAATGAGGAATATCGGAATGTACTTTTGACTGACCTACACATATCAGTGTAACAGTTAAACATCGATGTATCAGCTGAACGGAAATACATCTGTAGAATTTCTAGTGACAGAACAAAAATAATGGCATTCTGAGGAAAATCTGTCAGGTCAAAAACTGTTTTGGATAATTCAGTTTTAGAAAAAGTGTCAACTCTTATTTAGGCTGTATTGTAAGTTCTGATATGGACCCTGATATTGGAAATAAAACACACAAATTTTAAGCGCTCTGTGGCACCACTAGAGGAACACTGGGCTATAAAGCACATAAAGAAACCATCATGATATTCTGTAAAGTAACGGTGGTTCCGGTGTTACTCTAAACAATCTAAAGTTTACCACAAAAAACAAGAAAATAAAATTCAAACAGCAGAGATGGGGTTCCTAAGAAAGACGAAGTGCTGCACAAGAAGATATTATTAAAAGCGAAGAATTAGAAGAGAGATTTTCAGCATGAATGAAAAAGTTATTAAAATATCGTGAAGATTGGAAGCACACACCTCATTAGAATTCCAGGTCACAGAATTCCTCAAACGATTGTGAACTAAAAGAGAAATGGGAGACATTTGGAGGCCTGGAAAAAGATGGGCATGATTTTGCTCGTCAGGTCGTAACAGGCAACAGCCTCATCCTTTAAAGGATGATGGTAGTGTGTGTAGGTGGCTTGTGGGAATTCTTTGCTTAAAACAGCTTGAATACGTGCATAAAAATCACTCTTAGGTGCAGCTCCATCCTGTGATTGTACAACAAATTTAAATTACATTTGGTAATTCTTCTTAATGTAGACCGACGAAGAATAAGCTACCAAGTTTTTACAGGTTCGAAGCCTAGGAACTTTTCGTACATTTTACCACCTAAATAGCACCGAATGACTATTTTCTCTGTTTTCGAAAATCCTTTTGACTCTTCAAATATTAGAACAAAGTACTGAGCTTCTTTCATTTCATATGAGACATTCTATCATATTGCTACGGTCCTAAGAATTTTATCTGTTGTATCGTGAGGTGTTTATTTTTCCGTTCTAGATTCACCTTTTTCCCAAGACAGATCCTTCCTTGAAAGTTTCCAATGAAAGGAAAAGAAATGATTTGCACTCTCTTTCTACCATTATGAACTCTTCGAACAAGTCCCTTGAGAGCTGTGTATCGAAGTAAATCGGCAGTCGCTTCCATCCCTCCTCCGTTTTCTTGAACGTCTAGAACATATCTTTGATCTAGTGGAGCAGCAACCGTTTACATTCACTCCAACCTATTACTTGCAAGTTATAGAACACAATAGCGTATAATCCCTGATCTACAATTGCAAACCTTGTGCTTAGAGTAACAAGAGGTAAACATTTCTGCCATGTACCAGTATAGTTTTACTATTCATTACAACGGAATCAGAATGGAAGCAATTCATTGAGTTCAGTACATGACAAAATGCATAGCACTGTTTACAGGATTACCGAAAGTTTGCGATTCCCACCTGTCTGTTTTGACTCGTGACGTTATGAAGATATCGGAAATCCGGCTTTGAAGCATAAAGAATGCGTCCCTCATAGTGCCTCTCATTGCATCCGCGAACAAACTTACGTAACATGCGCAATAATGACTACTAAAAAGTCAAATTAATGGGCCAACCAGGAGTAGTAGAAATTCAGTGGGGGTAAAAGACTAAGTATAAGAACACCTTTCCAGACAATTAAGCCAAAAATCAAGCACACGAAAATCTGCATAGTAAGCACAATCCGAATACGATAAACCAAAACCAATGGCATTGTAACTTAGCTTGACATGTATTGCTTGAACGAAACCCTCGATACCAGATACCCACACACATTTCCGAAAACCGATACCGCATATTTCACTTGGCTTATATAGCAGAAAAAAGAAAGCCCATAATGACGAAAACACTAAAGCGTCAAACCCGTTACGTAAATCTTCACTTACCATATCTAACACGAAGTCCACAGTAAAACAAACGAGAACTCTCCAGACATAGTACAAAAAATTTGACCAACCAACAATGGTAAACCGATGTCAACACCTACCAACCACTGTCAAACAACTGCCAAATACTAACTAAAAAATGGAAAAACGCTTCCGCTATTGGTCGAAATAGTTGCTGCAAACTAATCACAGACCATTTCTTTTCCCACTGCAGTAAGCAATACTCGTAAATTTCTGTATCACAGACAACGTATTTTATATGCATTCCCTGTCCTCTTCTCGAAAATTCTCAAAACGTATTATGTGACGATTGGTGGGTTTTCAAACGTTTCCTTCTCACAGCCTTCACCCAGAACTTACCGAGTTGGATGGATACGAAATCTGAAGCCAGATGACGGAAGGAAACCCTCTAATGCGAAAATAAACAGCGCAACCACTGCTGGAAAAAAAAATCAACCACCTATTGAACCGAAACAGGCAAAATGATAATGTAAAACATCTGTTTTTGGTGTTCACTGGAAAAAAAAATATTCACAATGAGCAAGCTGTTATACAAGCATTCTCAGAGGGAAGATTTAATGAGTGAACGATATCTAAATATCGTCGATTTTCATTTTACATGCAAAACATGGTTAGTAGAACATCAACTAAAAGATGAACACAGTCGTTTCCTTAAAACTTAATATACCTGTAAAATACAATTTATAAGAAATAGATTTCACTTACCATGGCTCTTAACTTGGTGAAGAACAACTACTGACTCTCTGGGCCAAAACAATCCGTTCCTCGCCCAACAGCGGAAGCACTCTCGCTCCCAACAGCGGAAGCACTCTCGCTCCCAACAGCGGAAGCACTCTCGCTCCCAACAGCGGAAGCACTCTCGCTCCCAACAGCGGAAGCACTCTCGCTCCCAACAGCGGAAGCACTCTCGCTCCCAACAGCGGAAGCACTCTCGCTCCCAACAGCGGAAGCACTCTCGCTCCCAACAGCGGAAGCACTCTCGCTCCCAACAGCGGAAGCACTCTCGCTCCCAACAGCGGAAGCACTCTCGCTCCCAACAGCGGAAGCACTCTCGCTCCCAACAGCGGAAGCACTCTCGCTCCCAACAGCGGAAGCACTCTCGCTCCCAACAGCGGAAGCACTCTCGCTCCCAACAGCGGAAGCACTCTCGCTCCCAACAGCGGAAGCACTCTCGCTCCCAACAGCGGAAGCACTCTCGCTCCCAACAGCGGAAGCACTCTCGCTCCCAACAGCGGAAGCACTCTCGCTCCCAACAGCGGAAGCACTCTCGCTCCCAACAGCGGAAGCACTCTCGCTCCCAACAGCGGAAGCACTCTCGCTCCCAACAGCGGAAGCACTCTCGCTCCCAACAGCGGAAGCACTCTCGCTCCCAACAGCGGAAGCACTCTCGCTCCCAACAGCGGAAGCACTCTCGCTCCCAACAGCGGAAGCACTCTCGCTCCCAACAGCGGAAGCACTCTCGCTCCCAACAGCGGAAGCACTCTCGCTCCCAACAGCGGAAGCACTCTCGCTCCCAACAGCGGAAGCACTCTCGCTCCCAACAGCGGAAGCACTCTCGCTCCCAACAGCGGAAGCACTCTCGCTCCCAACAGCGGAAGCACTCTCGCTCCCAACAGCGGAAGCACTCTCGCTCCCAACAGCGGAAGCACTCTCGCTCCCAACAGCGGAAGCACTCTCGCTCCCAACAGCGGAAGCACTCTCGCTCCCAACAGCGGAAGCACTCTCGCTCCCAACAGCGGAAGCACTCTCGCTCCCAACAGCGGAAGCACTCTCGCTCCCAACAGCGGAAGCACTCTCGCTCCCAACAGCGGAAGCACTCTCGCTCCCAACAGCGGAAGCACTCTCGCTCCCAACAGCGGAAGCACTCTCGCTCCCAACAGCGGAAGCACTCTCGCTCCCAACAGCGGAAGCACTCTCGCTCCCAACAGCGGAAGCACTCTCGCTCCCAACAGCGGAAGCACTCTCGCTCCCAACAGCGGAAGCACTCTCGCTCCCAACAGCGGAAGCACTCTCGCTCCCAACAGCGGAAGCACTCTCGCTCCCAACAGCGGAAGCACTCTCGCTCCCAACAGCGGAAGCACTCTCGCTCCCAACAGCGGAAGCACTCTCGCTCCCAACAGCGGAAGCACTCTCGCTCCCAACAGCGGAAGCACTCTCGCTCCCAACAGCGGAAGCACTCTCGCTCCCAACAGCGGAAGCACTCTCGCTCCCAACAGCGGAAGCACTCTCGCTCCCAACAGCGGAAGCACTCTCGCTCCCAACAGCGGAAGCACTCTCGCTCCCAACAGCGGAAGCACTCTCGCTCCCAACAGCGGAAGCACTCTCGCTCCCAACAGCGGAAGCACTCTCGCTCCCAACAGCGGAAGCACTCTCGCTCCCAACAGCGGAAGCACTCTCGCTCCCAACAGCGGAAGCACTCTCGCTCCCAACAGCGGAAGCACTCTCGCTCCCAACAGCGGAAGCACTCTCGCTCCCAACAGCGGAAGCACTCTCGCTCCCAACAGCGGAAGCACTCTCGCTCCCAACAGCGGAAGCACTCTCGCTCCCAACAGCGGAAGCACTCTCGCTCCCAACAGCGGAAGCACTCTCGCTCCCAACAGCGGAAGCACTCTCGCTCCCAACAGCGGAAGCACTCTCGCTCCCAACAGCGGAAGCACTCTCGCTCCCAACAGCGGAAGCACTCTCGCTCCCAACAGCGGAAGCACTCTCGCTCCCAACAGCGGAAGCACTCTCGCTCCCAACAGCGGAAGCACTCTCGCTCCCAACAGCGGAAGCACTCTCGCTCCCAACAGCGGAAGCACTCTCGCTCCCAACAGCGGAAGCACTCTCGCTCCCAACAGCGGAAGCACTCTCGCTCCCAACAGCGGAAGCACTCTCGCTCCCAACAGCGGAAGCACTCTCGCTCCCAACAGCGGAAGCACTCTCGCTCCCAACAGCGGAAGCACTCTCGCTCCCAACAGCGGAAGCACTCTCGCTCCCAACAGCGGAAGCACTCTCGCTCCCAACAGCGGAAGCACTCTCGCTCCCAACAGCGGAAGCACTCTCGCTCCCAACAGCGGAAGCACTCTCGCTCCCAACAGCGGAAGCACTCTCGCTCCCAACAGCGGAAGCACTCTCGCTCCCAACAGCGGAAGCACTCTCGCTCCCAACAGCGGAAGCACTCTCGCTCCCAACAGCGGAAGCACTCTCGCTCCCAACAGCGGAAGCACTCTCGCTCCCAACAGCGGAAGCACTCTCGCTCCCAACAGCGGAAGCACTCTCGCTCCCAACAGCGGAAGCACTCTCGCTCCCAACAGCGGAAGCACTCTCGCTCCCAACAGCGGAAGCACTCTCGCTCCCAACAGCGGAAGCACTCTCGCTCCCAACAGCGGAAGCACTCTCGCTCCCAACAGCGGAAGCACTCTCGCTCCCAACAGCGGAAGCACTCTCGCTCCCAACAGCGGAAGCACTCTCGCTCCCAACAGCGGAAGCACTCTCGCTCCCAACAGCGGAAGCACTCTCGCTCCCAACAGCGGAAGCACTCTCGCTCCCAACAGCGGAAGCACTCTCGCTCCCAACAGCGGAAGCACTCTCGCTCCCAACAGCGGAAGCACTCTCGCTCCCAACAGCGGAAGCACTCTCGCTCCCAACAGCGGAAGCACTCTCGCTCCCAACAGCGGAAGCACTCTCGCTCCCAACAGCGGAAGCACTCTCGCTCCCAACAGCGGAAGCACTCTCGCTCCCAACAGCGGAAGCACTCTCGCTCCCAACAGCGGAAGCACTCTCGCTCCCAACAGCGGAAGCACTCTCGCTCCCAACAGCGGAAGCACTCTCGCTCCCAACAGCGGAAGCACTCTCGCTCCCAACAGCGGAAGCACTCTCGCTCCCAACAGCGGAAGCACTCTCGCTCCCAACAGCGGAAGCACTCTCGCTCCCAACAGCGGAAGCACTCTCGCTCCCAACAGCGGAAGCACTCTCGCTCCCAACAGCGGAAGCACTCTCGCTCCCAACAGCGGAAGCACTCTCGCTCCCAACAGCGGAAGCACTCTCGCTCCCAACAGCGGAAGCACTCTCGCTCCCAACAGCGGAAGCACTCTCGCTCCCAACAGCGGAAGCACTCTCGCTCCCAACAGCGGAAGCACTCTCGCTCCCAACAGCGGAAGCACTCTCGCTCCCAACAGCGGAAGCACTCTCGCTCCCAACAGCGGAAGCACTCTCGCTCCCAACAGCGGAAGCACTCTCGCTCCCAACAGCGGAAGCACTCTCGCTCCCAACAGCGGAAGCACTCTCGCTCCCAACAGCGGAAGCACTCTCGCTCCCAACAGCGGAAGCACTCTCGCTCCCAACAGCGGAAGCACTCTCGCTCCCAACAGCGGAAGCACTCTCGCTCCCAACAGCGGAAGCACTCTCGCTCCCAACAGCGGAAGCACTCTCGCTCCCAACAGCGGAAGCACTCTCGCTCCCAACAGCGGAAGCACTCTCGCTCCCAACAGCGGAAGCACTCTCGCTCCCAACAGCGGAAGCACTCTCGCTCCCAACAGCGGAAGCACTCTCGCTCCCAACAGCGGAAGCACTCTCGCTCCCAACAGCGGAAGCACTCTCGCTCCCAACAGCGGAAGCACTCTCGCTCCCAACAGCGGAAGCACTCTCGCTCCCAACAGCGGAAGCACTCTCGCTCCCAACAGCGGAAGCACTCTCGCTCCCAACAGCGGAAGCACTCTCGCTCCCAACAGCGGAAGCACTCTCGCTCCCAACAGCGGAAGCACTCTCGCTCCCAACAGCGGAAGCACTCTCGCTCCCAACAGCGGAAGCACTCTCGCTCCCAACAGCGGAAGCACTCTCGCTCCCAACAGCGGAAGCACTCTCGCTCCCAACAGCGGAAGCACTCTCGCTCCCAACAGCGGAAGCACTCTCGCTCCCAACAGCGGAAGCACTCTCGCTCCCAACAGCGGAAGCACTCTCGCTCCCAACAGCGGAAGCACTCTCGCTCCCAACAGCGGAAGCACTCTCGCTCCCAACAGCGGAAGCACTCTCGCTCCCAACAGCGGAAGCACTCTCGCTCCCAACAGCGGAAGCACTCTCGCTCCCAACAGCGGAAGCACTCTCGCTCCCAACAGCGGAAGCACTCTCGCTCCCAACAGCGGAAGCACTCTCGCTCCCAACAGCGGAAGCACTCTCGCTCCCAACAGCGGAAGCACTCTCGCTCCCAACAGCGGAAGCACTCTCGCTCCCAACAGCGGAAGCACTCTCGCTCCCAACAGCGGAAGCACTCTCGCTCCCAACAGCGGAAGCACTCTCGCTCCCAACAGCGGAAGCACTCTCGCTCCCAACAGCGGAAGCACTCTCGCTCCCAACAGCGGAAGCACTCTGGCTCCCAACAGCGGAAGCACTCTGGCTCGCAACAGCGGAAGCACTCTGGCTCGCAACAGCGGAAGCACTCTGGCTCGCAACAGCGGAAGCACTCTGGCTCGCAACAGCGGAAGCACTCTGGCTCGCAACAGCGGAAGCACTCTGGCTCGCAACAGCGGAAGCACTCTGGCTCGCAACAGCGGAAGCACTCTGGCTCGCAACAGCGGAAGCACTCTGGCTCGCAACAGCGGAAGCACTCTGGCTCGCAACAGCGGAAGCACTCTGGCTCGCAACAGCGGAAGCACTCTGGCTCGCAACAGCGGAAGCACTCTGGCTCGCAACAGCGGAAGCACTCTGGCTCGCAACAGCGGAAGCACTCTGGCTCGCAACAGCGGAAGCACTCTGGCTCGCAACAGCGGAAGCACTCTGGCTCGCAACAGCGGAAGCACTCTGGCTCGCAACAGCGGAAGCAGCAAGAAAACTCCACTCCTAACTCTGTGCAAACAACTCTGGAATATTCGATCTCCACCAGCGTAACCAAGTAAGACGAATAACCCACAGCTGTTCGTTTCGTCCGCTGCAGCCGTCAGGCAGATCACGTGACTCGGCAGCAGCGCCTCTCGTGGCGCCCCGCCAACCGACTGTCTGAAAATTGGCTGTGTGTCGGTGTTTTGACTGACCGACTGCCGAACTGTGATTGTCGGGACGTCGGGCGTGTGCGACCAGTTGACAGCCGACCGAAGAAACTGTCGTGTGTAGCGTGATCGTGCTAACCGCCTGCGTAAAACTCCTGTTTTGACACAGCTCCCGGAATTAAATACTATTGTAATGCACATTTCGACGTCCGAGGCGGACGGAACTTTAAGTACTGAGTTTTTAGAGAAATTCAAATACTGCTGATGTTTTCGCGACACGCCGTGCGAGGAGTATAACAATAGAGATGCAAGAAATGAGGCACTCATTTAATTTGTAACGAATCCATAATGGTTTCTCTATGAGCAACACGAGATTAAGTCTGCCGATCTTCTTTATTTCTGTGCTTAGATTTTATTTCCACGTAAAGAAAAGTGTGGGATATTTTATTTTTATTTATTTATTACAACTCTAACAGTTGCTAAATGTTTCATTTCTTACGTATGTGTTGTGTTTACTAGATGATGAGCGCCGCCCTCTTGTTCAAATATGAACTGAGATTTTGGAATTTACAGGTCATCTTTTGTACTACATCCATAGGTAAATTAATAACTTTTTCATTAGTCTTTTGTTTTATTTATTTTACTTTGTCATGATTTATTTCCTCTGTCAACTATAGATCACGTTGCACGTTTCAGGAATAATTTTAGTTAATAATTGTAGCGGAATGACAGTATTGAATTTTAAGTCTGCTGCCAATGGTGAGAAATCGTAATACAGCTAACAGCCCTATCTCAGATTTTAACACCTCTCTCAGGACTGCATTACTTTTACTGTAAGAATGGTTCTATTATGTCCAGCAGCTTTGAAATGCATGATTCATCCCTTCTTAAATAATCAGGAAAATTATAAGCTCCCAGCCTGAACATGGGTGAATTTCTTCCCCTGAATTTGCCACTTCTTTGCCCACAGCTTTGTCTCTGCTTTTTTTCCCTTCTTACCTTCTTTCTGAAAAACCAGGCGCGATCTCGTAGAACAAAAACGCAATGAACTGAAGATAAAACACAGGACGGCACTATAATCACAGAGTACAGTCGGTTCAGACGTGTGTAGGCTGTGACCAATTCGGTCATTCTGTCATCCGATAAATTGGTGTGTGTGTGTGTGTGTGTGTGTGTGTGTGTGTGTGTGTGTGTGTGTGTGTGTGTGTGTGTGTGTGTGTAGGAGCCTTGTACACGCAAATATTGTTCATTTAGACCCTAAACGAATGACAAATCCGTATTTCCTGATTCCCGACGCTGAGCTGCCCCTGTTTCCTTTGCCTGGTCTTTGATGCTAGCCAGCGGAGCTGGATAAATTGTTTCGTCTGGACAAAAATTAATTCTAATTTCGTAGCTGGAGGGGGGGGGGGGGGGGAGGGAGGTTAGTTCAACGTGCTCTAAACAGCGAGGCCATTAGAGACGGAGCACAAGCTCGGACTACGGAAGGGTGAACTAGGAAGTCGGCCGTGCCCTTTCACAGAAACCATCCCGGCAGTTTCAGTAAGCAATTTAGGGACACCACGGAAATCCTATACCTAAATGGCCGGACGCACGTTTGCACTGTCAACCTCCCGAATGCGAGTCTGGTGTGCTAACCACTGCGTTACCTCACTCGATAATTTCATAGTAGTTTGAAGGAACGATTCTGAGGTTACAAACAAACCCCCGCCAGAAATTGTGGTCAGCCACCCAACGGAACTTTCCTCAAGCATTGTCAGTAACTCCCCAACGTGTGTCGCCAGTGATCTGTTGTAATGTTTGCATCGGTATACTACATATCTGGCAAGGTGTAGTATTGAAATCCTTCAACACTTAAGTCAGAAGCCTGTTATGAGACATCGGAATCTGCTACTGCGAAATCTAGATTTTCGAGCTCTATATCTCCTTCAGTTACTGTCAGTCTCACTGTCCGTAAAGGACCCTACCCTAAACACGCGCCGGTTTATCGACCGGCCGATAAATTGTTCGTGTGTAGCTTGTTGACCGACCAACAGCAGGCCTGTTGGTTTGTTGGTCGAAAGACCGATTTTTCTTTGCGGTGGCTTGGTTAGGTAAGACTAGCAAACAGCCGCACCCCATTCGCCGTACAAATTGTGTAGTCTGTCCTTCAAGCCGCCCGACAGCAGTTCCTTTTGCGTCATGATGCGCTGGGTTCAATGCACTCCAAATGTGGCTAACATGGCAGTGTGCGAGGCAGACGAAATTTTGATGACGGAGTTTCTGGAAAGTTTTCGAGTCTTCAGATGTCTGTGGGACACGCCGTGCGAGCAGTACAGCAATAGAGGGGTAATAAATGAAGTGATTCATTTTTAACGAATCTGTAGTTACATCATGTGGCAAACAGAGAAAATAAGAGACACACTTTTGTGAATAACTGTTAATCTGTTTCTCGGTTTTTTTGCAATACTCATCGGAAATGAAGTCAGATAACCTTAGAGACAGATTGGATTTTATTTCATTTCCGATACGTATCGAAAATAAGAACTAAAAACCGAATTATAGACAGTAGATGGACTTTTATTCATGAAATACATTTAGTTCGTTATTAGAAGTGTTACAAAAATTCAACCTATCGGCACCCCTTCTGCTATGAAGAGCAAAGTGAAGAGCATTTCTTAAGTTCTAACAACTGTTACGTGCTTCATTTCTTATGAATATCTTGCTGAATTTATTACATAATACGCGCCGCCGCCATTTGCAGTCATCCTTCTAATCTGAAATCAGTTTCTTGAACTTATAGGGGATATTATTATTACATACGAACATAAATTCATACAGTTTACATTAATATAATTTAATATTAGTTTCGCTTCTGCTTTATCACGAATATTTCCTGAAGCAACTATGAATCACCTTGCAGATTTCAAGAAACATTTTAGATAATAACTTTGCGGATTAATTGCGCTGAATCTGAGGTCCTCGTAAATTCCGCCAGTGGCTGGAAATCGTAAGTAGCTATCGTTTGACGACGTTCAGAACCTATGAAAAGCATTTTTCATCAATTCTTAAATAATTCCGAAAATCTTCGGGTCTCAGGTCCGTAAGTAACAAAGCGTAGGTGCATTTGGTCCATTGGATTTGCCATTTCTTTACCCACAGCTTTATCACGGCTTTTTCTGACCTTGTTAGTTCGAACAGCCAAGCCAAATCCCAGTTCTTTTCCTGTGGAACGCTAAATGGTATCTCGTAGAACACATCGTCACAACCAGCTGTAGGAGCAGGGCGGCGCTGAAGTTTGTCGTGGGTCAATAAATTGTGTGTGTGTGTGTGTGTGTGTGTGTGTGTGTGTGTGTGTGTGTGTGTGTGTGTGTGTAAGGTCCTTGACGAAATTGCTCTGGAGGAAAACGTGAAGTACTTGGCTCGTGTTTAAAAGAAAAGTTGACCATGCATTTGACAGATAGGTACATAGTAGAGCATTTGATGTTGGGGTGGGCTAGTCCTCCATGACCGAGTAATCGAGCACAACATGCGAGGTGTCCTGAGCACAGCCTATATGGACAGCCTGCCCGCTCCAGTCAACAGTGGCCGAGCGTGGAGGCCATGGCCGAGTCATAGGTAATGTTTGACTCCAAAAACGTTGAACGTGCCTTCACCCCTGCGCAACTACATCCAGCACAGGCTTCTCATTCGTGGTGTATTTCTAATCACGCAGAGTGAGGAAGCATTTGCAGTAACAAGTAAAACTGAAACCAATACGTAAACGTAGAGAAAATGGGAGAGTCAAAAAAGCGAAGTAAGGAATAAATATTTGTTGTAAACTAAAACAGAAATTCTACATCATGTGTGTCACGCGTAAACTGATCGTTATAGTGTTTCAAGTCGGGAACAACTCATTTAAAGAAATACAGTTGTAAGAAATCCCATACTGACACCACCTTCAGGAATGTAGGTTGTAATAAAAATCGAAGTTTGTTGCAATGTGTGCTGAAGAGGTGACACATTTTAAAGGTGAGAGGTGTTTCTGATGACAGTGTCAAAAAAAGGCTTAGAATTAACTCATCTAGGTGCAAATCATCGAGAAGTCAGCGTTTCAGATGTTATGTAAAATATTTCTACTGTAAGTAGGTATGTCAAAGAAGAGGCTTCTTGCAGTCCGAAACCGTATAAGACCTTCTGTTATTAAGTTATTAATAAAAAATTGCCTAAGACAGTTGACACACGTGGACTGATTTGTATAAAAGGTGCATTATTTGACACAGCACAATTACATAAACACAGATCGGTGTCTTGTGAATAACGTTCAATGTCAGGGTGTATGCACGGACACGGAAAAAAAAATCCGATATTTCCCGGATCTCCCGGTTAAAAATACATTTTCTACCGGGTGAAAATACACTTTTTCTTTGTTAAGTGACAGTATACTTTCCCTCGGAACTGTAAAACGTATCCTTTGAATGTATATGGTTTTATACAGCAGCGTAGAATTTCCCTGCACTTCAGAAAGCGAAACCCGGAGTGAAAAAACGCGTTTTGGAAAGATTTGTTATGTGCAGCAACATGTACGCTGCGTATTTTCGTATCACGAAAGTATAAATTTGAATTCCTACAACAGGAAAATTTAATGGTTTAAATTAATACACATAGTGTTGCAACAAGAAAAGCAAAGCTTTAGCATATTTTTTGTATCGAATATTAATAAGCGACAAGAGAAACTAAACTTTCACATGTAATGTTGATTTGTTTAGCGCATGTTACACTTCGATACATCACACAAATACGCCAGTAAATTTTTTAATACCGACATAAATCTCTGATCTTCTGGCCTAGAAATTCTTCTAAATGGCTCGTCATCACAGAGTTGATTTTTAAAAGAGAGCAAACGTTCTGTTATATAGGAAATTCATAGTACATTTGCGCACATAGTTCATCTTCCGTAAAAGGAAATTTACTTCAAAAACAACGCTTTTCGAATAAGTGTTCGCAATATTTTCCCGCAACTTGTTAGAAATATTCATTTCAGCAGTTGCCAGACAGCGCAGCTATAGTGACGTAGGAAGCCCTTAAGTTCGTACGTGTGAAACATTAAAAGATCTGACTTCTTGTCATAAAATAAACCAGACGTGAGAGGATACTCCAAGTGCGTCGGAATTTCGTGAACCGTACTAAAATTCATAGTTCGCCTTACAGTGCACATTCATATTTCCACATTCCCAATGACTTTGGACTCGACCTGATATGAAGCTTCTCATTGTGGTTTTCGGGAAGTAAATTTTCTTGGAGTACCAGTACTGTATTATCTCATGCTTGGTTCTTTGTTATGGTATAATGCAATAAGCGCTAGAAGATGAAGACGTGCACGTGAAACGCAGCGAACAGTTGAAACTAGCCAATAGTGTGGAATTACACTTCGTTTCAATGCCTTCAATGCCTCAGTAGGAAACCCTAATAAAAGCCAAATTTCTTTAGCATACCGACAAAAATAACTATTGTTCTGCAAGGCGATTAATGCTTGACTGTCAGAAAGGTGGAAATAGTCTGAAACTAGTAACATATTTTAGCCTTCCGTAATTACGTGAATATATTTTAATTCTTTTAATAGCTCCCAGCCACAGGAACCCGTCTTTTCATTTGACGTGAGAGCAGTAAACGAAGGGCAAACAGAAAAATAACTAAATGTAAACAAGAGTCACGTGGAGACTACCCCCCTCCCCCCTATAACTCAGACTGCTCTGCGCATCAGAACGACAAAAATTAAAAAAGAGAATTTTCAAAAATAAGTTCATTTTGTAGCGCACAACTTCCTGAAGAGTCTGATAAATAAAACATATATCTTCCAGGAAATGTAAGATACGTTATTTGGTATTAAGTGTGCAGTGCAGTGCCACGCCTCTTCAAACAACATTCCTATAGCGCACGCCACTGTATTTCGCTCTGTGGAACTCAAACGTATATATTTTGTAATGGATACCATCAAACTATTTCAGGACAGTGGAAATAGAAATGTCCTATAGTGCCTATCCTGCTCCCAGTCGGCCGGTTTGACATTCTGCACAACCCCTCGCAATTAATACTGGATAGGATTATTTGTAACCAGGAGAACAAGAACTCTTCAGAAAATCTGGACTCTTCATTGCCTATTAGCTAATAACTTGCTGTTCTGTGTAACATAAAATTAAATATAGGATACCTAAATCCAGTAAAGACAAGAGACAGGCAAGACAGTACACATTTCTTCAATTCTTATGTCCTAGCGATTTTTCTCTCTAATCTTGGTATAACTTTACATCGCGTTCTTCCATTTCTGCGAAAGAACTTTGATAAGGTAAAAGTTCGTTAAACTTTCTGCTACATGAAAAATGTAAAAAATGTCTAATACTGAAAAAGCATTTAATACAATTAGTACCCAAGACTGGTGTGGTTTCTCGATCTGATTAAGTCTATTTTGTCACTGTGTTCCGGATAAAACTAAATAGGTCTTTCGAATATTGCAGCAATTGTAACGCACACCAAATACGCGACACTGTTTTGGCAATAATGACCTTTTTATAATAAGACAGTAAATTCGCTAAGTACCAATACGAAATAGTTTGACATTTCAATCATGCGGTCCAGTTTCTCATGCACGAGACCGAAAAGTAGTACAATGAAATCTTTGTGTAAATTTGGAATCGTTATATTCTTCCATAATTTGTGTGATGTCGCCGTTTCTTCTCCTTCCTCGTTATAACAAACAGGCTTGTTGTTTTTGTGGTGGTGGTGGTGGTGGTGGTGGTGGTGGTGGTGGTGGTGGTGGTGGTGGTCTTCAGTCCTGAGACTGGTTTGATGCAGCTCTCCATGCTACTCCAGCCTGTGCAAGCCTCTCCCAGTACCTACTACAACATACATCCTTCTGAATCTGCTTAGTGTATTCATCCCTTGGTCTCCCTCTACGACTCTTACCCTCCACGCTGCCCTCCAATACTAAATTGGTGATCCCTCCATGTCTCAGAACATGTCCTACCAACCGATCCCTTCTTCTAGTCAAGTTGTGCCACAAGCTCCTCTTCTCCCCAATTCTATTCAATACCGCCTCATTAGTTATGTGATAAACCCATCTAATCCAAAGCATTCTTCTGTAGCACCACATTTCGAAAGCTTCTATTCTCTTCTTGTCTAACCTATTTATCGTCCACGTTTCACTTCCATACATGGCTACACTCCATACAAATACTTTGAGAAACGACATCCTGAAACTTAAATCAATACTCGATGATAACAAATTTCTCTTCTTAAGAAACGCTTTCCTAGGCACTGCCAGTCTACATTTTATATCCTCTCTACTTCGACCATCATCAGTTATTATGCTCCCCAAATAGCAAAACTCCTTTACTACTTTGTGTGTCATTTCCTAATCTAATTCCTTCAGCATCACCCGACTTAGACTACATTCCATTATCCTCGTTTTGCTTTCGTTGATGTTCATCTTATACCCTCCTTTAAAGACACTGTCCATTCCGTTCAACTTCTCTTCCAAGTCCATTGCTGTCTCTGACAGAATTACAATGTAATCGGCGAACCTCAAAATTTTTATTTCTTCTCCATGGATTTTAATACCTACTCCGAACTAATCTTTTGTTTCCTCTATTGCTTGCTCAATATACAGATTGAATAACATCGGGGATAGGCTACAACCCTGTCTCACTCCCTTACCAACCACTGCTTCCCTTTCATACCCCTCGACTCTTACAACTGCCATCTGCTTTCTGTACAGATTGTAAATAGCCTTTCGATCTCTGGAATACTCTCAAATTCTGAAGGTGGCAGGGGTAAAATACAATCAACATTGTCAAGACTTCCTCTAAGTCTACAAATGCTAGAAACGTAGGTTTGCCTTTCCTTAATCTTTGTTCTAAGATAAGCCGTAGGGTCAGTATTGCCTAACGTGTTCAAACATTTCTACGGAATCCAAACTGATCTTCCCCGAGGTCGGCTTCAATCAGTTTTTCAATTCGTATGTAAAGAATTGGCGTTAGTATTTAGCAGCTGTGACTTATTAAACTGATAGTTCGGTAATTTTCACATCCGTCAACACCTGCTTTCTATGGGATTGGGATTATTATATTCTTCTTGAGGTCTGAGGGTTGCTCACCAGATGGTAGAGTTTTGTCAGGATTGGCTCCCCCAAGGCCGTCAGTAGTTCTAATGGAATGTTGTCTACTCCCGGGGCCTTGTTTCGACTTAGGTCTTTCAGTGCTCTGTCAAACTCTTCACGCAGTATCATATCTCCCATTTCATCTTCATCTACATCCTCTTCCATAATACTGTCCTCGTGTACATCGCCGTTGTATAGACCCTCTATATACTCCTTCCACATTTCTGCTTTCCCTTCTTTGCTTGGAACTGGGTTTCCATCTGAACTCTTGATATTCATACAAGTGGTTCTCTTTTCTCCAAACGTCTCTTTAATTTTCCTGTAGGCAGTATCTATCTTACCCCTAGTGAGATAAGTCTCTACGTCCTTACATTTGTCCTCTAGCCATCCCTGCTAGGCACTTTGCACTTCCTGTCGATCTCGTTTGTATTCCTTTTTGCCTGCTTCATTTACTACGTTTTTATATTTTCTCCTTTTATCAATTAAATTCAATATGTCTTCTGTTACCCAAGGATTTCTATTAGCCCTCGTCTTTTTACCTACTTAATCCTCTGCTGCCTTCCCTATTTCACCCCTCAAAGCTACCCATTCTTCAACTGTATTGCTTTCCCCCATTCCTGTCAATTGTTCCCTTATGCTCTCCCTGAAACTCTGTACAACCTCTGGTTTTTTCAGTTTATCCTGATCCATCTCCTTAAATTCCCACCTTTTTGCAGTTTCTTCAGTTTTAATCTACAGTTCATAACCAATAGATTGTGGTCAGTCCACATCTGCCCCTGGAAATGTCTTAAAATTTAAAATCTGGTTCCTAAATCTCTGTCTTACAAGCTGACCGGAGTAGATACTATGACAGACGCACAGGAGAGGATGACTGATACAAAATTTCGCCGGACGTGTTGCATAATTTTGTCTCTGACCGGGGTTCCAATAAAATTACATTTTCGGAAAATCGGGAAAGCCTTCTCTGTGGTAATAATTGTATAACAGCACTGGGGACATTTGAAGAAAAGTGGCTTCTGCTCATGCTTAGAGTCGAAGTTCTGCACATGCTGGAACAGTTCCTGCACTATGCTAAACTAAAAACTGTGCAACGAATTTGTTGCTTCAGTGAAGGAGGATAATACCAGTTACAAATTACAGAGGTGTTAGAATGAAGTTGCAGGAAGAACTGTTGATTTCCTGAAGGGGTACGTATGAATTAGAAGGGAAAAAAGAACCTACAATACAGTTAATTCTTCTTTTGTTTTACAAACTGCACAAAATATGCAGCATCAAAGAAATGACTGTGAGGTAGCTCAATTACTGCAGTTCCATGTTATGTTTCATCACGATACGAGGGAAAAATACTCGCAATTAACTACTGTAGCTGATGTTTTTTGGCAGATATGTGTCTTAACATGAGGAACGAGGGATTAAAAATACCGTCCTGACTTTCCACTTCCAACCATGAAATTGCTAGGTTCGTTTTGTGGTCTTTCCGTTACCCCAATATGTTTAACACAAATGAAAATGTATGAGGAATGTGTGGAAGCAGTTCAGGTACAACATGAAACAATTAACGTAGTCGTTTTTGGGTAGTTAGTGTATTGTGTCTCATAGCAAAACGAAGTACTGGGCGCAAATTAAAGTGCAGGTAGTCACAGAGGTCCAGTGTGGGCTGTAATTATCGTATGACAGCGAAACTGGAAACATATTCTAATGAGATAATACGGAACCAAATAACGCTGGAAAAAAATCTGTACTAGGTTTGGCCACCAGGTGAAAATCTGTCTGTGAATGCAAGAAAGACGTATGGAGTTGTTTCTGTACGAAACGGATTAGAAATTGGACATGGGCATACATGTCAGACAAGTGGAGAGGCACTATCTTCATTTTATTACTAACCGCCACCTACACAATGTGTTCAATGTGAGCGCCAGAGACGTCGACAAGATGTTGCAATTTTATTGTAATTTCAACATTGACCAAGGACGCGGCAGCATGATTCGCAATTTCTGTATCATCACTAAACTGCCCCTCCACTACTTTGCAAGGAGCATATACTTGATTCCAAATGTAGGTAAATATATTCGTTGTTAGTTCTCAAACATTTACATCGAAGTGTACCAGACAGCGATCTACATATTTCTAGCACTTCGCTCATAGTGCGTAATTTACGATCTTCCCCTATACAGATGGAGGTCACAGAGCATTCCCACATTCTTAGGATAAAGTTAGAGACTGAAAGATCTCCTCACATTGTCTTTAACCGACCCTCCCTGCAGCACTGTCACTGGTTTAATATGCAGCTGACCAGAAGTAGACCGCTACATTCCGCGTGCTGTGAAGGAATAGAGCGGCCCGGGCCCATAAGTATTGTTCCGCACCAATCTTGCTTATGGTACTGATCAAAGTGCACAAGATTCTTCCAGATGCAGCCATGTCGAGGACGTTAGCACCCCTTATTGGTGTATAGTAGTAGATATGAAAGCGTTGTGATGTAATAGATAACGACAAAAAACTTGTGGTTTTTACACACGATGAAACTCTAGACGTACAGAGTTTGAAGCATTTTATTTAAATCAACGGCGCTATCAACTGTAGTTCGTTCTAGTGTCTAGCGTCAGTACCAAGAAGGTATTTGTTGTGTTTGCAGAAGAGCCAACACCGTGTTACTACAGGAGGCCGAAATGCACGCGTTTTAGCTCACGCAGGCTGGCGTGAGGGGAGAACTATACTGACGTGAGGTCTAGAACATGACAAGGAATTACAATTCAGAAAGCGGACATAACTAGTTTGACACTTAACTTTAATCCATTAATGATGAACGTCGCTCTTGACGGTACATGATTCACAATATTGTCTGTTCAGAATTCATTCTAATTACTGAATATGGCGCCTTCCTAGGTCATAGCAAATGACGTAGCTGAAGACTATGCTAAACTGTCGTCTCTGTAAATGAGAGCGTATATAGACAGTGAACCATCGCTAGCAAAGTCGGCTGTACAACTGGGGCGAGTGCTAGGGAGTCTCTCTAGACGAGACCTGACGTCTGGCGGCGCTCGGTCTGCAATCACTGATAGTGGCGACACGCGGGCCCGACGTATACTAACGGACTGCGGTCGATTTAAAGGCTACCACCTAGCAAGTGTGGTGTCTGGCGGTGACACCACATTCCTCCCCCACAAATCGGCGGACGGTTGTGGTATAAGGCCTCCGCCCGCCGTGGGGCGGACCCCATGTTGACGTATGCGACGAGGTGGGGATCCCAACAACAGGTGGGGCTGTGCCACCCGCACCCTGCCATTCAGACCACGGGGAGCTAGGGAACGCCTGAAAACATACTCCAGGGTGCACGCCAACATGCGGTGTATGCGCCTGCAGAGAGACAGGAGGGGCCGAAGGGTCGACCTCCATCGGGTCGGGGCACCCGACGGGCGAAGACGACATATGGTCCGGAGCGGGCAAGAGTTCCATATCGAAGGACAACTGGTCCCGGGGAGCGATCGGCGGCGCCTGACCCATGGAGGCGCCAGACTGCTGCAGCGTCGCTTCCACTGCGGCGGCGGCGCGGCGACATGGGGCAAAATGGAAGGCAGCGTCGGTAACACCTGGGGCTGAGGCGAGCCAGTAGATGGGTCCCCGTGGCACTGGACGGCACCGTTGCTGAAAGCAGACGGCGAGCGGCAGATCCCGTGCGACGACAGAGGCGCAGTTGATAGAGATGCCGGCTCACCTTACCAGAGGCCCCCAAAACCAGATACATAGCGCGTCCGAGGCAGCGAATAATGCGCCCTTCGAGCCAACGCCGTGAAGCTCGATAGTGGCGGTAGCAGAAAACGTCGCTTGGGCCAAAGCAGGTGTCTGCAGCTGCACAGGAACCAGATGCGGCGGATGTAGCAAGGACATACAGGTCCTATGATGGCGACTGTGGAGCAACTCAGCCGGCGAGCGACCATGTTGGGGCTGAGAGCGATAAGAGGACAAGAAGAGCAATAACGCCTCCTCCCGAGAATGCGACTCTAAACTTCAACATCGGTGACTTGAGCGATCGTTCAGCTGCACCGTTGGACTGTGGCGAAAACGGTGCGGACGTCAGATGTTGAATAACATTGGCCTTGCAGAATGACTGAAATTCTGTGGACATGAATTGTGGGCCATTGGCGGAAACAATTGTCTGTGGAAGACCTTCAACGCAAAAGATAGCAGATAACGCTTGGATGGTGGCAGTGATGTCGTGGAAGACATCTGGACAGCAAAAGGAAAATTACTGAATGTATCTATCACAACCAACCATCGAGCGTTCCAGAATGGACCAGCAAAATCGACGTGTAAACATTGCCAAGGGAAAGTGGCTTTTGGCCATGCAAAGAATTTCCGCGGTGGTGCTGATTATTGTTCGGCACACCACGCAAGAGGAGCACGTATTCGTAATCGCGGCATCGATTCCGAACCAAGTACAGTGCTGACGAGCAAGTGGTTTCGTTCTCACTGTACCGCAATGCCCTTGGTGGAGAAGCTTTAACACAGAGGACTGTAACGAACGTGGTACCACGACCCTGAACTGATCATTATCAGAACGCAACAGCAAAACACCAAGGCGAACAAAGTGTCTCTCCTTCTAAGACAAAATCGGCGAACAAACGGGTCCTCGATCCGTGACTTTGACAAGGGCCATTGCGTAGCAACAAAACGCAGAACGGTACCAAGGACATGGTCGGCAGTTGTGATTTTAGCTACGCGACGAAAATCAATCGGAAACGATTCCACCACGTCATCGGTTTCCGAATCAATGAACATGCAAGCAAGTTTGGAGGAATCGAATGCCATATCCTCAGCAGCAGGCAAACGGGACAACGCATCGGCGTTTCCGTGCTTAGCAGTGGACCGATACAAGATATCGTAGCGATACTGCGAGAGGAAAATAGACCAGCGAATGAATTTCTGCGCTTTACGTGGAGATTCAGCCTTGTTCGGATGAAAACATGTAGGTTTGTGGTCTGTGATTATGGTAAAGTGACGACCATACAAGAAGTCATGAAACTTTGTATCACCAAATACGAGAGCCAATGCTTCTTTCTCGATCTGTGAATAATTTCTCTGCGCAGACGATAACAATTTGGACGCAAAGGCAATAGGGCGATCGTGCGATCCATCGTTGTGCGCAAGCACAGCACCGATCCCGAAATCCGATGCATCCATCAACAAAACGGTTTTCCGGGGATCGAATGGCGTATGGCAAGTATTGGAAAGCAACGCTGATTTCAACCGGCGAAAGGCGCGTTCGCATTCTGTCGTCCAGACGAATGGAACACCTTTACGGCGTAA
Organism: Schistocerca nitens; assembly: GCF_023898315.1. Lineage (NCBI taxonomy): Eukaryota > Metazoa > Arthropoda > Insecta > Orthoptera > Acrididae > Schistocerca > Schistocerca nitens. The sequence continues at coordinate 1,157,194,486 of NC_064615.1, read as the reverse complement.
GCGATGAAGCGGAGCTGAAATGGAAGAGGCATGCGGCACTTATGTGTGATAATACTTGATTTTTTCCTCAGCACACTCTCTGTAGCTGCTTCAAATTCTGCGGCGAAGGCAAGTCTTGTATGGCACGGAGGTGCGTGGGACTAGGATGTATGCCTTGGGCGTTGAGTACATGGCCCAGGTATGGCAAGTCACGAGCAAAACACACACATTCGTCCTTCCGCAAGGGAAGACCATTATGTCACAAGACCTGAAATAATGTTCTGAGAGTGGCTAAATGTTCTTCTACAGTCTTTCCGGAGATCACAATATCGTCCAGATAGTTTGCTGCAGTAGGGACCGACGCACAAAAAGTTTGTAGATATTGCTGAAACAATGCAGGGGCGGATGCACACCCGAAAGGCAGTCGTTTGAATTGATACAAACCAAGATGCGTGTTAACCACCAAAACGCGCTGGGATTCTTCGTCCACCGGTATTTGTAAGTACGCATCTGCTAGGTCCATCTTCGAAACATATTTGCCCGGGCACAGTTCGTCGAAAAGATCTTCCGGGCGGGGTAAAGGAAAAGCTGCAATCACTAGTTGTGGATTCACTGTTGCCTTGAGTACCACACAAAGTGTAAATTTTCCCTAAGGTTTTTGCAAAATTACTAAGGGTGATGCCCAAGAGAAGCCTGCACACGTTCAATTACTCCTTGTGATTCCAAATCGTGTAATGTTTTTGCAACCTCATCACGCAATGCGTGGGGGAACATTGCGCGCTCTGAAAAATTTCAGTTCCAAATGTGTTTTATATTTCTTAGCGCAACCGAGGCACGGTGCAAAAATGTCTGCAAATTCTTCACATAGACGAGAAACACTGTCTGAAGGCACAGTCTGGTTCGTTGATAGGACCTGATTTACTATAGACAAGTTAAACAACTGAAATGAATCGAAAGAAAACAAGTTCACTGCAGATGAAGAAAGAAGGACGTAAAATGACACAAGTTTTGTTTGTCCTTTGTATGTTGCAAGAAGGCTGCACTGTCCTAACACAGGAATTTCTTGACCTGAACAGGTAGTTAACGTAACATGTGCGGCACGCAACGGAGGTGTGCCCAGCAGTTTGTGTCTTCATTGATCAGTGAAACTGCAGCTCCGGTATCGAGCTGGAATGGTATCACTTTGCCGTTAATGTCCAAGTCTACAAAAAGTTTATTGTCCTGCTGACAAGAGCGACCGTCACGTGGAACGTGAACTGACACTGGTACAAAGTCACTTGCGACTTGAAGGCAGTTCCGGCGATGTCGACGCACACTATTTGTGGGACGAACAGTCACTGTTAGAGAGAGTGGCACTGGGCGGCGTGGCATGAACCTTATGAATTTCCATGGGAGAAGTGTCGCGGGCCTGAGTATCCTTGGTTCGATTTCGGCGCGAAGCAAAGGGCCTAGAATGGCTGTGAGTGTCCGATATGAGATTTTTCTGGCAAACACTCTGAACATGGCCTTTCTTATTGCAGTAAAAGCAAATAGCTTGTCGTATCGAGGTAGTCCCAGCGGACTGAATTTCTTTAAGGTATTGTTTTATTGTAAATAATTTGTGTTGTACGTTAGCTAGAGCATTTGAAATTTCTTTAATGTTTGAATATTATTACTATCACTAACGCGTGTAGCTCGGAGGATGATGTGCGCTCCATGACGTGTTTCTGACGTGAGATAGCTTTGTGGGGGCGTTGCAGAGTAGAGTGAGTGTGTTTACACTTCGTGGCATGCGGTCGCATCTGTAGTGGTTCTAAAGTACTGACAAACTTGTCTGTGCACTGTATTATGTTACTAAATTTAGTACTTTTCAACGGTGTCTCGTGATGTTTCTCGAGAAACAAAGGATGAATAAACTTTCGGAAACATCCGCTTGGCTGTGTTTAGTTTCGTTGAGTGTTCAACTGTAAGCTTGAATTTTTATTTTTCCTGATTTTGCTATTAGTAGTGGTTTAGTATTAAGTTTTCTTTCTTAGCAGAGTGCAAAATTCGAGGTAACAAGTATTAGTTTCAAAATCCTTCTACTGCAGTAACTGAACTTAGGTAACATAGTAAAATTTTTACAGATACTGAAAAAAACTAAACGCCTAAGAGTTAAGAGTGGACTTTGTTACCGGAACCCACTACTTTCAAACCTACGACAGAGTTGATTAAAATATTTTACTTGGGGGGGGGGGAGGGGGAAACAGCGGGCATTCTAGCGACTTTGTAGCAGAAATAAATTAATGGGGAAGCAGTAGAGTAAGGACGGTACTCCTGAGGTGCAGTTACAAAATGCAAAGGAGGAACTAGGTAGGATTTGGGAGGAGAATGGTGTTTGGGTATGGGAGCTGGCAGTTGATAAGAAGGCCGCTAGGAGGAGGAGATATTCAGACAGTTGTATTTAACCTATCGCCAATAGATTTTGTAAACCGTCGGAGTTTAATGGGAAGGAGCCTCTTGTAGCTGTATGTGTAGGAAATGCGCAGCACACTCAGTAGCTAAGGTCGCTAACACAGCTGCAGTTTCTAATAGGAGGTTCTGCTACTAGGGAGCTCACATGGCAGATGTATAGACCAGCAGGAAATGTTGGGGAGAGAGTACCAGGTCACCAGCATTGCGAAACCTAGCGCGGGGTTGTCTCAACTGACAGTTAGGGAAGTTATGAAGAATTTTGTGAAAGATGAGAAGTTAGTGAATCGTGTGAGGGGGTTGGGGATAGTCTTGATAGGGAGGGGGGAGTTTGATTCAGGTGGTGACCTGGAAAAGAATGTCGTTGTTAGGCGTGTCAACATGGGGCTCGAGAAGGCACTGATGGTGGAGAGCACGGTTCAGATTGTACAGGTGCCTGCAGACCCTGTCGATAGATTGGGTTTCCCTAGGCGTGTTCTGCACCTCAGTAGATATGGCAAGGGGAGGTTGGCAAAGCTTATAGGTGACAGTGTAGTGGGTGGTAGTGGGATTGCTCTTGACAAAACTACTGCAGTATTTGGTGTTAGAGCTGCACCTGTTTTAGACTGAAGTTAAAAGGTATCCTCTGCAAAGGAAGGCTCTCTGACAAAGAAACTACCTTCGAAGGAGGTCGTCATCCAAGTAGTGAATGAATTAACATATTTTATGAAAATATAAGAGATATTAGAGATATAGTGAACTGCTTATACCTGTCGACTCTGAAATATTGGTACATCGGAGCACCACGTAAATAGTGTGACAATTCAGAAGCTTCCTTTACCAGGATACAGATTAGCTGGCTGTTTTTCAAGGATTTCTTTGTGGAGTGGGACCAACGGTCATGTACCTAGAAAACAGTATTCCATTTGAGTCCATAGATGTATCAAAACGCTACACTGAACGGGTATTTGAATGTTGTGCAGGAATAATTGAATTTAGTGAAACTAAGCTTTTAATTATAGTTGTTTATAGGCCCCATTAACTCTGACTTCACAATATTTCTGCTCAATCTAGAGAGGTTTCATGGTCCACTTTATAGGAAGTATCCTCCATGAAATTAGTTCATGTGGTGACTTCGATATGAGTTTTACGTGTTACGGTGCAAGAAAAAGGTTATTGTGAATCTCCTACATTCGTATGATCTGATGCAACCTGTATTTATTCCAACCAGGGTGCAGGTGAACAGTAGCACAATCATAGTGAAAGGGTACAGTACCACCCGACATTGAAAATAGGTACAACTTTCTTCGTTATTCTTGTCAGAACAACACATTTTTTGTAATAATAGCTAAATTTCACTTACTACACCGAAGCCGGATATCAGTGTAGGAAAGAAGGAAAATTTATTTATTTGATTGATCACATGTGCACTCCCACAAAATAAATCCCTATATCCAATTTGGTGAGATCTGTGAAATGAATGAATGTATGGTCGTCTGCTAACTGCAGATAGTGAATGTGCAACATATGATCATCTTTGAGATGGTCACCTTTGGTCACCTTTGGTCACCTTTGGTCACCTTTGGTCACCTTTGGTCACCTTTGGTCACCTTTGGTCACCTTTGGTCACCTTTGGTCACCTTTGGTCACCTTTGGTCACCTTTGGTCACCTTTGGTCACCTTTGGTCACCTTTGGTCACCTTTGGTCACCTTTGGTCACCTTTGGTCACCTTTGGTCACCTTTGGTCACCTTTGGTCACCTTTGGTCACCTTTGGTCACCTTTGGTCACCTTTGGTCACCTTTGGTCACCTTTGGTCACCTTTGGTCACCTTTGGTCACCTTTGGTCACCTTTGGTCACCTTTGGTCACCTTTGGTCACCTTTGGTCACCTTTGGTCACCTTTGGTCACCTTTGGTCACCTTTGGTCACCTTTGGTCACCTTTGGTCACCTTTGGTCACCTTTGGTCACCTTTGGTCACCTTTGGTCACCTTTGGTCACCTTTGGTCACCTTTGGTCACCTTTGGTCACCTTTGGTCACCTTTGGTCACCTTTGGTCACCTTTGGTCACCTTTGGTCACCTTTGGTCACCTTTGGTCACCTTTGGGCACCTTTGGGCACCTTTGGGCACCTTTGGGCACCTTTGGGCACCTTTGGGCACCTTTGGGCACCTTTGGGCACCTTTGGGCACCTTTGGGCACCTTTGGGCACCTTTGGGCACCTTTGGGCACCTTTGGGCACCTTTGGGCACCTTTGGGCACCTTTGGGCACCTTTGGGCACCTTTGGGCACCTTTGGGCACCTTTGGGCACCTTTGGGCACCTTTGGGCACCTTTGGGCACCTTTGGGCACCTTTGGGCACCTTTGGGCACCTTTGGGCACCTTTGGGCACCTTTGGGCACCTTTGGGCACCTTTGGGCACCTTTAATGTGGCTGGACAATACGGTAGCATGGTGCTCACCTACCTGGACGGAGGTGCGAGCTGACCTGAAGAACGGCCATGTTTCAGGAATCGGGCGCTGGATCTTGTGTTGGTATGACCTGTCTTAGGTGTACTCCGTAAAGACAAAAGTGTGGAGAGAATGGTATGGATGTGGAATACTGAAGAGTAGCTCGGAATAATAATTTCTCTATTTCAGGAACTTTTGGGGGCAGAATTAAATGACAGGCAGGTAATATCAAGGGGATCGTAGCAATCTGCGGAAGTGACCAACGGTCACAATGAAACCACGTGTAGCAATAAGTTGAAATACTTGCGAGTGCTAGTACTAAGTTGAAATATTTCAGAGTGCGTAAGTTAAGCTGAATTACTGGCGTGTGCACTATAAGTTGGAAGTATTTAAGAAATGGCGTGTGCAGGACTTGAAATTAGAGCCGAGTACTTCCACGTGGTGAGTACTGTGTGAGTCTCAATCTGCGTATGAGACAAAGGATAAAGAGAAGTACTCGTCCAGGTATCAGTTGAGGACTCGCGTGTGTGACGCACATGTTCTTAATATTACTTTGCGTGATACGTTTCCGTGTGACGCTTAATTCAAACTCTAATACTCTGAGAGAGAAGCAAGGTGAGTCAGCCGTCTATCCAGCAACGCCACTTGGCTTGCAATGCACAGGGAGACGTGCGTATATCCTCCAGAGTTCGTAGTAGGAAAGAAAAGTTACGAAGTGGGGCAGTGTCCTGTGAAACTGGGATGAATACTAATTGAAGTGATTCTAACGTTGTGACTATTCTTTGTGATGTATTGTATGTTGCCAGTGTGATGTACTTCATATCGTTTATGAATGTGTGGTTTGCATGGGAGTGTAGCAAGATAGGTTCAGAGGCAGTGGGTTATGCATGTTCCTTTTTGTATAGCTTGGTCTGGAGTAAATTTTCGTGATGATGGGTGTGAGTCGAAGTGTGAGATACAGCAAAAGATCCACCATCCTATCCATAAAGTGCACTGTAGTGTTAGATAATTACGGGATCATAAGATAATCACCAATCTAAAGCCATGCCCACTGGGCGGAAATTCTCATGTGTAATTGATGTATAAAATGCTATGGTGTGTTTAGGTTATCTTTGAATCATAATAGAATTTATCGGAATAAAAAAGATAGTGAAAAGAAAAAGATTGGTGGCCTTGTTCTTCGAACAGTGTGTAGTCATGACATCCAGAATTTATGTGTGCGCCATTCATATTCAGTGCGATGGCCACGTGTTGATCAAAGCCGATGGGTAAGAAAGAAAATGTGGTATTGCCAGAGCGTAGTGAACAATCATAGTTGTGTATATTACTAATAGTCAGATGTGGGCTATCAGTTTCCGTTGCGTAAATAATTTGTAGCTTAATTGTGGGTACTAGAGCTCATAATCAGTCATTGATGTTACTAGATAAGTAAAAATAAATCCACTCGCTTGGCAGACCACTCATCTTGCAGGCCTTACTGCTTGATGCCACAGTATGAGCAAGGCATGTGGGTGCCTCTCAGTAGATATTTTTATTTATTCTTTATTACTAGATACGCGTTCTATCAATAAAATGCTGAATGGCCTTTCAGACCACTATGCACAAATTTTTGTACTCAGACAAATGTTTTATATAATTACGAACTACACAGAAAAAGTAATCTGACGATCGAAGAATATTTTAAATCTCATTAAGGAATAAGAGTGACAGGACAGATACAATGTTTCCCTTCATCTATATGGCTACTCTGCAATTCACACTTCAGTGCCTGGCAGAGGGTTCATCGAACCATTTTCACACTAATTCTCTACCATTCCACTCTCGAATGGCGCGAGGGAAAAAGGAACACCAAAATCTTTCCGTTAGAGTTCTGATTTCTCTTATTTTATTATAATGATAATTTCTTCCTACGTAGGTGGGTGTCAACAAAATTTTTACGTATTCGGAAGAGAAAGTTTTTGATAAAAATTTCATAAATAGATCTCGCCACAAAGAAAACCGACTTTGTTTCGTGACTGCCACCCCCAACTCGCGTGTCATATCAGTGATACTCTCATGCCTATTGCACGATATCACGAAACGAGCTGCCGTTCTTTGCACTTTCTCGATTTCCTCCGTCAATCCTATCTGGTAAGGATCCCATACCGCGCAGCAATATTCCAGCAGAGGACGGACAAGGGTAATGTATGCTTTCTCTTTAGTGGGTTTGTCGCATCTTCTAAGTGTTCTGCCAACAAAGCGCAGTCTTTGTTTCGCCTTCCCCACAATATTATCTACGTGGTCTTTCCAATTTAAATTGCTTGTAATTGTAATTCCTAGGTATTTAGTCGAATTGACAGCCTTTAGATTTGTGCGATTTATCGTATATCCAAAATTTATCGGGTTTCTTTTAGTACCCATGTGGATGAACTCGCACTTTTCTTTGTTAAGTGCTAATTGCCACTTTTCACACCATACAGAAATTCTCTCTCGATAATTTTGTAATTGTAATTGATCGTCTGATGATTTTATTAGACGGTAAATTACAGAGTCATCTGCAAACAATGTAAAAGGGCTGCTCAGATTATCACCTAGATCATTTATATAAACCAGGAATAGCAGAGGGCCTATGTCACTACCTTGCGGAAAGCCAGATATCACTTCTGTTCTACTCGATGATATACCGTCCATCACTACGAACTGTGACCTCTCTGAGAGGAAATCACGAATCCACTCACACAACTGAGACGATACTTCATATGCACGCAATTTGATTAATAGTCGCTTGTGAGGAACAGTATCAAAAGTGTTGGTTATTTATCAATAAGTCATTTTCTTCAAGGTGATTCATAATGTTCGGTACAATATATGCTCCAAAATTCTACTGCAAGTTGGTCACTGATATGGGTCTGTAATTCATAGGTTACTCCTATTTCCATTTTTGAATATTGGTGTGAGCTGTGCTACTTTCCAGTCTTTAGGAACAGACCTTTCGTCAAGTGAGCGGTTGTATAAGATTGCTAAGAAAAGCGCTACTGTGCCTGCATACTCTGAAAGAAACCTGATTGGTATACCATCTGGACCGGAAGACTTGCCTTTCTTAAGCGATTTGAGTTGTTTCGCAACATCTAAGATATCAACTTTTGTGTCACTCATGCTAACAGCTGTTCTGGTTTCGAATTTTGGAATATTTACTTCGTCTTCGTTCGTCAAGGAATTACAGAAAACTGTATTTAGTAACTCCGCTTTAGTGGCACCATCATCGGTAACATTTCCATTGCTATCGCGCAGTGACGGTATGTATTGTTTTTTGCCACTTACGTACTTTACATACGACCAGAATCTCTTGGGGTTTATACCATATTTTGAGACAATTTCATTGCGGAAACTATTAAAAGCATCTCGCATTGACGTCCGTACTAAATTTCGAGCTTCCGTGAAACTTTTCCAGTCTTCGGGATTTTGTGTTCTTCTGAATTTGCATGCTTTTTTCGTTGCTTCGGCAACAGAGTTCCGACGTGTTTTGTGTACCATGGTGGATCAGTCCCGTCTCTTATTAACTTATGCGCTGTGAATATATCTATTGCTGTCGATACTGTATCTTTGAATTTCTAGTCTATACTTACATAATTAACTTGGAAGGAATGGAGACTCTCTCTTAGGAAGTCATCAAGCGAATTTTTATCTGCTCTTTTAAATAGATATATGTTGCGTTCATTTTTAGTAGTTTTGGTTGATATGGTTTTGAGCCTCGCTACAGTGACCTTGTGTTCACTAATGCCTGTATCCGACAAGACCTCTTAGCCACAAGTAATCCTGATCTAACAGAGAGCGTCAAGTGTGCTTCGCAACCATTTACAATCCGTGTGGGCTCATGAACTAATTGTTCAAAGTAATTCTCAGAGAAAGCATTTAGTACAATTTCAGATGATGTTTTCTGTCTACCACCGGCTCTGAACATGTATTTTCGCCAACACATTTATCATTCTCTTTGAATGTTGCTTTCCATTAGAACGTTCAAAACTGGTTACTAGCAGTAAAAGGCAGCCTGTGTGGCTGACTAGTGGGATAAGAATATCGTACAGAACAAAGAGGGAATTACATCAAAATGTAATAAGTAGTCGGAATCGAGCCCATTACAAACAACACTGTAGGTGCTTAAAAATGTTTTCAGGAAGGCAAAGAGTACGTGGTACGCAAAAAGAATAGCTAATTCAAAGGGAAAAATTAAAACCATACGGTCAGTCGTGAAGGAAGCGTGTGGTCAGCAGCGTAAAGTGGAAGATATGAAGTCAGTACGTAGTAAAAATGTTTCTGTTACTGATAAGTCAGGTATAGGTACAGTATTTATCAGTCAGTTTCTGAACGTAGCTGACGGAATTAAATAAAAACTTAATTTCCACAGAGAATCATACAAATCTTTTGGAAAATGGCTTTCCGAGACTGATATCTCAAATACTCCTCCGTGATACTGACGATGGGGATACTGAGTCAATAATTAAATCACTGAAGACTACGGACTTTAATGGGTATGACGGAGTATCTAGCAGAATATTGAAGTATTGTGCTGCACACGTTAGCCTTGTACTTAGGCATATTTGTAATTTTTTCTTTAGGAATGGCCAGTTGCCTGAACGATTAAAGTACTCAGTAGTAAGGCCGCCTTATAAAAAGGGAGGAAGAGATAATGTAGGACAATCTTAGACATATTTATATGCCACTAGTGTTTGCTGAAGTTATTGAAAAGGCTGTGTGTATAAAGATAATTCATCATTTCTTTTCACATAATTTGCTGCCAAATGTTCAGTTTGGGGTTAGAAGTGGTTCAACAACTGTGAATGCTATATTCTCTTTTCTTTGCGAGGTACTGGATGGGTTAAACAAACGGGGAGGAGTGGCTCACAATAGCGTCACACCTTACTGTAAGAACAGATAGCAACAGGTCATTCTCCACAGTACTGAGAATGGCTGTGATGTGGGGTCCGAGAGGGGCATGGCTAAATGTGGGGTGCTACAGGGATCAGTGGATGCGCCACTCCTGTTCCTCATTTCTATAAATGATGCACCTTCTATAATATTTCTGTTTGTTGATGGCACTACTTGGTAGTAATGGATGTTGTGGGCAACATAGGCACTTTTTCAAATAGTACAGTTCGAGATAAAAGTTCAAGGCTTGTAGAAAATAAACTAACACTGAATGACAATAAGACTCATTATTACACTTTCTAACACACAATTCAACAAATCTCGACGTCCTAATTACACAGTGAGAAAGAACTGTCGTGCATCTTGTTCAAAGATTTAATGCTGCCTTTCTTACTATCAGAACAGTATGTGAAGTAAGTGATAGTTCGGCACTCACAGTAGTCTACTTCAGTTACTTTCACTCACGATGTATGGTATTATATATTGGGGTAACTTTTCCCATTCTCAAAGGGTATTTTTTGGCTCAGAAACGGGCGGTTCGGACAAAAAGTGGTGTAAGTTCGCAAACTTCTTGCCGACCCCTTTTCATTATGTTGGATATTCTGACACTGGTGTCTCAGTATACACTGAAGAGCCGAAATACTTTGACCAATTCCCACCGCGACGCTGGATGTCGCCTAATGCCGTTGTGGGCATGTGAAGTGGTAATAAAGTACCTAAGGGGAACGGACGCGAACGGGAGATCACGCTAGCAAAGATACGGGCAACAAATAGGGAAATCCATTAAGTGACAAACGTCAGATTATCATTACACAAAGGCTGTGAACGAGTGTTTGGAAAATGGCGAAGCAGGTCGAATGTTCAGGTGCTACTGTAGTGAACATCTACGGAACGAGGTAGGACAGTGAAGCTACCAGTAGGCACTAAATGATTGATTGGACGTCCACGACTCTTCATAGGAGGTGGGTTTCGGAGGCTTGTGTTATCTGTAAAGTAGATAGAGGGTGACCTGTGGCATCTCTGTCGAAAGACCAGAGTGCTGGTGCACGCACAAGTGTTTCGGAGCACACTGTTCATCGTTGAACACAGCGCACCGCAGCAGACCACCCGGCGTGATCATATGTTAACCCAATGACATTGTCAATTACGACTGCAGTTGGCATGGGACAATCGGGATTCGACCGTCGGAAATGGAACCTGTCGGCTCTTCTGGTGAATCATATATGTGCTACACTACGTCGATGGTCGCTTCCACAAACAGTCATCGAGGTGAACGGCAACTAGACATGCGCGGCGCGGACACATGCCGGTGGGAGCAGTATTATGCTATGGAAGACATTCTCCAGCGCTTGCATGGGTCCTGTGGTAGTAACCGAAGACACGCTGACAGCTGCGAACAACCTGCATCCCTTCATGCTTAACGTCATCCCCGACGGCGATGCAATCTTTCTATAACTGTCCGTCTCGGAAGCAGAACCGTGCTACAGTGTTCCGAGAAGCATTATAACGAATTTACGTTGATGTCTCGGTGATCAAATTCGCCTGATGTATTCCTATGGAACGCATCTGGGTTGCTATCGGGTGCCATCACAGCGTACGCAAATCAGTGGCCCGTTATTCACGCGAATTACATGACCTGTGCTTAGATATCCAATGCCACACACCTCCACCAACCTACCAACAAACTGTCGGATCTCTGATACACACAATCAGTGATTTATTGCAAAGACGGACAGACAAGCTGTTAAGCGGGTGGTCATAATGTTTTGGCTCAATAAATATATTCTTAAATGTCGTTTCTTGTTAACATATCAACCTACTCCCAAGAGCTAGCAGCTTTCATTCAAGTAATACTAGCAGAAATTCAATCTTCATTTAAATCGCAACTCCTTGATCTTGTGCAGAAAGGCGTACAATATTCTGCTACATCCATTTTGAAAACGCTATCTCAAGAATTCGAAATCGTAGCAGTAATCCACGCTCTTTCAAATTTAAACTTAAGAGCTTCCTAATGGGTCACTACTCCTGTTCTATCGAGGACGTCCTTGAAAAGTTAATTCTATGTTACATTGTTGACTGTGTTTATATCAACTTACAGCTTACCGTCTTTTCAGAAATAATATTTATTTTGTGTCATCTATTTCCTTTGTAATTTCATATACTGAAGCGTTTCATGAGCATGGAGATTCGCTTCTAAGTTTCGTCCTGCCGAAGTACACGTGTAGACACCATAGATAGACCTTTCTCTAGCCTACCGTAAATTGTGCAGAAGGAATGACTGCCACCATGTCCAGCCCATCTAATGGAGAGAGAGAATAACATAACAGAATACATTCTACTCTTCTGACAGTTCATGCAACCTATACGGAAATTTACAAATCCTTTGATATATCACAGAGGTCGATAGGGTCAATACACGACGACGATGAAATTAATCCTCGATTAAGCCACATGAAACTAATTTTCCCCTGCAGTCGAATATCATCGTAGGCTTGCCTAACCAGAGGAGATATTCCTAATAACTTGAAATATGGTGAACAGCCACAAAGGCTGTTCGGGCCGTTATTTTCAATTAGAGACCACGGCTATTTCTTGGCGGATGGACAGCATTCTGTCCCCTTTCGACGAGTGCCCGCCACTCCAGGGAACCCATGCAGCCCAGAACAAATCTTAAGCGTCGCTTCGGTTAGTTTGGATACGGGTACTTCTTTCTGCCAGTGGGTGCTTAGTGTGTTGCGATACAAAAACTGACGGGAGAGGCCCCGTCTTCCTCAGTTGCTTCCAGTGGCTAATTGGAGCAGTCGGTGGAGTTCAGTAGCACAGAAGCTGCCCAGTTTTGTACGTCTTCGAGCTTGCCTACTGTTCTCAGTAGCAGCCGTGGACCTTAAAACACCTGTTCCAAATATTTCGCATTAAAGGTAGCGCAGCCTCGATTATTTGTGATGCGTACCATCACAAAAATGCTTAAGAATTATGACGATCCTGGGAAACGAACAGCTCCTCTATAAAAATCAACATGGATTCCGCAAACAGAGATGCTATGAAACTCTGCTCGCTTTGGTCCTCCATGAGATCCGCAGCGCAGTGGACAACGGCGCTCAGGTTGATGCAGTGTTCCTTGATTTCGGTAAGGCATTTCACACCGTCCCGCATTGCCGTTAAATGAAAAGAAATACGAGGTTATGGAGTATCGGAGCAGACCTGCGATTGGATTCAAGACTTTCTTGCAGATACAACACAACACGTCGCTCTTAATGGAACTAAATCGACAGATGTAAAAATAAAATCTGGAGTACCACAGGGAAGTGTGATACAACCTTTGTTGTTCATAATATAAATAAATGCTCTAGCAGAGAGCGTCGGATGTTCTTTAAGGCTACTCGCAGATGATGCAGTTCTTTAGGCCGAAGTAGCAACGCCAGAAGACAGTAAGAATTTGCAGAACGACCTGCAGAGAATTGATGAATGGTGCAGACGGTGGCAGTTGGCCCTGATAATGTAACATATTGCGCATACATACGAAAAGAAATCCACTACTGTACAGCTGCACTGTTGATGACACAGCAGACGCTGTCTCCAGCTTTTTAACATATCTAGGCGTAATTATCCAGAGCGATCATAAGCGGAATGACCATACAAAACAGTTAGTGCATAAAGCAGACACACGACTAAGATTCGTCGGAAGACTCTTCAGGAAATGTAAGTTACTCACGAAGGAAGTGGCTTATAAGCCGCTTGTTCGCCCGATTCTTGAGTATTGGTCATCTCTTTGAGATCCTTATCAGGTAAGACAGATAGAGGAGATAGAAAGGATCCAAAGAAGAGTGGGGAGTTCCCTCACGGGATCGTTCAGCTGGCGAGAGAGCGTTACTGGGATGATAAACTCCACTGGCAAATGTTACGAGAAAGACGTTAGTAGTAGAGCAAGGTACTTGTCACCCCACTTTCCATTGTTGCCAAATTTATTCAAGATGACGTTGCTGACATCATCCAAGATGGCTGCCTTTGGCAGGAAGATTGGTCAATTGAGCTATGTCCACTAACCTAACCCCCAGAAAAAATGGCGGGTATTTTGAATTCTGGCGGGAAAGTAGGTCAACTGGGCTATGACCACTAACCTAACCCTCAAGAAAAAATTGGTGCCAAATTCAAATTCCAACACAATAATGCATGGAAAACCGTACTTGTCTTTCTTATTATTATTCTTTATTATTGATTATCATTTATTATTTTATATTGTTACTTATGCCATGCTCATGTGTATACAGTCCAACTGTGTTAGTTCATACCACTGCAACCAGAGAGCGCCGCCGTGACGTCATTCAAGATGGCGGCTTTTGGCGGAAAGATAGGTCAGTTCGGCTATGACCACTAACGTAAGCCTCCAGAAAAAATGGCCATAAATTTGAATTTGCCAGCTAGGCAGCGACCAGCCCCCGGCTACCAACATCCCAGAGCCCGCCTTACCACTCGCCTTAAGTAAACTTGTTTTGGCGAGCACTTAACGCTGCACAGGATGGAACCTGTCGGTGGCTACATCACAATGGTCGGCCGTTCGATCCAGCATGCGGTGGTCAGGGAATGCACGCTCTAACTTTTGGCGGCAAAGTTGTTTTTCTGGAAAGGTTTGAAAAGGTGCATATTCACGTCAGACACCCACTGATTTGTCCGCGTTCCACCACGTGTCTCAGTTGCGGATGAAAGAACACCTTTCGCGCTAAAGTTTTTTTCGGGACACTGGATTCTTCCCTGACATCACCCAATGGCCCGAGATGTTTGCTACAAAGTTCTATCACGTGACCAGCTAAAAGCAATTCTTTATTATTATTCATTATCATTCATTATCATTTATTATTTTTATTACTATGCCACCGAGAACGCCGTGCTACATTTTGGCGCTAAAGTTTGCTCAACGGTTGAATGAGCCATGACTACAAGAGCACGTTTTGTCGGCACGAGACCCCTCGCTAAGCTAGCTGACCCTCCCTCTCCCTCTCCCTCCCACTCGCGCGCACTCATTGAAACCTGACCCGCGCCCCGCGGACTTCAGACGGCTTACATCACACACCCTTGATCGCCCCCTCCATACACGCAACGAACATAGCATATTTACAGAAGACTAACACCTACATCGCGCATCTAACCTATTAATTACCTAGGTACTTAATTCAATTTCAATTTTAATCATATTAAGTAATTCAATTTACAGTTTCATATGCGTAATCAAAGGTGTTAAACTAACTACTTTCAAATACTTTTGGAGGGCCACACTGCCACCTCTTCCTACGAACACTCGCCGAGTTTGAATTCTGTCAGTAACGAAACGTCGCTTGCACTTTCCTTGCCAATGTACGAAAATTGCGCTTAAAGAAAGGACACTTGTACTAAACTCATCCACCTGACCACCACATCCTCGTAGGATCAGGCACCAAGTGTGAAATCTGCCAGTAAGAAAACGTCACTAACATCTTCGCTACCAACGTAAGGAAATTGCTGAAAACGACGCGTACCACCACCACTTCATAGGGGTGGTTGTTGTTGTTGTTGTTGTTGTTGTTGTTGTTATCTTCAGTCCTGAGGCTGGTTTGATGCAGCTCTCCATGCTACTCTATCCTGCGCAAGCCTCTTCATCTCCCAGTACCTACTGCAACCTACATCCTTCTGAATCTGCTTAGTGTATTCATCTCTTGGCCTCCCTCTACGATTTTTACCCTCCACGCTGCCCTTCAATACTAAATTGGTGATCCCTTGGTGCCTCAGAACATGTCCTACCAACCGATCCCTTCTTCTAGTTAAGTTATGCCACAAACGTCTCTTCTCCCCAATCCTGTTCAACACCTCCTCATTAGTTACGTGATCTACCCATCTAATCTTCAGCATTCTTCTGTAGCACCACATTTCGAAACCTTCTATTCTCTTCTTGTCTAACCCATTTATCGTCCACGTTTCACTTCCATACATGGCTACACTCCATACAAATACTTTGAGAAACGACATCCTGAAACTTCAATCAATTCTCGATGGTAACAAATTTCTCTTCTTAAGAAACGCTTTCCTTGCCATTGCCAGTTTACATTTCATATCCTCTCTACTTCGACCATCATCAGCTATTATGATCCCCAAATAGCAAAACTCATTTACTACTTTAAGTGTCTCATTTCCTAATCTAATACCCTCAACATCACCCAACTTAATTCGACTACATTCCATTATCCTCGTTTCGCTGTTGTTGATGTTCATCTTATATTCTCCCTTCAAGACACTATCCATTCCCTTCAACTGCTCTTCCAAGTCCTTTTCTGTCTCTGACAGAATTAGAATGTCATCGGCGAACCTCAAACTTTTTATTTCTTCTCCATGGATTTTATTACCTACTACGAATTTTTCTTTTCTTTCCTTCACTGCTTGCTCAAAATACAGATTGAATAACATTATGGTGAGGTTACAACCCTTTCTCACTCTCTTCCCAACCAATGCTTCCCTTTCATGCCCCTCGACTCTTATAACTGCCATTTGGTTTCTGTAGAAATTGTAAATAGCTTTTCGCGCACTCTGTTTTACCCCTGCTACCTTCAGAATTTGAAAGAGAGTACTCAAGTCAACATTGTCAGAAGCTTTCTCTAAGTCTACAAATGCTAGAAACGTAGGTTTGCCTCTCCTTAATTTATTTTCTAAGATAAGTCGTAGGGTCAGTATTTCCTCACGTGTTCCAACATTTCTACGGAATCCAAACTGATCTTCCCCGAGGTCGGCTTCTACCAGTTTTTCCTTTCCTCTGAAAAGAATTCGCGTTAGTATTTTGCAGCCGTAACTTATTTAGCTGATGGTTCGGTAATTTTCACATCTGTCAACACCTGCTTTCTTTGGGATTGGAATTATTATATTGTTCTCGAGGTCTGTGGGTATTTCGCCTGTCTCATACATCTTGCTCACCAGATGGTAGAGATTTGTCAGGACTGGCTCCCCCAAGACAGTCAGTAGTTCTAATGGAATGTTGACAACTCCCGGGGCCTTGTTTCGACACAGGTCTTTCAGTGCTCTGTCAAACTCTTCACGCAGTATCATATCTCCCATTTCACCTTCATCTACATCCTCTTCCATTTCCATAATACTGTCCTCGAGTACATAGCCCTTGTATAGACCCTCTATATACTCCTTCCACCTTTCTGCTTTTAGCCGGCCGTGGTGGTCTCGCGGTTCTAGGCGCGCAGTTCGGAACCGCGCGACTGCTACGGTCGCAGGTTCGAATCCTGCCTCGGGCATGGATGTGTGTGATGTCCTTAGGTTAGTTAGGTTTCAGTAGTTCTAAGTTATAGGGGACTGATGGCCACAGCTGTTGAGTCCCATAGTGCTCAGAGCCATTTGCACCATTTCTGCTTTCCCTTTTTTGCTTAGGTTTCCATCTGAACTCTTGATATTCATGCAAGTGGTTCTCTTTTCTCCAAACGTCTCTTTAATTTCCTGTAGGCAGTATCTATCTCACCCCTAGTGAGATAAGCATCTACATCCTTAGATTTGTCCTCTATCCATCCCTGCTTAGCCATTTTGCACTTCGTGTCGATCTCGTTTGTACTCCTTTTGGCTGCTTCATTTACTGCATTTTTTTCTCCTTTCATCAATTAAATTCAATATATCTTCTGTTACCCAAGGATTTCTACTAGCCCTCGTCTTTTTACCTACTTAATCCTCTGCTGCCTTCCCTATTTCACCCCTCAAAGGTACCCATTCTTCTACTGTACTGCTTTCCCCCATTCCTGTCAATTGTTCCCTTATGCTCTCCCTAAAACTCTGTACAACCTCTGGTTTAGTCAGTTTATCCAGGTCCCATCTCCTTAAATTTCCACCTTTTTGCAGTTTCTTCAGTTTTAATCTACAGTTCATAACCAATAGATTATGGTCAGAGTCCACATCTCCCCCTGGAAATGTCTTACAATTTAAAACCTGGTGCCTAAATCTCGGTATTACCATTATATAATCTATCTGAAACCTTTAAGTATCTCAAGAGTTCTTCCATGTATACAACCGTCTTTCATGATTCTTGAACCAAGTGTTAGCTATGATTAAGTTTTGCTCTGTGCAAAATTCTACCAGGCCGCTTCCTCTTTCATTTCTTAGCCCCAATCCATATTCACATACTACGTTTCCTTCTCTCCCTTTTCCTACTACCGAATTCCAGTCACCCATGTTTATTAAATTTTCGTCTCCCTTCACTATCTGAATAATTTCTTTTATTTTATCATACATTTGTTCAATTTCTTCGTCATTTGCAGAGCTAGTTGGCATATGAACTTGTACTACCGTAGTAGGTGTGGGCTTCGTGTCTATCTTGGCCAAAATAATGCCGTCGCTATGCTGTTAGTAGTAGTTTACCCGCATTCCTATTTTTTTTATTCATTATTAAACCTACTCCTGCATTACCCCTATTTGACTTTGTATTTATAATCCTGTATTCGCATGAGCAAAAGTCTTGTTCCTCCTGCCGCCGAACGTCACTAATTCCCACTATAACTTTGACCTATTTATTTCCCTTTTTAAATTTTCTAACCTACCAGCCCGGTTAAGGGATCTGATATTCCATGCTCCAATCCGTAGAACGCCAGTATTCTTTCTCCTGATAACGACGTCCTCCTGAGTAGTCCTCGCCCGGAGATCCGAATGGGGGACTATTTTAGCTCCGGAATATTCTACTCAAGGAATATTTTACCCAAGAGGACGCCACCATCATTAACCATATAGTAAAGCTGCATGCCCTCGCGAAAAATTACGGCTGTAGTTTCCCCTTGCTTTCAGCCGTTCGCAGTACCAGCACAGAAAGGCCGTTTTGGTTAGTGTTACACGGCAAGGCCAGGTCAGTCAATCATCCATACTGTTGCCCCTGCAAGTACTGAAAAGGCTGCTGCCCCTCTTCAGGAACCACGTGTTTGTCTGGCCTCTCAACAGATACCCCACCGTTGTGGTTGCACCTACGGTACGGGCATCTGTATCGCTGAGGCACGCAAGCCTCCCCAACAACGGCATGGTCCACGGTTCATGTGGGGGACTTCCTAGGGGAGCGGGTGATAGGACACAGCTTTCTCTAGGGTGATGGAAGGAGGAGTGAGTGTACTTCATTTCTTTGGGAGCAATTTACTTAGGGATGGAGTATATGTATCACAGAACACACGCTTTGACATGCCCCCACAGCATACAGACCTCCAAACTACTCCTACATAACACATGTATAATGCTCTACAGACACGCTTGCTAATTGTAAACCATCAGATAATTCACTGAACAGCCTACAGACATTTGAAGCACACCTAAATAATTCAAAACATTCACGCCCATAGAACGGAACAAATCTTAATTTCTCTAAATAATAATCCATCTAAAATATCCTCCTCCCTAATTGTCAACTTTTCAAAAGCGTACACATCTTTATTTAAACAGCTAGAGATAGACAGCACCACCAACCTCTGTATTCACCACTCAGTCCACGGTCCAGCTGACTTAGTACACAGGACTCCCCCCTCCTGACATCAGAATATGTGAATAGTTTCACATATCTTTTTGAAACTTTTGCACCTCATAGGTTTCGATATGTAAGGTTGACCTAAGGCAGGTTCTGAACCCCAGTAGTGCACTACACTTGGCAATGCAACCACACCCATCAAGATACTGATTCCAATCCAGGCCTGTAATTGCTCTACAGATAAATTTGTCCAGTTATTTGTTGACTCACTCACAGCCTGACCAGATTGCCCTTTTTGCGCAAAAACGAATCTGACTGCAATGTGCTGCTCGGGGAACTAAGGAAGGACTGCACTCTATTTATTTCGAGCATGCACTCTATTTAGGCATGAAGTAAATTTGTCACAAAACTCCCGCACTGATGTGACTGTGGTCATCTGACACAGCCCACAAACACGTAAACAACTCCTGATATCACCACACAATAGCAAACTGCTCTTATATAATGCAGTATACAATATCCGCGGAGTAGCTCTGTACTCTAACTCTCCAAATAACTGTGCAGGGAGGAGACCCCCAAGAGGCATCATTGCCAATAAAATCTTATTAATTTTTTTTCCATTCATAATGTACGGCCGTAGCCGGCTTGGTCCTACTGTGGTGGAAGGTTGCTACCAGAAGACCGTGGTTGGCATATCCCTGCCACATGCTCCTCGGTCAGTCTCTAGTCCCCCCCCCCCCCCCCCAGGGGATCCACAACTCTTTTGTGGATACGTGCGTAGCGAGCACGGGACCCCGAGCTGATGTGGCCTTCCTTCCTTTCCGGGCTGCATACCTTCCCTTTCCGTATCCTTCCCCATCCCCCATCTTCACCCCCCCCCCTCACCTCTGGCTCTTTCCTTCCTTTTCTCCCCCTCTGGGGGAATGGTTTGTGCCTACGTCCGGAGACGGACGCTTGTAAATGTACCACATTCTTCGCCTTCCTTACTTGTAAGTCTTCGTCCTTCCTTTGTCCTTCTCTTTTCCTTACCTCTTCTCTCTACCCTTTTCTCCGCTGCGGCGTTTGAGACCTCTTCTTTCCTTTCCCTTTCCCTATCTCTTTCTTCCTCCCTGTGCGTGTCTGAAGGCCGACCCACGCATTTCCATGCGTAGCCGGTGACGGGGTAACGCGTAATTCCCCGCCCCGGGTAGACAGGTAGGACACGTACGTACCCCCTGGTAACGGCCAGGCCCAGGGAGGGGTGATTACCCGAGCTGATACCTTCCGAAAGTGCCGATTGGTCCCTCCGTCCGTTTGTCGGGAGGTATGACCTGAGGTGTGAACAATCACCTAAGGCGGGTGTGCCCTCAGTAAGGGCCCCCACAAGGGAGGAGCGCGCCATCGGAGACGCCGGTAATCATGGGGGATTCTTCCGCAATGGTTTCCTGAACTTCCACTATGTCTGCTCACAAACGTAAGTTCACTGAGTCTCAACCACAGTCCGTTCTTCCATCGTTGCCACAGTTCCTTGTTGTTTCTCGGTCTGACGAAGGTCACGACTTCTCCACAGTCAACCCTTTCATTATTCAGAAAGGTGTCGACGCAATTGCAGGTCCTGTAAAGTCTTGTTCCAGATTACAGAATGGCACCCTGTTGTTAGAAACACACAGTGCCCTCCAGGCACAAAAATTGCTGCGTACCTCACTACTACACACTTTCCCTGTCCGGGTGGAACCGCACCGTACCTTAAATTCCTCGCGTGGAGTTGTTTATACACGCTCCCTCGATGGACTGTCTGACGAAGAAATTCAGCACTACCTGTCAGACCAGGGCGTAACGGCTGTTCATAGGGTTATGAAAAGGGTTGACACGAAGATCATTCCAACCCGCACTGTCTTTTTGACATTTGACAAAGTGCAACTCCCATCGGAAATCAAAGCAGGCTATGAGATAATTTCCGTTCGTCCTTACGTCCCAAACCCTACGCGTTGCTATCGGTGCCAGCGATTCAATCACACCAGCCAGTCCTGTTCTAATCCGGCCAAATGTGCTACGTGTGGCAGGGAGGCCCATGAGGGTGCTTGTCCACCTCCATCCCCTCGCTGCATCAACTGTATGGGTGACCACGCTGCTTCCTCTAGAGATTGCCCAGTCTTTAAGGACGAAAAGCTCATCCAGGAAATAAGAGTGAAGGAAAAGGTGTCTACCTTTGCTGCTCGGAAATTATTCGCCAGTCGACAGCCCACCGTGCCTCCGACAGGCAAATACAGCACTGTCCTTGCTTCTCCTCGGCCAACAAAGGAGGCGGCCACGCAGACTTGCGACCTCACCTTTAGTGCCACGGTCGTCCGATCGGCCAGCGCAAAGATCGCCCGTTCAACTTCACCACTTTCGCCTGCCCACTCTTTGGCTCACCCTTCGTCTGGTTCTGCTAAATCTCGAGCCCAAAAGTCAGACACCAAGTCTTCGAAGAAAGAGCATACTCGTGAAGAGTTTTTACGTACGGCAACTTCACCACCATCGGTTCCTCCTTCCTCTAAACCTCATACTTCCAAGAAGGCTACAAAGAAACCCAATTCCTCTCCTTCTCCGCCAAGGTGTGTCCCATCCACAGCGCCACCTGGCGGAAATCGCCCTCGGCCGTCTTCTGTGTCGCCGAGGTGCACTGCTGGTGGCCGGTCAACCGGCCTATCGCTGGTGGCAGGAGCTGCTCCTGACCAACCTATGGATCGGGATCTTCTGCCTTCGGCTGAATGCCATTCCATGCTGTCGGTCGCAAGCTCTGAGCAGTCGTTGAGTTGACAGCACCCTTGGTCACATTCCTCCATTTTCTGTTCACCCTATGTCCATTGTCCACTGGAATATCCGCGGCATTCGAGCCAATCGGGATGAATTGTCGATCCTCTTACGATCCTACTCGCCGGACATCTTCTGTCTTCAGGAAACAAAGCTGTGTCCTAATGACCGCTTTGTTCTCCCTCATTTTCAGTCCGTCCGATATGACCTCCCCTCTGTGGAAGGCACTCCAGCCATGGAGGACTCATGATTCTTCTCCATGCTACTCTCCATTATCATCCAATCCCCTTAGACAGTTCCTTCCAAGCTGTCGCCGTCCGTCTTTCCCTTTCTGGATACACGTTCAATCTTTGTACTGTATACATTCCATCGTCCACACCAATGGCACGAGCTGATCTCCTTCAGCTTCCACCCCCCTATTTGCTGGTTGGGGACTTCAATCCCCTCCACTCGCTTTGGGGATCTCCACATCCTTGTCCACGTGGCTCCCTATTGCTAGACGTCTTCCACCAAGCGGATCTAGTTTGCCTCAACACTGGGGTCCCCACGTTTTTGTCTGCCTCCACGACAACTTTATCTCATTTGGACCTTGCGATCGGTACTGTTCCGCTTGCTCGGCGCTTCGAATGGTTCGCTCTTGATGATACACACTCGAGTGACCACTTTCCATGTGTCCTTAGGCTGGAGCCTCAACTGCCATATATGCGCCCGCGACGCTGGAAGTTTGCCCAAGCCGATTGGACACTTTTTTCGTCTCTAGCGACATTCGATGACCGTCGCTTTCCCACCGTCGACGATGAGGTCACACATATTACCGACGTTATTCTTACAGCTGCGGAACGTTCAATACCACGCACCTCCGAATTGCCCCGGCGCCCCCCAGTTCCTTGGTGGAACGAGGCATGCCGTGACGCAATCCGTGAGCGGCGACGTGCTCTTCGCATTTTCCGTCACCATCCTACTTTGGCAAACTGTATCCGCTATAAGCAACTCCGTGCGCGATTCCGTCGCGCCATCTGCGATAGCAAGAAGGCAAGCTGGAAATTCTTTATTAGCTCATTTAACAACTTCACTCCCTCCTCGGAAGTTTGGAGTCGGCTTCGACGGTTCTCAGGCGCGCCTAGTTTCTCCCCGGTCTCTGGGCTCACTGTCGCGAATGATACCTTAGTGGACCCCGTCGCAATTTCTAACTCATTGGGTCAGCACTTTGCTGAGATTTCGAGCTCTTCAAATTACCCGCCAGCGTTTCTCCCGAAGAAACGTGCAGCGGAAGTGCGGCCTCTTGCTTTCTCCTCTCAAAATCGCAAAAGCTACAATACTGTTTTCTCCATGCGGGAACTCCAACATGCCCTCTCTTCATCTCGCTCCTCCGCCCCTGGATCGGATGGTATCCATGTCCAAATATTGCTGCATTTATCAACCCATAGTCTGCGTTACCTCCTTCGCCTTTATAATCGAATTTGGACCGACAGTACCTTTCCCAGACGATGGCGGGAAGCCATCGTCGTTCCCATTCCGAAACCTGGAAAGGACAAACTTCTCCCCTCTAGCTATCGCCCCATTTCTCTCACGAGTAGTGTCTGTAAGGTTTTGGATCGTATGGTGAATTACCGTTTAGCGTGGTGGCTGGAATCCTGCAGTCTTTTAACACCTGCCCAATGCGGATTCCGAAAGCATCGCTCTGCAGTTGACCATCTTGTTGCTCTCTCCACTTATATCATGAACAATTTTCTCCGGAAACGCCAAACGGTAGCAATATTTTTTGATCTGGAGAGAGCATACGATACCTGTTGGAGGACAGGCATCCTCCGCACACTGTTCTCTTGGGGCTTTCGAGGCCGGCTGCCCCTTTTTCTTCGCGAATTTATGGCAGAGCGAACATTTAGGGTGCGGGTGCACACTACTCTCTCCCGTACTTTCTCTCAAGAAAACGGGGTACCCCAGGGCTCCGTGCTGAGTGTTGTACTGTTTGCCATCGCTATAAATCCAATTATGGATTGTCTCCTTCCTGACGTCTCGGGCTCCCTCTTTGTGGACGATTTTGCGATCTACTACAGCTCTCAACGGACCAGCCTTCTTGAACGACGTCTTCAAGGATGTCTCGATCGCCTCCACTCTTGGAGCCTCGAAACCGGCTTCCGTTTTTCTCCCAGTAAGACCGTTTGTATTAATTTTTGGCGACGTAAGGAGTTTCTTCCGCCCTCCTTACATCTAGGTCCTGTCAACCTTCCGTTTTCAGACGTCACTAAATTCTTGGGTCTTATATTTGACAGAAAACTGTGCTGGTCCTCCCACGTTTCCTATCTTTCGGCTCGCTGTCTGCGAACGCTCAACACCCTCCGTGTCCTGAATGGTACCTCCTGGGGAGCGGACCGAGTGGTCCTTCTCCGCCTCTATCGCGCCTTAGTGCGCTCGAAATTGGACTATGGAAGCATAGTCTACTCCTCTGCTCGGCCGTCTATTCTTCGGCGTCTCGACTCTATCCACCACCGTGGATTACGTTTAGCGTCTGGAGCTTTTTACACTAGCCCTGTGGAAAGCCTTTATGCTGAGACTGCTGAACCTCCGCTGTCCAATCGGCGAGCGGTTCTTCTGAGCTGTTATGCTAGCCATCTGTCTTCCATGCCTGCTAATCCAGCCCATGACCCTTTTTTCGACGCCTCCTTTGATGTAGGATATGCAGGCCGCTCCTCCTCCCTACTACCCCCGGGAGTCCGCTTCCGTCAACTGCTCCATTCTCTTTCCTTCCGCTTTCCTAAAACCTTCTTGACAACTTGGGGTACAGCACCGCCTTGGCTCCGTCCCCGGATCTGTCTGCTCCGTGATCTATGTCAATTTCCCAAGGATGGTACATCTTCACTTGTTTATCGTCGGGCATTTGCTGCTCTATGTGCACAAATGACGGACGCCACCTTTAGTTACACCGACGGCTCGAAAACATCGTTGGGTGTAGGGAGTGCCTATATTGTTGGCGACACCCCAAATCACTTTCGGCTTCCCGACCAGTGTTCGGTTTATACTGCGGAGCTTTTCGCTGTTCTCCGGGCTGTCCACTACATCCGCCGCCATCAGCGGATACAGTACGTAATCTGCTCCGATTCTCTCAGCTCTCTCCTCAGTCTCCAAGCTCTTTACCCTGTGCACCCTCTGGTCCACCGGATTCAGGACTGTCTGCGCTTGCTCCACCTGGGGGGCGTCTCGGTGGCGTTCCTCTGGCTCCCGGGACACGCTGGTATCTGTGGGAATGAGGCGGCTGATATAGCAGCCAAGGCTGCAGTTTCTCTTCCTCGGCCAGCTATTCAGTCGCTTCCCTTCACCGATCTACGGAGCGGTTTATGTCGCAAAGTTGCTCATTTATGGCATGCGCATTGGTCAACACTTCCCCGCAATAAATTGCGGGAAGTGAAAGCCCTTCCTTGCGCTTTGACCTCTTCCTCCCGAACGCGTCGTCGGGAGGAGGTAATTTTAGCTAGACTCCGGATAGGGCACTGTCTTTTTAGCCATCGACATCTTTTAAGCGGCGATCCTCCCCCACTCTGTCCCCACTGCTCTCAGCTGTGGACGGTAAGACACCTTTTAATTGAATGCCCCTATTTTAATCAGTTACGCTCCCGTCTACAGCTACCGCCTAATCTATCGTCGATTTTAGCAGATGACACGCGCTCAGCCGACCGCGTTCTCCAGTTTATTAGTGACAGTGAAATGACGTCAGTCATTTGAAGTTTCATCGGGGACCATCAACCCCTCTCTGTAGTGGACTTTTAAGCCTTGTTTCTGCTTTTAGTGTCCAATTTTTTGAGTTTCGTTCCCATTTTTGCTGTTTTCCATTTTCAGTTTTTATTCTTTCCTCAGTCGCGGACCGGGCGCTAATGACCATAGCAGTTTTGCGCCCTAAAACCAAAATCCAAAAAAAGTCTCTAGTCCGACGGGTCGGTTGCGCTGACGAGGGTACGCTACTAGCAAGGCGCGTTGGCGGAATCGACCCTCCAATCAGAGACTAGTCGCATATCACGTGGGGACGCGGCCGGGGGCGACGTGGTCGGCTCGGAAACAGCTCCGCCGTCTTAGCTTCAGACCTCGGCCCCGAGTAGTCGCTCCTCTAGCCTCTGCCTCTCTCCTCAAACCTCCTGATGAACAGACGACAACCCCTCTTGGGGTTGCTCGGCCCTACGAATGCACCCGTGTACCATCTTTACATGAGTAAATAGGGTCCATTCGAGCTTAATTACTTTTAATTATTGCAACGCCCACAATTTTCCGATCCTGACGTCTATCCAGACGAACAAGTGGAGTCAGAAGTGGGATGCGACCCACCTCACGGTTGTAAAATAAACTCGTGAGTTGAGTTTGAGTAGCACAAAGGGGTCGAGGCTGAGCAAGTAAAGAAAACTATACCGAACGTGGCGAGGCTGCAGCGCGCCATTCGCGTGCCAACCGGTCGCCTGCGTTGCCGCATGTGCGTGGCAGCGCACTGGCGCGCCACAAGCGCGACGCAGTTCGCCGCCAGACGCGAGCCGAGGAGGGTCCGGGATGCAGTCACGCTCGCCGCCGCCGCCGAGGCCGCCGCCGCCGCCGCCGCCGCCGCCGCCGCCGCCGCCGTCCGTGCCGCCGCCCGCCGCCCCCACGCGTGATCGACGCGCCTGCCGCTGCTCGTCGACACCGCCGCCGTCCGTCGTCTGCGCGCCACCAAATAATGTAAGTCGCTAGCGACGCTACGGTGGTGTAGATGCCCACACTACTGTAACATGCCGACCGCCAGACAGCAATTGGAGGCAGGAGCAACTGGAGAGGATAAAGATTCCCTCTCGGCGCTGCAGACCCAGATAAATCAATTAATTTTAAATAACTCGGAGCTTAAGCTACAGATAGGTGATCATCAAATAGCTTCTCCGCAGTCTAATGTTGCTAAGCAAGTGCTAGTGGAGGAACAGCCGAAGCAGGTGATTCCAGCACTCACTAGTGCAGAATCACTTGTGGCAGTAGCCACCTCCACTTTGGTGCAGAGCTTTCCTGCAGTAGCGTTTATTCCGGCGTTAGCTGGAAGGCCACACGAGAATATTCAAACGATTGTCCAGAGTATCCAGGACATCGGAAAGCTTAGCGGTTGGCGAGATGAGTTTCTCTTAAATGTGATGAAAATGAAACTCACCGGCGAAGCGCGGAACTATGTGCAGTCGGTCGAAAGCTTGAAAAATGCCCCTACCCTCCAGTCCCTTGCAAAAGGGTTGATTGAAAGGTATACAGACAAACGTGGTACTAGTTACTATCGCGACTTGCTTTCCACCCTTAAGCAAAAAACTAGTGAGGATTTAGAAGCATTCGCTGACAGGATTAGAAGCATCGCATGCCACAGATACGCACTAAGTGCCAATCCTGCTCGCAACGAGGTTCTGTTGGAGGAATCAGAATGTCATGCGATAGACGTGTTTATTTGTGGCATAAACCCTCAAATAGGGGGCGAAATCGAGGTAGTTTCCCCCCGCAACTTACACGAAGCCGTGCGATTGGCACTCTTCAGAGAGGAGGCGAGCCGATTCGTGGCCGTCTCCACGCGGCAAAGCGAGCCCCGACGTGTCTTTTCTAACGAGACTGCGTGCGGTCACTGTAACAGACGAGGACTCGTCGCAGAATAATGTCGCGAGCCATATTGTCATCGGTGCAGGGTCACCAAAGCGTGCATTGTCCAAACAGTAGGCCACAACCGCCTGCAAATTCTAGGCGAAATGCAAAACCAACCACAGAATTCGGGAAACGGCCGCTGGGCAGGAAGTGCCACCCCTACCGGCCCCCGTTAAAAATAGTGACCCCACTAGCTTATAAGGGAATCGTGCATGTGGCAAGCGTGGTTGTCGATTGTGTTAGAGGCCGCAAACCAATACGCGTGCTTATTGACACAGGCGCACAGATCAGCTTGGCATTTTTATCGAAGAGAGATAAAAGAACATTGCAACCGCCACGGTACCATATCAGTGGTATTGTTCCCGGCATAGTGAAACCTGATGGCAGCTGTTGCGTTAAGTTCATGTTGGACTCCACAGAATATGCTTTTGCGATCGAGGTTGTACGGAACAGGCGCACGGATTAAGACATCATCCTGGGAAGTGACTTTGTGCGTCATTTCCAGGGGGGGTAATGACTATAGGTTAAATACCGTCCAATTCGGCGACAACGTGCACCGTTTTGGACGTGACTGCACGTTGCGGGCGAGCGAAGCTGGGAAAAAAGGATACGTTTTTCAAGTTTCGGAGTCTCCCATAACGATGCTAAAAGCCGATAATCCCGTGGCAGAAGGCACAGGAAAGATCCTTTGGGTGCCTGTCGGGATACGTGAATCTGAAGAGGTTCATTTCTTGGTAGATCCACTCCGCCAGAATGAAACTCTTGACCAGATGCAGGTCCACGTAAAACGTAGCCTGTGCAAACGGCAGCAAGTACAGAATGAAAACTGCGTACCCTTGCGTTTAGACAGTTTTAGTCACAAGCAAGCTTTAATACCGCGTGGTACAGTATTAGCCAGCTTACAGGTTATCACAGAAGATGAGTTACCAATGAAATCCCCTTCTCTGAAAAAGGAAAAGAAAAGACTGCTGGCGCCTCTCAACACCTTTCGACAATCACGTCACATCTGACAGATAAGTTTAAGCTAAGCTTAGTCCCCTACCACTGCATGAACAAAAGCTAATAAATGAACTATTGAATGAGTATTCATGGTTGTCTGAAGACAGGAAATATTTACCAGCAACAGATCTAATCCAACATGAGATTCCAACCGGAATTGCTAGGCCAATAGCTCATAAAGGGTACCGAATTCCCTACCACCTTCAGTCAGTGGTAGAGGAAACTATACAACAGCAACTAGAAGCGGGAGTAATACAACAGTCTTCTAGTGTTTCGTCTAGCCAAATTGTAGTCGTTCCAAAGAAATCTATATACGGAGAAAAATCCCACCGCCTCTGTGTAGACATGCGAGCACTAAACAAGGTTACTACTCCAGATCGTTATCCATTACCCCCGGATCGATGAAACACTCGATCGTCTGGGAAATTGCCGGTACTTTACAACATTAGACACGCGCAGTGGGTATCGTAAAATTCCAGTTGCTCCCTAAGATCGAGCTAAGGCAGCTTTTGTAGTTCCTGGTGGCTTATATGAATTCTTAAAGATGCCTTTCGGGCTTCGCAACGCGCCAGCAACCTTTCAGCGATTTGCAGATCTGCTATTACATTGGTTGAAACCTACTGTACGCCTTGTGTATGTTGATGATATAATTACATTTTCAAAATCCATGCTGAACGTCTATGCACTGTACTGTTGCGATTGCAAAATGCTAATTTAAGCTTAAAATTAGAAAAATGTTCTATTGCTCAATCACAAGTGCAGTATTTTGGTCATGTCATCAGTTCCAGCGGAGTGAAGCCAGATCCACGATTAACTGCAGCAGTAGACACTTCCCCTATTCCAACAAATTTAAAGGAATTAGAATCCTTCCTTGGTCTTGCAAATTGTTACCGCTGTTTTGTTAAATATTACGCTATTATTGCCAAACCTCTTACTAAATTGTTGAAAAAGGATACTCCTTTTGTGTGGACAGATGAGTGTTCGACTGCTTTTCGAACTGTGAAAATTATTTTAACTAGTTCACCTCTACTTGTTTACCCAGACTTCGCTGAACCTTTTATTTTATCTTATGACTCATCTGATTTTGCTGTGGGATGTGTTCTAAGCCAAGTGCAAGTTGGTGAGGAAAAACCCATTGGGTACGCCTCTCATCAACTGAATCAAGCAGAAGCTAACTACAGTACTACAGAAAAGGAATTGCTTGCCCTTCATTTTGGAATTAATTATTTTAGATGTTATCTTTATGATCGCAAGTTCACAGCTGTTACCGATCACTCTGCTCTGCAGTGGCTATTGCATCTTAAGGATCCTAGCAGCAAACTTATGCGCTGGGCCATGAAATTGTCAGAATATGATTTTGAAGTTCGGCACAAGCCTGGTTGGTTGCATCAAAATGCTGATGCGCTAAGTAGAAAAGTGCGTGTCATTCAATCAGATGAGGTATCAATTGAAGAAACACATCAGGTGGACGTTCAATGTGAAAGATACGCCACCTTGCTAGAATTTGAAGTAATAGACGATCTTTTGTATCGAAAAACTCCCCATGGAAATCGTTTGGTAATACTGGAATGCTTGCAGCAGCGTATAATACGGCAATGCCATGATACAATCCGAGCATGTCACAGCGGAAAACGCGCTACGAATGCTGGAATTGCGACACGTTATTGGTGGCAATACCGACAACGTGACGTGGACAGGTATGTAAGATCTTGGGTGCCATTTGCACAATGAGTACAAAATATGCATCCGCGAGTGCCGCTGTAAACACTTCCTCAGGCGCCCCCCCACCCCCCTCCCGGGGATCCACAACTCTTTTGTGGATACGTGCGTAGCGAGCACGGGACCCCGAGCTGATGTGGCCTTCCTTCCTTTCCGGGCTGCATACCTTCCCTTTCCGCATCCTTCCCCATTCCCCATCTTCGCCACCCCCCCCCCCTTCACCTCTGGCTCTTTCTTTCCCTTTCTCTGGGGTTATGGTTTGTGCCTACGTCCGGAGACGGACGCTTGTACATATACAACATTCTTCGCCTTCATTCCTTGCTTGTAAGTCTTCATACACGCACAGGGAGGAAGAAAGAGAAAAGGAAAGGAAAGGAAAGGAAAGAAGAGAGGTCTCAAACGCCGCAGCGGAGAAGGTAGAGAGAAGAGGTAAGGTAAAGAGAAGGACAAAGGAAGGATGAAGGCCAACCCACGCACTTCCATGCGTAGCCGGTCACGGGGTAACTCGTAATTCCCCGCCCCGGGTAGACAGGTAGGACACGTACGTACCCCCTGGTAACGGCCAGGCCCAGGGAGGGGTGATTACCCGAGCTGATACCTTCCGAAAGTGCCGATTGGTCCCTCCGTCCGTTTGTTCACACCTCAGGTCACACCTCCCGACAATCACCTAAGGCGGGAGTGCCCTCAGAGAGGGCCCCCACAAGGGAGGAGCGCGCCATCGGAGACGCCGGTAATCATGGGGGATTCTTCCACAATGGTTTCCTCACCTTCCACTATGTCTGCTCACAAACGTAAGTTCACTGAGTCTCAACCACAGTCAGTTCTTCCATCGTTGCCACAGTTCCTTGTTGTTTCTCGGTCTGACAAAGGTCACGACTTCTCCACGGTCAACCCTTTCATTATTCAGAAAGGTGTCGACGCAATTGCAGGTCCTGTAAAGTCTTGTTCCAGATTACGGAATGGCACCTTGTTGTTAGAAACAAACAGTGCCCTCCAGGCACAAAAACTGCTGCGTACTTCACTGCTCCACACCTTCCCTGTCCGGGTTGAAGCGCACCGTACCTTAAATTCCTCGCGTGGAGTCGTTTATACACGCTCCCTCGATGGACTGTCTCACGAAGAAATTCAGCACTTCCTGTCTGACCAGGGCGTAACGGCTGTTCATAGGGTTATGAAAAGGGTTGACACGAACATCATTCCAACCCGCACTGTCTTCTTGACATTTGACAAAGTTCAACTACCATCGAAAATCAAAGCAGGCTATGAGATAATTACCGTTCGTCCTTACGTCCCAAACCCTACGCGTTGCTATCGGTGCCAGCGGTTCAATCACACCAGCCAGTCCTGTTCCAATCCGGCCAAATGTGTTACGTGTGGCAGGGATGCCAATGAGGGTGCTTGTCCACCTCCATCCCCTCGCTGCATCAACTGTATGGGTGACCACGCCGCTTCCTCTCGGGATTGCCCCGTTTTTAAGGACGAAAAACTCATCCAGGAAATTAGGGTGAAGGAAACGGTGTCGACCTTTGCTGCTCGAAAATTATTCGCCAGTCGACAGCCCACCGTGCCTCAGAAAGGAAACTACAGCACTGTCCTTGCTTCTCCTCGGCCAACAAAGGAGGCGGCCACGCAGACTTGAGACCTCACCTTTAGTGCCACGGTCGTCAGATCGGCCAGCGCAAAGATCGCCCGTTCAACCTCACCACTTTCGCCTGCTCACTCTCTGGCTCACCCTTCGTCGAGTTCTGCTAAATCTCGAGCCCAAAAGTCAGACACAAAGACTTCGAAAAAAGAGCATACTCGTGAAGAGTTTTTACGTACGGCAACTTCCCAACCATCGGTTCCTCCTTCCTCTAAACATCATACTTCCAAGAAGGCTACAAAGAAACCCAGTTCCTCTCCTTCTCCGCCAAGGCGTGTCCCATCTACAGCACCACCTGGCGGAAGTCGCCCTCGGCAGTCTTCTGTGTCGCCGAGGCGCACTGCTGGCGGCCGATCAACCGGCCGGTCGCTGATGGCAGGAGCTGCTCCTGACCAACCTATGGATCAGGATCTTCTGCCTTCGGCTGAATGCCATTCCATGCGGTCGGTCACAAGCTCTGAGCAGTCGTTGAGTTGACAGCGACCTTGGTCACATTCCTCCATTTTCTGTTCACCCTATGTCCATTATCCACTGGAATATCCGCGGTATTCGAGCCAATCGGGATGAATTGTCGATCCTCTTACAATCCTACTCGCCAGTCATCTTCTGTCTTCAGGAAAAAAAGCTGCGTCCCCATGACCGCTTTGTTCTCCCTCATTTTCAGTCCGTCTGATATGATCTCCCCTCTGTTGAAGGCACTCCAACACATGGAGGACTCATGATTCTTCTCCATGAAACTGTCCATTATCACCCAATCCATTTAAACACTTCCTTCCAAGCTGTCGCCGTCCGTCTTTCCCTTTCCTGATACACGTTCTCTCTTTGTACTGTATACATTCCATCGTCCACACCAATGGCACGAGCTGATCTCCTTCATCTTCTTGGTCAGCTTCCACCCCCATATTTGCTGGTTGGGGACTTCAATGCCCACCACCCGCTTTGGGGATCTCCACATCCTTGTCCACGTGGCTCACTATTGCTAGACGTCTTCCACCAAGCAGATCTAGTTTGCCTCAACACTGGGGTCCCTACGTTTTTGTTTGCCTCCACGGCAAATTTATCTCATTTGGACCTTGCGGTCGGTATTGTTCCGCTAGCTCGGCGCTTCGAATGGTTCGCCCTTGATGA
The DNA here is from genome assembly GCF_023898315.1 of Schistocerca nitens. NCBI lineage: Eukaryota > Metazoa > Arthropoda > Insecta > Orthoptera > Acrididae > Schistocerca > Schistocerca nitens. The sequence continues at coordinate 1,157,161,412 of NC_064615.1, read as the reverse complement.
TACACACTCCAATGACCACTTTCCATGTGTCCTTAGACTGCAGCCTCAACGGCCATATATGCGCCTGCAGCGCTGGAAGTTTACTCAAGCCGATTGGACACTTTTTTCGTTTCTAGCGACATTCGATGACCGTCACTTTCCAAGCGTCGACGATGAGGTCACACATATTACCGACGTTATTCCTACAGCTGCGGAACATTCAATACCACGCACCTCCGAATTGCCCCGGCGCCCCCCAGTTTCTTGGTGGAACGAGGCATGCCGTGATGCACTACGTGAGCGGCGACGTGCTCTCCGCGTTTTCCGCCACCATCCTACTTTGGCCAACTGTATCCGCTATAAGCAGCTACGAACGCGATGCCGTCGTGTCATCCGCGATAGCAAGAAGGCAAGCTGGAAATTCTTTATTAGCTCATTTAACAACTTCACTCCCTCCTCGGAAGTTTGGAGTCGGCTTCGACGGTTCTCAGGCGCGCCTAGTTTCTCCCCGGTCTCTGGGCTCACTGTCGCGCATGACACATTAGTGGACCCCGTCGCAATTTCTAACTCGTTGGGTCAGCACTTTGCCGAGATTTCGAGCTCTTCAAATTACCCGCCAGCGTTTCTCCCGAAGAAACGTGCAGCGGAAGTGCGACCTCTTGCTTTCTCCTCTCAAAATCGCGAAAGATACAATACTGTTTTCTCCTTGCGGGAACTCCAACATGCACTCTCTTCTTCTCGCTCCTCCGCCCCAGGACCAGATGGTATCCACGTCCAAATGTTGCTGCATTTATCAACCCATAGTCTGCATTACCTCCTTCGCCTTTATAATCGAATTTGGACCGACAGTACTTTTCCCAGACGATGGCAGGAAGCTATCGTCGTTCCTGTTCCGAACCCTGGAAAGGACAAACTTCTCCCCTCTAGCTATCGGCCCATTTCTCTCACGAGTAGTGTCTGTAAGGTTTTGGAGCGTATGGTGAATTACCGTTTAGCTTGGTGGCTTGAATCCCGCAGTCTTTTAACACCAGCCCAATGCGGATTCCGAAAGCATCGTTCTGCAGTTGACCATCTTGTTGCTCTCTCCACTTATATCATGAACAATTTTCTCCGGAAACGCCAAACGGTAGCAATATTTTTTTGATCTGGAGAGAGCATACGATACCTGTTGGAGGACAGGCATCCTCCACACACTGTTCTCTTTGGGCTTTCGAGGCCGGCTGCCCCTTTTTCGTCGCGAATTTATGGCAGAGCGCACATTTAGGGTGCGGGTGAACACTACTCTCTCCCGTACTTTCTCCCAAGAAAACGGGGTACCCCAGGGCTCCGTGCTGAGTGTTGTACTGTTTGCCATCGCTATAAATCCAATTATGGATTGTCTCCTTCCCGATGTCTCGGGCTCCCTCTTTGTGGATGATTTTGCGATCTATTACAGCTCTCAACGGAACAGCCTGCTTGAACGACGTCTTCAAGGATGTCTTGATCGGCTCCACTCTTGGAGCATCGAAACAGGCTTCCGTTTCTCTCCCAGTAAGACCGTTTGTGTTAATTTTTGGCGACGTAAGGAGTTTCTTCCGCCCTCCTTACATCTAGGACCTGTCAACCTTCCGTTTTCAGACGTCGCTAAATTCTTGGGTCTTACGTTTGACAGAAAACTGTGCTGGTCCTCCCACGTTTCCTATCTTTCGGCTCGCTGTCTGCGATCGCTTAACACCCTCCGTGTCCTGAATGGTACCTCCTGGGGAGCGGACCGAGTGGTCCTCCTCCGCCTCTATCGCGCCTTAGTGCGCTCGAAATTGGATTATGGAAGCATAGTCTACTCCTGCTCGGCCGTCTATTCTTCGGCGTCTCGACTCTATCCACCACCGTGGATTACGTTTAGTATCTGGAGCTTTTTACACTAGCCCTGTGGAAAGCCTTTATGCTGAGACTGCTGAACCTCCGCTGTCCAATCGGCGAGCGATCCTTCTAAGTCGTTATGCTAGCCATCTGTCTTCCATGCCTGCTAATCCAGCCCATGCCCTTTTTTTCGACGCCTCATTTGATGTAGGGTATGCTGGCCGCTCCTCCTCCCTACTACCCCCGGGAGTCAGCTTCCGTCAACTGCTCCGTTCTCTTTCCTTCCGCTTTCCTAAAACCTTTTTGACAACTTCGGGTACAGCACCGCCTTGGCTCCGTCCCCGGATCTGCCTGCTCCGTGACCTTTGTCGATTTCCCAAGGATGGTACCCCTACACTTGTTTATCGTCGGGCATTTGCTGCTCTATGTGCACAAATGACGGACGCCACCTTTATTTACACCGACGGCTCGAAAACATCGTTAGGTGTAGGGAGTGCCTATATTGTTGGCGACACCCCAAATCACTTTCGGCTTCCCGACCAGTGTTCGGTGTATACTGCGGAGCTTTACGCTGTTCTCCAGGCTGTCCACTACATCCGCCGCCATCGGCGGATACAGTACGTTATCTGCTCAGATTCTCTCAGCTCTCTCCTCAGTCTCCAAGCTCTTTACCCTGTGCACCCTCTGGTCCACCGGATTCAGGACTGTCTGCGCTTGCTGCACCTGGGGGGCGTCTCGGTGGCGTTCCTCTGGCTCCCGGGACACGCTGGTATCTGTGGGAATGAGGCGGCCGATATAGCGGCCAAGGCTGCAGTCTCTCTTCCTCGGCCAGCTATTCAATCGCTTCCATTCCCCGATCTACGGAGCGGTTTATGTCGCAAAGTTGCTCATTTATGGCATGCGCATTGGTTAACACTTCCCAATAATAAATTGCGGGAAGTGAAAGCTCTTCCTTGCGCTTGGACTTCTTCCTCCCGAACGCGTCGTCGGGAGGAGGTAATTTTAACTAGACTCCGGATAGGGCACTGTCTTTTTAGCCATCGACATCTTTTAAGCGGCGATCCTCCCCCACTCTGTCCCCACTGCTCTCAGCTGTGGACGGTAAGACACCTTTTAATTGAATGCCCCTATTTTAATCCGTTACGCGCCCGTCTACAGCTATCGCCTGATCTATCGTCGATTTTAGCAGATGACACGCGCTCAGCCGACCTCGTTCTCCAGTTTATTAGTGCTAGTGAAATGACGTGAGTCATTTGAAGCTTTTTTGGGGACAACCAACCCCTTTCTGTAGTGGATTTTTAAGCCTTCCTTCTGCTTTTAGTTTCTCCAATTTTATGACTTTGTTCCCATTGCTGCTGATTTTCTGTATCGGTTTTTTTTTTACTATTTCCTAAGTCACAGGCTGGGCGCTAATGACCATAGCAGTTTTGCGCCCTAAAACCAAACAAAAAAAAAACTTCCTCAGGCATCTTCACCCTTCGAAATTCTAGCTTTAGATATCCTAGGTCCTTTTCCACAGTCGCAACAAGGCAACATACACATTTTGTCTGTTATTGATCACTTTTCTCGTTATCTAATTTTGGTTCACCTCGCCGACATGACAGCTGAAACTGTGGCAAGAGAGTTTGTAAATCGTATGAAACTACCTTTTGGAAGTCCTGATGCCATTTTAACGGACATGACTGCCCTTTTACATTTTTAGCTTTTTATCCTTTTATTGTTCTGACTTTCTTGAGATGTTCCATTAGCGGAATGGACCATATTTGAAACAAGGGACGGATGACCTTGCTGTTTGGTCCCTTAAACTTCAAACAACCAGCCAACCATTTTAGCGGACCAAGGAACCAATTTCATGTCTGCTCTATTTGTACAAGTTTGTAAATTGCTAAGAATCAAAAAATGGCGTACAACTCCCTTCCATCCTAAAGCCAACGGTCGCACTGAACGCGTACACTGTACAATTTGTAAAATGTTATCCTATTATGTTGAAAAAACGCACGCTGATTGGACATATGTTCTGCATACAACACCCGAATACATGAATCCACGGGGCATACCCCTAACGAAGCTGTGTTTGGATGGCCGGTGAATTCGCCTTTCGAAATAAACTACCTCAGGGTGTAGAAATAAAGGAAGTAAAGCGATCTGGTATAAGGTAAAGAGGAATAATATCAAACCTACTAATAACCAGTTGCACAGGCAAAGGAAAAACGCTGTTTTACTGACTTATCAAACAGGTGATTTAGTATTACTATGAAACCTGGCAATCAAAAGGGACGAACTAAAAAGTTGTCTCCCCACTTTGAAGGCCCGTATCAGATTGTACAGTTGACCTCAGCAGTCAATGCAGAACTGCAATTAACCAATCGTACGGTGATAGTGCACTTTGACCGCCTGCAACCTTACCATTGTAGGGCTGTGTCACCACAACAGGTCGCAGCTCCCGATACACCTGTGTCACCTCCACCTCAAGTGCCCCCCAGGGGGTCCACAACTCTTTTGTGGATACGTGTGTGGCGAGCACGGGGTCCCGAGCTAGTGCAGTTCTCCTTCCTTTCCGGGCTGCCCTACCCCCATTTCCCATCCCTCCTCGACCCCAATCCTTCCCGCACCCCCCCTTACCACCCTTCACACTCCCTCTTCTTGGGAGTAATGTAACGAGCTTTCTTCCGGAGACGGACGTTTGAACGCTCCAGGATCCTGTTTCCTTTCTTTTCTCCATCCTCACGCTTTCTTCCTCTATTGGTCTTGCCCTAATTTCACTCTTCTCCTTGCTTTCATGCCCTTACTTCTATCTCTGCCTCATTCTCCTTGCCCTATTATCCTTGTCTTCTTTTCCTTGTCCTATTCTCCGCTTCAGCGTTTGAGACTTTCTTCTATCCCTCTCTCTCTTTCCTCTCTTCCTTCCTCCCCGTGCGTGTCTGAAGGCCGACCCACGCGTTCGCATGTGTAGCCGGTGACGGTGTAACGCGTAATTCCCCGCCCTGGGTCAACAAGGAAGGGATACAGGTACGCCCTGGTAAAGGCCACGCCCTGGGAGGGGTGATTGCCTGAGCTGTTACCTTCCGAATGTGCCGATTGGTCTATCCGTCCGTTTCTCGGGAGGTGTGGACAATCACCTAAGGCGGGAATGCCCTCTGAGGGGGGTCCCCCCACAAGGAAGGATCGCGCCATCGAAGATGGTGGCAATCGTGGGGGATTCACCCGCAATGGATTTCTCTTATTCTCACCTATCTTCTGCCCAAAAAAGACACATGAAACTCGTGTTCCGAAAATTCTACCACCAGTACTGAAGTTTCTTGTTATCACAAGATCTAATGGTCACGATTTTTCAACAGTCAACCCTTTCGTCATTCAGAAGGGTGTAGATGCGATTGCAGGACCAATGAAATCTTGTACTCGGTTGCGCAACGGTACCTTGCTGTTGAAGACAGAGAAAGCCTTCCAGGCCTTAAAATTACTTCGAGCCACTCTTACACATATTCCCTGTATGGGTGGAGGCCCACCGCACCTTGATTTCATCGCGTGGCGTGGTGTACACCAGGTCACTCGACGCTCTAACTGATGATGAGATTCTGTCTTTCCTCTCTGATCAGGGAGTGACGGCCATCCATAGAGACGTGAAAAGGATCGACAAGGACCTCATACTGACCGGAACAATATTCCTGACATTCGACAATGTGTAATTGCCTTCACGAATTAAAGCGGGGTATGAGATCATTTCTGTTCGGCCGTATGTACCCAGCCCTACAAGGTGTTACCAATGCCAGCGGTTTAACCATACATGGCAGTCTTGTTCAAGTGTAGCTAAATGCGTTACCTGTGGCAGGGACGCTCATAATGGTGACTGTCCACCTCCGTCCCCTCATTGTGTCAACTGCATGGGCGACCATGCTGCCTCCTCTCGCGACTGGCCCATCTACAAAGATGACAAAAGTATACAGGAAATTAGAGTGAAACAGAAGGTGTCGACCTCGGTTGCTCACAAGTTATTCAATAGCAGAAAGCCCCACTGTGCTTCCGGCAGGGAGATACAGTACCGTTCTCGCCTCTCCTCGGCCTACCAGGGAGGTAGCTACACAGACATGCGATCTAACATTTAGCGATTCGGTCGTCAGATCGGCCAGTGCCAAGATCGCCCGATCAACGTCTCCTCTTCCTCCCACCAACCGTAAGGCTCAATCATCATCATCTGCTACTGCTAAGATGAGGATCTCTAAATCAGGTGCTCGGACCTTCAAAAAAGAACTGACACGCGAAGATTTCTTGTATACACAAACTTCACAGCCATCAACTGTTATTTTGACAAAACGTAATTCTTCAATGAAGGCTTATAGAAAAAAAGAGTTTTCCATCTCTGCAGAGGCGCAAATTGCCGTCCTCAGCCATGTTCAGTTTCGCCAGGCTGCACAGCTGGTAGCCGATCATCTGGTCTTTGACCGGCGGAGGAAGCTGCCACTCCTGACCAGCTCAGGAATGGGGCAGACGCAACTGTTGAGTTGATGGACCATGACTCACCACCTATCGATTTCAGCAGCAGTGCTCCCTCGCAGCCAGGCACTCAGCGGCCATTGAGGTGACCCTTTCTTGTTTCTTTCTTTTTCTTTTTTCTTTTCGTTTTCATAATGGCACTTCTTCAGTGGAATATTCGCGGCATTCGCTCCCACCAAGAGGAACTAAAATCGCTCCTTCGAATGCACTGCCTGCTTGTCGTAGGTCTCCAAGAAATGAAGTTACGCCCATGTGACCGTATTGACCTGACACACTATACCTCCGTGCGTTTTGACCTACCCCCTGTGGCAGGTATTCAGGCTCACGGAGGGGTCATGTTGCTGGTACGCGATGATGTCTACTATGATCCAATCACATTGCACACAGAACTGTAGGCAGTTACCGCCGAATTACTCTCCCCACTTTCACATTTTCCATTTGTACTGTTTACACTCCACCATCGTCTGCCTTTACTAGGGCAGACATGATACAACTGATCACTCAGCTTCCTACACCATTTTTGTTGATTGAAGACTTTAATGCCCACCAACCCCTTTGGGGCTCCCCAGCATCCTGCCCGAGAGGCTCCCTCTTGGCCGACCTTTTCAACCATCTCAATCTAGTCTGCTTAAATACCGGTGCACCTACATTCCTTCCGTACACAACGCGTATCTATTCCCACCTGGACCTCTCACTATCCACTATCCAACTTGCACGTCGGTTCGAGTGGTGTGCTCTGTCTGACACATACTCGAGCGACCATTTCCACAGCGTAATCCATCTCCTGAATGACACCTTTTCTCCACATTCCACTAGCTGGAACATCTCCAAAGCCGACTGGGGGCTTTTCACCTCCCTGGCGACATTCCGTGATCAAGATTTCTCCCACTGCGATAGTCAGGTCGCATACCTCACGGACGTTGCGATGCTATTCGTGCTTGGCGAAGTGCTTTACGCAACTCCCACCGCCACCCTACAATGGCGAACTGTATCAGTTTCAAACGACTCCGTGCACTATGTCGTCGTGTTATCAAAGAAAGCAAAAACCTTGGTGAGTGGCTTTCACCAGCTCATTCAACAGTTTTACTCCTTCGGTTGTCTGGGGTGGCCTACACCAGCTATCTGGCACCAAGGTCCACTCCCCGATTTCTGGCCTGACTGTAGCGAATGACGTGGATCCTGAGGATGTCTCAAATACCTTCGGACGCTTTTTTGCGGAGGTTTCAAGCTTTGCCCATTACCACCCTGCCTTCGTCCCCTGAAAACAAGCAGAGGAGGCACGGCCACCTTCTTTCCAGTCTTTGAATCGTGAAAGTTACAATGCCACATTCACCGTGCGTGAACTCGAAAGTGCACTGGCCCGGTCCCGATCCTCTACTCCGAGGCCCGATGGTACCCATATTCAGATGCTGAAGAACCTTTTTCCTGCCGGTAAAAGCTTCCTTCTTCGCGCCTGTAATACCATCTGGACTGAAGGTCATGTTCCCACACGCTGGCGTGAAGCAATTGTTGTTCCCATACCCAAACCAGGAGCCGGCCGTGGTGGCCGTGCGGTTCTAGGCGCTACAGACCGGAACGGCGGGAGTGCTACGGTCACAGGTTCGAATCCCGCCTCGGGAATGGATGTGTGTGATGTCCTTAGGTTAGTTAGGTTTAAGTAGTTCTACGTTCTAGGGGACTGATGACCTAAGATGTTAAGTCCCATAGTGCTCAGAGCCATTTGAACCCATAGAACCCAAACCAGGAAAGGACAAACACCTTCCTTCCAGTTATCGCCCCCATCTCCCTTACCAGCTTCGTCTGCAAGGTGATGAAGCGCATGGTAAATTTTCGATTGGTTTGGCTCCTTGAATATCGACGCCTCCTTACTGATGTCCCATGTGGCCTTCGTAGGCGCCGCTCTGCTGTTGACCACGTAGTTACCTTGTCTACCTTCATTATGACAACTTTTTGCGTAAGCACCAGACGGTGGCTGTGTTCTTAAATTTGGAGAAAGTTTACGACACCTGTTGGAGGACGGGCATTCTCCGAACCATGCGCGCTTGGGGCCTTCACGGCCGCCTCCCTCTTTCTATTAATGCATTTTTAATGGGTCGAATGTTCAGGGTATCTATTTCGTCAGATGCCTTTCGCCAGGAGAATGGGGTGCCCCAGGGCTCCGTTTCGAGCATGGCCCTTTTTGCCATAGCTATCAATCCAATAATGGATTGCCTTCCAGCTGACGTTTCAGGCTCTCTTTTCGTGGACGGCTTTACGATCTACTGCAGCGCTCAGAGAACATGTCTCCTGGAGCGCTGTCTTCAGCATTGTCTAGACCGTTTATATTCCTGGAGTGTCGCTAAATGTTTCCGTTTTTCTGGTGAGAAAACGGTCTCTATGAACTTCTGGCGTTACAAAGTTTCTTCCACCATCCTTAGATCTCGGTCCTATTGCTCTCCCATTCGTGGAGACAACAAAGTTTTTAGATCTTACATATGACAGGAAACTTTGCTGGTCTCAACATGTGTCTTACTTGGCTGCTCGTTGTACCCGTTCCCTAAAAGTCCTCAGTGTTCTCAGCGGTACGTCATGTGGAGCAGATCGAATGGTCCTGCTTCGCTTATAACGGTCCATTGTCAAATCAAAGCTAGATTATGGGAGCTTTGCCTACTCTTCTGCCTGGCTGTCCATCTTACGCCATCTAAACTCTGTTCACCATCGGGGTTTACGTCTGGCGACTGGAGCATTCTACACCAGCCCTGTTGCTTTTGTATGCAGAAACTGCCGCATTACCGCTAAGCTACCGGCGCGATATGTTGCTTTGTCGATACGCCTGCCGACTGATGTCAATGCTCGACCACCCGTCATACTTCTCTTTCTTTGACGACTCTCTCGACCACCAATACGGGCTGTAGGTCTCTTCCCTGTTACCTCCTAGAGTTCGCTTTCGTCGCCTGCTTTTCGAGTGGGTGAGAGCCCGACGCCACGTTCACCTTGAACTCAGGTCGCTCCCAAAGGAGAGGATCACAGATTCGATATGCCGCTCGGGGTTTGTCGAACTTCATTCTAGACTCGCTAATAACGTCTTCATTTACGCAGATGGCTCCAAGACTGCTGGCATCGGATGTGCCTTTGTCGTTGGGATGATACCTTTCAATACCAGCTCCTTGACCAGTGTTCAAGCTTTACAGCTGAGCTTTTTGCTCTCTATCAGGCTGTTCAGTGTATCCGCCGCCATCGTCATTCTCCCTATGCCATCTGCTCTGATTCTTTGAGCGCCATTCAGAGTCTCCGTGGCACATATTTGGACCTCCCTCTCGAGAAACGAATTCAATGGCCCCTTGAGTCGCTAGCTGATACCGGCGCTCGTGTCTTTTTCTTTTTTTTAAGGGTTCCGGGCCACATTGATGGGCCTAGGAATGAAGCTGCTCATGCTGCGGCCAAGGCTGCTGTCCTGCTGCCTTGAACAACTTCCATTCGTGTGCCATCAACTGATGTTAGTGAGGTTCTTTGTCAGCGCGTTTCATCATTGTGGCATGAGGCTTGGTCCTCTCTCCATGAAAATAAGCTTAGGGCCATCAAACCGATCCCGACGACTTGGTTGACCTCCTCACCCCCTTCCCGGCGAGTGGAGGTCATTTGGGCCATGTCGCGGATTGGGCACTGCCGATTTAGCCACTGCTACCTGTTGTCTGGTGACCCCGCCCCGAAGTGAACCTGTGGTCATCCATTGACACTGCACCATGTTTTATTGTCCTTTCCCTGTTTTATTCACTCTCGTGGTGTCCTATGTCTGCTGTCTACCTTACAGGAACTTTTAGCTGATGACACTCGAGCAGCTGCTCGTGTCCTTCGTTTTAGTTCACTGACGGACTTGTCCAAAAGGATGTAACTCTTTTATTTGGTTTCTCTGCTTCCTTGTAAGTACTTTTTGATGTTGCCCCCTTGCGTTTTTCTACGCTGTTAGTGCACTAACGTGACTGGGCGCTAATGACCTTAGTCCACCTGAAGTGGAACAAAGACGAAAGAAAAAACGGAGATTACCTCCACAGGGTTGTCCTAGATACACTTTGCGGAATCGTAACCCTTATGCTTTGAGATCGCGTGATTAATCACGCCTAATTAGTGTTTTATGTTAGGTTTTATTTCAGCTTAGTTTAAGTAATTTTCTCCAGGGACTTGGAAGCACGACGTGCCTGGCCACCATGGGGTTCGCAGCCATTCTCAATTGTCAATTTCCAGTATTGTCATGTATTTTTGATCATATTTTTATGTATGATAACGTTTTTTTGTTTTGCAAGCAATGACACGCATTAGACGTCACGCAACTGACTTGATTCAAATACAACCATTACACTTGTTGTTGGCAGTACCGCGGCTGCTAACTCCGAATAATATTCTTCTATGTTATCTATTGCCAACTATTCTGCAAACCAGTACATGTGGAGTGTATTTACTCCGTGTTTTTCGTAATACTTGTTACGTTGACGTCTAGTGTGTTGTACTATATGTCGTAGTTACGTATTTGCTGCAGGTAACTGTAAGTAATTGGAACAGAAAAAGCCAGGGCTTTAAATGCATACGCCTCGTATGCTTTGTTTACGGGACCAGCTGTTGGCGGGGCAACATATCAGCTTTCGCCTCCCCTCCTGTCTTCAGCGCTGTCTCCTCCTTGCGCCTCCTTGCGCCTCATTTCCCTCTCATTTCCCTCTCCTTGCCAAGAACTTGCCAGCGATCATCATTGTTTTTCAGCCAGTAACAGCGCTCCGCACGATGACGTATCTTATCACCACGTGCGCTGCCACATTCAGCGTCTCGCCACGCGGCGCGTCTGAGTAGTTACAAAAACAGACAGCAAATTACTGCCCTATCCTCCACGTATGACATATAGAATAATGTTAAGTGTATTATGGTCTAACTAACAGCTTTTTTAAAACTCTTATTCTAGATGTTTAGCAATTAATAATTCATCGTTGTTTCTCGTACACGCTATGTGCGTGATATTCCGCGCTACAGTAGCGGCCGGTCTCTCGAGGCTACACGCCGTCTGACATAACCGCTGACATGCTTACTCTGCACTTACGAGTGCACTTACGCGTGCGCTGCGCGCTCGCTAACAGCTCCAAGCTGGTTTCTTTCATGCAGCCGGAAGACACGGCAAACAAAATTCATTCAAACATCCCAATAAATCTTAACATAAATATTAAGTAGATGTGATTGTTTAATTTCTTTTAATCGTTTTGTTTCACATTAGCTGGATAAATTACACGAATTTCTTAACGATTTACATTATTCTGCATCCCTTAGTCTGCAAATCTTATGAGGTGAAGTTTCATTATTGCTTTGATTCATTGTATATGCTACAATCTACAGCTCTAACCCTCTTACACATCCAACTTTGAGGACATTTTGCTGTGTTGGCAGAAGAGCCAACACCGTGTTCCTAGAGGAGGACGAAATGCACGCGTTTCAGCTCACGCAGACTGGCGTGAGGTCTGGAACAATTAAAGGAGTTGAGTCTAATAAATAAAGAACGTAGTTGCGTGAATACTTAACTTTAATCCATAATTGGAGAACATCGCTCTTGAAGATACATAGTTACAATCTCAATATAAACTGGTAATGGCGCCTTGCTAGGTCGCAGCAAATGACGTAGCTGAAGGCTATGCTAACTATCGTCTCGGCAAATAGCGTATTTGTCATTGATCCATCTCTGGCAAAGTCTGCTGTACAACTGGGGCGAGTGCTAGGACGTCTCTCTAGACCTGCCGTGTGGCGGCGCTCGGTCTGCAATCACTGACAGTGGCGACACGCGGGTCCGACGTATATTAACGGACCGCGGCCGATTTAAAGGCTACCACCTAGCAAGTGTGATGTCTGTCGTTGACACCACACATTTAACGTCCTCTTTCTTGGACAAGGCCAGATATGGGCAAACCAATGCAATGCCACAGGCTTTTCACGCTACTGGCGAGGCACAAGTGACCAATCTTCCGGGCTGCCGTTAGAGATGGGCAAAACTGTTCTTTTCAGAGATCGGATCAGAACTGTTCACTCATTGAAATGAACTAGCTCTTTTTCATTACTCACCACTCATTCACAATAGAAAATAAGTGGAAGGCACATTGCCCTTTAAACCTGGCTTATTCCGGTACTATATGTGTTTTGATCCTATTTTGAAGTAACACAGATAATGAGTAAGAATTTTGTATTGTTTATTGAAATTTCCACGATATGACAGTTCTTGATTATTGATTTATTTTGCACTATCGTGGTTTTGGCTTTGTAGCCATTATCATGGTCAAAGGTGAAATAGTCATAAAATATCTGACATGTCTGAATGATTGTAATATTGTGACAAAAATCACTCCGACATGTGAGGTATGTAATAAACATTTCACCTTTGCACGTGATAATTGCTACAAAGCTAAAATAGCATGCTGATAACGACACTTTTGAGTGCCCTGCAAAACAAACCTCCACATCTAAATAGTGATAGCGTGAAATGAAGTAATAATGACACTTTATCAAACGGTTGTATTTTCATTCATAAAGTACAGTAGGACTGCAGTCTGCAATGAAGGAAAATCACTGATAGGTTTATATTACATCCTGAGTCACTTTGAGATAGAAAAGTTATACATTTCATCTGGTAAAAAAAATAAAAACATTACAATAAAATTCTAAGTACTTTTATCCGGTAGGGAAATTTTGAAAATAAGACTGATTCATATTATGTAAACAAATTTTAATTGCTTAAAAATTAACATACAAAAACTGTAACATATTTTAGTATACACAGTCGACACACACACTGAGTATATGTTATAGGAAAAACTAATCAATGTTCTGGTTTACAAATAAAATTTGTTCAGTTTTACTTGAAGTGAGTCTGTTCCTTCTGTCGTTGCATATTTGTCCTGCTCAGAGGGAGCTGATGTTCGCAGGATGCATAACATTTGCAGGACTGGTTCATACAGCGTTGGGTACAGCAACCTTCTAGTGCCCCACCTGTTTAATCGATCGCTGTTTCTACACAAATAACATAGTAAAATTTCATTAACCTGGAACAAATACATCGCAAGTCATATATTTTTAAAGTGAACGTTTCCTTCCGAAGACGCCTAAAATCGGAAAATCCGTACTACAATAAGAAAAAAATATATAAATTTGACTGTAAGACCAAAGTGTAGCATACAGCCTTACGCAGAATAAAACAAGGAAAATATTGGTGTATCACATTTTGCGATAAGTTTATCGGTTCGCTCGTAATTAAAGCGTAAATTCGAGTGCCCATAATACAAAATCCTATAGTAAGAGGAGTCGTCAGGAACATAATCTGATCAGTTTAAACAAATAAAAATAAAATAAAAACAAATGATGTATACATAACATAATTATGTAATATACATACCGGTATTACTACGAAGAACAATATCCAGTAGAGATGAACTCCGATGCAGAGGCGCTGAGTCAAGCAGGTCGAGCCGCGAGCTGTATTACTGCATGAGCTAAGACCGCAGAGACCAGAGTGGCACCTGAGTTGCTTTGCTCAATGCTCTGGCTAGAGTCGAGAGCGGTGGGGTGAGCGTTGAGCGGACGAGTTCTTAGGGCGGGGGGAGTGGTGAACGGCCACCATTCACCTGCTCCGAGACAAATCGTCCGTTCTCTGCGAGCAGGTTGTTGCAATTAGTTCTTATGTTCTCCGCGAGGAGGCTCTCTATCCTGTTGCTCACATCAACTGCCCAGAGGGCAGGAGGTGCGACTGAAACCATCGCCGACGGAGTGCGATGCTACATTAAGGTGCGCCAGACACTGCACGCGGCAGAGGAAGCACAGAGACGGCATTCCCCCTGCGGGTCCGGGGATTAGAATAGGCCCGAGGTATTCCTGCCTGTCGTAAGAGGCGACTAAAAGGAGACCATCCCCCTCACGGGGGTAGTTAGCACCTGCGTCCGGAGACGGACGGTTTCCCGACCTATAATCGTGGTCTTTTTGGTTTTTCACTTCTCGTTTCTTCATTCCTTTTGTTGGTTCCTTTCTTTGCTCTTCTCCACTTCACTGTCTTCCTTACTCTTTCCCTTGACTTCACCTTGCCTTCTCATTGCCTTTTTCTCCTTGCCTTCTCATTGCCTTTTTCTCCTTGCCTTCTCATTGCCTTTTTCTCCTTGCCTTCTCATTGCCTTCTTCTCCTTGCCTTCTCCTTGCCTCCTTCTCCTTGCCTTCTCCTTGCCTCCTTCTCCTTGCTTTGTCATTGCCTTCTTCTCCTTGCCTTCTCTGGTCTCCGCCTCGGCGTTTGAGACAGTCTGTCCTCTTTCTCCCTCTCTCTTCTTTTTCCTCTTCTTCCTTCCTCCCTGTGCGTGTCTGAAGGCCGACCCACGCGTTCGCACGCGTAGCCGGTGACGGGGTAATGCGTAAGTCCCCGCCCTGGGTAGACATGTAAGGCACGCGCGTACCCCCTGGTAAAGGCCAGGCCCGGGGAGGGGTGATTGCCTGAGCTGATACCTTCTGACCATGCCGATTGGTCCCTCCGTCTGTTTCTCGGGAGGTGTGACCTGAGGTGTAAACATTCACCTAAGGCGGGAGTGCCCTCTGAGAGGGTCCCCACAAGGAAGGAGCGCGCCATCGGAGACGCTGGCAATCATGGGGGATTCCTCCGCAATGGATTCTACTCCATCGCTTTCGACTTCGACCCACAAACGGAAACGTGACCAGCCAACAGTGACAAAAATACTACCGCCTGCCCCACAGTTCCTCGTCGTTTCTCGATCTGAGGAAGGAAAGGATTTTTCCTCTGTCAACCCTTTCGTTATCCAGAAGGGCGTCGATGCCATAGCTGGATCTGTCAAATCTTGTACCAGATTGCGTAACGGTACCCTGTTACTCGAAACTGAGAGCGCCTTTCAGGCACGAAAACTGCTTCGGGCCACACTCCTTTACACATTCCCTGTCCGGGTGGAGGCTCACCGAACTTTGAATTCGTCTCGTGGTGTGGTCTATACTAGATCCCTCGACGGCTTGACTGACGAGGAGATTCAATCTTTCCTCGCTGAGCAGGGCGTGACGGCTGTCCATAGGGTCATGAAAAAGGTCAACAATGACCTTGTACCGACCCGGACACTTTTCTTAACCTTCGATAGTGTTAAGCTGCCATCGCGCATCAAGGCGGGCTACGAGGTCATTTCAGTACGCCCCTATGTCCCGACACCTACGCGCTGCTACCAGTGTCAGCGTTTCAATCACACTCGACAGTCTTGTTCCAATGCGGCTAAATGTGTCACTTGTGGCAGGGATGCCCATGAGGGTGACTGTCCACCTCCGTCTCCTCGTTGTGTGAACTGTCAGGGTGACCATGCCGCATCCTCCCGCGACTGTCCTGTCTATAAGGAAGAACGCTGTATCCAGGAAATTCGAGTCAAAGAGAAAGTGTCCACCTCGGCTGCTCGCAAGCTATTGGCTAGTAGGAAGCCCACGCTGCTCCCAGCGGGGAAATACAGCACTGTCCTCGCCTCTCCTCGGACTACCCGGGAGGTAGCAACCCAGACATGCGATCTGACCTTCAGCACCACGGTCGTCCGTTCGGCCGGTGCTAAGATCGCGCGGTCGACGTCTCCTCTTCCTCCCATCACCCCACAGACACCAGCCACTTCCTCAGCTTCTGCTCAGTCGAAGACCCCGAAGTCAGATGCACGGGCCTTCAAGAAGGAACCATCCCGTGCAGACTTCCTCCGTTCCTCGACCTCCCAGCCTTCGACCGGTACTTCCACCAAACGTCCTTCTAAAAAGGCGCATAGGAAGCACAGTTCTCCTTCTCCGCCGCGGCGCCTTTCTTCTCCTGCGCCACCCAGCGGTTGCCGCCCCAGGCCGTCATCCGTTTCGCCTGGCCGCACCGCTGGTCGCCGAACATCTGGCCGTTCACCGGCGGAGGAAGCTCCCCCTCCCGGCCATCCTCCTGAGATGGCCGATGACCCTATAGACCCCATGGGCGATGACTGTCTGCCTCCTGCTAGCGGCGGCAGTGCTCGCTCGAAGCCAGGCCCTAAGCGGCCTTCGAGGTGACCCCTTCTCTCATCTTCCTTTTCTTACGATGGCACTTATTAACTGGAATATTCGCAGCGTTCGCTCCAACCGAGAGGACTTGAAGTTGCTGCTCCGCTCGCATCGTCCGCTCGTCGTAGCCCTCCAGGAAACGAAGCTTCGCCCATGCGATCAAATTGCCTTGGCACACTACACCTCTGTGCGTTTTGACCTACCCCCTGTGGTAGGTATCCCAGCTCATGGAGGGGTTACGTTGCTGGTCCGGGATGATATTTACTACGATCCCATCACGTTGCACACCGGCCTGCAGGCAGTAGCCATCCGCATTACTCTCCCCACTTTCACGTTTTCCTTTTGTACCGTTTACGCTCCATCGTCATCTGCCGTTACCAGGGCAGACATGACGCAACTTATTACTCAGCTACCTGCACCATTTTTGTTAACTGGAGACTTCAATGCCCACCATCCTCTTTGGGGCTCTCCAGCATCCTGCCCGAGGGGCTCCTTGTTAGCAGACCTTTTCAACCAGCTCAATCTTGTCTGCCTCAATACTGGCGCCCCTACTTTTCTTTCGGACACATCTCATACCTATTCCCATTTAGACCTCTCTATATGTACTCCCCAACTTGCACGCCGGTTTGAGTGGTATGCACTTGCTGATGCATATTCGAGCGACCACTTCCCGTGTGTTATCCATCTCCTGCAGCATACTCCCTCTCCGTGCTCCTCTCGTTGGACCATCTCCAAGGCAGACTGGGGGCTCTTCTCTTCCAGGGCGACCTTTCAGGATCAAACCTTCACAAGCTGTGATCGTCAGGTCGCACACCTCACGGAAGTCATTCTCGCTGCTGCTGAATATTCCATCCCTCACCCTACTTCTTCTCCACGTCGCGTACCGGTCCCCTGGTGGACCGCAGCATGTAGGGACGCTTTACGTGCTCGTCGACGTGCTTTACGCACCTTTAAACGCCACCCTACAGTGGCGAATTGCATTAATTATAAACGATTACGTGCTCAGTGTCGTCGTATTATTAAAGAAAGCAAGAAAGCCAGCTGGGCTGCTTTCACCAGCACCTTCAATAGTTCTACTCCTTCTTCTGTTGTCTGGGGTAGCCTGCGCCGGGTATCTGGCACTAAGGTCCACTCCCCAGTTTCAGGCTTGAAGGTCGCGAATGAAGTCCTTGTGGCCCCTGAGGCTGTCTCTAATGCCTTCGGCCGCTTTTTCGCCGAGGTTTCGAGCTCCGCTCATTACCACCCTGCCTTCCTCCCCCGCAAACAGGCAGAGGAAGCGAGGCCACCTAACTTCCGCTCCTCGAATCGTGAAGGTTATAATGCCCCATTCACCATGCGGGAACTGGAAAACGCACTTGGCCGATCACGGTCCTCCGCTCCAGGGCCTGATTCTATTCATATCCAGATGCTGAAGAACCTTTCTCCTGCGGGTAAAGGTTTTCTTCTTCGTACTTACAATCGCATCTGGATTGAGGGACATGTTCCCGCATGCTGGCGCGAGTCTATTGTTGTCCCGATTCCTAAGCCGGGGAAGGACAAGCACTTGCCTTCCAGTTATCGACCTATCTCGCTTACCAGCTGTGTCTGTAAAGTGATGGAGCGAATGGTTAACTCTCGATTGGTTTGGCTGCTCGAGTCTCGACGCCTACTTACCAATGTACAATGTGGATTTCGAAGGCGCCGCTCTGCTGTCGACCATCTGGTTACCTTGTCGACCTTCATCATGAATAACTTCTTGCGGAAGCGCCCGACCGCGGCTGTGTTCTTTGATTTGGAGAAGGCTTACGACACCTGTTGGAGGGCGGGCATTCTCCGCACCATGCATACGTGGGGCTTTCGCGGTCGCCTCCCTCTTTTTATTCGTTCCTTTTTAATGGATAGACAGTTTCGGGTGCGTGTGGGTTCTGTCCTGTCCGACACCTTTCGCCAGGAGAATGGGGTGCCACAGGGCTCAGTTTTGAGCGTCGCTCTCTTTGCCATCGCGATCAATCCAATAATGGATTGCCTCCCAGCTGATGTATCAGGCTCCCTTTTCGTGGACGATTTTACCATCTATTGCAGCGCGCAGTGTCCACGTGTCCTGGAGCGCTGTCTTCAGCGTTCTCTTGACCGTCTTTACTCTTGGAGTGTCGCCAATGGCTTCCGTTTTTCTGCCGAGAAGACGGTCTGTATTAACTTCTGGCGCTACAAAGAGTTTCTCCCACCGTCCTTACGACTCGGTCCCGTTGCTCTCCCACTCGTGGAGACAATCAAATTTTTAGGCCTTACCTTTGACAGGAAACTTAGCTGGTCTCCACATGTGTCATATTTGGCCACCCGTTGTACCCGTTCTTTAAATGTCCTCCGTGTTCTCAGTGGTATGTCGTGGGGAGCGGATCGAACCGTCCTACTTCGTCTATATCGGTCGATCGTCCGCTCCAAGCTGGATTATGGGAGCTTCGTCTACTCCTCTGCACGGCCATCCATCTTACGCCGCCTCAACTCCATACAACATCGGGGTTTACGACTTGCGATCGGAGCATTTTATACCAGTCCCGTAGAGAGTCTTCATGCTGACGCTGGCGAATTGCCACTCACCTACCGGCGCGATATACTGCTTTGTCGGTATGCCTGTCGGCTACTGTCAATGCCCGACCATCCTTCTTATCTTTCCTTTTTTGACGACTCTCTTGACTTTCAATACGGGTTGTATGTCTCTGCCTTGCTACCCCCTGGAGTTCGCTTTCGTCGCCTCCTTCAACACCTTCATTTTTCACTCCCTGCAACCTTTCGAGTGGGCGAGAGCCGCACGCCACCTTGGCTCCAGGCTCAGGTCCGCGTTCACCTCGACCTCAGCTCGCTCCCAAAAGAGGTCACCCCCGGTTCGGTCTACCACTCCTGTTTTTTGGAACTTCGTTCGAAGTTCAACAACATGACTTTCATTTATACAGATGGCTCTAAGACCAATGACGGGGTCGGGTGTTCCTTTATTGTCGGGGCACAAAGTTTCCAATACCGGCTCCATGGCCATTGTTCGGTCTTCACAGCTGAGCTCTTTGCCCTCTACCAGGCTGTTCTGTACATCTGCCGCCACCGACATTCTGCTTATGTCATCTGCTCAGATTCCCTGAGCGCCATCCAGAGCCTCAGTGATCCGTACCCGGTTCACCCTTTCGTACACCGGATCCAACGCTCTCTTCAGCAGCTGGTGGCCGTCGGTACGCCGGTTAGCTTTATGTGGGTTCCTGGCCATGTCGGTATCCCTGGGAACGAAGCTGCAGATGCCGCGGCCAAGGCTGCGGTCCTCCAGCCTCGGACAGCTTCTTGTTGTGTCCCTTCGTCCGATTTTAGCAGGGTCATTTGTCGGCGCGTTGTGTCGCTGTGGCATGCCGATTGGGCTGCACTTACCGACAACAAGCTTCGGGCCTTAAAACCTCTTCCCGTGGCTTGGACGTCCTCCTCACGCCCTTCTCGGCGGGAGGAGGTCGTTTTAGCAAGGTTAAGAATTGGACACTGCCGGTTCAGCCATCGCCATCTGCTGACGGCTGCGCCGGCGCCGTTCTGCCCATGTGGGCACTTGCTGACGGTTAGTCACATTTTAATGTCCTGTCCCGATCTTAAAACACTGCGCCTCGATCTTAACCTGCCTACTACTTTAGATGCCATTTTAGCGGATGACCCACGAGCAGCTGCTCGTGTTCTTTGTTTTATCAATTTGACAAACCTCGCTAAGGACATTTGATGATGTTTTTTAATCCTATGCCTGTCAGTCTGTCTTTTATTGTGTTTTCCCTTTTAGTTGTTGTTGTCAACTTGTGCCTCGCGGTGCATTCTTAGAGTAGTCAGGGCGCTAATGACCATTGAAGTTGTGCGCCCGAAAACCACAAAAAAAAAAAAAAAAACCCCAAATTTATTTTTCTTAACAGGTTAGAACCGGCTGATACCTACCTCACGCAACCGCCTGAGATGTTTGGAAAGTTCTGTCATGTGACACACTAAAAGCTATATCGGTCCTAAAGTTAGCAAATTCCCAGCACCGATGGACAGGAACCGACACGCTTGCTTGTCCAAACCACCCTCACGCCACATACGACCCCACCAGTA
This sequence comes from Schistocerca nitens, assembly GCF_023898315.1. Classification (NCBI taxonomy): domain Eukaryota; kingdom Metazoa; phylum Arthropoda; class Insecta; order Orthoptera; family Acrididae; genus Schistocerca; species Schistocerca nitens. The sequence goes on along the minus strand of NC_064615.1, from coordinate 1,157,140,991 downwards.
TGTGTGATGGAGCACAAAGGACGCTCTCATCCCCATAAACTTTGCAATTCAAGACCGATAGAGACGAACAGACACTATCAAACAGGAATGTTTTTTCTACCGAGTAGGAAACTTCCTTGTCCTCACAACACGCGCTAGACCACGTGACTCTGTCAGACAAAGAATACTCTCACTAAGTTAACTGATCACCTGATTCTCATTATTCAGCCCACATGCTTCGATTATCTAATCCAAGATCTTCGCTAAAACACACGTCCGTACACATGAGCCATCGCGCGCACCTAGCTTAGTACCTCCGCAAGTGAATGTAACAAAGTTCGCATGCTTCTTGATTAACCTGATCAATTAATTAACCTCTCAGATGTGGTAAACTGCCACGTCCACCTAGACTTGAAGTGAAATAGTTAAAGTCCCTACCGACCACTATGTCCTTTTACCGACCCATGTTCGTTGTCTAACATGCACTTATGCTTCCTTCCGTTTACTAACGTGTACTAACCTACATTCTTATATCACATTCTGTCTATACAAATGAACCACGCTTCAATTCTGATGGTCAGTTCGTGTTTCGCTACCAATACAAGAAAATTGTGGCAAACTAAGCCACTGACCCAAGTCACCTGTGATTACTCAAAATCGTCTGCTTTGCCTCTCTCACACACCACGAGCGCGAGACCGCCCATATCACAGTCTGGACTTTTATACTCGCGTCAGACATATTCCTCTGCAAATGTTATAGCTAAACTATGACCCTAATACTGTTGTTCAATCCACACGGTCTAGCACATGGCCAGAGCACACCCCCCAGTACCTAAGCCGAGAACATTGCTCGCTCCATCTTTAGTTGACCACTGAGAGACGGGGATTTTCTGAAATCACATCCCTCGCGCTCTCGTAGCTACTCGTCTAAGCAATTCGATCTAACAAACCCTCTAAGTCGAAAAATAACAACCAACTCGAACTCTCTCATATTCTATATCGTCCCACAAATACTTAACCTACATTTTATTTACACATCGAGTATACCTATCACTCTCATACAAAAAACACTCGCCCTGATGTACAGTCGTGGACAAAACGAGCGAGACCCCTCGCCTTTTCGTTATGCTGATCCGCACGGCTTTAAAGTCTGCTACACAGCATAACAGGCAAGGCGACGAAGTGCTACCAACATACTATGCGCAGGCGTGAAATTGACAAACTATCTGAACTTTTTTAGACTGTATTCCATAATTTGTAAGACTATATTAATGCTGATTAGTGTGTTAAATACAACACGTAAATATAAGACAGAACTGAAAGAACAAACGCTAATTGGTATGAACTGGACAAATAAAAATGAATTTCAACTTATCGAGATGACTTAACTGTTTCAGTAAGACAAAGAACCCCAGATCGTTACGAAGTAGCAAAATATTATCCGCATTCGGCCGCGAAACGGTCTGTGTCAACGTTCAGACCAGTCATACTGGATTACCGTTGCTGACCTACCATGAAAGTGTGCAAATTTAGCAATGCGTGAAGATTCATAACGAAATTCAGTTAAAAATCATTCAGTGCCACGCTTAAGTCAATTCCATTATTGACAGAAGCGGAAAAAGTAGGCAGTAACATGTATGAAATTCTACAAGAGTGTCATATTGACATGCACAGGGCGCCAGTACAGAATAAAGGTAGCGATAAAACGTATTGGGTGCGCGAGAATTTCTTAAAATTGCTTTACTGATATTCTACCTGCCTCCAGAGAGATTAGAACCGAAAACAAACCAGACCTTCCTTTCACTATGCTAGCAGACAACCTAGGCAAACAGCCCTCTATTATTACCCCAGACATGAACAAGCAGGCAATTTCGAAATGAAAATCTGCAGTTTCTGTTGCATAGAGCTTTCTGGACTCAAAAACATGAATTTTCTTCCTTTATGTCACCACTTATGCGACAATCATTCGGGATGATTATCGAAATAACAAATTACTGTTATTAAAGAGTAAATTTTGTAGGATAATTCTGCACCACCCCAGGAAATAAACGGCTACATAGCTGCCAAACGTATTCTGCATTGTTTCGAATTCTCCACTAGACTCGCCACAGCCAGAAAACGTTCATTAGCAGAAGTGTTTCTTAAGCTAGCTAGCAATGAGAATGTTCGTACTTCTAAAACGCGGTGGCATTAATACTGGGATGTGAATTACCACGTGTATAGGCAAATACATTCTATTTGCATTCCTGTAAACGTGATTTGGATCGAAAACGTAGCTACGACTAATATGCTTATGTATCGACAGCAAATAGAACATTTCGAATAAAGAGTAGCGGGTGTTATTTATGCGGCCCTCATCTTCAGTGTTTTCGTTGTTAGGATTTCGTCACCTAAACCGGTAAAAACGGAACCCTACTAGTCTCACTTTCTTGACCGTCTATCGGTCTACCCAACCCTTAAAACCCGTTTAACTCCAGAACGGGTGGACATAATAAGCGGAAATGTATCGCACTTCTTGCTGTAACCGGTCCCTTGCTGGTGTAAAAAAGTGAGCTTCTATGTCAGCGCAATCAAAAGATACGACGGTTTATGTAAAGAAAATTTACGCGAAAGGTCAAAAAATGGCTTCAAGAACTATGCGACCTAACTGCTTAGGTCATCAGCCCCTAGACCTAGAACTACTTAAACCTAGCTAGCCTAAGGGCATCACAGACATCTATGCCCGAGGTAGAGTTCCAACCTGCGACTGAAGCAGCCGTGCGGTTCGTCACTGAAGCGCCTGGAACCGCTCGGCCACCGCAACGCGGCGAAACCCTACTCACCTCATGTATAATGATAATATATACTGTCTAGTGAGGATAAACTGTATTCGCCAGCAACTCAGATCGTTTGCTCACGGAACTTTTACGAAGCTACATTCAAACTTTGTAATGGATATTGCAGACGACTTCGACAAACACCCTAGGAACTTCGTATGCGATATCCACTTCTGAATACGCTGGCAGATACTGCAGTACTATAACAAGTAGGTGGGAATTTATTGTTATTGGTCCACGCATGACACTTTATTTCAATATCAATTTAACGCGCCTAGGTGTTTGTATATGCCTGAAACTATTGAACAAAAAGTAAATAAACAACAAACGAGCCGGCCGCGGTGGTCTCGCGGTTCTAGGCGCGCAGTCCGGAACCGTGCGACTGCTACGGTCGCTGGTTCGAATCCTGCCTGGGGCATGGATGTGTGTGATGTCCTTAGGTTAGTTAGGTTTAAGTAGTTCTAAGTTCTAGGGGACTTATGACCACAGCAGTTGAGTCCCATAGTGCTCAGAGGCATTTGAACCATTTTGAAACAGCAAACAACTTCGATGTTTAAATCAAATGAAAGTCACATGTCGTAATTAAAACATAATTTCGTCGTTACATCTACATGACTACATCAACAGGATTTCTTGGCAATCCGGACTTACGTGCCTGGCAGAAGGTTAGGGTTATTTCTCTACCGTCCCACTCATTAACAGTGTGCGGGAAAAAGGACCACTTAAATCTTTTCTTGCGAGCCTTGAATTACATTATTACTATGGTTTCTTCCTGTGTTCCCGAGGAAATACCCCGATCTTGCTGCAACTTCGCTCAGTGAAAGCGGGGACAAAATAAGCGAACACGTGTCTCGGCTTATCTGCTTACTCTACCGCTTCTGAGAAAACGACGGTCAAAGTTTTCAATGCGCTGTTACTATAGTGTAGACACCTCTTAGCTGGTAAGCATTCAACTGGAGCGGTGGCTCTGCGGCTACCATAGCGATTTCTGAACTTTGCGCTGCGAGTTCGAAACCCGGTTTTTCCTTTTTTTCCCCCTCACTCTCTGAATTATCTACGAATGTTTATTCCAATTTATGTTCAAACACTGTTGTCGTTATTCGTCAGTTAATTTACTGTGTAAAGAAATAAGTTAAAAAGGGAACACACAGTGCGTAGTGGGGCGATCACTCTGTTGTAGAAATAATTCAGAAGCCAAGATCGCTTAAATATTGTTTACTGGATAACCGGTTTCAACACACTAAAGGTGCCATCATCGGATCTGAATGTAGATTAACATTTATAAAATATTTGGTTATAACGATACATGAGGCAGCCCAGATGATGTTAGATCAGCTTGTCTCATTCGTTTATTACTTTTTAATTCATTAATTACACATAAAGTTAATTGGCGAATAATGACAACATTATTTCAACATAACTTAGAAAAAAACATTCGTAGATAATTCTGATAGAGAGGCAGGAAAATAAAATAATTAAAAAACCCAATATGGTCTCGAACACGGGAATCAGTGTTAAGAAGGAACGACGGTAGCCACCGCTTCAATTGCGTTCGCGGCTGCAGAAGGTATCTACACTAGAGCAACAGCGCGTTGATAACTTTGACCGTCGTTTTCTCGGAAACGGTCGAGTGTCTGCAGATAAGCCGAAACACATGTTCGCTTATTTTGTCCTCTCCTTCACTGAGCAAAGTTTCGGGACAATCAGCCTATGACATTTGGCGAGTTCCCCTCGCTCGTCGAGTCGCTTCTTACGCCCGGCGAGAATTATGTATGCCTCCGAGTAAACTGCGCCACCTGGAAACACGGCGAGCGGGGATAAACACGTTTTCCTTCTTATAAGGCAACCTTCTACAGATAATATTCACGAAGTGTTCTTCAGGTTGCCTCAGATATTTCAGAAATGTTTCTTGCCTCAGGCCTGCCGCATATGCAAAACGTAAACATTTCATTTCATGTAATATTTATCAGGATAAGACATGACAAGAGTGGACCAGTCACTTCTGAGAAAAATTAGAGATTCTAAGTTGCTCCACTATGTAATGACACGGGCACGGGCTTGCGATCTGTCTTTTATGCCATCGATTTCCGTGTTACACATACTTGGCCACTGCGTTGCGGCTGCCATCTTGGAGGAGGCAGTCTGTTTCCTGCCAGCGCTGTTTCCGCAGCCAATATTAACCGCGACGAATCATTCAGTCAAAGCTAAATGGCCCATCTGGCTGAGGCAGACAAGGGCGCTATAATACTCCATGCAGAGGGATCTTCAAATGCCGACATAGCGAGAACTATGGGTCTTCACAAGTCGACGGTAGCCAGGTGGATCAGACGAAAGGAAGAGAGTGGTAACTTGAATGGGAGGCCTCATGGCCGTCGCCGCAAAACAACAGCAGCTCAGGATCAGCAGATACGCCGTTTCAGTGAGAACCACCCATTTGTCAACGCACGACAAATCAGCAAATTCATGAAGCTTGGAATGAGTTATTTGAATCTCCTAGTTCTGTGGCTCGAGTTGTGGGCTCAATGCCCAACAGACTTCCAGCTGTTGTGGAAGCCAAAGGAGGCTCTACGCGATTTTTTTTTACAGACTTATGTTTTATATAATTTCAAGGAAACGCAATAAGTGGAATGGGGACAAACAAATTAATTCACAGCAAGATATGTAATATTTAATTTGATAAGAGAAGAAATACTCACCTTATATATTCATTCAGTCTCTATAAAATACGTGACACACGTGTGTATGCAAGAAGGGTACAAAACAGTTCAGCACAAAATAAAAATGTTGAGGAGAAGCTCCCCGATGAAGACGTAATTGCAGAACAAAGGTTGGGCTAGAAGGAGAGGTAAGGAGGCCCGAAAAAGCAGAACAAAATCAAATACCCAATAGACTTTGAGTAGTTGTCGCAGCAAAGGGCGGTTGGTATATGCGATTCGGAGCAACTGTACAAGAATAGTTTTATTTACTGATTTTTGAGGCTTTATTTTGTGACGGCTAAACAGTGCTGCATCATGAGACCCGCTATTTTTCCACATGTGGCTAAACATCAGAGCTGAAAAAATTTTGAGAGGTACCGAAGTTCTCTGGAAGAGTAAAGTGTTTTGGACAAGAAGATGATTTTTAGTTCATTTCATTTTAACCATTCACACTATGCTTCGACATTCTAATCTTTGATTTCATTTTATTATTACGTATCTTTCCTTAAGTGAAAGTCAACGGTAGTAAGTTTCAAGATATGAAGAATAACTGGAAGTTTCTGATTTGTGGAAAGCGTATTTAACAGTTAATATTATCGACAAATCTGTAGTTATAGGACATATTAAGAAGCGAGTCAAAAATGGCATTGTGGAATGATCAGGTTGGTCTCTAAAGGGTAACGACGGTAAAATAGCAAATATGAAACTATGGGTAACAACTATTGTTGATGGTGAGGAGCCATAATCGATATGTCACTTTTCCGTAATTGTATTTCTGAAGTTTATCGTCAATCCTAGGACTGACACCGATACTCTGTTTTACGTAAAGAATACAACCTTCAAAATTTATTTAGCAGCGCAGAATATTAAATCACAGTTTATAGATCAGGAACCTAATCCAACTGCCTTTAATTTTATTTTCACGGATGACATTGAGACAGTAAATAACAAGAGAAATAAGAAAACTCTCAGAATCAATATAGAGAATTCAAGTATCATGTGAATTCAAAAGTTTGCTATAATAGCGATTAATTGCTTTTTACAGACCCCTTCATGCCTACGTTTTCCGTCAGACAGACAATGTTTGAAACTAGGACTAACGAGGTAAACAATTTTTCCACAAATTGTCAAATTGGAAGTCGGAGAGCCAGTTACATAAATTACGATGACAACAAACGTTTTTCAAGTAAACTGATCACAGGAGGCATCCAACGCATTTATTGTGAGTTACATGCACAGTATGTAAACTGGCAACGCCACCAACACACAATACCACTAACAAGGGAACATCCCCATCGCACCGCCCTCAGATTTAGTTATAAGTTGATACAGGGGATAGGCCTTGAAAAACTGAACACAGATCAATCGAGAAAACAGGAAGAAGTTGTGTGGAAGTATGAAAAAAATAAGCAAAATATACAAACTGAGTAGTCCATGCGCAAGATAGGCAACATCAAGGATAGGGTGAGCTCAGGAGCGCCGTGATCCCGTGGTTAGCGCACGCAGCTGCGGAACGAGAGGTCCTTCCGTCAAATTTTCCCAGGAGTGAAAAGTTTAATATTTATTTTCAGACAATTATTATCTGTCCGTCCGTCTGTCCGATGCGAGGTAACCGCGCCGTAGTATGATGACGCTACACCTAAAAAACATCGAAAGACATGACGTCAGTCGACTATAGCGCACGGAAGAGAGAGTATTCCTGCTAATGAGGCTCCCTGGCTGGCAGTTAACTGTTCGCTACTTTGGACGAGAGTGCATTAAATACGTGCGATGCATTGCGTGGGCAATATGAATCCAGCAAATATAGCTCGTGACTCCAATAACAATGTCAATGAATATTTTCCGAACTGTAAGGCATCGGAAAGTTCCTTAAGGGATCGAACGATTGTCGAACATTTGTATGATTATTTCCTACATTTGTTGAATAACAGTACGTGTGGTGATGATTGTCTGAAAATAAAAAAAATCAAACAACTAACCCGAGGGAAGACTTAAACCAACGACCTCTCGTTCTGCAGCTCCTCACGCTAACCACGCGACCACTGCGCTCCCGTGCTCAAGCTATCCTTGATGTTGCTTATCATGCACACGGACTACTCAGTTTGTTTGGTTTGAATATTTTTTTCATAGGTCCACACAACTTCTTCCTGTTTTTCGAATGATCTGTGTTCAGTTTTCAAGGCCTATCCACTGTGTCAACTTATAACTAAATCTGAGGAGGGTGCGATGGGAAGGTTCCCTTGTTAGCTATGAAACAACTGTAGCAAAACGGAGCATCCTCGTTATCCATGTGATGGATAAGACGACTAATTCGCAACATAAATGTCAATGTAAGCATCAGTTTCTGTTGGAACGTGCTTCCCGGAACAAATAACATACATTTCCTACGTCTTCAATGCGAATCATGTAGCAAATGTAATTTAAAGGACATAAAAATATCGAGTGAATTTACTAAAATAATTATGAACCACTTGAATTTGCATTCAACAGGCAATGTTCAGAAGTCTGGTGTAGGAGTACTGCATGCTCTAATTCGAAACAACAAAAATCAACAGAGTAACTATTATTGAACGTCATCAGGTCACTCATCGAGCATTCCTATGCAGTACTGTTACTGGTGACGTGTTATGATGCCTTTATCGTTAACTTCCTAAGAAGAAATGAAAGGCTGAGCCCCACCAAAAGACGTAAACTCGAGGAAAGAGTTGCGTGAACATATTATTTTACATCTGATAAATCCAAAAGTGTGTTTTGGGCTACGAATTCTGCCCCCAGGGTGTGTGCAACACAGCTGGAATTTGTTGCCAACAACTGAGTCACCTTTCGGTCACAGTGTAAGAAAATCGAGCAACAAAACTACATCACCTGTGCTACTGCATGATAACGCACTATGTTGATTTGAGAAACAAAACTATCCAGGAGATTGATAGGAAAGTCGTCTCTCAGGCACATTTGTATTGATAGGGAAGTCCTCTCTCAAGCACCTGTCCCTCTCGTCATATATTTGTAAAATTTTACCTTTCCCACTCTAGATCGATCAACCGTCAGGGCAATTCATTTCTAGACGAAAATACTTTTCAAACTACTCTGGTTTATTGACATCGTTAGAACAAGTAGGTTTCTACAGGCGTAGAATTTGTAAACAACTTTACCATTGTCATATCGTTTTAGATATCGTGAAAGAAAATTCTGCTGCTAATTAATTTCTCTTTGATAATTACTGTTGCGTTTAGTAAACTAATGGAAAATGCAATTAAAATATTCACTGTACTAATACAAACTGAAGTCAGCTTAATACAGAAACATCACGACGGCAGTCTATCTTAATAAAGCATTAAGTTTCTGTGAGACAATTGGGCTTATTTTAACACGAATTAGTAGGATATTACAGACTTTACACTTAGAAAAGATCTGTATTTATTTCATTTCCTGTACCATTCGTAAGTGTTATGAAAATGGGGCTTTTCATAGATAAAATTATGTATTCACAACAACAAAAAAATGTCGGCAGAAAACAAAAGTGGCATTATGAATCTGGCAGTACCGTAAGGTTTTCACTCTGACACTAAGAGTTACTGAAAGTAGCAAGAAGAATTTTGCTCGAGCGTTGTCTTACGATTCCCTTATTAAGTTTTTATCTGCCTGCTTGTAGCTGTGCTACAAAAGAATTAAAAATCTGGCTTTCAGCAAGTCTCGAAGCGAACAAAAGCGAACAAAAGCAGCTTGCACCTGGTTACTAAGCATGTTACCTGGGGACTGGTTTTTTCTTAAAGCGGGAAGACATCCTTTTGTGGTTCAATTGGCAAATGTCAGTCAGACGTGTGACGTTAGTCTAAGCGTTTCGGTGTGTTGAATTTGTACCAACGATTTTTCTACACGTTTTTTCTGTCCCAAATAGAGTTGAAGTCTCCCATTAGTATTTTCACGTCATCTTGGTGAATTTTGCTCATGGTATTTTCGAGTGTGTTCCAGAATTTTTCAACATTGTCGGTGTTTTTCTTATTTTCGATGTTGGTGGGTTCAAATGGTTCAAATGGCTCTGAGCACTATGGGACTTAACTGCTGTGGTCATCAGTCCCCTAGAACTTAGAACTAGTTAAACCTAACTAACCTAAGGACATCGCACACATCCATGCCCGAGGCAGGATGCGAACCTGCGACCGTAGCGGTCGCGCGGTTCCAGACTGTAGCGCCTAGAACCTCTCGAACACTCCGGCCGTCGATGTTGGTGGGGACACGTGCATTGATGAGTGTATATGTTTTACTGGGGCTCTGAATGACCATAGTCATAAGTCGCTTGTTGACGGGCCAGCCGCGGTGGCCGAGCGGTTCTTGGCTCTTCAGTCCGGAACCGCGCGACTGCTACGGTCGCAGGTTCGAATCCAGCCTTGGGCATGAATTTGTGTGATGTCCTTAGATTAGCTAGGTATAAGTAGTTCTAAGTTCTAGGAGACTGATGACCTCCACTGTTAAATTCCATAGTGCTCAGAGCCATTGGAACCTTTTGATTGTCGATCGGTGTGATTTCTTTGACAGAGTTGATAAATCGGTGTTCGAGAAATGCAATGCCGAAGATTGGTACGCCTGTCGTTACCTTTTGTTGTATTCTGCTCTTGAAGATGCAATGGTTTCCCTAATGCACGGTTTCATTGTCAGTTAGTCGTGGTTCTTGAAGTGCAAGGATGAGAATTTTTTGTCGGTCCATTCCTTTTGTGAGATTATTTAGTTTTCGTGTTTGGATCAAGGTATCGATGTTTACTTTTAAATGCATGTTTTTTGCTTGTAGGGAAATTTACCAGAGATCTTCGATTATCTGTTGTGCTAACCTGGACTCCCCAGAATCCGAAAATCCAACTGCCGCCTGTCGACAGCCGGGTTGTGTACCACCTGGGATAAAGTTGACTTTGCTTGCATAGTTTACGTTTGCTTGTGTTTCATTGGTTGTGCTTGGGTGATACCAGGACCGGACAGGACCAGAGGGTGTTGAAGCCTTTGAAAGCAAATATTTTCAGCCAAGCTCATTGAGCTAACACGGTGACCAGAGTAACGGTGATTTTCACTCAGACGTGTCTGGATTTTGCGTTCAACGGATTGAGTAGCCGTTCAGGATTGTGTTAGTATTTGGTTCACCCCTAGTATTTGATTTCCTCGGTACCACCCATATGGGGGAGGGTTTCCACTATCCGCCACACGCGATTATTATTATTATTATTATTATTATTATTATTATTATTATTATTATTATTATTGTCATCATGTCTCAGCAAATCCCATATGGTGTATCTTCCCACCACTGAAATAGATGTGTATTGTTCGATTCAGTATTTCCATCACATAAATGTGGTTTATAATTACGTTACATTGCTACTAGTAGACATATTTCTCACTTTTTCTTAGACAGTTGCTACCTGTTACTCCATCATAGGAATTTATGTGCGAAGCATTGTTGAAATACAGACGTTCAAATTATCCGATTTCTGTAATTTCATTTCGATACCAGATCGTTCTAATCGGATTCAGCCAGGTAGTCTTAATGTGGATATCCGACCACGACTGTCATCATATGATAGACTGTGTAAACCACATTCTTTATCGGACTGTTGAATATAGATCACTTATCTATGACAGGACCTGAATTCTTAAACACTGTGGAAAATAATAATCCGATGTGCTTATTACAAATACGTTATTCCAATATAAATATGTGAACTAACGAGATAACAGTTTATTTACAGGAGCAGAACTAATGTTCAAATGTTCAAATGTGTGTGAAATCGTATGGGACTTAACTGCTAAGGTCATCAGTACCTAAGCTTACACACTACTTAACCTAAATCATCCTAAGGACAAACACACACACCCATGCCCGAGGGAGGACTCGAACCTCCGCCGGGATTAGCCACGCAGCTCATGACTGCAGCGCCCCTGACCGCTCGGCTAATCCCGCGCGGCTACTAAAAGTATACTCGTCCACAAAACCCATGTGGACAATTATCTGATAATCGGTCAAGCTTTGCTTTGTCGCAGCTCTTTAGGATACAAGTCCATTTACTTTCAGGCTCTTACATACAATTCTTGCAATGCAAGGTTTTTGAAAAAACTCATCCACTCGACGCCAACTTAGGAACTGACTGGTGCATGTGTTGTTCAACACACAGTAGTTGTCACCCTCACTGGAATCAATGAGTGTGTGTGTGTGTGTGTGTGTGTGTGTGTGTGTGTGTGTGAGTGAGTGAGTTTTCGTGTTAATGCACAATCTGAATCAATACTATTAACATCAGACAGACAACCGGGCATCAAATATGACTGTAAAGTATGTTAATGCGATGGGAAGTTACAAACTGAATTTTCACCTAACCCACGTCCTGCATATTACGTTAAGTAAGATGTATTAACTCCATAGTATCGTTAGCAGAGAGTGCGCTCTTGTTGTCGAGGCCTGCGACAAGCGCAGCGATCAGCACTGCCCAATGCCGCCGCGATTTGTTTATGTTGGCTGAGCGTGGACACTGCAGCAGACGCTTCGCCATAAACAGAAAGAAATCACCTTGGCTCTGACTGCAGTGAGCGGATATCACTGCCTGCGTGTTCTTATAGTAACCAACGTGAGACTCTACTCACAGGTGCCATGGAGCAATTGCAACGGGTATCATGTCATTAGTCACGAGAATATTAACCAGTGATAAAATGTCCACTCTATTTGAATCCTAAGAAAATAGGAACCTTCTCACAAAAGAATGTGAGGTGATATCAAAATTTATCCAACATACAAAAATTAACTGCAGGGCTTTCATGTATGCAGTAGTAGCACACAAGGAAATAATATGTCTTGGAAGCGTATATTTCATTTCCTCTTCTCATATTAACGTCCTTGTTTTAGAATGAAGTGAGAAAATTAACGCGAAAAACTTAAGTTCCTGAGAAGCATATAAGTCATTTCCTCGTCTCATATCATAGCTTTTGTTTTAGTATGAGGTGAAAAAATAAACAGTTTACGGCTCTGAAACATAATATGACACCAGATTCTTATCGTAGGCGCTATCGGAAACGCAAAAAGCAGGGAGCTGTCCATTCTTTTGTCCTAAAGAGCTGCGACAAAGCAAAGCTTGACCGATTATCAGATAATTGTCCACATGGGTTTTGTGGACGAGTATACTTTTAGTAGCCGCGCGGGATTAGCCGAGCGGTCAGGGGCGCTGCAGTCATGAGGTGCGTGGCTGATCCCGGCGGAGGTTCGAGTCCTCCCTCGGGCATGGGTGTGTGTGTGTTTGTCCTTAGGATGATTTAGGTTAAGTAGTGTGTAAGCTTAGGTACTGATGACCTTAGCAGTTAAGTCCCATACGATTTCACACACATTTGAACATTTGAACATTAGTTCTGCTCCTGTAAATAAACTGTTATCTCGTTAGTTCACATATTTATATTGGAATAACGTATTTGTAATAAGCACATCGGATTATTATTTTCCACAGTGTTTAAGAATTCAGGTCCTGTCATAGATAAGTGATCTATATTCAACAGTCCGATAAAGAATGTGGTTTACACAGTCTATCATATGATGACAGTCGTGGTCGGATATCCACATTAAGACTACCTGGCTGAATCCGATTAGAACGATCTGGTATCGAAATGAAATTACAGAAATCGGATAATTTGAACGTCTGTATTTCAACAATGCTTCGCACATAAATTCCTATGATGGAGTAACAGGTAGCAACTGTCTAAGAAAAAGTGAGAAATATGTCTACTAGTAGCAATGTAACGTAATTATAAACCACATTTATGTGATGGAAATACTGAATCGAACAATACACATCTATTTCAGTGGTGGGAAGATACACCATATGGGATTTGCTGAGACATGATGACAATAATAATAATAATAATAATAATAATAATAATCGCGTGTGGCGGATAGTGGAAACCCTCCCCCATATGGGTGGTACCGAGGAAATCAAATACTAGGGGTGAACCAAATACTAACACAATCCTGAACGGCTACTCAATCCGTTGAACGCAAAATCCAGACACGTCTGAGTGAAAATCACCGTTACTCTGGTCACCGTGTTAGCTTAATGAGCTTGGCTGAAAATATTTGCTTTCAAAGGCTTCAACACCCTCTGGTCCTGTCCGGTCCTGGTATCACCCAAGCACAACCAATGAAACACAAGCAAACGTAAACTATGCAAGCAAAGTCAACTTTATCCCAGGTGGTACACAACCCGGCTGTCGACAGGCGGCAGTTGGATTTTCGGATTCTGGGGAGTCCAGGTTAGCACAACAGATAATCGAAGATCTCTGGTAAATTTCCCTACAAGCAAAAAACATGCATTTAAAAGTAAACATCGATACCTTGATCCAAACACGAAAACTAAATAATCTCACAAAAGGAATGGACCGACAAAAAATTCTCATCCTTGCACTTCAAGAACCACGACTAACTGACAATGAAACCGTGCATTAGGGAAACCATTGCATCTTCAAGAGCAGAATACAACAAAAGGTAACGAAAGGCGTACCAATCTTCGGCATTGCATTTCTCGAACACCGATTTATCAACTCTGTCAAAGAAATCACACCGATCGACAATCAAAAGGTTCCAATGGCTCTGAGCACTATGGAATTTAACAGTGGAGGTCATCAGTCTCCTAGAACTTAGAACTACTTATACCTAGCTAATCTAAGGACATCACACAAATTCATGCCCAAGGCTGGATTCGAACCTGCGACCGTAGCAGTCGCGCGGTTCCGGACTGAAGAGCCAAGAACCGCTCGGCCACCGCGGCTGGCCCGTCAACAAGCGACTTATGACTATGGTCATTCAGAGCCCCAGTAAAACATATACACTCATCAATGCACGTGTCCCCACCAACATCGACGGCCGGAGTGTTCGAGAGGTTCTAGGCGCTACAGTCTGGAACCGCGCGACCGCTACGGTCGCAGGTTCGCATCCTGCCTCGGGCATGGATGTGTGCGATGTCCTTAGGTTAGTTAGGTTTAACTAGTTCTAAGTTCTAGGGGACTGATGACCACAGCAGTTAAGTCCCATAGTGCTCAGAGCCATTTGAACCATTTGAACCCACCAACATCGAAAATAAGAAAAACACCGACAATGTTGAAAAATTCTGGAACACACTCGAAAATACCATGAGCAAAATTCACCAAGATGACGTGAAAATACTAATGGGAGACTTCAACTCTATTTGGGACAGAAAAAACGTGTAGAAAAATCGTTGGTACAAATTCAACACACCGAAACGCTTAGACTAACGTCACACGTCTGACTGACATTTGCCAATTGAACCACAAAAGGATGTCTTCCCGCTTTAAGAAAAAACCAGTCCCCAGGTAACATGCTTAGTAACCAGGTGCAAGCTGCTTTTGTTCGCCTTTCGAGACTTGCTGAAAGCCAGATTTTTAATTCTTTTGTAGCACAGCTACAAGCAGGCAGATAAAAACTTAATAAGGGAATCGTAAGACAACGCTCGAGCAAAATTCTTCTTGCTACTTTCAGTAACTCTTAGTGTCAGAGTGAAAACCTTACGGTACTGCCAGATTCATAATGCCACTTTTGTTTTCTGCCGACATTTTTTTGTTGTTGTGAATACATAATTTTATCTATGAAAAGCCCCATTTTCATAACACTTACGAATGGTACAGGAAATGAAATAAATACAGATCTTTTCTAAGTGTAAAGTCTGTAATATCCTACTAATTCGTGTTAAAATAAGCCCAATTGTCTCACAGAAACTTAATGCTTTATTAAGATAGACTGCCGTCGTGATGTTTCTGTATTAAGCTGACTTCAGTTTGTATTAGTACAGTGAATATTTTAATTGCATTTTCCATTAGTTTACTAAACGCAACAGTAATTATCAAAGAGAAATTAATTAGCAGCAGAATTTTCTTTCACGATATCTAAAACGATATGACAATGGTAAAGTTGTTTACAAATTCTACGCCTGTAGAAACCTACTTGTTCTAACGATGTCAATAAACCAGAGTAGTTTGAAAAGTATTTTCGTCTAGAAATGAATTGCCCTGACGGTTGATCGATCTAGAGTGGGAAAGGTAAAATTTTACAAATATATGACGAGAGGGACAAGTGCTTGAGAGAGGACTTCCCTATCAATACAAATGTGCCTGAGAGACGACTTTCCTATCAATCTCCTGGATAGTTTTGTTTCTCAAATCAACATAGTGCGTTATCATGCAGTAGCACAGGTGATGTAGTTTTGTTGCTCGATTTTCTTACACTGTGACCGAAAGGTGACTCAGTTGTTGGCAACAAATTCCAGCTGTGTTGCACACACCCTGGGGGCAGAATTCGTAGCCCAAAACACACTTTTGGATTTATCAGATGTAAAATAATATGTTCACGCAACTCTTTCCTCGAGTTTACGTCTTTTGGTGGGGCTCAGCCTTTCATTTCTTCTTAGGAAGTTAACGATAAAGGCATCATAACACGTCACCAGTAACAGTACTGCATAGGAATGCTCGATGAGTGACCTGATGACGTTCAATAATAGTTACTCTGTTGATTTTTGTTGTTTCGAATTAGAGCATGCAGTACTCCTACACCAGACTTCTGAACATTGCCTGTTGAATGCAAATTCAAGTGGTTCATAATTATTTTAGTAAATTCACTCGATATTTTTATGTCCTTTAAATTACATTTGCTACATGATTCGCATTGAAGACGTAGGAAATGTATGTTATTTGTTCCGGGAAGCACGTTCCAACAGAAACTGATGCTTACATTGACATTTATGTTGCGAATTAGTCGTCTTATCCATCACATGGATAACGAGGATGCTCCGTTTTGCTACAGTTGTTTCATAGCTAACAAGGGAACCTTCCCATCGCACCCTCCTCAGATTTAGTTATAAGTTGACACAGTGGATAGGCCTTGAAAACTGAACACAGATCATTCGAAAAACAGGAAGAAGTTGTGTGGACCTATGAAAAAAATATTCAAACCAAACAAACTGAGTAGTCCGTGTGCATGATAAGCAACATCAAGGATAGCTTGAGCACGGGAGCGCAGTGGTCGCGTGGTTAGCGTGAGGAGCTGCAGAACGAGAGGTCGTTGGTTTAAGTCTTCCCTCGGGTTAGTTGTTTGATTTTTTTTTATTTTCAGACAATCATCACCACACGTACTGTTATTCAACAAATGTAGGAAATAATCATACAAATGTTCGACAATCGTTCGATCCCTTAAGGAACTTTCCGATGCCTTACAGTTCGGAAAATATTCATTGACATTGTTATTGGAGTCACGAGCTATATTTGCTGGATTCATATTGCCCACGCAATGCATCGCACGTATTTAATGCACTCTCGTCCAAAGTAGCGAACAGTTAACTGCCAGCCAGGGAGCCTCATTAGCAGGAATACTCTCTCTTCCGTGCGCTATAGTCGACTGACGTCATGTCTTTCGATGTTTTTTAGGTGTAGCGTCATCATACTACGGCGCGGTTACCTCGCATCGGACAGACGGACGGACAGATAATAATTGTCTGAAAATAAAAATTAAACTTTTCACTCCTGGGAAAATTTGACGGAAGGACCTCTCGTTCCGCAGCTGCGTGCGCTAACCACGGGATCACGGCGCTCCTGAGCTCACCCTATCCTTGATGTTGCCTATCTTGCGCATGGACTACTCAGTTTGTATATTTTGCTTATTTTTTTCATACTTCCACACAACTTCTTCCTGTTTTCTCGATTGATCTGTGTTCAGTTTTTCAAGGCCTATCCCCTGTATCAACTTATAACTAAATCTGAGGGCGGTGCGATGGGGATGTTCCCTTGTTAGTGGTATTGTGTGTTGGTGGCGTTGCCAGTTTACATACTGTGCATGTAACTCACAATAAATGCGTTGGATGCCTCCTGTGATCAGTTTACTTGAAAAACGTTTGTTGTCATCGTAATTTATGTAACTGGCTCTCCGACTTCCAATTTGACAATTTGTGGAAAAATTGTTTACCTCGTTAGTCCTAGTTTCAAACATTGTCTGTCTGACGGAAAACGTAGGCATGAAGGGGTCTGTAAAAAGCAATTAATCGCTATTATAGCAAACTTTTGAATTCACATGATACTTGAATTCTCTATATTGATTCTGAGAGTTTTCTTATTTCTCTTGTTATTTACTGTCTCAATGTCATCCGTGAAAATAAAATTAAAGGCAGTTGGATTAGGTTCCTGATCTATAAACTGTGATTTAATATTCTGCGCTGCTAAATAAATTTTGAAGGTTGTATTCTTTACGTAAAACAGAGTATCGGTGTCAGTCCTAGGATTGACGATAAACTTCAGAAATACAATTACGGAAAAGTGACATATCGATTATGGCTCCTCACCATCAACAATAGTTGTTACCCATAGTTTCATATTTGCTATTTTACCGTCGTTACCCTTTAGAGACCAACCTGATCATTCCACAATGCCATTTTTGACTCGCTTCTTAATATGTCCTATAACTACAGATTTGTCGATAATATTAACTGTTAAATACGCTTTCCACAAATCAGAAACTTCCAGTTATTCTTCATATCTTGAAACTTACTACCGTTGACTTTCACTGGAGAAAAGATACATAATAATAAAATGAAATCAAAGATTAGAATGTCAAATCATAGTGTGAATGGTTAGAATGAAATGAACTAAAAATCATCTCCTTGTCTAAAAGACGTTATTCTTCCAGAGAACTTCGGCACCTCAAAATTTTTTACACCTCTGATGTTCAGCCACATGTGGACAAATAGCGGGTCCCATGATGCAGCACTGTTTAGCCGTCACAAAATGAAGCCTCAAAAATCAGTCCACATTCCATTTACTGCGTTTCCTTGAAATTATATAAAATATACGTCTGTAAGTAAAAAAAAAAAGACGAAGAAGAAAGAAACAAAGCTTGAAACAGCTGATTGGTGAAGCCTCCTTTGGCTTCCACAACAGCTCGAAGTCTGTTGGGCATTGAGCCCACAACTCGAGCCACATAACTAGGAGATTCAAGTAACTCATTCCAAGCGTCATGAATCACATCAGAAAGCTGTCGGCGAGTCGACGGTGACTGCCCTTTTCTCGTATTACTCTGACCATTTCTGCCCAGATATTCTCAATGAGATTCGTGTCAGCTCCTTTAGGTGGCCATTCCGTTACAGTAATATTACTATGGTCGTCGACCCGCCTCTTAACCACACGTGCCATATGAATAGACGAGCGATCTTGTTGGAACATGATCTGATCATCGCCAAATCTTGCTGCCACAGCAGGCAACATCACGTTCTCCAGAATTGATATGTAATTGCGCGCATCGAATCTTCCTTCCACTTCCCACAGGAGCCCACACCCTTCGGCCGATATCCACGCCCATACCGTTACCGACTACAAATGGCTCTGAGCACTGTGGGACTTAACATCTGTGGTCATCAGTCCCCTAGAACGCAGAACTACTTAAACCTAACTAACCTAAGGACATCACACACATCCATGCGCGAGGCAGGATTCGAACCTGCGACCGTAGCGGTCACGCGGTTCCAGACTGAAGCGCCTCGAACCGCACGGCCACACCGGCCGGCACCGACAACCTGCCACTCCTTCGGCAATTGTAAATATATTTTCGATTATACCTAGCACATTTAGGCCGGTAAACTAGTACTTTTCCGGATGATGCCGTAGAGAAAACTTTTTGGTGCGTGAAAATCACTCGCCTCCAAAACTGGAGAGGTTTGTCGCCATTTTCAGTAGCAAAAGCAAGGCAAGCTTCTCTTTGGGAAACAGTCAATGTCTTTTTCACAGCAGCGCTTCTTGCTCTCAGTCCACCTTCCCTTACACGAGGAGTGACGGTCTTACTGCTAACATTGAGACCCAAAGTTTGCTGAATTTGTCGTGCGTTGACAAATGGGTGGTTCTCACTGAAACAGCGTATCTGCTGATCCTGAGCTGCTGTTGTTTTGCGGCGACGGCCATGAGGCCTCCCATTCAAGTTACCACTCTCTTCCTTTCGTCTGATCCACCTGGCTACCGTCGACTTGTGAAGACCCATAGTTCTTGCTATGTCGGCATTTGAAGATCCCTCTGCATGGAGTTCTATTATAGCGCCCTTGTCTGCCTCAGCCAGATGGGCCATTTAGCGTTGACTGAATGATTCGTCGCGGTTAATATTGGCTGCGGAAACAGCGCTGGCAGGAAACAGACTGCCTCCTCCACGATGGCAGCCACAACGCAGTGGCCAAGTATGTGTAACACGGAAATCGATGGCACAAAAGAGAGATCGCAAGCCCATACCCGTGTCATTACATAGTGGAGCAACTTAAAATCTCTAATTTTTCTCAGAAGGGACTGGTCCACTCTTGTCATGTCTTATCCTGATAAATATTACATGAAATGAAATGTTTACGTTTTGCATATGCGGCAGGCCTGACGCAAGAAACATTTCTGAAATATCTGAGGCAACCTGAAGAACACTTCATGAATTTTATCTGTAGAGGGTTGCCTTATAAGAAGGAAAACGTGTTTATCCCCGCTCGCCGTGTTTCCAGGTGGCGCAGTTTACTCGGAGGCATACATAATTCTCGCCGGGCGTAAGAAGCGACTCGACGAGCGAGGAGAACTCGCCAAGTGTCATAGGCTGATTGTCCCGAAACTTTGCTCACAAGGGGAGGCCGCCAAATGTGAAATTCAGATTCGATTCATACTGCGCATAATAAAAGCTCATGGCCAGAGGTGTAATGTGGCAAAGCACCAAGATGCACTTCTCAGCTGTTGTCGAGAAAATCGACAGTTAGAAGAAACCGTTGCGGTGAAATACTCTCTACGATTAATAATTTTCTACAGCGTCGTGGCGCAGCGGTAAGCGCTCGAGTTCGTAATCCGAAGGTCGCCGGATCGAATCTCACGCCATGCAACATTTTTTATTATTATTATTTTTTTGTAATTCAAATATATATATATATATATATATATATATATATATATATATATATATATATAACTATTAATGAATTGCTTATGCATGTTGGTGAAGGCGGATCGCTCTCCAATTGTACCGCCTCCATTTTACCGTTTGTTTAACAGGGTGTACCAAAGCTCTCACGTCCGCACTGATTTTCGACGGTGTTATAAGTTGTGCTAGGGACCGCATCTACCTTCTTTCGAAGTTAGCAGGCAACTACGCTGTTATGCGGCGGCTCGTTTCGGCCCATTCAACATCTGTCCTTCAAGTGTAACGAGCGATTAACGGAGTTTATATTTCATACCTGCCACAGCAAATTTGTGTTCGTGGGGTTTCTATTCTAATTCGAACGTTTGACTTACGCTATACGTATTCGTTTCGGAATATCGTTTCTACGTCTTCCGCTAACTATACGTGGTTAACATTATGAAGACAATTAATAACATTTGTGAAATACAAATTTGTTTGCGGAGAACATAATGATGTTCGAAGTCGCCAGTTTTTCCACGACAAACGACTTTCAACAACTTATTATATGCATAATTGTTGCAACCTGTTGCCGGGAATTATATATATATATATATATATATATATATATATATATATATATATATATATATAGTGTGTGTGTGTGTTTATACACACATTTGAATTACAAAAAACAAATACTAAAAAAAAAAAGTTGCATGGAGCGAGATTCGATCCGCCGACCTTCGGATTACGAACTCGAGCGCTTACCGCTGCGCCACGACGCTGTAGAAAATTATGAATCGTAGAGAGTATTTCACCGCAGCGGTTTCTTCTAACTGTCGATTTTCTCGACAACGGCTGAGAAGTGCATCTTGGTGCTTTGCCACATTACACCTCTGGCCATGAGCTTTTATTATGCGCAGTATGAATCGAATCTGAATTTCACAATTGGCGGCCTCCCCTTGTCAGTGAAGGAGAGGACAAAATAAGCGAACTTGTGTTTCGGCTTATCTGCAGACACTCGACCGTTTCCGAGAAAACGACGGCCAAAGTTATCAACGCGCTGTTGCTCTAGTGTAGATACCTTCTGCAGCCGAGAACGCAATTGAAGCGGTGGCTACCGTCGTTCCTTCTTAACACTGATTCCCGTGTTCGAGACCATATTGGGTTTTTTAATTATTTTATTTTCCTGCCTCTCTATCAGAATTATCTACGAATGTTTTTTTCTAAGTTATGTTGAAATAATGTTGTCATTATTCGCCAGTTAACTTTATGTGTAATTAATGAATTAAAAAGTAATAAACGAATGAGACAAGCTGATATAAAATCATCTCGTCTGCCTCATGTATCGTTATATCCAAATGGTTTATCAATGTTAATCTACATTTAGATCCGATAATGGCACCTTTAGTGTGTTGAAACCGGTTATCCAGTAGACAGTATTTAAGCGATCTTGGCTTCTGAATTATTTCTACAACAGAGTGATCGCCCCACTACGCACTGTGTGTTCCCTTTTTAACTTATTTCTTTACACAGTAAATTAACTGACGAATAACGACAACAGTGTTTCATCATAAATTGGAATAAACATTCGTAGATAATTCAGAGAGTGAGGGGGGAAAAAAGGAAAAACCGGGTTTCGAACTCGCAGCGCAAAGTTCCGAAGTCGCTATGGTAGCCGCAGAGCCACCGCTTCAGTTGAATCCTTAACCGCTAAGCGGTATCTACACTATAGCAACAACGCATTGAACACTTTGACCGTCGTTTTCTCAGAAGCGGTAGAGTTTAAGCTTATTTTGTCCCCTCTTTCAATGAGCGTAGTTAAAAGCAAGATCGGGGTCTGACACTTGGCGTGCCCCCTCGTAAATTGCGTGCGTTGGGATTCAGTAGACAGAATGCGTCCACTTTCCTCGACTACTCATTGACATGTTTGGAAACTTTCTTTGTTGTAGTTGCACTTTGCATTATGAGGGCTGGTTTTCCTGATGAGGATCTACTTATGGACTTTGCTCCTAATTTACGTTACTGTGTAGTAGACCTACTGCAACTACTTAAACCGGAAACGTTTGTTTGTTTGGATACTCCGCTTCTTAGTTGCTACATTTCGCTAAAATATTTTCCTTTTTTTAAAAATGGCAAGTTAAGATGACCACTGCAACATGGTAAGATCAGTAACAATTTAATACTTTGAAACAGTTATGTGTGGTGTACGAGGAGTCTACTGTTGTTGACTGAGGAATACATTAAACACGAAAGCTGCGTCCAATAACAATAATTAACTTTCGGTTACATGACAAAACACAAGTCGAAGCACTGTCAGTTCATCTCAGTACCCAGTAAAACTTAAACTGGAAAGATCGAAAACATACTTTTGTGGGGAAGGCAAACGAATGACTGCGTTTTATTGGCCGCACACTAAGAATACGCAACAGGCCAACTGAAAACACTGCCTACACTACGTTTGTCCGTCCACTGCTATAATATCCTTGACAGACGTGATTGACTGTGCACGCAAAAACGTCCAAGGAACGGTAGCACGCTTTGTAATGTCACGAAATAGGGGAGAGAGGATCCCAGATTTGATAATCGAGTTGGGGTAACATTCATGAAAACATATGCGTTTTTCGTTGCCACGAGATCTTTTCACGAAATTTCAATCACCACCATATGTTCTGAATGCCAAAACATTATTTCCTAGGGTACTTACACAAGAAGAAACCATAGTAATAATGTAATTCAAGGCTCGCAAGAAAAGATTTAAGTAGTCCCTTTTCCCGCACACTGTTAATGAGTGGGACGGTAGAGAAATAATCCGAACCTTCTGCCAGGCACGTAAGTCCGGATTGCAAAGAAGTCCTGTTGATGTAGTCATGTAGATGTAACAACGAAATTATGTTGTAATTACGACATGTGACTTTCACTTGATCTGAACATCGAAGTTGTTTACTGTTTATTTACTTTTTGTTCATTAATTTCAGCCATATACGAACACCTAGGCGCGTTAAAGTGATATTGAAATAAAGTGTCATGCATGGACCAATAACAATAAGTTCCCACCTACTTGTTATAGTACTGCAGTATCTGCCAGCGTATTCAGAAGTGGATATCGCATACGAAGTTCCTAGGGTGTTTGTAATGGATATTGCAGACGACTTCGACAAAGTTTGAATGTAGCTTCGTAAAAGTTCCGTGATCAAACGATCTGAGTTGCTGGAGAATACAGTTTATCCTCACTAGACAGTATATATTATCATTATACATGAGGTGAGTAGGGTTTCGCCGCGTTGCGGTGGCCGAGCGGTTCCAGGCGCTTCAGTGACGAACCGCACGGCTGCTTCAGTCGCAGGTTGGAATTCTACCTCGGGCATAGATGTCTGTGATGCCCTTAGGCTAGCTAGGTTTAAGTAGTTCTAGGTCTAGGGGCTGATGACCTAAGCAGTTAGGTCGCATAGTTCTTGAAGCCATTTTTTGACCTTTCGCGTAAATTTTCTTTACATAAACCGTCGTATCTTTTGATTGCGCTGACATAGAAGCTCACTTTTTTACACCAGCAAGGGACCGGTTACAGCAAGAAGTGCGATACATTTCCGCTTATTATGTCCACCCGTTCTGGAGTTAAACGGGTTTTAAGGGTTGGGTAGACCGATAGACGGTCAAGAAAGTGAGACTAGTAGGGTTCCGATTTTACCGGTTTAGGTGACGAAATCCTAACAACGAAAACACTGAAGATGAGGGCCGCATAAATAACACCCGCTACTCTTTATTCGAAATGTTCTAGTTGCTGTCGATACATAAGCATATTAGTCGTAGCTACGTTTTCGATCCAAATCACGTTTACAGGAATGCAAATAGAATGTATTTGCCTATACACGTGGTAATTCACATCCCAGTATTAATGCCACCGCGTTTTAGAAGTACGAACATTCTCATTGCTAGCTAGCTTAAGAAACACTTCTGCTAATGAACGTTTTCTGGCTGTGGCGAGTCTAGTGGAGAATTCGAAACAATGCAGAATACGTTTGGCAGCTATGTAGCCGTTTATTTCCTGGGGTGGTGCAGAATTATCCTACAAAATTTACTCTCTAATAACAGTAATTTGTTATTTCGATAATCATCCCGAATGATTGTCGCATAAGTGGTGACATAAAGGAAGAAAATTCATGTTTTTGAGTCCAGAAAGCTCTATGCAACAGAAACTGCAGATTTTTATTGCGAAATTGCCGGCTTGTTCATGTCTGGGGTAATAATAGAGGGCTGTTTGCCTAGGTTGTCTGCTAGCATAGTGAAAGGAAGGTCTGGTTTGTTTTCGGTTCTAATCTCTATGGAGGCAGGTAGAATATCAGTAAAGCAATTTTAAGAAATTCTCGCGCACCCAATACGATTTATCGCTACCTTTATTCTGTACTGGCGCTCTGTGGATGTCAATATGACACTCTTGTAGAATTTCATACATGATACTGCCTCCTTTTTCCGCTTGTGTCAATAATGGAATTGACTTAAATGTGGCACTGAATGATGTTTAAGTGAATTTCGTTATGAATCTTCACGCATTGCTAAATTTGCACACTTTCATGGTAGGTCAGCAATGGTAATCCAGTATGACTGGTCTGAACGTTGACACAGACCGTTTCGCGGGCGAATGCGGATAATATTTTGCTAATTCGTAACGGTCTGGGGTTCTTTGTCTGTTATCTGGATAAGCTGAAATTCATTTTTATTCGTCCGTTTCATACAAATTAGCGTTTCTTCTTTCAGTTCTGTCTTATGTTTACGTGTTGTATTTAACACACTAATCAGCATTAATATAGTCTTAGAAATTATGGAATACAGTCTAAAAAAGTTCAGATAGTTTGTCAATTTCACGCCTGCGCATAGTATGTTGGTAGCACTTCGTCGCCTTGCCTGTTATGCTGTGTAGCAGACTTTAAAGCCGTGCGGATCAGCATAACGAAAAGGCGAGGGGTCTCGCTCGTTTTGTCCACGACTGTACCTGGTGTCATGTTGCACAGTCGGCAGACACGCAAACAGCTCCTAATTTCAGCGCACAATATGAAACTGATCCTAAATAATGTAGTATACATAACTGTAAACACCATCAGAACTCTTTTTTTTTTTTTTTTTTTTTTTTTTTTTTTTTTTTTTTGTCATCAGTCTACTGACTGGTTTGATGCGGCTCGCCACAAATTCCTTTCCTGTGCTAACCTCTTCATCTCAGAGTAGCAGTTGCAACCTACGTCCTCAATTATTTGCTTGACGTATTCCAATCTGTCTTCCTCTACAGTTTTTGCCCTCTACAGCTCCCTCTAGTACCATGGAAGTCATTCCCTCATCTCTTAGCAGATGTCCTATCATCCTGTCCCTTCTCCTTATCAGTATTTTCCACATATTCCTTTACTCTCCGATTCTGCGTAGAACCTCCTCATTCCTTACCTTATCAGTCCACCTAATTTTCAACATTCGTCTATAGCACCACATCCCAAATGCTTCGATTCTCTTCTGTTCCGGTTTTCCCACAGTCCATGTTTCACTACCATACAATGCTGTACTCCAGACGTACATCCTCAGAAATTTCTTCCTCAAATTAAGGCCGGTATTTGATATTAGTAGACTTCTCTTGGCCAGAAATGCCTTTTTTGCCATAGCGAGTCTGCTTTTGATGTCCTCCTTGCTCCGTCCGTCATTGGTTATTTTACTGCCTATGTAGCAGAATTCCTTAACTTCATTAACTTCGTGACCATCAATCCTGATGTTAAGTTTCTCGCTGTTCTCATTTCTACTACTTCTCATTACCTTCGTCTTTCTCCAATTTACTCTCAAACCATACTGTGTACTCATTAGACTGTTCATTCCGTTCAGCAGATCATTTAATTCTTCACTTTCACTCAGGATAGCAATGTCATCAGCAAATCGTATCATTGATATCCTTTCACCTTGTATTTTAATTCCACTCCTGAACCTTTCTTTTATTTCCATCATTGCTTTCTCGATGCACAGATTGAAGAGTAGGGGCGAAAGGCTACAACCTTGTCTTACACCCTTCTTAATACGAGCACTTCGTTCTTGATCGTCCACTCTTATCATTCCCTCTTGGTTGTTCTACATACTGTATGACCCATCTCTCCCTATAGCTTACCCCCACTTTTTTCAGAATCTCGAACAGCTTGCACCATTTTATATTGTCGAACGCTTTTTCCAGGTCGACAAATCCTATGAAAGTGTCCTTATTTTTCTTTAGCCTTGCTTCCATTATTAGCCGTAACGTCAGAATTGCCTCTCTCGTCCCTTTACTTTTCCTAAAGCCAAACTGATCGTCACCTAGCGCATTCTCAATTTTCTTTTCCATTCTTCTGTATATTATTCTTGTAAGCAACTCCGATGCATGAGCTGTTAAGCTGATTGTGCGATAATTCTCGCACTTGTCAGCTCTTGCCGTCTTCGGAATTGTGTGGATGATGCTTTTCCAAAAGTCAGATGGTATGTCGCCAGACTCATGTATTCTACACACCAACGTGAATAGTCGTTTTGTTGCCACTTCCCCCAATGATTTTAGAAATTCTGATGGAATGTTATCTATCCCTTCTGCCTTATTTGACCGTAAGTCCTCCAAAGCTCTTTTAAATTCCGATTCTAATACTGGATCCCCTATCTCTTCTAAATCGACTCCTGTTTCCTCTTCTATCACATCAGACAAATCTTCACCCTCATAGAGGCTTTCGATGTATTCTTTCGACCTATCTGCTCTCTCCTCTGCTTTTAACAGTGGAATTCCCGTTGCACCCTTAATGTTACCACCGTTGCTTTTAATGTCACCAAAGATAGTTTTGACTTCCCTGTATGCTGAGTCTGCCCTTCCGACAATCATATCTTCTTCGATGTCTTCACATTTTTCCTGCAGCCATTTCATCTTAGCTTCCCTGCACTTCCTATTTATTTCATTCCTCAGCGACTTGTATTTCTGTATTCCTGATTTTCCCGGAACATGTTTGTACTTCCTCCTTTCATCAATCAACTGAAGTATTTCTTCTGTTACCCATGGTTTCTTCGCAGCTACCTTCTTTGTACCTATGGTTTCCTTCCCAACTTCTGTGATGGCCCTTTTTAGAGATGTCCATTCCTCTTCAACTGTACTGCCTACTGCGCCATTCCTTATTGCTGTATCTATAGCGTTAGAGAACTTCAAACGTATCTCGTCATTCCTTAGTACTTCCGTATCCCACTTCTTTGCGTATTGATTCTTCCTGACTGTCAGGAACTTCAGCCTACTCTTCATCACTACTATATTGTGATCTGAGTCTGTATCTGCTCCTGGATACGCCTTACAATCCAGTATCTGACTGCGGAATCTCTGTCTGATCATGATGTAATCTAATTGAAATCTTCCCGTATCTCCCGGCCTTCTCCAAGCATACCACCTCCTCTTGTGATTCTTGAACAGGGTATTAGCTATTACTAGCTGAAACTTGTTACAGAACTCAGTCCTTCTCCACTTTCATTCCTTGTCCCAAGCCCATATTCTCCTGTAACCTTTCCTTCTACTCCTTCCCCGACAACTGCATTCCAGTCGCCCATGACTATTAGATTTTCGTCCCCCTTTACATACTGCATTACCCTTTCAATATCCTCATACACTTTCTCTATCTGTTGATCTTCAGCTTGCGACGTCGGCATGTATACCTGAACTATCGTTGTCGGTGTTGGTCTGCTGTCGATTCTGATTAGAACAACCCGGTCACTGAACTGTTCACAGTAACACACCCTCCACCCCACCTTCCTATTCATAACGAATTCTACACCTGTTATACCATTTTCTGCTGCTGTTGTTGATATTACCCGATACTCATCTGACCAGAAATCCTTGTCTTCCTTCCACTTCACTTCACTGACCCCTACTATATCTAGATTGAGCCGTTGCATTCCCCTTTTCTGATTTTCTAGTTTCCCTACCACGTTCAAGCTTCTGACATTCCACGCCCCGACTCCTTTCGTTGATTATTCAATCTTGTTCTCATGGTAACCTCCCACTTGGCAGTCCCCTCCCGGAGATCCGAATAGGGGGACTATTCCGGAATCTTTTGCCAATGGAGAGATGATCATGACACTTCAATTACAGGCCACATGTCCTGTGGATACACGTTACGTGTCTTTAATGCAGTGGTTTCCATTGCCTTCTGCATCCTCATGTCGTTGATCATTGCTGATTCTTCCGCCTTTAGGGGCAATTTCCCACCCCTCGGACAAGAGTGCCCTGAACCTCTATCCGCTCCTCCGCCCTCTTTGACAAGGCCGTTGGCAGAATGAGGCTGACTTCTTATGCCGGAAGTCTTCGGCCGCCAATGCTGATTATTTATCAAAATTTAGGCAGTGGCGGGGATCGAACCCGGGACCGAAGGCGTTTGGTTATGAATCAAAGACGCTACCCCCAGACCACGGGTGAGAGAGCAGTCAGATACTAAACTTTAAAGTAATAATGATGATTACACCATCAGAATCGTCGTGCAAATAATGGTAATGTACATGTTTCTTTCTAAGGTATCATGATTCCTCTGGCTATTATTAATTTCCACATCAACTGTAAATGTCTGCAATTATGATTTCATAAAGTCCACCATCTTTGGCACTCCCAGTATACAAATCTCCTTAGACACAAAACCCATTCCTTGGCACTGCGTCAGCATGGAGTTCCCAGCCACGCCGTAGGCCCGGACCACGCAGTGTGGCTACCCCTCTTGCTCTGGCCAATGTTCGTCACCACCCAGCTGCTGACGAGCTCCGGCTGGCCGTGTGGCCCATGCGGCCATGCCAGCTCCGAACTTTGAATATTTTCGGGCGTCACAACTCACCCATTGCTTTAAAACATCTGAAACATACCTGTTCAGGTTTCGCTCTATTCCCGTAACAGCCACTAGTAGCTCCACTGTAAGGATACGTATCAGGTATGCTTCAAATAGACGCTGTAACGGTCGTTAACTTTGGCTACTTAAGAGATCGGATGTGATAGGCTGGCGTTAGTAGAGAATGCCTATCAGGCAATAAATACGCACTGAGTTCGAGGGAACACATGCAGTAGGGTTACAAGAAAATGGATATTCCTTTTGCGAGATTGCAGAAAAACTTAGAAGGAATGCGGCCACTGTCCATGAATGCTAGTAGGTGGTCATGGGAATGTATGGTCACAATACCACTCTTCGGACGACCATGTAGCGCTACCGAGAAAAAAGACCATCGTGTTCGACGTACAGATTTGCTGCATGGTAGTGCATGTGCTGCAGCAGCTGTTGGCACCACAGTGACAAGAGGAGCTGGTCCAAATTGATTACTTAGAGCTGAGCTGAGTCAGACGCCCTGTAGCGTGCGTTCCACTCATGCCAAACCATCCATGCCTGCAACTTGTGTGGTGTCAAGGGAGAGCTCATGAGAGGGCAGGGTGGACGTCAATTACGTTCCCTGATGATATGTTTCTACCCTGGTGCCAGCGATGGCCGTGGTGGTTGAGAGGTCAGCTGAGAGCCGGCGACCAGCCTGTCTGTGTGCTACACACACTGGACCCAAACCTGCAGTTTTCGTCTAGGGTGAAATTTCATATGACAGCAGGACGACTGGCGTGACTGCCCCCCGCACCCTGACACCAGATTTGTACATTCGTCTGAAGATTCTACCTGCTGACTGCCATTCACGAACAGCATTATAGAGGGTGATTTCAAACAGGACAATGCTGGGCCACATGCCGCTGTTGTAACCCAACATCCTCTATAGGGTATAGATACATTGCCTTTCCCTGGGCGATCACCATATGCCTTCTACTGATTAAATACTGGACATCATCCGAAGGCTGCTAGTCACCCACAACCAGCGTTAACCTTCCCTGTATTAAGTGCAACAGGCGTGGAACTCCGTCCTACACACTGGCATTAGACACGTGTGAAACACAATGCATGCACGTTTGCATGCTTAGATTCAACAATCTGGCAGTTACACGGGTTGTTAATGTAACAGCATTTCACATTTGCAATGCTTTGTTTAGCGCTGACGTTAACCTGTGATTCTGCAATGTTAGTCAATGAAATTTCATTAGTGTAGTTTCTGGTGTTTCCTTTACGTCAGTGTGTATGTCCATTGCATCTGGTGCAGGATGTCAGTATGTTTCAAGAACATGGATTGGCAAGGGAAATCATGGCGTTTTGCAGATACTACATATTGCTAATTCTCCAATTCCGATTCAGAGTTGACGAATATTGTTTATGAAATCGGGTGGGCAAGTGAGCATTCACGGTTTTACTCTGGACACGTGACTGCTACGTAGACATGGTGATACGTTCCACTGACGATATCATATCCCAGTATTTAGGACAGGAATGTAAACGATGGGCTTAAACAGAACCTCTTGTGAACTTTGTCATTTGGTTCTGGTAAAGCTCTCAATATTCTGTTGACATATTTTAATAGGATACCACTTCTGCAGATGGTTGACCCTGGAAAAGAGCTTCTGATGTGCTGAGTCATTCCTCTTCTGATTGGTGTCCTTACCCTTATAACACAGTCGCTGTGCACATTGATTCCTTATGGAATCAAAGTTGGTTACGTCTCATATATCTGAAAAGATCCTCTAGCAGTCAGTTCCGTTGCTTTCTTAGCAGCACCCAAACATCTGCAGGGCACGTATAGGTTGTCACCTAGGGATGTGAAGGTACATCGATCCCTGGAATACTTACAGAAGGTTGCAGCTAAACAGTTTAACAATTGACGGTTACCTTCGGTAAGCTGTCTACTCCATTGTTGCTCACAAGAACGGAATGAGTCATTTCAGAGAAACTGGTGTGCATTTGATTTGAAAAGGTTTACTATTCATGCATTTTGCACGCTAATGGGAAGAAGTTAGTAAAATCCTACAGCAGCATACTTAACGTCTCACTACAGCAGGGACAGATTACGATAAAGTCATACAATTTTTGTCTCACACGGAACTAGTCGCGTTCAAAGAGTATGGTGACCGTGACGACAGATGAGAGGAAGAAAATTTAGAGAACCGCTGGTAAATATTCTCAGCTTGCTCAATAATTTGAAACAGGAGATTCTTGGACTACATCTGCATATGACTCCTATCATTGTGCTAAGCAATGAAAATATTATGAGCAAGAGAGAGACTCCCTCAGTGAGTACCCAGAAGCTGAAAAAAAAAGCAGCCTTTTTGACTGTTTCGTATCTAATACGAGAGGGCATTCTGGATCCGAAAGCTGCTGAGACAAATCTGTTGTCAGACTGGGACGTTCCCAGTGTAGTTTTCAGTCTGTGAACGCCCAGGAATATCGTGCTCGTTGCTGCCACTGAGAATTTTTTTGGCTCTGTGACGTGATCTAAATTGTGTTAAATTAGTTTCTTAGGCGCGCAGGTAGGGAGGTACCAGCAAAACAATTAATAACCCCTTCGATAAAATGTTCTTACTGACCGTTGACGGGTGACACCAGTATTACAACAGAACATCTGTCAGACAAGGCAAAACTCGTCTAGGAATGCCTTCCTAATATCTACATCTACATGTACATCTATACTCCACGAGCCACCTTACGGTGTGTGGCGGAGGGTACTTATTGTACCACTATCTGATCCCCCCTTCCCTGTTCCATTCACGAATTGTGCGTGGGAAGAACGACTGCTTGTAAGTCTCCGTATTTGCTCTAATTTCTCGGGTCTTTTCGTTGTGATCATTACGCGAGATATATGTGGGCGGTAGTAATATGTTGCCCATCTCTTCCCGGAATGTGCTCTCTCGTAATTTCGATAATAAACCTCTCCGTATTGCGTAACGCCTTTCTTGAAGTGTCCGCCACTGGAGCTTGTTCAGCATCTCCGTAACGCTCTCGCGCTGACTAAATGTCCCCATGACGAATCGCGCTGCTTTTCGCTGGATCATGTCTATCTCTTCTATTAATCCAACCTGGTAAGGGTCCCATACTGATGAGCAATACTCAAGAATCGGACGAACAAGCGTTTTGTAAGCTACTTCTTTCGTCGATGAGTCACTTTTTCTTAGAATTCTTCCTATGAATCTCAACCTGGCGCCTGCTTTTCCCACTATTTGTTTTATGTGATCATTCCACTTCAGATCGCTCCGGATAGTAACTCCTAAGTATTTTACGGTCGTTACCGCTTCCAATGATTTACCACCTATGGCATAATCGTACTGGAATGGATTTCTTCCCCTATGTATGCGCATTATATTACATTTATCTACGTTTAGGGAAAGCTGCCAGCTGTCGCACCATTCATTAATCCTCTGCAGGTCTTCCTGGAGTACGTACGAGTCTTCTGATGTTGCTACTTTCTTGTAGACAACCGTGTCATCTGCAAATAGCCTCACGGAGCTACCGATGTTGTCAACTAAGTCATTTATGTATATTGTAAACAATAAAGGTCCTATCACGCTTCCTTGCGGTACTCCCGAAATTACCTCTACATATGCAGATTTTGAACCGTTAAGAATGACATGTTGTGTTCTTTCTTCTAGGAAATCCTGAATCCAGTCACAAACCTGGTCCGATATTCCGTAAGCTCGTATTTTTTTCACTAAACGTAAGTGCGGAACCGTATCAAATGCCTTCCTGAAGTCCAGGAATACGGCATCAATCTGCTCGCCAGTGTCTACGACACTGTGAATTTCTTGGGCAAATAGGGCGAGCTGAGTTTCACATGATCTCTGTTTGCGGAATCCATGTTGGTTATGATGAAGGAGATTTGTATTATCTAAGAACGTCATAATACGAGAACACAAAACATGTTCCATTATTCTACAACAGATTGACGTAAGCGAAATAGGCCTATAATTATTCGCATCTGATTTATGACCCTTCTTGAAAATGGGAACGACCTGCGCTTTCTTCCAGTCGCTAGGTACTTTACGTTCTTCCAGAGATCTACGATAAATTGCTGATAGAAAGGGGGCAAGTTCTTTAGCATAATCACTGTAGAATCTTAAGGGTATCTCGTCTGGTCCGGATGCTTTTCCGCTACTAAGTGATAGCAGTTGTTTTTCAATTCCGATATCGTTTATTTCAATATTTTCCATTTTGGCGTCCGTGCTACGGCTGAAGTCAGGGACCGTGTTACGATTTTCCGCAGTGAAACAGTTTCGGAACACTGAATTCAGTATTTCTGCCTTTCTTCGGTCGTCCTCTGTTTCGGTGCCATCGTGGTCAACGAGTGACTGAATAGGGGATTTAGATCCGCTTACCGATTTTACATGTGACCAAAACTTTTTAGGGTTCTTGTTTAGATTGTTTGCCAATGTTTTATGTTCGAATTCGCTGAATGCTTCTCTCATTGCTCTCTTTACGCTCTTTTTCGCTTCGTTCAGCTTTTCCTTATCAGCTATGATTCGACTACTCTTAAACCTATGATGAAGCTTTCTTTGTTTCCGTAGTACCTTTCGTACATGATTGTTATACCACGGTGGATCTTTCCCCTCGCTTTGGACCTTAGTCGGTACGAACTTATCTAAGGCGTACTGGACGATGTTTCTGAATTTTTTCCATTTTTGTTCCACATCCTCTTCCTCAGAAATGAACGTTTGATGGTGGTCACTCAGATATTCTGCGATTTGTGCCCTATCACTCTTGTTAAGCAAATATATTTTCCTTCCTTTCTGTCATAAGAGTGACAGTCGCGCATAAAAACTCGCATTCGTACCGCTGCCTCATTTCGGAGATGCCCACAAACAAAGTTTATCTTGAGCGCACAGCTCCAGGAAGACAGGAACACGCCCTGAAATTGATCTATAAGCGTCCGAGGGTGCATCTCGACGGCCGGATCAGGAAACGTGCTGTATCTTTGCACGGAAAACCGCGCAGGATTAGTCGAGCGGTCTAAAGCGCTGCAGTCATGGACAGTGCGGTTGGTCCCGGCGGAGTTTAGAGTCCTCCCTTGGGCATGGGTATGTGTGTTTGTCCTTGCGATAATTTAGGTTAAGTAGTGTGTAAGCTTAGGGACTGATGACCTTAGCAGTTAAGTCCCATAAGATTTCACAGACATTTGAAATTTTTTTTGCACTGAAAGGAACTGTTTTCTATTTTCATCTTCGTCATCATTTAGAAAAACTTCGCGGGTCGAGTTGTTTGCATTATCCCACCTACGCAACCAGCACAGTCTATCTTCAAGAGCACTCGCGTCACTGCCACTGACTTCCCTAGGCTCGCGGTCGTCGCGGACACAGTTAAAGTTCACTGCATCGTCGGCTCTTCCCTGTGCCGCATTCTCCCGCCCAGCGGGCGAGTGCAAAACAGGTGCCCGCTCTGGACAGGCTCTGTTCATTGCCGCGTGACTCTCCATCACATAGCAGTGGGAGGGGGCCGATGCTCCAGCCGGCTCTACCGCAGGCTGTGTTTGATCTGAGGGAATGCTGTTCCTCGCCGACAATTGCTCTACGGCAGTGGCTAAAGATCCCAGTTGTTCATTCACGCGGTTGACTGCTTCCTCGCTGCGTGACACTCGTTCACATACGTTTTGTACTGCTGACACTTGCTCCTTGTTGGCATCACTAGCGACATCGCGAATCTGTTCCAGACTGAACGGTGCTCCCTCAAAGCCACCATATCCCCCCTGCGGGTCCGGGGATTAGAATAGGCCCGAGGTATTCCTGCCTGTCGTAAGAGGCGACTAAAAGGAGTCCATCCCCCTCACGGGGGTAGTTAGCGCCTGCGTCCGGAGACGGACGGTTTCACGACCTATAATCGTGGTCTTCTTGGTTTTTCACTTCTCGTTTCTTCCTTCCTTTTGTTGGTTCCTTTCTTTGCTCTTCTCCACTTCACTGTCTTCCTTACTCTTTCCCTTGACTCCTCCTTGCCTTCTCATTGCCTTTTTCTCCTTGCCTTCTCATTGCCTTCTTCTCCTTGCCTTCTCCTTGCCTCCTTCTCCTTGCTTTCTCATTGCCTTCTTCTCCTTGCCTTCTCTGGTCTCCGCCTCGGCGTTTGAGACAGTCTGTCCTCTCTCTCCCTCTTTCTTTTTCCTCTTCTTCCTTCCTCCCTGTGCGTGTCTGAAGGCCGATCCACGCGTTCGCATGCGTAGCCGGTGATGGGGTAACGCGTAAGTCCCCGCCCTGGGTAGACATGTAAGGCACGCGCGTACCCCCTGGTAAAGGCCAGGCCCGGGGAGGGGTGATTGCCTGAGCTTATACCTTCTGACCATGCCGATTGGTCCCTCCGTCTGTTTCTCGGGAGGTGTGACCTGAGGTGTAAACATTCACCTAAGGCGGGAGTGCCCTCTGAGAGGGTCCCCACAAGGAAGGAGCACGCCATCGGAGACGCTGGCAATCATGGGGGATTCCTCCGCAATGGATTCTACTCCATCGCTTTCGACTTCGACCCACAAACGGAAACGTGACCAGCCAACAGTGACAAAAATACTACCGCCTGCCCCACAGTTCCTCGTAGTTTCTCGATCTGAGGACGGAAAGGATTTTTCCTCTGTCAACCCTTTCGTTATCCAGAAGGGCGTAGATGCCATAGCCGGATCTGTCAAATCCTGTACCAGGTTGCGTAACGGTACCTTATTACTCGAAACTGAGAGCGCCTTTCAGGCACAAAAACTGCTTCGGGCCACACTCCTGTACACCTTCCCTGTCCGGGTGGAGGCTCACCGAACTTTGAATTCGTCTCGTGGTGTGGTCTACACTAGATCCCTCGACGGTTTGACTGACGAGGAGATTCAATCTTTCCTCGCTGAGCAGGGCGTGACGGCTGTCCATCGGGTCATGAAAAAGGTCAACAATGACCTTGTACCGACCCGGACACTTTTCTTAACCTTCGATAGTGTTAAGCTGCCATCGCGCATCAAGGCGGGCTACGAGGTTATTTCTGTTCGCCCCTATGTCCCGACACCTACGCGCTGCTACCAGTGTCAGCGTTTCAATCACACTCGACAGTCTTGTTCCAATGCGGCTAAATGTGTCACTTGTGGCAGGGATGCCCATGAGGGTGACTGTCCACCTCCGTCTCCTCGTTGTGTGAACTGTCAGGGTGACCATGCCGCATCCTCCCGCGACTGTCCTGTCTATAAGGAAGAACGCTGTATCCAGGAAATTCGAGTCAAAGAGAAAGTGTCCACCTCGGCTGCTCGCAAGCTATTGGCTAGTAGGAAGCCCACGCTGCTCCCAGCGGGGAAATACAGCACTGTCCTCGCCTCTCCTCGGACTACCCGGGAGGTAGCAACCCAGACATGCGATCTGACCTTCAGCACCACGGTCGTCCGTTCGGCCAGTGCTAAGATCGCGCGGTCGACGTCTCCTCTTCGTCCCATCACCCCACAGACACCAGCCCCTTCATCAGCTTCTGCTAAGACGAAGACCCAGAAGTCAGATGCACGGGCCTTCAAGAAGGAACCGTCCCGTGCAGACTTCCTACGTACCTCGACCTCCCAGCCTTCGTCCGGTACTTCCACCAAACGACCATCCAAGAAGGCTAATAGGAAGCACAGTTCTCCTTCTCCGCCACGGCGCATTTCTTCTCCTGCGCCACCCAGCGGTTGCCGCCCCAGGCCGTCATCCCTTTCGCCTGGCCGCACCGCTGGTAGCCGAACATCTGGCCGTTCACCGGCGGAGGAAGCTCCCCCTCCCTGCCATCTTCCCAAGATGGCCGATGAACCTATCGAACCAATGGACGATGACTGTCCGCCTACTGATAGCGGCGGCAGTGCTCGCTCGAAGCCAGGCCCTCAGCGGCCTTCGAGGTGACCCCTTCTCTCATCTTCCTTTTCTTCCGATGGCACTTATTAACTGGAATATTCGCAGCGTTCGCTCCAACCGAGAGGACTTGAAGTTGCTGCTCCGCTCGCATCGTCCGCTCGTCGTAGCCCTCCAGGAAACGAAGCTACGCCCATGCGATCAAATTGCCTTGGCACACTACACCTCTGTGCGTTTTGACCTACCCCCTGTGGTAGGTATCCCAGCTCATGGAGGGGTTATGTTGCTGGTCCGGGATGATATTTACTACGATCCCATCACGTTGCACACCGGCCTGCAGGCAGTTGCCATCCGCATTACTCTCCCCACTTTTACGTTTTCCTTTTGTACCGTTTACGCTCCATCGTCATCTGCCGTTACCAGGGCAGACATGACGCACCTTGTTGCTCAGCTACCTGCACCATTTTTGTTAACTGGAGACTTCAATGCCCACCATCCTCTTTGGGGCTCTCCAGCATCCTGCCCGAGGGGCTCCTTGTTAGCAGACCTTTTCAACCAGCTCAATCTTGTCTGCCTCAATACTGGCGCCCCTACTTTTCTTTCGGACACATCTCATACCTATTCCCATTTAGACCTCTCTATATGTACTCCCCAACTTGCACGCCGGTTTGAGTGGTATGCCCTTGCTGATACATATTCGAGCGACCACTTCCCGTGTATTATCCATCTCCTGCAGCATACTCCCTCTCCGTGCTCCTCTCGTTGGACCATCTCCAAGGCAGACTGGGGGCTCTTCTCTTCCAGGGCGACCTTTCAGGATCAAACCTTCACAAGCTGCGATCGTCAGGTCGCACACCTCACGGAAGTCATTCTCGCTGCTGCTGAATATTCCATCCCTCACCCTACCTCTTCTCCACGTCGCGTACCGGTCCCCTGGTGGACCGCAGCATGTAGGGACGCTCTACGTGCTCGTCGACGTGCTTTACGCACCTTTCAACGCCACCCTACAGTGGCGAATTGTATTAATTATAAACGATTACGTGCTCAGTGTCGTCGTATTATTAAAGAAAGCAAGAAAGCCAGCTGGGCTGCTTTCACCAGCACCTTCAACAGTTCTACTCCTTCTTCTGTTGTCTGGGGTAGCCTGCGCCGGCTATCTGGCACTAAGGTCCACTCCCCAGTTTCAGGCTTGAAGGTCGCGAATGAAGTCCTTGTGGCCCCTGAGGCTGTCTCCAATGCCTTCGGCCGCTTTTTCGCCGAGGTTTCGAGCTCCGCTCATTACCACCCTGCCTTCCTCCCCCGCAAACAGGCCGAGGAGGCTAGGCCACGTGACTTCCGCTCCTCGAATTGTGAAAGTTATAATGCCCCATTCACCATGCGGGAACTCGAAACCGCACTTGGCCGATCACGGTCCTCCGCTCCAGGGCCTGATTCTATTCATATTCAGATGCTGAAGAACCTTTCTCCTGCGGGTAAAGGTTTTCTTCTTCGTACATACAATCGCATCTGGTTTGAGGGACATGTTCCCGCATGCTGGCGCGAGTCTATTGTTGTCCCGATTCCTAAGCCGGGGAAGGACAAACACTTGCCTTCCAGTTATCGACCCATCTCGCTTACCAGCTGTGTCTGTAAAGTGATGGAGCGAATGGTTAACTCTCGATTGGTTTGGCTGCTCGAGTCTCGCCGCCTACTTACCAATGTACAATGTGGATTTCGAAGGCGCCGCTCTGCTGTCGACCATCTGGTTACCTTGTCGACCTTCATCATGAATAACTTCTTGCGGAAGCGCCCGACCGCGGCTGTGTTCTTTGATTTGGAGAAGGCTTACGACACCTGTTGGAGGGCGGGCATTCTCCGCACCATGCATACGTGGGGCTTTCGCGGTCGCCTCCCTCTTTTTATTCGTTCCTTTTTAATGGATCGACAGTTTCGGGTACGTGTGGGTTCTGTCCTGTCAGACACCTTTCGCCAGGAGAATGGGGTGCCACAGGGCTCAGTTTTGAGCGTCGCTCTCTTCACCATCGCGATCAATCCAATAATGGATTGCCTCCCAGCTGATGTATCAGGCTCCCTTTTCGTGGACGATTTCACCATCTATTGCAGCGCGCAGTGTCCACGTGTCTTGGAGCGCTGTCTTCAGCGTTCTCTTGACCGTCTTTACTCCTGGAGTGTCGCCAATGGCTTCCGTTTTTCTGCCGAGAAGACGGTCTGTATTAACTTCTGGCGCTACAAAGAGTTTCTCCCACCGTCCTTACGACTCGGTCCCGTTGCTCTCCCACTCGTGGAGACAATCAAATTTTTAGGCCTTACCTTTGACAGGAAACTTAGCTGGTCTCCACATGTGTCATATTTGGCCGCCCGTTGTACCCGTTCTTTAAATGTCCTCCGTGTTCTCAGTGGTATGTCGTGGGGAGCGGATCGAACCGTCCTACTTCGTCTATATCGGTCGATCGTCCGCTCCAAGCTGGATTATGGGAGCTTCGTATACTCCTCTGCACGGCCATCCATCTTACGCCGCCTCAACTCCATACAACATCGGGGTTTACGACTTGCGATCGGAGCATTTTATACCAGTCCCGTAGAGAGTCTTCATGCTGACGCTGGCGAATTGCCACTCACCTACCGGCGCGATATACTGCTTTGTCGGTATGCCTGTCGGCTACTGTCAATGCCCGACCATCCTTCTTATCGTTCCTTTTTTGACGACTCTCTTGACCTTCAATACGGGTTGTATGTCTCTGCCTTGCTACCCCCTGGAGTTCGCTTTCGTCGCCTCCTTCAACACCTTCATTTTTCACTCCCTGCACCCTTTCGAGTGGGCGAGAGCCGCACGCCACCTTGGCTCCAGGCTCAGGTCCGCGTTCACCTCGACCTCAGCTCGCTCCCAAAAGAGGTCACCCCCGGTTCGGTCTACCACTCCCGTTTTTTGGAACTTCGTTCGAAGTTCAACAACATGACTTTCATTTATACAGATGGCTCTAAGACCAATGACGGGGTCGGGTGTTCCTTTATTGTCGGGGCACAAAGTTTCCAATACCGGCTCCATGGCCATTGTTCGGTCTTCACAGCTGAGCTCTTTGCCCTCTACCAGGCTGTTCTGTACATCTGCCGCCACCGACATTCTGCTTATGTCATCTGCTCAGATTCCCTGAGCGCCATCGAGAGCCTCAGTGCTCCGTACCCGGTTCACCCTTTCGTACACCGGATCCAACGCTCTCTTCAGCAGCTGGTGGACGTCGGTACGCCGGTTAGCTTTATGTGGGTTCCTGGCCATGTCGGTATCCCTGGGAACGAAGCTGCAGATGCCGCGGCCAAGGCTGCGGTCCTCCAGCCTCGGACAGCTTCTTGTTGTGTCCCTTCGTCCGATTTTAGCAGGGTCATTTGTCGGCGCGTTGTGTCGCTGTGGCATGCCGATTGGGCTGCACTTACCGACAACAAGCTTCGGGCCTTAAAACCTCTTCCCGTGGCTTGGACGTCCTCCTCACGCCCTTCTCGGCGGGAGGAGGTCGTTTTAGCAAGGTTAAGAATTGGACACTGCCGGTTCAGCCATCGCCATCTGCTGACGGCTGCGCCGGCGCCGTTCTGCCCATGTGGGCACTTGCTGACAGTTCGTCACATTTTAATGTCCTGTCCCGATCTTAAAACACTGCGCCTCGATCTTAACCTGCCTACTACTTTAGATGCCATTTTAGCGGATGACCCACGAGCAGCTGCTCGTGTTCTTTGTTTTATCAATTTGACAAACCTCGCTAAGGACATTTGATGATGTTTTTTAATCCTATGCCTGTCAGTCTGTCTTTTATTGTGTTTTCCCTTTTAGTTGTTGTTGTCAACTTGTGCCTCGCGGTGCATTCTTAGAGTAGTCAGGGCGCTAATGACCATTGAAGTTGTGCGCCCGAAAACCACAAAAAAAAAAAAAAAAAAAAAAAAAGCCACCATATGTACTACCTCCCAACGAGCTCAGTCGTTCCTCTACTCGCACGTGCACGTCTTTCCATCTGTGACATTATATCTGCCAACTACATCTGAACACGTATTTGTAACTCTTTGTTTATGTAAGTTATTCTCGAAGTTTACTGTTCACTGAAAGCTATGTGTGATGTTTAACATGTATGAGACTCTGCACAAATGAACCATAAGAAAATAGTAAGTACGAATTCTTCCAAATTTCGCCACTAACTACATATAAAAATCAAGAAGTAACCATATACATTGCGCTTAAGCCAGAAAAACAAAACAGAACCTCACACATCGAAAACATTGCATCAAAATTGGATAGCACAAAGAGAAAAAAACACATGAAAATGGCAATAATTTCGCGAAAGGCGTCATTTAAAATATGAATGAAAGGAAATCGTGACTGGTAGCATTAAAGTTATTTATAAACAAACCCATTGTTTTCAGAGTCGGTGGCTTTCAACCATTTGTAGTGGACAACATCAAATGTGAACCTACTTTAACATCAACTTATTACTTTGCTTCTTTACACATTACGTTTGCTCTGAACATACCAGCTGAACTCTGCAGGAGATACAGAGATCTGGTAGCAAATCCTTGTGTGGCTGTCGGCATCACTCCACACAAAAGGAGGCAAGAAACCCGTCAGTAATTATGTGGGCATTTCTGTTCCGTACAAGACTCTCTCCAAACCACTGCAGAACAGAACTAAAGATCATATTGATAAACAGACTTGAAGAACATCGTCAGATACAAAACGATTGAGAGGAACGACTATGGGATGGTATGGTGGTATTCGTTGATCTTGAAGAAGCGCATTACTCAGTTGACAGTGAGTCATTATTAAATATTCTGGAAGAAATTTGATATGGACAACACATCCAGACTCTGACGCCGTTTCGATCAAAGGCTGTTTAATCAAAGTTAGTTCAGTCGGCGAGATCTCGGGCCCATTTCAAACCCGAACTGGAGTCAGACAGAAATGGTTCAAATGGCTCTGAGCACTATGGGACTTAACATCTGAGGTCATCAGTTCCCTAGATCTTAGAAGTACTTAAACCTAAGTGACCTAAGGACATGACACACATCC
Organism: Schistocerca nitens; assembly: GCF_023898315.1. Classification (NCBI taxonomy): domain Eukaryota; kingdom Metazoa; phylum Arthropoda; class Insecta; order Orthoptera; family Acrididae; genus Schistocerca; species Schistocerca nitens. Next base: position 1,157,098,864 of record NC_064615.1, on the reverse strand, counting down.
ATGCCCGAGGCAGTATTCGAACCTGCGACCGTAGCGGTCGCGCGGTTCCAGACTGAAGCGCCTAAAACTATCTGACTCAGCGGGCCGGTTGTGGACGAGAGGAGTGATGGATCGTGTCTAATACTTTCTGTCTTGCGAAAAAGGTCATTCAAGAATGGAGGAAGAGACTGAGGCAAGAAGAAGGAAATAAAGAATGCTTCAAACTAGAACATAAACTAAACAGTTGAAAGTTGATTGTCTGGGCACTGTAGATGACATAGACATTTACTTACAACAATAGTAACTCATCAGTCACAAAGATTCATCGACTGACAGAGATAGCTGAGAAAGTAGTGCTACAGGTCTACTTTGAGAAGACAAAATATATGACATATAGTGATGGGCCAGAATAGATTATTTTAAACCAAGGGAATATATATTTCTTTATGCGATTGAGACATCTTCAAAATCTATTTTCTCACTAGCAAACCCGGCAATAGTTCCCAATTGCTAAACATGTATGGGAATCTAATGTTTAACCTAATCTAATCTAATCGTTGATTAACTAATTTTATTTATTTTGGGCTGTTTCTTACATCGGATCAGTATTTCACACATACAGTACCTTTTTCATAATAGTTCCCTAAGAAATAAGTTTCAATATGATAAATACTACAAACTGATGTGAGCGTCCATAATCACAATGTAAGTAACACAGGCTACAGGCTAATAAAGTTAATACTGGCAGTACTTGTACTACTACTGCTGTACTACCACTAATAGTGATAATAATAGTAATCATAGTGACAATAATAATGATAGAATAATGGTAGGTCAGGTATAAAAAGAATTTACGTGTAAAAAATAGATGTTTTCTGATACGAGTTCTGGGGAGAAGTTTGAGCAGACTGCACAAGCTAAGAATACTGGGCAATGAGGAAGATCTGGTTGCAAAGAAGAAAGTACAACGGTAACGAGTGTGTACAGCGACAACCGTAATAATTGTTGTTACTTTAGTAGTTACATCATTAACTGTCTTCTACAGCAGGAGAAGTTCTACAGTTCTCAAGTATGCTACGAGAGGTTACTCCAGACCAGGATTGCTGCTACAGGAAGTATTTCGAGAAAGTGCGTGAACGATGGAGCGGGACGGATATGTGTTTCTGCTATGATGTTCAAACAAGAGCGTTAAGTTCGAAGAGAGATATGGGAAACAGTGTACGTTGATAAAACAGTAGAGAAGACAGAGGATATGAGAATCTCTTCGCTTGTCTGCATGCAACCAACATAGCAGTGCAGATGATGGAGAAGTATGATCAAAGAGTGTAACATCACATATATAGCACACACAGGCATTCATAACCAGACCCAAGCGCCGTGAACATTCCTGAGAAATGCCGTACAGGACAACACTGTAATCAATAACTGCAAGTATAAGTGTTTCTACAAGTTTCTTTTCAAGGTCAAGAGGGAACAGCTGCCTATATTTTTCTATGGAGAGATACCGATGTCTTCTTGCACACTTAGGTTACACCCTCTGTCCAATATAGATTGTCATGTGCTATTGCTCCAAGACTCTTTGTTGAAGGAGAGAAGTTGCTATTCATCCCATTTAGGATTAAAGACGACAGGGATTCCCATTAATGCAGGTTAATGAGCCTAGAAGGACCAACTAGTAGCTCTTACGTTTTTTATGGTTTGAGCTTTAACCTTAAATCATGCGCCTATCTTTGTAGTGCACACAGGTCGGTATTCTCGACTGCTGACTTCAGATTTTAGTTTTGTACTTAGATACAACTGGATGTTATCAGCGTGCACGTGGCATTTTCCCGTGGGACAAAAGTGATGACTCATAAGTCCTATACAATGAAAATTTACAAACAATGTAATAACTACCGCCGAACTCTAGGGTATGCTAATGTTACCTACGTCCAATCTGAATTTATGGTTACCGGCAAGACCTATTGCTGGCGAGACGTCAGGTAAGAACAAACCGTTGTAGTCCACAAGGCGAGAAATTTAGGTTGATAAGCTTCGCAAGTGAAATATCGGAGTCGACAGCGTTAAAGGCTTACTGAAGTGTAATAAATAAATGACTGTCACTTTTTGTGCATTCATGGCAAGTTTCAGGTCATCTGGTCAGCTTTATTGAGGCAGAAGTTGTGTTGTGATATTTACGGAAACCTGATTGGTATCCGTCTAGCAGGTTGTTTGCTGTTAGGTAGTTTGTCAGCTGGTCGTGGACTATACATTACACGGCCTTGGAGCAGTGCAGGAAGAACGCATCTGGTCGGCAATCAGTGTGTTGCCTTGGCAAAGTGATTTTTAAGTAGTGGGTTAACTATTCCCTGTTTCCAGGGCACAGGGAAAATATTTGTAAAGAGTGGTCCAATACGTCTGTTATAGTGGGCAGTAGTGGCTCAATAATAAGCTTCACCATTGGACTGCGATGCCATCGTGTCCGGTAGACAATGATCTGATACTCGTGATAGCAATTTTTACCGCACTGCAAGTAACATGCTATAGATACAACTTTTCGTGGCTAGAGTCGTTTACTCCCTTGAGACAATCAGTGAGTCTCTGTTTTGTTTGTAGTTCAATTGTGTTCCGAGGTAATGTCAAATAACGATTCATTTTTTCGGGTGTGACAGTTGTAACAACTGCAGCTTTTACTTTGCCTACACCAAGACCACGCAGCTTTTTCTGTAGGTCAACTGGTCTATTTCTGTTGTACGTTAATTTTTGGCGATGCCTGCGTTTTACATCTGTCGCCTCTTGGCCGACTCTTTTCTGCTTCTGCTTCTAAGCGGATGGATTTTCACCTGTGGGGCACTGTTTGTATGCCCGATATGCAGCTTCTCTAGTTCCTCAGTTAGCCAGGGTACAGCCATCCTGCTTACATTTCCTATCTTTAGGGGAGTATATTTGTTGTAGAGTTGAATAGCTTTGTTAGTAAATCGATGAAGTTTTCGTTTATGTCCGAGAAGGGAACAGGAGACGTCCCCTAAACTATTTATAGCGCCTCAGTTGAGTTTCAGATAAATTAACGAGTTTGAAGCGTCGGTATGTAGTCAGTTATGATTTCTTTCGGGACCATTCTACCGATTACGTCATGAAAATTATGTACGGGGAGACAAACCGGGTACAGATATTTGAGAGGTATGAATTAGTCTGTTTGGGGATTTTGTTGAAAAATTATTTATGAGACAGTTACTACTGTTCATATGATGGTTAGGAGCAAGCCGAAATAGCGGCGCATTTGAAGAAGAAAGCATCCTCTTAAATTTCACACGGGGAGCGTGCAAGGGCGAAGTCCCTGCAGTCGCGCTATTCGTCTGTGTCCTCGGTGGCTCAGATAGATAGAGCGTCTGCCATGTAAGCAGGAGATGCCGGGTTCGAATCCTGGTCGTGGCACACATTTTCAGCTGTCCCCATCGAGGTATATCAACAACACCTGTCGGCAGCTGGGGGTTTCAATTAATTATCATTTATTCCAGAGAAAATGCACGGTCATTAATAGTAGCTGTTCTTTCGCGAACAGTTACTATGTTCATATATATAATTTTTGATCTTCCTAGGCACTTAGCACCTCAGCGAAAAAAGAGGAAACCACCAACTCGGAGAAATGTACAAGAAGCGTCGTCTAATTCGGAAAATGTTATATAAGTTGCATTTTGTTTGTACTTTCATCGAAACGATTGCAACGGAACTTGCTGTGCACAAGTCTGACTAACTTACACGTATAATTTGATTCCATCTGAAACTACATTTAGCTCAAGATTGGTTTAGTTTGAATAAAAAGCTGAATAGTATCGTTGAGGAAAATTTGTTGTTAACAGACAATTGGAAGGTTACTCAGATCAAAATGTTTCATTTATTTATTTATCTTTTTTTCCATATCATTTCATTATCTACAGTGTGTGTACTTGTAATATAGGACAAGTCAGTTTAATCTAATACTTAAAATACATAGTCTACATATTAAAATATAGAACATAAAATTGATGATAATGATAGTAGGCTGCATAGATTTTTCTCTCGATTAATATTTAGGTCTTAAAGCTATTCGTATATTCCTTAACGACAGATCATACATCCTACACTATGTGATGCATAAAATTTGTTTCCATTAAATAATCCTTCAGCTCTTTCCGGAATACCTTTTTAACCATCCTGCCCTGTATACTCTTAGGAAGTAAAGTTTTACAACCGAGTACCAGGGAGCTTTCTCAGTAGTTCACAGTTTGTGTGGCATACTTCTAAGTTGGCCTTTATTTGTTGTCATGTGAATGAACACATGGTTTTTTTTTCCTGGCAATACAGTGGCAACGATTTACTAAATTGTTCTGTACATGTAAATGGATGGTAAGGTTAAAATTTTTATATTATGGTGGGCAGTTCTGCATGACTAAGTTTTTTTATTGAAGATGGTCTTAGTTTCCTTTTTCTCCAATGAATAAATTATTGCAGCTGGAGTTTTCCCACGCAGAAATTATCTACTGTAAGTGTGGTTCAAAAGAAGCAAGATATACTGTACACAGAAATAGTCGGTTAGCATAAAGTGCTAACTGTTTCATGATAACATAATTAGCTGATGGTGTAATACGTTGTATAACTGTAGTTGCTAGCAGTAAAGTGTTAAATTTGTGTTCAAAATCAGTGCAGGAGATTTTGTCATCATATTGCTTCTTTTTAGTCCTGTCACAGATCTATATCAACTAAAATGGCCAACAACTTTCATAAAATCGTATATAGGGGATTATACAAAGGAACCAGTAACTTTATCTCCAAATAAACCGACAAATTTGGTGGAATTTGCGACATGTAGACTCGAAGTGACGAAGAAAAAATTAATTTTAGAGAGACAGAAATGCCGTCATTTAACAAACAAAATCGATACTGCTCCAGACACTACTGTCATAATGAAAGCAGCTGACATGGCGGAGGTAAACCAATACTTGCAAATGCTTTGTCTTATTACCTGTATAGCGCTACAAAGATATGTTTACTGTTTTGTATGTTGTACATTTAATCTTTCAAACACAAGTGTTGGAGCTTAAGGGCAGTAGTATACACCTGCCATACTCTTACTAAAATTACTCTAAATGCACATTTTACTACTAATAAGTTGTCAACTTGTCTAATTTTAGGCAAATTTTTTATTCAGTTGTTATCACAAGTTGTTCCTTTTCTGTTTGTAGAATATTTTCCCACCAGTTGTTGTCCATCAATTGAGTAGCTTTAAAGGAGAACATGGAAAGGACTACGCTAAAGAGCTATGTAAATTTGCACTCACTTTTAACTTTTTTCAAGCCTAGCCTATGACAACGTTATAGAAATTTTTTAAAATACGTTAACATATCCTTACGAAAATGGCACCAAGGAGTAAATGGTAAATTATAGTTCAGTGCAGAAGAAAAAACTGCACTTATCTTGAAATCACGCCATATTAAAACTAAGGACAAATAAAGTTGTGGTGTCTCTCATGATGAAATAAATGCCCATCAGGAAGCACACAGAATTTGATGGTCAGTGGTTTGTTGGAAATGCAGATTGTGATGCTGAAGCTAGGTGTGATGACTTATCCGAGGTAAAAGATGGCTTGGTCTTCGTGGCTGTTGCACTGAAAGACTACTGCAAAATTCCAGTAGGGTATTTTCTTTCATGTGGTTTGAGGGGTAGTCAAAGTAACAATTTAGTTCTGGCTTGTCTTGATTTCCTGAAACACATAGATATTAACGTGCTCTTCCTAAGATTTGATGTACCGCTGTTAACTTGGTGATGGCTCATTATTTGGGGGATGAACTTAGTGCAGACGATGTGAAACCAAGATTCATAAATCTATCAACAGATATAAAAGAACATATTCCGTCGCATGCTTGCGGCATCACACAACTGGTGAGAGACTGTCTTGCCACAAAGGGTATAATTTTCATAAAATTGACTGAATATAATGCAGTTATTTTGTGGAATTATGGAACTTAAAGAGGCAAGAGGGATTGCATTTGGGGACAGAACTAAAAAGAAGCCGTATTAATTGGCACAAAGAACCCATGAAGGTTAAACTTGCTGAAAAGACATTTAGTGAAAGTGTAGCCAATTCTAATGAATACTGTGACAAAAATTTGTGAATGTCCCAGTTTCAGGGCTGTGAGGCAACAGCACACAATTTATTCCACATATTAAGCAGTAGGAACCTATATTGCAGGGGATACAAAAGACCTCTAGCCCCAACTACGTACGGTGATGTACGAACATAAGTAAAGGATGCGAAATATTGACTGCTTACATTAAAAGAATTTGTTGGGGGAACATTGCTTGTGCATTCGACAAGATGAATTGTGTTTATACGCATGATCATTTGTGTTCATCGCTAGTTGTGTATCACAACATTACAAGTACATTTGCACAAGGATTTAGATTTTTATTGGCACAGAAACTTAGTCAGATCACTTGGAAGTACCGGGTGATCAAAAAGCCAGTATAAATTTGAAAACTGAATAAATCACGGAATAATGTAGATAGAGGTCTGGGGACCTGGGAGGCCAAGCATGACGAGAGTGGCGGCTGAGCACACGATCATGCGTCTAGAAATATGGGGTGGTGCTAATAAAACCCTATGTCATTCCAAGCATGTGTGTCAGTTTTTACCTCTCTATCTACATTACTCCGTGGTTTATTAAGTTTTCAAATCTATACTGAGTTTTTGATTAGCTGGTATTTAGTGGTGGGGGAGTTGGGGGATTCAGAATTATACACCCACAGCTCAGCAATTTGAAGCTACTTTAAAGAGACTTCTGGTCCACTTCCAAACTGGAAAACCTACAACTGCAAATTGTTCTACCATCGATGCCATCCTCAGCGTAACATGAACTAATCTTTAAATGAGGAAGTTGAATGCAATCAGTTGCCATCTGTTCCAGGGATGGCATTAATAAATAGTGACCATGGTTATATAACGCATCTAGCTATCTGACTTGATATCTGAATAATGTTGTCGGATACATTGCTGGATTTGTGGCCAGGAAATTCGTCAAAAAGTTAAGTGCAGTATTTTCCAATTGGTACTATGTACAGTGTCCCACTGGCAGCGGTCAGGAAAATTATAACACAGGTACCTTGTCTATTCCATCGAATAACGTTGTTTATATCTGTAAAATGGGTGAGAGTATTAAAGCAAACATCCATTTTACATGTTAAAAACCCCTTGAAAAAATTGTTCACAGCAGCTTTACAGAACTTAAGCAATGATGTTTTCCTTAGTTGAATTAACATATCACAAACTGTCCTCCCTTCGCCAGTTAAACAAAGTTGTACTCATTGAGTATTTTAAAATTAGGCTGCATTATGAAGCGACACTCTGCAGTGAGAGACCTCATGACACTAGCATTAGGAGTTTCTACACCAAAAGGTACTGTTTGACTATCAGTGATCGTGTGTTTTGAAACCATGTGTATGTGCTGGTATTGATAGAAATCCGATTCGTAGAGATAAATTGTAGTTTGCATTACTTTCACATATTAGCTGTTGATGTTCGCTTACATCACGACAACAATGAGGCCATAGCTTTGACTAAGTCATGTACATTTTCATTTTTGTGGGGATTTACATTTGCCTCTTGTGCAAGAGCTTTTTCAATCTAAGTGTTTTGCACTACTTCTATTATTAATTGTAAATAATGTAAATCATACTGCAATCATGCCTTCGATATGGGTAACATCCTTCAAGTATCATTCCTAGAAACTTCGTACATTTTACTAGATCAGTGTTACATGTGTAAAATTATTACTAATGTTGTTACTCAAGAGCATAGAATACAATTGCTCTCACAGACATTGATGATAATTACAGGATGAACATGTAGAAACTTGTCAAGACTATTTATCAAACAAATTAACTACTATATAGTGGATAGTGAAACATTTTAATTCTGATTGTACTTGCGAATAAGTACGATTTCCTAGCGGTAGAGGTTGTGAAAAGCGATCAGCTTGGAATGTGTTCTTCTATTTACTTGATAAAAAAAGTTTGAAGCCTGCTCTCCCGTTTTAAGAGCGTCTGATGAAAGTTGTTCATTATATTTTGATATTTGCCAAATTCTATAGATTCGGATTGTTTCATCTCAGTTATCTGCAAGGGATTTTTCCTCTCGCCTTTCAACCCACAGATTGACTTTTCTTATGTGATCTGCTGTGACAGTGTACATGATAAGATTAACAAGCGCAGGAGTGCCCCAGCCAACCAGGTAATCCACTTCAAAGTCATTGGCCATATAAAAGCAGAACAATAATGAAGGCTTCTTATTCATCTGCCCATGACTATGGTATGGATATGATGTTATATCATATAGCGTGAAATAATGTGCTGTTGCAAGTGCCTGCATATACACATGCTGAGGAATATATATCACACATGGAAATTATTGCTGCTTTCACATACACACAGGAACAGGTTTGTGTCTTTACACACACACACACACACACACACATACAATATATATATATATATATATATATATATATATATATATATATATATATATATATATTGTGTGTGTGTGTGTGTGTGTGTGTGTGTGTGTGTGTGTGTGTGTGAATCGGCAATAGTTGGTAGGTGTCAGATACTTCATTACCAACTAAGCTCTCCTGGGCATATCTAACCATTATGCACTACAAAATGCTGGCAGTGTGCAGGCCATGTTTGTATCAGAACAGAGTGACTCTCAATGAATACGATTATTTGAAATAGCCTGCGTTCTGTTTATGAAATGGCTTTATCTTGCGGTTGGCTTTAGCAAGTCGGTATTTCATTCACCGAATAAGCTGTACCTGACATCACTTCTAATATCCGTCGAAAAACTGATTTTTGTAAGGGGGTGCTAAGGACAACATGTGATACATGTTACTTTAGGTGACGTCACTATGGGGAATTTTGTGTATATGAGGCACAATAATAGTCCAAGTAATAAATCTTACACGTTTTATTTCAAATCCATACCAATGTTAAATGAAGCACAGTTTTTGTGAGTCAACATGCGTTGCTAAACAAGCTTTCCTCGAAGCCTTGAGTGGAAGTAACAAGTTAAATACTCTCGTGGTCAATTCAATTTATATTTCATTCAGAACTAGTTGCCCATAATGAATATTCAGAAATACGATACTTTTTGTTTTATTAAGCTACTTTATTGAGAGGGCAGCTGCATCAATCTGATTACACGTTTTGTGGTATTACAAGCTCGCCAGAGATAGATAATCATATTATGTATTAACGCACAACTCCTACTCATATCTTACTAATGAGAGGAAAGCTAGATCCTAGGAACATTCAACTTGTTTTCAGTAAAAGGAAAAGGTAACCAGCAGTAAATATTTTAAATCTCTCCCTTTGTCAGAAAAATTCTAGGACAAGGTTTTTTGTTTCTGAGTTTGCAATACTAAAAAGGACAAATGTTGTTTTTATGTTACCTGGCATGTGTTCACCCGTGAAATGACCTCTGCCATGTTACCGTACAAACTAACGATGTGACAGTGGTGTGCTTAGCAACACACTGTTTGGGTTTTTGGCACATTATTTACGCTAACACAATGGATACTGATCATGAGCAAAGAGTGAGTGTAAAGTTCTGCATCAAGCTCTGGAAAACCTCTAGTGAAACTGGGCAATAAATGCAGGCGAGGCACTTTCAAGAACGCAAAGGGTTTCGTGAAGACAGAGATTCGAATCAAGACGAACACGATCTGGTCCCCCGTCTACAGCACATAGCGATGCAAACGAGGAGCGTGTAAGGCTTTTATTGCAAGCGACTTGCAGCTGTGCGTGGGACATCAGGAGAACTCAATTTGAATCTTGATGTGTCTTGAGATTTTATGCGAAGATTTAGGCAAACGGAAAAATACTGCAAACTCATCCCTCAAACACTAACAGACGAACAGAAAGAGGGAAGACGAAGAGATTCTGCTAAAGTACTGGATAGAGTCATTCCACATTTCGGTCAAAAATTATTGTTAGTGATTAAGTTTGGTGCTACCGGTAGCAAACGACAATCTTCGAGAACAAAGACAATGTTGAACACATTCTTTGACCTGGAGGAACATACTAGAGGCGAACTAATCCTTTAGTATCAAACAGTGAACAAAACTGCTTACATCGAAGTCTTGAAAAGTTTGCGACAAGCAATTCGACATTGCCGCCCTAATTTGCGGCATTCACAAAAAAATGGTTCAAATGGCTCTGAGCACTATGGGACTCAACATCGTAGGTCATAAGTCCCCTAGAACTTAGAACTACTTAAACCTAACTAACCTAACGACATCACACACACCCATGCCCGAGGCAGGATTCGAACCTGCGACCGTAGCAGTCCCGCGGTTCCGGACTGCAGCGCCAGAACCGCTAGACCACCGCGGTCGGCGGCATTCACAAGACTGCTTCTTACTGCATGACAACGCAAGACACCTCACTGCTTCATCTGTTATCGAGTATCTGTTCAGTCATTCTATTATTGACATCTCACATCCACCATATTCGCCAGATCTCTCGCCTTCAAATTTTTTCCTTGTTTCCGCGAATGAAGAGGTGACTGAATGGAAAGTTGCATCAAGATATCGCAGACATCCTATAAGCTTTGAATAATGAACTTAGGAGCACCACAACTGACAATTTCCCTGCTTGTTTCCAAGACCTCCAGCAACGTTAGTAACCGTTAGTAACCGTTAGTAGGTAGCCAAGGGGACTACTTAGTTCGGAGCTAGGATCATGACTTGCCAAGCGCAGTTTTCTATTCTTTAAAAGCCCTGTCCTGAAGCTTTTCTGATAAACTTACTATTTAAAACATCAAATATAAAGTACACTGCACGTTTTTAGTGTCGGGGTCTGAGAATCGTCACTGAGAATAGCCCGACCTCATTATAATAATTGAGAATTATTCATTTTCGCAGGAGGGCAAACTTTATGCAGGACTTAACCAACACCAACTGTTGCAATTTAAAGTACAAGAAAAATACTCACTACGCAGAAATCATACAGTCTCTAATAACATGAAAACAACATTTAATTGCAAGACAGATCTTTGTTTCAGTGAATATAAAAATATATCAGCTCAACAATTGTTCTTTTGGATAACATTCCCTAACCTTCAAAGTCTTTTAAATGTCTCTAACTATAATTAACGTCTGCACAAAATATGTGTTGAGGAACACTCTTCAAATAATGTTTGCTTTGGTCCTCATTACAGGTAATTTTTTAATAGACAGTCAATTCTCAGACCAAATTCTATAAACATGGTAGGTCGCTAAACAGTCACTTTTCACACCACCATTCACATTAGTATTGACGTTCATAGTTTTCCCTCAATGAAAATAAAGCTGATAACTATTCAGTGTACTCAGCCTCGGCAAATTCACTGTACGCTAGCGTTCTGTGATGACTGCTAGTTCTTCTCATACTTCTGATGGCTTGATTTTTCTTTTCTCATGCATTTATTCACTGTCAAATTTTACGGTCTTGAATCGCCTTTTTTGATATTTTTTCTTTCTATCTTTTTGCTTGAAATATTCTTGTGTTGCATATCCTCTTCTTCGTTTATAACGTTAACATCGGTGTCTATTCTTAAAACTCTGTTCGTCTCTGAATGGTCAAACAGCATTCTTCTACTCGTTACGATAATTCTAAGCTCTACATAAAATCTTGTGACTTTCGTCACAAAGAAACTCCCTCACTTTCCTCGAAACTATCACTCTTTCTCACTGGTTGAATTTCTTGTCCTGTCTGTTCGTCATTAGGTCACCGAGCCCCATCAGCGACTGACCCCTACCATTTTTCGATTCCTCCTTATCAAAATTTTGCACAGATAAAAGCTTTCCTGCTGAACGAAAGCGATCTCCATACTTGTAAACTGCATACAGTCCAAAGTGCTTGTAACATTAGAATATCTGAAATACTTCAATTTAAATGACACTTAAATACAAAATAACAAAAAACTACTGGTATAACTTATATCACATTATCGTTACATATTTAATGAATCACTGAAAATGCACTTCGTTATTTGGCGGAGAAAATGTCCATTACAGTATCACCATGGAATAAGGAAACAAGCAATCAGCGGGAATTTGTAGTTAACAGAGGAGATATAAAGCAAACAGAAAATACATACATACATACCCAACTGACTGGCAAATATTTCTTTACGCACTGCCTTGCTTCTTGAATGTCTTTTACACAAGAAGAATCTATGTGATGATTTCTGTAAGGGATGTCTGACACGGTAACTGTTTGCTACCTCACTATACTCACATTCACTGCCAGAGTTTCAAATGTCTGTTTCAGTTTGTTCCTGTAAACATCATACGCATCACCAAGTATTGGAATCTATTGATTTTTTGATGCATTGCGTTTCATTAAAATTTCGCGCATACAACAACCATGATTTGCTTGTAATGTTTGTCATTCTCTTTGCGTGGTTGTCTGAACATAGGGTGTTTTATTATGATTCATAACAGAAGGCTTTATTTCGGTTCCAATGTATTGGCTAATTGCAGGCACTTTTTCTTTAGTTGGTTACTGAAGCACATTTCACTGTAAGACAAATAGTCAGCCTCATGACATAATTGGAGCTGTTGGTTTTTTCTCTGAAGTAGGGCATTAATATTTACTGTGAGATAGAGACTGATTTCTTGTGATATTTGTTCTTTTATTTATTTACTGCGGTTATTTATACATTGCGAAGTGTCAGAAGCGCTTGTTATTCGTTGAATTACTCGAGAATGGCATTCAAATTGAATCGACGAATAATTTAAGAAAGTATTTAACTACCGTACTTTTTCTTGTACTTTCAAACACTTGCGGACCGACGAAACGGACGACTCCTTACAATTTTATCTTACGTAGCGTATTTATTTCTGTCTTCTATTCCACCAGGAAAATTATTCTTACACCACATAGCTATGTAGTCTGTGTTTTGATAGCTTAGTAGTTTGTCTGCTGGATTTGTTTCCCCATCAGGAATATACTGAAATAGTTTATACATTCACTCTATGCATTCCGTGTATTTCGAGTAGCAAAAGTGAGACGTGTCTATCAACAAACCAATAGTTCAAAGAACGTTCATCGCAGTCTTCCTCCAAATTTTATTTTCTATTTTTATTTCAGCGACAGAGATACTTTTGTGAACTTTGCGCTCTGCTATGGTCCATTCATACGTTCCACCGCAGTTCGGACGAAACATATCGGCTCAAGAGGCGTTAGCCTTTTCATCTCTCTATTAGGTTGCCAGTTTTCGGATGTCATATATGCCGAGCGACATTACCTCTCCTCCGAAGGTTCTGATCGCATTCAATTGATGCTGTATAAGTAGGGTGAGGATAGCAGAACAGGTTTACGAAAATGACCTCACTCAAAGTTATGAATAAGGTGAGATCAGTGCAGCTGGCGTACACAACGAATAACAAAGATCAAGCAGAGCCAGGACTAACAGAGCTAAAATCATTTTGTGCCGACCTATCACCCAGTTCTGCACTAGGGGATATGCATGGCTGCATAAACAGGATAAAATCGCAATTTTGGTATGATCTTGGCAAGATGCAGTACAATTAATTAAACTGACGTTAAAGAGCCAACACTTTCCATGTCTATAGGGAATAAAAATTGTACTCTTACATTAACGCGTATGTATTATGCACACTGAACCATACAGCTATCCATACCTGAAAAATAATGGGAGACAAACCTCTTCCCTGAGAGCTTGCCATTTATTAACAGTTTTTGTTCTAAATGTCTTTCCTGAAGTAGCTACCCCGTATATCAACGGAAGATGGAAGTGAGAAATTTGTATAGAATATGTATACAATATCCCTAAACAAACTACGAGTAGAAAGGTACGGTACTCTTGGAAGGCGTAAGGAGAATCACAGATAGTATATTATAAATCTCCCAAACATCAGACTGAAGGCGCCGATTTATATCGGTACGAACGCGCAATCTTAAAATATGTACGCATTTGCTACATGGAAGTAAGCTTCGTAGGAGAAAGTAGATTATGAGAGTTCTTCGCAAAGTTCCATCAATGTTTTATCCAAGGGAGTCCTAAACATCTTATGGCTGGTATATACCCCCATATAAGTTGCTCACAAGTGTGGAAAAATTTCCAGGCCATGATTTTACCCACAGTCATTGGAGATATGGAGCTACATCTCATTACACAAACTTATCGAACATACTCAATAAATTATAAAATTAAACTGAGCTTCTCAGGATCTTATGAAGTGTCATTGTGAAGTGAACGTGGTATAGTAAACTAAGCTAAAATATGCGCCACTGTCGGAGGTACATGTTTACCCTATTTATGGCACTGTACTCAGGTTTTCAAGTGTCTTAGACTGTCTTGAACGCACATCGTAGTGGTTGGTGGTAATACAGATGCATATGGTGATCAATTACAAATAATGTATCCTGTGGCAACAAGGATACATATATCTATGTATATATTATTTCTTTGAATGACATCTGGCTGTGTACGAAATGAGAAGTGTACTATACCCACGTCTATAAGACTACATAAAATGGCTCAGCCGTGAGGTGACAATGTATTTGGTGCTGTGGACGAGGGGCTTACGTGTTCGGCATTCGGTTGACAGCAGGCTGTGTTGTTTTATTTTAAATAGCTATCTTTGATCAGTTTCCAGAATGTAAAGCGTCTACTATTGCTTGCTATTAAATACAGGAAAATGAACTCTCATTTTACAGCAACACACTTAAAGAACTAGACAACAGTTGACGAAAAACAAAAGATTCATTTTTTGTATATAAATGAGAAAAAGATTGGTAATGAAAATTCAAAACTGAACAAATATAAAACTCGAACACAAGAACAAAGAACAAAACTGAACAAATAACTCGAAGAGATCAAAAAACTCGAAACAAACGAACTATTGGAACAAATAAATCTTTTCTTCAGTTGCTGGAAGCAGCAACCGAAGCAAGGCTGATGAGATCCTCGGCTGCCCCTTCCTCCACGTCTTTACGAGGTTTTTCATTATCAGCAGCGTCCACCTAGGCATAGCTATAGTTGGGACAAAATCAGTCTTCACCTAGGACTGACATAATAAAATAATAGTAGCAAAGTATATCCAGACACTGTGACGAACAAACAGTTAATATGGAATACCATTCTTGTTATTACGGGTGCATTGCAAAGAAAAGAAGAAATAAAAATAAGCTTCAACGATATTCATAACAGCTAATAGCTAATAAATAATACACTTTTACATGTCGTCTCCGGTCTGTTACAATTATAAACTTGTAATTGGGGTATTTAGCAAACGATGTTGAGGCAGAGTGAATGCAGCCATAGGCCGCCTTTAGAGGTATTGTGAATTGGCAGGAGCCAATTCACGGGGTGTGGAGGAAGCCGAAAGGCACGCGTTTAAGCTCACGCAGGCTGGCGTGAGGTCTGGAACATTTAAGGGAATGTATACTAGCAAATGAAGTACGTAGTTGATGTAATACTTAACTTTAATCCACAATTCGTGAACATCTCTCGTTACTGTACATGCTTCACAATATTAATTATCAAATGCTATGGCGCCTTGCTAGGTCGTAGCAAAATACGTAGCTGAAGGCTATGCTAACTATCAAAAATGGTTCAAATGGTTCTGAGCACTATGGGACTTAATATCTGCGGTCATCAGTCCCCTAGACTTAGAACTACTTAAACCTAACTAACCTAAGGACATCACACACATCCATGCCCGAGGCAGGATTCGAACCTGTGACCGTAGCAGTCGCGCGGTTCCGGACTGCGCGCCTAGAACCGCTAGACCACCGCGGCCGGCTGCTAACTATCGTCTCGGCAAATGAGAGCGTAATAGTCAGTGAACCATTGCTATGAACGCCGGCTGTACAACTGGGGCGAGTGCTAGTACGTCTCTATAGACCTGCCGTGTGGTGGCGCTCGGTCTGCAATTACTGACAGTGACGACACGCGGGTCCGACGTATACTAATGGACCGCGGCCGATTTAAAGGCTACCACCTAGCAAGTGTGGTGTCTGGCGGTGACACCACAAGAGGCATCTAACTGTCACAGAGCAGCGGACAAAATATAACACGGAGCGTATAAGTGCCGATAAGAAACGCTTAGTCCTGTTCTCCACAAGAAGACCAGACCTGAGGGGCCGACTGCAAATCAATAACACACAGATACAGGGGACCAATCAGGTCAAATAGCCAGATGTATTATTAGACAATAAATTTATATTCAACTTACACATACAAGTTAAGAAACGGAAGACGATCAGACTAATTGATGCCCTACATGACTTACTAGACAGCGAAAACGTGATCGTCAATATAAAAATTAGACGTTATAAGGCACTTACGATTAAGGCCATGAGATACTGAAGTTCGTTTTGAGGCACAGTACACTAGACAAATATAAAATCTTTTCAAGTCATATGAAACAGATGCATGAGACTCATTTTCAAAGAACTCCGATGGTCTATAGCCAGAGACATAATGAACTTACTGAAGTCATTCATGATAGGCTAGTTGATTGAACAAAACAGCATTAAACTGCTTGAGAAAATTGAAAATCTTAGACTAGCCTCACAACATTTATAATATACGAGCACATTCAATCGCCAAAGATGGCCTCATGTACGAGTTCGACGAGCAATGATAGAAGATTTAAAGTTGTAGCAGCAGAGTATAATCAAATCCAGGACAGGAGCACAACGTCTTGTTAACGTCAGAGAAGCGCTAAAATGATACTAAGAAGTCCAGCCTTCAGAGAATACAGTACGGCTGCTAACCGTTAAAAAATATAAAAGAGAAGTAAATTGTTTACAAACAAGAGTGTTCGTCTATCGCACAATGGTCAATGGGATACCGCTGAAGATCTCTCTATTAGCAACGGGACTTTAACTAGATACACACTGATACGATTTCTGGCACGTTATTAAGTTGTCCTTTCAATGTAATTCCTTGCTTGTAAGTCAGTCTGATGTGGGTGTTGTTACTGTTATCGAATTATCTGTTCTGAATTTGTTGATGTTAATCTAAAACGGATAGTTCAACTGCTTGCGAGCAGTCTTGTAACTGGGAATTACCCAACTCGGTGGTTTACTTTTATTCAATGAAAAACTGTGTGTCGGATATAAGCATCTCGCTCGGCCCACAATTCGAAATCGCACTGCGTGTATAACGCCATCGTCGCAAACTGGAAGTCAGCTTCTAATCCTACACGTTTGCCTCGAGCTTACGACACCGATGGACAGATGAGAGTCTGGCCAGCAGTAGAGCTCGACCAGCTGCGACTCTACAAGGCTGTCGTCTATAATCGGTGCATCCCAACTCCTTTCAGACCGACATGTGTCACGCTAGTGGCATTCCGAACTCATGGCAATTTTACAACTGAAGCTTACTGTATCTCAACAGTAGTATTGAGTTCGATCTGAAGTTTACCTTAACAGCTTGTAACCAATGGACTTTAGTATTACTGAATTGTAATAAAATGAATTTCTTGTACAGTCCTTCAGGTAAACTTGATTTTCGACTGCATTTTAATGTCATGTAGGAATGTCTGGAGCGTGAGACATTCCATATAAATCAACAAATTTCGCAGAGAGGGTGATTCTGCAATGCCTGCAGTCAGACGTGTAATTGGCTTTTCTCAGCTGTAATCCTGTCAGGCCATTTCTTCCTACTAACTATTCATGGTAGTAATGCTACTGACTTACCTCAGTACGGCCCTCCTGCGGAGCATCGAGCAACTCTGTCTCTGGTTTCTGCGGTAAAATTTCAGGTTGAGCACTCAGTTCGGAAGTGTCGCCCTCAAAACGTGGAATCTCTTCAGCCATCTCTTCCTCACCGAAGTCCCAAGAAAAATTGACCTGTGGGAGGTTCGAGTTTATCATTCAATAGTGACTCAGCTAGAATAGCATGTGTCTAAAGGACAGAAATCTTTAGACGTCTGTCACAGCATTCATAAATGGATTAAATATTAAATAATTAAGGCTTAACTGTAGGCTGTAATAAACGTGAAATACAGTGTTTTTAATGTATGTTAAAATTGCGAAGATATGGGCACGTTAGAAAAAAAGAATCAGACCATCGCATATATAGTGGGATAGGGCGTGTCATGACGTAAAATGATTATACCATGAAAAAGAGTGAAACCAAGAAAGACTATGATGATCTAAAAACAGGACGCATCCTTTTATAGCCATATGATATGTAACGTCTTCGATGGTTTTTGGTGGTTACTACTTGCGATCTTACAGTAACTGTGCCGGTAGATTTAAAAAAGGAAGATTACTAACGAAAATATAAATATATTTTGATATTGCTACACTGTATCTTTCACCAGATTGAAATACTGCGCCTGCTTAACAATACTTCATGTAGAGTTATTTACTATATGTTTATCAGTGTCTCGATATATTGTTTTTTACATATTTTAAATTCATACTCCTTTCACACTGTCCTGCTATATTATAAGATGATGCATAATTCCTCCGAACATATTAATATCGTATTATTTGATTAATTTACACCAATTATACTAGAGCCACGTCTCCCTATGTGTATTGTTCTTAATCTTCCTTCTTCTTCAGTTTCATAGCCTAGCATGCATTTCAAAATTTATATTCTTGCACGCAACCTTAGTTTTACCTTAGGAACTTGTAACAAGTTGAGGATAATATTATTGGTCTGTAGTAGAGTGAATGTCTCTCTCTGTTCTTCTTGTAAATCTGAGTGTCAGCTGCGGTCTCCCATGCTCTGAAAGCACGTATGGAGCTTGAGCGATTCCCAATAATACACTGAAGCACCAAAGAAAGTGCTATAGGCATGAGTTTTGAAATACAGAGATATGTAAACAGGCAGAATACACCGCTGGAGTCGGCAACGCCTGTATAAGACAATAACTGACTGGCGCAGTTGTTAGATCGGTTACTGCTGCTACAACGGGAGGTTATCAAGATTTAACTTAGTTTGAATGTGGTGTTGTAGTCGGTAAACGAGTGATGGGACACGGTAGCGATGAAGTACGATCATTTCATGAGTGTACCGTGAATATCAGGAGTCCGGTAAAATATCAAATCCCAGACATGGATGCGGCCGGGAAAACATCCTGCAAGAACGAGAACAACAACGACTGAACAGAATCGTCCAACGTGACAGAAGAGCAACCTCTCCGCAAATTAATGAAGATTTCAATGCTGAGCCATCAACAAGTGTCAGAGTGCGAACGGTTCAACGAAACATCATCGATATGGGCTTTCGGAGCCGAAGGCCCCTTGTATATCCTTCGTGAGTGCACTACAGAAATCTTTAAGCCTCGCCTGGGTGCGTCAACACAGACATTGGACTGTTGACGAGTCGAAACATTTTTCCTGGAAAGACGAGTCTCTATATTTGAACTGTATTCGGCGGATGGACGTGTACGGGTATGGTGACAACCTCATGAATCCATGGACCCTGCATGTCAGCAGGGGACTGGTGGAGGCTCAGTAATGGTGTGAGGCGTGTGCAGCTGGAGACAGACATGAACATTATTGAGACTTACAATGTCTTGTTCAGAAGAGATATCCATCCCCTCGAACTCCTACGGTTTTATATACAGGCCTGCAGGATTCATGCTGTCAGTTCCCTCCAACACTACTTCAGTCGTCACTCGAGTCCGTGCCACGTTGTGTTGCGGTACTCTGGGTGCTTTGCAGGGGCCCTACATGATATCAGGCAGGTGTACCAATTTCTTTGGCTTTTCAGTGTATTACCTGGCAGAGTGGCGGATTCCGCAGTGCATACCATCTGAAATACTATCTGTGCATTCTTCCCCCTCACGCTGTCTGGCCGTTCCCTCCTGCTTATTTATCATGGTAGTAATAATATTGACTTACGTCAATGGGATTCTCCTGTTTCTTCTCTCGTCTCTTCCGGCGGTTGCGAGGTTCTACAGGAAGCTTGAAATCGTGGGAAACAGACGGAGGAATTTCTTCGTCCACATTTATCACCTTGAAGCGCCCAAATATACGAACCTGGGGGAGTTTTAATTTTACCATCACTAATATAGACAAGACGTCATGTATGCAGCAGATATAAAGGTTTAGATATCTTAATTGTAATAATTAAACAGACTATATTTTCAATAAGTAGCCTATAATTGTAGTCTTAAAAGAATTTTGGTACGTTGCTATTGATGTGTGCTGAAAGTTAAGATAGCGAATAAGGTAGAGAACTAAGAGATACAAGGGGAAAAGACAAAGGAAGATGGTTATGGAGCACACTTAGTAAATTATGTGTAGTTTGTTGCTACTAGTGCTAAGGCATCAACAAACAGTTAACGTATGACAGAACATCAAATAAATTTGAAGTGCCAGTACACAATTAAGTACGCAGGGAATTGCAAGTGAGAGTGCTTACTAAAGAAAATGTAAATTAATTTTTATAATTATCTTTGTGATCACACCAGTTTTTCTTACCTTATTCTTACCATCGTCATTTGAATTTGTTTTTTGTTCCTTGACACTGCCTAATCAACCTCGAATTTCGATTCTGGAACATTACAGGGGGTATCTACGACAGCACTGTTATCTTTTGTTTAAGAATCCCCACGCTCTAATACCTTCTCTAATACGTCTGTGTTCTCTGTTCCGGTTATTTATTTTCTTATCAACTATTCTTCAAGTTTCTAAACTTTCTCCTGCATGAGCTCTTGGTAAGCGTCACAAGCACTGGAACTGTAACATACGTTATATCGTTGTGCCCTTGTGTACATTTTTCTACAGTGGATACGTACTACTTCCTGAAATTACTGCACACAAATTAAAGTCATCTTTCGTCTTCTTTTTAAACTGGTGGTATACGCTTTTACCTAAGTACGGAAGTGCTTAGTTTTATGCACAGGTATCCAAACTAACACTCCCTATGTCCATATCTTGCCTACTGGAGACTGAGGTAGCACGTCGAAAGCTCTTGCCAGATTTTGGTGCACTGAGTCACTGTTAACCTTTGTTTCTTATTTGGTGAAGGTGGAGTGCGGAAGAACACTATTGCGTGTGAGACGAGTGATACATTCCGAAGCCCTGACAGTTTTACAGACGAAGCTTAGTGCACAAGTACTATTGCTCCTTTGCACCTTAGAATTACCTTAGGTTCTTGTAACCACTGCACGAAACTAATATTGGATTGTAATCAAATGCAATTCTTATTTAGTCCTTCATGTACAGATGAAAGAGTTATCCGGCAGAGTAACAGATTCTGCAAAGCATACAATTAGATACTTTATTTGGTCATTCTTCGCTCTCGTTCTTTCTTACCCTTTCTTCGAGTTTACTTCACACGGCTGTACTGATATTGACTTACCTCTGCATAGCCGCCCTGCAGCGTACAGTCCACACTATTATCTCCATTCCTGATGTGACTGGCTGATTCTGGGGTCCATTGGCAGGGAAATATCTCAAAGACAGAAGGCAGTTGTGACACGCTCCTCTTTTTCAAGCGGCCATAAACCTGGAAGAGTGGGTTTCATATTTTTCTAACAGATGCGAATATTCTAAACACTTGACTTACAATACTGTAACAGATTTTATACAACATATGCAGTCCATAACTGTACCGTTTAAGAGATGTGAAGTACGGTGCTACAGATGGCGGTTATAAATTAAGACATCAAATAAGGCAGAGAACTAAAAGCTGCAAGAATGAAAACGTGAGGTTTGTAATGGAAAACACTAGACAAAACTGTGGCACGGTAATATGGCTACTGCTAAGGCATCCTGTAATAGTTAACCTGGCGCTTTAAAGGAGAAAAATTGTATGTACAATGAAGGTTTATAATATGTGAAGCAAATGTGGATAGATATATACAGTACACACGTAGTGAAATATGAAGGCCGGAATATTCCGGACTGGAACTCGAGTACGAGACCTTTGCCTTTCTGTGAAGTTTGGAAGTCGGGAAATGAGGCACTGGTGGAAGTACACTTGTGAGGACAGGTCGTGTGTCGTACTTTGTTAGTATAGTCGATGGAGCGCGTGCTCGCAGAAGGCAATTTCATTCTGCTGCCATCGTCCCACTGTGATCTCTATGCTACTAACGAATGAGACGAAATTTAAAATTCGTTTATATCATAAAGACTGGAAGCCTCTCTGGTTCAGAGTAAGCCTGCTACATCAAATATCATTTAAGGAACACACATCTGTGTACAGCCGGCCAGAGTGGCCGAGCGGTTCTAGGCGCTTCAGTCTGGAACCGCGCGACCGCGATGGTCGCAGATTCGAATCCTGCCTCGGGCATGGATGTGTATGATGTCCTTAAGTTAGTTAGGTTTAAGTAGTTCTATGTTCTAGGGGACTGATGACCTCAGATGTTGAGTCCCATAGTTCTCAGAGCCATTTGAACCATCTGTGTACACTAAACGCATATCCTTATTGATGGCGTCATGAAAATAATGCTCTGTCACATAGCTATGGTTAAGTTCATGATGTCAGAAATGGGAAACATGTCACATTCCTCGCAGTAGCACGCTGAGAAGAGTATTGATGACGTAAATAACTGTAGACGTTTTACAATCTACTGTGCACCTATTTTAATACCGCGTAGTCTGCGATTGTGTGACATGACTGGGTTACATCCACAAATGGAAATGAAGTTATCCATTAAAAGATATAAAGTTTTCCTAAATATTTGAACCATTCATCAATTGCTACTCCTGAAAGTAATTTTCGGTTGCCTTCATGCGTACTTCACTTTACTATTTATTAAAGACAGAATGCTGCTGTCCGCAGCGTTGCGACTGATTGCCACATTATGTATAGAAGTTGCCTCCTAGTAGGAAGAACGTAAGTACGCGGTCTTCTTTTCTCAAACCGTTAATGACTGCTTGCTTGACTGAAGGAAACTGTAATGTAATATACAGACATCGTATAAACCCAGACTGTGTGATGGTTGTAATAATTAGTCTCTCCCTCCGCATGCACAACAAAATGCGAATATAGAAAATATGGGCAATATGCGACATATGGAAGTTTTGGTCGGTCCGGGATGCGTACGTGTATAGCCGAAATGTTTTCTTCGGTTCAGTTTACTAGCTTAATTCCAACCACTAGTGTTGTTACCGTTGGCACCAGTTATAACGAGTCCTTTTGTAAGCAGGTATAGCTATTACGCTGATCCGAAGATCATAGGAAAGTGAGCGGCTAGTGTTACGGGGGTGATGGATACGAAGACGTGTGGCTGCAATTGGGTTACGTGGCTCGATCCACACTTATTTCACTGTCGCTGAAAATGCACTTATAAAACGCTGGGGTCAGTGTGCACTGTAGGAGGAGCTGTCGTTTGGTGATGGCTTGTTTATGACGAGTAGTTGAGAGAGTTTAGCCGAGTCCAGAAGCTGATACAGTGAGATTCTGTATGGTGCTGTATCAGTGACTATATTAACTGTAATGTAACTGGGCGTTGGCTTCATTGTGGAATTTTTCATACACCTTAGACTTGCTCAGTGCTTACCTTCTCCATGTCCACTTTACTGTAATCATAGACTTCCGTCGAACGTGCTTTCTTTGATTTGTCCCACAAATCACGTGTCTTCTTCCTGCAGGGAAGACACAGACAGCACAAAATGCTGTAAAGCACCTGCGAAGACAAAAGAACATTAGAACACGTGTGATTCAGAGTTTGTGTATTCAGACAGCAAAATGACACCTCCTCAAACTCTTGCTGCAGAGCAGTCAGTAAGTTACGAATTTTTTGTGGACTACCTTTCACATGGACTTGACCCTTTCCTCAATTTGTTTGAAAAACACCGTAAAACTACAAAATATCACATAAACAGTGCTGGAAACTCACAGACTATCCCCCTGCCTCCTCTATCCCAGGAAAGAACGACATGTCATGAAGCAGGCACGCAAGTGACCTTCACGACGATCACGAAGAATGGCAGCCACTATCAGTACACGCGTAACACCAGCAGTATCACATTAACAACCGAGGTACTCTACCCCACCAAAGTAGAGGTACACATGAGAGATTTAAGAAATGGAATTGTATGTGCTATCTCCTATCACGGTTTTCGGGGTCGTTCAGTGGAGCGTTCGGTCAGCCAAAGAAAATCAAGAAAGTCTTCCCAGAGATTTCGTATCCAATTATATCTGCAGCCTGCGTTTCCGAAACCTTTTTGGCACAAGACAGACGTATCATTTCTAGAGAGTTCTTTATTATCAGGTCGAGCAGGCCAGAGTGGAAAGGCGGTGTCCCTGTCCTGCTGTGGGAAGAAGATACTTTTCGGACCGACAGATCAGTTGCCTTACTATAATACTGTAGATACCAGTAGCACAGATATAATTACGTTTTGTATCATTCTCCCTGTTATCGGTATGTTTCTCCCCGTAAAGCAATGTAAGCGAGGTGGAATGGAATGCACTGTTGGTAAAAGTTGAACAACCTCTGGTGCTCTGTGGGGATCTCAACGCTAACATCGCAAGATAGGTAAATTCGTTTCAGAGAAAAAGCACCTATCGGAGCACAAAATTCGAATATTCTCCTTTTTGAAATGACTCTGACTGAAGTATGGTCTACCAGCTGCCTCATTATAGTTCCCTCAGCACCTTTAAAATTTTCCCAAATGTTTTTGCACGCGAACATATTCGCACTCTATTTAACCCGCAACTCATCTCTCATTTTTACAGACTCCCCTCACAGTAACCCCTACTACTACTGCATTCCCTCAGTGCCATTGTCTCCCTCTTGCTCTCTCTTACTGCTACTATTTCATTCACCCCTTCAAACTGCCGCCGCCTTCTCACTGTCGCTATCTCTCTCGTCCTCGATGTCACTTTCATAGACGCTGTCTCTCTTTATCACTGGCTCTCATTCCCTTCCAACTGCACCTTCCCTTTACTCCTGTATCACTAGCACAGTCTCCTTCACTCATTTCCTACCGCTGTCAACTACGAAACAATGCCACTGTACACTCTCTTTCTCTCGCAATCCTTATGTCTCCTTCGATCTTTCTATGCCACAACCATCTTTTACTATCTTCCAGTATATCTGTGTCTTTTCCTCTGCTGTTTTAACATTCTCTCTCTGCATAAAAAAGCGCGCGAATTCGCCTGCATGCCAAAATTTTTGGGAAATTTTTTAAAGGTGCTGAGGAAAACAAGATGGGGCAGCTGGTACTCCACTTTTCTGTCAGAGTCTTGTAAACAACAGCGTGTTCGCCGTTTTCGTCCTCCGGTAGGAGCATTTTTCCGCTACTTCACCACTTTTGCCAGCCACAGTAGGGCAAGTCACTCTTATAGAGAGAATTATATGGGTCAGTAAAATTTTGATACATTACTTATACGAAACTGAAATATTGCGCGAATAATTTTACACCTCACAGAGGATTTAACGCGCACAAAACTTTCCCTGTGCTTCAGTACTACAACGTGGGCTTCCCAGAACTCTTCTGATGTCAGTGAAGACACTTTACAACTTGTTCATCGGTGCCATGCCACTTCATAAACTACGTTTTCGGCTCACAACGTATTACGCTTCTTCGTTACACGCTAACATGTGATATCATGGAATACGGAATCTTCACAAATGATTGCGTTGCGTTGGCTAGCACGTAAGTAACATAAGATCTCCATATCTTAAAAAGACAACCCGCAATGCTGGAAGACCTATGCTACAACTAACGGGCTGTAAAAATAAAAAAAAGTCAGGAACATCTGAAACAAATAATTATTGTGAAACGTTGAATAGTGTTATTAAGCTGTCCGATGTGTTGAATACAGTATGAAAACTCAGAAATCGCAAATGGAGCCCGGGCCAAATGTTTGTCTTACGACTGCAGTCCCGTTATTCCACCAATAACCATAGATTCTGGCGATGTGCTGTGATCACCGTTTCAGCTAAAAGAGCTGAAGGAAATGCTGCAGTCCTCGACGAACTCTGTCCTTGGAGTGGATCATGTCACTACCCTTCGCTGTGTAATCCGCCAATTAGTGCATTGACAAAGTTTCTACGGACTTTCAACGGTATTTGGATGACACACTTCTCTTCACTGAACAGCTCAAATAATTAATCCAGCTCCGTGACCTAAGTACAACGTCGTCTTGAGCCAGAAGGACCCTTGTGTAGTTTATTAAGATCCACTCAGAGTGGTAGCTGCGACAGAAGTATTTGCTTTCAGAAAACCAGGTGGGTTTCCGAAGGGTAACGGGAACTATGCGTTCTTCGTATTATAGAATTTGAAATTTTTCGAACGTTCTACACTAGGCAACATTTTTGCATTAGCGTTTATCGACGTAAAAGTGCTCACGACAATGTTTAAAACTCAGTTCTACTACAAAAATTAAGGGATATCTGTATTCCAGAGATGTTTTTGTTTGGTATTCAAACCTTCCTAAGACACAGTGCTCTGACTGCAGAACAAATTGCTCGTACAACCTAGAGAGGACTGCCTCAGTGCTCCATGCCCAGCCCTTATATGTTTTAAAACTACACATGAGATACGGACCACGGACAACATCATTTCACCCGGCACTGAAACTCTCCGGGTTGCAGATGATTTATACCTTTCTCCTATACAGCACGGTCTTGAAGCCAATTCATTGTATTGAATCCTGTACAGCATGATCTTGAATATCTTTGTATGGCTTTAGACAGAGTCGTTTACGCATTAACATGCTATTACAATGTCAACGACCTAACAATTTCAACTCAGAAATATTCCATAGTTCTCTTCAACCGGAGATGGTTGCGACGGTGTAATTCATCCATTTTATTACATAGTGTCTCCTTCCCACAGGTAACTGTAGCCCGTGGTGTTTGGAACGCGCTTCAGATGGGATGATCACATGTCTATTGTAATCAGGAAACAGCATTAACATTACGATATCTGTAGATGTAACTTGGTAGGGTGTGGAGCCCACCATTCTCTTGAACGTACCCTAGGGCTTCCTCCGCTCAGTCATCGATTATGGATACCAAAGGTGCACCTCATAAACTTGAAGCAGTACATGTCGGTTCCACCGACTTTGCCTTTGCAAGAATACGATCAACTTCGACAAATACATTACCAGTAGAAACGCTTGAATCTCTGCCGTACAAACTACTATTTCGCCTCACACCCCGTTACACATGCATATCTTACTTGTTCAAGTAGGGTAACTTTCGACCTTCGTCTCACGGAAACGGATAAAGATATGAAAACAACTTCCAAAGTTATCTGGGCTCGGTATTGTAGGAGTATATCGTAGGAACTCCAGTCATATGCTATTAAAATCCGTCTTGGAATCTGCGGCTCGGTTTTTTTAGAAAGAATACATGAAAAAAGTTTTGGGTGTTTTCTGAGAACCGCCCATAAATTAATGGTGCCTCCACAAGTCTCTTAAGACACACCATACACCATATCAAACGCAAAAAACACCAAACGATTGTGTCCGTTTGCCACAGCAAGACATATTGTGAAATGTTCATATTTTGAGCCTGCACTGTGGGACAGTGACACTAAGACGATGCTCCTTTTGGGTATACAATATAGAAGAGCAGTCTGTTCGTTAACTGCCATGTTCTTCTATATTGATCCCAACTTGGCTGGCCGTGGTGGCCGAGCGGTTCTAGGCGCTTCAGTCTGGAACCGCGCGACCGCTACATTCGCGGGTTCGAATCCTGCCTCGGGCATGGATGTGTGTGATGTCCTTAGGTTAGTTAGGTTTAAGTAGTTCTAAGTTGTAGGGGACTGATGACCTCAGATGTTTAGCCCCATAGTGCTCAGAGGCATTTGATCCCAACTTGAAGTTGTAATATTTGCTATTATTACGTGGGTCTCCAAGACTTTAATATTTGCACTGAAGGTGGTTACTCGGTGACTAAAATCGATTTTCTGTAACAAATGCTTTCACACTCTTACTACCGATGCTGTTGTTTACATACTGTCAAATGACAACGATGGCTGTCCTCTCCTGATGTGTCTTCCCCATAAAGGCAGCTCTGTTGACGATATCACGTTATGTTCGTTACCAGACGATGCGGTTTCTACTTAATATGGCATGACCCATTAGGATCAGATCATTTCCCTAATGTTCTGATGACAAACCGACAGCAAGAACGTGGAATTCTGTCCTAACTCTCCTTGAACGTTAACAAAGGAAATTGCCACTCTTTCAAACAATCGTGGAGAATACAGTAGCTGTTGTGCCTCAGACGGATCCAGAGCACGTATCCTGCTACACATTCTGCAGTGTATTAAATATGACAGATCTGTCCATCCCAAAAACGACATGCTACCTCGTTACAGATTAACAGCTCTGTGGCATGGAATACGGATTCCTCACAATTACTGCGCATGCGCAACGTGGACTGGCCTTTAAGCAATATAAGATCTCCTTATCTTCAGCAGACAACCTCACTGCTAGAAGACGGATGCGAAACTAACGGGTTGTAAAAAATAACTAAAATCGTCTTGTGTAGAATTGTGAAACGCTGAATAGAGATATTAAGATATCTGATCTGTGGAGTACAACGAGGAAACTCAGAAATCGTAACTGGAACCCAGACCAGAGAAAATTCGTTAGATTTTGTGCTTGACAACCAAGTACTTCGCGAGAAGATATATTGGCCTAGAGATGCAGCAGTCCAACAGTAGGCTAATCACCCTCATACGGGATGTAAGAGAAATTCTCCCGCATATAAGACCGAAATCGGATATGTGGCGTCTTTATTCCTTACTAGTTTAAGCATTAGATCCGGTGTGCAACACCTGCGGTTGAATTCAATCTGATATCTACAATGGCCCATGTGTTATTCCATTCCTACATCTGTTTGTAAACCTCGAAATTCTCTACTACGGTTTTACGAAAAATTGTTTTGGCACAATCAGTTCAACTGTCTTATTCGACGATCAGTGTTCATGTTTATACTGGTGGCTTGTGCTTGCAAGAGATTTCAGCAGTACGACGTGTATTTCTTGTTCAGAAACTGAAATATTCCAAGCAATTTCGTCTTCCACCACATTTCTCATTTTCTACCGCAGAAGCTATAGCGATTCGAGAGACTCTCAGATCTGGTCGTCCCGCGGTGCTCCAGAACGTTCTGTAGCGTAACAATCCAAATGTGTATACGAATGTGTTCAGCAATGTCCATGGATCAGTAAAATGAATATTCGGGTACTGCAAATAAGCGAAGAGGTGCATGAATCTCCTTTCCATGGAACCGAGGACACTCTGTATTAGTTTACAATGACTAGGACGAATAGGTGACGAACAAGGCCGGTGTTTCTCACCCTGTAATTAATGTCATTTACCATCCTAAGAATTCAGGTTGCGGAAGACGAAACTTTCCAAGGAAGAATGGGCAGAGGATTGGGGCCTTTTAGTGTACTATAGAAGTCAATACTACACTCCAATAAAAGCACCTATTAGAAGCTCCAGCAGGTTTCGAAAATTTCAGAAGAGGAGGAGGCTGGTAACTGTATCCAAATAATAAACTGAACTTGTTGTGCCTGATTGTAGGTTGTACTTTGCACCATTTGTTTTCTGTTCAACACTTGGTTCCGTTTCTGGAATCTCCCAGTAAGTTTCAGCATCTGACTGAAGAAAGCTGTTTATCGCACTGTTGGCGCGGTTTGATTAAAGAAAGGTAATCTCAGGTTGTATATGTGTATATATTCCGCTATATAATAAGAGATCGTTTATTTGCTGAAAACAATGTAATGATAAACTTTTTCGATGTACGATAGCGTGATGAAAAGTAATGCCTCCAAATTTTTTATTCTGTTCACTAGATCGGTTGAGGTATTACGTGTCATGCAAATTGTTCGGTTGACTTTTCAGCTTCGCATACAGAAGATGAAATACGCTGGTGCTAGAGTGTAACATGTCTGTGTGCATCGTAATTATGTCGTTGCGTGAGAAACAGAATCTCAAAAGGCAGAAAATACCAATTCGGAGGGTTCGTCTAGACATGGAACACAGACGAGGGCTGCGACATCTGCAACAATCCGTCGGTTGTGTTCAGTGTCATGGATCATCCCCCGTACAGTCCCGACTTGGTCTCATCTGTTTTCCATCTGTTTCAAAAACTTAAAGATTACCATCGAGGACTTCGGTTCAATAGTAATGAAAGGGTGCAAGCAGAGGTGATGTAGGTGTTGGGTTGGCAGAGGAGCCAACACCGTGTTACGAGAGGAGGCCGAAATAGCACGCGTTTTAGCTCACGCAGGCTGGCGTGAGGAGGGAAGGACTATACTGGCGTGAGGTCTGGAACAAGGAATTAGAATTCAGAAAGCGGACGTAATTAGTTTCATACTTAACTTTAATCCATTATGATGAACGTCGCACTTGACGGTACATGATTCACAGTATTATCGGTTCAACAGACATAGTAACTGAATATGGCGCCTTGCTAGGTCGTAGCAAATGACGCAGCTGAAGGCTATGCTAAACTATCGTCTCAGCAAATGAGAGAGTAAGTAGTCAGTGAACCATCGCTAGCAAAGTCGGCTGTACAACTGGGGCCAGTGGTAGGGAGTCTCTCTAGACTAGACCTGCAGTGTGGCTGCGCACGGTCTGCAATCACTGATAGTGGCGACACGCGGGTCCGACGTATACTAACGGACCGCGGCCGATTTAAAGGCTACCACCTAGCAAGTGTGGTGTCTGGCGGTGACACCACAGTAGGCATGAAGAATAAAGGTGTAGAATGTTAATAACGTACGCTTTATTTAAAAAGCCTTAAGAGATTCAGCACTTTGTACACATCCGGCAACGACATACACATTCACATTCACATTCACAGTAGAGAATGCAAGGCGCAGAAGAGAGTGAGGAAGAAGAGGTGGAATGTGATGACAAAAGCGATGCATTTCGAATGAGGAAATGCTCTAGAACACCAAACCCTGAGCCAACACTGACAATAAAGATGCTCCATGCCATGTGCCGTGTCCACCTGAGATACTGAATACAACACGGAGAGTTTGATTCAGATGGTTGTTGCCCAGATGTAAGGGTCTCACGTTGTGCAGTGCACTAAATACATTTGTCTCTCAGAAAAAACGAACTGCTTATTGCAATACCTTCCCCCATGAACCATGGACCTTGCGTTGGTGGGGAGGCTTGCGTGCTCAGCGATACAGATGGCCGTACCGTAGGTGCAACCACAACGGAGGGGTATCTGTTGAGAGGCCAGACAAACATGTGGTTCCTGAAGAGGGGCAGCAGCCTTTTCAGTAGTTGCAGGGGCAACAGTCTGGATGATTGACAGATCTGGCCTTGTAACATTAACCAAAACGGCCTTGCTGTGCTGGTACTGCGAACGGCTGAAAGCAAGGGGAAACTACAGCCGTAAATTTTCCCGAGGACATGCAGCTTTACTGTAGGATTAAATGATGATGGCGTCCTCTTGGGTAAAATATTCCAGAGGTAAAATAGTCCCCCATTCGGATCTCCGGGCGGGGACTACTCAAGAGGACGTCGTTATCAGGAGAAAGAAAACTGGCATTCTACGGATCGGAGCGTGGAATGTCAGATCCCTTAATCGGGCAGGTAGGTTAGAAAATTTAAAAAGGGAAATGGATAGGTTAAAGTTAGATATAGAGGGAATTAGTGAAGTTCGGTGGCAGAAGGAACAAGACTTTTGGTCAGGTGATTACAGGGTTATAAATACAAAATCAAACAGGGGTAATGCAGGAGTAGGTTTAATAATGAATAAAAAAATAGGAGTGCGGGTTAGCTACTACAAACAGCATTGTGAACGCATTATTGTGGCCAAGATAGACACAAAGCCCATGCCTACTACAGTAGTACAAGTTTATATGCCAACTAGCTCTGCAGATGATGAAGAAATTGATGAAATGTATGACGAGATAAAAGAAATTATTCAGGTAGTGAAGGGAGACGAAAATTTAATAGTCATGGGTGACTGGAATTCGTCAGTAGGAAAAGGGAGAGAAGGAAACATAGTAGGTGAATATGGATTGGGGGGAAGAAATGAAAGAGGAAGCCGCCTTGTAGAATTTTGCACAGAGCATAACTTAATCATAGCTAACACTTGGTTCAAGAATCATAAAAGAAGGTTGTATACCTGGAAGAATCCTGGAGATACTAATAGGTATCAGATAGATTATATAATGGTAAGACAGAGATTTAGGAACCATGTTTTAAATTGTAAGACATTTCCAGGGGCAGATGTGGATTCTGACCACAATCTATAGGTTTTGAACTGCAGATTGAAACTGAAGAAACTGCAAAAAGGTGGGAATTTGAGGAGATGGGACCTGGATAAACTGAAAGAACCAGAGGTTGTAGAAAGTTTCAGGGAGAGCATAAGGGAACAATTGACAGGAATGGGGGAAAGAAATACAGTAGAAGAAGAATGGGTAGCTCTGAGGGATGAAGTAGCGAAGGCAGCAGAGGATCAAGTAGGTAAAAAGACGAGGGCTAATAGAAATACTTGGGTAACAGAAGAAATATTGAATTTAATTGATGAAAGGAGAAAATATAAAAATGTAGTAAATGAAACAGGCAAAAAGGAATACAAACGTCTCAAAAATGAGATCGACAGGAAGTGCAAAATGGCTAAGCAGGGATGGCTAGAGGACAAATGTAAGGATATAGAGGCTTGTCTCACTAGGGGTAAGATAGATACTGCCTACAGGAAAATTAAAGAGACCTTTGGAGAGAAGAGAACCACTTGTATGAATATCAAGAGCTCAGATGGCAACCCAGTTCCAAGCAAAGAAGGGAAGGCAGAAAGGTGGAAGGAGTATATAGAGGGTTTATACAAGGGCGATGTACTTGAGGACAATATTATGGAAATGGAAGAGGATGTAGATGAAGATGAAATGGGAGATAAGATACTGCGTGAAGAGTTTGACAGAGCACTGAAAGACCTGAGTCGAAACAAGGCCCTGGGAGTAGACAACATTCCATTAGAACTACTGAAGGCCTTGGGAGAGCCAGTCATGACAAAACTCTACCATCTGGTGAGCAAGATGTATGAGACAGGCGAAATACCCTCAGACTTCAAGAAGAATATAATGATTCCAATCCCAAAGAAAGCAAGTGTGGACAGATGTGATAATTACCGAACTATCAGTTTAATAAGTCACAGCTGCAAAATACTAAAGCGAATTCTTTACAGACGAATGGAAAAACTGGTAGAATGGGACCTCGGGGAAGATCAGTTTGGATTCCGTAGAAATGTTGGAACACGTGAGGCAATACTAACCTTACGACTTATCTTAGAAGAAAGATTAAGAAAAGGCAAACCTAAGTTTCTAGCATTTGTAGACTTAGAGAAGCAGTGGTTGGGAAAGGAGTGAGACGGGGTTGTAGCCTCTCCCCGATGTTATTCAATCTGTATATTGAGCAAGCAGTAAAGGAAACAAAAGAAAAATTTGGAGTAGGTATTAAAATTCATGGAGAAGAAGTAAAAACTTTGAGGTTCGCCGATGACATTGTAATTCTGTCAGAGACAGCAAAGGACTTGGAAGAGCAGTTGAACGGAATGGACAGTGTCTTGAAAGGAGGATATAAGATGAACATCAACAAAAGCAAAACGAGGATAATGGAATGTAGTCAAATTAAATCGGGTGATGCTGAGGGGATTAGATTAGGAAATGAGACACTTAAAGTAGTAAAGGAGTTTTGCTATTTAGGGAGTAAAATAACTGATGATGGTCGAAGTAGAGAGGATATAAAATGTAGACTGGCAATGGCAAGGAAATCGTTTCTGAAGAAGAGAAATTTGTTAACATCGAGTATAGATTTAAGTGTCAGGAAGTCGTTTCTGAAAGTATTTGTATGGAGTGTAGCCATGTATGGAAGTGAAACATGGACGATGACCAGTTTGGACAAGAAGAGAATAGAAGCTTTTGAAATGTGGTGCTACAGAAGAATGCTGAAGATAAGGTGGGTAGATCACGTAACTAATGAGGAGGTATTGAATAGGATTGGGGAGAAGAGAAGTTTGTGGCACAACTTGACTAGAAGAAGGGATCGGTTGGTGGGACATGTTTGGAGGCATCAAGGGATCACAAATTTAGCATTGGAGGGCAGCGTGGAGGGTAAAAATCGTAGAGGGAGACCAAGAGATGAATACACTAAGCAGATTCAGAAGGATGTAGGTTGCAGTAGGTACTGGGAGATGAAGAAGCTTGCACAGGATAGAGTAGCATGGAGAGCTGCATCAAACCAGTCTCAGGACTGAAGACCACAACAACAACATATTGCAATACCATAAAAATAGCAGAAAATGCGCCATATGCGCAGCGACTCCAGAGAGTAACACACGTTGTCCCACGCTAAAATCACTGCGCAACTGGACTGGCGCGTTATGAGAAGAGAGTACATGTCCTGAGACTCCTGCAGACACAGCTACACTGCGTTACGGATACTAACTGCGTCACGCTTTGAGAGTGAAATGGAACGGCGACTGGAAAGCTGCTACTAAGTTGAGCTGCGAGAGGCAGTCCGATTCTTGTGGGCCAAACATCTAAATTGCACACAAACTAACCGTGAATTCTGGCTGTGTGTGTACAAAACGCAATGACGCGCCCCGCTGTATTGAAACGGTGTTATCAATTTAACCAATGCTGAACAGCCTTGTATGACGCTGATAGGAAAGGAAGGCCGTCGATATCGACATGGGTCGCAGACGACAATGTCCAGACAATCGAGGAACTGATTCAAAGAAGTCACGGTTTATCCGCGATGATGACAAACACTTAGCAGTTCTGGAAAGGCTCCGTGACCAACGAGCGGTTTTCTGTCGTCGAGTAATTGAAGGACTGATAGAAGGCTCCGAGGCCTATTTACAGAGATTTGGTAACTATGTTGCTAAACTGTCTCATGTATCTGTGTCAGTTTGAAGTGTAAGAGAGCATTCTACACCTTTATTCTTCATGCCTACATCACCTCTGCTTGCACCCTTTCATTACTATTGAAGTGAAGTCGTCGAAGGTAATCTTTAAGTTTTTGAAACAGATGGAAAACAGGCGAGACCTAGTCGGGAATGTACGGGCGATGATCCATGACACTGAACACAACCGACGGATTGTTGCAGATGTCGCAGCCCTCGTCTGTGTTCCATGTGTAGACGAACCCTCCGAATTCGTATTTTCTGTTTTCTGAGATTCTATTTCTCACGCAACGACATAGTTAAGATGCACACAGACATGTTACACGCTAAAACTCAGAGCAGTCTAGCGCCAGCGTATTTCAGCTTCCGTCTGCGAAGCTGAAAAGTCAACCGAGTAATTTGCAAGTTACTTGGCCTATCACTAACTTACTATTTGAGGGCCCCTCGTACGTAAAATTTTCTTATCTTTTCTTCGCATATAATAATTAATTAATATTCTGTGGTACTTGCACATTTATATATCAGTCGGAAGTTTATAAGTAAAGGTCAGCAAACTAATCCGCGGAAATAAGTCTTTACCAGGATGAAAAACTTGTGTGAGTACTGATGTAAAATATATACTATGTGTCCTAATATTTGGTGAATATCAAGAATTTTTGTAATTTAGTATTTCAGTCTTTTTGGTCCCAGAAAAAACACTGACCACCGACATAAAATTTTCATTCACGATTCAGTTCAATATTCAGGAGGATTCAGAACATTTTTTGATTTACATGAGGTAAAAACATGACTAAATGAAATTTGTGTTTATCAGTGATTACATAAAGGTGATATTGTCCATGTGGATGCTTCTCATTCTCTCCTGAGTTGTGTTTGGTATATTGTGTCTGTACCTGATACGTGTATATTTGTTAGCTACAAACCACGGAAATCCATAAATCCGGATAGCCGAAAGCGGTCTTGAACCGTCTTCCTCGCCACCACGAGTCAAGTATGCTAACCATTGCTCCACATTGCTCGGATCGCAAAACTTGGCTACACCATCCATCTACTTCTCTACATAGCCGCCGATCAGCGTTAGACAAATGTCGCACCCCTGTACTACACTTGCAGTACCGTCGCCTTAGAAGGCAGTAGCCTGCGCTTTCCGAGAATTCTATAGGCTGGTCTGCAGTCTTGTCTGGTTGTGACTGCATGGTGGATGATCTGTGACAGCTGACACAAGTCGCCGATTTGTTGCAGGTGTCGCAATGCTCGTCTCTGTTCCATGTGAAACCAACTGTTCCTCATGGAGAGCGGTTCATGTGAGCAGAGATGACACCCAGAGGGAGCCATTTCTGGCTGTAGGGCAGGTAATCAAACAATTTTCAGCGAAAACGCTGCAGGAGCATCTTCATTGCCGCTGCAGTGTGAGGCCAGAAGTGCCATGGAAATGCCTAACAGTTACGTTACGTGAGCTGCATCTAATAAGGCGAAATCCCTGGGCAGCCATTTGTTCTTGGCGGGGAACACTATCCTCTGTGCATTTTTACTTGATCTCCGTTCTCTCAGAACTGAAAAGAGTGACAAGACGCTATTGACGGGCATATCTGGGACACTGCCGGAGACATCTGTGCAAGAATCCATCGGATTTTCTCTGTTATTTAGAATTCACAACCCAGCAGACCTTAATAATGGAATAGCCCACATCAATCTTAATCAGCTACGACGTATATTTTGAATGTGGACGAGTAGGAAGAGCAGCACACGTTGGCGGAGAGGTTAATGCGCTGGAGTTTCCTATGTTTCGAACTCTTCAGCGATCTCAGCTGAAATTTACCTCGTTTCTGTAAGTCACTTCAGGCAGATGCCAGTTGGTACGCCTGATAATAGATGATCCTTATGGTGGCACATCTTTGTCTTATCCGCACGTCAAGCTGTTGCCAAAACCATGTTTTCCTGTCAGCTATATTGTGATACTATGATCCTCGGCATAAGCTGAAGTTCCAACATAGCTCGAGACATCCTTTTGATCTGTTGGCAAATTTTATTATCGTTAGTCAATAGTTTTACTCCTAGTAATTAAGCCTCCATCTTCCAAATTTGTACCTGGAACTCAAGAAATTCACTCTTCTTCTCACATAATACACTCCTGGAAATGGAAAAAAGAACACATAGACACCGGTGTGTCAGACCCACCATACTTGCTCCGGACACTGCGAGAGGGCTGTACAAGCAATGATCACACGCACGGCACAGCGGACACACCAGGAACCGCGGTGTTGGCCGTCGAATGGCGCTAGCTGCGCAGCATTTGTGCACCGCCGCCGTCAGTGTCAGCCAGTTTGCCGTGGCATACGGAGCTCCATCGCAGTCTTTAACACTGGTAGCATGCCGCGACAGCGTGGACGTGAACCGTATGTGCAGTTGACGGACTTTGAGCGAGGGCGTATAGTGGGCATGCGGGAGGCCGGGTGGACGTACCGCCGAATCGCTCAACACGTGGGGCGTGAGGTCTCCACAGTACATCGATGTTGTCGCCAGTGGTCGGCGGAAGGTGCACGTGCCCGTCGACCTGGGACCGGACCGCAGCGACGCACGGATGCACGCCAAGACCGTAGGATGGTACGCAGTGCCGTAGGGGACCGCACCGCCACTTCCCAGCAAATTAGGGACACTGTTGCTCCTGGGGTATCGGCGAGGACCATTCGCAACCGTCTCCATGAAGCTGGGCTACGGTCCCGCACACCGTTAGGCCGTCTTCCGCTCACGCCCCAACATCGTTCAGCCCGCCTCCAGTGGTGTCGCGACAGGCGTGAATGGAGGGACGAATGGAGACGTGTCGTTTTCAGCGATGAGAGTCGCTTCTGCCTTGGTGCCAATGATGGTCGTATGCGTGTTTGGCGCCGTGCAGGTGAGCGCCACAATCAGGACTGCATACGACCGACGCACACAGGGCCAACACCCGTCACCTTGATGTGGGGAGCGATCTCCTACACTGGCCGTACACCACTGGTGATCGTCGAGGGGACACTGAATAGTGCACGGTACATCCAAACCGTCATCGAACCCATCGTTCTACCATTCCTAGACCGGCAAGGGAACTTGCTGTTCCAACAGGACAATGCACGTCCGCATGTATCCCGTGCCACCCAACGTGCTCTAGAAGGTGTAAGTCAACTACCCTGGCCAGCAAGATCTCCGGATCTGTCCCCCATTGAGCATGTTTGGGACTGGATGAAGCGTCGTCTCACGCGGTCTGCACGTCCAGCACGAACGCTGGTCCAACTGAGGCGCCAGGTGGAAATGGCATGGCAAGCCGTTCCACAGGACTACATCCAGCATCTCTACGATCGTCTCCATGGGTGAATAGCAGCCTGCATTGCTGCGAAAGGTGGATATACACTGCACTAGTGCCGACATTGTGCATGCTCTGTTGCCTGTGTCTATGTGCCTGTGGTTCTGTCAGTGTGATCATGTGATGTATCTGACCCCAGGAATGTGTCAATAAAGTTTCCCCTTCCTGGGACAATGAATTCACGGTGTTCTTATTTCAATTTCCAGGAGTGTAGATAGTTTACAGGTAACATCCATTTAGAAATTTTTTATTTTTTTGAGTCTGTGATGTCTCCCTAAGTAGTGAAGCTATTCTATTATCGACAACGCTAAACAATTACCTTCACTGCATTAGTCATAAATTTCAGAAAATGTATCAACGACCAATACATAGTGCACAAACATTTGAGATTCGGAAAATAACTGCTAGTTGCGTTTACTATGAGTCGTTGCGTTGTCAATGCACACCTCAGCACAAAATGTAGCTGTAGCAAGATGATAAAATACGGTGGCATCACCACACGTTTTTTTATGATAGTAGATCTTTTAATTAATATGCACAACACACTTAGAGGCGTTTAACTAATTATACTCCATATAAACGTTTTCTGTGACTGATATACCGTTGTGTCCGAATAAGAGACTAAATATCGAGATTTCAGGAACATGCAAATAACATTTACAAAACCTGAATTCTCTTCTTACTGACAGTACTTAGCTATAA
Source organism: Schistocerca nitens (assembly GCF_023898315.1). Classification (NCBI taxonomy): domain Eukaryota; kingdom Metazoa; phylum Arthropoda; class Insecta; order Orthoptera; family Acrididae; genus Schistocerca; species Schistocerca nitens. The sequence goes on along the minus strand of NC_064615.1, from coordinate 1,157,060,002 downwards.
AATGCTGTGACAGGAACGAAAATTCTTATGTCTTGCCGACGCGACATCGTACCGACGTGCAAGGTACTGGACCTCAACTTCCCAACAGCTAAAAATGACATTTATCACATTTTTCTGAGCATGTCAACCTGTATGAAGTATTTCGAATCACTTTCAGTAAACAACAATGTTATTGCTATGCTGATCATAAGTTGCTATACGAACGTAGTTCCTTCGCAATGCTTCAGCAGTGGAAAACAAAATTCTGATTTTGTGAGGAAAGAGTGGTAATGTTTTATAGCTGCAATATCTTTTATTTTCTATTCAAACCCATCTTCTTGTGGGGTTAACACAATTTATTTCTGGTGATTGGACATACAGGCTTTACTTAATGAAAAAAAAATTCTTAATTGGGATGCTGATTTTGCTACCACAGTGCTACATTCGGATTACGCGTGATTAAGGAATTAAGGGATCGCATTCAGACAGTCGTGGTTGTCAAAAAGTTTAATTTGGTTGACACCGGATGAACGGCAACCTAGTTGCGAAGCACATACTGCAAAAGACTTACCTTTGACGGCGGTAGGTCGGAGAATTACTGATGAACCATTTTACCGGACGTAGACTCACTACGCTTGGGAGAAACACGAACACACCAGAGACGGTGAGATAGAGCTAAAATTAAGCAACTTCTTATTCCCGAATACTGAATCTACTCTGTGGACTCGTGTAATCGTGAATTAGCGCAAGCAATATACGTTGCTCACATCAACAGTTTTATAGAGACCAAACGGGCCATACCGCGACTCCCTTAAGTGTTAATCCTTTGCAGAGTTAGCAGTCCCCTGAAGATCGCCTTAAATAATCGGAAAGTTTTATTCGGTCTTTCGGGTGACCATATTGGCACCGAAATGGTAGATAATTAGGAGAAAACCAAACAGATGAATTCGATTTTAAGAAAAACTTCCACCACGGATGATCGCAATAGGGTACCTCCTTTCAGTCACTGGACAAACGCCGAGGTGGTAGTTTGAGACAAGTTATCACGAAAAAGAAAATGAACTAAAATCGCTCAACAGATGAAACACATCGGGACCTGATAAAATGCTGGAATATTCTGTAGACATTACTATAAGAACTTGTGGCCCTTCAAGTAACTCTTTATCGTAGGTCGCCTGAGCAACTGAGGATGTCAACGTGTTGGATGCAGGCCACTCCCGTTTTCGAGAAGGATCGTCAGATAGATAGATATAATGATATCACTGTAATGCCAAGACAATCTGTCGGAGAATAGTGGAATATTTTTTTATATTTACGCATTATGAACGTTTTGCAGGAAGTAAGTTAAAAAGGAGTCTTCTGAAAACAAAGATCTTGATCAACTTTGTAGTTAACGTAGAAAGTTCTTTGGGAATACACGGAGATGCATCCATCGTCTGTAGGAAGGTTGAAATGCCAAAAGACTATAAGTAAAATGGATAAATTTCTGCAGTGAATCAATTAGTGGCACAGGAACAGGTTGTACCGTTTAAATTCTTCTCATTATAACACACTGTCAATAGATTGCTGAAGAAGTCCATTATTGTTCGAGTACGGTACTGGTGATATATCAATGGAAACTGAAACAACGATAAAACATGCAGAAGTGGCATGAAGCCGAATGATGGTGTACAAATAATTGTAGGAAAACCAGATTCCAAGCTGAGACTCACTAGAAGAGTCTTGAGGAAATACAGTTCATCCACGAAAACAGCTACTTACAAAAAACCTTGCTCGACCAATGCTTCAGTACTGCTGATTACTCTACACCCTTTATCATCTTGGAGTAATAGAAGAGTTGCAGGAGATCCAGTGGAGATGGATATGTGTCGTCACGGGGTCATTCAGCAGGTGCGAGACCGTTATGGAAATGCTCAACTCCAGTGGGAGAGGCTACAAGAGTAGTTGTGCACCGCGGAGAAGCTGCTGTTGAAATTGGGAGAGAGTGACTTCCGAAGAGGATAGGGCAGGATATTATTTTCTCGCTTCCAGCTTCCGCGGAATCATAAAAATGTGAAACCCCTGAGTGTTTAGAGACGTTACGGTAGCAAATTATTACGCGACCTTATAAATCACCTCTCGCGAATACAACAGGAAGGGTGGGAATTCACAAGCACTCTCGGCCACACGCCGTAAAGTGGCTTGCGGAGTATAGATTTCTATGTACAGTGATAGGCGATTCACGATGGAGACTGTGAGTGCCACATACGAAACTCTATATTATTCTGATTAGGACGTATGAGATAATAGCATTCAACAGAAGCGGGTTTTTGGTTGTTGCACACAGTCGGGGTTTCTCCTTAGACGTTGATGATGGATCAGTGTAAACAGTTATTGGTCACTTACCTCCACTGGCTTCATGGTTTCCTCTGATATCTGCCTGTCTTCAGTAATCAACCTTTTTCGGCGACGACTTTAGCTCCTTCTAGCACAGATGTGCAACTCACTTCACTTTTCAGCAGATTCTTTTTCTACAATCAGCGAAACGCACCCCAAAAGCTTATGTTCACCAGGCAGAAAAATGCTAGGCAACGCACGCACCACGTCCCACGATGTTTCATTGTTGTGAGCCTCGCCTGGGAACAATCCTGAAGAGTTCCCATCGTTTGTAACTATAGAAAACTTTCTAACCATACGCGATTTGTTTGTATCTGTCTGTTATTCAATACAAAAACCCTCGTATGAAAAGAAGAAAACAAAAATTTATTTCTTCATCACCGGAAATCCGGAATCTAATTTAAAGTTCGCCCACAACAACAAAATAAATGGGTAATAGAGACATTCAGCAAAACCTACATTTTTCTCAGTTAGTTTAGCTAGAAGCGGTCTCGGTTTATTTTATTGTGATCAGATCGAAACATTTTCATATTGTGATATTCTGGCGAAAATGAGCACGAAATATGATTGGAAGAGACATTCGCCATCAAATTTGTAAATTTATGCATTAAAACAACGCGAGGATCTATAGTTCGTTCAGTGTATTGAAATTTATTTCTGATTTTTGAGAAAACAACCGACACTGAATGGCGTGATGGTCAAAAGTACCTGATCGTGAGGGGTAAACGTCGTGTTAAGAAGAGTGACCGGCAGCACACAATGACGATACGTTCAACGTGTTAACGAATTAACGAAGGAGCAATGCCTACAGTTGTTTCTACATTAAGTCAACTGGACAGGTTGGGCGTATGAAGTACTAAATAACAGAGCTCCCTGTGAAATACCCTCATTGAAAATGGCTTGTACACATACGACTGAAGTTCTTTAAATTCGAAACGTGAGCTAACACAAAAGTGCTACAGATGGTAGGTTTACGCGCCCCTTTCTGTACAAGTGCAGTGCATGAAAAGTACGGGAAAAATGAGAAAGAAAGAGAGAAAGAAAGAAGACAGCGTAAACGTTCCAGATGAAAAGGATGAGAACGGAGTAACTGAATGAATGAAGACGTTTCATAGTAAGGGAAAAGGAATGTACCAGTGCGAAAGGTGCATGTACGTTCCACATCAGAAATTATACCTCTACCCAAAAGTTGAGAGTAATAAAGAAATGGCAAAACGCTTTTAACTGGATAACCAATAATGATGTAGAGCCACGGAGAAAATTGCCTTCCCATACCTGGTGTAAATCACAAGCAGCCGTTTATCTTGATACCAACGTCGACGAAGCGCAATTATTTCACGGACATATAATAATCTTCTGCCAGAGAGGCATTAAAATCCTCAATGAAGTAGCAGCAATTGGCCGAAGCAGTTTTCCGCTGTCACTGCGACCACAAAAAACATACCGCAATGCAATCGTAATCGCTATTGTGGGCCACATATCGATAGTTTGGGCTCACAGAGCCAAAAAGGTTGGGACAGCCCAGACTCGACGGCGAGCACAGGGAAGCGTCGTACTCCTGCACTTGACAGTTCCGAACGGATCAACACCGTCCGAGGCGCTGCAGTGATAATAGGCATGCTATCTCTAGACCTAAGCTTAAGAAAGGCAGGTCCACTATTTTGGCTGACAAATGGCGAACATGATAAGCTAAAAGAGATACTGGACATATGAGCAACATCGAATAAGAAAGTGATGTCATGCACTGATAGAGAATGAGATGAAATCTGGGCAGGGTAGAAATAGCTGTAGGGACATGGTCCATACCTAACTGCTTACTGATTACACTTGTTAACCTGGAGCAATCGGGACCCTGACCACATCGTCTCAGAAAGTGTCATCAGCCTACATGTTACATACAACGAAAGGAACGCTTTGGGAATACTATAGTCTGTAACATAATAAGGAATGAGGAACTGTGGCATCAGCGGAATTCACTTAAGGTTAAAACATCAGTTTATGATCTTCAAGCCTACATAGCAGAGAGGCAACGAAGACGAGGCCACGTATCATGGAAACGACACAACACGGCAAAATATCCACCGACGACAACCTTCCAGAAGCAGTGAGGAGACGAGCCTCGATGAGGACAAGGAAGGATTTCCTGAGACCCTAACAGCCACTTAGTAAATGAATCGACTTCATCTACTTCTGGTACGTTGGACGTGGGAGAATTATGGGCAAATTTTAAACACATTGTAAATCATGCATTGGACAAGTATGTGCCGAAAAAGTGGGTTACGGACGAAAAAGACCCACCGTGGTTTAACAGCGCAATTCGGAGAGTGCTCAGTAGGCAAAGGTAGTTGCACTCGCGGTACAAGAAAGATCGGGAGAATGAGGACAGACAAAAGTTTGTAGAGATTCGTGCTGCTGCAAAAAGAGCGATGCGCGAAGCGTACAACCACTACCACCGTCATACCTTAGCAAAAGATCTTGCTGAAAACCCAAGGAAATTCTGGTCTTATGTAAAATCGGTAAGCGGGTCGAAGGCTTCCATCCAGTCACTCACTGATCAGTCGGACCTGGCAACGGAAGACAGCAAAACGAGAGCTGAAATTTTAAATTTAACATTTGAGGAATCTTTCACGCAGGAGAATCGTACAAATATACCGCCGTTTGAGTCTCGTACAGATTCCCGTGTGGGGGACATAGTGATAGACATCCCTGGGGTTGTGAAGCAGCCGAATGGGTTGAAAATAAATAAATCGACAGGTCTTGATGGGATTCCAATTCGGTTTTACAGAGAGTACTCTACTGCATTGGCTCCTTACTTAACTCGCATTTATCGCGAATCTCTTGCCAAACGTAAAGTCCCGAGCGACTGGAAAAAAGCGCAGGTGACGCCTGTATATAAGAAGGGTAGAAGGACGGATCCTCAAAATTACAGACCAATATCCTTAACATCGTTTTGTTGCAGGATTCTCGAACATATTCTCAGTTCGAATATAATGAATTTCCTTGAGACAGAGAAGTTGCTGTCCATGCATCAGCACGGCCATAGAAAGCATCGCTCCTGCGAAGCGCAACTCGCCCTTTTTTCACATGATATCTTGAGAACCATGGATGAAGGGTATCAGACGGATGCCATATTCCTTGACTTCAGGAAAGCGTTTGACTCGGAGCCCCATTGCAGACTCCTAACTAAGGTACGAGCATATCGGATTGGTTCCCAAGTGTGTGAGTCGCTCGAAGACTTCTTAAGTAATAGAACCCAGTACGTTGTCCTCGATGGTGAGTGTTCATCGGTGGTGAGGGTATCATCTGGAGTGCCCCAGGGAAGTGTGGTTGGTTCGCTGTTGTTTTCTATCTACATAAATGATCTTTTGGATAGGGTGGATAGCAATGTGCGATTGTTTGCTGATGATGCTGTGGTGTACGGGAAGGTGTCGTTGTTGAGTGACTGTAGGAGGATACAAGATGACTTGGACAGGATTTTCGATCGGTGTAAAGAATGGCAGCTAACTCTAAATATAGATAAATGTAAATTAATGCAGATGAATAGGAAAAAGAATCCTGTAATGTCTGAATACTCCATTAGTAGTGTAGCGCTTGACACAGTCACGTCGATTAAATATTTGGGCGCAACATTGCAGAGCGATATGAAGTGGGAAAAGCATGTAATGGCAGTTGTGGGGAAGGCGGATAGTCGTCTTCGGTTCATTTGGTACAATTTTGGGAAGATGTGGTTCATCTGTAAAGGAGACCGCTTATAAAACACTAATACGACCTATTCTTGAGTACTGCTCGAGCGTTTGGGATCCCTATCAGGTCGGATTGAGGGAGGATATAGAATCAATTCAGAGGCGGGCTGCTGGATTTGTTACTAGTAGGTGTGATCATCACGCGAGTGTTACGGAAATGCTTCAGGAACAGGAACTCGGGTGGGAGGCTCTAGAGGAAAGGAGGCGCTCTTTTCGTGAATCGCTACTGAGGAAATTTAGAGAACCAGCATTTGAGGTTGACTGCAATACAATTTTACTTCCGCCAACTTACATTTCACGGAAAGACCATAAAGATAAGATAAGATATATTAGGGCTCGTACAGAGGCATATAGGCAGTCATTTTTCCCTCGTTCTGTTCGGGAGAGGAACAGGGAGAGAAGATGATAGTTGTGGTACGAGGTACCCTCCGCCAAGCACCGTATGGTGGATTGCGGAGTATGTATGTAGATGTAGATGTAGACCTACAAATCTGCACACCTTTGGTGGCACAGCAGCACAGCCCCTGTGAACCCTGAGTTGTATCTCAGTGCCGCATGGGGTAACTGTCCAAACAAGTAATCTAGTTTGGTTTTAATACAAAGTACTGTAATGTAGTGTAGTATCATGCTGTGTGGCCCGTAGGTTGCAAGTGCTACTCTGAGATGAAGAGGTTGGCACACGAGAGGAATTCGTGGCGGGCCACATAAAACCAGTCAGAAGACTGATGACCCAAACAAAAAACAAAAAAATGCCTTCATTCTAGATTGAGGCCTCTGTATGTGTATGGGAGGCGGAGGTGGTTCAGGCCGACTTCTCGACAGTCTTGTGAATGACTTGGCGTTGTAGGTAGATTCTCAAACCTTACCTGTGTCCAGTAAATATTAGTAGGGGAGTGGTTCATGATTGCTCATGTCATGCCTGTCACGCACGGCAATCGCTTTCCCTTTTCCACATGCCCCAAGGAGATCTAAATCCACTTTATTGCTACCCTTGTCTGCTATCCCCATTGCCAGACATGTGCTCTATACTTCCGGTTGTCACTCTTTCAGTAAATCCAAAGCCTTTTCCTAAGGCATACAGTTACGCAAATCACAACTTATAAGTATGAGCACCAAACCCCAGGAATATGCAGCGCAAAGGATAACTTTCAAAAACTCACCCCTTAACCCTAAGGAAATGAAAGTCAAGTGAACTATTTTAGCATTCTCGAGTGTGATTTTGTGATGATAAAGTGGAGTTTTAAATTAATCCATGGGTGTGAGGAGATGATGAACAGCCTGATATTTGCAATGTTCTGTATGCCTTTCACGGCACTAGTTTCTGGGTCGACAACTTCGTAGCGGTCGTCGCCCAGTATTTATACGACTCCTTAGGGAGCGCATACAGATGATAGATCTTGACTACTTTCTTTTCTACGAGATCACATCGGTGATGATTCTGACTAGAATCAAATTGCCTTCCTTAAACGTAGGATGCTCGGCTGTCTTATCATGTTGCTCCTTCTGGTGAGATTCCTTCCTCCTCGTTCTTGTTAGTGTGTTTGAGATTTGTTTGCAATACCTCTTCTGGGGAAGGAGGTAACTGCACTGTAGCACTGACAGGCATGATTACTGGTGTCTGGAGCATAACTTCAATAGGAGAATAACTTGTACAATCGTGGATCAAACTATTAAATGATCTCTTGGAACTATGCGATATACTGAACCCATTTGGTATGTTGAGCTGAACACAGTGTATCCGTGTCTGTTTCCCCACTTCGAGGGAACGCCGTTCAGCTGTAAAGGCTTGTCCAGCTAACAGTGACTCCTCACCGCTGCAGTTCGAAGATCCAGGTACGAGATGTAAACTGTGGGCCACCTTTGTGGCTGCCGAACCTGTAAGTGTAACGCCACGACCAACTCACTAGATCGTCGAGACACGTGCACATGTGCCAACGAATATCTTTTATGTGGATCCAGAACAGTGGCAAGCCATGCGTGGACTTTGATACGCCTGTACTGATACGAGAAATTCTTCTACCTGTAAGTTTTACAAAGGATTCTGCGGGCACTTCAGCTCACATTCCAAATCACTACACACAGCCAGCGGGAGTATCTTGACTGTGCTCGTTAGCTTTCCTAAGCAACGTCTGTAACGGAAGCGGCTGCTATTGGTTATGTACCATCATTATAGTTTTGAGACGGACACAGAGCGCCAAGTTTTCTTGATTTCCTTTCTTACTGAATTAAAACACTGAAGGACAGCGGGAATTAAGTCATTTTCCTGTCAAAGCTATGACTCAGTAAAGAGCGGCCAACAACTGTAGCTGTATTGAGCGTTTGAAACTCACGACCGTTAAAAACTTAAAATATGTTGGCTGAGATGTCTAGCCGATCCTGACACAGTCGCCACCTCTGTAGCCTTCGGGTGTTGGTGGATGTAACTGCAGCAGATTAGTGAAGAACCAGAGACTAACATTGTTCTGTAGCAGATCGCTGACCAGTCGATCATCTGTTCCAGGCGTTGGACTTCATTTCTTACAACAGATGTTTCATCGCCTAGTAAGGAACTGATTTACGAAAAGGGAATTAGGGAAGCTACAGACACTGAAAGTCGAGATAATCTAGAGAAATGAAGGGGTCGGAGGGATATAGTCATAAGCCACATCGAACTAGTTTTGAGATACAGCGAGTTTAAAGTTCCACGGAGGTCTCAAAATGTTTAATACAAAATAGAAACCTAATCTCTACTGCAAACACTTGCTTAATACTTGCGAAGCATGTTGTTAAATAGTCAACTCTTTGCATGCTATACAATATTATTTTTAGAATGATTCTAATTAAGATGTAGTCAGCGGTGGCTTATGACTATATCTCCCAAAAAATTGTTTAAAACATAAAGTATGAATTTTAAGGGTTTATTTTAACCACTCTTACAGAGCAAACAGAATATATAATTTTTACACATTAATATATACATATCAGGTACCTGAGATTTATAAATTACTTTTTCATTGATACAGTTACATCAAGGAAGTTCCTCTATCTCATCATTGTACACGTTATTTCAAGTACATGACCGAAAGAAATATTGATTTGCTGCAGGTATGTATGGCATAAGAGACAGTACATCATAAATTTTTTTCTGGTTAATTGGTAGTGGCTTTCTGTACTTTATTGGCAGCTGATATGGATTTGGTTCAACTAGCCATCCTTTCTTTTTGACACGAATATCCACTGACATGAAAGCTCCTATGTCTGAATAAGAGTGCTTTACACTTAGCTTGAAGGGATCTTCAGACTCAAACATAAATTGAGTGGCTTCACGGAAATGGTGGGGACCTCCAGACGTGGATTCTGTACGTTTTGAGGTCAATGTCTTCAGGGTTTCCAAACTTCTGAAGTCTTCTCTTTCCATTTTAGTTACAATGAAATGTTTTGGACTCGCAGATTTTATTACTTCTGCCCATTCATCTGGAGTGTACACTACTGGACGTTTGTTTCTTGTACACCGTTCAATGCGACCAAAATCACGATCGCAAGGTAGCATGGTGTGACCTACCACAGGGAAGTAATACTGGACAGAATCAAATCTTTTGGTAGCAACAAGGGACTTTTCCAAAGCAATAATAGTCCAATTGTTCGCCTCACCCTTGCAGTTGTCTGTGATTATGTGGAGATGTTTTGTCTGAGGATTAGTTATCTCCAAGTACTTCAATAAGCAGCTCCCAACCTCATCTGAACCCCGTCCTCCTTCTTTCTCGCTCCACAGAAACACAACCTTTCTTTGATCCACAGTCGTGGATACCATAGTTGTATGTCCATATTTTCCTCTTGTAAAATGCTGGACTAACTGTTAGTTCAGGCGTGGGGAACGTTTGCTGCATGTCCATTGCTATCACATGATGCTCTTTCGAATTTTCTTTAGCCAGAGCAGTTAAAGACGCAATCATATTTTGTCCTCTGTCAGCCTTTTTGAGATGCAGTTCATATTGTTGTTTCTTTTCTGTGAATTCTTCTGCGCATAATTCTGGGTTATTTATTACAATTAGGAATCCATCACATTTTGAACAGGTGTCACTTTTTGGTAGTTTGAAGCCAATGTTAAATTCAGATACGAAAATTTCTCCGAATTTACTTTCAGACACTGCAGGAACCTGCTTTTCCTTGCAGTATTCTGAGTATTTATCTCGAAATAAGGAAGCAACTGTGAGATCACCATCCAAATACACTGCTTTGTCTTGAAATTTATGTGGGTAGTTTCCACGTTTTCCTGAAAGAAAAAAAAAAGATGAGCTTATATCCTCTTCCTAATAGAAATATTTGTATAGTACTCAGTTTGAGTACATCCGTAACTTATAGCACAGAGTAACATACAAACCTCTTCCATCTTCTTTTGGCACTTCAAATCCCTGCTTCATTTGAAGTTGCAAATTCCTCACTCTTCGTGCCATGAACCCTTAGGAAAGCTTCCCTGCAGATCGTGACTTCTATTCCGCATATCCTCACATTATAAGAAAATGTAATATCCCTGGATGATATTTTCTTGGAAGTCTTTTTTGGATAGCTTTGAAAGAAATTATGACAAATATAACAAAAGGGAATAAATATACAAAATATTAAACCTTGTGTATTTAAATAGTGAACAAACCTCCGCTTTTTCGGTTCCATTTTCATACAACTCATCAGCTAAGTATTCTGGGCATTAAAGTTATATATGTCCGAAAATGAATGAAAAATGTTTTCTTCCTCTCCAAGCAGTTTTGTGAAGCATTTATTTAAACAAGTACAGGGACTTCCTATAGTAGCAGCCTGAACAGCCTTGTGGGTTTTTAAAGACTTATACTGCTAACCAGCATTTCGTCGACGTTTTGCTTTATTTTTCTTCCACTGATCAATATTTCGTTTTCTTTTCCGTGAAGGCTTTGGTTTTTCGGGTGATTCTTCATTTATTCTACTTATTTCAAGCTATAATATGAAGAGCAAAATAGTCTAAGAATTTGCGTGAGATACAGTCATAAGCCACACAAAACATTAAATTTCGCTAAAATCACATTAATGAGAAAATATTTTTTATACATCTTTTGCCTTTGAAACTACATTATTGCACCATTAAGCAGTAATATAAATGTGCCCATCAAGTTTCATCATTAACACACAGGATGGCTGTCAAATGCGTTGGCAATGTTGAGAGAAACAAAGTCACAAGCCACAGGGAATTAATCAGCAGAAATAAACCGTTTTATATACTTACCGAAACATCATCTAAGCTGGAACTGCTGGTCGATGGATGACAAGATTCATCACTGTCAGGATCCAAAGGGTAAAGCTCTCCACTTCCACTACTGTCTGTGTCAAATATGCGTTGAAGACCCGAAGACGCTTCAGACGTTACTGACCGACCTGCCATTTTGCCGTGGCTTGTGACTATGTATCTTCTGAAACTACCACCAGATGGCACAGCATAGAACTGCACTTCGTCATAGCTTGCCATCTGTTGCAGTAACACGGAACTTTTTCAACACATTGTGAAGAAGACATTTTTAAGAATGCCGCAACATGAAAAACTCAATTTCGTGAAAGTTGTGGCTTATGACTATATCTCTCCGAGCCCTTCAAATATATACTCAAAAATGAACACATAAATGTAAGGAAACTCTGTACAAGTTACTATACGTTATCACACACGGAATTCAGCCACTGGGCAAGCAGTAGACTTGCCAAAGTTGAGAGTATATAAATGAACACAAGAAAACCATCTTCAGAATACAGACCACAGCCCTGGGAGAGTACTGAAATGAAATAAAGGATACCGCTATACCAGAAAAACCAAACAACCGGACACACTATAACAGTAACAACGATCGGTCCAAACAGATTTCCACACTACATGTCAGTCTGCAGCACCAGTGTTCTCGGCGCAATGGTAGATGTAGCAGAGTACCAAGTACTGTAATTTCGATGAGGTTAGTACCTCTAAACATAACGAGTGGTTCACGGATTGTTAAATTAGGCCGTTTCCATGGTAAAGGAAAGCACTAGCCACCAAAGGTCGTTAAGTACCGCACACTGAAAGTGGCGATGTTGCGCCAGACTGCAACGGAATGGACTGGGGAGCTGCACCTCTGATTGCTTACAGACTCGGTCAATGAGCTACGTTACAGCTCCGTCCTTGTAGCCATCCGAACAGGTGTGAGAGGTGGAAACGTTTTTTCTGTCCTGGCCGTCAGGGGTGGCCGAGTTCCGGCTCTCAACTTGGGTGACCTGAACTGGAGAGAACTCTCAGATCGCAGGAGTGCTGTGTGTGCCTCCGTCACGGCGTGGCTTCAACAGCGACTCGAAATAACGGCGAGAGGGGCGATTTCACCATCTGGGGCGTTTCCTATATTAATTAATCGTGAAATGTTAAATTTGTCCTGCGTCTCCAACTGATGGAACTGTATGTAGCCAATAACTCGATAGTGTCTGTGGATGTGGGAAAACTATTTTAGTAGTGTCAGTTCAGTATTTAAGTTTGATGAATTGTGAAGTAATTAATCGACTCGTCTCAGCTAAGCGTCAGTTTATTCGGATCTTTCTCTTTTTTTTTTTTTTTCTCAGTTAGAATCTGAGATATGAATTGAAGGATTAATTTTATTACTCTCTCTTCCGTTGTGGTGGGGAATGGTCTGGAAATATGCTGTGGCCTCGATACGTCCGTTTTGTGCTTGACAAAAGCACTGTACTACAAACTGAAACGAGATTCACACTTTTTGTAGTCATCCACTTCGTGCCTTTTCGTACGAGCCAGCCTCTGAAACACCAAGAAACGGACGCACGTCGAGCGCCGTCTGGTGAGTAATACACAACTGTACTGGACGTGCATCTCATCAAATTTAAGCTCTCCAAAAAGCTGTCTTGTAGACATTCTTGGCGTTCTATGTGGTGTTAATCGTAGATATTGCTCCTGTTGTGGCATTGGTGGTATAGGTCGATCTTGTCATACTCCTTGTGCCTCGCTACGGTCGCCGAACATCTCAAATGACAACTGGTGAAACCTTCTACTTTGCTTAGATCGAATTCACTGTCTCATTCGTAGTGAAGCTGCTGAGGATTCTGTAAGACAGAGGAAAGGGCATTCACTGACGGGTCCAGCACACGGGTTCTCGATACATTCGTCTGATCTCTTGATCGAAGCCTAGAGTTCTCCTATGCAGTGCTGTTGTCACATTTGCTGTTTTTTTCCAATATCTTGACTGCCAGTCATGCGACTGCTCACATCTTCTTGCTATACTCATCTTAATTGGAGGCCAGCATCTCGCCACTAGCGTAGTAGATAGGTGGATTGCTGACACAGAGTGACACAGTTCTGGATAACGAAATCCAGCAAACAACCTGTCGTTACTGCAAACATGTCAAGTAAAGAGACCGAGCAAATAACTGTAACAACTCATAGTGGTAAGCAGCCCACAAAGCTGGGACTGTTTTGAACCGAGATAAAGGCAAAACTACGAGCACTGACTGTTCTGTTCTTCAGAGAAGCTGTGAAACTGGATTCCGCAAATGTATCCACCACTGAAAATGGGTGTATAGCCTATAGAAACGAAAAGCATTTTACACCAGGAGGTTTTTTTTATAGAGGTCAGGGCAATCGCATGAAAGTCTCACGCAATCAGTACAGGTAGGATTGCTAGAAGGCCGTGAAAAGGCTTGAATCATCAAACAAATGTCACCAAAGACTGTGTCATTATTCATGGTGAGTCATCGTCATAAGCAAGGGTAGGTACTTCTGTTTAGTGAGACAGCGAACTATTATCACAGTATACAGTAGTATCGGTACACTCCACTCTAATGCGTAACTAATGATTAGATTTCGCAAGAGGCTGACCTGGCAGTATAAAACGAGTTGGGGAGTACTGGATTGTTAGCAGAAAACGTAGTAGCTGTAGACCGAGTTTGTTAGGAGAAATCAGCAACTTTGAACGTGAAGTAGTCACTAGATGTCAACTGAGTACAAAGAAAATTGTGGTACGGTATGAGGGTGCCTTCTATAGTTAGGTGTGGTCCTGTTACTACCATTAAGATAACGCTGAAAGCTCAAGGATGTGAACTCATATTACAGTACAGGGAAGTACATATAGTAGAGGGTCATTTTGCAGACAATGATTGTTCATTATGGTATGACATTCTACCCTATTATAAAGCAGCATCTTTGAACCAATCGTCTGAGGACTACAACGTTGCAGAAATGGACTAGATTCCCCAGAGTCCTGGCATGAAACCGGATTATTTAGAACGCCAACTTCGCTCCAGATTCCACTGTCTAAGCTTACCACCTTCTCTGGAAGGTAATGGTCAGTTTCACCTCCTAGTTACTGAGGAAACTAAAGAGCTACAAAATGGTTTTCAATACCTGAGGGTAGAATATGAAAGGAACAAATGACGCTTCTTAAATACTTGAGAGGGTATCCGACTAGGAAGTGGTAACTCAAAGTCAAGATCAAGTTTCCAGTCGTAGTGCATTACTACAGTTCAGAAAAAAGTTCTGAAGGATTAGGGAAGAAGCGAAGCAAACATTCAAGAAGGCATATGGGTGTGTTTTGTACAGTTGTGAAGAATTATTTGGTGTTGATTAGCACATAAATCTTTTTGATGTATATGAAATGATTCTAAATGAAATTCATCCTCATGCTTGCTTGGCGTAGTTTTTTTTTTCCACACCCATCACCTCGTCCTGGCAATTAATTGTAAGACTGATTTGTGTGTGGTTACTTGGTGGGTAACTGCAATGCAGATGTCTGACTTAGAGTACAATTGCGAATAATATGAGAAATTTTGATGTTTCTTTTTTACATACTGGTCTCAGGAAGCACAAGACAGAGTAAAGCGTGGTACACTAATGATGAAAAACTTTTTCTGTCCGGCTTTAAAACTCCTGCTCGGTTTCTTGAGAGTGTAGGGTCAGGAAATCAGTTTATGCAAGCTTCCTACATTCTCAGAGCTCCACCAAATCATTCTGTTCGGTGTAAAGCTAAACTCTAAAGAGTTCCAATGTTTTACCACAAGAGGTATGGTCGTGTTGAAGAGGACAGCGCTGGCCACAATGATAATGTTTTCTCTGCTTCAACTGAGGTCACAGGGAAACGCGAAGTATGATTTCAGGTGAGACTACTCGCTTTTGGGTCGACATGGCGTTACCAGTTGAAGTCGTTGATGGAGGAACTCCCTGCTAGAAATGATGAGGATAATTTTAACTAAGAGAGAAATCAATGAAATTTTAGGGGTGTGTGGCAGCAGTAAACATCATATGTTGTTACACTGTGGTGTATATGATATTGTTATATTTTAATTAACAGTTTTCTTTTGTGTGCAACAAAGTAACGAATGTGTTTTCTTCAAATGGGACATTGTATGTGAAACTTTTTGAAATTTGACGTTTTCTGTGTTCTACTTCATAATATACTTGGGACTTTTTTAAACATTTTGGTATATAATATGTTAAAATCAGACAATTGTGAGATCTTAAAATAATATTCTGAATGTTGACGTGTGACTGTCAAATTTGGCGGCTATGCATACACTGCCACAGCTGAGCAGTCATATCTTGGGAACTACACAGCCTAGAAGGCTGTGGATTGCTTTGGTTTGTGCCTACTGCTACGTCTCAGATGTTGGCATTACGAATAGACAGATCAGTCATTTTTTTTGGTATGATAATGTGGATGGACTTCCGTAGAATATTTCTTTGTATGCCACATTTTATTAGTCTTTCTTATGACGCTAATGGTGTATGTAATGTTATGGAAGCTACAATCTGTGAAAAACAATTTCAACGACTGAAAACAAATAAATATGCCTATACAATGTTACAAAGCACTCAAAATATCACAACATACAATAGAGGCAGTACCATCATCAGAACCTCAGTAACGTGGTTTGATAAGGGAATTTGAACGAACTCAATTTTTACCTCCAGGTAGCGTCAACCGAAGTCATACATCTGAAGTTTGCAAAGCATTAAAGTAATCTGTGAGAGCCATTACACTTGAAATCTCTGTGCGAAAAAAATGCTGTGTTCGTGAATATCTGTTATGAACAAACAAAATGTTGCAAAATGGGCTTCAAAATCCAGTCCCAGAACTTGCTGAAAGATGAGACTTGGAAGAGTGAAATGGGTGCCAATGCTCAGTCCTTGACAATAATAAAATACGCTTCATTATATACAATGGAAAACAAAACATTACGGGCACTGTCTTAACAGTGTGTTCGCCCACACTGGAACGTAGTACAGCCGCTGATCTGATGGCACCGACTCGACACCCCTCCAAGGGTATGTGGTAGCAGATGTCCATGCACAGGTCACAAAATTGCCATACATTATGCTCGATGTTTGAATGTATGGAGTTCACGCCTGATAACACCCATATGTTTGTCATCCGTATCCCAGCAACCAAATTTGTTGGCCAATAGGTCAATGTGAGTAGGTGCTCAAAAATGATGAAATGTGTGTGAAATCTTATGGGACTTAACTGCTAAGGTCATCAGTCCCTAAGCTTACACACTACTTAACCTAAATTATCCTAAGGACAAACACACATTCCCATGCCCGAGTAAGTCTCGAACCTCCGCCAGGACCAGCCACACAGTCCGTGACTGCAGCGCCGCAGACCGCTCGGCTAATCCCGCACGGCAGTAGGGAAAGAAACTGTAACAAAAATATCGGCTTCTGACACGGACAGATATCCTGCTGAAAGGTGCCATCGCTATCAGAAAGACGTGGTATCCAGGTAGTCCACAGCTGCCTTGGTGCTTTTGATTACAACCATAAATTTCGTGACATCTCAGATGAATGTCCCCTCGGAGGATAATACTGACCCAGGGGACTACGTCCCTGGGGAAGTGCATGTTTTTAGCATACATTGACCTGGATAGCGGTGTATCCAGGCATGAACATGGACCGAGCGTAGCAATAAAAACAATAAACGTGATTCATCCAATGAAGTGACAGGATTCCACTGAATGTGAGGACAATCTCAATGCTCCTATGCCCATTCCATTTTGAATTGATGATGTTGTTGGATCAACATGGGAATATGTAAGGGTCGTCTGCTGCAGAGGTCCAATACTGTGTGCTGAAAGGTACGGGCCGAAAAGCGCCTGCACCAACACTCTAGTGTCTTGAGATTTCCTGCAGACATCCTCCTATACTGCTCTGCAGAGCAGGAAAGCCCCTGTACTCTACATTCTGTGATTATGCCTACTCTTGGCTACAACTTGTGTCAAGCGGACCTGCTCGTGAAAAATGAACAAAAAAAAAAAAATCTTGGTCTGTAGAAAAGAGCACATCTTGCTATATTCAAAAAATGTGTAATTTATCGACATTTTGAATTACCATTTACTTGTAAACATAATTTGAACGTAATGCTGCACAGGTGGTACACTCATTTGTAATTTTAAAGTCCCTTAGAATATGTGATGTAGCCTTCTTTTCCTTCTTCTGGCTTTTAGACACGGATGTTAAACACAGACGTATTCTAGAAGGCTCTGACTATCGGAACATAAGTATAGATCTTTACTTGCAGCTAAGCCACAGCCTTCTAGATGTACCTAAATACATTTGTTTAGTTCTTCCTATCGGAATTTCAAACACGTGAACTTTGTAGTTATCACCGTGTTGTTCTATTTCAGTGTACGGTTTCCTGTGCTAGAAATACCGAGACTGAAAAAATTTAGCACTAAACAGAGGTTTCGAGGCAATCAGTTCAAAGCAACCTCGAATAATAAGCTGAACGTTATTTATGATCAGTTGTCACTTACAGAAACAGGGTGTACATGCATATAATTCCCTCACAAGTATTCCATCGTTTTATGGAGAATTAAATAAAGGGATCAGACAAATACAAACCTTGTTAGAAGATATTCCCATGGTCTCTCATTGAATTCCACCGAAAGTATCAACAGTTGCAGAGGGGAGCGAATACCGAAAACAGTATTAGTCGGGCTGACAATGTCGAAGATAATTGTAATGGATGGAGTAATAACTTTCAATGATAGTGCAGTTTGTAGGATTTATGTTCTGAAAGCGTTAGGTATCCAGACTGGAAAGAATACAGTTTAAGACCAAACCGTTACTGATCATTTGCAAGTAACTGAAGCGAAGAGAGTAGCAGGAGGTGTTACCCAGGAGGCTAGCGTAATCCAAAGAATGAAGGGAAAGAATATGGAGGATAAACAAAAAAGTGAGCAACAGGAAAATGCAGCTTCGAAGTTCTAAAACGGCCGACTGATTATTAATCTACATTTTTAAATATATTTCCTGTAGTAAAATAATATTTGTAACGATTTCTGTAGCTTGACTGGTTTTTAAGCTGTGCTGTCAGAGATACGAAAGAAAACGTTTGCTCTGTTAAACAGTGTTCAGTTTTTTTTTTTTTTTTGCCTTTTATAAATATTTTTGTCAACATCACAATACGATAGCTAACCGATTTTCTCAGAACTGTTGGGAATAACAACGTTAATTGCAAGTACAAATTTTAAGCTGCTTCTGCTTTATAAATCCGAACTACTGTGAGGGAGAAAGGAGCGTTAAAAGTGCAGCCCTTTCACAGATAGGTCCCCTCAGTCTCTTTCCCTGGATGCAGATGGCAGTAACACGCGGACAGTCGTCACTTTCGCCGACTCCGAGATGCTCGTTCCCAGCCACCTGGCCACAACAGTCGACTGAATTCGTAAATCTCAGTGGATTTCCCATCTGTGGCCCGTATTGTCGGTAAAATGATTCCCTCTCTTTCTCTACTCCAGTTGTATATTTTTCTTAGCGCGTCACTTGCTCGTAAAGCCACCAGGCGGCATTCAGTCCGTGGTGGACAGTGGTCATTGTGATTTGCCTCATCAGTGCATCACTATACTGGAAATTGAATATTAACATACAAAGACTCGAAATAGCAAAAACCTAACAAGGTGAACTCCAGGTAGATCCACCACTTACAAAGACAGTTCCCCAGTGGCGTGATAGACTGTTTGAAATGACCTGTACGGTGATATAGCCTGAAGTCCAGTGCCATTTAGCATGGTAGGCCCTCGTTTAGGAGTAATAGACGAAAAAGTTTCGAAATTTCGTTTGATACTTTATAGCTTTACACACAATGATGAATTAGAGTCTGGTTTTTAGCCTAATGGTTAACATTCTGACTTCCTATGGATGAAGTTGTGGGTTTATATCTTGTGAGGTGCTTTGTGCTTTTTTCGTTAAATTATTTGATTTACATGCAATTTTTTATATTTTTTTCCTCTGTCACGTAATTTTAATCAACGTATTAACATCTTCAATAGTTCATTTTTATTCCAATTGGAATATCTGAGCCCGTAAATTTAATTATTTTTATTTACCCACCATAGTGTTTAAACATTTTAAAATACCGATGTGTCGGTTAAAAAACAGAAGACGAAATAATCAATTTATACTGATTGTGCATTGGTGTCGAGAACGTGATTTACGTTACAAGATGTACAAGTTTTGAATGTCAGACGTCATAAAAATGTTTAAAACATTAATTATTATTGCACTAAGATGATATAAACGAAAGCGACGATTATAAGTAAAACGAAATTCACAAAATGAGAAATAGAAGTAACCAATGCAGTAACATGGAAGAACATGGAAGATGAAGAAATGATAGAAATTAAATCGAAGTTAACGCATAACAATAATCAAAATCAAACGATCAAGCACTCAAATTGGAAAAACACTTAAAATTTTGTATTTGTGGCGAGCCACAGCCTCCAGATCCTTAATAAATATAAACATGGTCAGTATCAGGCTCTAACGCGAAGTTTATTTAATCGTGCGATTAGCTAATTTCGATTAAGTGTCATTGTCAAGCACGTTTGAAACATCTGTATGTCATGTCATTTTGAAATCACTCTTATGGCTAGTATTTACTTTTAATTTCACGTCATTTTCAAATCACTCTAAATACCGATGTTACAAGCGTGCTTGAAAATGACGCTTGGTTGAAACTGGCTAATCGCATGATTAAAGAAACGTTATTACGGACCATGTTTACGTTTACTATGGAAAAAGGCTGATAGGAAGAGACATGAAATCAAATAATGTATTTCATACGATTACCAATACGACGTGTCACAGGTATAGAAACAAGTTACATTTAAACCAGTTAACGAATACAAGTAATGATCAAAGTTATCTCGATAAAGACTTAAAAATAAAAAAAAAGTTCAAGGCACCTCACAAGATTGAAGCCCACAACCTTCTCCATATGAGGTCAGACTTTAGCAGTTACGCTATTAAGCCAGTCTGTACTGTCCTACTATTTTTAAAGCCACGCAGCGTCACGGGAAACTCCGATATACAGTATTTTTTCGTCTGTTACTCGCAGTCGAAGGCATACCATAGTGAATGGCTGCAGACCACGATTCCTTAGACCTGAAAATACATCATCGTATAGAATGTTTCAAAAAGTTTTACCCCACGTAACTAAAAATAACGTAAAAAGGGGAGACGAAAGGGAAGCAAAATTTAGTACGTTTATCAGGGCGAAAACTGTCAGGTGTAGGCTATTGTGTGCAGAGAAAAAAGGTCATTGCCTCTAACATCGGCAATATAGAAACTGATACGCCAAATGTCAAAGTAAGAATGTAAAACATAAAAAATCACTTCTCTTCTCAATCAAACGTATACAGGGTGGAGGAAAACTGTGTCACGAAATTTTAACCCTGGATAGCTAAAGCCTGTAAGAACCAAAATTACTAATGATGCGTAGGTCGACAACGCACAGTTTTTACACTATGGAAACTTGGCCCCACACGCTCCGATTGGCCACGGGATTGCCCTTTTGCAGGGTGCCCTGGACAACACATGACCGCGAATGCTTTGCCAAACGGAGATCGCTATGTATCTAAGGTCCTGGGGGCGAATCCGCCGGGGTCCCGACACATCCATTGTAGTTTCATGATAAGACGTACCGGGAACACTCCCGCCAACAGCTGTTAATTCGTGTACAGTAAGTCCTTTACAAATTGTGTCGACTCTGAGAAGGGCCTTTTATGTTGCTATGACATTGTTTACTTAAAGCAGGTGTTGGAATTGACAACCCTCTGACGCGACACAAGCTTGGTAATATCGAACAGTGTTTTACCGAACTCTTTCAAAGACTGCTGGCATTGCTCTGATGCGATTGGCGGCATGTTGACCGCGAACCATTAATTCTTCTTCGTTTCTAGGTGGTTCGCGTCCAGGTGGGTGAACTAGAGCCCTGAAGAGTCGCCATGGAGAAAGGCTGGTGGCGTGAGGTCTGGTGATCGCGGGAGTCATTTGCTGTGAGCACCTCTGCCAATTGCCCGGCCGTCGAAGAGTTCATTGAAATATCCTCGCATAGTACGACCGTTATATGCGGGCGCCCCAACATGCTGCAAGCACATACGTAGCCGTATGTCCAGGGGAACATCTTCCAGCAGCCCGGGTAGAGTTTCTTGCGAAAAGTGAAGGTAATTTGCTCTGGTAAGTCGATGATGTAGCTGAACCGGCCCAGTCAGAAGTCACCCACAATGGCTACCCAAATGTGAGGGGAAAATCGTTCCTGCTGTTCGTGGACGTACATGAGGTGAGGATTTCCCCTTGCCCAGTAATGAATGGTTCGCGTGTTGTAAAGGCCATCCTGATGGAAGGTGAACTTGTCGGTAAACAACACAATGGCGGGGAAGTCGGGATCTCGTGCAACACGTCGCAGAAACCACTGACAAAACCCTAGCCCGTGTTCATAGTCCGCCACAGGATTTAGGTCTTGGACAGGGTGGAAACTAAATGGATGCTGACCGTCATCCTTCAAAATCTCCCAGACTAACCGATGAGTGAGCCAAGTCGTGTCCAACTTGTCATATGTGCTTCCTCGAAACGCTGGAGAACAGTCACTTCAAATGCAGCGTCCCGTCGTGTTCGATGTCTTCCAGCGCCACTACGATATGCAGCCGACGAATATGTTTTCGCCAAGTCGCCGGTGACTTGCTGTAAACGTCTACGGATGTGGGTGGCGTCTTAGGTGTGAATGCCTTTGACGTGAGGTGGAGACCTGTTCGACGCGTGTGCGTATCACGTTGGGGCAGTCGCAGGGCGATTGACGTTTGAATGTGTGAATATCAACCGACAACCACAGCGCTATCCGTCAGACGACGAACAGCAATCCTACGCCCAATCGGAGCGCGTGGCGCCAAGTTTCCGTAATTTAAAAACGGTGCATTATCGACCTACAAGACATTAGTAATTTTGGTTCCTACTGGCATTAGCTATCCACAGTTAAAATATCGTGACACGTTTTCTTCATCCCGTATAGTAGATACAAGCCCGATACATTTGAGGGCGTTATGGTAACATAACAGACGATTAAGAAGAAGGAAAAAATGTATGGTTTATGAGTGATGGACTTCCAGATGGAAGAGGTTTCAAACATTTTATGTAAATCACTTGTGCTATCAGTTCTGTAGTACTCTTCTAGTGTTTGGACTCTGTACCAAGGTGGTACTGGAAAAGGGAAAAATGATTCTAGAACACGAACACAAGCTCCTAATACGATACAGTTCTACACTTAGACATGCTATAATGTTAAAGCAATGTAGTTTCAGATATATTAGTTGTGGGGAATGCAACACTGTTAATACCCCAATGCAGGGAGTATATTTTCAGCACCTACATTAATTGTAGCTACCGAGCAGTCTTGGCATAGTAGAGCCCACCTTTCCACCTCCTTGGCTACCTCATATTTGCTACCTCATATTGATGGACTTGGTTATGGTGGAAGATCGAGCGCCATCACTATTACCTCAATAGACATACAGCAGAATGTTGCTAAAAAACCATGCAACAACTGTTCTGTAAGGTGCTTGTTAGCTGACTCCGTGTGGTTGTGATTGTTAGAGAATACGTAGAAACACATTGTAACTGCTGTTTATTAGAGTTTAGAAGACATAAACACTTTTGGACAAGGTGAATCATGTGATCCATTCTGTAGCTGTATATTGCAGTCCCCAAAATCATAATACAATTCTGTTTAGCTGAGGACACTTTATAAAAGTCTACAAGGTAGTTGCTCATGACATTGGGGTCACACCAGTGCTTGTAATCTGACATGTAGAAATTTATTAATCTGCGTTTGGTGTCATCCACGTTAAACATTCTGTTACAGCTGTCTTATTTCTGTGCACGGAAAATGATTGTTTCCCTTGTTCCGAGTGCTCCCATGTCACCTTTTACTCGTATTTCTCTTGCTGCCGCATACTCGTTCTGATGTACAAGAACTTTCCTGCGTGAATCAGACATGTAAGCACTCCCTCATTGTCCTTCAGTTTCCCCAGTTTCCCATGGGAGGCCTCCAGACCACGCTCCTAACCTACCACCAATAAATACACGACCCCACACATATAGCGAGTGGATTAACTTCTGAAGCACTTCCTAACGAATTCCTGGCCATAGCGCATGGTGGATCCAGTTTCGAACACTAACCCACCCGTAATGCATGATAGGTTCATATTCGAACCCTATCCGGACCATAATGCGTGGGGAATGCACCCTCAGACACTATTCCTGATATAATGCAATCCCTATCCTGATCATATCCCCAAGAAACCTTGTGCCACGAAGGTCCCCGAACGTGAAACCGATACAGACACAAACACATAGAAAAAGAGCGTAGTTGTGCTAGGTGGTGACAGTTGTCCTGCATGTGCAAGCAGATTTAGAATACGTGGTGAGACGTGATGTCATGATTACACGAGCAGAAGTGACATAAAATCTGTAAAATTACCGAATTTGACGGAAAATACATCTAAATTGAGGGAAAATACGCCAAATTCGGGAAAACTGTAGGACAATAAAGGAGTACTTACAAGTATGTTTAGTGCAGGAAATTTCTTGAACGTGGGAAAAATGTATGTGATAATAATAAGTATACGAGAAAAAGTTGACATGGAGTCAACGGGAACCAGGGAAACAGTCATTTTTCGTACACAGCGATAAGACGGCTGCCGTAGAATGTTTAACGTGGATCATCAACAAATGTAAAGTAATAAGTATACATGCGAAGTCTGCTCAAAAAATTCTGGAACATTTGTAATTTTGCGCCAATGGTGTGTTGCAGCGAAATGCGGTTGGCATCCCTGTACACGCTTGTGCTTATGTGTAACTGCGGAAGATTCAGTGTTGTATGTCTGTTATTGTTCTGTGCTGTAGTGAGTAGAACCGTATGCCTCACAGTTGGCGAATTTCGAGATGGAAGAGTTAGAGAAGCAGCGTATCTGCTTTAAATTTTGCATGAAACTAAAAAAAAAAACGTTTACATCAAATGATGCAGGGAGCCTACGGCGATGAGTGCTTAAGCTGTACTTGGTATTACGAATGGTTCACACGGTTTAAAAATGGCCAGACGGAAGTTAAAGACGGCCCTCATTCAGGACGCCCTTCGACGTCTACTGACGACGCACATGTCAGGAACAATGAAATTGTGCGTGCCAGTCGAAGATTGACTCTCCGAGATATTGCACTTGTATCGTCTTGAAATCCTGACACAGCATCTAGGAATGCCAAGTTCTTCCCACTACTCTTGAGTCGACACCAGGAAGACCTTCGCCTCGCAGACTGTGGAGAGGTTCTGGATCGCGCAAATGAGAACGAGATGTTCCATAAGAGTATCATAACTGGTGATAAGACGTAGGTCTACGGTTATGATGTTGCGACCACGGTTCAATCTCCACAGTGGTTCGGGAAATTTTCTCAAAGACTGGAAAAAGCAGGTCAAATGTCAAAGCCATGCTGATAGTTTTCTTTGACTTTCAAGGATTACTTCATCATGAATTTCTGCCACAGGGGCAGAGTGTTAATCGATGGTACTATCGGGACTTGTTGCGGCGTCTGCGAGAAAATGTGAGATGGAAACGGCCTGAAATCTATGTATCAAAATACAGCTGATGTACAGTTCACCAGAAATCTTCGAATATGCCACCGTCAATTTCAATGCATATTTGCACTCTGGGGAGAACACGTTATATCGATTGTCCAAGTGCCTCTGTGCGATCTCTAAGGAGGGAAGCAGCATCCATGACGCGACCAAGCAGCTCATTTCACGTATTCAGCATTCGTCTACACACCTAAGACTTCACCCAATTATAAACAATATTCTACTGGCGTAAGATCTACTGGCGACCTTGCTGGCCAATTAATAATAGTCCGCAGCTCGTGGTCGTGCGGTAGCGTTCTCGCTTCCCGCGCCCGGATTCCCGGGTTCGATTACCGGCGGGGTCAGGGATTTTCTCTGCCTCGTGATGACCGGGTATTGTGTGATGTCCTTAGGTTTAAGTAGTTCTAAGTTCTAGGGGACTGATGACCATAGATGTTAAGTCCCATAGTGCTCAGAGCCATTTGAACCATTTTTGAATTAATAATACTGCCGTGATCAATACGTCGATTAGGGTAAGACACATACGTGCACGCCACTACCCCGAAAACGTTGCCACTCCAAATAGACGAAGAGTATTTACTAAACACGGTGCCGTCACAAAACGGTGTAGCCAAGTCCAGTTGCCTACGTTAGAAGGGAAGCGTTTTGCATCGCTGTGTGCTTTACCGAAGAAAGTCCGTGGCCGTATATTAAGGTTTGCGTAAAATGCCAACTCATATGCTACTAAGGAACACTTTGATTTCCATTGCCGGTTACGGTGCTTCACTAGGCTAGAGTGTTTTACCTTGCAACCCGTTTCAGGTTTTCGGATTTTGACAGTTCTGTAATTGAAGTTCAGCATATTCTCTCATTCAAAACTGAAATGATTGCATTCACTGCTGAAGTCTTTCTCTGAAATTACAAACACTTATTTCCGAAAACTAAAGTCTTCCAAATGCGAAAATCTGTTCGAACGTCATCATGCTCTTGTAGAAGAAATATTCTGTTCCAATTTGAAAGTGTTCCAACAGAGTGAATATTGTGGTTACTGTGTGTAATAGTCTCTGTGCTACATTATTAGTGTACTACATACCAATAATCAGTAAGTGAAAACAACTTTTGATAAAGTACGCTCTAAGAAAAAAAAAAAAAATACGACGCAGCACACAGAAATTATCCGAAAAGGGACGGAAATCGGTATATGTGATGTAAAGGTGAAAACAAACGATTGATTACAATTTCAGAAAACTCGAATGTTTATTGAAGCGGAAGACCTTCGCAAGCCGCGGAAGGCCGGCGTATACCAGATTCAATGCCAGTGTGAGAAGACAAACAGGGCGCAGCGTCGGGCGTCGTTGCCGAGAACACCAGAGGCACACTCGACTGATGTATGCCAATAAGTCAGCGGTCGCAGAGCACTGTTTATCCTACAGTCACGCGACGGACTACGAACGTACCAGGATCTGGGCACAGACTTCCAAATACTTGGGACAGCGTCGTTAGAGAGGCCACAAGATTAGCACCAGGGACGGTCTCATCAACCGAGACTGCGGCTATAATCTTAGCAAGGCTTGAAGGCTTGGGAACATGCATTGAGTTTAATTAAGAAGACCCTCAGCACACAAAACGATGTGGCGACCGCGATGGACAGAGGACGTGCATCAGCGCTGTCACAGACGCCGACGCCAGCGTCTACGCGACCGCCGACGTGGTGGCTGGTGGGGGCAGCGGGTGTCAGTGGGCCGCGCGCCCTCAGGAGCTCAGTTTGTCAGCGCACCTGACGATGGCGACACGTCTGATCAAATGATTCAAATGGCTCTGAGCACTGTGGGACTTAACATCTGAGGTCACCAGTCTCCTAGACTTAGAACTACTTAAACCTACCTAACCGAAGGACATCACACACATCCATGCCCGAGGCAGGATTCGAACCTGCGACCGTAGCAGCAGCATGGTTCCGGACTGAAGCACCTAGAACCGCTAGGCCACAGCGGCCGGCCACGTCTGATCACCGAAATTTTGTGTCCGCTCGACACTGCGAAACGACAGTGCACCCGTGGCCACTTCGATCAACAAAGACGCCGAGAGAAACTGGAGAAATTTTTAAAATTATTCTCTGAGTGTACTTTCCTGGAAGACTCAGTATATTGCTTCGAAACTTATATCTCATGTAAAGACCGTGAAGGTACAGTTAGAGAGATATGAGCTCACACGGAGACTCACCAACAACTGATCTTCTTCACTCACCTCATTTGCAACTGCAACAAGAAAGGGGATGAGCGACAATGGTACACAGAGTAACCTACGCCATGCATTGTAAGGTGGTTTATGTAGTAATGTTACAGAGGAGAAGTGGGAGATGCCCCAGACATCTACTCGCTCAATCCCTGTGGAACAAAGCGTTGGCAGAAAACGTTTGGGGTCTCAAAGTGTTTGGGCTCCATTACTGACAATTTTTATTTAAATTTCAAGCGGCGACTAGGATCGAAGTGAGGATCCAGGAGGTTCAGTACAATACCGGTAAACTCCAGATTCCTTAGACAATGGAACTCCCAAGTATAAAGGACCTTAAAAGTATTGATTACTTTGCAAATGAGTTAACGTATCAAATGTTTGGCGTTACACGTATTAGCGACAAAAACTGTGCAAAATAATTGAAATTATGTTTAAAATTTGTTGAAAGTCGCTAAGCGCTCTCATTACGGAACACTGCACGAATATTGTCTGTGGTCGAGCGGTTCTAGGCGCTTCAGTCCGGAACCGCCCTGCTGCTATCGTCGCAGGTTCGAATCCTACCCCGGGCATGGATGTGTGTGCTGCCCTTAGGTTACTTAGGTTTAAGTAGTTCTAAGTCTAGGAGACTGATGACCTCAGATGTTGAACCATTTCAGACAAGTTTATCAGGTATCTTAATGTTTATGACGTCATATCTCCTGAAGTTGTGTTGTACAATGATATAATTTTGCAGGAATATTCAATGATATATGTAGGTTCTTTCTGTAAAGTGTGTTGCGAATAGAGCTGGTAGTAAAGAAAATAAACTGGAACGTCACTGAACTATTACTGCACGGCAGTTTTAGCAGAAGCTACTTTTTCACTTATCTACATGTCTGCGACGTCATACCTCCTAAACTTCGTGTCGCAGAATCATATAACTTTACTGGCACGTTCACTGGTATATAGATACATTCTGGAAACTGTGTTCAGAGTAGAGGCCATAGTGAGGAACTAATAAATTAAATCGACATGTCTGATGCAGAAGTCTGTCAAAATTTAGTATTCCAAAAGATTTATCCTATTCGTCATGTTACAGTGGGTGTCAGGAAGAAAGAGTTTCATAAAGGTTTGATATTATGTGCAAAGTCTGCTGGAAGTCCCTAAGTGATATCATTCTCAAATACTTCATCAATAAAGTCCAGGTATCTGGCCACCTTCAGGTACGCTGCTTCCAGAAAAACATGCGATTTCTATCTGTATACTTTTCTTATTGTGTTAAACATTTCACTAAGATAACACTTCTTAATAAGTACATTGTGATAGCGTTTTAAATTTTTAAATCCGGTCAATAATTACGTGAAATATTGAAAATCAAATTTTTCTTTCCCCCGGAAGCCTAGGATAGACAGCAACTGCTGTTGATTCAAAAATGGTTCAAATGGCTCTCAGCACTATGGGACTCAACATCTGTGGTCATAAGTCCCCTAGAACTTAGAACTACT
Organism: Schistocerca nitens; assembly: GCF_023898315.1. Lineage (NCBI taxonomy): Eukaryota > Metazoa > Arthropoda > Insecta > Orthoptera > Acrididae > Schistocerca > Schistocerca nitens. The sequence goes on along the minus strand of NC_064615.1, from coordinate 1,157,031,283 downwards.
TAAACCTAACTAACCTAAGGACATCACACACATCCATGCCCGAGGCAGGATTCGAACCTGCGACCGTAGCAGTCGCGCGGTTCCTGACTGAGCGCCTAGAACCGCTAGACCACCGCGGCCGACAACTGCTGTTGATATCTGGCTTCGGACACAGACGTATAGTTGGTTCGTTGGTTGATTCGAGGGAGCGGACCAAACAGTGAGGTCGTCTGTCCCATCAGATTAGGGAAAGATGGTGCAGGAAGTCCGTCGTGCCCTTTCAAATGAAGCATCCCGGCTTTTGCCTATAGTGATTTAGGAAAATTACGGGAAACCTAAACCAAGGAGGACGGATGCGGGTTTGAACCGTCGTCCTCCCGAATACGAGTCCAATAGACGCATAGTAGTATCGATTCTATAACGCTACCCCCACAACAATTGAAGTGCTGAAAAATTTGCAATAAATGATATTGATGTACGACTACATTTTTGGAAGCGTCTGAGTTGTTACATATATTTGAAATGCACATCGATGTTTCCGACTGCAGTAAAGATGGAACATATCGAAAATCTAGACAATATTGCGATGTGGGTTACGTGCACAAGCGGTCGCAACCACCCTCCGCCTGACGGCCTCACGGGTACACTCTGTGCCGTGTATATGAAAGCTTCGCAACTGTTGCAGTGTGTTAGTTCAGTGCATAACATCGTAGCGTTCTTCTTTTGCATGATGATATTCCGTATGTCATGGATTTATTCATCGATTGTCACTTTTTAGTTGTATTTCGCTGTTGCTATTTCAGTTTACATGTTGCCATTCTGTAATTTGGAGCCAAAATATGGTTCAAATAGCTCTGAGCACTATGGGACTTAACTTCTGATGTCATCAGTCCCCTAGAACTTAGAACTACTTAAACCTAACCAACCTAAGGACATCACACACATCCATGCCCGAGGCAGGATTCGAATCTGTGACCGTAGCGGTCGCCCGGTTGCAGATTGAAGCACCTACAACCGCTCGGCCACTCCGGCCGGCATTTGGAGACAGTGAGCGAAGCTGTGTACGCTAGAAAGTGGAGTGTGGAATGTTCGATGGGATTCGTGTCGGGAGATCTGGTTGGTCGAAAAATTCGTTCGAATCGCTCACAATGTTCTTAAAACCAGTCGCGTACATCTGAGGCCAACTGACATAGGGTGTTGTCCACCACACGAGAAGCGTGAACGCTACCACTCAGCCATGGAGAGTGATGATAATAATTGTGATACGAATAAAATTATTATGACTGGATGTTATTAACCTCAGGCTATTTCAACTTATCAATTACGTCCGCTGTTCACAGCAAAATAATGAGCACTGCGTCATTGCTCAGTGATGAGTAATAAACTATTTAGGTATGCAGAACCGCGCGCGCTAGCCTGCAGTGTCTGCTCCTTTCGTTCCTTCCCCAAATCATAGTCTGCAATGACTTCCAACGTGGTACCAACACGTGAAGCCAGACCACAGCGTTCAGTTGGTATCTTCGAGTGCTCTTGTTCCATGGTAGTGTGTTGTTCTGAGTACATTCGTTCAGCACTTTTTGAGAGGCTATTCGATTTATTGCCTGCACAACGACCAACTGTATCACGAAATTACGTGTGAAAAAAAATACATTAGGTTGTACATACCGTCAATAACGACAAGGGAAAGAAACGAAGGAAACTGTAAAACAATCGGAGAGTATGAAGGTATTTTTTACGTCGCCTTCAACAAGCAGTAAAAAAAGTCGTGTGAAGATGTTCCAGAAAGACTGTGGGACTAAGTGGTAACCTCCCTTCAGCTATAACTGTTTCTTCAAGAGTTGACCCATTGCCGGTAAAGATAAGAGCTTATTTCATTTACTTGTTGCCAAACATTGTTTGTTGATTCTAGGGAAATACGAATTGGTAAGTTATTGAGGTAAAGAATTAGATAATATCTAAGGAGGACATCACGGATTCCGAACATGAATTAACCTAGGTGAAGTCAAGCTTGAAAACTCGCTAAAAATGGTAATCGGATGCTTTTATATATCGCCTTCGTTAGGAGCTGTGGTGGTAAATCCTTCAGAGAGAACTTCCAGGACATCGACAACACTTTTTCTGATCGTGCCGTTGTAATAGGGGGTGACTTCAGTTTACCAGTTACAGATTAGCAGAGTCATGCTATGAACACTGGCGCCAGAGGTAGGGATTCGTGCGCTATTATTGTGAATGTTTTGTCCGCAAACTACTTCGAGCAGACAGTTAGAGAACAGACTCCAGAAGGTAACGTCTTAGACCTCCTACAAACAAGCAGACCTGGAACTTATCGAATCAGTTAACGTAGCGGAAGGTATCAGTCACAATAAAGCCGTGCTGGCAACTATGAGCGCTGGTTTTACAAGCAACTGCACAGTATGTGAATAGTCAGCACCAAATATTCAGTGTTGGGACAATGACGTGGAGAACAAATGAGGAAAATTCAAAAGCATTGTTCAAGTGTGTTTCGAGCAAGGCCTTAATGGACGCGAAAGACCCAACGTGGCTTAACACCAGTTTAACATCGTGTTATGTAAACACAAATTCAAGAGAATTCAAAACCTAGCTGACAACGAAAGCTGACTGAAGCGAAAATGAGCGTAAGGAGAGCAATGACAGAAGCGTTCAGTGACTTTGAAAGTAAAATTTTGTCAAAACATATGAATAAAAACCCTAAGAGGTTTTGGTCTTACATACTCGTAAAATCAGTAAGCGATCCTCTCTTCATTCACTCAGCAATGATGCTGGCCCCGAAACGGAAGATAACAGAGAGAAGGCCGAAATGTTGAATTCAGTCTTCCGAAATTGATTCACTGCGGAAGATCGTGACACAGTGCTTCTTTTCAATCATCGTAAGAACGTCGAAACGGCAGATACTGACATAACCGATCGCCGAAAAGAAAATCAGCTACAATCTCTTGGTAGTGGAAAGGCATTAGAACCAGATGATATATCTATAATATTCTATAGAGATTATGCGAAAGAAGTTGCCCGCCTTCTAGCAGCAATTCATCGTAGATCATTGGAGCTACGAATAGTACCTAGCAACTGGAAAAAAGTACAGGTCGTTCTCGACTTCAACAAGGCACGCGTAACGGTTGAACACGATTATCGATCCATATCATTGGTGTCAATCTGATGTAGAATTACGGAACATGTTTCATGCTCAAGAATTATGATGATTTTGTATAACGAATATCTACTCTATGAAAATCAATATGGATTCCGCAAACAGACATCTTGAGAAACTCGGGTCGTGCTGTTCCTTCATGAGATCCATAACGCTAGAGTCAACGGTGTTCAGGTTTATGCCGCGTTCCTTGACTTCACGAAGGCATCTGAAACGGTCCCGCACTGCCATTTAGTGAAAAAACCACGAGATTATCAAGCATCGGACCAGATTTGCGGCTTGATTCAATACTTACCTACAGACAGAGCTCATCAGGTCGCTCTTAATGAAACAAAATATCATATGTAAATGTAATCTCCAGAGTTCATCAAAGAAATGCCTTAGAACCGTTACTGTTTATAATCATTGTAAAATACATAGTAGGAAGCGCAGGACGCTCTTTAAGACTTCGCAGATGATACTGTTGCCTACAAGAAACTAGCAGTACCAGAGGTATTATCGATTTCCAGAATCACCTGCAAACAGTTGGTAAATGGGTTAGGCTCTGGCGTTGACCCTAAACGTAAACAAATATAATTTATTGCGCGTCAGTAGGAAAAGAAAACAGGTGCTCTACAATCACACTATTGGTGACGAACTGCTGGAAGCACGTGAAAATTTAGGACTAAGTATCCTCAGCGATCTCCCTATAAACCACCGTTGTTCCATCCGTAAACAGACCGACAGAAAACGTCCAGTTATACACAGAACACGCGGCATGCTGGTGCCTTGCAGCCTCGATCACAACAACACAAGAAAGACTACAGACCTGGATGCAAACATGGCGAATTAATCTCAACCCTGAGAAGACTCAGACTGTTCTAATCAAACACCGATATTTAAAAAATATAGTAGGAAAAGCAAACATCAGACTGAGATTCACAAGACGAATCATATGATTGGGAGTGACACCATCTTGATGTATACGTGACGGTTCTTTGCTACAACATCGTTGGTAAAAAGCATTTGTTCATGATGATTATATTGCCCGAGATCTCGGGTTAGCGTCTTTCGTTACTATCAAAACAACCTCGGTGTCGGGTTCGAAACCGCCATCGCAAAAATTTTGGTTAATAATCAGCACTGGCGGCCGAAGACTTCCGGCCTAGGAAGTCACCCTCATTCTGCCAACGGCTTTGTCAAAGAGGGTGGAGGAGCGGGCAGAGGTTCAGGGCTCTCTTGTCCTTGGGACGGCAAACTGCCACTAAAGGCCGGAAGAACCAGCAACGATCAAAGGCATGTGGGTGCAGAAGGCAATGGAAAGCACTGTATTAAAGACACATAACGTGTATCCACAGGACATATGGAGTGTAATTGAAAAAGTGTCATGCTGATCTCTCCACTGGCAAAGGATTCCGGAATAGTCCATTATTCGGATCTCCAGGAGGGGTCTACCATGGGGGGCGGTGACCATAAGAGAAAGATTAATTAACCAACGGAAGGATAACGTTCTACGTGTTGGGGCGTGGAATGTTAGAATTTTGAACGTGGGAGGAAAGCTAGAAAATCAGAAAAGAGAAATGCAGTCACAATCTAGATATAGTAGGATTCAGTGAGGTGGAAAGGTGGAGGTAGAAAGAAGACAAGGATTTCTGGTCATATGAGCATAGGGCAATATCAACAGCATCAGAAAATCGTATAATCTATATGAATAGTAGGGTAGAGCAGAGAGTGTGTTACTGCGAACAGATCAGTGTCAGGGTTGTTATCAGAATCGAGAGCAAACTAACAACGACGATAATAGTTCAGGTATCATTCTGTGGTATCGATAGTAAGGATGCCACATAGGTTCAAAGGTTGGCACTACCACGAGACACCGACGGCAGCGTTCTCTAGCTGGTGCTGTGCAGCTCTACGAGCTCCGCTACAGATTCAGCCCATTTCATCAGGTGCAGCCAGCCAGGACCCTTCGCTTCAGCTTCGCACCACATTCCACGTTATGTATTCTTATTTCTTGAGTAAAGGGGATTTAAATTCATACAGCAGTACCGACGTGTTTCACCATTTCCTGATCCAACCCATGCGCCGCCTTCCAGGCGGGATACAAAACATTCCGACGTCGCAAGCTGAAGATGAAGAGATTGTGAAAGTATATGAACATATTGAAAGTGTACTACAGTACGTAAAGGGAGACGGAAATCGAATATTCATGAGGGACTGGAATGCGATTGTAGGGGAAGGAGCAGAAGAAAAGGTTACAGGAGAATATGGGCTTGGGACAAGGAATGAGAGAGGAGAAATGCTGATTGAATTCTCTAATAAATTTCAGCTAGTAGTAGCGATTAGTCTATTCAGTAATCACAAGGTATACATGGATAAGGCGGGTTGATACAGTAAGATTTCAGTTATGGTCAAGTAGGTATTAAAATCCATGGAGAAGAAATAAAAACTTTGAGGTTCGCCGATGACATTGTAATTCTGTCAGAGACAGCAAAGGACTGGGAAGAGCAGTTGAACGGAATGGATAGTGTCTTGAAAGGAGGATATAAGATGAACATCAACAAAAGCAAAACGAGGATAATGGAATGCAGTCGAATTAAATTGGGTGATGCTGAGGGAATTAGATAAGGAAATGAGACGCAAAGTAGTAAAGGAGTTTTGCTATTTGGGGAGCAAAATAACTGATGATGGCGAAGTAGAGAGGATATAAAACGTAGACTGGCAATGGTAAGGAAAGCGTTTCTGAAGAAGAGAAATTTGTTAACATCGAGTATAGATTGAAGAGTCAGGAAGTCATTTCTGAAAGTATTTGTATGGAGTGTAGCCATGTATGGAAGTGAAACATGGACGATAAATAGTTTGGACATCAAGGGATCACCAATTTAGTATTGGAGGGAAGCGTGGAGGGTAAAAATCGTAGAGGGAGACCAAGAGATGAATACACTAAGCAGATTCAGAAGGATGTAGGTTGCAGTAGGTACTGGGAGATGAAGAAGCTTGCACAGGATACAGTAGCATGGAGAGCTGCATCAAACCAGTCTCAGAACTGAAGACCACAACAACAACAACATCAGAGATTCCGAAATCAGATACTGGATGGTAAGGCATGCCCAGGAGCAGATATAGACACAGATCATAATGTATTTGTGATGAAGAGTGGGGTGAAGTTTAAGAAATTAGTCAGGAAGAAACAGTACGCAAAGAAGTGGGATCGGAAATACTGAGGCATGATGATATAGGCTTGAAGTTCTCAAGGGCTATAGATGCAGCAATAAGGAATAGCTCTGTAGGCAGTACAGTTGAAGAGGAATGGACATCTCTACAGAGGCTAATCACAGAAGTGGGAAAGAAAAACAGATGTAGAAAGAAGGTAACTGCGAAGAAACTATGGGTAACAGAAGAAATATTTAAGATGATCGATGAAAGAAGGAAGTACAAGAATGTTCAGAGAAATTCAGGAATACAGAGTACAAGTCGGTGAGGAATGACATAAACAGGAAGTGCAGGGAAACTAAGACAAAAGGCCTGCATGAAAAATGTGAAGAAATCGAAAAAGAAGTCATTGTCGGATGGACTGGCTCAGCATATAGGAAAGTCAAAACCACCCTCAGTGAAATTTAAAGCAAGTGTGGTAACATTAAGACTGCAGGGTGAATTCCACTGTTAAATGCAGAGGAGAGAGCGGATACGTGGAAAGAGTAATCTGAAGGCCTCTATGAGGGGGGAGATTTGTCTGATGAATATAAGATGAAACAGGTGTCGAATTATAGGAGATAGGGAATCCAACATTAGAAGCAGAATTTAAGAGAGTTTTGGAGAACTTAGAAAGGATAGATCACATTTCATCAGAATTTCTAACGTTCTTGAGGGAAGTGACAACAAAACGACTATTCGCGTTGTTGTGTAAAATATTTAAGTTTGGCAACATATCATCTGACTTTCGGGAAAAATATCATCCACACAATTCCGAAGCCTACAAGAGCTGATAGGAGCGAAAATTTTGTCTCAATCAGCTCAACAGCTCATGCAGCCAAGTTGCTCACAAGAATAATATACAGAAGGATGGAAAATAAACTTGAGGATGTGTTTGATCACGATCAGTTTGGCTTTAGGAAAGGTAAAGTCACCAGAGAGGCAATTCTGATGTTGCAATTGATAATGGAAGCAAGACTAAACAAAAATCAAGACAGGTTCATTCGAAAATTATGAGGAAATAGGGGTAAGCTATAGAGAGAGGGGTAATATACTGTATGTGCAAGAGCCAAGAGGGAATAAAACAATGGACGGCCATCAACGAAGTGCTCGGATAAAAAAGGGTGTAAGACAAGAATGTACTCTTTCGTCTTTACTGTTCAATCTGTGCATCGAAGAAGCAATTAGGCAAATAAAAGAAAGGTGTAATATTGAAATTGTAATTCAATGTGAAAGTATATCAATGAAACGATTCGCTGATAACATTGCTAACCTTAGTGAAACTGAAGATTTGCATGATTTGCTGAATGGAATCAATAGTCTAAGGAGTAGAGTATAAGGACTGAGAGTCAGGCGAAGTAAGACGAAAGTAATGAGAAGTATCAGAAATGAGTAAAGCGAGAAACTAACGTCAGGTTTGATGGTCTCAAAGTACATAACCTAAGCACCAAAGTAACCATTGACGGACGGAGCAAGGAGGACATCAAAAGCAGACTAGCACTGGCAAAAAGGGCAGTCCTGGCCAAGAGAGGTTTGCTAGCATCAAACGGAGGCCTTAATTTGAGGAAGGAATTCATTGCATGATGCTGAAACGTGGACTATGGGGAAACCGAAATAGAACGGGATCAAAGGTGGACAGGTAGGGTAAGGAATGAGGAGGTTCTGCGCAGAAGCGGAGAGGAAATTAAAATGTGGAAAACACTGACAAGAAGAAGAGCAGGATGATAGGACAAGACATCAGGGAGTGACTTGTGTAGTACGAGCTGCAGAGGGCAAAACCTGTAGAGGAAGAGAGTGATTGGAATGCATCAAGCAAATAATTGAGGACATAGGTTGCAAGTACTACTCTGAGATGAAGCGGTTGGCAGAGGAGAATAATTTGTGACGGATCGAATCAAACCAGGCAGACGATTGATGACTCAAGAGAAGATGACGCAGTCCAGCGTTTGTCTACACTTTTATGAACACTAATGCAGACTGTAAGGGCAGTGAATACTCTGCAAGATGCTCCCATGCTGGCCACAAGTTTTGTAATAAATTCTTGTGGTAACGAATTCCCACTGAACCACCAGCGCGGTTGAGAACTGATAGGTCACTGGGACATGTGGGCGAGCTGCAGTATGTCTCTACAACTCGTGCTACACGTGCCCGGTAGGATTTAAGTCGAGGGCAACGGGCAGTCCAGCCCAATCCCCGAACAGCATCTCGTCCCCAGAGCTTCTCCACCTGCTCTGAACTATGCGGTCGCGCATTGTTAACTATAAAACCGAAGTCAGGCAGGAATGAATCCCTGAAAAAAATGCACGGGAGAGGTCTACTGTGTCACAATAATGTTGACCAGTGAGTTTGCCGTGGTCAAAGATTTGGATGTTCGGGATGCCAATGCAATTTTAGACCTCACCGCAGCATATCACATTGACCACCAAAACGATCATGTTTAGTAAAATTGCTGGATGAATTAAATGTTACCACCTCTCGCTAGATGAGGGTACGTCCAGAATAACTATTCACACTGAATCGCCACTCATCTGAATAGAGCACGCGACCCCCCCCCCCCCCTCTCATTGGCCAAGTCCTTGTGCTCTCGACACATCGCAAACGATACTTCCGATGCACGGGTGTCAACAGAATACAACATACCAGTGACAGGGCAAAGTGACCACCCTGACTGTCCAGTCACCATACCACGGTGCAGAGTAAGACTGCGCCCCTTGCAGGCCAGCAAGTTGTTCCCACTGTATGAGGTAGATATATTCTTGCCTGTTGCACATGGTGCAGGTCGTCTGCTTTTGTGGTTGACCGTGGTCGATCACCTCACCTCCGTCTGACAGCAGTACCTGCGCTTTGAAACGCTGTACATGAAGATGATGATGATGATGATGATGTTTGGTTTGTGGGGCGCTCAACTGCGTGGTTATCAGCGCCCGTACAATTTCCCAACCTTTGCTCAGTCCAATTTCGCCACTTTCTTGGATGATGATGAAATGATGAGGACAACACAAACACCCAGTCATCTCGAGGCAGGTGAAAATCCCTGACCCCGCCGGGAATCGAACCCGGGACCCCGTGCTCGGGAAGCGAGAACGCTACCGCGAGACCACGAGCGGCGGACATGAAGATGAAGACAACGCTGTGATCAGTAGCAAACTCCTAACCTACACTTGCTACACTTCGTCCTCCTTCCAGTTTCTGTATGATTCTCCCCCTGTGAAGTCTTCCAAATGTTGTAGTAGGTCATGTAGTGGAAACACCACCAGTGTGTACCGTATCCGCTCGATGATGGACACACATTGTCTTTTCCCGTTCTTTCAAATGCCTCATGTTGTGGAGTCAGATTCACTTGCCACTATTGCCACACTGACGACGTCCTGCTTTTTACGCACGGCTGGAAGACCTCTGCCAACGTGCTCCTGCACTTTCATTCATTTCCAGAGTGGTTAACACATCATCCACTCACAATGCACCAGCTGTGTTCGATGTCAAAGTGCAATAACTGCTCACAGACGACGATTTTAGCTGGATGTGTGTATGACTATAGTTTTAATGGAAATATTCGGTAATGAAAGGATGCAACATCTCGGTACTCCACTTACGAAATGACCATCGAGGCCAGTAATGGTCCATAAAAAGTGCTGTAATACATAGTTTTGTGTGGGAATTGTTTACACAAAACAGCGATACTGGCACCTGAACTAAAAGACGAATTCAGAGTTACTCTGCCGGATGGCTGAAAAGGCGAAACGCGTCTGGGAAAATAAAATATAGTGCAGCAATAGAAGGCTTCGAAGGATAGCCACTGGAAAGAAATTCGAAAATTATTTCGTCTGATCCGTTACTTCTTACGCTCTCACAGCTATGACTGATAGAAACATCGTCTTTCGAGATGTGCCATGCTTCCACTAGAAATGCTAATGTGAATATCGTTGTAGCTACGATTAGTCTTCTAGTCAATTATTGTTTATAGCTTACATAACATCTTTAGGATTGCTGTGGTGTGTTACGACAAAATACGAAATTTCATCAACAGTCTGGGACCCTAACCAGGTTTGTTTAATGGCTTTAGGTAACAATTACCGCAAGAGCTACTACCACAGAATATTTTTTACTTACAGTCCATTGCTTGCATATGTATAATTCTGAAAAAAAAGACATAGGGCAAGTCATCCGCTTAGTGAGGAGTGCGTTACAGTGACAAAACCCATTGGCTGATCATAGCTCTTTTCTGTTCTTCGTAGGAAACAATGTGTAAGTCAGTCTTGAGGTACACTGACCGTAATGTAACAATGCATACGTTGTCAGAACGCATTTTTAATTGACCCAGTCATGATGGCAAACACGACTTAAGTTACGGCATATTTGTCTCAGAACGTTTTTTCCTGATACCATCGACTTAATAAGATCTCGCTTCGTGCAGGAAGACTCTGCACCCGTTCCTCTCGGAAGTATTAGGCTCCGATGTTTCCTGATTTACGCTTCGTCGTCGACGACGTTGTATTGTCGGAGTTATATAGATACTTTCCGTTTGTTACTACGATTTGTGACCTCTCTGACAGCAAATCACGAATCCAGTCGTATAACTGAGGCGATATTCAAAACGCAGGCAATTTTACTGCAAGCTTCTTGTGTGGTACAGTGTCAAGAGCCTTCCGGAAATCTAGAAATACGGAATCAATTGGAAATTCCTTGTCAAATGCACTCAACGCTTCATGTTTGTAAAGAACTAGTTGAGTTACAAAAGAACAAAGTTTTCTAAATCCTAGTTGACTGTCTGACAATAGAACGTTCTCTTCGAGGTAAATCATAATGTTCAAACACAATACATACTCCTGCTGCATATCGACTATATTGATATGGGACTGTAATTTAGTGGATTACGCCTACTACCCTTCTCGAATATTCGTGTGACCTGTGCAACAAGCCAGTCTTTGGATACGGATCTTTCGTCGAGCGAGAAGTTGTGTGCGATTGTTAAGTGTGGAGCTACTGCATCGGCATACTCTGAAAGGAACATAATTGATATACATACAATCTGGACCGGAAGACTTACTTTTAATAAGTGATTTAAATTGCTTCACTATTCTGATGACAGCTCCTTCTAAGTTAGTCATAATGACAGCTGTTCTTAATTCGAATTCTGTAATATTTGCTTCGTCTTCTTAGGAGAAGGAATTTCTGAGGGCTGTGTTTAGTAAATCTGTTTTGGCAGAACTGCCGTCGATAATATTTCCATTGCTATCGCACAGAGAAGACTATGACTTCACGCCAGCATACTTTACACACGACCAGAATCTCTTTGGATTTTCTGCAAGGATTCGAGGCAAAGTTTCGTTGTGCAAACTGTTGTAAGGGTCTCACATTGACGACCGAGCTAAATTTCTAGCTTTTGTAAGAGATCCCCAACCTTGGATATTTTGGGTTCGTTTGGATTTGGCATCCATTTTCTCGTTTAGAAAATTGCTTGACAGTTATTGTGTGACAAAGAGACTGTGGTGATCTATTGTTCTGTTCTGTTCTGTTTTGTTCTTGTTGTGACACTAGTGCAGGGGACTGCTTCAGTTCTGACGTCAAAAGTTAATGTCCTCTGCACGTCTATTTCTGTCAAGGCATTCGCTTTTATTTCATTGATTTTCTATTTGAAGTAGTAATAACATTTAACGATGGTTCATTCCCTTTATTGTGGCTGACTTGAATCGTTGTCTGACTTTGTAAAGTATCGTAGAAATGGATGGAAGACGTAAATTTTATGGAAATCCCATGTAATGTAAAGGAAAAGTGGTGGAGAGGAATGTAGTACAGTCAATTGTAGAGTACATAACAGATATCGAACGAAATCAAAGGGCGTATCGTCAAGGCTGCAAACTTAAAAAAGCGTTCATGCATGCAGTGGAAGCCATCAAACTACACATCGTTGAGTGTATCTTTCAAACCTGTTAGCCGTTTCCTTTCCTATTCCACGCACAGCTGGAGCAATAGGTGAACGATTAAGTGCCCTTGCGCACTAGGTGTTCTCTTTCGGGTAAATTTAAAGTATCCAATTGCGTTGAACCTGCGCTCCAAAATTGATCACTAATCCATGGCAGGTATCTATTAAAAAACTTTTCGATGATCGTCATGTGTGTGTTGAAGCATAAAGTAAGTGTTCCCGACTTCTGGTTGGCGTTCAGTACAGCTCCGAGATGTCACCACATTAGCGAAATAAGGAATATCACGACGGATTTATGATTGCAGAGTAGAGTTCCTAGCTACCAGCATATTGTCATTAACAGTACCTATAAAATTCCATAACCTTCGGAACCATATTCGCTGTTTTCGAGATAAAATTCAGTCTTTTTGTTACACTAATTGTTCTAAAAAGTGCAAGAATACACCTGGTGTTGAACTTTATGCTTCCGTCGGCTCCTGTCTCAGTGTACTGGAAGTTCTTCGACATAGTCAGCTACTGTGAAATCTCTAAACTGAGAAGTGTTTAAGGTGTCATGAAAGCCTCTGTTTAAGTACCTACTAAGTGACGTACTCCATTGGAATGAACTGCATTTCCCAACACGTAAGAAATACATTTTGACGGTACTATTGTTTGTAAATACGGAAGGAGACGGGAACACAAAGCTCTAAAGGCAGTCCTAGTCGTAGCGTGTGGCTGTTAATATTCGTGATGAACCATAAGACGCTGTACAGTTCGTATGTGAGAAATAATGAAGAAGACTGTGTTGAGGTATTCAGCACGTATGTCAGTAGGACACTGGCGAACATTTGCCTGCAATCCAAAATGACGTTGCGGAGGTCTTTTCACACTTATATTGGGCAGGTGACAGCAGCTGGTTACACGAGACCAAACCGCCCGCTGGAGCGTCCAGCACATAAGTATAGAATACGGCGTGTGCTGTGTAGCTGACCGAGGCTTACTTCAAGAGGCGGCTGTGGCAGCGGTGTTGGCGCGGCCAGCGCCTGCCATCATCCGGCACGGTGCTGCACGGCACGCAGCTGCAGTGGTTAAATAAAGACCCAAGTGAGTGCCTCTCCTGTTGCTTTCCCTCCACTACACACTACAGTGACGTGTGTTTGACAACCATACAGACCCCATGAATGAGTTACACACAGCTCCGACAACCAGTGGGGTTCCCTCAAGTACTGCTTTATAACAATCATTGTGCTTCGCATCTCTTTGAACTTAGATTTTGAATTTATTGTCTGCTTTAAAACTAGGATTTGTGGATTTTGAAACTTAAGGTTGCTGGTGAGTGGAGCGTTGAATTGTTTAATCAGTAATGTCATCGAGGTGAGCCAGATGGCTGCGTTCTTTGAAATTTAATGTCAGAGGGTTATTTTCTAACCACAGGACACTGGTACACTCTAACAACCTTGGAACTTCACGTAGTCGAATGAGGGTGAATGTGCCGGTGGAGTTTACAATTTTTCCTGCACATGGCACCACACTGCGTCGGTTTGCTAGGCTTTCCTGGATTTTCGAATTGCTAGTATCAATATCAGATTTGCGAATTGCTAGTATCAATATCAGATTTGCTTCTGTCTTCTGTGAATAGTGAACATGTAGTACAGTCAAAGCTCCGTACAACGATTACCGATACAATCATAAACCCGGATGCAGCGATAATTTTATAGAGTCCCGGCAGGTTTCCTATATGTACTGTTCTGTATACAGCTCATTATAACGATGGAGTAATTTTAGCAACACCCTGTAATAACGAAGACAAACTTTCGGGAATATAACTATTTACAGCTTCTAAGAATTTGCCATAAGGGTACGTATTGTTCCTAAAACCTCAGGACATTCAGCGTCATATTTTCGGAGGCTTCGCTACGTACAGAGCTGGCGGTAAGCAAGTAGCGAACTCCTTATAGCCGCGGGCCAGCCCTTCTCAGCGTCAGTTACAGAGTCATAGACCTCCTGCGTTTGAACCATTGTGATATGTTTAAATAGCTACATTGTCGAACTTGAGTTGCAGTCTTCAGTGTCGGTGGAGGGGGGGGAGGTTCAAACGAAGTTTATTTCCGCGACTTTCGCGATTTTTGGATGTTTCTATCATGTTGCAAATACGACATGGACTTGACTAATAAGATTTGGACGATGGCTGGACCTCGAAAACAGATAAGGTTAGAGACTAAAAAGGAGATTTTCAAAGAGCTCGATAACGGAACCAAATAGCTAGACGTCGCGAGGAAGTATCAACGTTATCTGCATTCCTCGATAAACAAAAAGAAATTGAAGAAAGTTCACTAAGTGGTAAGTTTAACCTTTCAAGAAAAAGAATGAAAGCGGACCAGGTGGCGATGTGGACAGTGCTTCACTTCGATTAAATAATGAACTGCGAGCACCCATCCAATTAACGCTCATTAAAATGTCAAAAAGCCTTAGATTGCGATAAGTTGCTTGGCGATTCTAATTATGAGACTAATAACGGCTGATTGCAGAGATTTAGATAAAGACATGAGATCATTTTTAAAGTGATTTCAGGTGAAGAAAAATCAGCACCTTTAGGTGATGAAGAATGTTGGCACGTGTAAACTGGTGGAAAAATAAAGTCCCAAAAACATGAACAGTGCATATGAGACCGGGCTGTTTTATCAGCTGGTGCCAGAGAAATCGATGGCCTTTAGAGGAGAAAAGTGCAAAAGAGGGAAGCAATTTAAAGCACTCCTCAGGGTTCTTCTCTGGAAACAATGAGTCACTGAGACGGAAGTTGACACCTCTCGCGATCGGACGATCAACAAATACCTGATGCTTAAAAAAATATGAGAAACCTAGCGGGTAAGAGTACATACATTTCATCTTATCATCCTTTGATTTTTAAGTTGATTCAGGACATTCAGTTGTATTGTTATGCATGTGCATCAAGACTACATACAGTACAGTACTACACCAGAAAAATTTTATGTGTTTCCCTTACTAGAAATGTGATTTATTTTATTGCATAAAACTACAAGGCATATTGAAAAGCTTGGATGACGTCTGCTTTCTTTAGTGGGTGGCTGCTTTTGCTTGATAACGAGATAAAAGGAGAAATAAGTATACTGCATTTCTGGTAGATAATTGTAGTGCGCATGACAAATTGCCAGCGTTGAAGAATGTAGAATCAAATGTTTTTTATTTCAGTCTTTGATCACAATATGAATTCTTTAGACGATGACCGGTTTCAGTCTGTAATGACCATCCTCAGATCTTTTTTACACCATGTCCTAAACTGATAAAGCCATGGTGTAAAAAAGATCTGAGGATGGTCGTTACAGACTGCAACCGGTCATCGTCTAAAGAATTCATATTGTGATCAAAAACTGAAATAAAAAACATTTGACAGTATTGGATCACTGTTTGTATACGCGACCATGTCGCAGTTGGTGAATGTAGAATCATGCTACTGCTCCCCGAAATGTACTCCGATCTTTCAGTCACTTGACATGGGGATAATTAAGAGCTTCATGACGAAATACCGTTCAGCTCTAATTCAAGACGTGATCGCAAATATTGAAAGAAAGGTGGACAATCCCTAGTGTAGCAAACGCGAAGCAGGCTTGTGACATGATTCTAGAATCTGTCATCGAAGAGTTAAAGGGTAATTTTACCTGCTGAATATTCTGATGATGACAGTGATGTGATAAGCGAGAATCATATTCCTCTGAAGGAACTAATAGGTCAACTGGAAAATGTTCAGCAAGTAGCATATTCAGTCACCAGTGTTTCAGCGGAACAGTTGATTGCGTTAGAGGAGATAGAGACAATATTTTCAAGAAAATCTTTAAGGAAAAAGGAGCTAAGGAAAATGAGCGAATTCTTCTCTACATGAGGGTAAGGTACTCTACTGATAAGTGGAGTGAACAAATCGTGTTTTATTATTTGTTTTTAAAGTTATTTTTCATCGGAAACGTGTTACAATTACTGTATATACCGACTCTTATGATACAGTACTGTAGTAGTCATTATTAAGAAAACCTCATTGTAAAAATGACCCTCCTATAAAAATATCATTTTCTTGGTCCCATGAATATTGTTGTATCGAAGTTTCACCGTATATGATATGCTGGACTTACCATGTTTGAAGTCTTTCCTGAAACTGCAGCCATCTTTTAACGAAGGTAAGCAATAGAGAAAGCATATATCTGAAAATACTGTCGTAGTGTTTTCATTCGTACGACAGTGAAGTAGTGTTGATACTGTTGAATATTTGCGATAGATAAATGTCTGAAATACACTCATTATTCGTTACAAATGCCTTACTGCTGTGACCGTTCTGTAAGGAAGAAAGCGGAAAACCGAATGTAATAAATACCACTAATTTTTGGTTGATGATGATCTAATAAATAGGCGGTTACGAGTGATTTTTCTACAAAACGTCGTGACAAATACGCTAACTAATTCATTAGTAATTTGTAGTTAACATTTTACCGAGTCAGACTATAATGTGAGAACAGGTATTACTCCCAGCTAAATTATCCTCTCCACAAAAACCAGCAGCAGCAGAATCTGTTGTGTTTCAAATACATGACAAGTGCGTGCCCTAAGCATGAAACCTGCATAATGAAGAGAAATATCCAAACTGATTAACTATCGGTCCCTTCAGGCATCAATACAGATACGGGCAAAACAACAGTTTCAGTATAGAAAATTTCGTTTATGTAACCATCACCACAACGACGTGGAAAACAATGGGAAACTGCTATTCAACCACGATATTATTGCACTTGGCCGTTACCGAAAACACGCGGTGATGTTAGAGTAAACAAGTACAGTGTCGACTGGGGAAAATGCATCACACTGTCAGTGATGTCAGGTCGGTTGTTCATATACTATCAACCACGATTACGCGCTGATTCACGATAACACAAAGTGCAATAATATTGTGGTCGACCAATACGGCTATCTGCTCATATTGTCAACATCGTACCTGCCATGCGCGAAATGCAACATAATAATTATTGACTGATGCTCCTACCAGTATTAAAATAATTTAATACTACTGTCTCATAAAAGTAGATTTTACATTTTCTCTAAATTATTCACTTTTAATAACAACTGAGAACAAAAAACTCTACCTAAACCGTCCCAAGTCCTGTTGAAAAAGAGGAATAACGCCTCATTAGAAAACCTTGGTTCACCTGACCCGGGTGGTAATACCTTGTAACGGTTCCTTGCCAGGATAACGGCGAACACCTCAACAGCTGTGTAAGCGGAGCAGCAGATCATCGGAACAGTGGAAATGGCAGAAGAGGCAAGTTTTGTAAAGAAGATAAAGCATATCTAAAAGTCCGGCCACGTCTGTGTGGCAAACACCGGTACCCTGGCCAGCGTCTGTTCACCATGTGAGGTGCAGCTCAACACTGAGCCTCAGGAACTAACAGCCCTGGTTCTGTCCAACCAGCATTAGCTGGAACCTAACTACAAGCAGAATAATTCGTACAAGTAACATTGAAGTTACTCCTGTGGCGACAATCAAGCTATCGGATTGTGGGGAGCTTGGGCTCGTACGCGGAAGAAAGTCGGAGTTGTCTGGTAAACTTCCACAAACATCTTACGCATGTATTGGTACTTTTAACTTTGGAACATTTATTCAGACGAGCAAACTACAGAATCTTACTACAGAACTCAACACACAGAAAATCCAAGTCCTCGCACTTCAAGAGACTAGATTCACTGATTCGAAACGAGACTACAACAACAACCGTATCTTTAAAAGCAAAACAGACATTATTTGTTATGGCCTTTATTGTGAATAAGGACAACCTTGAACCTGTTACAGAAATAAATCCAATCAGCAACAGATTCATGATCATGCGAATTAAGCGCACAAACAAGACATATACAATTGTTAATGTTCTTCGCGCCGACTAGCATTTACAGCAAAAAATAACGAGGCAAGACAGAAAAATTTTGGGACGAAGTTGAAACTCAGATGACCAAACTTGGAAAGGAGTACATAGTAATTCTTCTCCGTGATTTCAACGCACAAAATGGTAAAGAGATGAAGTATAAAAATACAGTGGCAATTATCCAGCACACAAATTGACGAACAAGAATGGCGTCAGGCTCATAGAGTTGTGCCAACAAAACAATCTAAAAATAATGTCAACATCACTTCGAAAGTACCCTAAGAAGCAAAAAACTTGGTGATCCCTGATCTTTCAGCTAGGTGAATTTCAAGTAGACCATGTTGCGGTCTACTAGGGTTTCCGAAAAGAAACACACGACGTTGAAATCCGGAGAGAAGCAAATATAGATTCTAACCACTATCTTACCAGAATCAAAATTAAATTCAAATCCAAAAGGAAATGCCAAAGGAGAACACCACTAATTCCTAAATTTGATTTAAAAAAAGAGGAATGGAAAAACAACCTACAAACAACTGAAAAGATTTCCAAACAAAAATTAAAGAGGAAGCAAGAGAACTGATCCCATTAAAGAAAAAGTCCAAGCACCCATGGTGGAATTCAGATTTTGATAGTGCGATGGAAGGGAGATGACGAGCCTACTAAACTATAACTGTGGTAAATACGAAATCACACAAGAAAAGTTTTTTGAAGTGAGAAAACAAACAGCTAAAATACTTAGACGAACTAAAAGAAAACACTTAATGAACAACTAAACTCAGTTGAAGAAGACATTAGGAACCACAAAACAGACGACTTTTACAAAACGCATGCAAATCAAATCAAAAGATACACTCCACGAAACCTCTGATTCAAGAAACAAAACAGAAAATTGGCTCTAGCTAACAAGGAAAATTGTCAATAATTAGCCAAATATTTCTCACGACTTCAAAACTGCTCACAACGACGTACGAGATTCCCCAGATTACAACCAGCACATCCGAAAGAAACTTCAGTACCGCCAACTGAAAAAGCAATTTATAGTCACATTAAAAAGCTCAATAATAATAAGTCATTGAGAGAAGGTGGAACTGTAGATGAACTACTGAAGAACAGTGGTCCAAATTGCTGAAAAGAGATTAATCAAGTCATCCAAGAAATTTGGCAGACAGAAAAAATTCCAGAGGATTGGAAATGTGCTTTATTTCATCTATTGCACAAAAAGGGTGATTGACCAGATGCAAACAAGCGCAGAGACATTTTACTTTTGCGGTCACTCACAAAATTTTATCCTCGTGTCTTCTAAAGTGAGCACAAAAACAGCTAGAACATACAGTTTCAATTTAATTAGGCTTTAGACCTAATAGGTCGTGCCCGGAACAGATCTTTAATCTTAAAACTATTTTAAAAATTAAATCAATAAATACGAAACCATTGCTCTGCACATTTGCTGATTTTTTTAAAAAGCATACGATTCTATAGACAGACTGTGGTGTCACTGCCAGACACCACACTTGCTAGGTGGTAGCTTAAATCGGCCGCGGTCCATTAGTACATGTCGGACCCGCGTGTCGCCACTGTGTTATCGCAGACCGAGCGCCACCACACGGCAGGTCTCGAGAGACGTACGAGAACTCGCCCCAGTTGTACGGACGACATTGCTAGCGACTACACGTACGAAGCCTTTCTCTCAATTGCCGAGAGACAGAATACCCTTCAGCAAGTCCATGGCTACGACCTAGCAAGGCGCCATTAACCATATCTGGAGAGAGTCTCACTTGTATTATCAAGAGCGATGTACCGCAGAAGTGAATAAAAGTTAAGTATACGAGACGCTCCGTTCTTTTCTTTATAGCATTCATAACGTATCCTGTTCCAGACTTCACGCCAGTCGGCGTGTGTGTACGCGTGCCTTTCGGCTACCCGTCACTGTGGACTGGCTGCCTTGTCAGTCCACTACACAGACCATCTCTATGCAATATTATAGAAGAACGCGGACTAGATACGAAAACTCGAAAACTGTTCCAACAAACACTGTGGGAAACCAAATCAAAAATTAAATTGATATATGAAATTTCGTAACCATTCTTAGTTAAAACAGGGGTAAGAAAAGGAGATGGGATCCCGCCACTATTATTCAACATAGTTTTAGACAAACTAATGAAAGAATGGGAAATGGAACTAAGAAAACAAAACTTTTGGAATCCAATCGAACTAGGAAGAGGGCAAGGAAAACTGAACTTTTCACGATTGCAGATGACTTGGCGATTGTAACCAACAAAACAGCAATAAAACAAATCGAGACCCTCAAAGAATGTGCAGAGAAGGTTGGCCTGGAAATCTGCTTTGAGAAGACAGCATTCATGTGTTCCAAGTTAAATGTTCCGAAACCTAAAACAGATTGTGGAGAGATCAACAAACACTTTAAGTACCTCGGTGAAATTATTGAAACAATAGGGGTTTAAAAAATAGCACAAAAAACAGATTGCAGAAAATCAAGTAAGTGACCAGACTTGTTTTAAATTAATGTAACAAAAATGCCTTCCAAAAGACACTAAAATCAGGTACTACAACACAGTAATTAAACCGATAGTCACATATGCGAGTGAAACACACTCATTGATACTAAAACTAGATTTACAAGAAATTAAGAAAATAGAGAGAAAGATTATTAGAAAAATTTTGAGACCACGATACACACAAGATGGATACAGACGGCAAACTATCGAGATAACAGAAAAAGTATGAAACACGGAAAGTGACTTCAGAAAGAGACGAATAAAGTTCTATGGACACCTAGACAGTTTACCTGGAAACAGGTTAATTACAAGTCTATTGAACTATGTGACATCCCTTAAAGCATCAATACCTTGGGTAACTGAACTTAAGTAGAATTTGACAAAAGCAAAAATTGACATAACAAACACATAAACCAGGGATACATTCAGAAGCAAAACTGACAAGTAGAAGTTCATTCCAGAAATGGAACCAAGACCATACTGACCAAAGTGGACTGAAGAAAGAAAGAAAGTCTTCAGGGAGAAAATGAAGAAATATTGGGAAAATAAGAAGAACCCTATGAAACATCGAAAATCACCTGATTATCGTTCTCCAATTTGGACATTCGCTAATAATAATCATAATATTGACAGCAAACTCGAAACTTTAAAACTGTCAAATAGGTATGCTCATAAACAGTTTTGCACATTTTTCCTTATACACATCTCATTGCTGCCAATCTCTCATCATTGACCAATGAAAGTTCTAAGCGACATATCCCTTTCAGCTTGTCAAGCCATCATTTCAATAATGCGCATAAATATTCATTAATGGACTTGACGTTCTCCCGTAAAATTACTGGAGGCAGCAGGTTCTATCCATCAGTGTCATTCGTGAATTTCCTAAATTCAGTGTCGGACTTTATGGGAAGTTATCTTTCGTACTTGTAAGCCTTTGGTGTGAGAGTTGGAAATGTATATAGTGTCAGAAACAGAAATCCGGCCCATTTTTGTTGTAACAGTGGGGAAAACCATTCAAGACTGGTAAGTGCTATTATGTATGAATATTTAGCCCCAGTTGTGCTTAAGCATGTAGCTTGCTATGCTGCAGAGGCAAGGGAAAAACAGAAGATTTTGAAGTCCCAACCGCTGAATCAGAAGATGCTGCTTGTTTAACACCATGCTCTCCACTCAGTAGCATTTCGAAACAGCTGTTAGTGCTTTGCGGCTACAGGTTTACCTTCACAACCTGACAAGCTCCTGTAAGAAGTGTCGAGGCTAGCAGAGCTTACTAGCGGACTGTGGCTGAATTTTCACGGGTGATGTGGAATTCCACCCTTAGAACAAGTGGCCAGCCGCGTTAGCTCCCTATCTCCCAGCATCTTGGATTCTGCAGCCATAGACACTGCCGACAAAAAAGACAGGCCGTGGCACGTACGTCACGAAGGTAGGTCTGAGCAACTGGTAATCATTTGGCATGATTTTCATTTTATTGTACCACATTACAGTGGTAACAAATTATTAATAGGTCTATGGACTTCATATCCTTATGAGACTACTAAACAATTCAACTATATAATAGAGGATTCCAGTAGAAGATGCAATTCTCGTTTGTAGATGCACACCCAGTTACGAGTTAACAGGTGTAGAAACGCAGTTTGTTCCTGAGCTGGGCGAGCTAGCAGGGGAGCTCGGCCTACCTTCGTGGCGTATGTGCCGCGGCCTGTCTTCCTCGCAGGCCTCGATCGCACCAGCCTTCTAGAGGATTCTATACTCAGGACTCAATCCCCTCTTCCTCAGTGATATAAGAGATAAACACAGTGGCCATCTTGAATTCTGTATTTAGTTAAACTGGCCTATTTCGGTCACTATGAGAATGTGACATCCAACATTTTTTAATTTCCTGCTAATTTATGTGTAAATAAAAATACAGAATATTCTTTCTTCAAAGTATCTCTCCTTGGGGGATGTGCAAATTACATATTCTATTCAACTACTGCGTCACGCATTTGGACATTGTTATGTAACAAATCTTTAAAATCACTGGAATACTGAGTCTGAAATAATTAACACTGATGTAATTAAATGCCAAACGTAACATACTCTGCATTCAGCGCATACTATTTAACTGAAACTCAGTACTGAACTACATTATGATAGTTGCATGACGTGAAGTCCAATTTCTGACTTGAAACGTTCACAAACATAAGACGTCGTTCTACTCAGAAGAAAAATTCTGTAAATAAATCTGCTTGCTTGGCTCAACACCTGAGAAATCTGACTATTAACTGTGCGAAGTGAGATCTGCCCTGAAAAAAAGTAACTTACCTCTTGCTCACTATTCTATTTTATGACTGATATACTGGCATTCTGGAAAGCAAACTGAAATCGTCGGAAGCAACAGCTAAAGAGAAAATAAACTAAATACTACAAAATTTGTTTTTGCTCGTCAAAAACAATCTGTGGCTTCATGTGGAGTAAGGTGCAATGCACACTGGACACAACATTCAAAACTTCACTAAGAATAGTTGACGTGACTTATACTTTAACGAAAATCGTTCTTGAAAAATCAACCATTGATTACTGACAAAAAGGGACTATATAACATAAGATGACTGAAAATTACGAAATCCTCTAATTCCAAAAATTACGGACATGTAGTCAATAGTGTTACTTGTGACGTAATAAAAACAAAGAGATCAAATTAACGCTAATCACGAATCTTGTTCGTCATTTAAGGGACAAAAATTTCCTCCGTTAACAGTTCTGCCAAACAAGCATTTCATTCCTACCGTGCACTGGCTATCTTGAAATATTCCTCCAAAAATCTTCTCTATGAGTAGGACCAATGACATATGTTTACAAACAAGTTGTCATCTCCATAATAAAATATTCCAGATATTTGCCTTCAGATTCACAATTACCGAATTTCTTTCTCTACAAAACTGAACTGCTCACTATTATACTTCATGTAAGAACCCTAGCGCTGCACAACTCACAGGCGAACAAGCGAACCACAGATAGACACAGTCAAGGATATTACTCACTGCTCGTGCAGTGCGCTCATTCAGCTTTTTCACAGTATAGCAAAGGTGAATTATTTTCAATGGCAGTAAACATACGAAGACCTTACAGTGTTGAATATACAGCCATTTTATACATAAGGCAGCTAGACTTTGTCACATGGGCGGAGGGAGTGGAGTGAGGATATCTGACGGTGCCATCGGTGACGCCACGTGTGAGGTACTTTGGTCAAGAGCCAGCACTGCCCGAATACTGACGTTGATGGTTTCAGGCTAAAACGAAGCCATGATTGTGGCAGCGTGTGTTTCCTTGTTTCTCCTAAGTAAAACATTAAAAAATGATTAAAATGGCTCTGAGCACTATGGGACTTAATATCTGAGGTCATCAGTCCCCTAGATCTTAGAACTACTTAAACCTAACTAACCTAAGGACATCACACATATCTATGCCCGAGGGAGGGTTCGAACCTCCGCACTATTGGACTTAATATCTGAGGTCATCAGTCCCCTAGATCTTAGAACTACTTAAACCTAACTAACCTAAGGACATCACACATATCTATGCCCGAGGGGGGGTTCGAACCTCCGACCGTAGCAGTCGCGCGGTTCTTGACTGAAGCGTCTAGAACCGCTCGGTCACCGCGGGCGGCAAAGTAAGACATTGTTTAATGCAAAAACGATGAGTGACAAGGTAGGCTTACCATTTTGACACGTTCTATAACCCAACTCACGTGTCGCTGACGACGTCCACTGTCAATGCCTGAGAACACTGCACACCACCGCAATTTACAGAACATCTGTCACTGTTGTCTTGTGTAATCCCAACCTCATTTAACTTCACAAAACGCATTTCTTGTTTCCAGTCCAAAACTAGCTCTGCTCATTTGTAAGGAGTAACATTTTATGATAGGACTGCATCTAAAACACCTTCAGGTCGGACTAGACTAACTTGATGTCGCAGTTACGATAAATTCATGCCAATTAAGATTTTAATTGTTACATTTATGTATATGTTTGGGTTTTATGTTCCTTCTGCAGTGCATAAAAGTCGTTGTTCAAGCATTACGGATAATTATGCGAACTGAATTGATAAGCATCCAACTCTGAATTGGATCGTGAGTGATAGCAACAGTCCTGTGCAAGAAACACAAAGAAACAATCTTGAGAGAATTTTTCTGTATTTCTCAGGGTAGTAATAACTCAGTAACTCTACCTGTATTGCTCGTAGTAGTTGCGATAGTAAGTTTATGAGCTTGTGATTCTGCTGTAAGTGGAGCACTAAACAGGTGTGTTACGGTATTTGTAACTGGGTCCAGGCGAAGAAGAGCTGCATTGAGGCAACTCGCTGCCGATTTTGATTTAGGAAGGGCAGTTACATGTTTGTGGAGTGGGACAATGAAAAACGGAGGTATTTCTCGATAGCTCCGGCAACCTGAAGAACAATATTTTCGGCCACACTACTCTTGTTGTGAGGGATAAAAACTTTAAATAAAAGTTAAGCGTGTATAAATTTTTTATTCCCCATCTGATCTCTTAATCAGCTTCCACCACGTATTTGTAAATACACTAATATTAATGTTACCTACAGTCATAAAATATTTCTTTCGAATACGCAGGATAACGGATGCAACTACAGGTTTGTTAGATATTACTTATTGCTTCCGTACTGGTAAGTTACATTTAGTTTGAACATGGACTATCACATGAAAAGTTTTTCTTCTTTCTTTACAAGGGAGTGGCAAAATTTAATTCATGAAAAAGTCCCTCGGTATCGAATTATGTTGCTTCATCTGTTGCGAAGTTTTACACGTAAACTGCTTGTGCTGTTGAGGAAGAAATGGCAGCATTGTCAAAAGGTAAACCATGGGTGGTTTTCAGATGAAGTGCGACATGGCATGGTCTTGCCATGGTCTTTCCTCTTTTGAAAACAATGACAGTTTTCCATTCTTCTGTGTCAGAGTAAACATTTTTAATAGCTGTGTGATATGGGTGAGGATCAGACACCTTGAAGAGAGGGCATTTGGAGATCTTACCGCCTGCACTGACAATGTTTCAGCAGCGTCTTTAAGTTCAAAGTAGTCAGTTGTATTCATCTGAGTCGCATGGAACGAGTACGTAATTTCAGCGGATGGAACTGCTGAGGTATGCACTGCTTCTCACAAAGACCATGTAGCTTCTGGTAATGATGTTGCAAAGATTTATTCCGTGATTTGACATTTGGAACAAGTCCAATGTCATGAAACGAAGTACTAAAATCACAAGAGCTCTGGAAACGCATTTTGAAAACAAAATATGTTTAGAACGTTGACATTTTCCACCCTTCATATATTTCTTGTCATGATTTCTCTGGTCTTGAATACGTCTGAAATTGGGAATCACATCCATTTATGTGACTTGTTTCGTAAGTAATCAGTCACTCACATTGGATGGCAACGACGTTTCATACATATTTTAATTTTTAATCTTCCACTGCAATAGAAGAACCTTACAATCATAGACACATAACAAAAGACTGATGTTAATGAAGTTTGTTAATATACGAGTTATTAACCCATGATCTTCAGAAAATTGACAGGGCTGCTTCACATGCATAGATTGATTCAGTTTGTCTCTGTTGTAGCGTGCGTCACGTTTATTTTCCACTGTGTATATCTTTACTATATTGCTGATGATGCCACAGATGTAGTCTCCAGCTCAGAGGCTCTGTGAGCTATTTCCAGTGTGAACATGAAAGCTGAAGGTTTAACAACAAGCTATAATCTGAAGAATTTCGTTACCAAATACTATACCGAGAAACTATTTTCTTGTCTGTTCACACTTATATTATGCATTTGAATTTTGTATTGCATTTTGCGTCGTATACGCGAGTACGGCTCCTGTAAGAGGATTTGCTGCGTCTTCGGTGAATTTTATGAAGCACTTCAATGTTTCGTCAGCAATATAAATCTCCTGTTGGACGAATGATAATATCGTAGACCTGCAACAGAAAGAGGATAATTATTCGCAGTTATACAAGCAGACAGAAGAGAAGACATCCACGTAAACAAGTGAGAAACAGAACTGCATTAAAGCAAAGAAATAACACATTTTCTTAAAGCCATTTTACGGTATGATATTCACCAAGTCTAGTAGCACTGTGTTGCTTCATCTTTAGCCCATGATTCAGTATTTCGTCACTCTACCCTGTTGTCTGTCAGTTACTGGTTTTGTATATTTTGTGTTTGGGAAAGTTAAGACCTTAGAATAAGATTACTGCTAATTAGGCAATCGCCTGGGTCAGTTATAACATGGCAGGTCATGTCATGTGACGCCCGATGTCGAGACGTTAATATCGTTGTAGCAGTATATTATGTAATAATTTGTTTAATATGTGACAGTAATAAAATGCGTTTCTAGCGTTGGTTGCTACAACTGTACACAGAACGAAAAATCTGCAGACAGTATTAGAATGTTTACTGTTATTTATAAATTTTAATTTTGTTTATGCCTGTGGAGTATACACATCTTAAGCAAGTTAGTAAATACATAAACATAGTATATACCGTAACTATCAAATATGTCTGTCACAGGCAGTAAGAAACCAAGAAATAGGGATTTAAAATGCTGCATTAGTAGCAAATATTTATTACCGTACAATAGATTCCCGAAAGCACTTCCAATTTTGTGAACAACATTTATGCTTTAAGGTGCTATCTGTTGTTATCTGACATGCAAGTTTTCAGGGTACAGAGCACTCATTGTTGTTAATTGTTACTAGATGACTGAACCCAATACATTCGCAGGGGAAGGTCGCAGCAACCTTGGCTGAAACGTAAGTTTTGCCTTCCAGCGGCAGTTAAAACACATTGGACAAGAAAATAATTGGACGCCCCCCAGAAGACATGGTGAAGTTTATACCGAGTAACGCTTCCTACGGCCTCAATAACAGCCTCACTTTCCTTGACACGGATGCATGCACAGATTAGGTTAGGAAGTGTGCCGTAAGGACGTTGTGTCCTCTCCTGAGGCATGCTGGCCCTCAGTAAAGGCTCCTTGACACCCTGGAAACTCTTACTGAACGGAGTTTACGCCCGAGCTGCGCATGCGCATTCTTTGTCCAGGAGAGATCTAGCGATGTTGTTGACCACAAGAGTAACGCAGTATAGCCCAGGCAGTTCACAGAATCACTACCATGAGTGAAAGTACAGTGTCCCGTTAAAAAATGAAAACAAGATTTTATTGCATGAATGATAACACTTGAGTTCGCACGACGTCTGCTACGTACCGCTCTGCCGTCAGAGTTTCCTCAATGACGACCGGCCTTGACCTGAACTCACAGCCGATGGCTCCTCACATAAATAGTTTGCTGCAAACCACTTTGCCTCTCCGGAACACCGGAGGAACGGGACCTCTCCCCAGTTCGCCGCCATATTCGCCGTCGATGGTCATCCAGGGTCGTGAACTACGGTTCATCCCTGAACATTGGGCGACGCCATTCTTCAGCACTCCATGCTTTCTAGTCACAGCTCCACTCCAGACGCACCCACCTGTCGTAATGGTAACTTTATCCTCCGCAGGGGACGGTAATTCCCTAGTCTGCCTGCTGCTGGCCTCTTAATAATGGTAAGCGATTAGACAGAATGTTCAGTACCTTCTCTCGGATGGCAGGTGCGGATGTGTGCACGATTCGGCGATCATCCCTTTCCGTGGTCTGTTGTAGAGGCCCGGAATCTTGATAAAAAGTACGCCCTCCCTCATATTCCCACGCCGTCCAATGCAAAGCAACATCGCAAATCAGGACAGTGCACTATTCGACCTAGTGGCCAAATGGAGACATTTCGTACTTTTGTCACGTGCTGATAACGCTGTGTCACTGGAGTACGTGGTATCTATGTGGCTTTCACAGTGATCACTCAACACTTGGCGATGTTCATGCACCTCGTAAATCCTATGAGGACTGGTAACAGCGCTGGACATGAACGACACTCACGCTTCACGATGTCCGTTCTACCAGTGACAAGTTTGGAAGTCGGATCATTTACGTACCAACCGATGGTATGTACATGTACCAAATTATAGTGAGATCCGGTCATGTGTTCTGGGTGCTTCACATACTGCGTACCTTCGATATTATTTTTCAGTATTAGCTAGTGTTAAATTCCTGGTTTCTTTTTTCAGTGAGCCTCCTACTAAACCTACAATTTCTCGTTTTAATTAAAAGTGTTTCTGTCTAAGTATCCGTGCTGATTTTCTATTGCAGTATTTGATGCACACTCGCGGCTAGTCATCCAGAGAGCAACGCTGGGTGTCCCTGCTTCTCGCAAATGCCCATTCGCTCCCACAATCTGGCCTCCCGCCCGGCAGCTGCTGAGAATATGTGCGATGTCTTTGATGTGAAATAAGTACGGCTCGGTCGCACCTACAGCCCTGCCTTGCTCAGAGTCAACTCTATGCCCAGAATCCAAATCACAAAAACTTTATTTTTAACAATACTCGCAGCACTTTCCCTTATTGAGACTGAGACAGAACTGTATCTCCATCTGTTCTCTTCACACACTACTAATTCTTGGCAGGTAAGATGAAAAGAGAACGGGGATACTCGAGCGGGGACTGAGAGCGGCCCAATCATTTATGTAATTCCCGTAAAACCCCAACAGCGTTCACAGAAACATCTACACTGATGAGACGTAACACTAGGACCAGCTGCTTAGCTGTGTATTCGTCCACCTTTGAAGCGTAGTGCAGCAGCCATTCAGCGTGACATAGATGTTGAACTTCTTGGTGCGTTTCTGCAGGTATGTGGGACTAGACTGAAACGCACAGGTAAGGCAACTGCCACAAATTACGAACCTACTGTCTCTGGGAACGGAGCTGGGCTCAATAGTATTCCAGACGTGTCCTATATGTTTCAGATCAGTTGAAACTGGTGATCAAGGCAGGACAGTCATTTGAATGCACTGTAACACCCCTCAGACAACTTAAGCACAATTCTGGACTTGTGACACGGACAGCTATCCTACTGCAATATGACACTGCCGTCGAGGCGGCCATTAAGCAGGAAGGGTTGCAGGAGGTCCACACAAACGTTCACGTAGTTCACAGTTGTGAAGGTGCCTTCAGTAACTTCAATAGTTTAATATTTCTTCAGTATATTATTAAGATTTGTGGTAATTTTGTGTCCTGAGTTGTTTATGAGGACTACAATTGGACGCATAGGACAACCACTTTTGTGAATCTTAAGTTGAGACCTCAGCCTCGTGGACTGTTTATTCATTACAACACGGTACTGGGCTTCATTATTGGTTAGAAGGAAGTTTAAATTTTAAGAATTTTTTTCAGCTGATTCTTATAATTTAGGGGCGTGGCCTGTTTTTAGTATAGTGATACTATTAGTGTGGTGTCACCGCCAGACACCACACTTGCTAGGTGGTAGCTTAAATCACCCGCGGTCCATTAGTACATGTCGGACCCGCGTGTCGCCACTGTCAGGATCGCAGACCGAGCGCCACCACAAGGCAGGTCTCGAGAGACTTACTAGCACTCGCCCCAGTTGTACGACGACGTTGCTAGCGACCACACTGAAGAAGCCTTTCTCTCATTTGCCGAGAGACAGTTAGAATAGCCTTCAGCTAAGTTAATGGCTACGACCTAGCAAGGCACCATTTGTAACATTGCATGTATCTCAAGATAGTCTCACTTGTATCATCAAGAATGCTGTATACCAAAGGAGGAAGTAAAAGTTAAGTGTTCTAGTAGCTACGTTCTTTTCTTTATAGCTTTCATCACGTATCCTGTTTCAGACTTAACGCAAGACAGCGTGAGTTGATGCGTGCCCTTTCGGCTACTTCACTGTGGAGTGGCTGCCTTGTCAGTCCACTACATTGGCGACGAGTCTCCAAAGGGACTTCAGCGTTCGTATAGTACTAATTTGCTTGTCATGGCTTCGCCACATTCTCCAGATGTACTGTCCAAATTTTATCGCTTGCAGAATCAGCAGACGCAGGCCTTATTGGATGCCCTTGGACAGCTCGTCCAGGGTCAACGTGCACTGCACCACGATGCGGCCGCAGCCGCTTCATCGCTACCGCAGCCACACCACGCAGTTGCACCGTCCTTCCGTAATTTTGATTCAACCCAAGAATCTTGGACGGAATGGTCCCGCCAATTTGGATTTCATCTCGCCGCCTACAGAATTCAAGGTAATGAGCGGCAGCCGTTTTTGCTTTCGTGTGTCGGTGTGTCCACCTACCGTGTGATAGTGAAATTGTTTCCCCGACGCGACGTAGCAACTCTGTCCTACAAAGAAATTTTGTCTGCTTTGGATGCCTATTTCAAAGAAACAGTTAATGTCGTTACAAAACGGTATACGTTCTTTCGTACAAAACGTACGGCCGGTCAGACTAATAGGGAGTGGGTTGCAACATTGCAAGGACTTACTAGGGATTGTGCATTTGAATGTGACTGTGGACTTCCTTATGCAGATACAATGGTGCGTGATGCAATAGCACAGAACGTTTCTGATGTTTGCATAAGGGAACAGATTTTGAAACTAGTTAATCCCTCCCTTCAACAAGTGATAGACATATTAGATAGGCAACACACACTTGACTTTGCTCAGGAATCATTTGAAACTTCGCCAGCCGTGTGTCACATTAACCGGCCAGCCGGGCCCGCTGCACGGAACGCTAAGCGGCCCTCGCGCACGTCCGCGCAGCTGCAGCCTAGCTCGCAAACACGTGTGCCGCGTAAGCATGCCAATGCAGTTCTGAAATCATGCCCGCGGTGTGCAACTAGACATTCGCGTGAAAATTACCTGTCACGCCAAGCTATTTGCTTTTTCTGTAATAAGAAAGGCCATGTTCAAAGTGTTTGCCAGAAAAAGCTTCGATCAGACAATCACAACAATTCCAGGTCCTTTGCTTCGCGCCGGAATCGAACCAAGGACGATCAGGCTCGTGGACCTTCGCCAATGGATATTCATGTAGTTAATTCCACCCCATCCAGTGCCACTTTATCTAACAGTGACTGTGTTCGTCCCACAACAAGTGTGCGTCGACGTCGCCGGAAATCCCGGAAAGTCGCAAGTGCTTTTGTACCAGTGTCTGTTCACATTGCTCAAAACAGTCGCTCTTGTTGTCAGCAGGACAAACTTTTTGTAGATTTGGACTTTGCCGGACAAGTGATACCGTTCCAGCTCGATACCGGAGCTGCAGTTTCATTGCTCAATCACGCCACGTACAAACAACTGGGCGCACCTCCGTTGCGTGCCGCAAATGTTCAGCTCAGTAGTTACTCAGGACAGAATATGCATGTGTTAGGACAGTGCAGCCTTCTTGCCACATACAAGGGACAAACAAAACTTGTGTCATTTTACGTTCTTCGTTCTTCTACGGCAGTGAACTTGTTTGGTTTAGATTTATTTCAGTTGTTTAATTTGTCTATAGTAAATCAGGTCCTATCTGTGAATCGGACTGTGCCTTCAGACAGTGTTTCTCGTCTATGTGAGGAATTTGCAGACATTTTTGCACCGGGCCTTGGTTGCGCTACGAACTATGAAGCACATTTGGAACTAAAAGTTAACGCGCAACTGAAGTTTTTCAGAGCGCGCAATGATCCCCACGCATTGCGTGATGAGGCCGCAAGAACATTAAACGATTTCGAATCACAAGCTTGCATGTTCATTGATTCGGAAACCGATGACGTGGTCGAATCGTTTCCGATTGATTTTCGTCGTGTAGCTGCAGTCACAGCAGCTGACCCTGTCCTTGCTACCGTTTTGCATTTTGTTGCTACGCAATGGCCCTTGTCAAAGTCACGGATCGAGGATCCGTTGGTTCGCCGATTTTTTGCTCACAAGGAGAGACTTTTTGTACAACGTGGTGTTCTGTTGTTGCGTTCTGATAATGATCAGCCCAGAGTCGTGGTCCCACGTTCGTTACAGTCCTCTGTCTTACGGCTTCTTCACCAAGGACATTGGGGTATAGTGCGAACGAAACAACTTGCTCGTCAGCACTGTACTTGGTTCGGAATCGATGCTGCGATTAAGAATATGTGCTCTTCTTGCATGGCGTGTGCCGAACAACAATCCGCATCGCCGCGGAAATTCTTTGCATGGCCGAAAGCCACTTCCCCTTGGCAACGCTTGCACATAGATTTTGCTGGTCCATTCTGGAATGCTCGATGGTTGGTTGTTGTCGATTCCTTCAGTAATTTTCCATTTGTTGTCCGGATGTCTTCCACGACGTCATCTGCCACCATCCAAGCGTTGTCCGCTATCTTTTGCATTGAAGGTCTACCACAGACTATTGTTTCCGACAATGGCCCACAATTCATGTCCGCAGAATTTCCGTCATTCTGCAAGGCCAATGGTATTCAACATCTGACATCCGCGCCGTTTTCGCATCAGTCAAACGGTGCCGCTGAACGATTGGTCCGGACTTTCAAGTCACAGCTGTAGAAATTGAAAGAGTCGCATTCTCGGGCGGACGCGTTATTGCTCTTTATGTCCTCGTATCGCTCTCAGCCCCGAGATGGTCGCTCGCCGGCTGAGTTGCTCCATGGTCGTCCTCATCGAACTTTGATGTCTTTGCTGCATCCGCCGCATCAGGTTCCTGTGCAGCGGCAGACTCCTGCTTTTGCTCCTGGCGACGTTGTATTCTATCGCAACTATCGCGGTTCACGGCGTTGGCTCGCAGGGCGCATTCTTCGCTGCCTCGGCCGCGCGATGTCTTTGGTTTTGGGGGCCTCTGGTGAGGTGCGTCGGCATCTCGATCAGCTGCGCCTCTGTCATCGCCTGGGTTCTGCCGCTCCCCGTCTGCTTTCAGCGACGGTGCCGTCCGGACAGCGCCCTGGGGACTCATCTACTGGCTCGCCTCATCCCCAGGTGTTACCGACGATGCCTTCCATTTTGCCTCATGGCAACGCGCCGCCGCCGCCGCCGCCGCCGCCGCCGCCGCCTGTTCTCCCGCCGGCGCAGCCCGCAGTGGACGCTTCGCTGCAGCCGCCAAGCGCCTCCCTGGGTCACGCTCCTCCTATCGCTTCCCGTGACCAGCTGTCCTTCGCCATGGCACTCTTACCCGCTCTGGAGCAGATGTCGTCATCGCGCGTCGGATCCCCCGACGCATTGGAGGTCGACCCTTCGGCCCCTCCTGCCTCATTACGGGCGCATACACCGCATGTTGACGTGCACCCTGGACTAGGTTTCCAGGCGTTTCCTAGCTCCCCTCGGACCGAATGGCCAGGTGCGGGTGGCACAGCATCGCCTGTTGTTAGGCTCCCCACCTCATCGCATACGTCAACATGGGGTCCTCCCCACGGCGGGCGGACGCCTTATCACACGACCGTTCGCCGATTTGCGGGGGAGGAATGTGGTGTCACAGCCAGACACCACACTTGCTAGGTGGTAGCTTAAATCGGCCGCGGTCCATTATTACATGTCGGACCCGCGTGTCGCCACTGTCAGGATCGCAGACCGAGCGCCACCACAAGGCAGGTCTCGAGAGACTTACTAGCACTCGCCCCAGTTGTACGACGACGTTGCTAGCGACCACACTGAAGAAGCCTTTCTCTCATTTGCCGAGAGACAGTTAGAATAGCCTTCAGCTAAGTTAATGGCTACGACCTAGCAAGGCGCCATTTGTAACATTGCATGTATCTCAAGATAGTCTCACTTGTATCATCAAGAATGCTGTATACCAAAGGAGGAAGTAAAAGTTAAGTGTTCTAGTAGCTACGTTCTTTTCTTTATAGCTTTCATCACGTATCCTGTTTCAGACTTAACGCAAGACGGCGTGAGTTGACGCGTGCCCTTTCGGCTACTTCACTGTGGACTGGCTGCCTTGTCAGTCCACTACAATTAGATTCTAAAAATTCAAGTGGTTTGGAGTTGTAGTAGTCACACAATAACTGCTGTGTTGCTGTTATCCGACTTTTAAAAATGGCGCAATACCTAGAAAAGTTCCTGTTGATGTCTGTATTATCTCTTTAATTTGAAGTGATATTAAAAATTTGTTTTCCTTAAGATTTTCCTTTATGGTTTTATTTGCTTTATGAGCTATGGCAGTCTATGTGTTGCAGTTAAATCTAGCTGTGGCACAGGCTGTTTTGTTGATAATAATTAAATTGTTCACATTATTGAGTAAGTGTATGGTTCTTTAGCGTCAGGTGCAGCCTAGTGTGGACTTTATTACATTACTCTTTGTTCAATGGCTGTACCTGAAAAAACACCTAAACACCATGTTTTTAGGCACCAAAAGTACTACTTGTTGTGCTGGCCGCTTCTGTAATGGTAAATCGTTGAAATTTTTACCATATGTCCTTAACATGATGATCTCTGGTAACTTCTAAATCTTTTTCGATTTTAACATGTGTTACAGGGATCCAGAGGTCCAAATTCACTGTACATACTCATGTAAAACATCTGAATGAGGAGTAAATGCAGTTTTAACTGACGTAGAGACAGCATGGTAAGGGTTCTGGGTTCATTGCAAGGGTTCTGACGCCACTATCTTGACCTGGAAACTATTCGTTGGTGCTACTTGACATCGTAGGCACCTTACAAAAAATTGTCATACTAAATTTTTGGTACTTGTAAATCAAACACTGCATGATTTGGTATACTATAGGCGTAGCCTAAAAACATTGCGCTCTTCTGTGTAAAGTACCGTAAAGTGAACTTATATTGAACGGAAAACGATTCTGTTTCAACCTTTCGATGTGTGTATTTATTTTTCCTTTACATGTGTGGAAGTATATAAATATGTCAAAGTATACAAGTAAAATGTCAAAACTTTGCTGAGATACAGATTTATTCTTATACAAGCAGCACGCCCCGCTGTAACAGGCAAAAGAAGGGAACTAGCTGAACAATTCTTCTGTCGGAGCACAGAAAAGACAAATACGCTTACCCAGTAAAAGATTCAGAGAAAAGTGGGGAACCAGCTGCCTCAGTCCCCTTTCCGCTTTCCCCACCAAACGTTTTTGGCATGTGAACATATTCGCGCTTTCTTGTGCTGGAAGACAGTAGCAGAGAGATACTGACGTTAGAAAAGAGGGGGAGAGAGAGGGTTTGTGGGAGACAGAAATGGAGGAATGTAATAATAGTGGAAACTAAAGACAGAGGAGACACTGGAAACCAGAAAGAGAGATGACTGGAACCACACATCGGCTTAGGGGTCTGCAACCTTCCCATTCTCCCTCCCAACCAGCAAAAGTTGACAAGAAAAGCCTGCCCACTTTCTCCCACCTCACCCACGCTTTAACGTTTCCTAGTCTAATGCCAAAGCCTCAATGAAACCACCCCCAGGACACAAATGGAGAGGAGACAATGCTGGCTGAAAAGAAAGATGGCAATGGTAGTGTGACAGAGAGAGACAATGAAAGTGAAAGAAGGAGACAGTCGTAAGGAAGAGCGAGAGAAAGGCATGAAGACAATGACAATGGGAGACTGACAGACAGGAGAAAGTCCAATGAGAGAAGAAGTAGACATGGGAAGGAGACGTATGTATGTAAAGAGTAGCAGTCAGAGGGAGATGATGAATATAATGGCATCGCTACAATGAGGGTTTTGGGTAAAAGGAAATAGCATGTTCTGTATTAAGAGTGCGAATAGTTCACATGCCAATATCCTTGGTGAGGTCGTCGGAATGAGGATTGACCCAATTGGTTACCCACTTTTCAGTAAAAGTCTTTTATAGAGGATTACATTTGCCTTCTTTGCTCTCAAATAGTGGTATTTTACTTCTGGTATATACATGCTACATTTAACAACAAGTCGTAGTTTTTCCTATGTGATCGTGGTAATGTAGCCGACGAAAGCTTCTTTTCTTTTTCACAGGTAAAGCCCGCATCTCGTGGTCGTGCGGTAGCGTTCTCGCTTCCCACGCCCGGGTTCCCGGGTTCGATTCCCGGCGGGGTCAGGGATTTTCTCTGCCTCGTGATGGTTGGGTGTTGTGTGATGTCCTTAGATTAGTTAGGTTTAAGTTGTTCTAAGTTCTAGGGGACTGATGACCATAGATGTTAAGTCCCATAGTGCTCAGAGCCATTTGAACCATTTTTGATTTCACAGGTAAACAGAAGAAAATTCTCTCCTATTGTTCTCACCCTTTTTATACTCTCCTTTATTTTCTTTTGAATCAGCTGAATTAAATATGCCACTTTTGTTTCTTACCCAATAACTTGTTTCCACTTTGTCAGTTTCAACTGTCACACATAAAATCCTCCTGAGCACTACTACACTGTCAATATTCTACATCCTGTTATAGTATAACAAGGTGGTTCCTCAATTATTATTATTATTATTGGCCCTTAATATAAATGTAATATTCATCTGAAATGGGCTGTGTGCGTTTGTAACAACCAATGTTTTATTTATTAACACTATAAAACTTAATGAAACTTTTATCAAACTTTGAACACCTGTCTTTCCAGTTTAAAAAATCTGTGCAAGATGTTGGATTAACTATGATAGTCTGTAATTTTCTTAGGAAGAAGAAATTCCTACTTAAATAAATATTTTATACACAGAAAAGGTTATCTGCATCTTTTGCGACCATTATCAGTACGTACTTGAACACGTGGAGGTTGCGACAACATATAGATAACTGCATCCGCTATGTCTTCAGGTTCCATCATAGGCGTATGCATATTTTCCAGTGCTTCAAGCGAATACTTTTTTAAGTTATTGTATATATCTGTTTTCACAATTCCTGGCGATATTTCCAAGAACAAAAATCAAACCTTAACAAACAGAAGATAATGTTTAATTTTCAAAACTGTTTTATTTCCCCTTCAAATTTAATATTTATCGAAGGATCATTTATATATTTCTCAAAATTATTGTCCTAGTTGAAGTATATTACAAGTACGACGGTTATTCGGCAAGTAAGAAACAATCGGTCACAAAGTGGAAACCACAGTGAAAATCAAAAATGTTTTACAACAATTAGTTACAACTTCCACCTCCTTCGCTATATAGTCGCCGCTCCGACTTAGATGTCTGTTCTAGCATTGTACCAACTTTACAATACCCTCATCAAGAAGACAGCCTGCTGTGTTTTCCGACAATTTTCTACGCTGGTCTGCAGCTTGTTGTCTGTGCCGAAATGTTGCCTTCATAGCCGGCGGTACATCAAAGCAGGGACGAAAATCTTAGGGAGCAAATTGCGGGCTGTGTGGTGGGAGATCAAACACATCCCATGGAAAACGCTGCAGGAGTGTCCTCAGTGTCCCTGAAGTGTGCAGCCGTAAACTGTCATTAAGAAGATAATGCATGACAATTACATTACGTAGAGTTGCGTGAAACCAGGCCAAAAACTCCCGGCATGCATCATATTTTGTGGAAGTCATCATTCTCTGGGCATCTTTTCACGCTCATTGTGCACTCAGAACTGAAAAGAGCGACCTGACACTATCTTCTGACATACTAGAGACACTGTCCAACACATTTGCGCAAAGTTTGATCGGATGGTTTCCATTTCGCGACCAATCATTCCTTACTTTCCAAATTACCCCTCATACATTATAAAATAAAGACGTGTCCAGTCTAGAAAACATAAAGTTGTTGGGTCAGATGCACTTATCAAAAAGTGTTAAACTCATAAATAGTGAATAATTTCTATTACATAATTTAATTAGTGTTCCCTAAAGGACGTATTTTAGATCCCATGGAAAGTATGAAGTTGACTTTAGTAAACGTCTTTATTTAGTGATGGAGTCTCTCTTGAGAATTCAGTGGGTCAATTTGTTTAGAATATTGTGTGAATTCTTCTTGACAATCCTGAGAGTTGCGTATGTTTGTCGTATGTACAGTAAAGTTCATGCCTGGTCATACTCAGTCAGCTTACTGAGCTACTATTTTTCCAGTCGTATATAAGTACTGTGAGACAGATGCTTTCGAGTAGGTGTGTACTCTATCCACAGAATGGTGTGTGCTTTTAGCTAATGAAGAACTTATACATGCATCATTCGCCCAAAAGTCTTCAGAAATCCATAGCTGTTAGCTATGTTACGAAGGTAAAATTACATAAAGACTCATTTCGCTACTGTTAGACAGTTGAACTTTCATTGTCAGTTTTCCATTACGTTTTGAAGGCATGGATTTGTTTTAACTCTTCCTGAAACATAGGTAAAATTTCTACGTGCGTCTTTGGGTTGGCTGATCTGGCAAGAGAGTGAAACGGAAATATAGGGCCAGAGCTTTATACACTCATGCGCGCGCGCACACCCGTACAGTATCCCAGGAATACTACAACAAACGTCGGTGGAAGGGGGTGGGGGTGTGGAAAAGGGATTGTTGAATGTGTCTCGAGGAACAAATCTAGAATAGGAACCCGCGCTTAGAAACATCATTAGTACAAGAATGCAGTAGTTTAGAAACGAAGTCAGTATTTTCCAAAATCCTAATGTGGAATACAAGAGGCAGGATGAACTCAAATGCTTCCATCCATTAAAAAATTAAACTTCTCTCCCTTCTTTCGTTGCTCCCCGAAATTGTACTGGATAGGCATTGCAAAATTTGTATGAAACTCTGTTTGGCGAGGTGGCGCAGTGGTTAGACACTGGACTCGCATTCGGGAGGACGACGGTTCAATCCCGCGTCCGGCCATCCTGATTTAGGTTTTCCGTGATTTCCCTAAATCAGTCCAGGCAAATGCCGGGATGGTTCCTCTGAAAGGGCACGGCCGACTTCCTTCCCCATCCTTCCCTAATCCGATGAGACCGATGACCACGCAGTCTAGTCTCCTTCCCCAAACCAACCAACCAACCAATCTGTTTGGCAGCAATGAATCAAATCTGGAAGTCCATCTAGTTGCGAACAGTTTCCTCAGGGCCTAACACGTCTGTTAGTCATCAGTTTCTTTTATTTGTCATCTCTGAAACACATAATCACTAAAGAACACATATATTCATGGCCCTTTGTCCTAAAACTGTTGCAGTTCCTACATATTCATTACGGAATCATTTAGTAGAAAATTTTATTGTGTAATGAGCAACATGTAAACTCAGTACCTAGGTAAAATGCTTTACTTCCTGACTGCATACCTGAATATTTCCCATTCATAGATACAGCATAATCGTATTATTGACCACTGCTTCTATCTAGCTGTGTTTTCATCTTCGTTAAATCATTTTATTATTTACTTTTCAAAACTCACTGGATCATAGCCACTTAACACCACTGCTTCCCTCATTTCAAACTGATTTCCATTTGGATTACTAAAATTTAAGTGCAAATATCTTACCAGAGAAAGTTGGTCCATTCTAGAAGTAGTAGGGCAGGGAGAGAAAGAGACATCCTTGAGCCCAACCTAGAGGCGATTCTGGGGAATCTCATGCAATTGAGCTTGTCATATTTTGCATTAAGCCCTCCCCCTGCCCCTCCCTCCCCCCACCGGTCCCCGCCGCCGCCCCCCCCCCCCCCCCGCCACGCACACACTCAGCACCCCTCGCATTCGTGGGAGCAAGATTCAGTTCACATGCATGCCATATCACACTTTAAATAGCCCCCCCCCCCCCACCCATCCCCCATTACACTACTGTTTGCTTGAAACATCCCGCTACACCCCTCTCCAACATTCCGCAAACCTTGGCTTCCACTCTGCAGCTATTTTTGCATTACTAACTTCCAAATATTGGTTTAAGGACTGCCTATGCCAGTCCTCACGTTGGTAGCTAAGTATCATTTGCCGTGGAATACTGGAACAAGTAAATTGCATACTTCTTAATTCACAAATAAAAATCAACATTTGCTCTAAAATATAAATAACAAATTAAAAATTCGTATTTGTTGAAAGCGATCTGTAACTTAAATGCTACTACACAAACCCAGAAAACGCGAAATAATTGCAAATCCTAATTCCTCCAATCACCAGCAGAATACTGCACTGTAAAATCGAGACCATAGTTCGATCTTTGCACCACGCCAATAGATGGCTCCAGTGTCAATTAAAAAACAGCAGCAGCACGAAAAATGCAAAATTTACATTTCTATTAGAGGTTAAAATTCTGTCTGATGTGGCAATATTGCAATACTGCAGTGTAAAAGAAAGTGTGAGTTAATTTCCACATATATACAGTCGTTAAATTAATGACAAAAGTCTGAAGTATGCACCCCAAGGTAAAGATCAAAAGTCGTCATTTTAGAAATTAGGCCTTAAAATTCGATGTCGTAAAACTAACCTATCCAGGCCTATAGCTGCAGGAAAATATATGCTACGTTGGCATTCAAATAGACACTGAATCTGCTGTTTCTATCATCCAACGTAATGACGCCGCAGTTGGTTCACCTATTGACACTAAGTAGAAAACAATTATAAATTTACATTATAATGAGACCAAAGATGGCGTTGACACGACAGATCAAATGATAGGGAAATATTCGACTGAGAGGTGTTTTTTGTACTCATGTGGACATAGCAGCGGTAAATTATACACTATTTTTGTTGAACTACCCAGGTAGGAAAAAAAAAAAAACGTAATAAGCGACGACTCTTTCTTCAACAACTGGGACTACAGCTCATGAAACCATACGTTGAAGAAAGGGTTACAATTATTGCAGGACTGCCAAAGCCTGTAATTTCAAGTATGGAGGGTATTCTCGGACGGAAAATCAAGCAGAACTTCGGTGCAAAGAAAGCTCATAGAGGTAAAGGTAGATGTCGTTTGTGTGTTAGTGTAAGCCATTCAAAAGCAGAAAAGTACAACAAAGTTAACAAAACAACAATAATCTGCAACAATTGTAACAGATACTCTTGCGACAAACAGAGCAAAAAAGCCGTTGTATGTTCCAAGTGTGAGTAGATTACGAAAAAAGTGGTGAATAATTCTTGTCAAAAAACTAGATTATGTACCTAACCTATTTGTACATTACCTTAAGTTTATATTTTTTAATATTATATTATATTATATATTTTTAAATTATTTTATATTGTATAATACTTTTTAAATTGTAGTGTAGTGTACTTCAATAGTACTCTAACGACTTTTACTACTAATTTTTCTCCAGATAATTAGACTTCCTAAACTCAACTGAAAGATGTAAAACGCATTTCTAAAAACAGTTTTAAAAGAAATGTTCATGTTCTGGATCCTAATTATCCATCAATAGATCTTTCAGGAGTATGTCACTAATGTAATTCAAGTACAATTAATGAATTTTATTTATTTTTAATTTTTTTGTGATTGGCACAAAGTACGACCGTCCCCCTTGGTAATAAACGTTACTGAAAATGGCTTGGTATTGCCAGAGTTAATGACCACCTGTTCACGTTGTTAAATACTTACTGCGAGTATTCGATCTTTACAGTTGCATTTCCGCAAAATACGCCTTGCGAAAATAGCAATCAGTAACTATCTACACTACCACAAACGTATTTGTAACATAATTGTCTTATTAGGAAAGGAAGCAAAGAAAATTTTTTCTACTACCAAAAATATTACTTTGGTGACAGAAGAAAATGTACAGCTTACAAAAACATATAACGAAATAAGGTAACACTGGGATATGTGACGATTCCAAAGATAATGTCAGAGTTGAACCTCGGGAAAAAAAATGTGCACTGTAATATACTGCGAGGCGCCTCGCACTTCGCAAGCACAGATTAAATACTGCCGCATCTAAGATTTCTGTATAATTCATTAAAACACATGATTATCGAAATACAAACAAAATCGCCACGAGTATTCGAATTGGTACGCTTTGTATGAATACACTCCATTGCTATAAAGACTAAACAAGACTAAACAAATGCCACAACACGTATTAATGAGATGCTATTATCTATAACGTACAGATATGTAGATGTGGAAGTCGTCATGCTCTAGAAAGAAATTAGTGGATCGCAACCATAAGTTCTACCAGCCCATGATGCTGCGTCAGCTAGAATATACGCTTAATTGAAGCCCTCTCCCACATCATCCATACCAGGACTTTCAATAAGAAAAGCTTACACAAAACAGCTGCAAATATTATGAGGCACGTACCTCAACATCGCAGTGTAGCAGTATGACGGTGCCGCTCTGAAGACAACAGAGCCACACTACACGGGAAATAATGTGAGTACAGCAGCAATAGTAGTGCGGAATTTCCAGTAGCTGCCGATATAACGTAATTATATTCCATAA
Source organism: Schistocerca nitens (assembly GCF_023898315.1). Taxonomy (NCBI): domain Eukaryota; kingdom Metazoa; phylum Arthropoda; class Insecta; order Orthoptera; family Acrididae; genus Schistocerca; species Schistocerca nitens. Next base: position 1,156,988,528 of record NC_064615.1, on the reverse strand, counting down.
CAGAGTAGTTGAAGAGACATCAAGTTATTACCTACACTGTGTTGCACAGATATCAAGCACACGACCATGTTAAGCCACGTGCGTAGTCACTTCGTAAAACCTATAAGCTGGCTACTAATAACGTTGCCTGCTTCTGGACTTCTGATTTGACACATACATGAAACATAACTTTTACTCTACATTTGGAGGTCATCCATATTAAACACTCTTATTGTATAGCACAACCCTACGTGTCGCTTATATGCAACATGTCCCCTAGAAGATCCAACGCTCTGCACTGCAACAACTTTACAGAACTACCGAAGCAAGCTGGTTCCGTTAATGCAGATTTATAGTGCAGTTTCGTGAGGCAGGATACTTGCGCTGTTTGTAAACTAACGGCTTCGTCTAATATTCCGGAAGAAAATAAATGCTGGCCAATAATAACGTAACGGCGTAATTTAATGGTAAATTCTGCGATTTGTGTGACAGAGTACCAAATAGCGACGTACAGACCGTACCACCGACGGTACTGCGGAGAATAACGCTTCCGCTTATTTTGGAGTCCGAGAATCTTATTATAATAGCATGCGGGCAGAATATAGTAGTTAACGGTCTACCTTTAATCCAGTAGACAAATTGCGGAGGGGCTTCCGACCCAACGCTAGCAGCATTGGAGACACAGCGTGCAAGAGCAGGAGACACATTACCAGACTGTGCGCTCGAATACAGTGAGCGGAACCTGCTGTAAGTGGTTGATGATAAATTGTCATGTGTTACCTAGTTCTCATGTGCTGTAAACGATTTGACTGCAGCAGGAAGGTGAAGCCGCAGCGGTGTTAACGATCAACAACAAGCCGAAACTGCTGACGTAGTGCTCTCAAACTATGTCACTCTACCTGTAATACGTCATAAAGTTCGGGTATATAGCACTTCAGCAAGCCTACCGGCATGTGTAACAATAGCACCATACACCGGTGGCGATGTTAATACTGCTTGCTTATATGGATTTCCAAATCAGGTCCCTACCTCAAAGTCTGAGCGTTGCTGTATATAATTCAGACACTCCGTACAGCAGTTTTCAGTGGGTATGTATAAACACGTAATTTAGTTTGTGGGCAGGGTTATGAATTAAGTGAACTTGCTTACAAAAAAATACATTTATTGCGCATTACAACAGTTAGATATCAGTTAGGTGAACTGTGAAGTTTAACATCTTGCAAAAAAGAAACATGCAACATCGGAGGAAATGAAGAGTGCACAATGCACATTTAACACAGGTGATAGCATGTCGACGTCAATGGAACATTGCACTGCCCTCGTCTTGGAAGCAAATTTTGCACAGACGGATATCCTCGTTGCTTTATTCAGAATATCTGCCTCTGGTTTAATATTTCACACATCGTTTGCAGTAATTATCGCCTGTTTGGGTCGACAGATAGTATCCACAGAGTCAGTGTCCTTCACACGAAACCGAAACATACATTTGGAGAACCACAGAGTCTGTGCTGTGCTCTGATCATCGTTCTTCGCGCTTTAAAACACCATCACAATGAAAACACACTGTTCCATCGCCACTGCCGGTGTAAAAGTACTCCTCTTCACTTAGCTCATCCGCATGATGCTTAGCAGGGAGGGACCACTCACTGAATGTGGTTAATCCAACCTCCCGCGTGCTGTATTAAGACCAAACTTTTCCCGGCACAATTTCGGCAGAACTGTATTGAGGCCTTTATTCTGGACAGGCATTTGGACGCATTTTCGCTCTGCACAGTTTACCTCCTACACCAACTGTATAAATATAGACGGGAAGGTTAAATGACCTTTCTAGCTATGCAGCTGCCGTGAGCTGGAACTACAACGCATACTGCTGCATCACGTGCAGCTGCAGTCGAATTGGAAAACTGATGACTCATAAGCAGCAGTATCATGCACGATACGACATTCTGATGCAACCTGAGACACAGATCAGGTCCAAAATACTCTTCTCGGTATCACGAAAGGTCCAGAAACAGAGAACAGCCGACTTGCACCGTGGGTGTTCTGACCTGTCTGCTGCAACTAGAGATCAGGCCGATCTTCCAGTTTGCAGCAATAGCTGTGCCTTGCCTGCTGGAGGCATCAATGCCGACCGGACGGGATTAGCCGAGAGGTCTGGGGCGCTGCAGTCATGGGCTGTGCAGCTGGTCCCGGCGGAGCTTCGAGTCCTCCCTCGGGCATGGGTGTGTGTGTTTGTCCTTAGGATAATTTAGATTAAGTAGTGTGTAAGCTTAGGGACTGATGACCTTAGCAGTTAAGTCCCATAAGATTTCACACACATTTGAACATTTTGAACATCAATGCTAGGACGTGAGTTTACATTCCGGACCCTGGACCCTGTGTACACATTAATTTATGTTTTGGACGATTGGGATTTTAGATACACAGAGAGGCTTTCAAGGGACCATTGATACAACTAGCAATCGACCACTAGTACTTTAATCGTCGTACTGACGAAGTATCCAAAATTGTTTCTCCTATGACGTGACGTACGTATTACGAGTGCGTCCACGTAGTATATTTAGTAAATTTCGTGCGTTTCTATGTTTAAGAGGGTTAATCTCGCGTTTTTGTAAATGTTATTTCATCCAGTCATCAGCGCAATAGTTGCTCACTGAACAGCCAGTAACGTAGCTCTTGAACGCAGCAGCGACCATTGCTGATACATCACGAGTCTGGCACGTCACATGGGACACCTCAGGTGTCACTTGTTCAGCCCATGGGCTCTGTTTCGCCGTCACAGAGGGTGAGTGGCGGGTAGTCACGCTGTCACGTCGCATGAGGTGAAGGGCCTATGTGGAGACTGGCAGCCTGGCCTCGCCCATTCACCCTGTGAGTGGACAGGTGGACGCTCCTTCAGCAGTGCCCGAGCAGGGGGAGCTGTTTATTGGTTATTGCGAGCTGTAATGTTAGGCGCGTTATGGAGCCCATTCGACAGATAGCGTTCAGGGCTGGAAAGAAAGCCAATGTGCCCTCAGTATGTCTGCTGGGGCGTCCTCATCCGAGATCTGGAGGCGGCCTTGCCTGTGGCTACAGAGCGTGATGTTGCAATCGTCTGCAAGTTGTGGCTCACGTCAGCACCAGCGATGCCTGTCGCATGGATCCTGAAGCGATCCTCAGTTCGTACAGCCATCTGGCGGGGATGGTGGAAACTGCTGGACTCGTGTGTGGGGTGCAGGCAGAGCTCGCAATTTGCAACATCGTTCCCAGAGCTGGTCGGTGTTCTTTGGTTTGGAGACGTGTGGGGGATCTCAACCAAATTCTTCGTCCACTCTGTGACGACCTTGGCTGCAGATTTCTAGACCTGCGTTTTTGTGTGGGGATTTGTAGGACACTCCTTAACGCGTCAGGGATGCACAACACAAAGGAAGCAGCTGCTCAGCAGAGTACATGTGGAGTTCGCATGAGGGTTTTTTAGCTAGGTGGTAGGCTGAGGTCTCTGATGAACACTCGTCAGTAGATCCACAGAGAGGTGAGTCAAACTGACTTCAGAGTAGAGCCATTTCGACTGTCACAATTTAATCAGTAAACTGTCGACGTATTCGTAATAAAGTTCCCAAATTTACTGCCCTCCAAGAAAGTTGTCGCCCTCAAATTATTCTCTGGACCGAGAGCTGGCTGAAACCCGAAGTGGAAAGCTCTGAGATATTTAGCGACTCGTGGAACGTATATCGTAAAGATAGATTATGGGCCATATGAGTGGGAGTGTTCATTTCAGTTGACAAAAATATTGTCTCTTTTGAGGTCGAAGCTGACTGTAACAGTGAAGTCACCTGGTCGCATATAACAGGTTTAGGTGAATCTAAGTTCATTGTTGGACTTTTTAACGACCGCTCGATTCCGCTTTGACAGTTCTAGAATGACTCAAAGAAAATCTACGGTCTTTACCGCGTAAATACCCAGATCAAGCAATACTAGTTGGAGGCAACTTTAACCTGCCAAATATAGGTTGGGATGTCTATGCATTCATTGTGGGGGTTACAAAAGGTCAGTCATGTGAAATACTTTTGAAGAGATTTTCTGAAAATTGTATTGAGCTGCTAGCTAGGCAGCCCACAAGCGATGGAAATCCTTGGGCCTTGTAGCTGCAAATAGGCCGCCCCTTATCGACAATGTCAGCATACAAACGAGGAGAAGCGGTTATTATGTCATTGTAGCAACTATGATAACGAAAGTTAACAAATGTCAAGAAGGCTAGAAGAGTGTTTCTGCTGGATAGAGCAGGTAAGCAGATAGTAAAATCTCACTTAGGCAGTGAATTGGCATCACTTAGTTCCAGTAAGATGGATGTGGATGAATTGTGGGAAAAGTTTAAGCAGACTGCAAATTGTGATCTGGACTGGTGTGTGCCTAGTAGGTGGATAAAGAATGGAAAAGACCCACCATGGTTTAACAACGGAATTTGCCGGATGCTGATGGTTCAGATGGCTCTGAGCACTATGGGACTTAACTTCTGAGGTCATCAGTCCCCTAGAACTCAGAACTACTTAAACCTAACTAACCTAAGGACATCACACACATCCATGCTCGAGGCGGGATTCGAACCTGCGACCGTAGCGGTCACGCGGTTCCGGACTGTAGCGCCTAGAACCGCTCGGCCACTTCGGCCGGTCCAGATGCTGAGTAAGCAGAGGCTACTGTACCCTAAGTTCAGAAGGGGACACACAAATGATGACAAGTGCGTCTGTGAAAAGTTCTATGCGCTATGCATACAACAACTACCAACGTCACACGTTAGCGAAAGCTCTGGCATAGAACCTGCTAAGCGGATCTAAGGCTTCCATTCAGTCCCTTATTGACCAGTCTGGTGTGGCAATTGAAGACAGCACAACGAAAGCCAAAGTTTTATATTTCACATTCAAAAAATCGTTCACACAGGAGGAGCATACGAACATACCGGCATTTGACCATCGGCAGACTCCCGAATGAACGACATAAAAATATCCAGTAAGACAACACGTCATTCGCGCTCGTAAGTACAACGCGTTATAACCAATGGTGCAGCAAGGTAAGTGTAAATCAGGCGGGGGAGGAAATCATTCATGTCACTCCAGAGATCCAGAGCCACCTCGGAAATTTTGATTTAATGATGGTTCTGAGCACTATGGAACTTAACTCCGAAGGTCATCAGTCCCCTAGAGCTTAGAACTACTTAAACCTAACCAACCTAAGGACATCACACACATCCTTGCCCCAGGCAGGATTCGAACCTGCGACCGTGCGGTCACATGGTTCAAGAATGAAGCGCCTAGAATCGCACAGCCACACCGGCCGGCGATTTAATGATCATATGATCTGTAGTTTGTAAGATTTGAGATATAGATGCAAGCATTCATCTGTATCATATTTTTCATAGCACGATACCCAAGCAGTTTCTGGTTTTCTTGACGGCTAAAGGGGTGTAGCTGCTTTAGATAAACCATGGTTTTCTTTTTTTCCAACACACACACAAATCGCTGTTGCAGTCAGTGTGTTGACGTTTTTCTGCTGTAAATACACGAGTACAGCCCTTACCACACTATCCCTCGCCGCAAACCCCACTATCACGCTAGGATACAGCCCTACACAGTTCTGTCCACTCGTGGGGGTTTCAGCCTCCCTCCCTGCGTCCCACGGAAACCTTGCACACAAAATAGCGCAATTAGGCTATGAGTTTACAGCTGTATTGCAAGCACTATCCAATTTAGATTGTATAGCGAAAGATCACGTGACTAGAAGTGAGGTCATCGTGGACAATAAATAGTATAAGAGGAGACTTGACAGCCATAACCGATCAGTCTTCTGTGGTAGTTGAAAGTGTCAACATGGATTCCTCCAAAGTGCTTAACAAGCAGGGATTATTATGAAGGAGGACAAGACCAGCTGACGAACCCTTTGGTTTATGGTTATTAATGGTGAACCTGGACAATCTTGTTTCTGTCACTGGCAACATAAAGTACACTGAAAGTGGTACACTTGTCAGCAAGAAGGACTTAAACGTCATTAGCCCCATTACAGAAACGTTTTGCGATAACATTATGGTAGCTACAACTGTGACAAAGCGGACTGTCAGGATCAATTAGAGAAGGGATAGTCCTTAATGTTAAGGAAAGACATGTATAGCTCATTTAGGTATTATCTACGTAGTAAATTCTCCAAGTTAGTCACGCCAAGACATGGTGTCCAGGCGAAGCTACCACTTCCCCTACACGAAATACAGTGATCGAAAGAGGAATATTGGATAAGATCGGCAAGGAAGCCCTGGATACCATTTTGAATGAATACAAAAATCCTGTGGCTATACCATATGAAGTGGAATTAGCTGGCATTGAAATGTATATTCGAATAGAATATTGCAGCAGCTACGTGCAGACGATTATTACCTTTGGGATTTAGATATAACATAAGATTTCACCAGGAATTCTAGATTAACAATATTGCGTCCAGTATTTTAATTAGTTTGCTTCCTCCGCTCGTAGTTGAAGTATATCATTAAAAAGCAAAAGTGGTAAACTAATATAATTTAAAGATCGTTTACGAAGGTAAATTGTACGATGTGCGAGAATGCAGAAGAGATGTCATAATATATGCTAGTGCGAATTATTTGTGTGAGATTAAAAGCATTCCATACAGGGTGAGTCACTAACTATTGCCACCAAAAATAACTCCAAAAGTACGATAGGAACTGGAAAGCTTGTGGGACAAAAGCTGCATGGGACAACGGGGGCTATAAAATGACGCTAGGTTTTTGTAGCTAGTAGGTCGCTTAAGAGATATGAAAGTCAACTTTGTTTTTTTAAATGGGGTGCTATAGTTTGGTACTTATTTTCTGATACTGGCTATCGAGATGAATCCAATGGTGTGCAACAGTAAGGTCTTTGAAGGTCAATGAAGGTCATAAAGGTGGCATGAACGTCCATTTACAGAAGGTGTTCGAAGCGATGACCACTGGTATCAATGCAGTGCTGCAATCTTCTTATCATGGACTGAGCGGTATTTTCCTTATCACATCGGCACTTATCGAAGCACATGCTCTGACATTTCTCTGTCGCATATCTGCAGGTGTAATTGGAACGTCTTTATGAAATACGTCTTTTACGAACCAGAGGCCTCAAGTCTGGTGAAAGAGCTGGCCACGACACATCTCCTCCGCATCCTATCCTAGGATTTGGGAACTGTCTCTGAAACTCATTTCTAGCCATCAGCAAAAATGTGCCAGACACCAATCGTGTTGATACGACATTCCATTCCTTGTTCCTAAAGGTATTTCTTCCAATAAAAGACCTAATGTTTCTTGTAGGAATGTGGTGTATTTCCTACCATTAAGATTTCCTTCGATGAAATAGGGTCCAATAATTCTGTCCTCCGGAATCCCACACCACATATTCATCGACCACGGTTTTTGGTGTGCAACTTGCCGCAGCCAACATGGATTTTCAGTTGCCCAATAATGCATGTTACGCAGATAAACATTTCCATGGTCCGTGAATGTAGCCTCGTCACTAAAAAAATTAAATTACTAAATATGTCATCCCTCTGAATCTGAAGCTGAGCCCATTGAGCTGTGCTGGCCCCGTCTTTTGCGTTGGTTTAAACCTTGACTATTACTATGAGTTTGGTTTCCCGTGGTTATTGTGGGTTATGCCGTGGTTCTTCCTCTTTCTATATGTGGGAGCAGTGGTGTGTATCGATATTCGCACCTTGTACTATCTTTGGTCTGGTGCTTATAGTTTCCGACTAGTCGATGTGCGGCAGTCGGTCGGTTGGTGTGGATCAGCCAGGAAATCTCCGTGCGGCGCAGCATGTCGGGCCCGCTGGCCATCTCTACGCAGTGTCGGAGTGTGTGGAAGTTGTTCCCATTGCTACGGAGTTCGTGAATCACTGACCCAGGACATCAATGTTAAGTGGTGATTTAATTACCGAAGCCGGACTGTTTACACTGAGCCGTTGGTTTTCATCGTTGGCTGTTGGGGGGATTCCCATGAACAACAGCGAGTTTTCGAGTTGGCGAAAGTTTGGCCACCGTCTGGTGGAGTTTAACTGTATTTTGGTCATTTGAAGTCCAAGTGCACTAGCGGAATTTCCTGATTTGTGGCCGTTAGCGTTCCGGTTACTTGCCCTGGTCGCTGACGTAAAATTCAGGCAGTATCCTCTCCTCACCATGTTGTCGCTGTCCAACTCGTGTGTGTAGTTTCGAAAGCTTATGCGTACTGGCTGGTGGGTGGCTACGCCTTTTACGTTCGGCTTTGGAGTTCCTTGTGCACTGGTCGGGTGGAAATCAAGTCGTCTTGTCGGTGGGTCCGTTGACTGTCTCTTGGTCTGGTTGCCGGCGGATCGGATATATTTGGCCCGACTACCTGTCTCCCCTTTGCGAATGTTAATATTCCAAGTGCACACCGACCCCCGGAAACGTCTGAGCGCCGCTGGCTGTACTGCCTTTTCTTATTGGTGTTTGATTGTGTATTTTAATGGCTTACAGCCGATGGTTTGAATTTGTATGCTTTTAGTTGGGTTTTAAATAATGGGCCCACAGCCGCTTTGAAATTGAAACTTCCTTACTTGTCAAGTCTTGCATGGTTTGGGCCTTCAGCCGCATTTAAAATATTTGTTTGGATGAAGCTTTGGGCCTTCTGCCTTTTGAAAATTTATTGCAGTTGTGTTTTCCAATAATGGGCCTTCAGCCGCTTTAAAATTTAAGTTCCTTACCTGTTAAATTTTAGATTGTTTGGGCTTTCAGCGTGTGTAAAATATTGTTTAAAGATAAAGCTTTGGGCCTTCTGCCTACTAAAAATTATTTTAGTTGTTTTAAGTAATCGGCATTCAGCCGTCTTTAAATTAAAGTTATTGTCTTTCTATGATCAGATTGTGTGGGGCCTTCAGCCTAATTCAAGATAAGGCCATCACCCTTGTGTTCTCTTAAAAAAATATCTTAAATCATGGGCCTTCAGCCGTCTTTAAATTATACTTGTTTGCCTTTAGAGTGTTAGATTTGTTGGGCCTTCAGCCAAGTCATAGAACTTACTTACGTGAGGCCTTTTGCCTTCTAAATATTCTGTTTTGAGTCTGAATTTTAAGTTAATGGCTTTCAGCCGTTTTTAAATTTAAGTGCTTGTGCCCTTAAGGCATAAAACAGTGCGGCCTATTCAGCCGATAACTAAGTTCAAAAAATTGTTGCTGTATTGTTTGGACCACTAGATAATGTTATATGTGTTTGAGTGTAACTGACAACCCTCTTTTGGATCCTTTCCACAATTCCAACTACCTGTTCTGTCCTGCGGACTTAATCAGGGCGTTTCACCCATCGGCAGAATTCAATGCGACGCATACAATCTGTACCAGGTAATTCTTCGAGGAGAATGGTATTTATGGCGATGCAGAACACGAACAACACTACTCTGGCTCATGCAAGATTCCCTTTCGATTTGACACGAACTGACCCAAGGATCTAGAACTACAGTGGCAAGAATACCAATTTCCATTTCCTCGTTAGTAACTTTCCTTTGACAGATATGTTTCCGATGCGTTAAAAATTCAGTTGTTCGCAATTAATCACACACATATTTAAATGTACGACATGCAGGGTGGGTATGAGGACGATATACTTCAGCGTATAAGTCTCTAGCTCTCAATGAATTTCGTAGGCATTTTCTATAAATGAGAAGCATATAGACTTGTTCTACGAAGGAATACATCATTCACATTCGCTTGATTCGACGATACTAGTCTTACCGTTCCTATCAGTGTAGTATTGCGAAACCGCCGAATGGTGTTTACATGTGAATGGTACTTTAGATTGATACGCCGTGTTCGGCGTATATTTAATATTTGCGCAATATACGACAGAGAAATGTCAGAGCATGCGCTTCGGTAAGTGCCAAAGTGATAAGGAACACCACTCAATCCATGATAAGAAAATTGTAGCACTGCATTGATACCAATGGTCATCACTTCGTACACCTTCTGTAAATGGATGTTCATGCCACCTTTGTGACCTTCGTTGACCTTCGAAGACCTTACTGTTAAACATCATTGGATTCGCATCGATAGCCGCTATCAGAAAATAAGTACCAAACTATAGCACCCCATTTCGAAAAACAAAGTTGACTTTCATATCTCTGACGCCACCCCACCTAGCAGCAAGACAACAACGTCGTAGTGTAGCCCCCGTTGTCCCATGCAACATTTGTGCCACAAACTTTTCAGCTACTATCATACTTGCGGAATTATTCTAGGTGGCAATAGTTAGTGACTCACCCTGTTTAATTTCAAAATACTCCCCTATTCATTTATAAATATTTCATGGAGCTTATTCTTACTATTAAGTGATAGTTAAATTACACAAGACCTGCGACGTTACGCCTTTCACTGTTGCATGGACAGCGAATCCTATTTTTTTTTTTAAGAAAAGGAAGAAAAGTTTAATTACCAAAAAAACATTCTGACAAGTAATATGAACAGGCAAACTGGTGCGCAGTGATTTATTTCTGTGGTGTTACCGCCAGACACCACACTTGCTAGGTGGTAGCTTTTAAATCGGCCGCGGTCCGTTAGTATACGTCGGACCCGCGCGTCGCCACTATCAGTGATTGCAGACCGAGCGCCGACACACGGCTGGTCTAGTCTAGAGACTCCCTAGCACTCGCCCAAGTTGTACAGCCGACTTTACTAGCGATGGTTCACTGTCTACATACGCTCTCATTTGCAGAGACGACAGTTTAGCATAGCCTTCAGCTACGTCATTTGCTACGACCTAGCAAGGCGCCATATTCAGTTACTATGTCTTCTGAACAGATAATATTGTGACTCATGTACTGTCAAGAGCGACGTTCATCATTAATGGATTAAAGCTAAGTATGAAACTAATTACGTCCGCTTTCTGAATTCTAATTCCTTGTCATGTTCCAGACCTCACGTCAGTATAGTCCTTCCCTCCTCACGCCAGCCTGCGTGAGCTAATACGCGTGCATTTCGGCCTCCATTCGTAACACGGTGTTGGCTCTTCTGCCAATACAACAATTTCAACTCACCATTTTTGCAGTGCAGTCAGAGCAATGCCGAGTTACCCGTTGCCAAATAAGGAACAACTGTAGAGCCTAAACGAACATTTTGAGAGGGAATTAAGATCAGTGAAACATGGACGATAAATAGTTTGGACAAGAAGAGAATAGAAGCTTTCGAAATGTGGTGCTACAGAAGAATGCTGAAGATTAGATGGGTAGATCACATAACTAATGAGGAGGTACTGAATAGGATTGGGGTGAAGAAGAGTTTGTGGCACAACTTGACCAGAAGAAGGGATCGGTTGGTAGGACATGTTCTGAGGCATCAAGGGATCACCAATTTAGTATTGGAGGGCAGCGTGGAGGGTAAAAATCGTAGGGGGAGACCAAGAGATGCATACACTAAGCAGATTCAGAAGGATGTAGGTTGCAGTAGGTAGTGGGAGATGAAGAAGCTTGCACAGGATAGAGTAGCATGGAGAGCTGCATCAAACCAGTCTCAGGACTGAAGACCACAACAACAAACAACATATAAATTCAGCAGCTCCAGTTTTCTAATAGGGACACATTTACATTACGTAACGGTTAACCATTGTGTAAGATAGATTATTCATGATAAAGATCTCTTCAATTTTCGGGTGGACCATTATTTATATACAATCTAATTTACAGACAGTCAGGTGTGTTTTAGATTAATCATAGTGTCATACACAAGAAAAGTAGTTTGCAAGGATTTGTTTGTGTTCAGAAGTAGGATAGCAGTAGACGGTTCTATGTCAGTATTTTAGAACACTTCTTTCAGCTAGTTAGCAAGAGATTTGCTCTCTCTCTCTCTCTCTCACACACACACACACACACATACACACACACACACACACAGCAGTTTCCCTGTTAGGAAACAAAAGCATAAAAACACCAACTGTAGAGAATAGACTGGAGGTGAGAGGGAAAGGGCTTTGGAACATAGCGAAGTGGTATGTAAAATACGTGAATCCATGTCGTTTACAGTTAGATATAACGTGATGTGAAATAGAAAGAATGCAGTAAACCAGACTTCATTTACAAAATGGTGTTCAATGATTATCATCCCACGAAGCATTTAGCTTTGAAGATAAGTTAATAAAATATTTACAACACTGAGGTTCCTTTTATTCTATGTAAGATATTACAAATGTAATTACAGAGAAGTACATCTGAATAGCGATGAAGTGACGACCTCTTGTGTGTACTAAAAATTATGCAACGCTCTGAGCAATAGGCTTCCAGTTAAGCCACGCTTTATTATCAGGAATTTCAGGACTTCCCCGGCAGTCACTGAAAAATGGTAGTTGTGTTTCACTTCACTCTGAAATGAGTATCCCATTAAAAGGCTGAGACAGCTAATGGATGACACCGAATTTTCAAGTACCTGATGAACGTTTGTGGGAACCTTAAAGGCCTTCCCAGTAGAAACTAACGGACCTTCTGTTGAGCTGGTGCCATGTTGACGACCCTTCAATGCACAGAACAGAAACCTGGACGCATTCACGAAACGCTGGCGTGTGAGTATGTAGGGAACTTGATGCAGACTGTGATTGGTGCCTCGAGTTTATTGAGACTGCCATGGGAACATCTTGTCTCGATACTGGTCGCCGTGGAGTGATTCTCTGGAGTGGGATCGAAGTGGTTGGCAGCCTGTAACGTCGAATGACAGGGTGGAGCTACTTAATTTCTGCCCTTTATTGTGCTACTGTGGAAATGAGCCCACCATTAACATGGTGACACTATGGGAAATTCAGTGCCATCAAAAACAGTATTGGGGGGAAGAAGAAGAAAACTCCTGATCACGGGCCTTCGAGGGGATGGAATTGTTTGATCTGAGGGCATTGAAAGTGAAGAGGTGACTGTGTTTCAGAGTGGGCACTCTGATTTAGCGTTCAGGGAACATTTCAGTCTGCCTCCTATTCAGTTTTGATTGAGTCTTGCATTCATCCAAAGATCTGCTGTCATTTTGTGACATTCTCAGCTTCCTTTCAGTGTCGGATGGTTCTTATTTCAGTCCACTTTTCCAACTGTGTTCTTGTTAACTGACCTACAACTGCAAAAATATAGCTTGGATATCACCCATTCAGTTAAATTACTGCAGATAAAATTCACAATATGTACTCTGGGAGACAGGAAAGGATCGATTTGGATGGGACAGCAGCTCTGTGCCAATGTCGAGTCACCGTTTCTCCTGCAGAACGATTACTTAGAAAACATCGCACATGATGCGTATTGTATTGTTCTCAGTGTCGCTTGTAAAGCCGCGGCCGGCTACAGAGAAATACGAAGATAAAAGCCACCAGATGTCTCTCAACAGCCACGCCGCACCACGCAGCCTGAACTGCAAACTAACAAGTCATGTCGGCACACCTTCGCCTTCACGCACGACTGATTTCAGGATGGCAGGTAAAATGGTCAATTCCTCGCTGCAAGTATAATTGCTGAGCAGCGTCTTTATCTTACTAGGCCTGAAAATTCGGATTATTTGTGGAATCCAAGCACGGAATAAACAATTACTGTTACACGACTTTAATATTTGGAAGTCTTATTTACTAGATAAATGCGACAACAAGGGATTACTTCATTGCATTTCTTCCCATATTCATTCTTTCAAGAAGGACAGTGAACCAAGGTGCCCATGGAGAGCTTCTGTGAAGGTTGGAGCGCGGGACGGAGTGAAGGGAGGCAGAGCGACTGCGGAAGTAAGAAGACGAGTTCTGTGTGAGTAAGTCAGCCAGTAGGAGCTCTGCTGCCGAAGTCAAGGTTTCAGGTTGGAGTCAAAAACTCGGAGCACTGTATCAGACAGACAGCAAGTTTAAGAGGGGGGCACAGTCTGCTCCATAGTGGAGAATTCGTCTGTGAGATTGTGTTAGCAATGGTTTCTTTAATTAACTTCCTATTTCTATCACGAAGCCTGGATACTTATAATTTGCTTTTTAACGTTCTGTTCAATCCATTCCCTTTCCTGCAATTTATATATACTTGTGTGAACTGTGTGTTTACCAGACTGGAAAATTCTGTATGATTGAAAAGTGTATTTACGTAATCACAAAATTATGAAACACCAGACCTGCTCGGAGGCTTCGAAACGTAACAACATAATGCATTTGAAACTTACCCCACATCGTATCTTGCTGTTCCTGGCAACCAGGTCCTTCCTCAGTCCTTCAAGCAGAGCCCTGACAGCATGTTTGCTGGCGTGGTACATCGAGCACAATGGATCGAATGGCATGATGTGGCCAGCTATACTGGAAACAAGAAAAAGAAACAAACTTGTACTGCCTGTACTATATGGATACAGATTATACACTGTGTAAGTCGGCAATATTTAACCACCAAATATGAATAAATTTCACAATTCGTATTTCATTTAGTAAGGGATAGCATTTTTTAGGGGGGGGGGAGGAGCTAGGGAATTCTTAATAGTTTCTTGGTTGATACTGGGTAGCCTCATACTAACATTTCTGTGGAGATGCAAGCTGAAAGTGTAATTTTCTGACAGAAAGGCGAAAGTGGGACTTCACGGTACCTGTGATCGATATGGAAGCTGCTGGGATGCCCGTTTCATGGATCTAAAAGCAGAATGCTGGTTGTTTACAGCCCAAGACAGTCGCCTCATCGTGAGGCCGGTGGAAAGGACTTCTCTTGATTGACCTGTGGTCGCTACGGAGGCTTAGGCTAGATGACGCTGAAAGCATGAGATTGTAGACATAGAATCTTACAAGAGCCACGAACAGCGTTTTTCAGCATAAGGAATGTACGTGGGATGCCTGCCGCAAATGCGTGCTAACGGCCGAAAGAAGTTCTTATGCGAAGTGCCATCCCGCATTCCTGCCAAAAGACACAGAAACGTATACGGTTAGTTCAATTGCAGATGGAGGAGGGGTCATAATTTGTTCTAGAAGCTTCTATTGACTTGATCATGAGCTGAAAGAGGTTGACTGATAGCCTCATGACGTGTAGAGAGGAAGGCACTCCAATTGTAACGGGGGCTGTGATTGGCTGTAAGGAGAATTCACGCTAATGACGCGAGGTTTGTTCTCAACTGGACGCTTCACGGCGGCGGGGGGGGGGGGGGGGGGGGGCTCTCTTGGTGGTGTCGGTAGCACATAATTGGCTAGATAGCGATTTTGAGAGCTCTCTGGTGAGTGTCAGTGAGTGATAAACTTAGGTGGATAGCGTTTTGAGACATGGCTGGCGAGGTGTCAGAGAACTGTCTCAGCATCAGATTCGAAAATGTGCTGATGTTGCCACTAGGAACTGCATCATTCGTCTCTCTATGAACAGAGATACGAACCTGTGCTTCTTCGTGGAGACGGAGGCATTACAAAGTGCTTCTTTACGAGCTCACACTTAAAAAAAGTCTCTGATCCTGTTTTATAAGTAAGTAGAGTTCTTAATTCGTCATTACACGGAAGTGGCCTCGACCTCAGGAGGTTGCAGACGCCATTTGACGTCCTCTGTGAAGTCAGAATTTTCAGGTACGCAACACACTTTGTCTCTGCGACCACTGGCACCAGTTCCCAGATAATTGCTGCAGAATTGTTCTTCACAGAATTGAATTCGGCGATATACGCACCACGGATCGGCACTTAGGAACTCTCTAAAAAGTACGTGTGTTATGTTCCATTTCTTTGATCGCAGTGTCGTTCATTGTCAGTGCCAGTAAGGGTAGAGGCTTTCGTAACTTCCATGTTAATCAGTATCAGCCGCCTAAGTGTTTCTGTCGTATAAGCGAGGACGCGATTTCGAGTCACGTCATGAACGTTTTGCCAGTCTCAAATTTAGGTTAGTGAGTTGGAGTTAACGTTCTGTCTCAATGAATGTTCACTTTGCATTGTATCTTTGAGAGTAGTTTTTATAATAAAAGTATTATCAGTACGCGGTTGTTCTACTCCTCCTAGAATTACACTCCAATCACCGATCTTGGTCAATTTACAGTGGAGTATTGTCGCAACTAACGCAGCTGGGGACTGTCATTGGCAAGGCTAATTTAATTCACTTATTAGGTGTGACCACACCGTTGCCATCAGGTCATTTACTGCCATCACACATAATCACATGCAGTTAGAAGGGGTAGTATTGGCACTGAGGTGACAGGACCCTTTCTATCCTTAAAACACATAAACTTCAGTGTGATACTGAAGAAGTTCCATATTCCTCCCTACCATCCATAAGAACGAAACAGAGGGTTACGTGTGAGGAGAATGTTTGATAGATTCGACATGTGCAGGAACTGATACACCAGATGTGCTGTACATTTAGTTCCTCCGTGGAGTTTTTCGTTGATGAATATTACTAATGTTAGTTTCAACTCTGCAGCTTGTTGGTGGTCGTAACAGTGAGCAAGTCACAGTATTTAGCACTACTGGGCAATGGTTTAGGCACATGATGCGTTAGTGCACAGATACAGCAAAATGCATGGAGCTTTACTGAGAGTAGGTTATGAAGATCTGTAGGTTAAAATAACTGAGTGCCTTCGTTTCTATAGTTAGAGTGAACACAAAAAAGTATACCATGAGTTTTTTTTTCTCTTTTGCTAAGTGGTCCTACACAGGACAGAGACGGTGCCTCGCATTAAAGTCTTCTCTATTTTGCGGACTTGAAACCATCTGTCATGCACTTCGTTAGGTCTAAGCGAAGAAGTTTTAATGTTCCGTCGATATCTGGGTTACTACGACAAACACTAGTTCAGTTTAACAATGCTCATGTTAGGAAATCAATGGTGGTGACCTTGAAGGAATTATTCTGGCTTGGGCATTAAAATAAACAAAGAAACCACAGGAAATTTTCATGGGGATCGCTGGACGGGGGTTTAAAATCCACACCTCCGCCTTTTTTATCCACCACACCGTCTCGCGCAATGCGAATTTTCCTGTTTCCTTAGATGCTCGAGAATTCTACATAGTAGCAGAATGCTACATTACTTTCACAGACGCCGTCTTTTAAAGGGAAGTGAAAATAGACCCGTTGCAACGATTCCTTCAATCGGGAAAACCGGATATAATGCAAATATTTTCTTCTGACAATCAAACGTCTTATCTACACCGGTGCCCAAAATTCAAGCAACAAACGGAAATAGTGCAAGACTGCGTTAATTTTGCAACAAAACAATATAAACAGGTGACAGTAAAGTAGAAACAACGTAAAAAATATAGAACGTAAACAACTTCACCATTTATAACGGTAGACAGAGATGTTCTTCGTTTTTTCCAACTTAAAGCATTTTCACACACATTCCGACAACTGGTCAATGTACTTAGCATGGGGTGTTACCACCTCTGGCGGCAATATATGTCTGACTAAGAGTGGTGATGCTGTGAGTGATGTCATCAGTCACATGTTGAGGCAGTAACGCCAATTTTTCCTGTAGAGCTGCTCGGAAGTTTTGGAGAGTGGTTGGGGGATGCTGACGTGATACAACCTGCCTTCCTAGCGCATGCCAGACATGTTCGATGGGATTCAAATCTGGGGAGCGAGCAGTATTACCAGCTTCCAAAAGAATATCAATCATCCGTGCTTTAAAGGTCGAGCATTGTCATCCATCAGTACGAGGTATGGGCCCACAGCACCTCGCAAGAACTGCACATGAGGTCCCAAGTTCTCGTCGCGATAACTGACATCAGATAAACATTGCCTGTTCACTCGTACAATTTAATGAAGAGATGTTCGAGTAGTCAACGTAATCCCTGCCCACATCATTAGGAATCCTCCCCGATAACACTCTCTTTCCTCAATGTTTGGATTCCGAAAATGCGTTCTGCGCTCCCACCAGATGCGTCTGCGTCGATAATCACTCTCCAGACCAAAAGGGGACTCATCTGTACAAAGAACATTGGCCCACTATGGCATGTTGATGGCACTTCTGAGAAGACGCGTCAGAGGTACACATACAGCAGATGTCAGACAGTAAAGGCTTCTGTGCTGTAGCCTTCTACACAGCGTTTGCCTCGCTACAACACGTCCAGCGGGTGCAGCGATGTCAGACGCCAGCTGCCATGCGCTACTAAGGCGGTCCGTCGTGCTCTTACAGCCAAATAATGGTTCTCTCTTTCTGATATTACACGTGGTCGGCCCCGCCCTGATCATCGGGATACAGTTTCGATCTCTGTAAACAACAAAACGATTCACATTAAGCCATCGGGGTACATTAGTTTGCGACTGTCCTGCTTCCATTCTTTGTACGCCTCTCCACTGCAGAGAGTCTGATTGGCGACTTGTCTGTGCCGCACTGCACCGTCTGTGGCAGTGTACACCACGACCGTGGATGTTGGACAACTCGACAAATGCTACCTCGTTTGATGGGTGCTCTGACGTCATCGTTGGCGTGCTTGTCCGTTGACCGGAATGCTATCTTTTATGCAGATCATGATTGTACGGACATCTGTCGACATTTTGTATCATTATATCGTGAATTAGGCACAGGACGGGAAAATAGTGGTTTTTTGCTTTAATTTTGGACACCAGTGTAGACTGTGGAGATAAGTCAGCTTCCATGTTCGATAATAAACACGCAGAAATACAAGAACTTCTAGCCATTCTCGAAACGTGAGACGTTGATTGGAAAATCGGCAACGAAAACGCCCAACAACAACAAAACATAATCTTAATGGATATTTTGTAAATTGCGCAGTTGTTAAATTTTGCACCAACTGCAAATCTTCAAGTGTTATCTTAAGCTGGGTAAACACTACACTGTTTGTAACAAGTGAGGTAGTGTTTGTTCTTTTAGCAGCTATAAATATGTACCAATACTTCGAGAAAAGGGTATTCAGAAAACGGAAATCATTTTATTATTTTTCAACGACAGTACATAGTGATATCATCACCTGAAATTGTACTGTGCGAATTGTAAAGAAAGTAGCTAGTCTTCTAATAATGAAAGCTAAATGAGGTGTAAAACTAAGCCTAACGGGAAAAGTATCACGCACGTTTATAACCCTGCACGAAATTTTCCAGAGTGTACTTACGAGATGATATTGCTTGTGGTTTTTCAAAGCAATATTCAATTTTTATACCACGAAAAATCGTTTCTAGTTATATAGCTGGGTAGATAATCTACAAATCCTGAAAAAAGTATATTTAAAGATGTACATTTTTCTGCTCTGATAATTTGGTGAACGTAAAAAACCGAAATAGTTATGATAGGTCTAAAAAAAAACAGAGTACAAGATTACAAATATCTGCTACCTAATGCAACAATTTATTTTAAGCTGTGTGGTAATACGAAGTTGGTTTACTAAGTGTAGTGAAAAATCATGGAAAAAAGTTGCTCGATAAACAATTCACCTTACTTCTAGACGTTGTCTCCTATGAGGGAAACACACTTGGTCCAGCGATCTTCCAGCTGTTTCATCCCATCAATAGAAATAGGTTCTGTCAGACTCTTCGAAATACTCGTTGACTGCTGCTGTAACGTTTTCATTTGTTGAAAATTCCTCCCCAGCAAACCAAAATTTCCAGTTAGGGTACCGAAAAAAGTAACTTGGAGCTGAGCTTCGTGTGCAAAGCGAACGAGGAAGCAGTTCAAAGCCCAGTTACACCATTATCACTGATGTGTGGGATGGAGCATTATACTTGTGAAAGAGCACATTTTTGTGTGCCAGCCTAGGTTTTCCTTCAGCCAACACAAGTGTAAAACGATCCAGGAATGAAGTATAATAAGGTTCAGGTTCGGTTCCACGTTTTCCCACCTAATCTATGTGGATTATTCCTTGAGAATCGCAATAAACAGCACGGCACTGGAGAATTCTGAACCAATCTCATTGTACATTGCTACATACATTTGCTACATGATGAAGAGGAGTACTGTAATCCAAGAACTGTCAAGAAACTTATTTCTTCCTCCCTAAGGTATCTCACGAAATGATCTTCATGTCAGAGCTATCGCAGGTGTCAGTGCAGAATTCGAGCATAGGGCGGTTTTGATGTACCCGAAAGAATGATTCTCACACGGTAGCTGATGTCGATGTTTATCGGAAGCTAAGAAGCCCAATAAAGCATCTTCCCTGACAGTCACATGCTGAATGGCTGTATTTTTAAGAATACCTCTACACAGACTCACAAGACGAAAAAGTATCGCTATAGACGCTTTGAGGTCTACCTGCATATGTGGATGACGAAGCCGTCGTCGACTACCCTGTCCAGCATGCTCTGGACGGCCTCCCTCGTGCAGACGGACAGCCCCAGGACGTTGACGTCCAGTGTGTGCCGCCACTCGGCTGTCTGACCAGCTGGGAACACAGCATGCCGCCATCATCAGTCAGCAATAAAGCGAAGGACGAGGACTGCAGTGAAACCGTGTGTACCGACACATCATTCTAAATGCTTATGCTGTTAAAGTTAGTGATCCTGTATACAATGAAGCTACTCAGAACAGCCACTAATTTAAATGTAGTGACAGAGCATCGCCGTTTAAGCCGATTCTGTAATCCTCGTCACAAGAAGTCGAGTGCAAACTGTTGTATCTACGTCTTCACAGCCACTTTATGTCACCAGTATTATCAATTTGAGACGCTGAAGACTGTCTTCCACGGGTCTTCCGTGTTCATGTGTAATCTCTTCGTGGTAGTGACGACTTTATGCTTGTAAAAGGTGAACGTGTGACTCGCTACTTATGAAGAGCGGCATTACAGAAAATCAATAACTGCGTCCTTATCAGTCCAAAAATAGTAATTATGATTTTTTTTGCCGATGGCTACCTCTTACATTCGTTTAGTATTCGGAAGGTGATGCGTCGCTTGTACCTGGACCTTTCTCATTCTGGATTATATACAGGGTGGTCGGATGCAGCCTGAAAATCTTTTGAGGGTGTTGCAGTGTAGGCTGAGTTGAGAAATAGTTGTTAAGAAAAGAACTCGATACGTTGCGCCGTTTCAGAAATAGCAAGCACTGAAGGTCCTTGAGCGCACAAATTCAAGCGGCCCGCCAGATGCAGCTAGTATCAGTTGTTACAGCATGGAAGCCAACATTCGAGACTACTCAGCCTTCGGCTCTGGTTCGATCCTTACTGCCGTCCCGTGTCCAATTATTGTGTCGCTCTCTAGCTCGGTATTCGGGAAACAAACGATCATGTTTGGCGACACTGTCTCTGGCGGGCCTCTTGAATTTGCGTGCTCAAGTTGCAACGGCCTGATTTCCATTGTCTTTTAGTCGGACACGGCGCAACGTATCGAATTATTTATCAGCACATCTTACCCTGCAACAGCATTACGTGCTATTCAGACTGTTTAGCACAACCCTGTATATTCACGTTTCGTCACTGGCCAGTAGATGGGATGCAAACATGTCTTTACTGGCTTCCAACACTTGCAACCTTCTCTTTATCAGTCTCAATCCAATATGTTCACACTTTCCGATATTACATTTTTTTTCCACTCTACGTAATGCTTTTGGAACGCAGACCATGTTTTTAGAAAGCTCTCAGGTTCTTAAACCATTGTCTGCGTAAATACACTCGTCGCCTCGCTGAGGATTTGTTTCAATGATTTTAGTTTAAAGCGTCCCACTTTTGACACTATAAAACAATACGTAACACTGTAATTCCTTTACTATCAAAAAATTTTATTTCATTATATTTCATGAATCTCATATTTTATTTTTCAATTTCAGTATTGCGTTGTTTTGAAGGAATCGTCATAAATCATTTGTAGCTGATATTTTATCAGAAATGTGCCTAACATCCAACATCCAATAAATTTATGAATTTAAACTACAAAGAACACAGCTAAAACAAAACAAGTCGCCTCTAGTGAGAAGATCGTTAAATAATTCAATCGTACTGTGCGAATGGAACCTGCTGCCTAGTTGAAAAAGACTCAACTTAAACAAAAATTATTGGAACTAGTTCTGTAGGTTAAAAATAGCTATAATACCAAAGGTATACATAATTGCTTCGTTACAAAATGGTAAATACAAACAATATTGATGAAGGAAGTTAATGCAAGTCGCATCACAGAAGTGCTCTGCTAGTACACAACCTGACACATCCAGGTCTTTTACCTGCCTTGGTCCACTGTCTAGTGGATGAACGTTCGTTTGTCTCGCTATTTACAAACTGCGATTGAGAATGAAAGTGGTTGTGCTAAACTTAGACTAATGAATGCGGCAGGGAATTATTCCATCGTATAACACTGGTTAAAAATGGATAAAGGTAAGAGGGTAGATGAACAAGCATTAGCTCGCCCTCTCGGATCAATCCAACAAGTAAATATTAATTTGGTATGTAGTGTCTCTCTCTATCTCTCTATTTGTTTAGTCGATTCCCACTCTCCATGACCCCATGAACTAGAGCATGTCGATTTTTTCAGTCCTGCATTTTCTCCTGCAGACGTTCCAGCTCCGAATCCATTACTGATGTGACGCCTTCGATTCATCTCATCCTTGCCCGCCCTCTTCTTCTGCCTCCGATCTTGCTCAGCATTACCGTCTTTTCCATCGAATGGTGTCTTCTCGTAATGTCCCCAAAGCAGGTCTGTTTTGTTTTTTTTTGCTTCATTATTATACCGTTTAAGCAGCAGTCTGGTTTTTATTTACTGTATTCATACTCTTTTCACTCCATGGAACTCTCTATTCCTTAAAACACTGTCATAGTTGTAATTCCCCTCTCTTCAAAGCAGTAACGGTCTCTTTATTTCGTAGCTGCATTCAACGTCACAGAAATTACCTCCATTTTTGCTCCTCCCGTATGACATGAAGTGTTACGTGCAGTTGCATAATTTTCGTTTTCTTGACGTTCTAACTCAGATCAGCCTCTGTACTTTCTCCTTTCACTTTAAGTAAGAGGATGTTTAACTCTCTTCCACCTTCTGCAACCGGCCGGCCGAAGTGGCCGTGCGGTTCTAGGCGCTACGGTCTGGAGCCGCGTGACCGCTACTGTCGCAGGTTCGAATCCTGCCTCGGGCATGGATGTGTGTGATGTCCTTAGGTTAGTTAGGTTTAATTAGTTCTATGTTCTAGGGGACTGATGACCTCAGCAGTTCAGTCCCATAGTGCTCAGAGCCAAGCCTTCTGCAACCAGTATGGTGTCATCTGCATTTGTAAGATATCTATCTCAGCTATTTGAATTCCAGTTTATTCTTCATCTATCCCAGCATTCCTCATAGTGTCCACTGTTGAGCCAACTGACTTTGATCCTTTCCCGTCGCAAGGTTGAACTCACCTTGGTAGAGTTACACGCATGTGTCATTGTGGGTGGTGGCGTTGGGGGGGGGGGGTGTAAAGTCGGAGCGGGGACGGATGGAGAATCATTCTGGGGGGGGGGGGGGGGGGTTACTAGCGCAAATAGGGTGACTGACGTTTGATATGGGCTGATAGTTATGCCCGATACCTGGGACCGAGATTCATACCAACCACTCCTTAAGAAGGTGCGTCTTAACATGCTAACGTTAAAGGCCGGCAGTATCAATAAGCACCATTCACGTACGTAAGCAATTGACAACAATAACTAAAATCTTACGTCACATTTTAATTATTTCATCTACCTTATTCTTTACTATGTCATATTCATTTGTTTAGGAATGACTGTACTAACATGAAAGGCAAAAACATAGGAATGCAAAAGCGAATTTTAGATAAATCCTCAAGCATTTTTAGTTCCCTGCAGTAGTTATTCCCTAATTCTAGTCGCAAATTCTAGCTTGAAAGGCATCGTTCTACGCAGTTTCCTTCTTTTGTTTGGTGAAAACAATTTTTGGTTTCTTTTCTGTATCCGTGCGATGTTGGGCAGATTTGATGGTCATAGACGAGGGGCGTTCAATAGGTAACGCAGCGTTTCTTTTCCGAAAGCAGGTTGGTTCTATTCAGGATTCTATTAAACCTTATTGTTCCCCACTCTTTTGGCACAAATCCCTATTTTTCAACATTATTTCCGTTCAATGTGACGGCCTCGCACCACCTCGCTGGGCTCGCTGGGAGAGGCAGTATGCTGACATGGTACGACTCTACTGGACGACATCAGAGGCATTGGACCCAACAAACGTCGGGAGGCGCGAGATCCTGGCCGTACGGTGGCTGAGGAGGAACAGCCCAACGAAGTTCTGTACTCTCGGGTGCGTATACTTGTGTGAGGGCTTAGATTGTCTTGGAGAAGGAGCAGTTTGTTTGCATTTTTGTGGCGTCGAGCACACTGAATTCGTTCAGTTTCCTGAAGGTAACAGAACACAGTTCAAAGTTGATCGTTGCCCCGTGATGTAGGGCAGCAAACAGAATAACCCACTGAGAATCCCAGACTTTATCGTCTGAGGATGCGGCTTTGAACTTCTTCTTCACAGGAGATGTGGTGTGGCGTGACTCCATGGACTGCTGCTTTATTTCCGGTTCGAAGTGATGAACCCGTGTTTCATCGCCTGTGTGGTTGTTCTTACAAATAATTGCCTCGATCAACCTCTTGACGGGCAAGTAATTCCACGCAGATGGTTCTTCGTAGTTATTTTTTGGTCTTCTGTCAGTCGGCAAGGAACCCACATCTTTCAGTACTCCAATTCGAGAACGACTGCGTATTTGACTGCGATCCGTCGATCAGCTCGAATGAGAGTGGCTACTCGTTGCAACAGATGAAGCGTGACAGCTGTGTGCGGCCGCCCAGACCGCGGGAGATCGCAAGGTTTCGCGACCTTATTTGCGATGATGACAAACGCCTCACCCTAAGACTAATCCTACTTTCGTTCAGCGCCAGGTCTTCGCAGACATTTTGCAATCTATTACGAATACCTGTGAGTCTCTGGTTTTCCGACGAAGGAAACTCAACAACAACTCTCTGCTTGCAAGGCACCACTTGTTACAGACGCCATTTTTAATTCTACGTATGGCGCCGCCAGATGTTGAAACTTCATAAAACTAGAGGGGTGAAGCGGAAATATTCCACCATGTCCCACAGCAAATTCCGCAATTTGCCAGCCGGAATTGGATGAGATAACGAAGTGTTGCATTACTTGTTGAACGCCCCTTTTATGTATCCTAAAGTTGAAGCCACTGAGTACAGCAAGGTGGGAAAGTAGATTTGATGGAGTCGTCCATCTTTAGTACAAAATATAAGAGACTAGCGATGCACTGGTTGAAGTAAGCGAAGACGAAAATACGAACATAATGGGTGCACGTGAGGATGGCAATTTCGATGACTTTAGCAGTGCTTTCCTTTGTTGTAAGAAGGCCAATATTTGTTCTTTCTCACGGCGAAATAGCTAGCCAAATGCAAACCAGTATTATTGCGGGTCCTACTTCACATGCTATCGTCTGTCCACTTTGTCTTGTTTCTTGAGAGCCACAGTTCTGTTAGGAATTTTTTGACTTAATTCTATACGTTTCGTGCCTTTTGCAACTTCTGCCATAGTCGGCGATCTACCACTGTTCAGCGTTGCAGCGAACAGTCGGTCAGTGCGCGACTAACCGGTGAGCGGGTATTTCTTTATCTTTGTGGTGTGCTGTCAATATATACCACATGTGAAGATAACAGTCTACGTACATACGCACTGACACAAAACTTTTCTCTCCCGCCTATCATGTGAATTACAGCAAGCAATCGGTACGAAGCGCAAAGCGTGCACATTAGACGTAATGCAAGATTTCTATTCGCCTCTGCTCCCTGCCTGTCACACCCTCTCCCCCTCCCGCCCCGCGGCGGTCATTGTGCTCCTCCCTCCGCACTGCACGCTCGCCTCTGCTCACGGAACGAGAAAGAGGGAACACATTTTAGTTGTACACTCTGCAAGTGACATCACTTAATTCTGGTTGAAGTATTTAATTTTGGAGTTATAGTTCAAAATAATTTAGACTGTAAATCTTTCACTTCTGTTGTACTCACTTGTTTCCCATATCTGGCTCTGTCTCAAATACGTATTCACATCAAAAAGAGCTATAATTATGTGTGGTATGTGAAAATAAGACTTCAAGGACTAATGTCACGCGATTTGTTTATTCCGTATCTGTATTCCTGATTTTCCTGGAACGTGTTTGTACTTCCTCCTTTCATCAATCAACTGAAGTATTTCTTCAGTTTCCCATGGTTTCTTCGCAGCTACCTTCTTTGTACCTATGTTTTCCTTCCCAACTTCTGTGATGGCCCTTTTTAGAGATGTCCATTCCTCTTCAACTGTACTGCCTACTGCGCTATTCCTTATTGCTGTATCTATAGCGTTAGACAACTTCAAACGTATCTCGTCATTCCTTAGTACTTCCGTATTCCACTTCTTTGCGTATTGATTCTTCCTGACTAATGTCTTGAACTTCAGCCTACTCTTCATCACTACTATATTGTGATCTGAGTCTATATCTGCTCCTGGGTACGCCTTACAATCCAGTATCTGATTTCGGAATCTCTGTCTGACCATGATGTAATCTAATTGAAATCTTCTCGTATCTCCCGGCCTTTTCCAAGTATACCTCCTCCTCTTGTGATTCTTGAACAGGGTATTCGCTATTACTAGCTGAAACTTGTTACAGAACTCAATTAGTCTTTCTCCTCTTTCATTCCTTGTCCCAAGTCCATATTCTCCTGTAACCTTTTCTTCTACTCCTTCTCCTACAACTGCATTCCAGTCGCCCATGACTGTTAGATTTTCGTCCCCCTTTACATACTGCATTACCCTTTCAATATCCTCATTCACTTTCTCTATCTGTCCATCTTCAGCTTGCGACGTCGGCATGTATACCTGAACTATCGTTGTCGGTGTTGGTCTGCTGTCGATTCTGATTAGAACAACCCGGTCACTGAACCGTTCACAGTAACACACCCTCTGCCCTACCTTCCTATTCATAACGAATCCTACACCTGTTATACCATTTTCTGCTGCTGTTGGTATTACCCGATGCTCATCTGACCAGAAATCCTTGTCTTCCTTCCACTTCACTTCACTGACCCCTGCTATATCTAGATTGAGCATTTACATTTCCCTTTTCAGATTTTCTAGTTACCCTACCACGTTCAAGCTTCTGACATTCCACGTCCCGACTCGTAGAACGTTATCCTTTCGTTGATTATTCAATCTTTTTCTCATGGTAACCTCCCCCTTGACAGTCCCCTCCCGGAGATCCGAATGGGGGACTATTCCGGAATCTTTTGCCAATGGAGAGGTCATCATGACACTTCTTGAATTACAGGCCACATGTCCTGTGGATACACGTTACGTGTCTTTAATGCAGTGGTTTCCATTGCCTTCTGCATCCTCATGTCGTTGATCATTGCTGATTCTTCCGCCTTTAGGGGCAATTTCCCACCCCTAGGACAAGAAAGTGCCCTGAACCTCTATCCGCTCCTCCGCACTCTTTGACAAGGCCGTTGGCAGAATGAGGCTGACTTCTTATGCCGGAAGTCTTCGGCCGCCAATGCTGATTATTTATCAAAATTTAGGCAGTGTCGGGGATCGAACCCAGGACCGAAGACGTTTTGATTATGAATCAAAGACGCTACCCCTAGAGCATGAACCAAATTTTTTCACAAATTATTAATAAAAAGGATTTTTCTTCACTTGCGATGATTTCCAATCACAAAGTAACCATAACATTTTTCCTCACGTACGCTTAAAAATAATATTTGACCGGGGAAAACATCTGAAAACCTATCACGAGCTTCTAGAATCCATTGCACGCAGAGTCGCCGCTCATTTGCTTTCCAAATGTGGACCAACAGACTTTTAAGTAATTGACCATTA
The DNA here is from genome assembly GCF_023898315.1 of Schistocerca nitens. NCBI lineage: Eukaryota > Metazoa > Arthropoda > Insecta > Orthoptera > Acrididae > Schistocerca > Schistocerca nitens. Next base: position 1,156,960,861 of record NC_064615.1, on the reverse strand, counting down.
TGTTTTGGCTCATCAGTGTGTATAAAATAATAAGATTTTACCAATTGTTGGGAAGGCTTCGAGGAAAGCAATAGCTATCTGAGATCAGAGATAATCAAACAGAATGGCAGTTTATTCTAGCTATAGTAACGCTATATTAATCTGTGTCGTCTACCAGGATAACTGTCTAGGCCTGTACAGCATACGCCTTGGAGACTCATTCAAACCCCAGACAGGTCAGCCCAATGTTGCGCCGCTACTGCTGCTGTTAATCAATGGACGACAGCCTTCAGTAACATGAAATGTATTCGCAGTTGCGATTATGGGCAACCATCAGCTGTATAATGGAATGACTGTAACTGTCGTTGTACGGATATTACTACAGATCAGAACGATACAGAGTAGCAGATGGGCGTTATCTGAAGCTAATTCCACAGATTCGAATACTGTAATACGCTGATATCTCCCTCATACCGCAGCACTACAGTTACTGTAATTGTCAGCCTGTGTCCCAGTTCGAGGTAGTTCCTGCTTATATGTATATAGGACGAAATTAGGCCTCCCTCGTGTGTGTGTGTGTGTGTGTGTGCGCGCTCTAAGAGATTCCTCCTGTTTATTTTTCGTTGAAATTCCGTGAGCTGTGAACAACAGCTACGTGTCCTATCGCTAGTCTCAATAACTGGTTTATCTCGCAGTGTGTTTGCCGTTTCAACATGGCATTGCCTTATCTGCCCGCCTGTGAACGCCTAATACTATTAGTTTTCCTTGGCTACGTAGTCTATAGCTGGGCTCATGATAGGGCTTACCGCCACACACTGTCTTTGCTATTTCATCATGGAACTGCCTCATCTGCCATCTTGGAACGTCGTAGACGGCTGGTTTGCTTTCAGCATTTTCCCAGAGTAGCGTATGATTCTTTTCTTTGTTGTACCTGCTGCCTCTTTTCCTCTTTCATTGACTGGGCGTATCAAACTTAGTGAACTGAAAAATGCTTTATCGAAAATTGTGTCAATATTGTGTGACAGCTTTACTTCTTATGCTACACGCAATTTGTACAACAAAAATGAGTAGTGGTTGCTTCTGTGAAGGTGCGCTAGTGCGATCGTACTGGCGCCATTTCTGCGCGCGTTCCTTCGATTCTGGCCCTCGTCGTATCATCTTTGCTTGGTTGGGTGTTACCTCTGGAGCTGTGAAGTAAGGAGTGGTGTATGGAAGACGGATCTGGACGGGTGTGTCTGACTACCTGGCGTACTGACGAATGCAGAGAGTTGAAACCGTTGACCGTTGGTTCGTAGGTCCCGCCTTTTCATGTAGCGTTTACCGTTGGTGCCGGAGAGCTGAGGGGGCAAAGAGCGGCTCTCGTCACGAAATGCATCAGTTAATTGTGGTGAGCTAAATACGCCGAGATGTACTGAACCTCTTGTTAGCAGCTACGAGTAGGAGGTCAGTATTATCCAGTCCCTACTTGGAGTCCTGAAGCTATTGACCTCCTTCGCATTAACGTGAAATCATGTACGAAGACTATTCAGTAACTACTGTACTTAAAGACTGTTAATTGTCCTACGATGCTAGCTGGCCACGAATCCGGTTCTTTTATGCCTTTCAGTGACACCTTTCGGGCCTGTGTGTGTCAGTCTGGAGGTTTCTTCAAGCACCAAGCTTGTATTGTGCAATGTCAATCTGGTACCTGAAGTCACTGTTATCATTGATTATTTGATACTACTGAGTGTGATTTTTGTTTGTTTTAGACCTTATGGCCGAAAATTCAAAAATGGCGCTGAGCACTATGGGACTTAACTTCTGAGGTCATCAGTCCCCTAGAACTTAGAACTACTTAAACCTAACTAACCTAAGGACATCACACACATCCAAGCCCGAGGCAGGATTCGAACCTGCGACCGCAGCGGTCGCGCGGTTCCAGACTGTAGCGCCTAGAACCGCTCGGCCACTCCGGCCGGCCCTTATGGCCGACCATCAGACATTTGGTGCGTAGCGAATTACAGTGTCATTCAGTCACCAAGACGCCCCAGTAAAGGTATAAGATTGACTTTTTTTGTCTTGCTTCAATTATTATGTAACTATTCTTTTAAATAACTTTTTACATTGTTCCTTGTTATTTGTAGGAAGGTTAACTTCCAATGTTCATGAACGAGGTGCTCCTATACTGAAGTTTTAATAGTTGGTTTCCTTGGAAATAATTTTAAATGTCAGCTTAAATACTACTGTGTATGTTAATTTCTGTCAAACTTGTCTGCTGTTTGTCCTTTGGTATATGTTGACAGTTATGTATCGGCAGCGGTTGACGCGTTGCTGTTCTGCTGGTCCGATGCAGGGACGCGTCTCCTTCTGCTTCGGCGGCTTTCCCGTCATCGCACGAGGTCTAGGTGTTGGCAGGTCACACACGCTTCTGCGGATCTCCCATTTCAACCTCAAGCTGAGCAGTTTACTGTCATTATTTTGGTATCATGGCTTTGGTCATTTTGAGAAAGTAATTTTGTCAGTGTTTCTGTTATTGCAAGATTCTTGTGGGAATGTGATGAAAGCCTTTGGGCAAACTGCAGAGTTTTTTGATTTCTTTAAAGATATTATGGGTTTAATTGTCATTACCATTTTAATAGGGGCCCGGTAGTTTATTTTGTTTTAGGGGCCCAGTAGCTTATTAAGTACTTGATTTGTGTGTAACAGCGTTGTAGCCAATCAGTCAAGTATTACAGTTTGCACGGTTTTTACAGGACGATTGCGTTTGGCCAGCTTGTCCTTTTCTTGTTTATATGGGACGAGAATAACAATGTCTTATGACACCAAAGTGTTGTCGTTTTTCTTACGCTCCCCATTATTGTTAGTAAAAGGAATATTTAATATGATTGTGTACCACCTAGCGTGAGGTGGCTAATAGACTTTGGACACCAACGTTATATGTACTTGTGTCCAATGTTTGCCTCGGAGCAGGTCTGGAGCTTACTGATGCACTGGAGATGTACGCATTTTAACGTCCTTTACTTGTCGTTTGTTCAACTTAAATTCAAGTCCTGTTGTGGGGTTAGCCCACAGTTGTGCTAATAGATGCGCGGACTCAGCCCTGCCTCCCGTTTATTTCATCAATTATTTGTAATCGGTGTGTGTGAATCTCTAAGGAACCAAACTGCTTAGGTCATCGGCCTCTAGACTTAAACTCTACTTAAACTAACTTTAGCTAAGAACAACACACTCACCCATGCCCGAGGGAGGACTCGAACCGCCGGTGGGAGGGGCCACGCACTCCATGACATGACGCCTCACACCGCGCGGCCACTCCACGAGCCTTTGTAATCGGGCCATCACTGTGTTGCACCGTTGACATGTTCTTATACTACCACTTGTAATTTTAAGTATAGTGCAAATGTCATTATGCATTGCGATATTACTTTTAAAACCTCAGTTATCTGTATTAATTTAGCAAGATTCTTGGTAACTGTTAGTTGGCTTATGATAGAATGACTATTAAATAAAAATGTTTATTGAGGGGAATGATAGATGACTCACGAAGTTGGCCCACCTGATCCTTGCTCTGGGTCTCAAACATATGACACGAGATAAACAAGACATCCAGCCGTGGTCAGAGAGAAACAGTAAGCGTACAAGAAGCCTTTTCAGCACCGGCTCTGTGCGTAATTTACCACCTGTTCGTATAAACTATAAATCTCTTTCCAGATCCTTTGCAGCATCATGATGTCTCAAGGTTCTTACTTGAATGGAGACGAACTGTGGCTCACTTACTTGTTGGAAGGTTTTCTCTGCAAATGCCGGCGCTGTTGATAAGAACATCGACCCCTCCTAAATTCTCTTTGATCCATTTGAAGGCCCGTAGAACATTCTCCTCGCAGCTGACGTCACATTGCAATGGATAGAGCCTACCCGGAGCGTCCTTCAGTTCTCGAGCCTGCAAGAAAAAAACGACAGATTTGTGGAATCTGCACGGGGCAGAAGAAAAAAAATCATTAGGAGATAGATCAAGTTTGCCATTTAACAAACTTGAATTCTACACAAGTGTGTGCCGTAATTACATGAAAAAAGAAGTTGTTGCCACTAAGGATGATAATATTCTTGTTTCCCCAGAACCTCGGAATTCGTGAACACAGGTAGCCTCACTTAACTTGATCATGTATGTGAAGAAACTTAACATAGTCATTCAGTGTTAAGCTTTCGCCACTAACTAATCGAATTAAAGCACCAAGCAGGTAACAACCAAAAACTTACATTTTCAGAATTCTTCAAAGAACTTATAGCAAATCAGTATGAGAAATAAACAATTTTTAGGACTTTAGTTGGTGTTCTGCTCGTTGTTGTAATTTACTTAGTGAACCTAAAACTAAAAAACCACCTCTTCAACTGTCAGTAACCACAATTCAGATAGGATACCGTCTACGTCAGGTGTGCCGTTCTATTGGAAGCCACATGGCCTGCTATTAACCTGTTGTGAAAATCTTCCGCATTAGACTAGAATTGACGGGAAGTAGGGCTGATGTGATTTGCGTTGTTAGATAGTTCGGTACCCAGTTTCTTTGAAGCTGACGTCGTAACATAATGTTGACCATTCTGCCGTTGCCTCAGCTAAATGTGGCTGGTAATTGTCATGGTGAAGAAGGAATATTAAAGTGTGTACCAGTTGTTGCTCCTGTCGGGCAATCTGAGCAGCGCGTTATTCAACGAAACGTGGATTTATGGAGTTCTTGCGATGTAGCAAGACATCTTAGGACGACCGGCACTATATAATTTGCAGTTTTTTCTCAAAGCAGCCCTCGCAACGGGTAAGAAAGTATTCATGGAATCGGTACATATCAAGAGTCCGCCGACTTGTTTCATATTGTATGATCTGTCAGAAAGGAGGTAACATAGGTGTTAGCCCGGATTTTTCTGTGGGTCCCAGACAGAAGCGGCTCAGATTTATCTTTGCAAAGTACACAGCTTCTGCAAGGGTGCCTCATGTCGTCGAGCCCCCTGTGAACAACTATTTGCCAGGCTTTCCAAAAGCAGTATCATTTGGACATGGTTGTCTCAAGTCGCTTGTATATATCGCTGCTTTTCTGACTTCATTATCTTGTACTGAATAACGAACGCGAACTTGAATATCTATTGCTTGACATCAAATTACCCAGTTCAGGTATATTCATATTGGATATATGTATACCACGAACGTACAGTAAGAGACTATGTAAAGCCCGAGCATGTTGCTATGAACTGGAGCCAAGTGGACTGTCCAAAGCAGAAACTTCGTCAGTTCGGTGCAGGGCTTACCTGAAGAATCCACGAGCTACGGAGACTCGTACAGTTACCCCAGTGTCCACCAAAGACCAGAAGCGGCCAAGAGGGTAGAGAGGGCATGTGGAACACATTTTGTTGAGTGTGACTCGAAATTCCCAAAGATCTCCAGATAAAAATTCGTAATCTGAAAACCCAATAACTGAAACCGATGTAATATCAAATAGGGGACGTGAGGTTCTTGAAGTGTTCGTTGTCATCTGCCGGAGCGAGAGCTTCAAATAACTCTCACATAACACTAGACACGCCGTTCACCAGTAATGGGAATATGCATCGCAAAGTTGGGACAGAAACTCTCCTCGTGGTTGGGCGAGCAAAATTATTAGGTTAGGCGAAATTCAAATAAAACGTAACTGCTAGTACACACAGACGAAAGTATTTAACGGTGATCCAGTTAGCCTGATAACTGCATGCTTGCACATGATCTCAGAATTATAAGCGCCTGTCGTAAAGCCATTCAACATAGCATAAATTGAATTACACGGATGTAGCTCAACTATACATTAGCAGAAAGGGGCTACTTTCATGTAGCTAGTACAAACCATGAAATTTTCACTTACTTTATCGACAGTAAGAACAAACAATCTTGTAAACTAATATTAAATCCGTCATCAGATAACTGCTCCGAAAAACGAGTTTCAAAACAATCGCGTAACACTTTTAGCCCTGCTGACAACAAGAAAAGTAGAAGATGTTGAATCCGCCGACAAAGAGATAGTGATTGGCGAACATGGTTAGCGATGTTGGTCACCAAGAGAAAACATTTATAAAGAAATCAAGGGGATCATTCGCAAATATTGGAACCGATAGACAGTTCTACCTAAAAGACGCAATAGAGCCCTTACTCCAAATTCCAAAACCATAGACGAGTTGTGGCTGATGTTCAGACTTACTATAGATCTCTGTGTAGGTAATAAAAAGACAACGATGCCCTGTTTTGGTTAAATAGTAAGACTACATTTTGAAATCGGTGCAAATTAAATTTTGTTACACTCTTGCTAAGGAACAAATACCGTATCTCTTACTACTGTCTCTGACTCAATTGCTCTCCATGCTCTCGCACTGTTTTGCATGATACAGCCGTAGGTCTTCTCAATAGTAGAGAGTTCTCGACAAAGGTTACAGTATACTGATCACGTAAGCTTTACCGATAAGATGTTTCGGTTTGGAGGGAAATGATCGACTCAGTAATTCAAGTTGTAGTAATTGCACAGGTTACTCTTGTTTTCACATCATGCACGGGCTCTTGACGTAATTGCTGAATGTACTACTGGCCATTAAAATTGCTACACCAAGAAGAAATGCAGATGATAAACGGGTATTCATTGGACAAATATATTCTACTAGAACTGACATGTCATTACATTTTCACGCAATTTGGGTGCGTAGATTCTGAGAAATCAGTACCCTGAACAACCACCTCTGGCCCTAATAACGGCCTTGATACGCCTGGGCATTGAGTCAAACAGAACTTGGATGGCGTGTACAGGTACAGCTGCCTCTGCAGCTACAACACGATATCACAGTTCATCAAGAGTAGTGACTGGCGTATTGTGACGAGCCACTTGCTCGACCACCTTTGACCAGACGTTTTCAATTGGTGAGAGATCTGGAGAATGTGCTGGCCTGGGCAGCAGTCGAACATTTTCAGGATCCAGAGAGGCCCGTACAGGACCTGCAACATGCGGTCGTGCATTATCCCGCTCAAATGTAGGGTTTCGCAGGGATCGAATGAAGGGAAGAGCCACGAAGAGTATCGATTTAATTAATTATTCAATCGATATTATGGAGTGAGGGAGTATTTCCAAGACATCCACAGTTGCGGGTTTATCAGGTATCCAGTACTTCGTTCATATCAAACAAGGGAATAGTGGGGTACACAACACACTCTGCCTACTTCTTCCTGAATGTATTAATGTCTTTGTTCCATCTGCTACAGGCTTCCATAGCAGCGGAAGTGTGAGAACAAAGGTACATAGCCACTAACAGAGTTTCATCTGCGTGAGTGTTGAGGGGGACAGGTGCGTTTGGAAGGGAGGAAGTGTGGGGAGGATATCTTGGTGTGTGTATTTGCATACGTTGGTACACACAAACAGGAAGTATTCTCTTGAGAGAGAGAGAAGGACAGGAAGTGAGCCTGGTATCAATCTGGGACGGATGCCACTACCTGATCCTTTGTCTGTGGAGCATTATCGCGATCTCGTAGCTGGGGCAGTCCCTGGCCAGTGGCGGGCGCTGTGCAGTGTGGTCAGTCTGGCAGTCAGCGACATGATCAACAGTTTAGTTTCGCCAGATATGTTTAGGGCGATCTGTGACAGAATAATTACGTGTGGTGAGTGTTCGATGACAGCATTCCTTGCATGATTGGAATAAAGAAGCACCACAATAATTTAAAATTTCCATACTGCATCGTCAACCACAAATATTGAATAAACAATATTCCACACATTGCCTTGTCCAGCAGAAATTGTTTAAACAATATTTCATATGGAGCAATCGATATCTCGCCAATTAGCTAATCAACTGAGTTCTTTCCTACTAATTTCTAGTGTGGGGAGGGGAGGGAGAGTGAGGGAGGCGTGGCTAGAACATTCCCCAGATGGCATGGATTTAACCAGTTAATAAATTTAATTAATCAATTAATTTGACATGAAATGTGAGTTTCTATGGGCGAAGAGAATTCGTAGACGGGTGGAGGAAGAGGCAGATGAGAGGGATGTTGAGGGGTTTTTCTCAGGAGGGCAGAGTATCCTCAGGGGATCATAAATGAACCCCAAGGATGTCATAAATCAATTTAAAGAACAATATGTTAAGTCGAGGTGGAGGGGGTGGCGTTACATGAAAAATCTCTTAGCGGTATAATATGTTAACGTCATAAATCAATCAACTGCCACAATTTAATTAAGTTGCATATCAATTTAGTATCGAAAGTGAACCAGAACCAAGGCTGCCGTATTACTGCTGTAACCTGTAACATCACCTGTTCACGCGCAGTATATTTCCTTCTGGTGTTTCACGTGGGTCTTTTCTATGAACACTCCAAATTTTACGTTGAATGTTGACACATTTGTTCCCTCCCTAGTTACAAGTTCACTCCAGTGTGCAGCACACGGTTATTATATGACGGAATGTTCAAGCAAATACTCTCCTGAAGTGTTAAATTGATTCCAAGATCAATGATTCAGGCTGTGGGAAAATCAATTTTGTACAATATCCTTTTTTCCAGGAGTTCTGAACCTATATGGTATGCCGATCTATGAAGTGTAGAAACTGTGATAGAACTATAGATTTGTAGGTGGGTCATGAGTCGCGACCTGCGACTGGATATTTCAGTGAGTAGAGTATTTACCAGTTAGGGGAAAGGCTCTAGGTTCGAGTCCTAGTCTGGTACAAAGGGCGTTGCAGACTGAAATTCTTTCTGGACGTCAGGAAGACACTGCAAAAGTCGTTAGCTGCCCTGAAAATGAACGCTGAAACTGCTTGTGGGTGGGGGGAGGGAGGCGAGATGGACGGCTGCTATATCCTATCCATGAGGTTCAGAAGTGCATACATGCGTGTCTGAAAGGACAGTGTATCGTCCTTCTTATCACGACAGGCACTGCACTATCGAGCCGGCCGTGGTGGCCGAGCGGTTCTAGGCGTTTCAGTCCGGAACCGCGCGACTGCTACGGTCGCAAATTCCAATCCTGCCTCGGGCATGGATGTGTGTGATGTCCTTAGGTTAGTTAGGTTTAAGTAGTTCTAAGTTCTAGGGGACTGATGACCTCAGATGTTAAGTCCCATAGTGCTCAGAGCCATTTGAACCATCCTTACAGGCTTAAGTAGTTCTACGTTCTAGGGGACTAATGACCTCAGACGTTAAGTCCCATAGTGCTCGGAGCCATTTGAACCAACTGCACTATCGAATTTATTTGGCAACGCTGGACAGCGACTTTCAGTTAAACTTTCCTCCCCTGTACGGGAATTACACAATGTGTGTACGAGTACAGGTTGTGTTGCAGGAAAGACGACATATGGAAGTTTAGGTCTGGCCATGAGTCGTTCACGTATAGCGAAAGTGGTAAACGTGAATGCTCATATAAAGTTGGAAGTCCAGGTTTGAACCTGGGGTGGGCACAAATTTTCACTGTCGTCATTCACTTAAGCTGATGGTTCTTCGCATTCGCTAATGTGAATCAATTTTATGTATTTCATAACGGCTGTAGTCACCACAATGCCAGGCATGCATGCATGTCCGAAAGCACATTGCATCGTTCTTCTTAACAACACACGCAGAGAAATATCGTAAAACTGGAAAGGAAGTTACTCATCTAGGCTGAGGCACAAATTTCTTGTCACAGTCAATGTGCTGATAGATCACACCTTTCATCGGAATCAAGAACCGAAAATTCAACTCCTCTTCTATGTGTGCTCTGCTTCTCTTTGCATTGATTGCAGGAACAGTGTACAATACCATAGCTAGGACAGGTAAAGTGGGATATAAAAAATTACTTGCCCTTATTATGATAAGTTTTATATTGGCCAATCAAGCAGAGGGATAGCAATTTTGCTGGCAGAACATGAAATCAACAAGAGGTCGCAGAATGATTACCCCACATTCGCTGAACATGTACTGAGAAGACCCCAGCTACCAGTTATTGTCCCATTTCACTTAGCAGACTAAGGCCAGAAACTCAGTGTACTGGAAGCCCTGGAAATCCACATACATCTGGCCCACAATTATAATTTAATATCAAATGATGAAAGACCGCTCGATACTTCTCCTCCTCTAAACTTCTCTTAATCCATTCAGCTTTCCATTCCATCTCACGCTGCCTAGTTTATTAACATTCTTCCAGTTTCCTGTATTTACTTTTATTTTATTGTAATCATGTAAGTACTTCATAAATTCTGTTTGTATAGTTGTCTAATTTATCTTTTACTCTGTTTCTGTCTCACTTTTCGTATGTAATACCTCCTCAAGCTACTTTTTGTTAGTCTTGACAAATACCAATTTTATTGGGGTTGTTAATTTGATGTAAATTGTATATACGCAGTCTGAAGCGACGAATGGAAGTTTGTACCTGGGTCTCTCCGCTGTTCGAGTTTAGAGGCTGTGCCAAGTGGGCTGAGAAGTGAATGGGAGGTTGGTTGAGGATGGAGGCTTGCTGGGGTAGACCCTGCAGTTGTGCAAAGCCACTCCGCCAGGGCGGTGTAGTGGTTAGCATGCCTGCCTAACTAGCAGGACACTCGCGTTTGAATCCCGGCCTTGGTACAAATTTTCGTCCGTTACGTCTGTCTCCATACATACACAATACTCGTAGATGTTTCAGACTTGAAAAAATTGTTTTGGAACGATGAAGTTTCATTTGATTTATATAAATTGTTACATAGGCAGTGTTCGTGAGTTTATTGTTAATGCTTTTCCTTGTTTGCTCATTTTGTATCTGTTCACTGTTAAAATTTTTACCTTTTTAATTGCGTTGCTACCGCACTGTCAAATATGTGTTTTTGCCTCAGTCTAGATGAGTAACATCTTTTCGAATATTGTTTACAAATATTGTAACTCGTTAGATGATGATAGTGTTTTAAAGTCTAATGATGGCCTTCTACACCGGCCAACTAAATAAATTAATCCTGTAGAACATACACAACATTGTGTTTTTCATGCATTACATTGCACTACTAGGAAACGACAAGAAACAGTTAACAAAAGAGGCCACCGATTAACGTGAAGCTTACACTTTTCAGTTTTGGTATTTTAAAATATTTTTCGTGTTCGTGTTAATGTCGACGTTCGTTCGTTATTTCTTGCTACTGAAAATTTCGCCATTTTAATAAGATCGTCATTGTAACAACACGATCTAAGCCACATCGACAAGAACGAAAAGACACTTTGTCAACAAAACACATGAACGACATCTACAACTGAGACTTAGAAACAAAATCATCTGAAACATCGATTATGCAACACGCTGCATCACACTTAAAAGTTCTTTATTGTTGGCGCCCGATGATCACTAGACAGCACATCTCTCACCTTACAGCCTTAACCAAGACCTTGGGGCGCGCTACAGATCCGTCTGTCACCACAACCCAGCTAGCCACGTATTAAGTGGATTAAGGGCTGCCAAGACCCACCGTGGTTTAATAAGAAAATTCGGAATGTTGCACTACGTTCAAAACAGAAACGGAACTGACGACGGTTAGTAGAAATTCTTGCATCTGTAAGAAGAAGCAAGCACACAAATTCCACTTCCATACCTTAGCAGATCTTGACGAGGCCTGGAGAAATTTCTGGCCGTGCATAAAATCAGCAACTGAGTCGAAGGCTTCTGTCCAGTCACTCATCGAACAGTCCAGTCTGGTGTGACAACAGAAGACAGTAATGGAAACAGTAATTTTAATTTTGCGTTTAAAAAATCATTCACGGCGGAATATAGTACAGACGTCATCGGTTGACCGTCACACAAACCCCAGTACAGGAAACATAGTCATAATCATCTCTGGTATAGATAAGCTTCTGAAAAAGCTGAAAAGAAATCAGTCGCCGGGTCCGTACGGAATGCGGTATTCGGTGTTACGGGGAGTACTCTTTGACACTGGTCTGTTACCTAGCTCGCATAATCTCCCACCCACAGCGAAGTCTCAACTGAATGTAAAAAAAAAGCGCAGGTGAGTCGTGCTTGTAAGAACAGTAGATGAACGGATCCGTAACGCTATCGAGCAAAATAATAAATCTCCTTTGGACAGAAAAGTTTCTGTCCGCAAATCAGCACAGATTGAGAATGCACCGCTCGTGAAAAATTCAACTTGTCCTTTTCTTGTATGAAAACCTGCAAACCATTCATGAAAGGCAACAGGCAAATTCAACTTTTTTAGATTTCGAGAATGCATTCCACGCAGTGCTCTATTGTGTTTTAATGAAGGTCCGACAATATACAACACTACCTTGTACGTTGCTCCAGAGGGCAAATGAGACGAGGTTATTACCTGGAGTATGTCAGGGACGAGTGATGGAACCTGTCTTATTCTCTATATATGGATAAACGATGTGATGGATAAGGCAACTGTTTGCTGACTACACTGCAGTGTAAGGGACAGTGTTTCCGTAGTGTGTGTTAGAGGCTACAGGATGAGTCGGAGATAATATCAAATAGGTATGATGAATGACAGCTTGCTAGAAATGTAGAAAAGTGTCAATTAATGCAGATGAGTAGGGATAACACTCCTATATTGGTCGGTACACTATTAGTGTTGTGCTGAAGGACACAGACACGGCGATTATAGAGGCTGTAACAGGTGTAGTTGCGGATATTCTCATACAAAGGACCTTGATGTGTACACACATCAGCGTGCTGGTTGTTGTTTCTCTGCTTTGAACAGTCTTCCCACAAACACATCAGAAACTTTACGACCTGAGGCTTACTGCATGACCATACTGCACCATTAAGAGTATTATGCCTGTCAGTATACACTAAGCGTTTTGCGTCTACACGTCCACACTTCACACCTGAAAATATATGACTTGTACTGACTATGACTTTTAGTCTGCAGTTACATGAATAAAGATGTAATATTGTTCAGTACGCTGTCCTCAGCCACCAGTAGAAATATCAGCACGTACTTAAAGCAAGTCCCTCTAACTAAGGGCTCACCTTCAGAGGACGTCACGTTTCCAAGTAGAGAAGGAATTAGCATATTTTATCAAAATATAAGAGGTATTAGAGGCAAAGTTAGTGAACTGCTTATAGATTATTGGTATATCGGAGCACCACTCAAATAATTTCACACTTCAGAGGCTTCCTTTACCAGGATACAGATTAGCTGGCTGTTTTTCATCCCTTGCGGGATGGGGGAGTGGCTATGTACGTAAAAAACAGAATTCCGTGTGAGTGTATAGACGTATCACAGCACTGCACTGAACACATATTTGAATGTTGAGGAGGGGCAGTTGAACTTAGTGACACTAAACTGCTAATTAATGTTGTTTGAGGTCACCTAACTCTGACTTCAGATCATTTCTGCTCAAGCTAGAGAGGGTTCCTGATATACTTTGCAGGAAGTAGTAGAAATTAATTGTATGTGGTGACTTCGATATAAATTTTCTAAATGATGGTACCAGAAAAAGGATGTTGGTAGATCTTCTAAATTCATATGATCTGATACAGGCGGTGTTCTTTACAACTAGGGTGTAGGGAAACAGTAGCACAGCCATAGGCAATATTTTTATTCATTCTTCATTACTAGATGGGCATTCTGTTAGTAAAAGGGTGAATGGATTTTTAGACCATGATGCACAGATTTTAACACTAAAAGGCTTTTGTACTCAAACAAACGTCACATATAATTACAAACTATGTAGCAACGTTAATCGAACAGCAATAGTCAGTTTCTTAAACGTCGTTAAGGAACAAGAGTTGCAGGATATTTACAGCGCTGATAACATAGATGACAAATATGATGCTTTGCTTAACACATTTCTCATGCTCTTTGAGATTTGCTTTCCATTAGAACGTTTTAAACTGGGTACTAGCAGTAAAAGTCAGCCCGCGTGGCTGACAAGTGGAATAAGGATATCATGTAGAACAAAGCGGGAATTATATCAAAATGCTAGAAGTAGTCACAATCAAGCTGCAGTAGCCAATTACAAACAGTACTGTAAGTTGCTTAAAAATGTTATTAGGAAGGCAAAAAGTATGTGTTATGCAAACAGAATAGCTAACTCACAGGATAAAATTAAAGCCATATGGTCAGTTGTGAGGTAAGTGTCTCATCAGCAGCATGAGGTCGACGATATAAAGTCAGTTCCTGGAAAAAATATTTCTCTTACTGATAAATCAGATGTATGTACAGTATTTAACAATCATTTTCTGAGCATCGCTGGTGAATTAAATAAAAATGAAATTGCTACAGGGAATCATATAACTTTCTTTGCAAATGCCTTTCCGAGACTGATGTCTGAAATACTCGTCTGTGATACAGAAAAGGGAGAGATTGAGTCAATAATTAAATCACTGAAGACTATGGACTCTATGGATACGATCGAGTGCCTGGCAGAATATTCAAGTACTGTGCTGCACATGTCAGCCCTGTATTTAGCCATATTTGTAACTTTCCCTTTAGGAATGGTCAGTTTCCTGAACGATTGAGTACTCAGTAGTAAAGCCGCTTTATAAAAAGGGGAAAGGGATAATGTAGACTATTTTAGACCTGTTTCTATGCCATCCGTGTTTGCCAAAGTGAATTAGGGAAGTTAATGACATAAGTTCATGGCTTGTAGTAAAAGAACTAACACTAAATCACAGTAAGAATCAATTTTTAATGTTTGTAACATGCAATTCAACAAAACCCGACGTTTTAATTTCAAAAAATGGGCATATGATTAGTGAAACTGAGCAGTTCAAATTTGTAGGTGTTCAGATAGATGGAAAGCCCACGTTCAGGATCTTGTTCAGAGACTTAATGCTGCCATTTTTTCTATTCGAACGGTAACTGAAGTGAGTGATCGTTCGACACGAAAATTTGTCTACTTTGCTTATGTTCATTCGCTTATGCCGTATGGAATTACATTTTAGGGTAACTCTTCCCATTCCAAAAGGATAATTTTGGCTGAGGAACGGGCGGTTCGGGCAATAAGTGATGAAAGTTCACGAACCTTTTGTCGACGCCTGTTCCCGAGTCAGGGTATTTTGACATTGGCCTCTTAATATATATAGATATACTATTCCTTACTGTCATTTCTTCTTAACAATATTAGCTTATTTGATCGCGATTCTTTACGGACTGGCATTTTTCTGGTTAATAAACATTTGATTTTCATCTGCTATTACCTTTATGTTATAATTTCATGTACTGACCCATTCCATGCCCTTGGACATTTACTCCTCAGTTTGGTCCTGCGGAACTTGACGTGTGTATAAAATTAAAATAAATTGCACCTGTTACGCTCTGTATGTCTACGTGTAACACTGCAAAGTCATATGAAATGAAACGGGCAACTAGTGTCGGCAGTAGGGAAGGCGATTTATCTATTTAAATTTGTTGGAAGAATTCTGATTAAAATTTAGCTCAGCTGCAGTATTTTGGATCACCATAAGTACGGATTAAAGGAAGATGTCGAAGAAATTCAGAGACGGTCTGCCTGATTTGTTACTACACGCTCGAGCAACAGGCGGGTATCACCAAGATGCTTCGTGAAAATAAATGGGAATCCACGGAGGGACGACGCTTTCATTACGGTTAACAGTACTGAGAAAATCTGGACTCTATTGAAGGATTTCACTCATGTGCATATAGAGGCCAAACACAACATTATGGTAAGTCTTGGTTTGTTTGTTTACCGACATTAGATAGGGAGTTTTGAGTCTCTGTGAATATGACAAGTTCAGGGAATAGTGTTTAGAGTGTTACAGTCCTACAGTCGGACTCACTTGTTAGCAGCAAGAACTGTTAATACATTTTGGAAGAAACAACATCCCGTTTGTGGAGACGGTGATGAGCACTCGTCCATCAAATGCCGCTCATATGTATGAAACCATATACATTGTTATAGCACATTAATAAGCTCACAAGTAAACCAAGTGAAAAAAATAGCACTTGTTTCAGGTCTTACTGTAACCTTTCGTATTGTCCATAGCAGCATTGGTGATGCACAAGTGGTCGAGGGGTATCGTCTTTGATTATTCAATTGATTGACGTCTTCGGTCCCAAGTTCGAAACACGAAACTACTTAAATATTGATTAATAACCAGCATTGGCGGGCGAAGACTTCCGACATAAGAATCACCCTGTTTCTGCCAACGGCCTTGTCAAAGAGGGCGATGGAGCGGACGGAGGTTAAAGTCACTCTCTTGTCCTCGGTTTAGGAAACTGCCCCTAAGGGCGGAAGAATCAACAATATCAAACGTCCAAGGTCATGGAACGTGTCAGTACATGAAATTACAATATAAAAGTAATAACAGATAAAGATAAAATGTTTATGAACCAGAAAAAAGTTAGCCCATAAGTTTAAGTAAACGCAATCAACAATGCAGAAGGCAATGGAAATCACTGCATTAAAGAAACATAACCTGTACCCCCAAGATATGTAGCCTGTAACTGAAAAAGTTTCATGATTGGTCAAAGATTCCGGAATAGTCCCCCATTCGGATCTCTGGGAGGGGACTGCGAAAGGGGAGGTGACCATGACAAAAAGGTTAGATAACCAACGAAAGGATAGCGTTCTACGAGTCGGGACGTGGATTTGTCAGGAGTTTGAACGTGGTCGGGAAGCTAGAAAATCTGAAAAGAGAAATTCAAAGGCTCATGATAGGCATAGTACAGGTCAGTGAAGTGGAATGGAAAGACGACAGGGAATTATGGTCAGATGAGTGTAGGGTAATATCGACAGCAGCAATAAATGGTGTAGCGGGAGTAGGATTCATTAAAAATAGAAGGAAGGGCAGAGAGTGTGTTACTGTGAACAGTTCTCTGATAGTGTTGTTTCTATCAGAATCGACAGCAAACCAACACCAACAATAGTTCATGTGTAAATGTCGACGCCGCAAACTGAATATTAAGAGACAAAGAAAGTATATGAGGATAATGAGCGGGTAATACAGCACGAATAGGGAGATAAACATCTAATAGTAATCGGGATCTGGAGTACAGTTGTAAGGGAAGGAGAATATTGGTGTCAGACAAGGAATGAGAGAGAAGAAAGACTGATTCAGTTCTGTAATAAATTTCAGCTAGTAATAGTGAATACTCTGTACAAGAATCGCAAGAGGACGAGGTATACTTGGAAAAGTCTGGCTGATACGGCATTGTTTCACTTAGATTACGTCATACACATGCAGAGATTCCGAAATCAGATACTCGATTGTAAGGCGTACCCAGGAGCAGATCAGAATGCAGTAGTGATGAAGAGCAGGCTGAAGTGTAAGAGATTAGTCAGGAAGAATCAATACGCAAAGAAGTGGGATACGCAAGTTCGAAATTCTGAGAAAAATAGGTGTAAGCTGTAGGGAGAGACGGGTCATATACTGTATGTACAAGAGCCAGGAGGGAATAATAAGAGTGGACGACCAGGAACCAAGTGCTCAGATTAAGAAGGGTGTAAGACAGGAATGCAGTCTTTCGACCCTACTGTACCATCGAAGAAGCAATGAGAGAAAAAAAAAGAAATGTTCAGGAGAGGGATTAAAATTCATGGTGGAAGGATATCAATGATACCATTCACTGATGACATTGCTATCCTGAGTGAAAGCGAAGAATAACTACATGATCCGCTGAACTGAATGAACAGTCTAATGAGTACAAATCTAAGAAAGACGAAAGTAATGAGATGTAGCAGATATGAGAACAGTGAGAAAGTTAAAGTCAGGACCGATTACGAAGTGGATGAAGTAGGTGGATTCTGCTTCCTGGGCAAGAACATAACTTGTGTCGGACGGGACAAGGTGGACATCAAAAGCAGACTAGCACCGGTAAAAAGGGCCTTAATTTGAGGAAGGAATTTCTGAGAAAGTACATTTGGAGCACAACATTGTGTGGTAGTAAAGAATGGGCTGTGAGAAACCTGGAACCGAAGAGAATCGAAGTATTTGAGATCTGGTGCTACAGACGAATGTTGAAAATTAGATTGAATGGTAAGGTAATAAAGAGGGGTTTCTGGACAGAATCGGAGAGGAAAGGAAAATATTCACATGGAGAAGGGACAGCAAGATAGGACATCTGTTTAAGACATCAGGGAATGACTTCCATGGTACTACAGGCAGATGTAATGGGGACAAACTGTAGAGGAGCACAGATATGGAAACACATTCAGCAAATAATTGAAGACGTCAGTTGCAAGTGCTACTCTGAGATAAAGAGTTTGGCACAGGAGAGGAATTCGTAGCGGGCACATCAAACCAGTCAGAAGACTGATGACTCAAGAAAAGTAGCATCTGAGGATGGGCTTTGAAGACTAAAAACCAGTTACGATTGTGTCATAAAAAGTGACTGAGCTAAAAATAGAAAAAAGTAATACCTTACTCTTAATACATCACATTCATTTCTCTACTGCTCTGAAACCCATGCTGTTTCTGTGGCAGTTAGCTAAATAACACTTCGAACTGAAGTACTGGCACAATTTTTTGAACCTGTCCAGTTTTGAGATGCTGTACCGAGGCTGGTGGTTAGTTAACTACCTGGTCCCTGTCGATCCTCTTGTCAAGGCCGACGACCTCGAGCCCCCTCCTGAGCAGCGCCCGTGCGGTGGCGGCGCCGATGCCGGAGTTGGCGCCCGTCACCAGGGCGACGCGACCTGCGTACCGCTCCATCCTGACGGCAAGTGGCGCGCCTCAGCGGCTGTTCGCCTCCAGAGGACAGGCGGCCCGCGTAGCTCCGGCGGGGCAGCCCGTTATCGCCCGACCGCAGTCCATACTCCTCTCCGCCGGTGGGCAAACAGATCTGTCTGTCCGATGGACGACTTCAGTGGAACGCCTTAACGAGTAGCTTCTAGAACCTGGAACAGGTACAAGAGCAGTTTTTGCCTTATTCAAACCGACATTCGGTTTGACTGCAGCTGTATGTAAATAAATAAAAACGTAGCAGCATTTGTTCCAAACAATTTGTTTGCAGACGACCGTTTTGTTAAGCTACATAACGTCGACGGAGTAAACTCCACATTCGAAATGAAGGTATTGTTCTACGAGAGGAGTTCAATAAGTAATGTACAGATAACACATTTTTTCTCTGTCCCTTTCTGTTGAAAACATGAAGATTTGTAGGCGGACATCGTGGAATACGATGCGTCAGCTTCTGTAGTTTTATGAAGCTTCGATATGTGGCGGCTCTATACATAGCCTTAAAAATTGCATCAGTAATGCAGGTGCGTTCAAAGAGCGGAGTGCTGTCATTATGTTCCTTTTGGTGGAAACCTGACCGATGTCCCACGTGCCGGTTCGCTGCATACGTTTGTCACTCTTGCACTTTTGGGACGTGTGGACGTTTTCATTCGAGGTGAGTGACGGATCACAGACAGACACCTCGCTGCAGTGCTCGACATCTCTGTTCATAGTGTGGACACTTTGATGTACCCCTCATAATCTAATGACCAACTATGAAGTTTACTCTGGTGCACTCATGAAACTGAAGGAACGACTTCAGTATGTTCGTTGCCACAAAAGTGTAAATGACTGTCTCCCTCTCCATAACAACACAACACCTCACACATGTCTGCGTATCCAAGAGGAGCTTACAAAACTCCACTCCTCATTCACCCTTTAGGCTGGATCTCGCACTCTCCGAGGTCCATCTCTCCAGTCCAATGAATAATGCACTCCGCAAGAACCAGTGCGTGGATGATGGGGAGGTTATTGACGTTGGCTCCGACGTCGACCAGTAGGTGGTACCATGCGGGCATAGAGGCCAGCGTGGTAGGGAGGGGTAAGGCCCTCTCATTGTACGAGGATTATGCTAAAAAGTAGAGTTTCGTATCCAAATGAGAGGGAAACAGTGGTGTCACCGCCAGACACCACACTTGCTAGGTGGTAGCATATAAATCGGCCACGGTCCGGTAGTATACGTCGGACCCACGTGTCGCCACTGTCAGTGATAGCAGACCGAGCGCCACCACACGGCAGGTCTAGAGAGACGTCCTGGCACTCGCCGCAGTTGTACAGCCCACTTTGCCAGAGACGGATCACTGACAAATACGCTCTCATTAGCCGAGACGATAATTAGCATAGCCTTCAGCTACGTCATTTGCTACGACCTAGCAAGGCGCCATTAACAGTTTATATTGAGATTGTTATATATATTGTGATGCCTGTACCGTCAGACCAATGTTCACCAATTATGGATTAAAGTTAAGTATTACATCAACTACATACTTTATTTGCTACTATTAATTCCCTTAACTGTTCCAGACCTCACGCCAATCTGCGTGAGCTTAAAAGCGTGCATTTCGGCCTCCTCTAGCAACACGGTGTTGGCCCTTCTGCCAACACTTCATATGGCGACGAGGATGGGATTGTGTTCGTATTGTTAGATTGATTTCATTGTGCCATGGCTTCGCCACCATCTCCAGATGTACTGTCCGAATTTTATCGCTTGCAGAATCAGCAGACGCAGGCCTTATTGGATGCCCTTCGACAGCTCATCCAGGGTCAACGTGCAATGCAAAACGATGCGGCAGCCGCCGCTCCACCGCTCACGCAGCCACAACACGCAGTTGCACCACCTTTTCGTCCTTTTGATGCGGCACTGGAAAGCTGGACGGAGTGGTCACGCCAATTTGGATTCCATCTCGCCGCCTACAGAATTCAAGGTAACGAGCGGCAGCCTTTTTTCTTAGCATGCGTCGGGGTGCACACGTACCGTGTGATAGTGAAATTATTTCCCCGACGTGACGTAGCAACTCTGTCCTACGAAGAAATTTTGTCTGCATTAGATGCATATTTCAAAGAATCAGTCAATGTAGTTGCATAAAGGTATACTTTCTTTCGTACAAAATGTACGGCCGGTCAGACTAATAGGGAGTGGGTTGCAACTTTGCAAGGCCTTACTAGGGGTTGTGCTTTTGAGTGTGAATGTGGACTCCCTCATTCCGATACTATGGTGCGTGATGCGACTGCACAGAATGTTTCTGATGTTCGTATACGGGAACAGATTTTGAAACTAGTCAATCCCTCCCTTCAACAAGTGATAGACATATTGGATAGGCAGGACACACTTGACTTTGCTCAGGAATCATTTGAAACTTCGCCAGCTGTGTGTCACATTAACCGGCCCGACGGGCGAGCTGCATGGAACAGTAAACAGCCCTCGCGCCCGTCCGCGCAGCTGTTGCCAAGCTCTCATCTAAGTGTGCCGCGCAAGCACACAAACGCAGTGCTAAAATCATGCCTGCAGTGTGCTACTAGACATTCGTGTGAGAATTGCCCGTCCTGCCAAGCTATTTGCTTTTTCTGTAATAAAAAAGGCATGTTCAGAGTGTTTGCCAGAAAAAGCTCAGATCGGACACTCACAACCATTCCAGGCCCTTTGCTTCGCGCCGGAATCGGAATCGAACCACGAATACTCAGGCTTGTGAACCTTCGCCCATGGACATTCATGTAGTTAATTCCACTCCGCCCAGTGCCACTTTCTCTAACAGTGACTGTGTTCGTCCCACAACTAGTGTGCGTCGACATAGACGGAAATCACGTCAAGTCGCAAGTGATTCTGTACCAGTGTCAGTTCACGTTGCACGAGACGGTCGCTCTCGTCGTCAGCAGGACAATAAACTTTTTGTAGATTTGGTTATAAATGGCAACGTGATACCATTCCAGCTCGATACCGGAGCTGCAGTTTCATTGATCAATAAAGACACGTACAAACAACTGAATAGTTATTCAGGACAGAATATCTCTGTGTTAGGACAGTGCAGCCTTCTTGCAACATACAAGGGACAAACAAAACTTGTGTCATTTTACGTCCTTCGTTCTTCTTCTGCAGTGCACTTGTTTGGTTTAGATTTATTTCAGTTGTTTAACTTGTCTATAGTCAATCAGGTCCTATCAGTGAACCAGACTGTGCCTTCAGCCAGTGTTTCTCGTCTATGTGAAGAATTTGCTGACATTTTTGCACCGGACCTTGGTTGCGCTAAGAACTATAAAGCACATTTGGAACTGAAGGTAAACGCGCAACCGAAATTTTTCAGAGCGCGCAATGTTCCCCACGCATTGCGTGATGAGGTCGCACGAACATTACACGATTTGGAATCACAAGGTGTAATTCAACATGTGCATGCTTCTCTCTGGGCATCACCCTTAGTAATTTTGCCAAAACCTTCAGGAAAATTGAGACTTTGTGTGGACTTCAAAGCTATAGTGAATCCACAACTAGTGATTGCAACTTTTCCTTTACCCCGCCCGGAAGATCTTTTTGGCAAACTGTGCCCGGGTAAATTTTTCGAAGTTGGACCTAGCAGATGCGTACTTGCAAATACCGGTGGACGAAGAATCCCAGCGCGTTTTGGTGGTTAACACGCATCTTGGTTTGTATCGATTCAAAAGACTGCCATTTGGGTGTGCATACGCACCTGCATTGTTTCAGCAATATCTGCAAACCGTTTGTGCCTCGGTCCCTACTGCAGCAAACTATCAGGACGATATTGTGATCTCCGGAAAGACGGAAGAAGAACATTTAGCCAATCTCAGAACATTATTTCAGGTCTTGCGACAAAATGGTCTTCGCTTGCGGAAGGACAAATGTGTGTTTTTTGCTCGTGGCTTACCCTATCTTGGACATGTAATCAATGCCCAAGGCATACATCCCAGTCCCGTGCACCTCCGTGCCATACAAGACTTGCCATCGCCACAGAATTTGAAGCAGCTACAGAGTGTGTTGGGAAAAACTAATTATTACCACAAATTTGTGCCGCACGCTTCTTCCATTTCAGCTCCGCTTCATCGCTTACGCTGTAAAGGTGTTCCGTTCGTCTGGACGACGGAATGCGAACGCGCCTTTCGCCAGTTGAAATCGGCGTTGCTTTCCAATACTTGCCTTACGCCATTCGATCCCCAGAAACCCCTTTTGTTGATGGTAGATGCATCGGATTTCGGGATCGGTGCTGTGCTTGCGCACAAAGAAGGATCGCATGATCGCCCTATTGCCTTTGCGCCCAAATTGCTCTCATCTGCGCAAAGAAATTATTCACAGATCGAGAAAGAAGCGTTGGCTCTCGTATTTGGTGTTACAAAGTTTCATGATTTCTTGTATGGTCGTCACTTTACCATCATCACAGACCACAACCCTTTGACATCGCTTTTTCATCCGAACAAGCCTGTACCTCCACATACAGCGCAGAAATTCATTCGCTGGTCTATTTTCCTCTCGCAGTACCGCTACGATATCTTGTATCGGTCCACTGCTAAGCACGGAAACGCCGATGTGTTGTCCCGTTTGCCTGTTGCTGGGGATAAAGCATTCGATTCATCCGAACTTGCTTGCATGTTCATTGATGCGGAAACCGATGACGTGGTCGAATCGTTTCCGATTGATTTTCGTCGTGTAGCTACAGCCACAGCTGCTGACCCTGTCCTTGCTACCGTTTTGCGTTTTGTTGCTCCGCAATGGCCCTTGTCAAAGTCACGGATCGAGGATCCGTTGGTTCGCCGATTTTTTGATCACAAGGAGAGACTTTTTGTACGACGTGGTGTTTTGCTGTTGCGTTCTGATAATGATCAGTCCAGGGTCGTGGTCCCATGTTCGTTACAGTCCTCTGTCTTACGGCTTCTCCACCAAGGACATTGGGGTATAGTGCGAACGAAACATCTTGCTCGTCAGCACTGTACTTGGTTCGGAATCGATGTTGCGATTACGAATTTGTGCTCTTCTTGCATGGCGTGTGCCGAACAACAATCCGCACCACCGCGGAAATTTTTTTGCATGGCCAAAAGCCACTTCCCCTTGTCAACGCTTACACATCGATTTTGCTGGTCCATTCTGGAATGCTCGATGGTTGATTCTGGTCGACTCCTTCAGTAATTTTCCTTTTGTTGTCCGGATGTCTTCCACGATGTCATCTGCCACCATCCAAGCGTTATCTGCTATCTTTTGTATTGAAGGTCTTCCACAGACTATTGTTTCCGACAATGGCCCACAATTCATGTCCGCAGAATTTCAGTCATTCTGCAAGGCCAATGGTATTCAACATCTGACATCCGCGCCATTTTCGCCTCACTCGAACGGTGCCGCTGAACGATTGGTCCGGACATTCAAGTCACAGATGTTGATGTTAAAAGAGTCGCATTCTCGGGAGGACGCGTTGTTGCTCTTTTTGTCTTCGTATCGCTCTCAGCCCCGAGATGGTCGCTCGCCGGCTGAGTTGCTCCACGGTCGTCCTCATCGAACCTTGATGTCTTTGCTACATCGGCCGCATCAGGTTCCTGTGCAGCAGCAGCCACCTGCTTTTGCTCCAGCGATGTTGTAGACTATCGCAACTATCGAGGATCAAGGCTCGCAGGGCGCATTCTTCGCTGCCTCGGCCGCGCTATGTATCTGGTTTTGGGGGCCTCTGGTGAGGTGCGTCGGCATCTCAATCAGCTGCGCATCTGTCGTCGCACGGGTTCTGCCGCTCCCCGTCTGCTTTCAGCGACGGTGCCGTCCGGTCAGCGCCCTGGGGACCCATCTACTGGCTCGCCTCATCCCCAGGTGTTACCGACGATGACTTCCATTTTGCCCCATGGCGTCGCGCAGCCGCCGCCGCCTGTTCTCCCGCCGGCGACGCCCGCAGTTGACGCTTCGCTGCAGACGCCAAGCGCCTCCCTGGGTCACGCGCTGCCGACCGCTTCCCGTGACCAGCTGTCCTCCGGCATGGAACTCTTGCCCGCTCCGGACCAGTTGTCGTCTTCGCCCGTCGGGTACCGCGACGCGATGGAGGTCGACCCTTCGGCCCCTCCTGTCTCATTACGGGCGCATACACCGCATGTTGACGCGCACCCTGGACTAGGTTTCCAGGCGTTTCCTAGCTCCCATCAGACCGAATGGCCGGGTGCGGGTGGCACAGCCTCGCCTGTTGTTAGGCTCCCCACCTCGTCGCATACGTCAACATGGGGTCCTCCCCACGGCGGGCGGAAGCCTTATCACGCAACCGTTCGCCGATTTGCGGGGAGGAATGTGGTGTCACCGCCAGACACCACACTTGCTAGGTGGTAGCATTTAAATCGGCCGCGGTCCGGTAGTATACGTCGGACCCGCGTGTCGCCACTGTCAGTGATAGCAGACCGAGCGCCACCACACGGCAGGTCTAGAGAGACGTCCTGGCACTCGCCGCAGTTGTACAGCCTACTTTGCCAGAGACGGATCACTGACAAATACGCTCTCATTAGCCGAGACGATAGTTAGCATAGCCTTCAGCTACGTCATTTGCTACGACCTAGCAAGGCGCCATTAACAGTTTATATTGAGATTGTTATATATATTGTGATGCCTGTACCGTCAGACCAATGTTAACCAATTATGGATTAAAGTTAAGTATTACATCAACTATGTACGTTATGTGCTACTATTAATTCCCTTAACTGTTCCAGACCTCACGCCAATCTGCGTGAGCTTAAAAGCGTGCATTTCGGCCTCCTCTAGCAACACGGTGTTGGCTCTTCTGCCAACACTTCAGAAACAATATCCTGCACTGGAATGGTAAATCAAACCAACCTGCCTTCAGAAATATATGTTGCATTACACACTGAACGTCCCTTACACTATTATTTCATTTCAAATAGCTTCAGGCACTGGTTCACACAACCAAGTATTAAATGTGTAACCAAGAAAACAATTAAACTGCAAACCCTTAATGTACAGGGTTTCTCGGCAGGTGTGGTCATTTTTCAGGCATATAAAAAGAACGATCATTTGAGGGCAAAATCATCATATGGACATACGCCATATTCGGAGTAGTTTCCGAGATAGTAGAGTTTAATGTACAGTGTTATTCAGCTGCGGTACTGATCAATAAAATATCAAGTTTACTCGTGCATACACATACAACAGTTTGTAAACGTTACAACATTTTTTACGGAGTGAAAATTCCAAAATATATTTTTTGAAGGAATCCCCTTAAGGCTTATTGTACATATCACATTACAAGTGTTTTATAGTTGACAATAAATTCTAGAATATCCCACCGTCAGCTTCATTGCATATGCGCACTCTTGGGAGGACATGTACTGTTGGTTGTCCGAGTGCTTCTGTACGTTCGATAATGAGAGCAGCACCTTCAGTCAAGCGAACAAGCATCTCATTTCTCGTATTCACCCTCCGTTTGTACACTTCACCTGACGCCATGAACAAAGAAAATTCCCAATATGCCTGAATCTTTACGATTCCTTATGGGTCACTAAAATCTGGTTCCTTTAAAACTAATCTCTGCATACTTTCCTTCATTTTCAGCTTCGTCTTCTACTTCTTCTTCGTCCTTGTCGTTTCCTATTTCTATATATTGCAGGTTTAGGCAACGTTGCTTTTTGTTCGTCATTCCTGTCGCATGCTCGTGAGAGTTGTTTTAAATACTAAATATTATAATTCTTACACTAGAAACATTATGTCAGGAAGGCATTTTCAAACCTTTTTTTTCCTTAATAAATGAGTGTCTCCTCAATGCCCGTTCAGCGAATGTTGCTGCGTATGCGCCTCCGCAGTAGGCGCCTGCTTCCTGCACCCATGCTGACTGCTGTTCATCGCCGACGGAGGCTGGAATTCGCACGCCAGAACCGCAACTGAACGTGCTCTGAGCGTCGATAGGTAGATCATGTTTTATGCTGCATCGTACAGATTTCCGTTGGCGCGTACGGCCCTGCGACATTCGTCGCAAGCTTCCACGCTTGCACCATGGTTCAAAATGGTTCAAATGGCTCTGAGCACTATGGGACTTAACATCTGTGGTCATCAGACACCTAGAACTTAGAACTACGTAAACCTAACCAACCTAAGGACGTCACACAACACCCAGTCATCACGAGGCAGAGAAAATCCCTGACCCCGCCGGGAATCGAACCCTGGAACCCGGGCGCGGGAAGCGAGAACGCTACCGCACGACCACGAGCTGCGGACTGCACCATGGTGTGGAGTACATTTTCGTGGCATTCCCTGGGTGACGTTATTCTCGTGCATCTACCAGCAGGACAATGCAAAGCATCCCACAGCTCGCAGTGTAGACGTGAGATTCGAAGAGTACCAGGATGAGTTTTCTGGACTCCCCTAATCACCAAACTGCCCCTATATAAGATCTGGCTTATTATACGGGACCACCTCGATCCGGCTGTTCACGCCATTGATCTTGAGGTTCAAAATCCATAGAGCAGCTGGCCACGCCACGTCCTTGTCGGTACCTTCCAGAGCCTCACTGACTCTCTACCTGCAAGTGTGCGTTACAAAAGGTGGTTGTTGAGCGTTTTGACAGGTGGTCACATAAATGGGACTGGACCGTCTACAGTCATGAATATAAAGAGTATGAAAACAGTGTCATTCAGAGTTAGGCTTTACGATAATAAAATGAAAGAACAAGGTAATAAGCATAAACAAATATTATCGTGAAAGATACCTTTGGCGATAACTAATTTACTGATTCGATGAATCAGAGAAATTAGAACTTAATGGAGTGAGAGGTAAGAAATCAAGATGTAGGTTTCTGTGATTTCCCGAAATCGCTCCTGAGAAATGTCGGGATGGTTCCTTTGAAAGGGCACGGCCGATTTCCTTCCCCACCCTTAACATAATGCGAGCTTGTGCTCCATCTCTAATGATCTCGATATCTACTGGTTGTTAAACCCAATCTTCCTTTTTCCCCTTTGTTTTACCTTTTTTTTATGTTTTACACACTTCAATAAAATGCAGACTGTCATCTTCAACTGCAAATTGCATTTGTCTTAACTGCAAGCCTTTGACACTATTCTCAGTACGGAAGGCATATTAGTGTGCGTGTGTGTTGTTGTACGGAAGTTGAGTACCAATAAGGAAACACCGCGAAAAACGCATGGTTGGACATAAATTCAGCTCCTAGCCAAGGCGGCAAGTTGCGCCATTCTATTTGGCCACGAACGCCATCTGTGCAACGTTCACAGTACGTTGAAAATGCCAGTCGTGGTCAAAACACTGTTCTGTGTGGTTGTGCGAGCATTATGTCCGAGTGAAGTATATTCTGCGGCGGTCGCGCATAATAGTGTATCTAACAGACTGTGTGTGTCAGTTGTTCACATTTCTTTTGGTTATACTCGTCGTATACTCACTGGTGATTGTAGCAGTTACGCGGACCGATTAAATCCACAACATTGTATCCAGTCGCTCCAGATGTCCTTCAAGATACTTCTATATTAATTATCTCTTCTATGTACAGTTCGAAGAAATCGACTTGCGTTCCAATATGCAAGCTGCTGGCTCATTACTGACTGCAATAAAAGTTCGTTTCTGCGTGCTCTCCTGCAGAGATGTGCTGCCACATGTTTTCAAAGTTCAAGCGTAATTGGCCGTTGTCGATTACTACATTCGCTATGATATCGCTCCATGATAGAAGAACAGTACTCATCTTCTATAGCAGCGGAATAGATACCCTTCAGTCTCACAATCAGCTTCATTCCATTAAACTATAGGTATGTTTAATAATCTCTATCGTGTCCCTGCATATCGTATGACAATACAGGCGCGTGACTTCCAGGCCAAGAGTTTTACCAAACAGAATGTGGTGCTCTCCTGATCGCAGAACATATTTCGGAACAGCTCATGTATGCGTGTTTCTCCACTTTAAAGTTGGGTTTCTTCACAAAAATTCAGCTAACAACCCTAGTAATAAACCAGAATATTTTAAAAAGTGTGATACTTTCGGCTATGGAAGCCACATCCACAAACTGATCAAAAAGACAGAAACTCATTAAAAACCCATCGAGAGTATTTGTATTTGTCCAAAATAGAAAACAGTCACTGTCATCCTGTCTAAAGAAAGACACAATCTCGGGAGAAAGATGAAAACTATCACATTTCATGTATCGGTGACGAAAATAATACAACATCTTTCAATGAGAGAACATATCGAAAGATATGCCAAGAAATTTTAGGTCGTACAGAGCAGATGAGGTTCAGATCCACATCCGTGGATGGTCTTGCATCGAAATTCAGTGCAACAGGAAGTAAGCCAAAATATCAAATTGGGTGTGACGGTTATCCAAAAATTTGGTTCAAGTACTGAAGACAACAGAGAAAACAAAGAATTCAGCCTTTATTTTGCTAGATTTTGCGAAGAATGCTTTTCTCAATTATCGGCTTTCCTAGCTGAATACCATCCATAAATAATTTAGCGTTACACATTTGTGTGTCGTTGTGGAGATCAGTCGAAGACTGCTTCGTGCAGTCCTCTGCACTAGTCTGTTCTGTGTAAAGCTCTTCAGCTCTGAGTAACTACCGAAATTTACATAACTTTTAACCACAATTTACATCAATTTGAACCTGATTACTGTACTCTAGCCCTGGTCTTCTACTGTACTTTTAACTCTCCACTCTTCCTCCATTTCGAAACTGGCATTCCTCGATTCCTTTTCGCGTGTCTTATCAAAATGAAATATGCTTGTTATATTTGCACATTGCTAACCTTCAGTTACTTACGTGTCGCTTATTCGCGACGAACTTCTGTTGTTATCGCAGAACCCACTGATAAACTTTCACTGCAACGTCTGTTAAGGTATTTTCTCTGCTTGAGTTCTTTAGGACGTGAATAACCTAAGCCAACCAAGGGAAATAGAGCTGAGACGTTAGGCATGCTTTTACAAATTCCGAAGGAAAACAGAGCCTGCGTCTTCTTTCTTTTCTGTTCGAGGCTGTGACAGAGAAAGGTGTCCTTTCTTACGGTGTAAATTGGTGTACCGTTGAGACCGACAACTGTGCGGTTGGTCCCGGCCGAGGTTCGAGTCCTCCCTCGGGCATGAGTGAGTGTGTTTGTCCTTAGGATAATTTAGGTTAAGTAGTGTGTAAGCTTTGGAACTGATGACCTTAGCAGTTAAGTCCCATAAGATTTCACACACATTTGAACATTTTAGACCGACTGTATATACGTGAGGGGCGTTCAGTAAGTAACACAACCATTTTTTACCCTGAGAGCGTATTATGGATTCAAATACGCCATACTACTCCCCACAGGCTTTGCCTACAAAATCCTATTTTTCAACATCACCTCCGTTCAGTGTGACAGCCTTACGCCACCCTACTGGGAGGGCCTGTAGTCTCGCATGGTACCATTCTACTGGCCAACGTCTCAGCCATCGTCTTGCTATATCAGTAAGCTCACCATCACCCACGTACTGCTTTCCGCAGAGTGCATCATTCGTTGGACAAGCAGATGGAAGTCTGAAGGTACAAAATGTTAGCAGATGACTTTGAGTGAGTCAGCACTACCAACGGAGACACACAGCTGTGCAGCACTGCGTTTGATTGTGACTCATCGATCACTTCGAAAGACAGACTCCACACATTTCAACACTGCAGGAGTGACAACTGTGTACGGCCGGTCGGCAGGCTGGCTGTCAGGCAGACTTACGCGACCTCGTTGTGATGATGACAGACACATCGCCCAGTTACTCACCGTGATTTTGTTCACCGCCATATATCCGTAGATATTCTGCAAGCAGCTTGAATATCTGCGACACTCCAGTTGTCCGCCAAAAGAAACTCAGTGACGGCTCTCTGCTTGTAACCCACCTCCGCTACAGGCGCCATTTTGAAGGCCACGTATAGCGCCACCACCTATCGGAATTCCATGAAACTGGAGGGTGTGAAGCAGGAATATGCCACGATGTCTCAAAACAAAATATTTATTTTTTTAACCAAAATGGTGGAGAAAATAAATGCCTTTCATTACGTATTGACCGCCCCTCGTACATGATGAGAAGTCTGTGAGAGTTGTAATACCCACGGCTACATTTTATTCACAATAATATTCACGACAGCATTGTGTGTGGAAAGTGAATGAACGTTCTTGCGATATTAATAAAAACGACTTCTTCGTTAGTAAAAAACAAATATTTATTGTAAATGACATAATTTAATATTTTGTAAGAAACTATATCTCACACAATACCTATGGAGAAAGGTAATGGCAATCTCAATCTTTTGTTTTCTTATGATTCTTCTAGAATAATCCTTCTTATTTTTCGAACTGTTGTACTGATAGGATGTGATTTATGTCTGGTAACACAGATGTCCGTAAGAAAGTGTATTATGTTGTTAATTTAATAGGTGATATATATAGTTTATGTGTCACTGAAATAAATCTTCTTTGATTGGAGTTTTATTTCATTTTGACCCTCGTCATATGTAAATGTTAAGTTTTCTGAGTAGCTACAAAGAAGCGCAGCCATTGGAACTATTGATCTACAGTGCGGTTTATTGGGAAATGCTGAATAATAAGCGATTAACACTAAGAAATATTTTCAAATGTTAATACATATAGTAAAGATACAAAAATATTTAATATATATTATTTGTTAATAGTAAAACAGGGGTAGGAGCAGAATCGATAAGTCACTGTCTTACGTAAGCCGCCATCTTAGTGATATACTGCAGCGGTAGTTTAAAATTAACTTTCTATACAGACATAAATGTTGTTGCTCATAATAGTGATAATAATTGTGTATCGGTGGCCCAGAACCCAATCTTAGGTAATAAATTCCAGTTAGACGGTGAGTAATCCCTAAATATTGTGACCTTCTATAGATGGAAACAGCATCTTATGTGATACAAATTCTTATATGCTGATGTATGAAGCCTGGTTATTTTGTAAAGACTTTTATGAAATATTTTGACGCGAAAAAATACATTAGTGTTGTGTGAGTGTGGTATTGTGTGACAAAACTGTTCATTTTGCTGAAAGAAAAGTGTTGCCACCTCGAATAACAGTAGCGTTAAATTCGATAAACGATCGGCAACTAGTAAAGAGACCTATGCAATAGCACTGAAAATTAATAAAATCATTACTCTTGTTTAGTTCATATTACGTATCATACATTTAGCTTGTTTGCTGGCATATATATGATTCCTGTTTTTAGTTAACTTAGTTCCATTTACACTGCTTGACAGACAACATTGCTAAACCTTTCCATGTGGAGATTTCTTTAACAAAATAATGATCACTAGCCGGAAAAGCAGTGACTAAATAAAACCACTTCCTACATTAATAACAAGTAACTAGTTTTATTGTAATCTTGCTGAAATTGTACAACACACAATCAAACCACAATACAGCATGCCACAGAGTCAGCAATATATGAAAGCATTAGTACGTTTGTATGTGTGAAGTACTTGTGTGAAATTAATAATCCTCTTGTACGACTATTCTGCATCAGAGATAACCATTTTTTTCTTTACTAAGTATTTGGTGAGAAATGTTGGGTTGTCGAAGTATATCTGTGTCAGACACAGAATGCCATGGGAGAGTGCCTTCCTGCGATTACAGTTCATTTTTGCAGTTTCCGTTTATAAACTGCGTTTAATTCTCCCTGTGGTTAAGCAATTCGGTATTTCATTCGCCACATACGTTTTGATGTATTCTTTCGAAACCTTTATGAAAGTACTGGTCTTTATATGCTCCACTGAGACCAGGAACTGTTTCAACTAACCTTAATTAGATTCGTCTAGGTTAAGACATGCCTATTGCTTTAAAAAATACTGATGTCGTCTAAATTGTGGGACGGGCTTACGGCATGTAACGTGGACATTGTCGAAGTTTCATGTTTCCTTTTGCACAATGTTGTTCTGGCGAAACCAAAAGTGCCAGAACGAAGCTGAAGAGCCCAAGAGAAGAGAAGGCGGTGAGACGACGTCGGCCAGTGGTGCGCTGATTGGGACCGCACCACGACAGCAGCGGCCTCTACAAGAGGAGAATATAAGCGCCGCTGCTGCCTGCCTCGGCCGTTCAGTATTCGGACAGCATCAACACGGCCCAGCAGAGAGTGCTACGGTAGCAGTGACGTGTCATCCATATCAATTACTTATAATAACACTGTATATAGCAAGGGACACTTATATGCATGTCGCCCATCACTTGCGACCACTTGTTGTACATAGAAGTTAAGTTTTGTCATTCTTCTTATTTGTAATAAAAACTATTAATGTGATTGTGCTTGAATTGTTGTACAGCATTCCGAGAACGCAGCATCCTTTAGGCATTCTATACAAGACGAATGGGCAGGACCCCACAAATGTCTATCATTCTCGGACACCCACTGCGCTGAAGTGGTTCAAGTCATACAATATCTTAATTGAATTTGGTCGTAATTACTTTTTTTGTTTTTACTAAAGTTTGCAATGGGAATTGGAACTCAAACTTGAGAACGGGCGATGAGGAATAAAATTTAAATATATGTCTTCTCATAGATTTTAATTACAGGGCAGTTGGGGTTAATGAGCACAGGAATATTGGATGGTGTGCTGGAATGCACGTTAGGGAGAAGTTTGGGTTAGTAGTTCATTCCAAGCTACATATATTCACGAAACAGAATGAAATACTCAACTCCTGTAAACACTTATAATTTAAAAAGTGCTTTCACTATCGATCCTTGAGGGGTGTCTACTTTAACAATTTTAGTCAACAGTATTCCGTAATGATTAGGTTAAGTGAAAAATTCGAAGTGGACACATAAGTGAAACAAAAATCGAGACACTTAAAGAGAGCAAACGACTAGGTCACCATCTCTAGGGCAGACGAGCTGTGAAAACTGGCTTGAAGCCGACAATGGAAAATGTGGTGTCACCGCTAGACACCACACTTGCTAGGTGGTAACTTAAATCGGCCGCGGTCCTGTAGTACATGTCGGACCCGCGTGTCGCCACTGTGGGATCGCAAACCTAGCGCCACCACAAGGCAGGTCTCGAGAGACTGAGGAGACCTCGTCCCCAGTTGTACGGACAACATAGCTAGCGATTGGACGTGCTAAGCCTTGCTCTCATTTGCCGAGAGATAGACAGTAGAATAGCCCTCTGCTAAGTTAAATGGCGACCACCTAGCAAGGCGCCATTTGTATCAGTGCCAATAGCTTACGAGTATGCAGGAGAGATGTATTCCAACAAGAGAATAAAGTGAAGTATTAAAAAAGCTACGTATTTTTCTTTAGTGCATTTATAAGTCTCATGTTCCAGACTTCACGCCCGTCTGCGTTAGCCTTGCGTGCCCTATCGGCTACAGCATTGTGTCTGGGCTGTATGGTCTAGGCACAACAGAAAGACATCAAGAAACTTAATAAGAATAGCGATGCAAGAA
This sequence comes from Schistocerca nitens, assembly GCF_023898315.1. Lineage (NCBI taxonomy): Eukaryota > Metazoa > Arthropoda > Insecta > Orthoptera > Acrididae > Schistocerca > Schistocerca nitens. The sequence goes on along the minus strand of NC_064615.1, from coordinate 1,156,926,855 downwards.
GTAAATCATGACTGGATGAGGAAAAAGACCTTCCCTAACTGAATCTAGTTAAACGACCAGATATTTATCACTCACGAAGTGTCCAAAAAGTGCTTCTGACAAATTAATAAAAAACGTAGATACTTCCTAACATGGTAATACTTACTACCTGCAACTAAAATCTCATTTCCAGTGAGCACAGCAGTGGCAGTCACACTAAACAGATGCCGAACAGCGTCTGATGACTCTGAACAACTTTCAGTCTGTAGCAACTCCGAGAAAAGAGACAGATAAAACCTTGGAAGTGGCGAACTGACCAGTCGACAAAGTGATTTTTCAGTTTTCCGAGAGGCTCCTCCAGTCAGGAGACAGCAGACACAGCAGCTGGTTTCTCATTTCAGTATTTCCTAAGCATTAAAAATTGAAGCAATCGTTTTTCTTGCGCAGCGATCTTCAAGGAATCAATCGTGAAGCCACTCGTTAAGAATGAACAAGCGGACCGAGCTTCCCCCATCTGCTCGCATCCGCTAGACTGCCGACACAACGTAGCCTCTGGGAAAAGATCCTACGGCCATTGCAAGGCCCAAAGATGGGACCGAAGAGGACCATCTAAATTTATCGATGTGCGTGCGTTCGTATTTACACAGACATTCACACAACCAAGCAATCATCCACGTTTAGGAAAGGTGGGTAAAGGTACGTAATATGATGAATATCGAGCGTAATAAAATGCGAATAAAAGTCAAATCCATTCAAAAAATGGTTCAAATGACTCTGAACACTATGGGACTTAACTTCTGCAGTCATCAGTTCCCTACTTAAACCTAGATAACTAACGACATCACAGACATCCAAGTCCGAGGCAGGATTCGAACCTGCGACCGTAGCGGTCGCGCGGTTCCAGACTGTAGAGTCTAGAACCGCTCGGTCACCACGGCCGGCGTCAAATCCGTTCGGAGTGTGAACTTTTCCCCTGGTATGATAAAAAATCTAAGAAAACGCAAGCAGATAAGAGACAGTCTGCAGAACATAACAAAGTTACTGCGCCCTTCCAACGTAAAACATTTGTCTGCCCGAGATACATCAATAATATTATAAAGGTAACGGAAATCTAAAATCTTTATTTCTGATTCGCACCTTTCATCAATTAAATTCAGTACAAATTATGTAGTTAAGCAGAAGTACACAACCCTGATAGTAATGAAACGAAATATTGTCATTGTAGTATAAACTTAAATACTTTCCGCATACTTGATGCGCCAAAGATAACGATTAGCGTTATGTCTTTGAACACGCGCCATACATATACAGCATACTCTTAAAGCCACCAAACGGCATGGAAGGTAATTCTGGAGCCACTAAAAGATCAGCCATTCCTTGTTACACCAACGAATAATGTGTATGTCTGCTACTTCAAGTTTATAAATACAAGCTCATTTCTTATTGTGGTGTGCATACTGTAAGACCTTTGGTACGCACACCATCAGATTATTTGACTTGTCGCTCTAAGGAAGTAGGCGAGTGTCAGCAATATGTCGCGTGGTCTTATCGTGGCGTGTTTATCTTCTGCCGTTAGGTCAGACGATAGAAATGCCACTTGCACACTTAGAGTAGCAGATTGACGGTGACCAACTTTAAACAGAACTGGATTAATATTCACACACATTTATTAAAATAATAAAAAGCATAGACATAACGTAACTTCATTCTTGATGCAGTTTACAACTGACAATCTGAAGTTCCTTTTGTCTTGGGACGTTAATCTTATTCTCACATATCTCTGATACTTGACAAAGTGTATATTCATTTATCTTCATGGCTACGTACAGGGATATGGTAATCTTATTAGGCGCAGACTGAAACTTGACTATAGACTGGTATAGACAAATGCAGACTACTGCAGACAAATGCAGACTGACTAATCGGAGGTCTGTACACTCGTTATAATACCTCGAGCATTCAGATATCACTGCACGAGTGTGATCCACGAGGAGAAAAGGTTCTACGTTAGCAGCAATCTCACTGGCTGCGAGACATAATAATATACGGGTTGGCGGAAGCAGAATTTGGTCCGTCTCTAAGACAGCGCCATCTCGTAGTGCGGAGACGGACGAACGCTGCGCCTTCGCTGTTGTGCTTAGTGGGGCGCGCTTTATTGGGAAAGTTGTGTACACACTGACTACGCGGAACTATGTACACAACACTTATCCTTCTATGTTTCACAGATGGCGAACTGTTATGTGTTGCATGACACTTGTAACTTCATCTACATTAATTTAACAGGACAAGGACCAATTCTCTAGCACTGTGGACCATATTCATTCATTAATGCTCTCACGTACTGAGCCTTGGTAATTACAACATTAGCTAAGTAACTGCACATGCCAACTGAGGCAAATTTTGTGTATCACTAGGCTATACTAGAAGCCACTTCATAATGCTTTGCAGTAATATCGTTGGTGTGATAAATAATCGGGTCTCGAGCATTAAGAGTTGTTTGATCTTTTCTGTATAGATTATCTCCATCTACTTAGTGATTTTACACATTTAATGTGTCCTTCATGCGACCATGATGAAGTTGCCAAATCAATAATCTTCAGTTTTTTGGTATATACAATTCTACCCCAAAGAAGAGCATGAATGAGATGGGTGCTCAGATTTATAAAATAGTTAAGACAGTACACGTAAATTACATACCTGTAAGTTAGCTATTGAGAGCAACCTTAAGCTTAAGCTTCTTACAGTAATTCTATTGATATGCTAGCTACGTATGTTTCATTTACATCACATCCACAGCGAGGTCTTGAGTTAACATTTTACACTATTTAATATCATATTTTTGTATTTTGTATTACTTTCACATATTAGCTGTTGATGTTCACTTACATCACGACAACAGTGGGGCCATAGCTTTGACTAAGTCATTTCATTTTTGTGACGATTTACATTTGTCTCATATGCAAGAGCTTTTTCAATCTAAGTATTTTGCACAAATTCTACTGTTAATTGAACATAATTTAAATCATATTACAAACATGTCTTCGATATGGGTAACATCTTTCAGGTATCATTCCTGGGAACTTCTCACATTTTACTAAATCAGTGTTGCACGTATAAAATTATTACTAATGTTGTTAATCAATATCATATAATAAAATTACCCTCACAGACATTGATGATAATTGTGGGAGGAACATGTTGAAATTTATCAAGACTATTCATCAAATAAATTTTCTGCTATTTAGTCCTTATTGAAATATTTTATTTCTGATTGTACTTGCAAATAATTACGACTCCCTAGCAGTAGAAGTTATGAAAAGCGGTCAGCTTGGAATGTGTTCTTCTTTTTAGTTCATAAAAAAGTTTATAGCCTGTTCTCCCGTTTTAAGAGACTCTGATGAAAGTTGCCCATTATATTTGGATATTTGCAAAATTCTATAGATTCGGTATGTTTCTACTCAGTTATCTGCAATTGATTTATTCTCTCACCTTTGAACCTACTGATTGCCTTTCGTTATGTGATCTGCTGTGATAGTGTACATAATAAGGTTAATAGGAGCAAGAGGGCACCAGCCAACGAGGTAATCAGGGCCAAAGTCATTGGCCATATAAAAGCAGAACAATAATGAAGGCTTCTTATTCATCTGCCCATGACTATGGTACGGATAGGATGTTCTATCTTATAGCGTGAAATAATGTGTTGTTGAAAGTGCATGCATTTACACATGCTGAGAATATATATAACACATTGAAACTATTGCTGCTTTCACATACACACAGACAGGTGTGTGTCTTAACACACACACACCCAAACACACACACACACACACACACACACACACACACACACACACACACACACATATATATATATATATATATATATATATATATATATATATATATATATATATATACTATTGGCCGTTAATATTGCTACACCAAGAAGAAATGCTGATGATAAACGGATATTCACTGGACAAATATATTACACGAGAACTGACATATTTTCACGCAATTTGGATGCATAGATCCTGAGAAATCAGTACCCAGAACAGCCACCTCTGGCAGTAATAACGGCCTTGATACGCCTGGGCATTGAGTCAAACAGAGCTTGGATGGCGTGTACAGGTACAGCTGACCATGCAGGTTCAACTCGATACCACAGGTCATCAAGAGTAGTGACTGGCGTATTGTGACGAGCCAGTTGCTCGGCCACCATTGATCAGACGTTTTCAGTTGGTGAGAGATCGGGAGAATGTGCTGGCCAGGACAGCAGTCGAACATTCTCTGTATCCAGAAAGGCCCGTACAGGACCTGCAACATGCGGTCGTGTATTATCCTGTTGAAATGTAGGGTTTCGCAGGGATCGAATGAAGGGTAGAGCCACGGATCGTAACGCATCTGAAATGTAACGTCCACTGTTCAAAGTGCCGTCAATGCGAACAAGAGGTGACCGAGACGTGTAACCAATGGTACCCCATACAACCACGCCGGGTGATCCGCCAGTATGGCGATGACGAATACACGCTTCCAATGTACGTTCACCGCGATGTCCCCAAACACGGATGCGACCATCATGATGCTGTAAACAGAATCTGGATTCATCCGAGAAAATGACGTTTTGCCATTCGTGCACCCATGTTCGTCGTTAAGTACACCATCGCAGGCGCTCCTGTCTGTGATGTAGCGTCAAGGGTAACGGCAGCCATGGTCTCCGAGCAGATAGTCCATGCTGCTATAAACGTCGTCGAATATTTCGTGCAGATGGTTGTTGTCTTGCAAACGTCCACATCTGTTTACTCAGGGATCGAGACGTGGCTGCCCGATCCGTTTCAGCCATGTGGATAAGATGCTTGTCATCTCGACTGCTAGTGATACGAGGCCATTGGGAACCAGCACGGCGTTCCGTATTACCCTCCTGAACCCACCGATTCCATATTCTGCTAACAGTCATTGGATCTCGACCAACGCGAGCAGCAATGTCGCGATACGATAAACCGCAATCCCGATAGGCTACAATCCGACCTTTATCAAAGTCGGAAACATGATGGTACGCATTTCTCCTCCCTACACGAGGCATCACAACAACGTTTCACCAAGCAACGACTGTCAACTGCTGTTTGTGTACGAGAAATCGGTTGGAAACTTTCCTCGTGTCAGCACGTTGTAGGTGTCGCCACCGGCGCCAACCTTGTGTGAATGCTCTGAAAAGCTATTCACTTGCATATCACAGCATCTTCTTCTTGTCGATTAAATTTCGCGTCTGTAGCACATCATCATTTTAATGATCAGTAATATATATATATATATATATATATATATATATAGGGCGTTAGAAAAATGTACGGCCAAACTTTCAGGAAACATTCCTCACACACAAAGAAAGAAAATATATTATGTGGACATGTGTCCGGAAACGCTTACTTTCCATGTTAGAGCTCATTTTATTACTTCTCTTCAAATCACATTAATCATTGAATAGAAACACACAGCAACAGAACGCACCAGCGTGACTTCAAACACTTTGTTACAGGAAATGTTCAAAATGTCCTCCGTTAGCGAGGATACATGCATCCACCCTCCGTCGCATGGAATCCCTGATGCGCTGATGCAGCCCTGGAAAATGGCGTATTGTATCACAGCCGTCCACAATACGAGCACGAAGAGTCTCTACATTTGGTACCGGGGTTGCGTAGACAAGAGCTTTGAAATGCCCCCATAAATGAAAGTCAAGAGGGTTGAGGTCAGGAGAGCGTGGAGGCCATGAAATTGGTCCGCCTCTATCAATGCATCGGTCACCGAATATGTTGTTGAGAAGCATACGAACACTTCGACTGAAATGTGCAGGAGATCCATCTTGCATGAACCACATGTTGTGTTGTACTTGTAAAGGCACATGTTCTAGCAGCACAGGTAGAGTATCCCGTATGAAATCGTGGCGGTGAATCGAGGAAGTACAGTACATACTCACGAAACTAAAATGACCTCTAACATGGAAATTAAGCGTTTCCGGACACATGTCCACAGAACATATTTTCTTTATTTGTGTTTGAGGAATGTTTCCTGAAAGTTTGGCCGTAACTTTTTGTAACACCCTATATATATATATATATATATATATATATATATATATATATATATATATATATATGTGTGTGTGTGTGTGTGTGTGTCCACGAACCTACCACGGTGTCGTAGCAGGCGGAGAGGTGATACTCCGACGTGGCGCGTCCCAGGTGGCGGATAGGGGGGTCCTCACCGGCTTGCCGGCGGACTAGAGCGAAATAAAATAGCTCTCGCGGACCAAACACACAACATCAAGAAATCCATTAGTGTCTGTTCTGGTATCCAGCGACTAGTGGTCTGCGTCTGTTTACCTAGTTGGTGCGGCAGTGAAATATGGCTTGATCTCAACAATCAAGTCTGCAATTACCGTGATCTTGTTAAAGGTCATCACAACTAACTTCAACTTGAAGTAATCATGATGGAACAAATGGAAAGAAATCCGCTACCCCAGGCCCCAGTCAACGGACTGGACTTTCCTGGTCATCGGATTTTGGGGGACCAGGAACATCATGAGGAGAAGAGTCGGAGCTTCTCAAAACCTCTTCGCAAGCACTACCTTGGCACTCTCAATGCAAATACTCTGTTCAAACTTGGAAAACTAAAACAACTGACAGACATGCTAGATAAATTTCACATCAAAATTCTTGCCATTCAAGAGACGCGCTTCGTAGATGAAAACCATTTCGACACACAACATTACAGGATTTACAAAGGTAAACCTGCTGTCAGAAGAGGAACACCATTATTGTTTGGTACAGGGTTTGCAGTACACAAATCAGTCATGGATAACATCATAGACTTCAATTCAATATCAGAACGTATCTCGACACTGTCCTTCAAATCAGGTAATAAAGCATACACAATTATCAACACACATGCACCTACAAATGACGATAACAGAAAGAAGCCACAAGAAATTGAAGACTTCTGGGAAGACATGGAGGAAGTAACTAACAACGTACCAGAAAGACATGTGAAAATTTTAATGGGTGATTTGAATGCGCAGCTTGGTAAGGAGAGAAAATTCAGAGAAATAACAGGCCCATACTCAGCACATATTCGCACGAACAGAAATGGGGAACACCTCATAAAATATTGTCAAAACTTTAACCTCAGAATCATGTCAACACAATTTCAAAAACCAAGACGAAAACTTACAACATGGAAAGCACCCAACACAATGTGGGGAGAATTTCAGATTGATCATGTGGCCATATCCAAGAAAAATTCGCGGGAAATTCTAAATGTCAGAACACGTAAAGGAGTCTTCGAGTCTGATCATTATTTGCTACAAGTTAAGATTAGGCCAATCCCAAGACTGAAACAGACAGCGCAAAACAAAATAGTCAAACCTGATCCGGAATACTTGAAGATAAACAGGGATAAAATCGTTGAAGAAATTAATAGGCATTCAATAGACACATGGACAGATCTGGCGAAGGCAGTTCAGAAGACTATGTGCTGGGGACAACCACCTAGAAAACGCAAACATAGGTGGTGGAACGCAAATTGTGATGAAGCCATTGAGAGAAGAAAGCAAGCATAGGACAAGTTCAGTAGCTACAGAAATTCAGAAACATGGAAAGAATTTCACGAAGTTCAGAAACTAGCATCGAAGGAAATCAGAAGGGAAAAACGAGCATATGACAATAACAGACTAAAAGAAATTGAGGAAGATTTCAAAAGAAATAACACAAGAAATTTTTACAGAACTCTCAAAGAAAATATTAAGGACTATCAACCCCCTAGCCTCTGCTTCCGAAGAACAGATGGATCCCTGGAAACAAACACAAAAGAAAACTGTAAAATTCTCAAACATTACTTTGATAAACTTCTTAATTGCAAAAAACCTACAGGAAAATTAACATTCCAAAAGACCACATCTAATGCCGATTCTGATCCACCCACAATAGAAGAGGTAGAGGAAATCATAAAACAAATGAAAAATAACAGAGCTGCCGGAGAAGATGGTATTACCGCCGAGATATGGAAACTCCAAGATGAAAACATCACCAAAAAAATCCATAAGATTATCTCCGAAATTTGGATCACAGAGAAAGTGCCAGAGGAATGGAAATGTGCATTGATCCATCCGTTACATAAAAAGGGTGATAAGTCAGATCCAAACAATTACAGAGGCATTTCGCTAGTACCAGTTACATACAAAATTTTCTCTAAGGTGCTATTAAACAGACTAGAACCACAAGCAGATCTGCAAATTGGGGAATACCAGGCAGGCTTCAGAAAAGGGAGATCATGCATCGAACAGATCTGGAACTTGAGAACACTTTTGAAAGTCAGACAGGCAAGAAACACTGTAGTTACCTTTGTGGACTTTAAAAAAGCATATGATTCCATAGACAGACAGACACTCTTTGACGTACTGGAAGAATATGGTATCGACAGAAAAACCAGGGCACTTATACAACAGACGCTTACAGACACTACCTCCAAGATTAAGTTCATGGGAGAAATTTCGGAACCCTTCCACATACACACAGGTGTCCGACAAGGAGACGGGCTCTCACCAATCCTGTTCAACATGGTGTTAGACAAAATTATCAAGCAGTGGGAGGAACAAGTTAAAGGAATACAGCTGGGAAGAACACGTGAAACCAAAACAATCATAAAATGTCTGGCATTTGCAGATGATATAGCCATACTCAGCAATAATACACAGGAGGCAAAGGAAGCACTGGAATGCTTGCATGAAATAGCTGCCAAAACAGGTCTGCAGGTATCTTACGAGAAGACACAATATATGGAACGACAGACCAACAATGTACACACCATGCATACTGTATATGGATCCGTAGAAAGAGTCGAAAAATTTTAGTATTTAGGGGAGTACATACAAATGGGAGGATCAAACAAGGCGGCTAACATGGAACGAACGAAGAAACTCCAGAAGGCATACAAACTCACATGGTCACATTATAATAAGAAAAGCATATCGAGGCAGGCCAAACTTAGGCACTACAAAACAGTTGTATTACCAGAAGCATTGTACGCGTCAGAAACAACCACAATTGGAGCATCAGGCATCATAGACACAGAAAAAATAGAACGCAAAATTCTCAGAAAAATATTTGGACCAATTCACAGAGATGGCATATGGATGAAGCGACCTACCAAAGAGCTGTACCAGCACACTGACAGACTAACAGACGCGATCAGAAAACGCAGATTAACTTTCTATGGGCACATACAGAGAATGGACAACAACCGACTTACAAAGAAAATTTTTGATGTAGTAAACAGCTCAAGCAAGAAAACAAATTGGTATCATGAAATAGACGAAGACTTAAGGCAGATAGGGATCAACAGGCAAATGATAGGAGACAGGAAATACTTCAGAAACAAAGTTAGGAGTGCAAAATTTATTGTAAAGGAGAGAAAGAAGACAGGAACATTATAGACAGAGCAAAGGAAACAGGAGCACAGCCAAAGGATGAAGAGATTTTGGGAAGAGAAGAGGAAGAAAGGAAAGAAGTGAAAATTGTGTCATCATGTGATTTTCGAGTTCAAACACTGTCCATAAGGGCAACAATGAAATGAATATATATATATATATATATATATATATATATATATATATATATATATATATATATGTGTGTGTGTGTGTGTGTGTGTGTGTGTGTGTGTGTGTGTGTGTGTGTGAATCAGCCATAGTTTGTAGGTGTCAGACACTTTATTAACAACAAAAAACCCCCTGGGCAAATCTAACCGTTATGCACTACGAAATGCTGGCAGTGGGCGAGCCACGTTGGCTAGTGCAAATCTGTCTAGCTCAGGGCAGACTGACTCTCAAAGAATACGATTCTTTGAAATAGCTTGCGTTCTGTTTGTGAAATCTCTTTATCTTGCTGTCGGTAGTTCATTCACCGAATAAGCTGTACCTGACATGATCTTCTAATATCCGTTGAAAAACTGATATTTGTAAGGGTGTGCTAAGGAGAACTTGTGATTCATGTTACTTTAGGTGATGTCATAATGGGGAATTTTGTGTATATAAGGCACAATAATAGCCCAAGTAATAAATTATTTTAGTAACAACACCCGTCGGCAGCTGGGGGCACAGGGAAAGTATTTGTAGTTAAAGAGTGGTCCAATACGTCTGTTATAGTGGGCAGTAGTGGCTCAATAATAAGCTTCACCATTGGACTGCGATGCCATCGTGTCCGGTAGACACTGATCCGATACTCTTGATTGCATTTTTTACCACACTGCAAGTAACATGCTATAGATACAACTTTTCGTGGCTAGAGTCGTTTACCCCCTTGAGATAATCAGTGAGTCTCTGTTTTGTTTGTAGTTCAATTGTGTTCCGAGGTAATGTGAAATATCGATTCATTTTTTCGGGTGGGACAGTTAGAACAACTGCAGCTTTTACTTTGCCTACACCAAGGTAGCTAGTCTATTTCTGTTGTACGTTAATTTCTGGCCATGCCTGCGTTTTACATCTGTCGCCTCTTGGCCGACTCTTTTCGGCTTCGGTTTGTAAGCGGACTGATTTTCACCTGTGGGGCACTGTTTGTATGCCCGATATGCAGCGTCTCTAGTTCCTCAGTTAGCCAGGGTACAGACTTCCTGCTTACATTTCCTATCTTTAGGGGAGTATATTTGTTGTAGCGTTGAATAGCTTTGTTAGTAAATCGATGAAGTTTTCGTTTATGTCCGAGAAGGGAACAGAAGACGTCCTCTAAACTACGTATTTATAGCGTCTCAGTTGAATTTCAGATAAATTAACGAGTTTGAAGCGTCGGTATGTAGTCAGTCTACCGAATACGTCATGAAAATTATGTACGGGGAGACAAACCGGGTACAGATATTTGAGAGATATTAATTACTCTGTTTGGGGATTTTGTTGAAAAATTGTTTATGAGATTGTGACCACTGTTCATATGATAGTTAGGAGCAAGCCGAAATAGCGGCGCATTTGAAGAAGAAAGCATCCTCTTAAATTTCAGACAGAGAGCGTGCAAGGACGAAGTCCTGCAGTCGCGCTGTTCGTCTTTGTCCTCGGTGGCTCAGATAGATAGAGCGTCTGCCATGTAAACAGGAGATGCCGGGTTCGAATCCTGGTCGTGGCACACATTTTCAGCTGTCACCATCGAGGTATATCAACAACACCTGTCGGCAGCTGGGGGTTTCAATTAATTATCATTTATTCCAGAGAAAATACACGGTCATTAATGGTAGCTGTTCTTTCGAGAACAGTTACTATGTTCATATATATAATTTTTGATCTTCCCAGGCACTTAGCACCTCAGCGAAAAAAGAGGAAATCACCAACTCGGAGAAATGTACAAGAAGCGTCGTCTAATTCGGACAATGTTATATAAGTTGCATTTTGTTTGTACTTTCATCGAAATGATTGCAACGAAACTTGTTGTGCACAAGTCTGACTGACTTACAAGTATAATTTGATTCCATCTGAAACTACATTTACCTCAAGATTGGTTTAGTTTGAATAAAAAGCTGAATAGTATCGTTGAGGAAATTTTTTTGTTAACAGACAATTGGAAGGTTACTCAGATCAAAATATTTCATTTATTTATTTACCTTTGTTTCCATGTCATTACATTATCTACAGTGTGTGTACTTGTAATATAGGACAAGTCAGGTTAATCTAATACTTAAAATACATAGTCTACATACACTCCTGGAAATGGAAAAAAGAACACATTGACACCGGTGTGTCAGACCCACCATACTTGCTCCGGACACTGCGAGAGGGCTGTACAAGCAATGATCACACGCACGGCACAGTGGACACACCAGGAACCGCGGTGTTGGCCGTCGAATGGCGCTAGCTGCGCAGCATTTGTGCACCGCCGCCGTCAGTGTCAGCCAGTTTGCCGTGGCATACGGAGCTCCATCGCAGTCTTTAACACTGGTAGCAAGCCGCGACGGCGTGGACGTGAACCGTATGTGCAGTTGACGGACTTTGAGCGATGGCGTATAGTGGGCATGCGGGAGGCCTGGTGGACGTACCGCCGAATTGCTCAACACGTGGGGCGTGAGGTCTCCACAGTACATCGATGTTGTCGCCAGTGGTCGGCGGAAGGTGCACGTGCCCGTCGACCTGGGACCGGACCGCAGCGACGCACGGATGCACGCCAAGACCGTAGGATCCTACGCAGTGCCGTAGGGGACCGCACCGCCACTTCCCAGCAAATTAGGGACACTGTTGCTCTTGGGGTATCGGCGAGGACCATTCGCAACCGTCTCCATGAAGCTGGGCTACGGTCCCGCACACCGTTAGGCCGTCTTCCGCTCACGCCCCAACATCGTGCAGCCCGCCTCCAGTGGTGTCGCGACAGGCGTGAATGGAGGGACGAATGGAGACGTGTCGTCTTCAGCGATGAGAGTCGCTTCTGCCTTGGTGCCAATGATGGTCGTATGCGTGTTTGGCGCCGTGCAGGTGAGCGCCACAATCAGGACTGCATACGACCGAGGCACACAGGGCCAACACCCGGCATCATGGTGTGGGGAGCGATCTCCTACACTGGCCGTACACCACTGGTGATCGTCGAGGGGACACTGAATAGTGCACGGTACATCCAAACCGTCATCGAACCCATCGTTCTACCATTCCTAGACCGGCAAGGGAACTTGCTGTTCCAACAGGACAATGCACGTCCGCATGTATCCCGTGCCACCCAACGTGCTCTAGAAGGTGTAAGTCAACTACCCTGGCCAGCAAGATCTCCGGATCTGTCCCCCATTGAGCATGTTTGGGACTGGATGAAGCGTCGTCTCACGCGGTCTGCACGTCCAGCACGAACGCTGGTCCAACTGAGGCGCCAGGTGGAAATGGCATGGCAAGCCGTTCCACAGGACTACATCCAGCATCTCTACGATCGTCTCCATGGGAGAATAGCAGCCAGCATTGCTGCGAAAGGTGGATATACACTGTACTAGTGCCGACATTGTGCATGCTCTGTTGCCTGTGTCTATGTGCCTGTGGTTCTGTCAGTGTGATCATGTGATGTATCTGACCCCAGGAATGTGTCAATAAAGTTTCCCCTTCCTGGGACAATGAATTCACGGTGTTCTTATTTCAATTTCCAGGAGTGTATTAAAATATAGAACATAAATTTGGTGATAATGATAGTAGGCTGCATAGATTTTTCTCTCCATTAATATTTAGGTCTTAAAGCTATTCGTATATTCCTTAACGACAGATCATACATCCTACACTATGTGATGCATAAAATTTGTTTCCATTAAATAATCCTTTAGCTCTTTCCGGAATACCTTTTTAACCATACTGCCCTGTATACTCTTAGGAAGTAAAGTTTTACAACCGAGTACCAAGGAGCTTTCTCAGTAGTTCACAGTTTGTGTGGCATACTTCTACGTTGGCCTTTATTTGTTGCCATGTGAATGAACACATGGTTTTTTTGCTGGCAATACACTGGCAAGGATTTACGAAATTGTTCTGTACATGTAAATGGATGGTAACGTTAAAACTTTTAGATTATGGTAGGCAGTTCTGCATGACTCAGTTTTTTATTGAAGATGGTCTTAGTTTCCTTTTTCTGGAATGAATAAATTATATTTGTATTATTGCAGCTGGAGTTTTCCCACGCAGAAATTCTCTACTGTAAGTGTGGTTCAAAAGGAGCAAGATATACTGTACACAGAAATAGTCGGTTAGCATAATGTGCAAACTGTTTCATGATAACATAATTAGCTGATTGTGTATAAGTTGTATAACTGTAGTTGCTAGCAGTAAAATGTTAAATTTGTGTTCAAAATCAGTGCAGGAAATTTTGTCATCATATTGCTTCTTTTTAGTCCTGTCACAGATCTACATCAACTAAAATGGCCAACAACTTTCATAAAATCGTATATAGGGGATTACACAAATGAACCAGTAACTTTATCTCCAAATAAACCGACTAATTTGGTGGAATTTGCGACATGTAGACTTGAAGTGACGAAGAAAAAATAACGTTTAGAGAGACAGAAACGCCGTCATTTAACAAACAAATTCGATAATGCTCCAGTAACTACCCTCATAATTAAAACAGCTGACTTGGCGGAGGTAAACCAATACTTGCAAATGCTTTGTCTTATTACCTGTATATCGCTACAAAGATATGTTTACTGTTTTGTATGTTGTACATTTAATCTTTCAAACACAAGTGTTGGAGCTTAAGGGCAGTAGTATACACCTGCCATACTCTTACTAAAATTACTCTAAATGCACATTTTACTACTAATAAGTTGTCCACTTGTCTAATTTTAGGCAAATTTGTTGTTCAGTTGTTATCACAAGTTGTTCCTTTTCTGTTTGAAGAATATTCTCCCACCAGTTGTTGTCCATCTATTGAGTAGCTTTAAAGGAGAATATGGAAAGGACTACGCTAAAGAGCTATGTAAATTTGCACTCACTTTTAACTTTTTTCAAGCCTGGCCTATGACAACTTTAGAGAAATTTTTGAAAATACGTTACCATATCCTAACGAAAATGGCACCAAGGAGTAAAAGGTAAATTATAGTTCTGTGCAGAAGAAAAAACTGCACTTATCTTGAAATCACGCCATATTAAAACTAAGGGCAAACAAAGTTGTGGTGTCTCTCATGATGAAATAAATGCCCATCAGGAAGCACACAGAATTTGATGGTCAGTGGTTTGTTGGAAATGCAGATTGTGATGCTGAAGCTAGGTGTGATGACTTATCCGAGGTAAAAGATGGCTTGGTCTTCGTGGCTGTTGCACTGAAAGACTACTGCAAAATTCCAGTGGAGTATTTTCTTTCATGTGGTTTGAGGGGTAGTGAAAGTAACAATTTAGTTCTGGCTTGTCTTGATTTCCTGAAACACATAGATATTAACGTGCTCTTCCTAAGATTTGATGTACCGCTGTTAACTTGGTGATGGCTCATTATTTGGGGGATGAACTTAGTGCAGACGATGTGAAACCACGGTTCATAAATCTATCAACAGATATAAAAGAACATATTCCGTTGGATGCTTGCCACATCACACAACTGGTGAGAGACTGTCTTGCCACAAAGGGGATAATTTTCATAAAATTGACTGAATATAATGCAGTTATTTCGTGGAATTATGGAACTTACAGAGGCAAGAGGGATTGCATTTGGGGACAGGACTAAAAAGAAGCCGTATTAATTGGCACAAAGAACCCATGAAGGTTAAACTTGCTGAAAAGACATTTAGTGGAAGTGTAGCCAATGCTAATGAATACTGTGACAAAAATTTGTGAATGTCCCAGTTTCAGGGCTGTGAGGCAACAGCACTCAATTTACTCCACATATTAAGCAGTAGGAACCTATATTGCAGGGGATACAAAAGACCTCTAGCCCCAACTAGATACAGTGATGTACGCACATAAGTAAACGATCCGAAATATTGGCTGTTTACACTAAAAGAATTTGTTGGGGGAACATTACTGGTGCATTCCACAAGATGAATTGGGTTTATATGCATGATCATTTGTGTTCATCGCTAGTTGTGTATGACAATATTACAAGTAGATTTGCACAAGGAATTACATTTTTATTGGCACAGAAACTTAGTCAAGATCACTTGGAAGTACCGGGTGATCAAAAAGCCAGTATAAATTTGAAAACTGAATAAATCACGGAATAATGTAGATAGAGAAGTACAAATTGACACACATTCTTGGAATGACATGGGGTTTTCTTAGAATCAAGAAATACAAAAGTTCAAAAAATGTCCGACAGATGGCGCTTCATCTGATCAGAATAGCAATAATTAGCATAACAAAGTAAGACAAAGCAAAGATGATGTTCTTTACAGGAAATGCTCAATATGTCCACCATCCTTCCTCAACAACAGCTGTAGTCAAGGAATAACGTTGTGAACAGCACTGTAAAGCATGCTCAGAGTTATGGTAAGGAATTGGCGTCGGATGTTGTCTGTCAGCAACCCTAGAGACGATGGTCGATCGTGATACACTTGCGACTTCAGGTAACCCCAAAGCCAATAATCGCACGGACTGAGGTCTGGGGACCTGGGAGGCCAAGCATGACGAGAGTGGCGGCTGAGCACACGATCATCAACAAACGCCGCGCGCAACAGGTCTTTCACGCGTCTAGAAATATGGGGTGGTGCGAATAAAACCTATGTCATTCCAAGCATGTGTGTCAGTTTTTACCTCTCTATCTACATTATTTCGTGGTTTATTAAGTTTTCAAATTTATACTGACTTTTTGATCACCCGGTATTTAGTGGAGGGGGAGGTGGGGGGGTCAGAATTATACACCCACAGCTCAGCAATTTGAAGCTACTTTAAAGAGACTTCTGGTCCACTTCCAAACTGGAAAACCTACAACTGCAAATTGTTCTACGAACGATGCCGTTCTCAGCGTAACATAAACTAATCTGTAAATGAAGAAGTTGAATGCAATCAGTGGCCATCTGTTCCAGGGATAGCATTAATAAATAGTGACCATGGTTATATAACGCATCTAGCTATCTCACTTGATATCTGAATAATGTTGTCGGATACATTGCTGGATTTGTGGCCAGGAAATTCGTCAAAAAGTTAAGTGCAGTATTTTCCAATTGGTACTATGTCCAGTGTCCCACTGGCAGCGGTCTTGAACATTATAACACAGGTACCTTGTCTATTCCATCGAATAACGTTGTCTATATCTGTAAAATGAGTGAGAGAGTATTAAAGCAAACATCCATTTTAAATGTTAAAAACCCCTTGAAAAAATTGTTCACAGCAGCTTTACAGAACTTAAGCAATGATGTTTTCCTTAGTTGAATTAACATATCACAAACTGTCCTCCCTTTGCCAGTTAAACAAAGTTGTAATCACTGAGTATTTTAAAATTAGGCTGCATTATGAAGCGACACTCTGCAGTGAGAGCCCTCATGACACTTGCATTAGGAGTTTCTACACCAAAAGGTACTGTTTGACTATCAGTGATCGTGTGTTTTGAAACCATGTGTATGTGCTGGTATTGATAGAAATCCGATTCGTAGAGATAAATTGTAGTTTGTATTACTTTCACATATGAGCTGTTGATGTTCGCTTACATCACGACAACAATGAGGCCATAGCTTTGACTAAGTCGTGTACATTTTCATTTTTGTGGGGATTTACATTTGCCTCTTATGCCAGAGCTTTTTCAATCTAAGTGTTTTGCACAGCTTTTATTATTAATTTAAATAATGTAACTCATATTGCAGTCATGCCTTCGATATGGGTAACATCCTTCAAGTATCATTCCTAGAAACTTCTTATATTGTACTAAATCAGTGTTACATGTATAAAATTATTACTAATGTTGTTACTCAAGAGCATAGAATACAATTGTTCTCACAGACATTGATAATAATTACAGGATGAACACGTATAAATTTGTCAAGACTATTTATCGAACAAATTAACTACTATATAGTGGATAATGAAATATTTTAATTCTGATTGTACTTGCAAATAAGTACGATTTCCTAGCGGTAGAGGTTGTGAAAAGCGATCAGGTTGGAATATGTTCTTCCTTTTACCTTGATAAAAAAGTTTGAACATGCTCTCCAGTTTTAAGAGCGTCTGATGAAAGTTGTTCATTATATTTTGATATTTGCCAAATCCTATAGATTCGGTTTGTTTCATCTCAGTTATCTACAAGGGATTTTTTCTTTCGCCTTTCAACCCACAGATTGACTTTTCTTATGTGATCTGCTGTGATAGTGTACATGATAAGATTAACAAGCGCAGGAGTGCCCCCGCCAACCAGGTAATCAACTTCAAAGTCATTGGCCATATAAAAGCAGAACAATAATGAAGGCTTCTTACTCATCTGCCCATGACTATGGTATGGATATGATGTTCTATCATACAGCGTGAAATAATGTGTTGTTGCAAGTGCCTGCATTTACATATGCTGAGGAATATATACGACACATGGAAATAATTGCTGCTTTCACATACACACAGGAAAAGGTTTGTGTCTTTACACACACACACACACACACACACACAAACACACACACACACACACACACACACACACACACACACACACACATATATATATATATATATATATATACACTCCTGGAAATGGAAAAAAGGACACATTGACACCGATGTGTCAGACCCACCATACTCGCTCCGGACACTGCGAGAGGGCTGTACAAGCAATGATCACACGCACGGCACAGTGGACACACCAGGAACCGCGGTGTTGGCCGTCGAATGGCGCTAGCTGCGCAGCATTTGTGCACCGCCGCCGTCAGTGTCAGCCAGTTTGCCGTGGCATACGGAGCTCCATCGCAGTCTTTAACACTGGTAGCATACCGCGACAGTATGGACGTGAACCGTATGTGCAGTTGACGAACTTTGAGCGAGGGCGTATAGTGGGCATGCGGGAGGCCGGGTGGACGTACCGCCGAACTGCTCAACACGTGGGGCGTGAGGTCTCCACAGTACATCGATGTTGTCGCCAGTGGTCGGCGGAAGGTGCACGTGCCCGTCGACCTGGGACCGGACAGCAACGACGCACGGATGCACGCCAAGTCCGTAGGATCCTATGCAGTGCCGTAGGGGACCGCACCGCCACTTCCCAGCAAATTAGGGACACTGTTGCTCCTGGGGTATCGGCGAGGACCATTCGCAACCGTCTCCATGAAGCTGGGCTACGGTCCCGCACACCGTTAGGCCGTCTTCCGCTCACGCCCCAACATCGTGCAGCCCGCATCCAGTGGTGTCGCGACAGGCGTGAATGTAGGGACGAATGGAGACGTGTCGTCTTCAGCGATGAGAGTCGCTTCTGCCTTATTGCCAATGATGGTCGTATATACACTCCTGGAAATTGAAATAAGAACACCGTGAATTCATTGTCCCAGGAAGGGGAAACTTTATTGACACATTCCTGGGGTCACATACATCACATGATCACACTGACAGAACCACAGGCACATAGACACAGGCAACAGAGCATGCACAATGTCGGCACTAGTACAGTGTATATCCACCTTTCGCAGCAATGCAGGCTGCTATTCTCCCATGGAGACGATCGTAGAGATGCTGGATGTAGTCCTGTGGAACGGCTTGCCATGCCATTTCCACCTGGCGCCTCAGTTGGACCAGCGTTCGTGCTGGACGTGCAGACCGCGTGAGACGACGCTTCATCCAGTCCCAAACATGCTCAATGGGGGACAGATCCGGAGATCTTGCTGGCCAAGGTAGTTGACTTACACCTTCTAGAGCACGTTGGGTGGCACGGGATACATGCGGACGTGCATTGTCCTGTTGGAACAGCAAGTTCCCTTGCCGGTCTAGGAATGGTAGAACGATGGGTTCGATGACGGTTTGGATGTACCGTGCACTATTCAGTGTCCCCTTGACGATCACAAGTGGTGTACGGCCAGTGTAGGTGATCGCTCCCCACACCATGATGCCAGGTGTTGACCCTGTGTGCCTCGGTCGTATGCAGTCCTGATTGTGGCGCTCACCTGCACGGCGCCAAACACGCATACGACCATCATTGGCACCAAGGCAGAAGCGACTCTCATCGCTGAAGACGACACGTCTCCATTCGTCCCTCCATTCACGCCTGTCGCGACACCACTGGAGACAGGCTGCACGATGTTGGTGCGTGAGCGGAAGACGGCCTAACGGTGTGCGGGACCGTAGCCCAGCTTCATGGAGACGGTTGCGAATGGTCCTTGTTGATACCCCAGGAGCAACAGTGTCCCTAATTTGCTGGGAAGTGGCGGTGCAGTCCCCTACGGCACTGCGTAGGATCCTACGGTCTTGGCGTGCATCCGTGCATCGCTGCGGTCCGGTCCCAGGTCGATGGGAACGTGCACCTTCCGGCGACCACTGGCGACAACATCGATGTGCTGTGGAGACCCCACGCCCCACGTGTTGAGCAATTCGGCGGTACGTCCACCCGGCCTCCCGCATGCCCACTATACGCCCTCGCTCAAAGTCCGTTTACTGCACATACGGTTCACGTCCATGGTGTCGCGGCATGCTACCAGTGTTAAAGACTGCGATGGAGCTCCGTATGCCACGGCAAACTGGCTGACACTGACGGCGGCGGTGCACAAATGCTGCGCAGCTAGCGCCATTCGACGGCCAACACCGCGGTTCCTGGTGTGTCCGCTGTGCCGTGCGTGTGATCATTGCTTGTACAACCCTCTCGCAGTGTCCGGAGCAAGTATGGTGGGTCTGACACACCGGTGTCAATGTGTTCTTTTTTCCATTTCCAGGAGCGTATATATATATATATATATATACACTCCTGGAAATTGAAATAAGAACACCGTGAATTCATTGTCCCAGGAAGGGGAAACTTTATTGACACATCCCTGGGGTCAGATACATCACATGATCACACTGACAGAACCACAGGCACATAGACACAGGCAACAGAGCATGCACAATGTCGGCACTAGTACAGTGTATATCCACCTTTCGCAGCAATGCAGGCTGCTATTCTCCCATGGAGACGATCGTAGAGATGCTGGATGTAGTCCTGTGGAACGGCTTGCCATGCCATTTCCACCTGGCGCCTCAGTTGGACCAGCGTTCGTGCTGGACGTGCAGACCGCGTGAGACGACGCTTCATCCAGTCCCAAACATGCTCAATGGGGGACAGATCCGGAGATCTTGCTGGCCAAGGTAGTTGACTTACACCTTCTAGAGCACGTTGGGTGGCACGGGATACATGCGGACGTGCATTGTCCTGTTGGAACAGCAAGTTCCCTTGCCGGTCTAGGAATGGTAGAACGATGGGTTCGATGACGGTTTGGATGTACCGTGCACTATTCAGTGTCCCCTTGACGATCACAAGTTGTGTACGGCCAGTGTAGGTGATCGCTCCCCACACCATGATGCCGGGTGTTGGCCCTGTGTGCCTCGGTCGTATGCAGTCCTGATTGTGGCGCTCACCTGCACGGCGCCTAACACGCATACGACCATCATTGGCACCAAGGCAGAAGCGACTCTCATCGCTGAAGACGACACGTCTCCATTCGTCCCTCCATTCACGCCTGTCGCACCACTGGAGGCGGGCTGCTCGATGGTGGGGCGTGAGCGGAAGACGGCCTAACGGTGTGTGGGACCGTAGCCCAGCTTCATGGAGGCGGTTGCGAATGGTCCTCGCCGATACCCCAGGAGCAACAGTGTCCCTAATTTGCTGGGAAGTGGCGGTGCGGCCCCCTACGGCACTGCGTAGGATCCTACGGTCTTGGCGTGCATCCGTGCGTCGCTGCGGTCCGGTCCCAGGTCGACGGGCACGTGCACCTTCCGCCGACCACTGGCGACAACATCGATGTACTGTGGAGACCTCACGCCCCACGTGTTGAGCAATTCGGCGGTACGTCCACCCGGCCTCCCGCATGCCCACTATACGCCCTCGCTCAAAGTCCGTCAACTGCACATACGGTTCACGTCCACGCTGTCGCGGCATGCTACCAGTGTTAAAGACTGCGATGGAGCTCCGTATGCCACGGCAAACTGGCTGACACTGACGGCGGCGGTGCACAAATGCTGCGCAGCTAGCGCCATTCGACGGCCAACACCGCGGTTCCTGGTGTGTCCGCTGTGCCGTGCGTGTGATCATTGCATGTACAGCCTTCTCGCAGTGTCCGGAGCAAGTATGGTGGGTCTGACACACCGGTGTCAATGTGTTCTTTTTTCCATTTCCAGGAGTGTATATTGCTCATTCACACACACACACAAACACGCACACACACACACACACACACAAATATATATATATATATATATATATATATGTGTGTGTGTGTGTGTGTGTGTGTGTGTGTGTGTGTGTGTGAATCGGCAATAGTTGGTAGGTGTCAGAAACTTTATTAAGAACAAAGCTCTCCTGGGCATATCTAACCATTATGCACTACAAAATGCTGGCAGTGTGCAGGCCATGTTGGTTAGTGCAAATTTGTCTGTCTGAGGACAGAGTGACTCTCAATGAATACGATTCTTTGAAATAGCCTGCGTTCTGTTTATGAAATGGCTTTATCTTGCGTTTGGCTTTAGCAAGTCGGTATTTCATTCACCGAATAAGCTGTACCTGACATCACTTCTAATATCCGTCGAAAACTGATTTTTGTTGGTGTGTGCTAAGGACAACATTTGATACATGTTACTTTAGATGGCGTCACTATGGAGAATTTTGTGTATATGATGCACAATAATAGTCCAAGTAATAAATCTTATACGTTTTATTTCAAATCCATTCCAATGTTAAATGAATCACAGTTTTTGTGAGTCAACATGCGTTGCTAAACAAGCTTTCTTCGAAGCCTTGAGTGGAAGTAACAAGTTAAATACTCTCGGGGTCAATTCAATTTATATTTCATTCAGAACTAGTTGCCCAAAATGAATATTCAGAAATTCGATACTTTTTGTTTTATTAAGCTACTTTATTGAGAGGGCAGCTGCATCAATCTGATTACACGTTTTGTGGTGTTACAAGCTCGCCACAGTTAGATAATCATATTATCTATTAACGCACAACTACTACTCATATCTTACTAATCAGAGGAAAGCTAGATCCTAGGAACATTAAATCTGTTTCAGTAAAAGGAAAAGTTTACCAGCAGTAAATATTTTAAATCTCTCTCTTTGTCAGAAAAATTCTAGGAAAAGGTTTTTTGTTTCTGAGTTTGCAATACTAAAAAGGACAAATGTTGTTTTTATGTGTCCATTCCTTAAATGACCTCTGCCATGTTACCGTACAAACTAACGATGTGACAGTGGTGTGCTTAGCAACACACTGTTTGGGTTTTTGGCACATTATTTACGCTAACAAAATGGATACTGATCATGAGCAAAGAGTGAGTGTAAAGTTCTGCATCAAGCTCTGGAAAACCTCTAGTGAAACTGGGCAATAAATGCAGGCGAGGCACTTTCAAGAACGCAAAGGGTTTCGTGAAGACAGAGATTCGAATCAAGACGAACACGATCTGGTCGGCGGTCTACAGCACATAGCAATGCAAACGAGGAGCGTGTAAGGATTTTATTCCAAGCGACTTCCAGCTGTGCGTGGGACATCAGGAGAACTCTATTTGAATCTTGATGTGTCTTGAGATTTTATGCGAAGATTTAGGCAAACGGAAAAATACTGCAAACTCGTCCCTCAAACACTAACAGACGAACAGAAAGAGGGAAGACGAACTGATTCTGCTAAAGTACTGGATAGAGTAATTCCACATTTCGGTCAAAAATTATTGTTAGTGATTAAGTTTGGTGCTACCGGTAGCAAACGACAATCTTCGAGAACAAAGACAATGTTGAACACATTCTTTGATACTAAAGCATAAGTTCGCCTGTAGTATGTTCCTCCAGGTCAAACAGTGAACAAAACTGCTTACACCGAAGTCTTGAAAGGTTTGGGACAAGCAATTCGACATCGCCGCCCTACTTTGCGGCATTCACAAGACTGCTTCTTACTGCATGACAACGCAAGACACCTCACTGCTTCATCTGTTATCGAGTATCTGTTCAGTCATTCTATTATTGACATCCCACATCCACCATATTCTCCCGATCTCACGCCTTCAAATTTTTTCCTTGTTTCCGCGAATGAAGAGGTGACTGAATGGAAAGTTGCATCAAGATATCGCAGACATCCTATAAGCTTTGAGAAATGAACTTAGAAGCACCACAACTGAAAATTTCCCTGCTTGCTTCCAAGACCTCCAGCAACGTTAGTAACCGTTAGTAGGTAGCCAAGGGGACTACTTAGTTCGGAGCTAGGATCATGACTTGCCAAGCGCAGTTTTCTATTCTTTAAAAGCCCTGTTCTGAAGCATTTCTGACAAACTGACTATTTTAAACATCAAATATAAAGTACACTGCTCGTTTTTAGTGTCGGGGTCTGAGAATCGTCACTGAGAGTAGCCCGACCTCATTATAATAATTGAGAATTATTCATTTTCGCAGGAGGGCAAACTTTATGCAGGACTTAACCAACACCAACTGTTGCAATTTAAAGTACAAGAAAAATATTGACTATACAGAAATCATACAGTCTCTAATAACATGAGAACAACATTTAATTGCATGACAGATCTTTGTTTCAGTGAATATAAAAATATATCAGCTCAACAATTGTTCTTTTGGATAACATTCCCTAACCTTCAAAGTCTATTAAATGTCTCTAACTATAATTAACGTCTGCACAAAATATGTGTTGAGGAACACTCTTCAAATAATGTTTGCTTTGGTCATCAATACAGGTAATTTTTTAATAGACAGTAAATTCTCAGACCAAATTCTATAAACATGGTAGGCCGCTAAACAGTCACTTTTCACAACACCATCCACATTAGTATTGACGTTCATAGTTTTCCCTCAATGAAAATAAAGCTGATAACTATTCAGTGTACTCAGCCTCGGCAAATTCACTGTACGCTAGCGTTCTGTGATGACTGCTAGTTCTTCTCATACTTCTGATGGCTTGATTTTTCTTTTCTCATGCATTTATTCACTGTCAAATTTTACGGTCTTGAATCGCCTTTTTTCATATTTTTTCTTTCTATCTTTTTGCTTGAAATATTCTTGTGTTGCATATCCTCTTCTTCGTTTATACCGTTAACATCGGTGTCTATTCTTAAAACTCTGTTCGTCTCTGCATGGTCAAACAGCATTCTTCTACTCGTTACGATAATTCTAAGCTCTAAATAAAATCTAGTGACTTTCGTCACAAAGAAACTCCCTCACTTTCCTCGAAACTATCACTCTTTCTCACTGGTTGAATTTCTTGTCCTGTCTGTTCGTCATTAGGTCACCGAGCCCCATCAGCGACTGACCCCTACCATTTTTCGATTCCTCCTTATCAAAATTTTGCACAGATAAAAGTTTTCCTTTTAGACGAAACTGCATACAGTCCAAAGTGCTTGTAACATTAGAATATCTAAAATACTTCAATTTAATTTACACTTAAATACAAAATAACAAAAAAACTAGTGGTATAACTTATATCACATTATCGTTACATATTTAATGAATCACTGAAAATGCACTTCGTTATTTGGCGGAGAAAATGTCCATTACAGTATCACCATGGAATAAGGAAAGAAGCAATCAGCGGGAATTTGTAGTTAACAGAGGAGATATAAAGCAAACAGAAAATACATACATACCCAACTGACTGGCAAATATTTCTTTACGCACTGCCCTGCTTCTTGAATGTCTTTTACACAAGAAGAATCTATTTGATGATTTCTGTAAGGGATGTCTGACACGATAACTGTTTGCTACCTCACTATACTCACATTCACTGCCAGAGTTTCAAATGTCTGTTTCAGTTTGTTCCTGTAAACATCATACGCATCACCAAGTATTGGAATCTATTGATTTTTTGATGCATTGCGTTTCATTAAAATTTCGCGCATACGACAACCATGATTTGCTTGTAATGTTTGTCATTCTCTTTGCGTGGTTGTCTAAACATAGGGTGTTTTATATGATTCGTAACAGAAGGCTTTATTTCGGTTCCAATATATTGGCTAATTGCAGGCACTTTTTCTTTAGTTGGTTACTGAAGCACATTTCACTGTAAGACAAATAGTCAGCCTCATGACATAATTGGAGCTGTTGGTTTTTTCTCTGAAGTAGGGCTTTAATATTTACTGTGAGATAGAGACTGATTTCTTGTGATATTTGTTCTTTTATTTATTTACTGCGGTTATTTATACATTGCGAAGTGTCAGAAGCGCTTGTTATTCGTTGAGTTACTCGAGAATGGCATTCAAATTGAATCGACGAATAATTTAAGAAAGCATTTAACTATCGTACTTTTTCTTGTGCTTTCAAACACTTGCGGACCGACGAAACGGACGACTTCTTACAATTTTATCTTATGTAGCGTATTTATTTCTGTCTTCTATTCCACCAGGAAAATTATTCTTACACCACATAGCTATGTAGTCTGTGTTCTTGATAGCTTAGTAGTTCGTCTGCTGGATTTGTTTCCCCATCAGGAATATACCGAAATAGTTTTTACATTCACTCTATGCATTCCGTGTATTTCGAGCAGCAAAAGTGAGACGTGTCTATCAACAAACCAATATTTCAAAGAACGTTCATCGCAGTCTTCCTCCAAATTTTATTTTCTATTTTTATTTCAGTGACAGAGATACTTTTGTGAACTTTGCGCTCTGCTATGGTCCATTCATACGTTCCACCGCAGTGCGGACGAAACATATCGGCTCAAGAGGCGTTGGCCTTTTCATCTCTCTATTAGGTTGCCAGTTTTCGGATGTCATATATGCCGAGCGACATTACCTCTCCTCCGAAGGTTCTGATCGCATTCAATTGATGCTGTATAAGTAGGGTGAGGATAGCAGAACAGGTTTACGAAAATGACCTCCCTCAAAGTTATGAATAAGGTGAGATCAGTGCAGCTGGCGTACACAACGAATAACAAAGATCAAGCAGAGCCAGGACTAACAGAGCTAAAATCATTTTGTGCCGACCTATCACCCAGTTCTGCACTAGGGGATATTCATGGCTGCATAAACAGGATAAAATCGCAATTTTGGTATGATCTTGGCAAGATGCAGTACAATTAATTAAACTGACCTTAAAGAGCCAACACTTTCCATGTCTATAGGGAATAAAAATTGTACTCTTACATTAACGCGTATGTATTATGCACACTGAACCATACAGCTATCCACACCTGAAAATAATGGGAGACAAACCTCTTCCCTGAGAGCTTGCCATTTATTAACAGTTTTTGTTCTAAATGTCTTTCCTGAAGTAGCTACCCCGTGTATCAACGGAAGATGGAAGTGAGAAATTCGTATAGAATATGCATACAATATTCCTAAACAAACTACGAGTAGAGAGGTACGGTACTCTTGGAAGGCGTAAGGAGAATTACAGAAAATATATTACAAATCTCTTAAACATCAGATTGAGGGCGCCGATTTATATCGGTACGAACGCGCAATCTTCAGATATGTACGCATCTGCTACATGGAAGTAAGCTTCGTAGGAGAAAGTAGATTATGAGAGTTCTTCGCAAAGTTAAATCAATGTTTTATCCAAGGGAGTCCTAAACATCTTATGGCTGGTATATACCCCCATATAAGTTGTTCACAAGTGTGGACAAATTTCCAGGCCATGATTTTACCCATAGTCATTGGAGATATGGTGCTACATCTCATTACACACACTTATCGAACCAACTCTAAAAATTATAAAATTAAATTGAGCTTCTCAGCATCTTATGAAGTGTGTCATTGTGAAGTGAATGTGGTATAGTAAACTAAGCTAAAATATGCGCCACTGTCGGAGGTACATGTTTACCCTATTTATGGCACTGTACTCAGGTTTTCAAGTGTCTTAGACTGTCTTGAACGCACATCGTAGTGGTTGGTGGTAATACAGCTGCATATGGTGATCAATTACAAGTAATGTATCCTGTGGCAACAAGGATATATTTATCTATATATATATTATTTCTCTGAATGGCGTTTGGCTGTCTACGAAATGAGAAGTGCACTATACCCACGTCTATAAGACTACATAAAATGGCCCAGCCGTTAGGTGACAATGTATTTGGTGCTGTGGACGAGTGGCTCATGTGTTTGGCATTCGGTTGCCTGCAGGCTGTGTTGTTTTATTTTAAATAGCTATCTTTGATTAGTTTCCAGGATGTAAAGCGTCTACTATTGCTTGCTATTAAATACAGGAAAATGAACTTCTTAGAAACTATGTTCGTGAACTCTCATTTTACAGCAACACACTTAAAGAACTAGACAACAGTTGACGAAAAACAAAAGATTTATTTTTTGTATATAAATGAGAAAAAGATTGGTAATGAAATTTCAAAATTCAACAAAAATAAAACTCGAACACAAGAACAAAGAACAAAACTGAACAAATAACTCGAAGAGAACAAAAAACTCGAAACAAACAAGAACTATTGGAACAAATAAATCTTTTCTTCAGTTGCTGGAAGCAGCAACCGAAGCATGGCTGCTGAGATCCTCGGCTGCCCCTTCCTCCACTTCCTTACGAGGTTTTTCATTATCAGCAGCGTCCACCTAGGTAAACAGCATAGCTATAGTTATGACAAAATCAGTCTTCACCTAGGACTTACGTAATAAAATAATAGTAGCAAAGTATAACCAGACACTGTGACGAACAAACAGTTAATATGGAATACCATTCTTGTTATTACGCGTGTATTGCAAAGAAGAGAAGAAATAAAAAGAAGCTTTAACGATATTCATAACAGCTGATAGCTAATAAATAATACACTTTTACATGTCGTCTCCGGTCTGTTACAATTTATAAACTTGTAATTGGGGTATTTAGCAAAGGATGTTGAGGCAGAGTGAATGCAGCCATAGGCCGCCTTTAGAGGCATCTGACTGTCACAGAGCAGCGGACAAAATATAACATGGAGCGTCTAAGTGCCGATAAGAAACGCTTAGTCCTGTTCTCCACAAGAAGACCAGACCTGAGGGGCCGACTGAAAATCAATAACACAAAGATACAGGGGACCAACCACGTCAAATACCCAGGTGTATTATTAGACAATAAATTTATATTCAACTTACACATACAAGTTAAGAAAGGGAAGACGATCAGACTAATTGATGCCCTACATGACTTACTAGACAGCGAAAACGTGATCGTCAATATGAAAATTAGACGTTATAAGGCACTTACGATTAAGGGCATGACATATAGAAGTTCGTTTTGAGGGACAGTACACCAGACAAATATAAATTTTTTTAAAATCATATGAAAGAGATGCTTGAGACTCATTTTCAAAGAACTCCGATGGTCTAGAGCCAGAGACTTACATAATGAACTTAATGAAGCCATTCATGATAGGCTAGTTGGTTGAACAAAACAGCATTAAACTGCTTGAGAAAATTGAAAATCTTAGACCAACCTCACAACATTTATGATATACGAGCACATTCAATCGCCAAAGATGGCCTCATGTACGAGTTCCACGAGCAATGATAGAAGATTTCGAGTTGTAGCAGCAGAGTATAATCAAATCCAGGAAAGGAGCACAACGTCCTGTTAACGTCAGAGAAGCGCTAAAATCACACTAAGAAGTCCAGCCTTCAGAGAATACCGTACAGCTGCTAACCGTTAAAAAATATAAAAGAGAAGTAAATTGTTTACAAACAAGAGTCTTCGTCTATCGCACAATGTTCAATGGGATACCGCTGAAGATCTCTCTATTAGCAACGGGACCTTAACTAGATACACACTGATACGATTTCTGACAGGTTATTAATTAAGTTGTCCTTTCAATATAATTCCTTGCTTGTAAGTCAGACTGATGTGGGTGTTGTTACTGTTATCGAATTATCTGTTCTGAATTTGTTGATGTTAATCTAAAACGGATAGTTCAACTGCTTGCGAGCAGTCTTGTAACTGGGAATTACCGAACTCGGAATTGGGAAAAGTACTCTCGAGACCTTGATAAATGTCTAGGTTGGATACCACCTACCCATAAAAACTATAGAAGATTCATCGGAGCAGTAATAAGCACTGCCAAGAAGCACATCCCTAGGGGATACCGACGAGAGTATGTCCCAGGGTGGTCCAAAAACAGTGACGAGCTCTACCAGCGCCTCCTCAAGACGGGCGACAAAGAACTGGCCGATGACCTTCTCCACAGTCTTGATACTGCAAGACAACGTAAATGGACAGAAGCAATGGAGAGCCTGAATTTCCAGACTTCAAGCCGACAAGCATGGACCCTGTTAAGGAAATTAGGAAGTGGAGCACCTATTCAAAGACAGACAGCAAACGTCTCCCCAAACACCATGGCATCTCATACAGTGGCCACGTCCAGAGCCCCTAGTGACAGAGCACACACGATCAAGATAAAACAAGAACTCAGGAATCTGAGGAATAAGGCGATAGAAACTGAATACGCTCTCCCTTTCTCACTCGAAGAAATAGAAACAGCACTCAAAGAGGTCAAGCCAGGGAAAGTACCAGGACTCGACAGCATTAACCCAGAGCTCCTGATACACTGCGGTAAATACACAAAACTCTGGCTGGCGAGATTCTTCACCGACATCATCCAAACCGGTAATGTGCCTAGTGACCTCAAAAGATCGAAAATAATAGCCATCTTAAAACCAGGGAAACCAACAAACTCACCGAAGAGCTACAGGCCCATAGCACTACTGTCAGTAATATATAAATTGTTAGAAAGGCTCATCTACAATAGAATCTGCCAGAAAATACTCAATGCTATACCAATCGAACAAGCAGGTTTCAGACCAAACCGCAGCTGTGTCGATCAAGTTCTCTCACTCACGACGTACATTGAAGCTGGGTTCCAAAGAAAGCTTAAAACCTCTGCAGCATTCATAGACCTGTCAGCTGCCTACGACACAGTCTGGAGAGAAGGCATGATCTATAAGTTCCTCCACATAATCCCATGTAAACTAACAGCTCGCCTACTAAACAACATGCGGAATGACAGAACGATGCAAGTCACCATGGGTTCAGATACTAGTTCACCGAGGAAATTAAAAAATGGCCTACCTCAAGGATCGGTGCTTGCACCACTCCTCTTCAATCTCTACATTGCAGACATACCGGAAACAAGATCAAAGAAGTTTGGCTACGCCGATGACTGGGTCCTTGCAACGAGAAGTCAGTCATTTGAAGGGGCAGAGGAGACCCTAACAGCCGACTTGGAGAAGATGGGAGAATATTTCCGAAAATGGCACCTGCAACCTAACACCAACAAAACAGAAGTATCATGTTTTCACCTAAACAATAAAGCGGCTAAGAGGGAGCTCAGAATAAAATTCGAGACAACATGGCTTACCCACAATAAAACCCCAAAGTACCTAGGTGTGACCCTCGATAGAACACTCTCTTTCAAAGGTCACCTAATGAAAACAGCAGAGAAACTAAAAACAAGGAATAACATTATGCAGAAGCTCTGTGGAACGACATGGGGAGCGGCAGCTACTACGTTACGGACATCAGCCTTAAGTCTCGTCTTCTCAGCTGCCGAATATTGTGCGCCGGTATGGCTAAACAGCCCCCACACCCATAGAATCGATGCACAGCTCAATAACACAATGAGAATGATCGCTGGTGTAATAAAGACTACACCCGTGGAATGGCTCCCAGTACTAAGCCACATACCACCCCCTAACCTACGCCGCACAAACGCTCTTATAAGAGAGTACAAAAAGATAATGAGCAATCGGAATCTACCCATCCATGAGAATTTTGAAGATGCCACCCAAAGCCGCCTCCGCTCCAGAAGGTCACCCATCAGAACCGCAATAGCCACATCTGCAACAGAGGAAGAATTCAACATAAACAGCGCCTGGCACTAAGAATGGTCCTTAAAGAACATCAGCAAACTTCCATGTATCTCCCAGAAGCCTCCAGGTTTTGACTTATCACGCAAAACCTGGGCAACTTTAAACAGAATTAGAACTAAACATGGCAGAAGCGCCTATTCCCTCTACCAGTGGGGCATGACAGAATCGCCGCTATGTCAATGTGGAGAAAATCAAACTATCCAGCACATAATAGAAGACTGCCCCAGGACAGCCTATGATGGGACTCCAGAAGATTTCCTGATGGCGACTCCAGAATCAATTGCATATATTAACTCATTAGATGTTTGTTTGTAATTACTTCCAAACTACTATAACTTTGTATAACTACTGTAACATGTGTATTATGTGTAATTTTGTATAATTTTGTATAATTCTGTATAACTATTATAATAACTGTAAGAATATCTAATGCCAAATTATTACAATTTTGCATATTGACTGTAATAACAATTGTGTCTAAATGCCATACGCTAAATAAATAACCGAACTCGATGGTTTACTTTTCTTCAATGAAGATCTGTGTGTCAGTTATAAGCATCGTTTGATTTCAGCTGTTACGAGTCCTCCAAAATTGCAAGACAGTATGAAGCAAGAAAGGAAAAACTGCAACTGGGATACAGTGCACGGACTGGTTCAACAAAGAGCACCAGCTTGAAGAAATTATTATCGAAAGGAAAGAGGAATTAGACGAGGGTAAGGAGAAACACATTATACTGTGAAACGAATTTCACAGACCACTGAAAAACATATGTCGAAGAAGGACACCTCGAGTAGCCAAATTTCTTTGCTGTTATTGGGATCATAGTGAGAAACAAGAAAAAAAGAGTTCACCAGGCATGTAACAAGTGCAAGGTTGGATAC
Organism: Schistocerca nitens; assembly: GCF_023898315.1. Lineage (NCBI taxonomy): Eukaryota > Metazoa > Arthropoda > Insecta > Orthoptera > Acrididae > Schistocerca > Schistocerca nitens. Next base: position 1,156,894,593 of record NC_064615.1, on the reverse strand, counting down.
ATACTCTCAGTCTTCAAACACATGTAATGATCCCACTTCGAAAGTGGGAAAATTCCGAAGGAGTGTGAATGTTAATGGATTGATTGGAAAAGAACTAACACGAAATTATGATTAGACTGGCAAAATATGAATTTAGGTTCAAGAGGGATGTAGAGATGCACGAACCATTACTGACTCAATTCTACGACTTGGGAGATACACTGAAGCAAAGCAAACAGACGTTCATACCTGCTGCACTTCTGAAGGTAACAAGGAAGAAATGCGAGTCACGAATTAGACAGGCTTTTAGCCTATTCCACATGTTATTCAGTGTGGACATTCAGCAATCAATACGGAAAGGAAACCGAAACTTGGAATGAATATTTTAGTTCTGGAAGAAAAGAAATAAAACTTTAATTTAGTCGATGACAGTGGAATTATGTCAGAGACGGTACTTTACTTGAATTATCAGCTGAACGGAATGGGTAACCTAACCTATTGAAAATATGTTGTTAGTCGAACGTTAAAAAAGTGAAAGTAAGGTAGTAAAATGCAGTAGAATAAAATCGAAATTGTGAGCTACGGAGGGAAATGGATTAGGAAATGACATTGAAAGTATCAAATGAGTTTCGCTACTTGGGTGGAAAAATATCAGATGGATGCTGAAGTGCAGAAGATGTATGAGAACGCTTATAGCAAAATTTTTTAACATAGAAGACAAATTCCAATGTCACATGGTCTTTTCTGAAGGTATTTGTCTGTATTCTAGTCTTGTACATGAATGATACGTGAACTGTAAGCAGTTCAGGGCAGAAAAGAGCAGATGGTTTTTAAGGGGAGTGTTCCATGAGAGTTCTGAAGACGAAGTGGACCTAGGGCGTGCCTTACATGTGGCAACTCAATCGAGCTGGGGAGAAATATATTTTTATGACAGAAAGTGAATAAAAGATGGAATCTGTTGATAGGATGCATCATAAAGCCTGAGGGTGTTATCAGGTTGGTGAAAAAGGACTGAGGGAGTGTGTGTGGTCGTGGAACGTGGGATGTTTGTAAAATTATGCTGATAGATGAAGAATTGAACATGTAAAGTGGACTCATGAATCACGCTTGCCATAGTTATGTAGAAATCAAGAGGCTCTCACTCGATGGACTACTGTGGCGAGCTGCATAATGCCATTCTTCAGACAGGAGACAACAAGAGCAACGGTTGTGCCTCGGGTTGATATTCTAATAGTTGGCTGTTCCGTACCTACTAAGGGCTATAGCTGTACTGATGCTATTCACAGCAAAATAGTGGATGAGGCTAAACAGACGGATCCTTACACGAAAAATATTCTGTCATGGTATATTCTGGTAGCAGTGGCGACTGAACTTATGTAACATAGGAGTTGTCCTTGTACCTTCACATGCAGTAGCTTTATTAATCTCCTGACATTCAACACACTTCATCATACCATTCTCCTTTAAACTCGTCGTTGTTCATTATTATTGTCATATCACATGATAAAACGTTCACCGTTATTTTGTGTGTTAGGTTATCCTCATTCTTTGATGCAACATTCAGTGAATTATCACTCTGTCACAGCAGAAAGGCTCAGTATCACTGTTCGTCATAAATATTTCAATGAATCTTACATCTGTTCCCGACATGTCCTCAGATGTAACTTTGGATGAAACGAAAGTCCTCGTTACCAAACTTACTGCGTTAATGTCATAATTCCGTCGGTTCCTAAAAGCTGCGTTACATGGGACGTCAAATTCTCGTGGGTATCAGTCACTGTAGTAATGTAATTATTTTTCAATGCTATATCGATGATATTCTACTTCATAACATGTTCATCTGTGGTATTCAGGCGACATCTCATTCTGCCTCCCGGTTTCATATCCTATTACACTAGCATACCCTACTATGGCGCCCAGTTCAGGTAATAGGTTTTCTTACGTCGTTTAGACATGTGAGTACATCGCAATCTTTTCCCTTGATAATGATACGTCTTCGCTTTAATATTTCTGTTTGGTGCCAAATCCAGCAGACGAACCGATGATACTGCGGTCAATGTTTACATTACTGTCCAGCAGGTAGGTAATTTCCTCTGTTTTTTTCCAGCAAATAGCTAAGGATGCAATCTCGTTGAAGCAAGAGGTACTTGGGATCACTTGAAACTAGTGGAACAGTTCATCTCTGAAGGAGTCGACTTCGGCGAAGTCTTACATCTCCGGAAGAAACAAACCAGATAGAGACGGTATTCCAAAGAAAACTACAATGTGTAGAAGTTGTGAGTTGGCTAAGACACAATACTGGAAATCAGTAAGTGCCCTTTTAAATGTTCACCGACTATCCAGATTTAGATTGTTGACATTTCCAAAAATTACGTAAAAAATTGATCTTCATAGATGCGTTGAAATTGAGTCAATCGATTTGAGTATTCGTCATTTCCCAATCAGAATTCACGCTACGTAAATAACGTCTTTGTCGCGGAATAAAAGTTATCTGCTTATCTTACACCACTACCTCGAACCTACCACGTAGACGGAAGGAGGTGACTCCAGCCAGCAGTGACATACCGTCACTTGTGACTCGCAAGAACTATGGTCTACAACTGGCACGACTCGTGTCGTTGCAGGGTGCCATGTAACCATACCGAACCCGAGACAATTTTGCAGTGGAAGCTTATAACCTCTAGTGATACCATCGCGTTAGACCTTGGATTCAGTTTAGTGTCTAGTAATTGAAGGACGTGAGTACACTCTAAATAACCAAGTGGTGTACATATATAGACTAACAAATTACTACAGTTTCAGTTAAACTGAATTATTTATGTAAGAGAAAGGGCTTCACAAATTGAGGGAGTCAACAATGCGCTGTTCCTCCTCTGGGCTTTATACCAGCAGTTTTTCGACGTGGCACGGATTATTGCAGTTACTGGATGTGCTCCCGGCATCGTGGCATATTCTGCCAATAGGAGTGTTTACTGCATCAAAATCTCGAACTGGACGGAGGACAACACGCATAACACTACGAACGTTCTGAATTGGTGAGAGATCCGACGAACTTGACGGCCATGGTAGAATCTGCAAAGCAAGAAGGGAGGCAGTATAAACTCTCGTCTTGCTGAAATATAAGCCCTTGATAGCAACAAACCGTTGCATGGAATATCGTCGACGTACTGCTGTACTGTAAAGGTGCCGCGAATGGAATCCAAGTAGTTCCAGTTGTGAAAAATAATGGCGCCCCAGACCGTCACTCCTGGCTGTCAGACTGTATGGTGGGGGGCAGCCAGGGGCTTCCTGAGTCACGTCTTCTTTGGTCACCGGTGCTCAACTCGAAGAGAGCTTCTTCGCTGAAGACAATTCTACTCGTGTCAAAGAGATACATAGCTAAGAACGCATATATACACCCCAGACATCGGTGAGATACCAATCTGAATGTCGCCCGACGTATGGACCGACAACCAGAAATAATGCTTTGTGCGCCTTTTCCTTTCATAGCAGGACTCGGTTGGTTGTCATCCGTGGCAATCTTACAGCACAGTGCGTCGAAGGTATTCTGCACCCCGTTTTATTGCCCTTTATGACAAACCATCCTCGAATTAAATTTCAGCAAGATAATGCTTTTCCGCACAGGACGAGAGTTTCTGCTGATTGTCTTCGTTCTTGCCAAACCTTAACTTGACCAGCAAAGTCGCCGGAGGTGTACCAACGCGTTTCTCACTTGCTCAGTTTGTTATGATCATCCAATTTTTTTGAAATCATAGTCATTTGTTTGTCTGTACCTGTACATCACGTCTACCGATATCCTTCCCATTCTCATAATTCGTTTGTGGTGCGCCGTTCTTTTGTCTTAGCGTGTAATATAGGATTTAATATAGTGAATCTCTCGTTTAGTCGTTCATGTAAACGAGACACTCGACTACATTTTACATTCGTGAAAGGTAACCGGATTGTGAGAGGTCCGCGAAAATTATCGTCCGGCAGGGTGGCTGTTTCTGCAATACAGACAGTCTGAGATGTATTTGTCTTTTCGTCGGTCCAAACTGAGTGGCCATTTATTCCTGCTAGCTCTTCATTGTACTAATAACACTAACTTACCTCAGCGGGATCCTCCTTCGGCAGATCAACGAATTCCACCTCTGCTTTCTTGCAAATAGTCTCGGCGTTCACAGTCAGTTTACAGGCGTCGTCTTCGAGCGGTGGAATGTCTTCTAGCACATTGGTCACGTCGAAACGCCCAATGACGCGGACCTGTGGTTGGTTTGACTTCATCATCACTGACTCAGCTGTAAAGGCAAGCGTCTAACCTACAGAGAACCTTACACACTGACTTAACTTTCTAAAATGGGTTATACGAGATCTCTATGTGTACGTTGTAATAAAGCTGAAGAACAGTGCTACAGATGCCTGTTAAAAAGTAAGATAGACGTAGAGAACTAGGAGGTACAGGAATGTAATGGAGGGGGAACACTTTTATGGGTCAGACTGATGAGAAAGGCTAACGTAAATACTGGTAAGGCAAGGAGGAATAGTTAATCGGGCGCTTGAAAGTAAGAATTGTTAAGATACGTTCAGGTTCGAACATAAGAAGGAGGTTATTGCCCATGCAGTGCTTCGTGCAATCCATAATACAAAATGATCACGCAGAAGAATGAAACTTGCTAAGAGAATGATGATCTAAGAACTTCAGACATTCTCTGTGGTCTACATGGCATGTAATTTTTGTGATTGTTTTTGTTTACTTCTTACAATAGGACACATAAAGACGTACAGCAACTACGTAGCAAAACATGCACTCAACTCTAAAGAAGAGAGCTAGCTAAAGAAAATGTCGATATATATGTCTTTTATTACTACTCTGAATCATGTATAAAGTTAAGTAATACATCCAATAATCGTGATATCGTTGGAGTTAAAAGGAAGCATATTTCTCAGTTGTCCAGATAATTAATTTCATTTACAATAAAAGTGTTTAGTCAAGTATAAAACGTTCACACGTCTTTCACGTTCATGTGTCATATACCAGAACTTGTATGATTGCTCTGATGTTGTTAAAGATTTATGTTTTAATTAACTCCAATAAAGTTACATCCGCTTCCCCCCCCCACCCCCCTCAGTTGTTGTTCTTCTACTTAACTGATGTCTGTTATACGTATGATTTCATATTTTTAAACTCCAATAAATAGAATTACTTCCTAATGCATTACTAGTGATCGTCTTGTTGAGTAATATATTTCTCATTAATGTTTTCTGTTTCGTTACGTATCACACATTTGTATTCATGCAGTGGTAACACTTTCATATCTAGAATTATTACTGTGTTATCACGTGGAACTACACTCCTTGAAATTGAAATAAGAACACCGTGAATTCATTGTCCCAGGAAGGGGAAACTTTATTGACACATTCCTGGGGTCACATACATCACATGATCACACTGACAGAACCACAGGCACATAGACACAGGCAACAGAGCATGCACAATGTCGGCACTAGTACAGTGTATATCCACCTTTCGCAGCAATGCAGGCTGCTATTCTCCCATGGAGACGATCGTAGAGATGTTGGATGTAGTCCTGTGGAACGGCTTGCCGTGCCATTTCCACCTGGCGCCTCAGTTGGACCAGCGTTCGTGCTGGACGTGCAGACCGCGTGAGACGACGCTTCATCCAGTCCCAAACATGCTCAATGGGGGACAGATCCGGAGATCTTGCTGGCCAGGGTAGTTGACTTACACCTTCTAGAGCATGTTGGGTGGCACGGGATACATGCGGACGTGCATTGTCCTGTAGGAACAGCAAGTCCCCTTGCCGGTCTAGGAATGGTAGAACGATGGGTTCGATGACGGTTTGGATGTACCGTGCACTATTCAGTGTCCCCTCGACGATCACCAGTGGTGTACGGCCAGTGTAGGAGATCGCTCCCCACACCATGATGCCGGGTGTTGGCCCTGTGTGCCTCGGTCGTATGCAGTCCTGATTGTGGCGCTCACCTGCACGGCGCCAAACACGCATACGACCATCATTGGCACCAAGGCAGAAGCGACTCTCATCGCTGAAGACGACACGTCTCCATTCGTCCCTCCATTCACGCCTGTCGCACCACTGGAGGCGGGCTGCACGATGTTGGGGCGTGAGCGGAAGACGGCCTAACGGTGTGCGGGACCGTAGCCCAGCTTCATGGAGACGGTTGCGAATGGTCCTCGCCGATACCCCAGGAGCAACAGTGTCCCTAATTTGCTGGGAAGTGGCGGTGCGGCCCCCTACGGCACTGCGTAGGATCCTACGGTCTTGGCGTGCATCCGTGCGTCGCTGCGGTCCGGTCCCAGGTCGACGGGCACGTGCACCTTCCGCCGACCACTGGCGACAACATCGATGTACTGTGGAGACCTCACGCCCCACGTGTTGAGCAATTCGGCGGTACGTCCACCCGGCCTCCCGCATGCCCACTATACGCCCTCGCTCAAAGTCCGTCAACTGCACATACGGTTCACGTCCACGCTGTCGCGGCATGCGATGGAGCTCCGTATGCCACGGCAAACTGGCTGACACTGACGGCGGCGGTGCACAAATGCTGCGCAGCTAGCGCCATTCGACGGCCAACACCGCGGTTCCTGGTGTGTCCGCTGTGCCGTGCGTGTGATCATTGCTTGTACAGCCCTCTCGCAGTGTCCGGAGCAAGTATGGTGGGTCTGACACACCGGTGTCAATGTGTTCTTTTTCCATTTCCAGGAGTGTATTTTGCGTGCATTTATGTGCGTCACTCTCTTCGGTCAAATCATCCCAGCTAATAAGTGTGAGGAGCGTTTTTAGCCGTATAGAATCTGTCCCAGCTCGTGTCATTCAATAAAGTATTCGACTTTCTTAGGATTTCAGATAACCAGTGCAACACCATCAACCACACAGTAGTAAATTACAAAAAGATATTATCCGACGTATCCCTAACAGCACAGCTGTGGCGAGGCAACATAACATGTAGAATGTACGTGCAGTGGCAGCCGCGATGACGGGAGTATGCTGATTGAGACGTAACGTGCCATCGTTGACGAGGTCATTAGAAAACTTTGTCTAGATATGGGAAAGGATGATGGGTGAAAGAGCACGTGTTCTTTTCCATTCGATGCATCTCGACTGTTTTATAACAGGACCAGCGGAACCCGTAACACAGTTTGCACAAATTTCCATTTCCTACTAAATTATTCATTTACTCTGATTAAGTACCTGAAGTAAAAATTGGTCAGAGGTAATCCTCTTTTGTGACTAAGAAGCGCAGTCTTCTGGTAAATACTACTATGTAAGTCATATTTCGCACATTCGTTGTCTTCTGATTACATGGTTATGACGTTTGAAGTGGGAAACACTTGCAGATAGACGACGAGCTAAACGGAAGGGGCTGCTCACTAAATTCCAAAAATCCTATCTTCGCCGAGGATGTAGAGCATATATTATTACGACCAACTTTGAAATCCCGTAATGATCACCATTCAAAGATAAGGGAATTTACAGCTCGTACTGAGGCGTTCAGACAGTCGATTTTCCCTCGTGCGATTCGCGAGTGGAAAAGTGTGTGTGTGTGTGTGATGGTCGTGGGTAAATATGACTATAGCGCGAGTAGTGCCCTCCGCCACACACCGCATGGTGGCGAGCGGAGTATATATGTAGATACAGAGTTTGCCTCATAAGATGTTGCTCAGCTTGTGACGGAAGGTGATCCAAAACACTGTTTCATTTAAATAATGTAGCCTCGAAGGCAGCCGACGTCTGACTGTACAAATGAAAATTCTTGTCATATTAGTTTTTATGAATTGCTATCCAACAAAGACGTCGTAATACTATAGTAATTATCTATAACTTCGGCATCAAATCCGATAGATACCGGTGTGGACGAACAGATGGGATGGCACTGTTTCAGTTCTCGTGGTACGTCTGTCAGAACCTGTACCGAATATGCCTCGGCCACCCTTCATTCGCCCTTTCCTTACGGCTTGTGCCGTTGATTCCATGTGGTCTCTGCCAACTGCTCGTATGCTCTTACAATTTTTATACTCTTACAGTCTACTTATCCAGATAGTTTTCATCAAGAACGTAATTAAAAGATCACGTGAGCTTCAGCATTACAATAACCGTTGGCAGTATCACAATAAGACAAAACAGACGCCACTAAAGTTTAGCTGGAGCAATTAGGTGTGAACTATGTTAGAAGGTACATAAAAGAGTCCCAGTAGAGCGCCTTTGTGGATGTTATAGAATATTCCATAAGTTCACCATCTAGTCGGCTACAATCATTGAGATGTTGTGATTCCTTCTGTCTTCTTTATCTATCCCCTACTGCCAAGCAACATGTTAATTAGTGGCGTTCATAGTCATTTATTTCCAGCTCTTGGTTTCAAATCCCCTGACATCTGGATGTCGGATCCGAGACATCATTTCAACTAATAGGTCTGCCTAATGTCACACAATAACAGAACTGCATCGTAGCTTTTCCGTTTACTATTGATACGTCTTCGCAATGATACCTCTGTTTAGTGTGTGTTGATGAGACAAGTTGTGCAACTGCGGTCTACATTTACAGTACAGTGAGGCCTGTAGCCGACCTCGTCTGTTTCTCCCACAAAATGGCTGAGGACGCAATCTACTGGCAGCCACTGGTCAACTTAAGCTTAGTGGCAAGAATCAGAACAGTCCAGCTTTGATACGGTCGTATGCTTCAGTAAAGTATTATATCTTTCTTAAAGACACAAGGTAAACAAGGATTTATTTCCGCAAGAAGTATTTTCTGTGATAATTTCACTTTTGCCACGCGGATTTATGTACTCCACGTTTCCATAAATCGCTCAACATCATCCTCGTCGTAGTAGCGTTAATAATGAGGCAACCGATTTCAATCTCGCTCGGCCCACAATTCCAAATCGCACTGCGTGTATAACGCGATCGTCGCAAACGGAAAGCCAGCTTCTAATCCTACACGTTTGCCTCGAGCTTACGACACCGATGGACAGATGACAGTCTGGCCAGCAGTAGAGCTCGACCAGCTGCGACTCTACAAGGCTGTCGTCTATAATCGGTGCATCCCAACTCCTTTTAGACCGACATGGGTCACGCTAGTGGCATTCCGAACTCATGGAAATTTTACAACTGAAGCTTACTGTATCTCAACAGTAGTATTGAGTTCGATCTGAAGTTTACCCTAACAGCTTGTAACCAATGGACTTTAGTATTACTGAATTATAATAAAATGAATCCTTTGTACAGTCCTTCATGTAAACTTGATTTTCGACTGCATTTTACTGTCATGTAGGAATGTCTGGAGCGTGAGACATTCCAAATAAATAAACAAATTTCGCAGAGAGGGTGATTCTGCAATGCATGCAGTCAGACGTGTAATTGGATTTTCTCCGCTGTAACCCTGTCAGGCCATTTCTTCCTACTAACTATTCATGGTAGTAATGCTACAGACTTACCTCAGTACGGCCCTCCTGTGGAGCATCGAGCATCTCTGTCTCTGGTTTCTGCGGTAAAATTTCAGGTTGAGCACTCAGTTCGGAAGTTTCGCTCTCAAAACGTGGAATCTCTTCAGCCATCTCTTCCTCACCGAAGTCCCAAGTAAAATTGACCTGTGGGAGGTTTATCATTAGTGACTGAGCTAGAATAGCATGTGTCTAAAGGACAGAAATCTTTAGACGTCTGTCACAGCATTCATAAATGGATTAAATATTAAATAATTAAGGCTTAACTGTAGGCTGTAATAAACGTGAAATACAGTGTTTTTAATGTATGTTAAAATTGCGAAGATACGGGCACGTTAGAAAAAAAGAATCAGACCATCGCGTATACAGTGGGATAGGGCGTGTCATGAAGTAAAACGATTAGACCATGCAAAAGAGTGAAACCAAGAAAGACTATGATGATCTAAAAACAGGACGCATCCCATGATAACCGTATGATATGTAACGTCTTCGATGGTTTTTGGTGGTTACTACTTGCGATCTTCCAGTAACTGTGCCAGTAGATTTAAAAAAGGAAGATTACTAACGAAAATATAAATATATTTTGATATTGCTACTCTGTATCTTTCGCCAGATTGAAATACTGCGCCTGATTAACAATACTTCATGTAGAGTTATTTACTATATGTTTATCAGTGTCTCGATATATTGTTTTTTACATATTTTAAATTCATACTCATTTCACACTGTCCAGCTATATTATAAGATGATGCATAATTCCTCCGAACATATTAATATCGTATTATTTGATTAATTTACACCAATTATACTAGAGCCACGTCTCCCTATGTGTATTGTTCTTCATCTTCCTTCTTCTTCAGTTTCATAGCCTAGCATTCATTTCAAAATTTATATTCTTGCATGCAACTTTAGTTTTACCTTAGGGCCTTGTAACAAGTTGAGGATAATATTATTGGTCTATAGTAGAGTGAATGTCTCTCTCTGCTCTTCTTGTAAATCTGAAGTCAGCTGCGGTCTCTCATGCTCTGAAAGCACGTATGGAGCTTGAGCGATTCCCAATAATACACTGAAGCACCAAAGAAAGTGTTATAGGCATGAGTTTTGAAATACAGAGATATGTAAACAGGCAGAATACACCACTGGGGTCCGCAACGCCTTTATAAGACAATAACTGTCTGGCGAAGTTGTTATATTGGATACTGTTGCTACAACGGCAGGTTATCAAGATTTAACTTAGTTTGAATGTGGTGTTATATCCGGCAAACGAGTGATGGGACACGGCATCTCCGAAGTAGCGATGAAGTGGGGATTTTCTCGTACGATCATTTCATGAGTGTACCGTGAATATCAGAAGTCCGGTAAAATATCAAATCCCAGACATGGATGTGGCCGGGAAAACATCCTGCAAGAACGAGAACAACCACGACTGAAGAGAATCGTCCAACGTGACAGAAGAGCAACCTCTCCGCAAATTAATGAAGATTTCAATGTTGAGCCATCAACAAGTGTCAGAGTGCGTACTGCTCAATGAAACATCTTCGATATGGGCTTTCGGAGCCGAAGGCCCCTTGTATATCCTTGGTGAGTGCACTACAGAAAGCTTTAAGCCTAACCTGGGTGCGTCAACACAGACATTGGACTGTTGACGAGTGGAAACATATTTCCTGGAAGAACGAGTCTCTATACTTAATCTCTATCGGGCTGATGGACGTGTACGGGTATAGTGACAACCTCTGGAATCCATGGACCCTGCATGTCAGCAGGGGACTATTGGAGGCTCAGTAATGGTGTGAGGCGTGTGCAGCTGGAGACAGACATGATCATTATTGAGACTTACAATGTCTTGTTCAGAAGAGATATCCATCCCCTCGACCTCTTACGGATTTTTATACAGGCCTGCAGGATTCATGCTGTCAGTTCCCTCCAACACAACGTCAGTCGTCACTCGAGTCCGTGCCACGTTGTGTTGAGGTACTCTGGGTGCTTTGCAGGGGCCCTACATGATATCAGGCAGGTGTACCAATTTCTTTGGCTTTTCAGTGTATTACCTGGCAGAGCGGCGGATTCCGCAGTGCATACCATCTGAAATACTATCTGTGCATTCTTCCCTCTCACGCTGTCTGGCCGTTACCTCCTGCTTATTTATCATGGTAGTAATAATATTGACTTACATCAATGGGATTCTCCTGTTTCTTCTCTCGTCTCTTCCGGCGGTTACGAGGTTCTACAGGAAGCTTGAAATCGTGGGAAACAGACGGAGGAATTTCTTCGTCCACATTTATCACCTTGAAGCGCCCAAATATACGAACCTGGGGGAGTTTTATTTTTACCATCACTAATTTAGACAAGACGTCATGTATACAGCAGATATAAAGGTTTAGATATCTTAATTGTAATAATTAAACAGACTATATATTCAATAAGTAGCCTATAATTGTAGTTTTAAAAGAATTTTGGTACGTTGCTATTGATGTGTGCTGAAAGTTAAGATAGCGAATAAGGTAGAGAACTAAGAGATACAAGGGGAAAAGACAAAGGAAGATAGTTATGGAGCACACTTAGTAAATTATGTGTAGTTTGTTGCTACTAGTGCTAAGGCATCAACAAACAGTTAACGTATGACACTACAGCAAATAAATTTGAAGTGCCAGTACACAATTAAATACGCAGGGAATTGCAAGTGAGAGTGCTTACTAACGAAAATGTAAATTAATGTTTATAATTATCTTTGTTATCACACTAGTTTTTCTTAGCTTATTTTTACCATCGTCATTTGAATTTATGTTTTGTGTTCCTAGACACTGCCTAATCAACCTCGAATTTCGATTCTGGAACATTACAGGGGGTCTCTACGACAGCACTGTTATCTTTTGTTTAAGAATCCCCGCGCTCTAATACCTTCTCTAATACGTCTGTGTTCTCTGTTCCGGTTATTTATTTTCTTATCAACTATTCTTCAAGTTTCTAAACTTTCTCCTGCATGAGCTCTTGGTAAGCGTCACAAGCACTGGAACTGTAACATACGTTATATCGTTGTGCCCTTGTGTACATTTTTCTACAGTGGATACGTACTACTTCCTGAAATTACTGCACACAAATTAAAGTCATCTTTCGTCTTCTTTTTAAACTGATGGTATACGCTTTTGCCTATGTACGGAAATGCTTAGTTTTATGCACAGGTATCCAAACTAACACTCCCTATGTCCATACCTTGCCTACTGGAGACTGAGGTAGCACGTCGAAAGCTCTTGCCAGATTTTGGTGCACTGAGTCACTGTTAACCTTTGTTTCTTATTTGGTGAAGGTGGCGTGCGGAAGAACATTATTGCGTGTGACACGAGTGATACATTCCGAAGCCCTGACAGTTTTACAGACGAAGCTTAGTGTACAAGTACTATTGCTCCTTTGCACCTTAAAATTACCTTAGGCTCTTGTAACCACTGCACGAAACTAATATTGGATTGTAATCAAATGCAATTCTTATTTAGTCCTTCATGTAAAGATGAAAGTTATCCGGCAGAGTAACAGATTCTGCAAAGCATACAATTTGCTACTTTATTTGGTCATTCTTCGCTCTCGTTCTTTCTTACCCTTTCTTCGAGTTTACTTCACACGGCTGTACTGATATTGACTTACCTCTGCATAGCCGCCCTTCAGTGTACAGTCCACACTATTATCTCCATTCCTGATGTGACTGGCTGATTCTGGGGTCCATTGGCAGGGAAATATCTCAAACACAGAAGGCATTTGTGACACCCTCCTCTTTTTCAAGCGGCCATAAACCTGGAAGAGTGGGTTGCATATTTCAAACAGATGCGAAGATTCTAGACACTTGACTTACAATACTGAAACAGATTTTATACAACATATGCAGTCCATAACTGTACCGTTTAAGAGATGTGAAGTACGGTGCTACAGATGGCGGTTATAAATTAAGACATCAAATAAGGCAGCGAACTAAAAGCTACAAGAATGAAAACGTGAGGTTTGTAATGGAAAACGCTAGACAAAACTGTGGCACGGTAATATGGCTACTGCGAAAGCATCCTGTAATAGTTAACCTGGCGCTTTAAAGGAGAAAAATTGTATGTACAATGAAGGTTTAGAATATGTGAAGCAAATGTGGATAGATATATACAGTACACACGTAGTGAAATATGAAGGCCGGAATATTCCGGACTGGAACTCGAGTACGAGACCTTTGCCTTTCTGTGAAGTTTGGAAGTCGGGAAATGAGGCACTGGTGGAAGTACACTTGTGAGGACAGGTCGTGTGTCGTTCTTGGTTAGTATAGTCGATGGAGCGCGTGCTCGCAGAAGGCAATTTCATTCTGCTGCCATCGTCCCACTGTGATCTCTATGCTACTGACGAATGAGACGAATTTGAAAATTCGTTTAGAACATAAAGACTGGAAGCCTCTCTGGTTCAGAATAAGCCTGCTACATCAAATATCATTTAAGGAACACACATCTGTGTACAGCCGGCCGGAGTGGCCGAGCGGTTCTAGGCGCTTCAGTCTGGAACCGCGCGACCGCGATGGTCGCAGGTTCGAATCCTGCCTCGGGCATGGATGTGTATGATGTCCTTAAGTTAGTTAGGTTTAAGCAGTTCTATGTTCTAGGGGACTGATGACCTCAGATGTTGAGTCCCATAGTTCTCAGAGCCATTTGAACCATCTGTGTACACTAAACGCATATCCTTATTGATGGCGTCATGAAAATAATGCTCTGTCATATAGCTATGGTTAAGTTCATGATGTCAGAAATGGGAAACATGTGACATTCCTCGCAGTAGCACGCTGAGAGGAGTATTGATGACGTAAATAACTGTAGACGTTTTACAATCTACTGTGCACCTATTTTAATACCGCGTAGTCTGCGATTGTGTGACATGACTGGGTTACATCCACAAATGGAAATGAAGTTATCCATTAAAAGATATAAAGTTTTCCTAAATATTTGAACAATTCATCAATTGCTACTCCTGAATATTCTCAAAAGGAACGATGTTTAATCCTACCAAGCATGTTTTTACGGTTTGACCCACAAATCTCTAACAATATCGACTGAATGTAATTTTCGGTTGCCTTCATGCGTACTTCACTTTACTATTTATTAAAGACAGGATATTGCTGTCCGCAGCGTTGCGACTGATTGCCACATTATGTATAGAAATTGCCTCCTAGTAGGAAGAACGTAAGTACGCGGTCTTCTTTTCTCAAACCGTTAATGACTGCATGCTTGACTGAATGAAATTTTAATGTAATATACAGACATCGTATAAACACAGACTGTGTGATGGTTGTAATAATTAGTCTCTCCCTCCGCATGCACAACAAAATGCGAACATAGAAAATATGGGCAATATGTGACATATGGAAGTTTTGGTCGGTACGGGATGCGTACGTGTATAGCCGAAATGTTTTCTTCAGTTCAGTTTACTAGCTTAATTCCAACCATTAGTGTTGTTACCGTTGTCACCAGTTATAACGAGTCCTTTTGTAAGCAGGTATAGCTATTACGCTGATCCGAAGTTCATAGGAAAGTCAGCGGCTAGTGTTACGGGGGTGATGGATACGAATACGTTTGGCTGCAATTGGGTTACGTAGCTCGATCCACACTTATTTCACTGTCGCTGAAAATGCACTTATAAAACGGTGGGGTCAGTGTGCACTGTAGGAGGAGCTGTCGTTTGGTGATGGCTTGTTTATGAAGAGTAGTTGAGAGAGTTTAGCCGAGTCCAGAAGCTGATACAGTGAGATTCTGTATGGTGCTGTATCAGTGACTATATTAACTGTAATGTAACTGGTCGTTGGCTTCATTGTGGAATTTTTCACACACCTTAGACTTGCTCAGTGCTTACCTTCTCCATGTCCACATTTCTGTAATCATAGACTTCCGTCGAACGTGCTTTCTTTGATTTCTGCCCCAAATCACGTGTCTTCTTCCTGCAGGGAAGACATAGACAGCACAAAATGCTGTAAAGCACCTGAGAAGACAAAAGAACATTAGAACACGTGTGATTCAGAGTTTATGTATTCAGACAGCAAAATGACACCGCCTCAAACTCTTGCTGCACAGCAGTCTGTAAGTTACGAATTTTTTGTGGACTACCTCTCACATGGACTTGACCCTTTCCTCAATTTGTGTGAAAAATACCCTAAAACTACAAAATATCACATGAAGAGTGCTGGAAACTCACAGACTATCCCCCTGCCTCCTCTATCCCAGTAAAGAACGACATGTCACGAAGCAGGCACGCAAGTAACCTTCACGACGTTCACGAAGAATGGCAGCCACTATCAGTACACGCGTAACACCAGCAGCATCACATTAACAAGCGAGGTACTCTTCCCCACCAAAGTAGAGCTACACATGAGAGATTTAAGAAATGGAATTGTATGTGCTATCATCTATCACGGATTTCGGGGTCGTTCAGTGTAGCCTTCGGTCAGCCAAAGAAAATCAAGAGTCTTCCGAGAGATTTCGTATCCAATTACATCTGCAGCTTGCGTTTTCGAAACCTTTTTGGCACAAGACAGACGTATCATTTCAAGAGAGTTCTTTATTATCAGGTCGAGCAGGCCAGAGTGGAAAGGCAGTGTACCTGTCCGGCTGTGGGAAGAAAATACTTTTTCGGAAGCACAGATCAGATCCAGTACTATAAGACTGTAGATACCAGAAGCACAGATATAATTACGTTTTGTATCATTTACCCTGTTATCGGAATGTTTCTCCCCGTAAAGCAATGTAAGCGAAGTGGAGTGGAATGCACTGTTGGTAAAAGTTGAACAATCTCTGGTGCTCTGTGGGGATCTCAACGCTAACATCGCAAGATAGGTAAATTCGTTCCGGAGCACACGAATCCTATCGGAGCACAACATTCGAATATTCTCCTTTTTCTGACTGAAGTATGGTCTACATGCTGCCTCATTATAGTTCCCTCAGCGCCTTTAAAATTTTCCCAAATGTTTTTGCACGCGAACATATTCGCACTCTGTTTAACCAGCAACTCATCTCTCATTCCGACAAACTCCCCTCACTGTAACCCACACCCCTACTACTACTGCATCCCCTCACTGTCATTGCCTCCCTCTTGCTCTCTCTTACTGCTACTATTTCATTCACCCCTTCAAACTGCCGCCGCCCTCTCACTGTCGCTATCTCTCTCGTCCTCGATGTCACTGTCGTAGACGCTGTCTCTCTTTATCACTGGCTGTCATTCCCTTTCAACTGCACCTTCCCTTTACTCCTGTATCACTAGCACAGTCTCTTTCCCTCATTTCCTAGCACTGTCAACTACGAAACTATGCCGCTGTACACTCTCTTCCTCTCGCAATCCTAATGTCTCCTTCGATCTTTCTATGCCACAACCATCTTTTACTATTTTCCAGTATATCTGTGTCTTTTCCTCTGCTGTTTTAACATTCTCTCTCTGCATAAAAAAGTGCGCAAATTTGCCTGAATGCCAAAATTTTTGGGACATTTTTAAAGGTGCTGAGGAAAGTAAGATGAGGCAGCTGATACTCCACTTTTCTGTCAGTCTTTTAAACAACAGCGTGTTCGCCGTTTTCGTCCTCCGGTAGAAGCATTTTTCCGCAACTTCCCCACTTTTGCCAGCCACAGTAGGGCAAGTCACTCTTATGAAGAGAATTTTATGAGTCAGTAAAATTTTGATACATTACTTATATGAAACTGAAACATTGCGCGACTAATTTTACACCTCACAGAGGATTTAACGCGCACAAAACTTTCCCTGTGCTTCAGCACTACAACGTGGGCTTCCCAGAACTCTTCTGATGTTAGTGAAGACACTTTACAACTTGTTCATCGGTGCTATGCCACTTCATAAACTACGTTTTTGGCTCACAACGTATTACGCTTCTTCGTTACACGCTAACACCCCTGTGATATCATGGAACACGGAATCTTCACAAATGATTGCGTAGCGTTGGTTAGCACGTAAGTAACATAAGATCTCCATATCTTAAAAAGACAGTCTGCAATGCTGGAAGAGAGATGCTACAACTAACAGGTTGTAAAAATAAAAAAAAAAGTCAGGAACATCTGAAACAAATAGTTATTGTGAAACGTTGAATAGTGTTATTAAGCTGTCCGATGTGTTGAATAAAGTATGAAAACTCAGAAATCGCAAATGGAGCCCGGACCAAATGTTTGTCTTACGACTGCAGTCCCGTTATTCCACCAGTAGCCGTAGAATCTGGCCATATCCTGTGATCACCTTTTCAGCTAAAAGAGCTGAAGAAAATTCTGCAGCCCTCGGCGAACTCTGTCCTTGTAGTGGATCATGTTCACCATCCTTCGCTGTGTAATTCGCCAAATAGTGCATTGACAAAATTGCTACGAACTTTGAAGGGTATTTGGATGACACACTTCTCCTCACTGAACAGTTCAAATAATTATTCCAGCTCCGTGACCTAAAGCAATGGCCGGAAGTACAACGTCGTCTTTAGCCGGAAGGACCCTTAGATAGTTTATTAAGACCCACTCAGAGTGGTAGCTGCGATAGAAGTATTTGCTTTCAGAAAACCGGGTGGGGTTTCCGAAGGGTAACGGAAACTATGCGTTCTTCGTATTATACAATTTGAAATTTTTCGAACGTTCAACACTAGGCAACATTTTTGCATTAGCGTTTATCGACGTAAAAGTGCTCACGACAATGTTTAAAATTCACTTCTACTACAAAAATTAAGGGATATGTGTATTCCAGAGACGTTTTTGTTTGGTATTCAAACCTTCCTAAGACACAGTGCTCTGACTGCAGAACAAATTGCTCGTACAACCTAGAGAGGACTGCCTCAGTGCTCCATGCCCAGCCCTTATATGTTTTAAAACTACACACGAGATACGGACCACGGACAACATCATATCACCCGGCACTGAAATTCTCCGGGTTGCAGATGATTTATACCTTTCTCCTATACACCACGGTCTTGAAGCCAAATCAGCGTCTTAAATCCTGTACAGCATGATCTTGAATATCTTTGCATGGCTTTAGACAGAGTCGTTTACGCATTAACACGCTATTACAATGTCAACGACCTAACAATTTCAACTCAGAAATATTCGATTGTTCTCTTCAACCGGAGATGTTTGCGACGGTGTAATTCATCCATTTTATTACATAGTGTCCCCTTCCCACAGGTAACTGTTGCCCGTGGTGTTTGGAACGCGCTTCAGATGGGATGATCACATATCTATTGTAATCAGGAAACAGCATTAACATTACGATATCTGTAGATGTAACTTTGTAGGGTATGGAGCCCACCATTCTCTTGAGCGTACCCTAGGGCTTCCTCCGCTCAGTCATAGATTATGGTTACCAAAGGTGCACCTCATAAACTTGAAGCAGTACATTTCGGTTGCCAGCGACTTTGCCTTGCAAGAATACGACCAACTTCGACAAATACATTACCAGTAGAAACGCTTGAATCTCCGCCGTATAAACTACTATTTCGCCTCACACCCCGTTACACATGCACATCTTACTTGTTCAAGTAGGGTAACTTTCGACCTTCGTCTCACGGAAACGGATAAAGATATGAAAACAACTTTCAAGGTTATCTGGGCTCGGTATTGTAGGAGTATATCGTAGGAACTCCAGTCATATGCTATTAAAATCCATCTTGGAATCCGCGGCTCGGTTTTGGTAGAAAGAATACATGGAAAAAGTTTTGGGTGTTTTCTGACAACCGCCCATAAATTAATGGTGCCTCCACAAGTCTCTTAAGACACACCATACACCATATCAAAAGCAAAAACACCAAACGATTGTGTCCGTTTGCCACAGCAAGACATATTGTGAAATGTTCATATTTTGAGCCTGCAATGTGGGACAGTGACACTAAGACGATGCTCCTGTTGGGTATACAATATAGAAGAGCAAAGCACTTAAAGAAAAAATCTGTTCCTCAACTGCCATGCTCTTCTATATTGATCCCAACTTGGCCGGCCATGGTGGCCGAGCGGTTCTAGGCGCTTCAGTCTGGAACCGCGTGACCGCTACATTCGCGGGTTCGAATCCTGCCTCGGGCAAGGATGTGTGTGATGTCCTTAGGTTAATTAGGTTTAAGTAGTTCTACGTTCTAGGGGACTGATGACCTCAGATGTTTAGCCCCATAGTGCTCAGAGGCATTTGATCCCAACTTGAAGTAATATTTGCTATTATTACGTGGGTCTCCAAGACTTTAATATTTGCACTGAAGGTGGTTACTCGGTGACTAAAATCGATTTTCTGTAATAAATGCATTCACACACTTTACGACGGGTGCTACCGATTTCGTTGTTTACATACTGTCAATTGTCGACGATGCTGTCCTCTCCTGATGTGTCTTCCCCCATAAAGGCAGCTCTGTTGACGATATCACGTTATGTTCGTTACCAGACGATAATGTTTCTACTTAATATGGCATGACCCATTAGGATCAGATCATTTCCCTAATGTTCTGATGGCAAACCGACAGCAAGATTCTTCCCTAACACTCCTTGGCACTCTTTCAAACAATCGTGGAGAATACAGTAGCTGTTGTGCCAGAAACGGATCCACAGCACGTATCCTGCTACACATTGTTCAACGTGTTAAATGTGACAGATCTCTCTATCCCAAAAACGACATGCTACTTCGTTATATATTAACAGCTCTGTGACATGGGATACGGAATCCTCACAATTACTGAGCAACGTGGAGTAGCATTTAAGCAATATAAGCTCTCCTTATCTTCAGCAGACAATCTGCACTGCTAGAAGACGGATGCGAAACTAACGGTTTGCAAAAAAGAACTAAAAACGTCTTATCTGGAAAAAATATTGTGAAACGATGAATAGAGATATTAAGATATCTGATGTGTGGAGTACAACAAGGAAACTCAGAAATCGTAACTGGAATTCAGACCAGAGAGAATTCGTTAGATTTTGTGCATTACGACTAAGTACTTGGCGAGAAGATTTATTGGTCTAGAGGGACAGCAGTCCGACAGTAGATCGCAATAGGGTACCTCCTTTCAGTCACTGGACAAACGCCGAGGTGGTAGTTTGAGACAAGTTATCACAAAAAAGGAAATCAACTAAAATCGCTCAACAGATGAAACACATCGGGACCTGATAAAATGCTGGAATATTCTGTAGAGATTACTCTAAGAACTTGTGGCCCTTCAAGTAACTCTTTATCGTAGGTCGCCTGAGCAACTGAGGATGTCAACGTATTGGATGCAGGCCACTCCCGTTTTCGAGAAGGATCGTCAGATAGATAGATATAATTATATCACTGTAATGCCAAGACAATCTGTCGGAGAATAGTGGAATATTTTTTATATTTATGCATTATGAACCTTTTGCAGGAAGAAAGTTAAAAAAGAGTCTTCTGAAAACAAAGATCTTGATCAGCTTTGTAGTTAACGTAGAAAGTTCTTTGGGAATACACGGAGATGCATCCATCGTCTGTAGGAAGGTTAAAATGCCAAAAGACTATAAGCAAAATGGATAAATTTCTGCAGTGAATCAATTAGTGGCACAGGAACAGGTTGTACCGTGAAAATTCTTCTCATTATAACACACTGTCTATAGATAGCTGAAGAAGTCCACTATTGTTCGATTACGGTACTGGTAATATATCAATGGAAACTGAAACAACGATAAAACACGCGGAAGTGGCATGAAGCCGAATGATGGTGTACAAATAATTGTAGGAAAACCAGATGCCAAGCTGAGACTCACTAGAAGAGTCTTGAGGAAGTGCAGTTCATCCGCGAAAACAGCTACTTACAAAAAACCTTGCTCGACCAATGCTTCAGTACTGCTGATTACTCTACACCCTTTATCATCTTGGAGTAATAGAAGAGTTGCAGGAGATCTAGTGGAGATGGATATGTGTCATCACGGGGTCATTTAGCAGGTGCGAGACCGTTATGGAAATGCTCAACTCCAGTGGGAGAGGCTACAAGAGTAGTTGTGCACCGCGGAGAAGCTGCTGTTGAAATTGGGAGAGAGTGACTTCCGAAGAGGATAGAGCAGGATATTATTTTCTCGCTTCCAGCTTCCGCGAAATCATAAAAATGTGAAACCCTGAGTGTTTAGAGACGTTACGGTCGCAAATTATTACGCGATCTTATAAATCACCTCTCGCGAATACAACAGGAAGGGTGGGAATTCACAAGCACTCTCGGCCACACGCCGTAAAGTGGCTTGCGGAGTATAGATTTCTATGTACAGTGATAGGCGATTCACGATGGAGACTGTGCGTCCCACATACGAAACTCTATATTATTCTGATTAGGACGTATGAGATAATAGCATTCAACTGTAGCCGGTCTTTTGGTTGATGCACACAGTCGAAGTTTCTCCTTAGACGTTGATGATGGCTCAGTGTAAACAGTTATTGGTCACTTACCTCCACTGGCTTCATGGTTTCCTCTGATATCTGCCTGTCTTCAGTAATCAACCTTTTTCGGCGACGACTTTAGCTCCTTCTAGCACAGATGTGCAACTCACTTCACTTTTCAGCAGATTCTTTTTCTGCAATCAGCGAAACGCACCCCAAAAGCTTATGTTCACCAGGCAGACAAATGCTAGGCAACGCGCGCACCACGTCCCACGATGTTTCATTGTTCTGAGCCTCGCCTGGGAACAATGCTGAAGAGTTCCCCATACGCGATTTGTTTGTATCTGTCTGTTATTCAATACAACAACCCTCGTATGAAAAGAAGAAAACAAAAAATGTATTTCTTCATCACCGGAAATCCGGAATCTAATTTAAAGTTCGCCCAGAACAACAAAATAAATGAATGGGTAATAGAGACATTCAGCAAAACCTACATTTTTCTCAGTTAGTTTAGCTAGAACCGGTCTCGGTTTATTTTATTGTGATCAGATCGAAACATTTTCATATTGTGATATTCTGGCGAAAATGAGCACGAAATATGATTGGAAGAGACATTTAACCATCAAATTTGTAAATTTATGCATTAAAGCAACGCGAGGATCTATAGTTCGTTCAGTGTATTGAAATTTATTTCTGATTTTGGAGAAAACAACCGACACTGAATGGCGTGATGGTCAAAATTACCTGATCGTGAGGGGTAAATGTCGTGTTAAGAAGAGTGAACGGCAGCACACAATGACGATACGTTCAACGTGTTAACGAATTAACGAAGGAGCAATGTTTACAGTTGTTTCTACATTAAGTCAACTGGACAGGTTGGGCGTATGAAGTACTAAATAGCAGAGCCCCCTGTGAAATACCCTCATTTAAAATGGCTTGTACACATACGACTGAAGTTCTTTAAATTCGAAACGTGAGCTAACACAAAAGTGCTACAGATGGTAGGTTGATGCGCCCCTTTCTGTACAAGTGCAGTGCATGAAAAGTACGGGAAAAATGAGAAAGAAAGAGAGAAAGAAAGAAGACAGCGTAAATGTTCCAGGTGAAAAGGATGAGAACGGAGTAACTGAATGAATGAAGACGTTTCATAGTAAGGGAAAAGGAATGTACCAGGGCGAAAGGTGCAAGTACGTTCCACATCAGAAATTACACCTCTACCCAAAGGTTGAGAGTAATAAAGAAATGGCAAAACGCTTTTAACTGGATAACCAATAAAGATGTAGAGCCACGGAGAAAATTGCCTTCCCATACCCGGTGTAAATCACAAGCAGCCGTTTATCTTGATACCAACGTCGACGAAGCGCAATTATTTCACGGACATATAATAACCTTCTGCCAGAGAGGCATTAAAATCCTCAATGAAGTAGCAGCAATTGGCCGAAGCAGTTTTCCGCTGTCACTGAGACCACAAAAAACGTACCGCAATGCAATCGTAATCGCTATTGTGGGCTAGAGATCGATAGTTTGGGCTCACAGAGCCAAAAAGGTTGGGACAGCCCAGACTCGACGGCGAGCACAGGGAAGCGTACTCCTGCACTTGACAGTTCCGAACAGATCAACACCGTCCGAGGCGCTGCAGTGATAATAGGTATGCTATCTCTAGACCTAAGCTTAAAAAAGGCAGGTCCACTATTTTGGCTGACAAATGGCGAACATGATAAGCTAAAAGAGATACTGGACATATGAGCCACATCGAATAAAAAAGTTATGTCATGCACTGATAGAGAATGACATGAAATCTGGGCAGGGTAGAAATAGCTGTAGGGACATGGTCCATACCTAACTGCTTACTGATTACACTTGTTAACTTGGAGCAATCGGCACCCTGACCACATCGTCTCAGAAAGTGCCATCAGCCTACATGTTACATACAACGAAAGGAACGCTTTGGGAATACTATAGTCTGTAACATAATAAGGAATGAGGAACTGTGGCATCAACGGAATTCACTTAAGGTTAAAACATCAGTTTATGATCTTCAAGCCTACATAGCAGAGAGGCAACGAAGACGAGGCCACGTATCATGGAAACGACACAACACGGCAAATTATCCACCGACGACAACCTTCCAGAAGCAGTGAGGAGACGAGCCTCGATGAGGACAAGGAAGGCTTTCCTGAGACCCTAACAGCCACTTAGTAAATGAATCGACTTCATCTACGTCTGGTACGATGGACGTGGGAGTATTATGGGCAAATTTTAAACACATTGTAAATCATGCATTGGACAAGTATGTGCCGAAAAAGTGGGTTACGGACGAAAAGACCCACCGTGGTTTAACAGCGCAATTCGGAGAGTGCTCAGTAAGCAAAGGCAGTTGCACTCGCGGTACAAGAAAGATCGGGAGAATGAGAACAGACAAAATTTGTAGAGATTCGTGCTGCTGCAAAAAGAGCGATGCGCGAAGCATACAACCACTACCACCGTCATACCTTAGCAAAAGATCTTGCTGAAAACCCAAGGAAATTCTGGTCTTATGTAAAATCGGTAAGCGGGTCGAAGGTTTCCATCCAGTCACTCACTGATCAGTCGGACCTGGCAACCGAAGACAGCAAAACAAGAGCTGAAATTTTAAATTTAACATTTGAGGAATCTTTCACGCAGGAGAATCGTACAAATATACCGCCGTTTGAGTCTCGTACAGATTCCCGTGTGGGGGACATAGTGACAGACATCCCTGGGGTTGTGAAGCAGCCGAATGGGTTGAAAATAAATAAATCGACAGGTCTTGATGGGATTCCAATTCGGTTTTACAGAGAGTACTCTACTGCATTGGCTCCTTACTTAATTCGCATTTATCGCGAATCTCTTGCCAAACGTAAAGTCCCGAGCGACTGGAAAGAAGCGCAGGTGACGCCTGTATATAAGAAGGGTAGAAGGACGGATCCTCAAAATTACAGACCAATATCCTTAACATCGTTTTGTTGCAGGATTCTCCAACATATTCTCAGTTCGAATATATTGAATTTCCTTGAGACAGAGAAGTTGCTGTCCATGCATCAGCACGGCCATAGAAAGCATCGCTCCTGCGAAACCCAACTCGCCCTTTTTTCACATGATATCTTGAGAACCATGGATGAAGGGTATCAGACGGATGCCATATTCCTTGACTTCAGGAAAGCGTTTGACTCGGTGCCCCATTGAAGACTCCTAACTAAGGTACGAGCATATCGGATTGGTTCCCAAGTGTGTGAGTCGCTCGAAGACTTCTTAAGTAATAGAACCCAGTACGTTGTCCTCGATGGTGAGTGTTCATCGGAGGTGAGGGTATCATCTGGAGTGCCCCAGGGAAGTGTGGTTGGTTCGCTGTTGTTTTCTATCTACATAAATGATCTTTTGTATAGGGTGGATAGCAATGTGCGATTGTTTGCTGATGATGCTGTGGTGTACGGGAAGGTGTCGTCGTTGAGTGACTGTAGGAGGATACAAGATGACTTGGACAGGATTTTCGATCGGTGTAAAGAATGGCAGCTAACTCTAAATATAGATAAATGTAAATTAATGCAGATGAATAGGAAAAAGAATCCTGTAATGTCTGAATACTCCATTAGTAGTGTAGCGCTTGAAACAGTCACGTCGATTAAATATTTGGGCGCAACATTGCATAGCGATATGAAGTGGGAAAAGCATGTAATGGCAGTTGTGGGGAAGGCGGATAGTCGTCTTCGGTTCATTGGTACAATTTTGGGAAGATGTGGTTCATCTGTAAAGGAGACCGCTTATAAAACACTAATACGACCTATTCTTGAGTACTGCTCGAGCGTTTGGGATCCCTGTCAGGTCGGATTGAGGGAGGATATAGAATCAATTCAGAGGCGGGCTGCTAGATTTGTTACTAGTAGGTGTGATCATCACGCGAGTGTTACGGAAATGCTTCAGGAACAGGAACTCGGGTGGGAGGCTCTAGAGGAATCGCTACTGAGGAATCGCTACTGAGGAAATTTAGAGAACCAGCATTTGAGGTTGACTGCAATACAATTTTACTGCCGCCAACTTACATTTCGCGGAAAGACCACAAAGATAAGATAAATTAGGGCTCGTACAGAGGCATATAGGCAGTCATTTTTCGCTCGTTCTGTTCGGGAGTGGAACAGGGAGAGAAGATGATAGTTGTGGTACGAGGTACCCTCCGCCAAGCACCGTATGGTGGATTGCGGAGTATGTATGTAGATGTAGATGTAGACCTACAAATCTGCACACCTTTGGTGGCACAGCAGCACAGCCCCTGTGAACCCTGAGTTGTATCTCAGTGCCGCATGGGGTAACTGTCCAAACAAGTAATCTAGTTTGGTTTTAATACAAAGTACTGTAATGCAGTGTAGTATCATGCTGTGTGGCCCGTAGGTTGCAAGTGCTACTCTGAGATGAAGAGGTTGGCACACGAGAGGAATTCGTGGCGGGCCACATAAAACCAGTCAGAAGACTGATGACCCAAACAAAAAAAGAGGCCTTCATTCTAGAGTGAGGCCTCTGTATGTGTAGGGAGGCGGAGGTGGTTCAGTCCGACTTCTCGACACTCTTGTGAATGACTTGGCGTTGCAGGTAGATTCTCAAACCTTATCTGTGTCCAGTAAATATTAGTAGGGGAGTGGTTCATGATTGCTCATGCCATGCCTGTCACGCACGGCAATCGCTTTCCCTTTTTCCACATGCCCCAAGGAGATCTAAATCCACTTTATTGCTACCCTTGTCTCCTATCCCCATTGCCAGACATGTGCTCTATACTTCCGGTTGTCACTCTTTCAGTAAATCCCAAGCCTTTTCCTAAGGCACACAGTTACGCAAATCACAACTTATAAGTATGAGCACATTACCCCAGGAATATGCAGCGCAAAGGATAACTGTCAAAACCTCACCCCTTAACCCTAAGGAAATGAAAGTCAAGTGAACTACTTTAGCATTCTCGAGTGTGATTTTGTGATGATAAAGTGGAGTTTTAAATTAATCCATGGGCGTGAGGAGATGATGAACAGCCTGATATTTGCAATGTTCTGTATGCCTTTCACGGCACTAGTTTCTGGGTCGACAACTTCGTAGCGGTCGTCGCCCAGTATTTATACGACTCCTTAGGGAGCGCATACAGATGATAGATCTTGACTACTTTCTTTTCTACGAGATCACATCGGTGATGATTCTGACTAGAATCAAATCGCCTTCCTTAAACGTAGGATGCTCGGCTGTCTGATCATGTTGCTCCTTCTGGTGAGATTCCTTCCTCCTCGTTCTTGTTAGTGTGTTTGAGATTTGTTTGCAATACCTCTTCTAGGGAAGGAGGTAACTGCACTGCGGCACTGACAGGCATGATTACTGGTGTCTGGAGCATAACCTCAATAGGAGAATAACTTGTACAATCGTGGATCAAACTATTAAATGATCTCTTCGAACTATGTGATATACTGTACCCATTTGGTATGTTGAGCTGAACACAGTGTATCCGTGTCTGTTTCCCCACTTCGAGGGAACGCCGTTCAACTGTGTCTGCGGTTGCATGGTAAAGGCTTGTCCGGCGAACAGTGACTCCTCACCGCTGCAGTTCGAAGATCCAGGTACGAGATGTAAACTGTGGGCCACCTTTGTGGCTGCCGAACCTGTAAGTGTGACGCCACGACCAACTCACTAGATCGTCGAGACACGTGCACATGTGCCAACGAATATCTTTCATGTGGATCCAGAACAGTGGCAAGCCATGCGTGGACTTTGATACGCCTGTACTGATACGAGAAATTCTGCCACCTGTAAGTTTTACAAAGGATTCTGCGGGCACTTCAGCTCCCACCCCAAATCACTACACACAGCCAGCGGGAGTATCTTGACTGTGCTCGTTAGCTTTCCTAAGCAACGTCTGTAACGGAAGCGGCTGCCGTTGGTTGTATACCATCATTATAGTTTTGAGACGGAACAGAGCGCCAAGTTTTCTTGATTTCCTTTCTAACTGAATTAAAACACTGAAGGACAGCGGGAATTAAGTCATTTTCCTGTCAAAGCTATGACTCAGTAAAGAGCGGCCAACAACTGTAGCTGGACTGAGCGTTTGAAACTCACGACCGTTACAAACTTAAGATATGTTGGCTGAGATGTCTAGTCGATCCTGACACAGTCGCCAAGTCTGTAGCCTTCGGGTGTTGGTGGATGTAACTGCAGCAGATTAGTGAAGAACCACAGACTAACATTGTTCTGTAGCAGATCGCTAACCAGTCGATCATCTGTTCCAGGCGTTGGACTTCATTTCTTACAGCAGATGTTTCATCGCCTAGTAAGGAACTGATTTACGAAAAGGGAATTAGCGAACCTACAGACACTGAAAGTCGAGATAATCTAGAGAAATATATGGCTGGCTCTGAGCACTATGGGACTCAACTGCTGTGGTCATAAGTCCCCTAGAACTTAGAACTACTTAAACCTAACTAACCTAAGGACAGCACACAACACCCAGCCATCACGAGGCAGAGAAAATCCCTGACACCGCCGGGAATCGAACCCGGGAACCCGGGCGTGGGAAACGAGAACGCTACCGCACGACCACGAGATGCGGGCAGAGAAATATATAGTCAAAAATGAACACATAAATGGAAGGAAACTCTGTACAAGTTACTATACGTTATGACACACGGAATTCAGCCACTGGGCAAGCAGTAGACTTGCCAAAGTTGAAAGTATATAAATGAACACAGCATACAGACCACAGCCCTGGGAGATCACTGAAATGAAATAAAGGATATCGCTATACCAGAAAAACCAAACAACGGGACACACGATAACTGTAACAACGGTCGGTCCAAACAGCTTTCCACACTACATGTCAGTCTGCAGCACCAGTGCCTCTCGGCGCAATGGTAGATGTAGCAGAGTACCAAGTACTGTAATTTCGATGTGGTTAGTACCTCTAAACATAACGAGTGGTTCACGGATGGCTAAACTAGGCCGTTTCCATGGTAATGGAAAGCACTGGCCACCAAAGGTCGGTAAGTACCGCACACCGAAGCTGGCGATGTTGCGCCAGACTGCAACGGAATGGACTGGGGAGCTGCACCTCTGATTGCTTACAGACTCGGTCAATGAGCTACGTTACAGCTCCGTCCTTGTAGCCATCCGAACAGGTGTGAGAGGTGGAAACGTTTTTTCTGTCCTGGCCGTCAGGGGTGGCCGAGTTCCGGCTCTCAACTTGGGTGACCTGAACTGGAGAGAATTCTCAGAACGCAGGAGTACTGTGTGCGCCTCCGTCACGGCGTGGCTTCAACAGCGACTCGAGATAGCGGCGAGAGGGCCGATTTCACCATCTGGGGCGTTTCCTATATTAATTAATCGTGAAATGTTAAATTTGTCCTGCGTCTCCAACTGATGGAACTGTATGTAGACAATAACTCGATAATGTCTGTGGACGTGGGAAAACTAATCTAGTAGTGTCAGTTCAGTATTTAAGCTTGATGAATTGTGAAGTAATTAATCGACTCGTCTCAGCTAAGCGTCAGTTTATTCGCATCTATCTCTTTTTTTTTCTCAGTTAGAATCTGAGATATGAATTGAAGGATTAATTTTATTACTCTCTCTTCCGTTGTGGTGGGGAATGGTCTGGACATATGCTGTGGCCTCGATACGTGCGTTTTGTGCTTGAAAAAAGTACTGTACTACAAACTGAAACGATATTCACACTTTTCGTAGTCATTCACTACGTGCCTCTTCGTACGAGCCAGCCTCTGAAACACCAAGAAACGGACGCACGTCGAGGGCCGTCTGGTGAATAATACACAACTGTACTGGACGTGCATCTCATCAAATTTAAGCTCTCCAAAAAGCTGTCTTGTAGACATTCGTGGCCTTCTATGTGGTGTTAATCGTAGATATTGCTCCTGTTGTGGCATTGGTGGTATAGGTCGAGCTTGTCATACCCCTTGTGCCTCGCTACGGTCGCTGAACATCTCAAATGACAACAGGTGGTGCCTTCTACTTTGCTTAGATCGAATTCACTGTCTGGTTAGTAGTGAAGCTGCTGAGGATTCTGTAAGACAGAGGAAAGGGCATTAACTGACGGGTCCAGCACACGGGTTCTCGATACATTCGTCTGATCTCTTGATCGAAGCCTAGAGTTCTCCTATGCAGTGCTGTTGTCACATTTGCTGTTTTTTCCAATATCTTGACTGCCAGTCATGCGACTGCTCACATCTTCTTGCTATACTCATCTTAATTGGAGGCCAGCATCTCGCCACTAGCGTAGTAGATAGGTGGATTGCTGACACAGAGTGCCACAGTTCTGGATAACGAAATCCAGCAAAAAACCTGTTGTTACTGCAAACATGTCAAGTAAAGAGACCGAGCAAATAACTGTAACAACTCATAGTGATAAGCAGCCCACAAAGCTGGGACTGTTTTGAACCGAGATAAAGGCAAAACTACGGGCACTGACTGTTCTGTTCTTCAGAGAAGCTGTGAAACTGGATTCCACAAAATTTATCCACCACTGAAAATGGGTGTATAGCCTATAGAAACGAAAAGCATTTTACACCAGGAGGTTTTTTACAGAGGTCAGGGCAATCGCATGAAAGTCTCACGCAATCAGTACTGGTAGGATTGCTAGAAGGCCGTGAAAAGGCTCGAATCATCAAACAAATACATGTCACCAAAGACTGTGTCATTATTCATGGTGAGTCATCGTCAGAAGCAAGGGTAGGTACTTCTGTTTAGTGAGACAGCGAACTATTATCACAGTATATAGTAGTATCGGTACACTCAACTCTAATGCGTTACTAATGATTAGATGTCGCAAGAGGCTGACCTGGCAGTATAAAACGAGTTGGGGAGTACTGGATTGTTAGCAGAAAACGTAGTAGCTGTAGACGAGTTTGTTAGGAGAAATCAGCAACTTTGAACGTGAAGTAGTCACTAGATGTCAACTGAGTACAAAGAAAATTGTGGTACGGTATGAGGGTGCCTTCTATAGTTAGGTGTGGTCCTGTTACTACGATTAAGATAACGCTGAAAGCTCAAGGATGTGAACTCATATTACAGTACAGGGAAGTACATATAGTAGGGGGTCATTTTGCTGACAATGATTGTTCATTATGGTATGACATTCTACCCTATTATAAAGCAGCATCTTTGAACCAATCGTCTGAGGACTACAACGTTGCAGGAATGGACTAGATTCCCCAGAGTCCTGACATGAAACTGGATTATTTAGAACGCCGACTTCACTCCAGATTCCACTGTCAACGCTTACCACCTTCTCTGGAAGGTAATAGTGAATTTCATCTCGTAGTTACTGCGGAAACTAAACAGCTACAAAATGGTTTTCAATATTTGAGGGTGGAATAAGAAAGGAACAAATGACGCTTCTTAAAAAAACTTGAGAGGGTATCTGACTAGGAAGTGGTAACTCAAATTCAAGATCAAGTTTCCAGTCGTGGTGCATTACTACAGTTCAGAAAAAAGTTCTGAAGGACTGGGGCCAGTATGTCACCGATTAAGGAAGAAGCGAAGCAAACATTCAAGAAGGCGTACGGTTGTCTTTTGTACAGTTGTGAAGAATTATTTGGTGTTGATTAGCACATAAATCTTTTTGATATATATGAAATGATTCTAAATGACATTCATCCTCATGCTTGCTTGTCGTAGTTTGTTTTTCCACCCCCATCACCTCGGCCTGGCAATTGTAAGACTGATTTGTGTGTGGTTACTTGGTGGGTAAATGCAATGCAGATGTCTGACTTAGAGTACAATTGCGAATAATATGAGAAATTTTGATGTTTCTTTTTTACATACTGGTCTCAGGAAGCACAAGACAGAGTAAAGCGTGGTACACTAATGATGAAAAACTTTTTCTGTCCGGCTTTAAAACTCCTGCTCGGTTTCTTGAGAGTGTAGGGTCAGGAAATCAGTTTTTGCAAGCTTCCTACATTCTCAGAGCTCCACCAAATCATTCTGTTCGGTGTAAAGCTAATCTCTAAAGAGTTCCAATGTTTTACCACAAGATGTATGGTCGTGTTGAAGAGGACAGCGGTGGCCACAATGATAATGTTTTCTCTGCTTCAACTGAGGTCACAGGGAAACGCAAAGTATGATTTCAGGTGACGCTACTCGCTTTTGGGTCGACATGGCGTTACCAGTTGAAGTCGTTGATGGAGGAACTCCCTGCTAGAAATGATGAGGATAATTTTAACTAAGAGAGAAATCAATGAAATTTTAGGGGTGTGTGGCAGCAGTAAACATCATATGTTGTTACACTGTGGTGTATATGATATTGTTATATTTTAATTAACAGTTTTCTTTTGTGTGCAACAAAGTAACGAATGTGTTTTCTTCAAATGGGACATTGTATGTGAAACTTTTTGAAATTTGACATTTTCTGTGTTCTACTTCATAATATACTTGGGACTTTTTTAAACATTTTGGTATATAATATGTTAAAATCAGACAATTGTGAGATCTTAAAATAATATTCTGAATGTTGACGTGTGACTGTCAATTTGGCGGCTATGCATACACTGCCACAGCTGAGCAGTCATATCTTGGGAACTACACAGCCTAGAAGGCTGTGGATTGCTTTGTTTTGTGCCTACTGCTACGTCTCAGATGTTGGCATTACGAATAGACAAATCAGTCATTTTTTTTGGTATGATAATGTGGATGGACTTCCGTAGAATATTTCTTTGTATGCCACATTATATTAGTCTTTCTTATGACGCTGATGGTGAATGTAATGTTATGGAAGCTACAATCTGTGAAAAACAATTCCAACGACTGAAAACAAATAAATATGCCTATACAATGTTACAAAGCACTCAAAATATCACAACATACAATAGAGGCAGTACCATCATCAGAACCTCAGTAACGTGGTTTGATAACGGAATTTGAACGAACTCAATTTTTATCTCCATGTAGCGTCAACCGAAGTCATACATCTGAAGTTTGCAAAGCATTAAAGTAATCTGTGAGAGCCATTACACTTGAAATCTCTGTGCGAAAAAAATGCTGTGTTCGTGAGTATCTGTTATGAACAAACAAAATGTTGCAAAATGGGCTTCAAAATCCAGTCCCAGAACTTGCTGAAAGATGAGACTTGGAAGAGTGAAATGGGTGCCAATGCTCAGTCCTTGACAATAATAAAATACGCTTCATTATATACAATGGAAAACAAAACATTACGGGCACTGTCTTAACAGTGTGTTGGCCCACACTGGAACGTAGTACAGCCGCTGCTCAGATGGCACCGACTCGACAGCCCTCCAAGGGTATGTGGTAGCAGATGTCCATGCACAGGTCACAAAATTGCCATACATTATGCTCGATGTTTGTATGTATGGAGTTCACGCCTGATAACACCCATATGTTTTATCATCCGTATCCCAGCAACCAAATTTGTTGGCCAATAGGTCAATGTGAGTAGGTGCTCAAAAATGTTGAAATGTGTGTGAAATCTTATGGGACTTAACTGCTAAGGTCATCAGTCCCTAAGCTTACACACTACTTAACCTAAATTATCCTAAGGACAAACACACATTCCCATGCCCGAGTGAGTCTCGAACCTCCGCCAGGACCAGCCACACAGTCCGTGACTGCAGCGCCCCAGACCGCTCGGCTAATCCCGCACGGCAGTAGGGAAAGAAACTGTAACAAAGCTGTAACAAAAATATCGGCTTGTGACACGGACAGATATCCTGCTGAAAGGTGCCATCGCTATCAGAAAGACATGGTATCCAGGTAGTCCACAGCTGCCTTGGTGCTTTTGATTACAACCATAAATTTCGTGACATCTCAGATGAATGTCCCCTCGGAGGATAATACTGACCCAGGGGACTACGTCCCTGGGGCAGTGCATGTTTTTAGCATACATTGACCTGGATAGCGGTGTATCCAGGCATGAACATGGACCGAGTGTAGCAATAAAAACAATAAACGTGATTCATCCAATGAAGTGACACGATTCCACTGAATGTGAGGACAATCTCAATGCTCCTATGCCCATTCCATTTTGAATTGATGATGTTGTTGGATCAACATGGGAATATGTAAGGGTCGTCTGCTGCAGAGGTCCAATACTGTGTGCTGAAAGGTACGGGCCGAAAAGCGCCTGCACCAACACTCTAGTGTCTTGAGATTTCCTGCAGACATCCTCCTATACTGCTCTGCAGAGCAGGAAAGCCCCTGTACTCTACATTCTGTGATTATGCCTACTCTTGGCTACAACTTGTGTCAAGCGGACCTGCTCGTGAAAAATGAACAAAAAAAAAATCTTGGTCTGTAGAAAAGAGCACATCTTGCTATATTCAAAAAATGTGTAATTTATCGACATTTTGATTTACGATTTACTTGTAAACATAATTTGAACGTAGTGCTGCACAGGTGGTACATTCATTTGTAATTTTAAAGTCCCTTAGAATATGTGATGTAGCCTTCTTTTCCTTCTTCTGGCTTTTAGACACGGATGTTAAACACAGACGTATTCTAGAAGGCTCTGACTATCGGAACATAAGTATAGATCTTTACTTGCAGCTAAGCCACAGCCTTCTAGATGTACCTAAATACATTTGTTTAGTTCTTCCTATCGGAATTTCAAACACGTGAACTTTGTAGTTATCACCGTGTTGTTCTATTTCAGTGTACGGTTTCCTGTGCTAGAAATACCGAGACTGAAAAAATTTAGCACTAAACAGAGGTTTCGAGGCAATCAGTTCAAAGCAACCTCGAATAATAAGCTGAACATTATTTATGATCAGTTGTCACTTACAGAAACAGGGTGTACATGCATATAATTCCCTCACAAGTATTCCATCGTGTTATGGAGAATTAAATAAAGGGATCAGACAAATACAAACCTTCTTAGAAGATATTCCCATGGTCTCTCATTGAATTCCACCGGAAGTATCAACAGCTGCAGAGGGGAGCGAATACCGAAAACAGTATTACTCAGGCTGACAATGTCGAAGATAATTGTAATGGATGGAGTAATAGCTTTAAATGATAGTGCAGTTTGTAGGATTTATGTTCTGAAAGCGTTAGGTATCCAGACTGGAAAGAATACAGTTTAAGATCAAACCGTTACTGATCATTTGCAAGTAACTGAAGCGAAGAGAGTATCAGGAGGTGTTACCCAGGAGGCTAGCGTAATCCAAAGAATGAAGGGAAAGAATATGGAGGATAAAGAAAAAAGTGAGCAACAGCTTCGAAGTTGTAAAACGGCCGACTGATTATTAATCTACATTTTTAAATATATTTCCTGTAGTATAATAATATTTGTAACGTTTTCTGTAGCTTGACTGATGTTTAAGCTGTGCTGTCAGAGATACGAAAAAAAACCTTTGCTCTGTTAAACAGTGTTCAGTTTTTTTTTTTTTTGCTTTTTATAAATATTTTTGTCAACATCACAATACGATAGCTAACTGATTTTCTCAGAACTGCTGGGGATAACAACGTTAATTACAAGTACAGATTTTAAGCAGCTTCTGCTTTATAAATACGAACTACTGTGAGGGAGAAAGGAGCGTTAAAAGTGCAGCCCTTTCACAGATAGGTCCCCTCAGTCTCTTTCCCTGGATGCAGACGGCAGTAACACGCGGACAGTCGTCACTTTCGCCGACTCCGAGATGCTCGTTCCCAGCCACCTGGCCACAACAGTCGACTGAATTCGTAAATCTCAGTGGATTTCCCATCTGTGGCCCGTATTGTCGGTAAAATGATTCCCTCTCTTTCTCTACTCCAGCTGTATATTTTTCTTAGCGCGTTACATGCTCGTAAAGCAACCAGGCGGCATTCAGTTCGTGGTGGACAGTGGTCATTGTGATTTGCATCATCAGTGCATCAGTATACTGGAAATTAAATATTAACATAAAAAGACTCGAAATAGTAAAAACCTAACAAGGTGAACTCCAGGTAGATCCACCACTTACAAAGACAGTTCCCCAGTGGCGTGATAGACAGTTTGAAACGACCTGTACGGTGATATAGCCTGAAGTCCAGTGCCATTTAGCATGGTAGGCCCTCGTTTAGGAGTAATAGACGAAAAAGTTTCGAAATTTCGTTTGATACTTTATAGCTTTACACACAATGATGAGTTAGAGTCTGGTTTTTAGCCTAATGGTTAACATTCTGACTTCCTATGGATGAAGTTGTGGGTTCATATCTTGTGAGGTGCTTTGTGCTTTTTTCGTTAAATTATTTGATTTACATGCAATTTTTTATATTTTTTTCCTCTGTCACGTAATTTTAATCAACGTATTAACATCTTCAATAGTTCATTTTTATTCCAATTGGAATATCTGAGCCCGTAAATTTAATTATTTTTATTTACCCACCATAGTGTTTAAACATTTTAAAATACCGATGTGTCGGTTAAAAAGCAGAAGACGAAATAATCAATTTCTACTGATTGTGCATTGGTGTCGAGAACGTGATTTTCGTTACAAGATGTACAATTTTTGAATGTCAGACGTCATAAAAATGTTTAAAACATTAATTATTATTGCACTAAGAAGATATAAACGAAAGCGACGATTATAAGTAAAACGAAATTCACAAAATGAGAAATAGAAGTAACCAATGCAGTAACATGGAAGAACATGGAAGATGAAGAAATGATAGAAATTAAATCGAAGTTAACGCATAACAATAATCAAAATCAAACGAACAAGGACTCAAAGTGGAAAAACACTTAAAATTTTGTATTTGTGGCGAGCCACAGCCTCCAGATCCTTAATAAATATAAACATGGTCAGTATCAGGCTCTAACGCGAAGTTTATTTAATCGTGCGATTAGCTAATTTCGATTAAGTGTGATTGTCAAGCACGTTTGAAACATCTGTATGTCATGTCATTTTGAAATCACTCTTATGGCTAGTATTTGCTTTTAATTTCACGTCATTTTCAAATCACTCTAAATACCGATGTTACAAGCGTGCTTGAAAATGACGCTTGGTTGAAACTGGCTAATCGCATGATTAAAGAAACGTTATTACGGACCATGTTTACGTTTACTATGGAAAAAGGCTGATAGGAAGAGACATGAAATCAAATAATGTATTTCATACGATTACCAATACGACGTGTCACATGTGTAGAAACAAGTTACATTTAAACCAGTTAACGAATACAAGTAATGATCAAAGTCATCTCGATAAAGACTTAAAAATAAAAAAAAAGTTCAAGGCACCTCACAATATTGAAGCCCACAACCTTCTCCATATTAGGTCAGACTTTAACAGTTACGCTATTAAGTCAGTCTGTACTGTCCTACTATTTTTAAAGCCACGCAGCGTCAGGGGGAACTCCGATATATTTCTTCGTCTGTTACTCGCAGACGAAGGCATACCATAGTGAACGGCTGCAGACCACGATTCCTTAGACCTGAAAATACATCATCGTATAGAATGTTTCAAAAAGTTTTACCCCACAGCTGGGGATCTCTCCACGTAACTAAAAATAACGTAAAAAGGGGAGACGAAAGGGAAGCAAAATTTAGTACGTTTATCAGGGCGAAAACTGTCAGGTGTAGGCTATTGTGTGCAGAGAAAAAAGGTCATTGCCTCTAACATCGGCAATATAGAAACTGATACGCCAAATGTCAAAGTAAGAATGTAAAACATAAAAAATCACTTCTCTTCTCAATCAAACGTATACAGGGTGGAGGAAAACTGTGTCACGAAATTTTAACCCTGGATAGCTAAAGCCTGTAAGAACCAAAATTACTAATGATGCGTAGGTCGACAACGCACAGTTTTTACACTATGGAAACTTGGCCCCACACGCTCCGATTGGCCACGGGATTGCCCTTTTGCAGGGTGCCCTGGACAACACATGACCGCGAATGCTTTGCCGAACGGAGATCGCTATGTATCTAAGGTCCTGGGGGCGAATCCGCCGGGGTCCCGACACATCCATTGTAGTTTCATGATAAGACGTACCGGGAACACTTCCGCCAACAGCTGTTAATTCGTGTACAGTAAGTCCTTTACAAATTGTGTCGACTCTGAGAAGGGCCTTTTATGTTGCTATGACATTGTTTACTTAAAGCAGGTGTTGGAATTGACAACCCTCTGACGCGACACAAGCTTGGTAATATCGAACAGTGTTTTACCGAACTCTTTCAAAGACTGCTGGCATTGCTCTGATGCGATTGGCGGCATGTTGACCGCGAACCATTAATTCTTCTTCGTTTCTAGGTGGTTCGCGTCCAGGTGGGTGAACTAGAGCGCTGAAGAGTCGCCATGGAGAAAAGGCTGGTGGCGTGAGGTCTGGTGATCGCGGGAGTCATTTGCTGTGAGCACCTCTGCCAATTGCCCGGCCGTCGAAGAGTTCATTGAAATATCCTCGCATAGTACGACCGTTATATGCGGGCGCCCCAACATGCTGCAAGCACATACGTAGCCGTATGTCCAGGGGAACATCTTCCAGCAGCCCGGGTAGAGTTTCTTGCGAAAAGTGAAGGTAATTTGCTCTGGTAAGTCGATGATGTAGCTGAACCGGCCCAGTCAGAAGGTCACCCACAATGGCTACCCAAATGTGAGGGGAAAATCATTCCTGCTGTTCGTGGACGTACATGAGGTGAGGATTTCCCCTTGCCCAGTAATGAATGGTTCGCGTGTTGTAAAGGCCATCCTGATGGAAGGTGAACTTGTCGGTAAACAACACAATGGCGGGGAAGTCGGGATCTCGTGCAACACGTCGCAGAAACCACTGACAAAACCCTAGCACTTGTTCATAGTCCGCCACAGGATTTAGGTCTTGGACAGGGTGGAAACTGAATGGATGCGGACCGTCATCCTTCAAAATCTCCCAGACTAACCGATGAGTGAGCCAAGTCGTGTCCAACTTGTCATATGTGCTTCCTCGAAACGCTCGAGAACAGTCTCTTCAAATGCAGCGTCCCGTCGTGTTCGATGTCTTCCAGCACCACTACGATATGCAGCCGACGAATATGTTTTCGCCAAGTCGCCGGTGACTTGCTGTAAACGTCTACGGATGTGGGTGGCGTCTTAGGTGTGAATGCCTTTGACGTGAGGTGGAGACCTGTTCGACGCGTGTGCGTATCACGTTGGGGCAGTCGCAGGGCGATTGACGTTTGAATGTGTGAATATGAACCGACAACCACAGCGCTATCCGTCAGACGACGAACAGCAATCCTACGCCCAATCGGAGCGCGTGGCGCCAAGTTTCCGTAATTTAAAAACGGTGTATTGTCGATCTACACGATGTTAGTAATTTTGGTTCCTACTGGCATTAGCTATCCACAGTTAAAATATCGTGACACACGTTTTCTTCATCCCGTATAGTAGATACAAGCCCGATACATTTGAGGGCGTTATGGTAACATAACAGACGATTAAGAAGAAGGAAAAAATGTATGGTTTATGAGTGATGGACTTCCAGATGGAAGAGGTTTCAAACATTTTATGTAAATCACTTGTGCTATCAGTTCTGTAGTACTCTTCTAGTGTTTGGATTCTGTACCAAGGTGGTACTGGAAAAGGGAAAAATGATTCTAGAACACGAACACAAGCTCCTAATACGATACAGTTCTACACTTAGACATGCTATAATGTTAAAGCAATGTAGTTTCAGATATATTAGTTGTGGGGAATGCAACACTGTTAAAACCCCAATGCAGGGAGTATATTTTCAGCACCTACATTAATTGTAGCTACCGAGCAGTCTTGGCATAGTAGAGCCCACCTTTCCACCTCCTTGGCTACCTCATATTTGCTACCTCATATTGATGGACTTGGTTATGGTGGAAGATCGAGCGCCATCACTATTACCTCAATAGACATACAGCAGAATGTTGCTAAAAAACCATGCAACAACTGTTCTGTAAGGTGCTTGTTAGCTGACTCCGTGTGGTTGTGATTGTTAGAGAATACGTAGAAACACATTGTAACTGCTGTTTATTAGAGTTTAGAAGACATATTCACTTTTGGACAAGGTGAATCATGTGATCCATTCTGTAGCTGTATATTGCAGTCCCCAAAATCATAATACAATTCTGTTTAGCTGAGGACGCTTTATAAAAGTCTACAAGGTAGTCGCTCATGACATTGGGGTCACACCTGTGCTTATAATCTGACATATATAAATTTATTAATCTGCGTTTGGTGTCATCCACGTTAAACATTCTGTTATAGCTGTCTTATTTCTGTGCACGGAAAATGATTGTTTCCCTTGTTCCGACTGCTCCCATGTCACCCTTTACTCGTATTTCTCTTGCTGCCGCATACTCGTTCTGATGTACAAGAACTTTCCTGCGTGAATCAGACATGTAAGCACTCCCTCATTGTCCTTCAGTTTCCCCAGTTTCCCATGGGAGGCCTCCAGACCACGCTCCGAACCTACCACCAATAAATCCACGACCCCACACATATAGCGAGTGGATTAACTTCTGAAGCACTTCCTAACGAATTCCTGGCCATAGCGCATGGTGGATCCAATTTCGAACACTAACCCACCCGTAATGCATGATAGGTTCATATTCGAACCCTATCCGGACCATAATGCGTGGGGAATGCACCCTCAAACACTACCCCTGATATAATGCAATCCCTATCCTGATCATATCCCCAAGAAACCTTGTGCCACGAAGGTCCCAGAACGTGAAACCGATACAGACACAAACACATAGAAAAACAGCGTAGTTGTGCTAGGTGGTGACAGTTGTACTGCATGTGCAAGCAGATTTAGAATACGTGGTGAGACGTGATGTCATGATTACACGAGCAGAAGTGACATAAAATCTGTAAAATTACCGAATTTGACGGAAAATACATCTAAATTGAGGGAAAATACGCCAAATTCGGGAAAACTGTAGGACAATAAAGAAGTATTTACATGTATGTTTAGTGCAGGAAATTTCTTGAACGTGGGAAAAATGTATGTGACAATAATAAGTATACGAGAAAAAGTTGACATGGAGTAAACGGGAACCAGGGAAACAGTCATTTTTCGTACACAGCGATAAGACGGCTGCCGTAGAATGTTTAACGTGGATCATCAACAAATGTAAAGTAATAAGTATATATGCGAAGTCTGCTCAAAAAATTCTGGAACATTTGTAATTTTGCGCCAATGGTGTGTTGCAGCGAAATGCGGTTGGCACCCCTGTACACGCTTGTGCTTATGTGTAACTGCGGAAGATTCAGTGTTGTATGTCTGTTAGTTATTGTTCTGTGCTGTAGTGAGTAGAACCGTATGCCTCACAGTTGGCGAATTTCGAGATGGAAGAGTTAGAGAAGCAGCGTATCTGCTTTAAATTTTTCATGAAACTAAAAAAAAAACGTTTACATCAAATGATGCAGGGAGCCTACGGCGATGAGTGCTTAAGCTGTACTTGGTATTACGAATGGTTCACACGGTTTAAAAATGGCCAGACGGAAGTTAAAGACGGCCCTCGTTCAGGACGCCCTTCGACGTCTACTGACGACGCACATGTCAGGAACAATGAAATTGTGCGTGCCAGTCGAAGATTGACTCTCCGAGATATTGCACTTGTATCGTCTTGAAATCCTGACACAGCATCTAGGAATGCCAAGTTCTTCCCACTACTCTTGAGTCGACACCAGGAAGACCTTCGCCTCGCAGACTGTGGAGAGGTTCTGGATCGCGCAAATGAGAACGAGATGTTCCATAAGAGTATCATAACTGGTGATAAGACGTAGGTCTACGGTTATGATGTTGCGACCACGGTTCAATCTCCACAGTGGTTCGGGAAATTTTCTCAAAGACTGGAAAAAGCAGGTCAAATGTCAAAGCCATGCTGATAGTTTTCTTTGACTTTCAAGGATTACTTCATCATGAATTTCTGCCACAGGGGCAGAGTGTTAATCGATGGTACTATCGGGACTTGTTGCGGCGTCTGCGAGAAAATGTGAGATGGAAACGGCCTGAAATCTACGTATCAAAATACAGCTGATGTACAGTTCACCAGAAATCTTCGAATATGCCACCGTCAATTTCCATGCATGTTTGCACTCTGGGGAGAACACGTTATATCGATTGTCCAAGTGCCTCTGTGCGATCTCTAAGGAGGGAAGCAGCATCCATGACGCGACCAAGCAGCTCATTTCACGTATTCAGCATTCGTCTACACACCTAAGACTTCACCCAATTATAAACAATATTCTACTGGCGTAAGATCTACTGGCGATCTTGCTGGCCAATTAATAATAGTCCGCAGCTCGTGGTCGTGCGGTAGCGTTCTCGCTTCCCGCGCCCGGATTCCCGGGTTCGATTACCGGCGGGGTCAGGGATTTTCTCTGCCTCGTGATGACCGGGTATTGTGTGATGTCCTTAGGTTTAAGTAGTTCTAAGTTCTAGGGGACTGATGACCATAGATGTTAAGTCCCATAGTGCTCAGAGCCATTTGAACCATTTTTGAATTAATAATACTGCCGTGACCAATACGTCGATTAGGGTAAGACACATACGTGCACGCCACTACCCCGAAAACGTTGCCACTCCAAATACACGAAGAGTATTTACTAAACACGGTGCCGTCACAAAACGGTGTAGCCAAGTCCAGTTGCCTACGTTAGAAGGGAAGCGTTTTGCATCGCTGTGTGCTTTACCGAAGAAAGTCCGTGGCCGTATATTAAGGTTTGCGTAAAATACCAACTCATATGCTACTAAGGAACACTTTGATTTCCATTGCCGGTTACGGTGCTTCACTAGGCTAGAGTGTTGTACCTTGCAACCCGTTTCAGGTTTCCGGATTTTGACGGTTCTGTAACTGAAGTTGAGCATATTCTCTCATTCAAAACTGAAATGATAGCATTCACTGCTGAAGTCTTTCTCTGAAATTACAAACACTTATGTCCGAAAACTAAAGTCTTCCAAATGCGAAAATCTGTTCGAACGTCATCATGCTCTTGTA
This sequence comes from Schistocerca nitens, assembly GCF_023898315.1. Taxonomy (NCBI): domain Eukaryota; kingdom Metazoa; phylum Arthropoda; class Insecta; order Orthoptera; family Acrididae; genus Schistocerca; species Schistocerca nitens. The sequence goes on along the minus strand of NC_064615.1, from coordinate 1,156,851,910 downwards.
GAAGAAATATTCTGTTCCAATTTGAAAGTGTTCCAACAGAGTGAATATTGTGGTTACTGTGTGTAATAGTCTCTGTGCTACATTATTAGTGTACTACATACCAATAATCAGTAAGTGAAAACAACTTTTGATAAAGTACGCTCTAAGAAAAAAAAAAAAAAAAAAATACGACGCAGCACACAGAAATTATCCGAAAAGGGACGGAAATCGGTATATGTGATGTAAAGGTGAAAACAAACGATTGATTACAATTTCAGAAAACTCGGATGTTTATTGAAGAGGAAGACCTTCACAAGCCGCGGAAGGCCAGCGTATACCAGATTCAATGCCAGTGTGAGAAGACAAACAGGGCGCAGCGTCGGGCGTCGTTGCCGAGAACACCAGAGGCACACTCGACTGATGTATGCCAATAAGTCAGCGGTCGCAGAGCACTGTTTATCCGACGGTCACGCGACGGACTGCGAACGTACCAGGATCTGGGCACAGACTTCCAAATACTTGGGACAGCGTCGTTAGAGAGGCCACAAGATTAGCACCAGGGACGGTCTCATCAACCGAGACTGCGGCTATAATCTTAGCAAGGCTTGAAGGCTTGGGAACATGCATTGAGTTTAATTAAGAAGACGCTCAGCACACAAAATGATCTGGCGACCACGATGGACAGGGAACGTACATCAGCGCTGTCACAGACGCCGACGCCAGCGTCTCCGCGACCGCCGCCGTGGTGGCTGGTGGGGGCAGCGGGTGTCAGTGGGTTCAAATGGTTCAAATGGCTCTGAGCACTATGGGACTCAACTGCTGAGGTCATTAGTCCCCTAGAACTTAGAACTAGTTAAACCTAACTAACCTAAGGACATCACAAACATCCATGCCCGAGGCAGGATTCGAACCTGCGACCGTAGCGGTCTTGCGGTTCCAGACTGCAGCGCCTTTAACCGCACGGCCACTTCGGCCGGCTGTCAGTGGGCCGCGCGCCCTCAGGAGCTCAGTTTGTCAGCGCACCTGACGATGGCGACACGTCTGATCAAATGGTCCAAATGGCTCTGAGCACTATGGGACTTAACATCTGAGGTCATCAGTCTCCTAGACTTAGAACTACTTAAACCTACCTAACGGAAGGACATCACACACATCCATGCCCGAGGCAGGATTCGAATCTGCGACCGTAGCAGTAGCATGGTTCCGGACTGAAGCGCCTAGAACCGCTAGTCCACAGCCGCCGGCCACGTCTGATCACCGAAATTTTGTGTCCGCTCGACACTACGAAACGACAGTGCACCCGTGGCCTCTTCGATCAACAAAGACGCCGAGAGAAACTGGAGAAATGTTTAAAATTATTCTCTGAGTATACTTTCCTGGAAGACTCAGTATATTGCTTAGAAACTTACATCTCATGTAAAGACCGTGAAGATACAGTTGGCCGGCCGCGGTGGTCTCGCGGTTCTAGGCGCGCAGTCCGGAACCGTGCGACTGCTACAGTCGCAGGTTCGAATCCTGCCTCGGGCATGGATGTGTGTGATGTCCTTAGGTTAGTCAGGTTTAAGTAGTTCTAAGTTCTAGGGGACTGATGACCACAGCAGTTGAGTCCCATAGTGCTCAGAGCCATTTGAACCATTTGAAGGTACAGTTAGAGAGATATGAGCTCACACGGAGACTCACCTACAACTGATCTTCACTCACCTCATTTGCAAACTTCAACAAGAAAGGGGATGAGCGACAATGGTACACAGAGTAACCTACGCCATGCATTGTAAGGTGGTTTATGTAGTAATGTTACAGAGGAGAAGTGGGAGATGCCCTAGACATCTACTCGCTCAATCCCTGTGGAACAAAGCGTTGGCAGAAAACGTTTGGGGTCTCAAAGTGTTTGGGCTCCGTTACTGACAATTTTTATTTAAATTTCAAGCGGCGACTAGGATAGAAGTGAGGATCCAGGAGGTTCAGTACAATACCGGTAAACTCCAGATTCCTTAGACAATGGAACTCCCAAGTATAAAGGACCTTAAAAGTATTGATTACTTTACAAATGAGTTAACGTATCAAATGTTTGGCGTTACACGTATTAGCGACAAAAACTGTGCAAAATAATTGAAATTATGTTTAAAATTTGTTGAAAGTCGCTAAGCGCTCTCATTACGGAACACTGCACGAATATTGTCTGTGGTCGAGCGGTTCTAGGCGCTTCAGTCCGGAACCGCCCTGCTGCTATCGTCGCAGGTTCGAATCCTACCCCGGGCATGGATGTGTGTGCTGCCCTTAGGTTACTTAGGTTTAAGTAGTTCTAAGTCTAGGAGGCTGATGACCTCAGATGTTGAACCATTTCAGACAAGTTTATCAGGTATCTTAATGTTTATGACGTCATATCTCCTGAAGTTGTGTTGTACAATGATATAATTTTGCATGAATATTCAATGATATATGTAGGTTCTTTCTGTAAAGTGTGTTGCGAATAGAGCTGGTAGTAAAGAAAATAAACTGGAACGTCACTGAACTATTACTGCACGGCAGTTTTAGCAGAAGCTACTTTTTCACTTATCTACATGTCTGCGACGTCATACCTCCTAAACTTCGTGTCGCAGAATCATATAACTTTACTGGCACGTTCACTGGTATATAGATACATTCTGGAAACTGTGTTCAGAGTAGAGGCCATGGTGAGGAACTAATAAATTAAATCGTCATGTCTGATGCAGAAGTCTGTCAAAATTTAGTATTCCAAAAGATTTATCCTATTCGTCATGTTACAGTGGGTGTCAGGAAGAAAGAGTTTCATAAAGGTTTGATATTATGTGCAAAGTCTGCTGGAAGTCCCTAAGTGATATCATTCTCAAATACTTCATCAATAAAGTCCAGGTATCTGGCCACCTTCAGGTACGCTGCTTCCAGAAAAACATGCGATTTCTATCTGTATACTTTTCTTATTGTGTTAAACTTTTCACTAAGATAACACTTCTTAATAAGTACATTGTGATAGCGTTTTAAATTTTTAAATTCGGTCAATAATTACGTGAAATATTGAAAATCAAATTTTTCTTTCCCCCGGAAGCCTAGGATAGACAGCAACTGCTGTTGATTCAAAAATGGTTCAAATGGCTCTCAGCACTATGGGACTCAACATCTGTGGTCATAAGTCCCCTAGAACTTAGAACTACTTAAACCTAACTAACCTAAGGACATCACACACATCCATGCCCGAGGCAGGATTCGAACCTGCGACCGTAGCAGTCGCGCGGTTCCTGACTGAGCGCCTAGAACCGCTAGACCACCGCGGCCGACAACTGCTGTTGATATCTGGCTTCGGACACAGACGTATAGTTGGTTCGTTGGTTGATTCGAGGGAGCGGACCAAACAGTGAGGTCGTCTGTCCCATCAGATTAGGGAAAGATGGTGCAGGAAGTCCGTCGTGCCCTTTCAAATGAAGCATCCCGGCTTTTGCCTATAGTGATTTAGGAAAATTACGGGAAACCTAAACCAAGGAGGACGGATGCGGGTTTGAACCGTCGTCCTCCCGAATACGAGTCCAATAGACGCATAGTAGTATCGATTCTATAACGCTACCCCCACAACAATTGAAGTGCTGAAAAATTTGCAATAAATGATATTGATGTACGACTACATTTTTGGAAGCGTCTGAGTTGTTACATATATTTGAAATGCACATCGATGTTTCCGACTGCAGTAAAGATGGAACATATCGAAAATCTAGACAATATTGCGATGTGGGTTACGTGCACAAGCGGTCGCAACCACCCCCCGCCTGACGGCCTCACGGGTACACTCTGTGCCGTGTATATGAAAGCTTCGCAACTGTTGCAGTGTGTTAGTTCAGTGCATAACATCGTAGCGTTCTTCTTTTGCATGATGATATTCCGTATGTCATGGATTTATTCATCGATTGTCACTTTTTAGTTGTATTTCGCTGTTGCTATTTCAGTTTACATGTTGCCATTCTGTAATTTGGAGCCAAAATATGGTTCAAATAGCTCTGAGCACTATGGGACTTAACTTCTGATGTCATCAGTCCCCTAGAACTTAGAACTACTTAAACCTAACCAACCTAAGGACATCACACACATCCATGCCCGAGGCAGGATTCGAATCTGTGACCGTAGCGGTCGCGCGGTTGCAGACTGAAGCACCTACAACCGCTCGGCCACTCCGGCCGGCATTTGGAGACAGTGAGCGAAGCTGTGTACGCTAGAAAGTGGAGTGTGGAATGTTCGATGGGATTCGTGTCGGGAGATCTGGTTGGTCGAAAAATTCGTTCGAATCGCTCACAACGTTCTTAAAACCAGTCGCGTACATCTGAGGCCAACTGACATAGGGTGTTGTCCACCACACGAGAAGCGTGAACGCTACCACTCAGCCATGGAGAGTGATGATAATAATTGTGATACGAATAAAATTATTATGACTGGATGTTATTAACCTCAGGCTATTTCAACTTATCAATTACGTCCGCTGTTCACAGCAAAATAATGAGCACTGCGTCATTGCTCAGTGATGAGTAATAAACTATTTAGGTATGCAGAACCGCGCGCGCTAGCCTGCAGTGTCTGCTCCTTTCGTTCCTTCCCCAAATCATAGTCTGCAATGACTTCCAACGTGGTACCAACACGTGAAGCCAGACCACAGCGTTCAGTTGGTATCTTCGAGTGCTCTTGTTCCATGGTAGTGTGTTGTTCTGAGTACATTCGTTCAGCACTTTTTGAGAGGCTATTCGATTTATTGCCTGCACAACGACCAACTGTATCACGAAATTACGTGTGAAAAAAAATACATTAGGTTGTACATACCGTCAATAACGACAAGGGAAACAAACGAAGGAAACTGTAAAACAATCGGAGAGTATGAAGGTATTTTTTACGTCGCCTTCAACAAGCAGTAAAAAAAGTCGTGTGAAGATGTTCCAGAAAGACTGTGGGACTAAGTGGTAACCTCCCTTCAGCTATAACTGTTTCTTCAAGAGTTGACCCATGGCCGGTAAAGATAAGAGCTTATTTCATTTACTTGTTGCCAAACATTGTTTATTGATTCTAGGGAAATACGAATTGGTAAGTTATTGAGGTAAAGAATTAGATAATATCTAAGGAGGACATCACGGATTCCGAACATGAATTAACCTAGGTGAAGTCAAGCTTGAAAACTCACTAAAAATGGTAATCGGATGCTTTTATATATCGCCTTCGTTAGGAGCTGTGGTGGTAAATCCTTCAGAGAGAACTTCCAGGACATCGACAACACTTTTTCTGATCGTGCCGTTGTAATAGGGGGTGACTTCAGTTTACCAGTTACAGATTAGCAGAGTCATGCTATGAACACTGGCGCCAGAGGTAGGGATTCGTGCGCTATTATTGTGAATGTTTTGTCCGCAAACTACTTCGAGCAGACAGTTAGAGAACAGACTCCAGAAGGTAACTTCTTAGACCTCCTACAAACAAGCAGACCTGGAACTTATCGAATCAGTTAACGTAGCGGAAGGTATCAGTCACAATAAAGCCGTGCTGGCAACTATGAGCGCTGGTTTTACAAGCAACTGCACAGTATGTGAATAGTCAGCACCAAATATTCAGTGTTGGGACAATGACGTGGAGAACAAATGAGGAAAATTCAAAAGCATTGTTCAAGTGTGTTCCGAGCAAGGCCTTAATGGACGCGAAAGACCCAACGTGGCTTAACACCAGTTTAACATCGTGTTATGTAAACACAAATTCAAGAGAATTCAAAACCTAGCTGACAACGAAAGCTGACTGAAGCGAAAATGAGCGTAAGGAGAGCAATGACAGAAGCGTTCAGTGACTTTGAAAGTAAAATTTTGTCAAAACATATGAATAAAAACCCTAAGAGGTTTTGGTCTTACATACTCGTAAAATCAGTAAGCGATCCTCTGTTCATTCACTCAGCAATGATGCTGGCCCCGAAACGGAAGATAACAGAGAGAAGGCCGAAATGTTGAATCCAGTCTTCCGAAATTGATTCACTGCGGAAGATCGTGACACAGTGCTTCTTTTCAATCATCGTAAGAACGTCGAAACGGCAGATACTGACATAACCGATCGCCGAAAAGAAAATCAGCTACAATCTCTTGCTAGTGGAAAGGCATTAGAACCAGATGATATATCTATAATATTCTATAGAGATTATGCGAAAGAAGTTGCCCGCCTTCTAGCAGCAATTCATCGTAGATCATTGGAGCTACGAATAGTACCTAGCAACTGGAAAAAAGTACAGGTCGTTCTCGACTTCAACAAGGCACGCGTAACGGTTGAACACGATTATCGATCCATATCATTGGTGTCAATCTGATGTAGAATTACGGAACATGTTTCATGCTCAAGAATTATGATGATTTTGTATAACGAATATCTCCTCTATGAAAATCAATATGGATTCCGCAAACAGACATCTTGAGAAACTCGGGTCGTGCTGTTCCTTCATGAGATCCATAACGCTAGAGTCAACGGTGTTCAGGTTTATGCCGCGTTCCTTGACTTCACGAAGGCATCTGAAACGGTCCCGCACTGCCATTTAGTGAAAAAACCACGAGATTATCAAGCATCGGACCAGATTTGCGGCTTGATTCAATACTTACCTACAGACAGAGCTCATCAGGTCGCTCTTAATGAAACAAAATATCAGATGTAAATGTTATCTCCAGAGTTCATCAACGAAATGCCTTAGAACCGTTACTGTTTATAATCATTGTAAAATACATAGTAGGAAGCGCAGGACGCTCTTTAAGACTTCGCAGATGATACTGTTGCCTACAAGAAACTAGCAGTACCAGAGGTATTATCGATTTCCAGAATCACCTGCAAACAGTTGGTAAATGAAACTTCCTGGCAGATTAAAACTGTGTGCCCGACCGAGACTCGAACTTGGGACCTTTGCCATTCGCGGGCAAGTGCTCTACCAACTGAGCTACCGAAGCACGACTCACGCCCGGTACTCACAGCTTTACTTCTGCCAGTACCTCGTCTCCTACCTTCCAAACTTTACAGAAGCTCTCCTGCGAACCTTGCAGAACTAGCACTCCTGAAAGAAAGGATATTGCGGAGACATGGCTTAGCCACAGCCTGGGGGATGTTTCCAGAATTTGGAAGGTAGGAGACGAGGTACTGGCAGAAGTAAAGCTGTGAGTACCGGGCGTGAGTCGTGCTTCGGTAGCTCAGTTGGTAGAGCACTTGCCCGCGAAAGGCAAAGGTCCCGAGTTCGAGTCTCGGTCGGGCACACAGTTTTAATCTGCCAGGAAGTTTCATATCAGCGCACACTCCGCTGCAGAGTGAAAATCTCATTCTGGAGTTGGTAAATGGGTTAGGCTCTGGCGTTGACCCTAAACGTAAACAAATATAATTTATTGCGCGTCAGTAGGAAAAGAAAACAGGTGCTCTACAATCACACTATTGGTGACGAACTGCTGGAAGCACGTGAAAATTTAGGACTAAGTATCCTCAGCGATCTCCCTATAAACCACCGTTGTTCCATCCGTAAACAGACCGACAGAAAACGTCCAGTTATACACAGAACACGCGGCATGCTGGTGCCTTGCAGCCTCGATCACAACAACACAAGAAAGACTACAGACCTGGATGCAAACATGGCGAATTAATCTCAACCCTAAGAAGACTCAGACTGTTCTAATCAAACACCGATATTTAAAAAAATATAGTAGGAAAAGCAAACATCAGACTGAGATTCACAAGACGAATCATATGATTGGGAGTGACACCATCTTGATGTATACGTGACGGTTCTTTGCTACAACATCGTTGGTAAAAAGCATTTGTTCATGATGATTATATTGCCCGAGATCTCGAGTTAGCGTCTTTCGTTAATATCAAAACAACCTCGGTGTCGGGTTCGAAACCGCCATCGCAAAAATTTTGGTTAATAATCAGCACTGGCGGCCGAAGACTTCCGGCCTAAGAAGTCACCCTCATTCTGCCAACGGCTTTGTCAAAGAGGGTGGAGGAGCGGGCAGAGGTTCAGGGCTCTCTTGTCCTTGGGACGGCAAACTGCCACTAAAGGCCGGAAGAACCAGCAACGATCAAAGGCATGTGGGTGCAGAAGGCAATGGAAAGCACTGTATTAAAGACACATAACGTGTATCCACAGGACATATGGAGTGTAATTGAAAAAGTGTCATGCTGATCTCTCCACTGGCAAAGGATTCCGGAATAGTCCATTATTCGGATCTCCAGGAGGGGTCTACCATGGGGGGCGGTGACCATAAGAGAAAGATTAATTAACCAACGGAAGGATAACGTTCTACGTGTTGGGGCGTGGAATGTTAGAATTTTGAACGTGGGAGGAAAGCTAGAAAATCTGAAAAGGGAAATGCAGTCACAATCTAGATATAGTAGGATTCAGTGAGGTGGAAAGGTGGAGGTAGAAAGAAGACAAGGATTTCTGGTCAGATGAGCATAGGGCAATATCAACAGCATCAGAAAATCGTATAATCTATATGAATAGTAGGGTAGAGCAGAGAGTGTGTTACTGCGAACAGATCAGTGACAGGGTTGTTATCAGAATCGAGAGCAAACTAACAACGACGATAATAGTTCAGGTATCATTCTGTGGTATCGATAGTAAGGATGCCACATAGGTTCAAAGGTTGGCACTACCACGAGACATCGACGGCAGCGTTCTCTAGCTGGTGCTGTGCAGCTCTACGAGCTCCGCTACAGATTCAGCGCATTTCATCAGGTGCAGCCAGCCAGGACACTTCGCTTCAGATTCGCACCACATTCCACGTTATGTATTCTTTTTGCTTGAGTAAAGGGGATTTAAATTCATACAGCAGTACCGACGTGTTTCACGTTTTCCTGATCCAACCCATGCGCCGCCTTCCAGGCGGGATACAAAACATTCCGACGTCGCAAGCTGAAGATGAAGAGATTATGAAAGTATATGAACATATTGAAAGTGTACTACAGTACGTAAAGGGAGACGGGAATCGAATATTCATGAGGGACTGGAATGCGATTGTAGGGGAAGGAGCAGAAGAAAAGGTTACAGGAGAATATGGGCTTGGGACAAGGAATGAGAGAGGAGAAATGCTGATTGAATTCTCTAATAAATTTCAGCTAGTAGTAGCGATTAGTCTATTCAGTAATCACAAGGTATACATGGATAAGGCGGGTTGATACAGTAAGATTTCAGTTATGGTCAAGTAGGTATTAAAATCCATGGAGAAAAAATAAAAACTTTGAGGTTCGCCGATGACATTGTAATTCTGTCAGAGACAGCAAAGGACTGGGAAGAGCAGTTGAACGGAATGGATAGTGTCTTGAAAGGAGGGTATAAGATGAACATCAACAAAAGCAAAACGAGGATAATGGAATGCAGTCGAATTAAATTGGGTGATGCTGAGGGAATTAGATAAGGAAATGAGACGCGAAGTAGTAAAGGAGTTTTGCTATTTGGTCGATGATGGTCGAATTAGAGAGGATATAAAATGTAGACTGGCAATGGTAAGGAAAGCGCTTCTGAAGAAGAGAAATTTGTTAACATCGAGTATAGATTGAAGTGTCAGGAAGTCATTTCTGAAAGTATTTGTATGGAGTGTAGCCATGTATGGAAGTGAAACATGGACGATAAATAGTTTGGACAAGAAGAGAATAGAAGCTTTTGAAATGTGGTGCTACAGAAGAATGCTGAAGATCAGATGGGTAGATCACATAACTAATGAGGAAGTATTGAATAGGATTGGGGAGAAGAGAATTTTGTGACACAACTTGACTAGAAGAAGGGATCGGTTGGTAGGACATGTTCTGAGGCATCAAGGGATCACCAATTTAGTATTGGAGGGAAGCGTGGAGGGTAAAAATCGTAGAGGGAGACCAAGAGATGAATACACTAAGCAGATTCAGAAGGATGTAGGTTGCAGTAGGTACTGGGAGATGAAGAAGCTTGCACAGGATACAGTAGCATGAAGAGCTGCATCAAACCAGTCTCAGAACTGAAGACCACAACAACAACAACATCAGAGATTCCGAAATCAGATACTGGATGGTAAGGCATGCCCAGGAGCAGATATAGACACAGATCATAATGTAGTTGTGATGAAGAGTGGGGTGAAGTTTAAGAAATTAGTCAGGAAGAAACAGTACGCAAAGAAGTGGGATCGGAAATACTGAGGCATGATGATATAGGCTTGAAGTTCTCAAGGGCTATGGATGCAGCAATAAGGAATAGCTCTGTAGGCAGTACAGTTGAAGAGGAATGGACATCTGTACAGAGGCTAATCACAGAAGTGGGAAAGAAAAACAGATGTAGAAAGAAGGTAACTGCGAAGAAACCATGGGTAACAGAAGAAATATTTAAGATGATCGATGAAAGAAGGAAGTACAAGAATGTTCAGAGAAATTCAGGAATACAGAGTACAAGTCGGTGTGGAATGACATAAACAGGAAGTGCAGGGAAACTAAGACAAAAGGCCTGCATGAAAAATGTGAAGAAATCGAAAAAGAAGTCATTGTCGGATGGACTGGCTCAGCATATAGGAAAGTCAAAACCACCCTCAGTGAAATGTAAAGCAAGTGTGGTAACATTAAGACTGCAGGGTGAATTCCACTGTAAAATGCAGAGGAGAGAGCGGATACGTGGAAAGAGTAATCTGAAGGCCTCTATGAGGGGGGAAGATTTGTCTGATGAATAGAAGATGAAACAGGTGTCGAATTATAGGAGATAGGGAATCCAACATTAGAAGCAGAATTTAAGAGAGTTTTGGAGAACTTAGAAAGGATAGATCACATTTCATCAGAATTTCTAACGTTCTTGAGGGAAGTGACAACAAAACGACTATTCGCGTTGTTGTGTAAAATATTTAAGTTTGGCACCATATCATCTGACTTTCGGAAAAATATCATCCACACAATTCCGAAGCCTACAAGAGCTGATAGGAGCGAAAATTTTGTCTCAATCAGCTCAACAGCTCATGCAGCCAAGTTGCTCACAAGAATAATATACAGAAGGATGGAAAATAAACTTGAGGATGTGTTTGATCACGATCAGTTTGGCTTTAGGAAAGGTAAAGTCACCAGAGAGGCAATTCTGACGTTGCAATTGATAATGGAAGCAAGACTAAACAAAAATCAAGACAGGTTCATTCGAAAATTATGAGGAAATAGGGGTAAGCTATAGAGAGAGGGGTAATATACTGTATGTGCAAGAGCCAAGAGGGAATAAAACAATGGACGGCCATCAACGAAGTGCTCGGATAAAAAAGGGTGTAAGACAAGAATGTACTCTTTCGTCTTTACTGTTCAATCTGTGCATCGAAGAAGCAATTAGGCAAATAAAAGAAAGGTGTAATATTGAAATTGTAATTCAATGTGAAAGTATATCAATGAAACGATTCGCTGATAACATTGCTAACCTTAGTGAAACTGAAGATTTGCATGATTTGCTGAATGGAATCAATAGTCTAAGGAGTAGAGTATAAGGACTGAGAGTCAGGCGAAGTAAGACGAAAGTAATGAGAAGTATCAGAAATGAGTAAAGCGAGAAACTAACGTCAGGTTTGATGGTCACAAAGTACATAACCTAAGCACCAAAGTAACCATTGACGGACGGAGCAAGGAGGACATCAAAAGCAGACTAGCACTGGCAAAAAGGGCAGTCCTGGCCAAGAGAGGTTTGCTAGCATCAAACGGAGGCCTTAATTTGAGGAAGGAATTCATTGCATGATGGTGAAACGTGGACTATGGGGAAACCGAAATAGAACGGGATCAAAGGTGGACAGGTAGGGTAAGGAATGAGGAGGTTCTGCGCAGAATCGGAGAGGAAATTAAAATGTGGAAAACACTGACAAGAAGAAGAGCAGGATGATAGGAAAAGACATCAGGGAGTGACTTGTGTAGTACGAGCTGTAGAGGGCAAAACCTGTAGAGGAAGAGAGTGATTGGAATGCATCAAGCAAATAATTGAGGACATAGGCTGCAAGTACTACTCTGAGATGAAGCGGTTGGCAGAGGAGAATAATTTGTGACGGATCGAATCAAACCAGGCAGACGATTGATGACTCAAGAGAAAATGACGCAGTCCAGCGTTTGTCTACACTTTTATGAACACTAATGCAGACTGTAAGGGCAGTGAATACTCTGCAAGATGCTCCCATGCTGGCCACAAGTTTTGTAATAAATTCTTGTGGTAACGAATTCCCACTGAACCACCAGCGCGGTTGAGAACTGATAGGTCACTGGGACATGTGGGCGAGCTGCAGTATGTCTCTCCAACTCGTGCTACACTTGCCCGGTTGGATTTAAGTCGGGGGCAAGGGGCAGTCCAGCCCAATCCCCGAACAGCATCTCGTCCCCAGAGCTTCTCCACCTGCTCTGAACTAAGCGGTCGCGCATTGTTAACTATAAAACCGAAGTCAGGCAGGAATGAATCCCTGAAAAAAATGCACGGGAGAGGTCTACTGTGTCACAATAATGTTGACCAGTGAGTGTGCCGTGGTCAAAGATTTGGATGTTCGGGATGCCAATGCAATTTTAGACCTCACCGCAGCATATCACATCGACCACCAAAACGATCATGTTCAGTAATATTGCTGGATGAATTAAATGTTACCACCCTCGCTAGATGAGGGTACGTCCAGAATAACTATTCACACTGAATCGCCACTCATCTGAATAGAGCACGCGACCCCCCCCCCCCCCCGTCTCATTGGCCAAGTCCTTGTGCTCTCGACACATCGCAAACGATACGTCCGATGCACGGGTGTCAACAGAATACAACATACCAGTGACAGGGCAAAGTGACCACCCTGACTGTCCAGTCACCATACCACGGTGCAGCGTAAGACTGCGCCCCTTGCAGGCCAGCAAGTTGTTCCCACTGTATGAAGTAGATATATTCTTGCCTGTTGCACATGGTGCAGGTCGTCTGCTTTTGTGGTTGACCGTGGTCGATCACCTCACCTCCGTCTGACAGCAGTACCTGCGGTTTGAAACGCTGTACATGAAGATGAAGACAACGCTGTGATCAGTAGCAAACTCCTAACCTACACTTGCTACACTTCGTCCTCCTTCCAGTTTCTGTATGATTCTCCCCCTGTGAAGTCTTCCAAATGTTGTAGTAGGTCATGTAGTGGAAACACCACCAGTGTGTACCGTATCCGCTCGATGATGGACACACATTGTCTTTTCCCGTTCTTTCAAATGCCTCATGTTGTGGAGTCAGATTCATTTGCCACTATTGCCACACTGACGACGTCCTGCTTTTTACGCACGGCTGGAAGACCTCTGCCAACGTGCTCCTGCGCTTTCATTCATTTCCAGAGTGGTTAACACATCATCCACTCACAATGCACCAGCTGTGTTCGATGTCAAAGTGCAATAACTGCTCACAGATGACGATTTTAGCTGGATGTGTGTATGACTATAGTTTTAATGGATTATTCGGTAATGAAAGGATGCAACATCTCGGTACTCCACTTACGAAATGACCATCGAGGCCAGTAATGGTCCATAAAAAGTGCTGTAATACATAGTTTTGTGTGGGAATTGTTTACACAAAACAGCGATACTGGCACCTGAACTAAAGGACGAATTCAGAGTTACTCTGCCGGATGGCTGAAAAGGCGAAACGCGTCTGGGAAAATAAAATATAGTGCAGCAATAGAAGCCGTTTTTATTTTAAAAAAAATCTGTTCTTGCTTCGGAGGATAGCCACTGGAAAGAAATTCGAAAATTATTTCGTCTGATCCGTTACTTCTTACGCTCTCACAGCTATGACTGATAGAAACATCGTCTTTCGAGATGTGCCATGCTTCCACTAGAAATGCTAATGTGACTATCGTTGTAGCTACGATTAATCTTCGAGTCAATTATTGTTTATAGCTTACATAACATCTTTAGGATTGCTGTGGTGTGTTACGACAAAATACGAAATTTCATCAACAGTCTGGGACCCTTACCAGGTTTGTTTAATGGCTTTAGGTAACAATTACCGCAAGAGCTACTACCACAGAATATTTTTTACTTACAGTCCATTGCTTGCATATGTATAATTCTGAAAAAAAAAGACAAAGGGCAAGTCATCCGCTTAGTGAGGAATGCGTTACAGTGACAAAACCCATTGGCTGATCATAGCTCTTTTCTGTTCTTCGTAGGAAACAATGTGTAAGTCAGTCTTGAGGTACATTGACCGTAATGTAACAATGCATACGTTGTCAGGACGCATTTTTAATTGACCCAGTCATGATGGCAAACACGACTTAAGTTACGGCATATTTGTCTCAGAACGTTTTTCCCTGATACCATCGACTTAATAAGATCTCGCTTCGTGCAGGAAGACTCTGCACCCGTTCCTCTCGGAAGTATTAGGCTCCGATGTTACCTGATTTACGCTTCGTCGTCGACGACGTTGTATTGTCGGAGTTATATAGATACTTTCCGTTTGTTACTACGATTTGTGACCTCTCTGACAGCAAATCACGAATCCAGTCGTATAACTGAGGCGATATTCAAAACGCAGGCAATTTCACTGCAAGCTTCTTGTGTGGTACAGGTACACTCAACGCTTCATGTTTGTAAAGAACTAGTTGAGTTACAAAAGAACAAAGTTTTCTAAATCCTAGTTGACTGTCTGACAATAGAACGTTCTCTTCGAGGTAAATCATAATGTTCAAACACAATACATACTCCTGCTGCATATCGACTATATTGATATGGGACTGTAATTTAGTGGATTACGCCTACTACCCTTCTCGAATATTCGTGTGACCTGTGCAACAAGCCAGTCTTTGGATACGGATCTTTCGTCGAGCGAGAAGTTGTGTGCGATTGTTAAGTGTGGAGCTACTGCATCGGCATACTCTGAAAGGAACATGATTGATATACATACAATCTGGACCGGAAGACTTACTTTTAATAAGTGATTTAAATTGCTTCACTATTCTGATGACAGCTCCTTCTAAGTTAGTCATAATGACAGCTGTTCTTAATTCGAATTCTGTAATATTTGCTTCGTCTTCTTAGGAGAAGGAATTTCTGAGGGCTGTGTTTAGTAAGTCTGTTTTGGCAGAACTGCCGTCGATAATATTTCCATTGCTATCGCACAGAGAAGACTATGACTTCACGCCAGCATACTTTACACACGACCAGAATCTCTTTGGATTTTCTGCAAGGATTCGAGGCAAAGTTTCGTTGTGCAAACTGTTGTAAGGGTCTCACATTGACGACCGAGCTAAATTTCTAGCTTTTGTAAGAGATCCCCAACCTTGGATATTTTGGGTTCGTTTGGATTTGGCATCCATTTTCTCGTTTAGAAAATTGCTTGACAGTTATTGTGTGACAAAGAGACTGTGGTGATCTATTGTTCTGTTCTGTTCTGTTTTGTTCTTGTTGTGACACTAGTGCAGGCGACTGCTTCAGTTCTGACGTCAAAAGTTAATGTCCTCTGCACGTCTATTTCTGTCAAGGCATTCGCTTTTATTTCATTGATTTTCTATTTGAAGTAGTAATAACATTTAACGATGGTTCATTCCCTTTATTGTGGCTGACTTGAATCGTTGTCTGACTTTGTAAAGTATCGTAGAAATGGATGGAAGACGTAAATTTTATGGAAATCCCATGTAATGTAAAGGAAAAGTGGTGGAGAGGAATGTAGTACAGTCAATTGTAGAGTACATAACAGAAATCGAACGAAATCAAAGGGCGTATCGTCAAGGCTGCAAACTTAAAAAAGCGTTCATGCATGCAGTGGAAGCCATCAAACTACACATCGTAGAGTGTATCTTTCAAACCTGTTAGCCGTTTCCTTTCCTATTCCACGCACAGCTGGAGCAATAGGTGAACGATTAAGTGCCCTTGCGCACTAGGTGTTCTCTTTCGGGTAAATTTAAAGTATCCAATTGCGTTGAACCTGCGCTCCAAAATTGATCACTAATCCATGGCAGGTATCTATTAAAAAACTTTTCGATGATCGTCATGTGTGTGTTGAAGCATAAAGTAAGTGTTCCCGACTTCTGGTTGGCGTTCAGTACAGCTCCGAGATGTCACCACATTAGCGAAATAAGGAATATCACGACGGATTTATGATTGCAGAGTAGAGTTCCTAGCTACCAGCATATTGCCATTAACAGTACCTATAAAATTCCATTACCTTCGGAACCATATTCTCTGTTTTCGAGATAAAATTCAGTCTTTTTGTTACACTAATTGTTCTAAAAAGTGCAAGAATACACCTGGTGTTGAACTTTATGCTTCCGTCGGCTCCTGTCTCAGTGTACTGGAAGTTCTTCGACATAGTCAGCTACTGTGAAATCTCTAAACTGAGAAGTGTTTAAGGTGTCATGAAAGCCTCTGTTTAAGTACCTACTAAGTGACGTACTCCATTGGAATGAACTGCATTTCCCAACACGTAAGAAATACATTTTGACGGTACTATTGTTTGTAAATACGGAAGGAGACGGGAACACAAAGCTCTAAAGGCAGTCATAGTCGTAGCGTGTGGCTGTTAATATTCGTGATGAACCATAAGACGCTGTACAGTTCGTATGTGAGAAATAATGAAGAAGACTGTGTTGAGATATTCAGCACGTATGTCAGTAGGACACAGGCGAACATTTGCCTGCAATCCAAAATGACGTTGCGGAGGTCTTTTCACACTTATATTGGACAGGTGACAGCAGCTGGTTACACGAGACCAAACCGCCCGCTGGAGCGTCCAGCACCTAAGTATAGAATACGGCGTGTGCTGTGTAGCTGACCGAGGCTTACTGCAAGAGGCGGCTGTGGCAGCGGTGTTGGCGCGGCCAGCGCCTGCCATCATCCGGCACGGTGCTGCACGGCACGGCAGCTGCAGTGGTTACATAAAGACCCAAGTGAGTGCCTCTCCTGTTGCTTTCCCTCCACTACACACTACAGTGACGTGTGTTTGACAACCATACAGACCCCATGAGTGAGTTATTCACAGCTCCGACAACCAGTGAGGTTCCCTCAAGTACTGCTCTATAACAATCATTGTGCTTCGCATCTCTTTGAACTTAGATTTTGAATTTATTGTCTGCTTTAAAACTATGATTTGTGAATTTTGAAACTTAAGGTTGCTGGTGAGCAGAGCGTTGAATTGTTTAACCAGTAATGTCATCGAGGTGAGCCAGATGGCTGCGTTCTTTGAAATTTAATGTCAGAGGGTTGTTTTCTAACCACAGGACACTGGTACACTCTAACAACCTTG
Source organism: Schistocerca nitens (assembly GCF_023898315.1). Taxonomy (NCBI): domain Eukaryota; kingdom Metazoa; phylum Arthropoda; class Insecta; order Orthoptera; family Acrididae; genus Schistocerca; species Schistocerca nitens. The sequence goes on along the minus strand of NC_064615.1, from coordinate 1,156,834,719 downwards.
GAACTTAACGTAGTCGAATGAGGGTGAATGTGCCGGTGGAGTTTACAATTTTTCCTGCACATGGCGCCACACTGCGTCGGTTTGCTAGGCTTTCCTGGATCGTCGAATTGCTAGTATCAATATCAGATTTAATTCTGTCTTCTGTGAATAGTGAACATGTAGTACAGTCAAACCTCCGTACAACGATTACCGATACAATCATAAACCCGGATGCAGCGATAATTTTATAGAGTCCCGGCAGGTTTCCTATATGTACTGTTCTGTATACAGCTCATTATAACGATGGAGTAATTTTAGCAACACCCTGTAATAACGAAGACAAACTTTCGGGAATATAACTATTTACAGCTTCTAAGAATTTTCCATAGGGGTACGTATTGCTCCTAAAATCTCAGGACCTTCAGCGTGATATTTTCGGAAGCTTCGCTACGTACAGAGCTGGCAGTAAGCAAGTAGCAAACTCCTCATAGCCGCGGGCGACCCCTTCTCAGCGTCAGTTACAGAGTCATAGACCTCCTGCGTTTGAACCATTGTTATATGTTTAAATAGGTGCATTGTCGAACTTGAGTTGCAGTCTTCAGTGTCGGGGGGGGGGGGGGGAGGGGGGGTTCAAACGAAGTTTATTTCCGCGACTTTCGCGATTTTTGGATGTTTCTATCTTGTTGCAAATACGACATGGACTTGACTACTAAGATTTGGACGATGGCTGGAACTCGGAAACAGATAAGGTTAGAGACTAAAAAGGAGATTTTCAAAGAGCTCGATAACGGAACCAAATAGCTAGACGTCGCGAGGAAGTATCAACGTTATCTGCATTCCTCGATAAACAAAAAGAAATTGAAGAAAGTTCACTAAGTGGTAAGTTTAACCTTTCAAGAAAAAGAATGAAAGCGGATCAGGTGGCGATGTGGACAGTGCTTCACTTCGATTAAATAATGAACTGCGAGCACCCATCCAATTAACGCTCATTAAAATGTCAAAAAGCCTTAGATTGCGATAAGTTGCTTGGCGATTCTAATTATGAGACTAATAACGGCTGATTGCAGGGATTTAGATAAAGACATGAGATCATTTTTAAAGTGATTTCAGGTGAAGAAAAATCAGCACCTTTAGGTGATGAAGAATGTTGGCACGTGTAAACTGGTGGAAAAATAAAGTCCCAAAAACATGAACAGTGCATATGAGACCGGGCTGTTTTACCAGCTGGTGCCAGAGAAATCGATGGCCTTTAGAGGAGAAAAGTGCAAAAGAGGGAAGCAATTTAAAGCACTCCTCAGGGTTCTTCTCTGGAAACAATGAGTCACTGAGACGGAAGTTGACACCTCTCGCGATCGGACGATCAACAAATACCTGATGCTTAAAAAAATATGAGAAACCTAGCGGATAAGAGTACATACATTTCATCTTATCTTCCTTTGATTTTTAAGTTGATTCAGGACATTCAGTTGTATTGTTATGCATGTGCATCAAGACTACATACAGTACAGTACTACACCAGAAAAATTTTATGTGTTTCCCTTACTAGAAATGTGATTTATTTTATTGCATAAAACTACAAGGCATATTGAAAAGCTTGGATGACGTCTGCTTTCTTTAGTGGGTGGCTACTTTTCCTTGATAACGAGATAAAAGGAGAAATAAGTATACTGCATTTCTGGTAGATAATTGTAGTGCGCGTAACAAATTGCCAGCGTTGAAGAATGTAGAATCAAATGTTTTTTATTTCAGTCTTTGATCACAATATGAATTCTTTAGACGATGACCGGTTTCAGTCTGTAATGACCATCCTCAGATCTTTTTTACACCATGTCCTAAACTGATAAAGCCATGGTGTAAAAAAGATCTGAGGATGGTCGTTACAGACTGAAACCGGTCATCGTCTAAAGAATTCATATTGTGATCAAAGACTGAAATAAAAAACATTTGACAGTATTGGATCACTGTTTGTATACGCGACCATGTCGCAGTTGGTGAATGTAGAATCATGCTACTGCTCCCCGAAATGTACTCCGATCTTTCAGTCACTTGACATGGGGATACTTAAGAGCTTCATGACGAAATACCGTTCAGCTCTAATTCAAGACGTGATCGCAAATATTGAAAGAAAGGTGGACAATCCCTAGTGTAGCAAACGCGAAGCAGGCTTGTGACATGATTCTAGAATCTGTCATCGAAGAGTTAAAGGGTAATTTTACCTGCTGAATATTCTGATGATGACAGTGATGTGATAAGCGAGAATCATTTTCCTCTGATGGAACTAATAGGTCAACTGGAAAATGTTCAGCAAGTAGCATATTCAGTCACCAGTGTTTCAGCGGAACAGTTGATTGCGTTAGAGGAGATAGAGACAATATTTACAAGAAAATCTTTAAGGAAAAAGGAGCTAAGGAAAATGAGCGAATTCTTCTCTACATGAGGGTAAGGTACTCTACTGATAAGTGGAGTGAACAAATCGTGTTTTATTATTTGTTTTTAAAGTTATTTTTCATCGGAAACGTGTTACAATTACTGTATATACCGACTCTTATGATACAGTACTGTAGTAGTCATTATTAAGAAAACCTCATTGTAAAAAAATGACCCTCCTATAAAAATATCATTTTCTTGGTCCCATGAATATTGTTGTATCGAAGTTTCACCGTATATGATATGCTGGACTTACCATGTTTGAAGTCTTTCCTGAAACTGCAGTCATCTTTTAACGAAGGTAAGCAATAGAGAAAGCATATATCTGAAAATACTGTCGTAGTGTTTTCATTCGTACGACAGTGAAGTAGTGTTGATACTGTTGAATATTTGCGATAGATAAATGTCTGAAATACACTCATTATTCGTTACAAATGCCTTACTGCTGTGACCGTTCTGTAAGGAAGAAAGCGGAAAACCGAATGTAATAAATTCCACTAATTTTTGGTTGATGATGATCTAATAAATAGGCGGTTACGAGTGATTTTTCTACAAAACGTCGCGACAAATACGCTAACTAATTCATTAGTAATTTGTAGTTAACATTTTACCGAGTCAGACTATAATGTGAGAACAGGTATTACTCCCAGCTAAATTATCCTCTCCACAAAAACCAGCAGCAGCAGCAGAATCTGTTGTGTTTCAAATACATGACAAGTGCGTGCCCTAAGCAAGAAAGCTGATTAATTAATTATCATGCCTTCAGGCATCAATACAGATACGGGCAAAACAACAGTTTCAGTATAGAAAATTTCGTTTATGTAACCATCACCACAACGACGTGGAAAACAATGGGAAACTGCTATTCAACCACGATATTATTGCACTTGGCCGTTACCGAAAACACGCGGTGATGTTAGAGTAAACAAGTACAGTGTCGACTGGGGAAAATGCATCACACTGTCAGTGATGTCAGGTCGGTTGTTCATATACTATCAACCACGATTACGCCCTGATTCACGATAAGACGACTGTAGCGTCCTGAACACAAAGTGCAATAATATTGTGGTCGACCAATACGGCTATCTGCTCATATTGTCAACATCGTACCTGCCATGCGCGAAATGCAACATAATAATTATTGACTGATGCTCCTACCAGTATTAAAATAATTTAATACTACTGTCTCATAAAAGTAGATTTTACATTTTCTCTAAATTATTCACTTTTAATAACAACTGAGAACAAAAAACTCTACCTAAACCGTCCCAAGTCCTGTTGAAACAGAGGAATAACGCCTCATTAGAAAACCTTGGTTCACCTGACCCGGGTGGTAATACCTTGTAAGGGTTCCTTGCCAGGATAACGGCAAACACCTCAACAGCTGTGTAAGCGGAGCAGCAGATCATCGGAACAGTGGAAATGGCAGAAGAGGCAAGTTTTGTAAAGAAGATAAAGCATATCTAAAAGTCCGGCCACGTCTGTGTGGCAAACACCGGTACCCTGGCCAGCGTCTGTTCACCATGTGAGGTGCAGCTCAACACTGAGCCTCAGGAACTAACAGCCCTGGTTCTGTCCAACCAGCATTAGCTGGAACCTAACTACAAGCAGAATAATTCGTACAAGTAACATTGAAGTTACTCCTGTGACGACAATCAAGCTATCGGATTGTGGGGAGCTTGGGCTCGTACGCGGAAGAAAGTCGGAGTTGTCTGGTAAACTTCCACAAACATCTTACGCATGTATTGGTACTTTTAACTCTGAAACATTTATTCAGACGAGCAAACTACAGAATCTTACTACAGAACTCAACACACAGAAAATCCAAGTCCTCGCACTTCAAGAGACTAGATTCACTGATTCGAAACGAGACTACAACAACAACCGTATCTTTAAAAGCAAAACAGACATAATTTGTTATCGCCTTTATTGTGAATAAGGACAACCTTGAACCTGTTACAGAAATAAATCCAATCAGCAACAGACTCATGATCATGCGAATTAAGCGCACAAACAAGACATATACAATTATTAATGTTCTTCGCGCCGACTAGCATTTACAGCAAAAAATAACGAGGCAAGACAAAAAAATTTTGGGACGAAGTTGAAACTCAGATGACCAAACTTGGAAAGGAGTACATAATAATTCTTCTCCGTGATTTCAACGCACAAACTGGTAAAGAGATGAAGTATAAAAATACAGTGCCAATTATCCAGCACACAAATTGACGAACAAGAATGGCGTCAGGCTCATAGAGTTGTGCCAACAAAACAATCTAAAAATAATGTCAACATCACTTCGAAAGTACCCTAAGAAGCAAAAAACTTGGTGATCCCTGATCTTTCAGCTAGATGAATTTCAAGTAGACCATGTTGCGGTCTACTAGGGTTTCCGAAAAGAAACACACGACGTTGAAATCCGGAGAGAAGCAAATATAGATTCTAACCACTATCTTACCAGAATCAAAATTAAATTCAAATCCAAAAGGAAATACCAAAGAAGAACACCACTAATTCCTAAATTTGATTAAAAAAAAAAGAATCACAAGTTACAGAGGAATGGAAAAACAACCTACAAACAACTGAAAAGATTTCCAAACAAAAATTAAAGAGGAAGCAAGAGAACTGATCCCTTTAAAGAAAAAGTCCAAGCACCCATGGTGGAATTCAGATTTTGATAATGCGATGGAAGGGAGATGACGAGCCTACTAAACTATAACTGTGGTAAATAGGAAATCACACACGAAAAGTCTTTTGAAGTGAGAAAACAAACAGCTAAAATACTTAGACGAACTAAAAGAAAACACTTAATGAACAACTAAACTCAGTTGAAGAAGACATTAGGAACCACAAAACAGACGACTTTTACAAAACGCATGCAAATCAAATCAAAAGATACACTCCACGAAACCTCTGTTTCAAGAAACAAAACAGAAAATTGGCTCTAGCTAACAAGGAAAATTGTCAATAATTAGCCAAATATTTCTCACGTCTTCAAAACTGCTCACAACGATGTACGAGATTCCCCAGATTACAACCAGCACATCCGAAAGAAACTTCAGTACCGCCAACTGAAAAAGCAATTTATAGTCACATTAAAAAGCTCAATAATAATAAGTCATTGAGAGAATGTGGAACTGTAGATGAACTACTGAAGAACAGTGGTCCAAATTCCTGAAAAGAGATTAATCAAGTCATCCAAGAAATTTGGCAGACAGAAAAAATTCCAGAGGATTGGAAATGTGCTTTAATTTATCTATTGCACAAAAAGGGTGATTGACCAGATGCAAACAAGCACAGAGACATTTTACTTTTGCGGTCACTCACAAAATTTTATCCTCGTGTCTTCTAAAGTGAGCACAAAAACAGCTAGAACATACAGTTTCAATTTAATTAGGCTTTAGACCTAATAGGTCGTGCCCGGAACAGATCTTTAATCTTAAAACTACTTTAAAAATTAAATCAATAAATACGAAACCATTGCTCTGCACATTTCCTGATTTTTTAAAAAAGCATACGATTCTATAGACAGACTGTGGTGTCACTGCCAGACACCACACTTGCTAGGTGGTAGCTTAAATCGGCCGCGGTCCATTAGTACATGTCGGACCCGCGTGTCGCCACTGTGTTATCGCAGACCGAGCGCCACCACACGGCAGGTCTCGAGAGACGTACGAGAACTCGCCCCAGTTGTACGGACGACATTGCTAGCGACTACACGTACGAAGCCTTTCTCTCAATTGCCGAGAGACAGAATAGCCCTCAGCAAGTCGATGGCTACGACCTAGCAAGGCGCCATTAACCATATCTGGAGAGAGTCTCACTTGTATTATCAAGAGCGATGTACCGCAGAAGTGAATAAAAGTTAAGTATACGAGACGCTCCGTTCTTTTCTTTATAGCATTCATAACGTATCCTGTTCCAGACTTCACGCCAGTCGGTGTGTGTGTACGCGTGCCTTTCGGCTACCCGTCACTGTGGACTGGCTGCCTTGTCAGTCCACTACACAGACCATCTCTATGCAATATTCTAGAAGAACGCGGACTAGATACGAAAACTCGAAAACTGTTCCAACAAACACTGTGGGAAACCAAATCAAAAATTAAATTGATATATGAAATTTCGTAACCATTCTTAGTTAAAACAGGGGTAAGAAAAGGAGATGGGATCCCGCCACTATTATTCAACATAGTTTTAGACAAAGTAATGAAAGAATGGGAAAAGGAACTAAGAAAACAAAACTTTTGGAAACCGATCGAACTAGGAAGAGGGCAAGGAAAACTGAACTTTCCATGCTTCGCGATTGCAGATGACTTGGCGATTGTAACGAACAAAACAGCAATAAAACAAATCGAGATCCTCGAAGAATGTGCAGAGAAGGTTGGCCTGGAAATCTACTTTGACAAGACTGAATTCATGTGTTCCAAGTTAGATATTCCGAAACTTAAAAAAATGAGGTGAGATCAACAGAGTCAAACATTTTAACTACCTCGGTGGAATTATTGAACCAACAGGGCTTTAAAAAATAGCAGAAAAAACATATTGCAGAAAATCAAGTAGGTGACCAGACTTGTTTTAAATTAATGTAACAAAAATGCCTTCCAAAAGACACTAAAATCAGGTACTACAACACAGTAATTAAACCGATAGTCACATATGCGAGTGAAACACACTCATTGATACTAAAACTAGATTTACAAGAAATTAAGAAAATAGAGAGAAAGATTATTAGAAAAATTTTGAGACCACGATACACACAAGATGGATACAGACTGCAAACCATCGAGATAACAGAAAAAGTATGAAACACGGAAAGTGACTTCAGAAAGAGACGAATAAAGTTCTATGGACACCTAGACAGTTTACCTGGAAACAGGTTAATTACAAGTCTATTGAACTATGTGACATCCCTTAAAGCATCAATACCTTGGGTAACTGAACTTAAGTAGAATTTGACAAAAGCAAAAATTGACATAACAAACACATAAACCAGGGATACATTCAGAAGCAAAACTGACAAGTAGAAGTTCATTCCAGAAATGGAACCAAGACCATACTGACCAAAGTGGACTGAAGAAAGAAAGAAAGTCTTCAGGGAGAAAATGAAGAAATATTGGGAAAATAAGAAGAACCCTATGAAACATCGAAAATCACCTGATTATCGTTCTCCAATTTGGACATTCGCTAATAATAATCATAATATTGACAGCAAACTCGAAATTTTAAAACTGTCAAGTAGGTATGCTCATAAACAGTTTTGCACATTTTTCCTTATACACATCTCATTGCAGCCAATCTCTCATCATTGACCAATGAAAGTTCTAAGCGACATATCCCTTTCAGCTTGTCAAGCCATCATTTCAATAATGCGCATAAATATTCATTAATGGACTTGACGTTCTCCCGTAACATTACTGGAGGCAGCAGGTTCTATCCATCAGTGTCATTCGTGAATTTCCTAAATGCAGTGTCGGACTTTATGGGAAGTTATCTTTCGTACTTGGGGGATGTGCAAATTACATATTCTATTCAACTACTGCGTCACGCATTTGGACATTGTTATGTAACAAAACTTTAAAATCACTGGAATACTGAGTCTGAAATAATTAACACTGATATAATTAAATGCCAAACGTAACATACTCTGCATTCAGCGCATACTATTTAACTGAAACTCAGTACTGAACTACATTATGATAGTTGCATGACGTGAAGTCCAATTTCTGACTGGAAATGTTCACAAACATAAGACGTCGTTCTACTCAGAAGAAAAATTCTGTAAATAAATCTGCTTGCTTGGCTCAACACCTGAGAAATCTGACTATTAACTGTGCGAAGTGAGATCTGCCCTGAAAAAAAGTAACTTACCTCTTGCTCACTATTCTATTTTATGACTGGTATACTGGCATTCTGGAAAGCAAACTGAAATCGTCGGAAGCAACAGCTAAAGAGAAAATAAACTAATTACTACAAAATTTGTTTTTGCTCGTCAAAAACAATCTGTGGCTTCATGTGGAGTAAGGTGCAATGCACACTGGACACAACATTCAAAACTTCACTAAGAATAGTTGACGTGACTTATACTTTAACGAAAATCGTTCTTGAAAAATCAACCATTGATTACTGACAAAAAGGGACTATATAACATAAGATGACTGAAAATTACGAAATCCTCTAATTCCAAAAATTACGGACATGTAGTCAATAGTGTTACTTGTGACGTAATAAAAACAAAGACATCAAATTAACGCTAATCACGAATCTTGTTCGTCATTTAAGGGACAAAAATTTCCTCAGTTAACAGTTCTGCCAAACAAGCATTTCATTCCTACCGTGCACTGGCTATCTTGTTATATTCCTCCAAAAATCTTCTCTATGAGTAGGACCAATGACATATGTTTACAAACAAGTTGTCATCTCCATAATAAAATATTCCAGATATTTGCCTTCAGATTCACAATTACCGAATTTCTTTCTCTACAAAACTCAACTGCTCACTATTATACTTCAAGTAAGAACCCTAGCGCTGCACAACTCACAGGCGAGCAAGCGAACCACAGATAAACACAGTCAAGGATATTACTCACTGCTCGTGCAGTGCGCTTATTCAGCTTTTTCACAGTATAGCAAAGGTGAATTATTTTCAATGGCAGTAAACATACGAAGACCTTACAGTGTTGAATATACAGCCATTTTATACATAAGGCAGCTAGACTTTGTCACATGGGTGGAGGGAGGGGAGTGAGGATATCTGACGGTGCCATCGGTGACGCCACGTGTGAGGTACTTTGGTCAAGAGCCAGCACTGCCCGAATACTGACGTTGATGGTTTCAGGCTGAAACGAAGCCATGATTGCGGCAGCGTGTGTTTCCTTGTTTCTCCTAAGTAAAACATTAAAAAATGATTAAAATGGCTCTGAGCACTATGGGACTTAATATCTGAGGTCATCAGTCCCCTAGATCTTAGAACTACTTAAACCTAACTAACCTAAGGACATCACACATATTTATGCCCGAGGGAGGGTTCGAACCTCCGACCGTAGCAGTCGCGCGGTTCCGGACTGAAGCGTCTAGAACCGCTCGGCCACCGCGGCCGGCTAAGTAAAACATTGTTTAATGCAAAAACGATGAGTGACAAGGTAGGCTTACCACTTTGACACGTTCTATAACCCAACTCACGTGTCGCTGACGACGTCCACTGTCAATGCCTGAGAACACTGCACACCACCGCAATTTACAGAACATCTGTCACTGTTGTCTTGTGTAATCCCAACCTCATTTAACTTCACACAACGCATTTCCTGTTTCCAGTCCAAAACTAGCTCTGCTCATTTGTAAGGAGTTACATTTTATGATAGGACTGCATCTAAAACACCTTCAGGTCGGACTAGACTAACTTGATGCGCGCAGTTACGATAAATTCATGCCAATTAAGTTTTTAATTGTTACATTTATGTATATGTTTGGGTTTTATGTTCCTTTTGCAGCGCATAAAAGTGGTTGTTCAAGCATTACGGATAATTATGCGAACTGCATTGATAAGCATCCAACTCTGAATTGGATCGTGAGTGATAGCAACAGTCCTGTGCAAGAAACACACAGAAACAATCTTGAGAATTTTTCTGTATTTCTCATGGAAGTAATAGCTCAGTAACTCTACCTGTATTGCTCGTAGTAGTTGCGATAGTAAGTTTATGAGCTTGTGATTCTGCTGTAAGTGGAGCTCTAAACAGGTGTGTTACGGTATTTGTAACTAGGTCCAGGCGAAGAAGAGCTGCATTGAGGCAACTCGCTGCCGATTTTGATTTAGGAAGGGCAGTGACATGTTTGTGGAGTGGGACAATGAAAAACGGAGGTATTTCTCGATAGCTGCGGCAACCTGAAGAACAATATTTTCGGCCACACTACTCTTGTTGTGAGGGATGAAAACTTTAAATAAAAGTTAAGCGTGTATAAATTTTTTATTCCCCATCTGATCTCTTAATCAGCTTCCACCACGTATTTGTAAATACACTAATATTAATGTTACCTACAGTGATAAAATATTTCTTTCGAATACGCAGGATAACGGATGCAACTACAGGTTTGTTAGATATTACTTACTGCTTCCATACTGGTAAGTTACATTTCGTTTGAACATGGACCATCACATGAAAGGTTTTTCTTCTTTCTTTACAAGGGAGTGGCAAAATTTAATCCATGAAAAAGTCCCTCGGTATCGAATTCTGTTGCTTCATCTGTTGCGAAGTTTTACACGTAAACTGCTTGTGCTGTTGAGGAAGAAATGGCAGCATTGTCAAAAGGTAAACCATGGGTGGTTTTCAGAATAAGTACGACATGGCATGGACCTGCCATGGTGTTTCCTCTTTTGAAAACAATGACAGTTTTCCATTCTTCTGTGTCAGAGTAAACATTTTTAATAGCTGTGTGATATGGATGAGGATCAGACACCTTGAAGAGAGGGCATTTGGAGATCTTACCGCCTGCACTGACAATGTTTCAGCAGCGTCTTTAAGTTCAAAGTAGTCAGTTGTATTCATCTGAGTCGCATGGAACGAGTACGTAATTTCAGCGGATGGAACTGCTGAGGTATTCACTGCTTCTCACAAAGACCATGTAGCTTCTTGTAATGAATGTTTCAGGGATTTTCTCTGTGATTTGACATGTGGAACACGTCTAATGGCATGCAAACAACTACTAAAATCACAAGAGCTCTGAAAACGCATTTTGAAAACAAAATGTGTTTAGAACGTTGACATTTTTCACTCTTCATATATTTCTTGTCTTACATGATTTCTCTGGTCTTGAGTACCTCTGAAATTGGGAATCCCAACCATTTTCGTGACTTGTTTCGTAAGTAATCAGCCACTCATATTGGATGGCACCGACATTTATACATATTTTAATTTTTAATCTTTCACTCTGAGAGAAGAGCCTTACGATCATAGACACATAACAGAAGACTGTTGTTAATGAAGTTTGTTGATATACGAGTAATTAACCCATGATCTCCAGAAAATTGACAGGGCTGCTTCACATGCATAGATTGATTCAGTTTGTCTTTGTTGTAGTGTGTGTCACGTTTATTTTCCACTGTGTATATCTTTACTATATTGCTGATGATGCCACAGATGTAGTCTCCAGCTCAGAGGCTCTGTGAGCTATTTCCAGTGTCAACATGAAAGCTGAAGGTTTAACAGCAAGCTATAATCTGAAGAATTTCGTTACCAAATACTATACCGAGAAACTATTTTCTTGTCTGTTCACACTTATATTATGCATTTGAATTTTGTATTGCATTTTGCGTCGTATACGCGAGTACGGCTCCTGTAAGAGGATTTGCTGCGTCTTCGGTGAATTTTATGAAGCACTTTAATATTTCGTCAGCAATATAAATCTCCTGTTGGACGAATGATAATATCGTAGACCTGCAACAGAAAGAGGTTAATTATTCGCAGTTATATAAGCAGACAGAAGAGAAGACATCCAAGTAAACAAGTGAGAAATAGAAATGGATTAAAGCAAAGACATAACACGACATTTTCTTAAAGCCATTTTACGGTATGATATTCACCTAGTAGCACTGTGTTGCTTCATCTTTAGCCCATGATTCAGTATTTCGTCACTCTACCTTGTTGTCTATCAGTTACTGGTTTTGTATATTTTGTGTTTGGGAAAGTTAAGATCTTAGAATAAGATTACTCCTAATTAGGCAATGGCCTGGGTCAGTTATAACATGGCAGGTCATGTCATGTGACGCTCGATGTCGAGACGTTAATGTCGCTGTAGCAGTATATTACGTAATAATTTGTATGTTACATGACAGTAATAAAATGCGTTTCTAGCGTTGGTTGCTACAACTGTACACAGAACGAAAAATCTGCAGACAGTATTAGAATGTTTACTGTTATTTATAAATTTTAATTTTGTTTATGCCTGTGGAGTATACACATCTTAAGCAAGTTAGTAAATAGATAAACATAGTATTTACCGTAACTATCAAATATGTCTGTCACAGGCAGTAAGAAACCTAGAAATAGGGATTTAAAATGCTGCACTAGTAGCAAATATTTATTACCGTACGAAAACAGATTCCCGAAAGCACTTCCAATTTTGTGAACAACATTTATGCTTTAAGGTGCTATCTGTTGTGTCATCTGACATGCAAGTTTTCAGGGAACAGAGCACTCATTGTTGTTGATTGTTACTAGATGACTGAATCCAATACATTCACAGGGGAAGGTCGCAGCAACCTTGGCTGAAACATAAGTTTTGCCTTCCAGCGGCAGTTAAAACACATTGGACAAGAAAATAATTGGACGCCCCCAGAAGACATGGTAAAGTTTATACCGAGTAACGCTTCCTACGGCCTTGATAACAGCCTCACTTTCCTTGACACGGATGCATGCACAGATTAGGTTAGGAAGTGTGCCATAAGGACGTTGTGTCCTCTCCTGAGGCATGCTGGCCCTCAGTAGCGGCTCCTTGACACCCTGGAAACTATTACTGAACGGAGTTTAGGACCGAGCTGCGCATGCGCATTCTTTGTCCAGGAGAGATCTAGCGATGTTGTTGGCCACAAGAGTAACGCAGTATAGGCCAGGCAGTTCACAGAATCACTGCCATGAGTGAAAGTACAGTGTCCCGTTAAAAAATGAAAACAAGATTTTATTGCATGAGTGATAACACTTGAGTTCGCACGACGTCTGCTACGTACCGCTCTGCCGTCAGAGTTTCCTCAATAACGGCCGGCCTTGACCTGAACTCACAGCCGATGGCTCCTCACATGAATAGTTTGCTGCAAACCACTTTGCCTCTCCGAAACACCGGAGGAACGGGACCTCTCCCCAGTTCGCCGCCATATTCGCCGTCGATGGTCATCCAGGGTCGTGAACTACGGTTCATCCCTGAACATTGGGCGACGCCATTCTTCAGCACTCCATGCTTTCTAGTCACGACACAACTCCAAACGCACCCACCTGTGTCGTGATGGTAACTTTATCCTACGCAGGGGACGGTAATTCCCTAGTCTGCCTGCTGCTGGCCTCTTAATAATGGTAAGCGATTAGACAGAATGTTCAGTACCTTCTCTCGGATGGCAGGTGCGGATGTGTGCACGATTCGACGATCCTCCCTTTCCGTGGTCTGTTGTAGAGGCCCGGAATCTTGATAAAAAGTACGCCCTCCCTCATATTCCCACGCCGTCCAATGCAAAGCTACATCGCAAATCAGGACAGTGCACTTATCGACCTAGTGGCCAAATGGAGACATTTCGTACTTTTGTCACGTGCTGATAACGCTGTGTCACTGGAGTACTTGGTATCTATGTGGCTTTCACAGTGATCACTCAACACTTGGCGTTGTTCATGCCCCTCGTAAACCCTATGAGGACTGGTAACAGCGCTGGACATGAACGACACTGACGCACCACGATGTCCGTTCTACCAGCGACAAGTTTGGAAGTCGGATCATTTGCGTACCAACCGATGGTATGTACATGTACCAAATTATAGTGAGATCCGGTCATGTGTTCTGGGTGTTTCACATACTGCGTACCTTCGATATTATTTTTCAGTATTAGCTAGTGTTAAATTCCTGGTTTCTTTTTTCAGTGAGCCTCCTACTAAACCTACAATTTCTCGTTTTAATTAAAAGTGTTTCTGTCTAAGTATCCTTGCTGATTTTCAATTGCAGTATTTGGTGCACACACGCGGCTAGTCATCCAGAGAGCAACGCTGGGTGTCCCTGATTCTCGCAAATGCCCATTCGCTCCCACAATCTGGCCTCCCGCCCGGCAGCTGCTGAGAATATGTGCGATGTCTTTGATGTGAAATAAGTACGGCTCGGTCGCAACTACAACCCTGCCTTGCTCAGAGTCAACTCTATGTCCAGAATCCAAATCACAAAAACTTTATTTTTAACAATACTCGCAGCACTTTCCCTTATTGAGACCGAGACAGAACTGTATCTCCGTCTGTTCTCTTCACACACTACTAATTCTTGGCAGGTAAGATGAAAAGAGAACGAGGATACTCGAGCGGGGACTGACAGCGGCCCAATCATTTATGTAATTCCCGTAAAACCCCAACAGCGTTCACATAAACATCCACACTGATGAGACATAACACTAGGACCAGCTGCTTAGCTGCGTATTCGTCCACCTTTGAAGCGCAGTGCAGCAGCCATTCAGCGTGGCATAGATGTTGAACTTCTTGGTGCGTTTCTGCAGGTATCTGGGACTAGAGTGAAACGCACAGGTAAGGCAACTGCCACAAATTACGAACCTACTGTCTCTGCGAACGGAGCTGGGCTCAATAGCATTCCAGACGTGTCCTATATGTTTCAGATCAGTTGAAACTAGTGATCAACACAGGACAGTCATTTGAATGCACTGTAACACCACTCAGACAACTTTAGCACAATTCTGGACTTGTGGCACGGACAGCTATCCTACTGCAATATGACACTGCCGTCGAGGCGGCCATCAAGCAGGAAGGGATGCAGGAGGTCCACACAAACGTTCACGTAGTTCACAGTTGTGAAGGTGCCTTCGGTAACTTCAATAGTTTAATATTTCTCCGGCAAGGTCCCGACAGTCACAGAGGGCGGGCCTATTAGTTATAGGGAGCTCCAACGTTAGGCGGGTTATGGAGCCCCTCAGGAAAAAAACGGGTAGGTCGGGGAAGAATGCCAGTGTGCACTCGGTGTGCTTGCCGGGGGGTCTCGTCCGTAATGTGGAGGAGGCCCTTCCGGCAGCTATTGAACGCACTGGGTGTGACCGGCTGCAGATAGTAGCACATGTCGGAACGAATGACGCCTGCCGCTTGGGTTCTGAGGCCATCCTTGGTTCCTTCCGGCGGCTGGCTGATTTGGTGAAGACAACCAGCATCGCACGCGGAGTGCAAGCTGAGCTTAATATCTGCAGCATAGTGCCCAGAGTAGATCGCGGTCCTCTGGTTTGGAGCCGTGTGGAGGGTCTAAACCAGAGGCTCAGACGACTCTGCGACTATAATGGTTGCAAATTCATCGACCTCCGTTATTGGGTGGAGAACTGTAGGGCCCCCCCTAGACAGGTCAGGCGTGCACTACACACCGGAAGCAGCTACTAGGGTAGCAGAGTACGTGTGGCGTGCACACGGGGGTTTTTTAGGTTAGAGGGACCCCCCTTGGGCGAAACGATAAAATACCTGACGGCTTACCAGAGAGAACATTATCATCGTTGATAAAGAACGTCCGTCCTCAGAGACCAAAAACAGGAAAAGTTAACGTAATATTGGTAAACTGCAGGAGTATCCAGGGCAAGGTTCCTGAATTAGTATCTCTTATTGAAGGAAATAGTGCGCATATAGTATTAGGAACGGAAAGTTGGTTAAAACCGGAAGTGAACAGTAACGAAATCCTAGACACAGAATGGAATATATACCGCAAGGATAGGATAAACGCCAATGGTGGAGGAGTATTTATAGCAGTAAAGAATTCAATAATATCCAGTGAAGTTATTAGCGAATGCGAATGTGAAATAATCTGGGTTAAGTTAAGTATCAAAGGTGGGTCAGATATGATAGTCGGATGCTTCTATAGACCACCTGCATCAGCAACCGTAGTAGTTGAGCGCCTCAGAGAGAACCTGCAGAACGTCGTGAAGAAGTTTCGTGATCATACTATTGTAATAGGGGGAGACTTCAATCTACCAGGTATAGAATGGGATAGTCACACAATCAGAACTGGAGCCAGGGACAGAGACTCTTGTGACATTATCCTGACTGCCTTGTCCGAGAATTACTTCGAGCAGATAGTTAGAGAACCAACTCGTGAAGCTAACGTTTTAGACCTCATAGCAACAAATAGACCGGAACTTTTCGACTCCGTGAATGTAGAAGAGGGTATCACTGATCATAAGTCAGTGGTTGCATCAATGACTACAAGTGTAATAAGAATTGCCAAGAAAGGAAGGAAAATATATTTGCTTAACAAGAGTGATAGGGCACAAATCGCAGAATATCTGAGTGACCACCATCAAACGTTCATTTCTGAGGAAGAGGATGTGGAACAAAAATGGAAAAAATTCAGAAACATCGTCCAGTACGCCTTAGATAAGTTCGTACCGACTAAGGTCCAAAGCGAGGGGAAAGATCCACCGTGGTATAACAATCATGTACGAAAGGTACTACGGAAACAAAGAAAGCTTCATCATTGAATCATAGCTGATAAGGAAAAGCTGAACGAAGCGAAAAAGAGCGTAAAGAGAGCAATGAGAGAAGCATTCAACGAATTCGAACATAAAACATTGGCAAACAATCTAAACAAGAACCCTAAAAAGTTTTGGTCATATGTAAAATCGGTAAGCGGATCTAAATCCCCTATTCAGTCACTCGTTGACCACGATGGCACCGAAACAGAGGACGACCGAAGAAAGGCAGAAATACTGAATTCAGTGTTCCGAAACTGTTTCACTGCGGAAAATCGTAACACGGTCCCTGACTTCAGCCGTCGCACGGACGCCAAAATGGAAAATATTGAAATAAACGATATCGGAATTGAAAAACAACTGCTATCACTTAGTAGCGGAAAAGCATCCGGACCAGACGAGATACGCGTAAGATTCTACAGTGATTATGCTAAAGAACTTGCCCCCTTTCTATCAGCAATTTATCGTAGATCTCTGGAAGAACGTAAAGTACCTAGCGACTGGAAGAAAGCGCAGGTCGTTCCCATTTTCAAGAAGGGTCATAAATCAGATGCGAATAATTATAGGCCTATTTCGCTTACGTCAATCTGTTGTAGAATAATGGAACATGTTTTGTGTTCTCGTATTATGACGTTCTTAGATAATACAAATCTCCTTCATCATAACCAACATGGATTCCGCAAACAGAGATCATGTGAAACTCAGCTCGCCCTATTTGCCCAAGAAATTCACAGTGCCGTAGACACTGGCGAGCAGATTGATGCCGTGTTCCTGGACTTCAGGAAGGCATTTGATACGGTTCCGCACTTACGTTTAGTGAAAAAAATACGAGCTTACGGAATATCGGACCAGGTTTGTGATTGGATTCAGGATTTCCTAGAAGAAAGAACACAACATGTCATTCTTAACGGTTCAAAATCTGCAGATGTAGAGGTAATTTCGGGAGTACCGCAAGGAAGCGTGATAGGACCTTTATTGTTTACAATATACATAAATGACTTAGTTGACAACATCGGTAGCTCCGTGAGGCTATTTGCAGATGACACGGTTGTCTACAAGAAAGTAGCAACATCAGAAGTCTCGTACGTACTCCAGGAAGACCTGCAGAGGATTAATGAATGGTGCGACAGCTGGAAGCTTTCCCTAAACGTAGATAAATGTAATATAATGCGCATACATAGGGGCAGAAATCCATTCCAGTACGATTATGCCATAGGTGGTAAATCATTGGAAGCGGTAACGACCGTAGAATACTTAGGAGTTACTATCCGGAGCGATCTGAAGTGGAATGATCACATAAAACAAATAGTGGGAAAAGCAGGCGCCAGGTTGAGATTCATAGGAAGAATTCTACGAAAATGTGACTCATCGACGAAAGAAGTAGCTTACAAAACGTTTGTTCGTCCGATTCTTGAGTATTGCTCATCAGTATGGGACCCTTACCAGGTTGGATTAATAGAAGAGATAGACATGATCCAGCGAAAAGCAGCGCGATTCGTCATGGGGACATTTAGTCAGCGCGAGAGCGTTACGGAGATGCTGAACAAGCTCCAGTGGCGGACACTTCAAGAAAGGCGTTACGCAATACGGAGAGGTTTATTATCGAAATTACGAGAGAGCACATTCCGGGAAGAGATGGGCAACATATTACTATCGCCCACATATATCTCGCGTAATGATCACAACGAAAAGATCCGAGAAATTAGAGCAAATACGGAGACTTACAAGCAGTCGTTCCTCCCACGCACAATTCGTGAATGGAACAGGGAAGGGGGGATCAGATAGTGGTACAATAAGTACCCTCCGCCACACACCGTAAGGTGGCTCGCGGAGTATAGATGTAGATGTAGATGTATATTATTAAGATTTGTGGTAATTTTGTGTCCTGAGTTGTTTATGAGATCTACAATTGGACGCATAGGACAACCACTTTTGTGAATCTTAAGTTGAGATCTCAGCCTCGTGGATTGTTTATTCATCACAACACGGTACTGGGCTTCATTAATGGTTAGAAGAAAGTTTAAATTTTAAGAATTTTTTTCAGCTGATTCTTATAATTTAGGGGCGTGGTCTGCTTTTAGTATAGTGATACTATTAGATTCTAAAAATTCAAGTGGTTTGGAGTTGTAGTCACACAATAACTGCTGTGCTGCTGTTATCCGACTTTTAAAACTGGCGCAATACCTAGAAAAGTTCCTGTTGATGTCTGTATTATCTCTTTAATTTGAACTGACAGTGAAAATTTGTTTTCCTTAAGATTTTCTTTTATGGTTTTATTTGCTTTATGAGCGATGGCAGTCTATGTGTTGCAGTTAAATCTAGCTGTGGCACAGGCTATTTTGTTGATAGTAATTAAATTGTTCACATTATTGAGTAAGTGTATGGTTACTTAGCATCATGTGCAGTCTAGTGTGGACTTTATTACATTACTCTTTGTTCAATGGCTGTCCTTGAAAAAACGCCTAAACACCATGTTTTTAGGCACCAAAAGTACTACTTGTTGTGCTGGTCGCTTCTGTAATGGTAAATCGTTGAAATTTTTACCATATGTCCTTAACATGATGATCTCTGGGAACTTCTAAACCTTTTTCGATTTTAACATGTGTTACAGGGATCCAGAGGTCCAAATTCACTGTACATACTCATGTAAAACATCTGAATGAGGAGTAAATGCAGTTTTAACTGACGTAGAGACAGCATGGTAAGGGTTCTGGGTTCATTGCAAGGGTTCTGACGCCACTATCTTAACCTGGAAACTATCCGTTGGTGCTACTTGACATCGTAGGCACCTTACAAAAAATTGTCATACTAAATTTTTGGTACTTGTAAATCAAACACTGCATGATTTGGTATACTATTGGCGTAGCCTAAAAACTTTGCGCTCTTCTGTGTAAAGTACTGTAAAGTGAACTTATATTGAACGGAAAACGATTCTGTTTCAACCTTACGATATGTGTATTTATTTTTCGTTTACATGTGTGGAAGTATGTAAATATGTAAAATTATACAAGTAAAATGTCTAAACTTTGCTGAGATACAGATTTCATCTTATACAAGCAGCACACCCCGCTGTAACAGGCAAAAGAAGGGAACTAGCTGAACAATTCTTCTGTCGGAGCACAGAAAAGACAAATACGCTTACCCAGTAAAAGATTCAGAGAAAAGTGGGGAACCAGCTGCCTCAGTCCCCTTTCCGCTTTCCCCACCAAAAGTTTTTGGCATGTGAACATATTCGCGCTTTCTTGTGCTGGAAGACAGTAGCAGAGAGATACTGACATTAGAAAAGAGGGGGAGAGAGAGGGTTTGGGGAAGACAGAAATGGATGAATGTAATAATAGTGGAAACTAAAGACAGAGGAGACAATGGAAACCAGAAAGAGAGATGACTGGAACCACACATAGGCTCAGGGGTCTGCAACCTTCCCATTCTCCCTCCCAACCAGCAAAAGTTGACAAGAAAAGCCTGCCCACTTTCTCCCACGTCACCCACGCTTTAACGTTTCCTAGTATAAGGCCAAAGCCTCAAGGAAACCACCCCCAGGACACAAATGGAGAGGAGACAATGGTGGCTGAAAAGAAAGATAGCAATGGTAATGTGACAGAGAGAGACAACGAAAGTGAAAGAAGGAGACAGTCGTAAGGAAGAGCGAGAGAAAGGCATGAAGACAATGACAATGGGAGACTGACAGACAGGAGAAAGTCCAATGGGAGAAGAAGTAGACATGGGAAGGAGACGTATGTATGTAAAGAGTAGCAGTAAGAGGGAGATGATGAATATAATGGCATCCCTACAATGAGGGTTTTGGGTAAAAGGAAATAGAATGTTCTGTATTAAAAGAGTGCGAATAGTTCACATGCCAATATCCTTGGTGAGGTCGTCGGAATGAGGATTGACTCAATTGGTTACCCACTTTTCAGTTAGTCTTTTATAGAGGATTACATTTGCCTTCTTTGCGCTCAAATAGTGGTATTTTACTTATGGTATATACATGCTACATTTAACAACAAGTCGTAGTTTTTCCTATGTGATCGTGGTAATGTTGCCGACCAAAGCTTCTTTTCTTTTTCACAGGTAAACAGAAGAAAATTCTCTCCTATTGTTCTCACCCTTTTTATACTCTCCTTTATTTTCTTTTGAATCAGCTGAAGTAAATATGCCACTTTTGTTTCTTACCCAAAAACTTGTTTCCACTTTGTCAGTTTCAACTGTGTCACATAAAATCCTCCTGAGCACTACTACACTGTCAATATTCTACATCCTGTTATAGTATAACAAGGTGGTTCCTCAATTATTATTATTATTATTATTATTATTGGCCCTTAATATAAATTTAATATTTATCTGAAATGGGCGGTGTGCGCTTGTAACAACCAATGTTTTATTTATTAACACTATAAAACTTAATGAAACTTTTATCAAACTTTGAACACCTGTCTTTCCAGTTTAAAAAATCTGTGCAAGATGTTGGGTAACTATGATAGTTTGTAATTTTCTTAGGAAGAAGAAATTCCTACTTAAATAAATATTTTATACACAGAAAAGGTTATCTGCATCTTTTGCGACCATTATCAGTACGTACTTGAACACGTGGAGGTTGCGACAACATATAGATAACTGCATCCGCTATGTCTTCAGGTTCCATCATAGGCGTATGCATATTTTCCAGTGCTTCAAGCGAATACTTTTTTAAGTTATTGTATATATCTGTTTTCACAATTCCTGGCGATATTTCCTAGAACAAAAATCAAACCTTAACAAACAGAAGAGAATGTTTAATTTTCAAAACTGTTTTATTTCCCCTTCAAATTTAATATTTATATAAGGATCATTTATATATTTCTCAAAATTATTGTCCTAGTTGAAGTATATTAGAAGTACGACGGTTATTCGGCAAGTAAGAAACAATCGGTCACAAAGTGGAAACCACAGTGAAAATCAAAAATGTTTTACAACAGTTAGTTACAACTTCCACCTCCTTCGCTACATAGTCGCCGCTCCGACTTAGACGTCTGTTCTAGCATTGTACCAACTTTACAATACCCTCATCAAGACGACAGCCTGCTGTGTTTTCCGACAATTTTCTACGCTGGTCTGCAGCTTGTTGTCTGTGGCGAAATGTTGCCTTCATAGCCGGCGGTACATCAAAGCAGGGACGAAAATCTTAGGGAGCAAATTGCGGGCTGTGTGGTGAGTGATCAAATACATCCCATGGAAAACGCTGCAGGAGTGTACTCAGTGTCCCTGAAGTGTGCAGCCGGAAACTGTCATGAAGAAGATAATGCATGACAGTTACATTACGTGGAGTTGCGTGAAACCAGGCCAAAAACTCCCGGCACGCATCATATTTTGTGGAAGTCATCATTCTCTGGGCATCTTTTCACGCTCATTGTGCACTCAGAACTGAAAAGAGCGACCTGACACTATCTTCTGACATACTAGAGACACTGTCCAACACATTTGCGCAAAGTTTGATCGGATGGTTTCCATTTCGCGACCAATCATTCCTTACTTTCCAAATTACCCCTCATACATTGTAAAATAAAGACGTGTCCAGTCTAGAAAACATAGAGTTGTTAGGTCAGATGCACTTTTCAAAAAGTGTTTAACTCATAAACAGTGAATAATTTCTATTACATAATTTAATTAGTGTTCCCTAAAGGTCGTATTTTAGATCCCATGGAAAGTATGAAGTTGACTTTAGTAAACGTCTTTATTTAGTGATGGAGTCTCTCTTGAGGATTCAGTGGGTCAATTTGATTAGAATATTGTGTGAATTCTTCTTTTACAATCCTGGGAGTTGCGTATGTTTGTCATGTGTACAGTAAAGTTCATGCCTGTTCATACTCAGTCAGCTTACTGAGCTACTATTTTTCCAGTCGTATATAAGTACTGTGAGACAGATGCTTTCGAGTAGGTGTGTACTGTATCCACAGAATGGTGTGTGCTCTTAGCTAATGAAGAACTTACACATGCATCATTCGCCCAAATGTCTTCAGAAATCCATAGCTGTTAGCTATGTTACGAAGGTAAAATTACATAAAGACTCATTTCGCTACTTTTAGACAGTTGAACTTTCATTGTCAGTTTTCCATTACGTTTTGAAGGCATGGATTTGTTTTAACTCTTCCTGAAACATAGGTAAAATTTCTACGTGCGTCTTTTGGTTGGCTGATCTGGCAAGAGAGTGAAACGGAAATATAGGGCCAGAGCTTTATACACTCATGCGCGCGCGCACACACATACAGTATCCCAGGAATACTACAACAAACGTCGGTGGAAGGGGGTGGGGGTGTGGAAAAGGGATTGTTGAATGTGTCTCGAGAAACAAATCTAGAATAGGAACCCGCGCTTAGAAACATCAGTAGTACAAGAATGCAGTAGTTTAGAAACGAAGTCATTATTTTCCAAAATCCTAATGTGGAATACAAGAGGCAGGACGAACTCAAATGCTTCCATCCATTAAAAAATTAAATTTCTCTCCCTTCTTTCGTTGCTCCCCGAAATTGTACTGGATAGGCATTGCAAAATTTGTATGAAACTCTGTTTGGCAGAAATGAATCAAATCTGGAAGTCCATCTAGTTGGGAACAGTTTCCTCAGGGACTAACACGTCTGTTAGTCATCAGTTTCTTTTATTTGTCATCTCTGAAACACATAATCACTGAAGAACACATATATTCATGGCCCTTTGTCCTAAAACTGTTGCAGTTCCTACATATTCATTACGGAATCATTTAGTAGAAAATTTTGTTGTGTAATGAGCAACATGTAAACTCAGTACCTAGGTAAAATGCTTTACTTCCTGACTGGATACCTGAATATTTCCCATTCATAGATACAGCATAATCGTATTATTGACCACTTTTTCTATCTAGCTGTGTTTTCATCTTCGTTAAATCATTTTATTATTTACTTTTCAAAACTCACAGGATCATAGCCACTTAACACCACTGCTTCCCTCATTTCAAACTGATTTCCATTTGAATTACTAAAATTTAAGTGCAAATATCTTACCACAGAAAGTTGGTCCATTCTAGAAGTAGTAGGGCAGGGAGAGAAAGAGACATCCTTGAGCCCAACCTAGAGGCGATTCTGGGGAATCTCATGCAGTTGAGCTTTTCATATTTTGCATTAAGCCCTCCCCCTGCCCCTCCCCCCCCCAGGCCCCCTCGCCCCCCCCCTCCCCCCCCCGCGCCACACACACACTCAGCACCCCTCGCATTCGTGGGAACGAGATTCAGTTCACATGCATGCCATATCACACTTTCAACAGCCCCCACCCCCATCCCCCATTACACTACTGTTTGCATGAAACATCCCACTACACCACTCTCCAACATTCCGCAAACCTTGGCTTCCACTCTGCAGCTATTTTTGCATTACTAACTTCCAAATATTGGTTTAAGGACTGCCTATGCCAGTCCTCACGTTGGTAGCTAAGTATCATTTTCCGTGGAATACTGGAACAAGTAAATTGCATACTTCTTAATTCACAAATAAAAATCAACATTTGCTCTAAAATATAAGTAACGAATTACGAATTCTTATTCACTGAAAATGAGATTTTTACTTTAAATACTGTCCCACAAGGTCTGAAAACATAAGTAACAGCAATTCCATTTTCACATCCTACTTGCTCCTGTTACTTACCAGATGGCTGCATGAAAAATCGATATTTCTTCTGTAAATAATTAAAAATCAACATTTGCTTCGAAAATATAAATAACAAATTAAAAATTCGTATTTGTTGAAAGCGATCTGTAGCTTAAATGCTACTACACAAACCCATAAAACGCGAAATAATTGCAAATCCTAATTCCTCCAATCACCAGCAGAATACTGCACTGTAAAATCGAGACCATAGTTCGATCTTTGCACCACGCCAATAGATGGCTCCAGTGTCAATTAAAAAACAGCAGCAGCACGAAAAATGCAAAATTTACATTTCTATTAGAGGTTAAAATTCTGTCTGATGTGGCAATATTGCAATACTGCAGTGTAAAAGAAAGTGTGAGTTAATTTCCACATATATACAGTCGTTAAATTAATGGCAAAACTCTGAAGTATGCACCCCAAGGTAAAGATCAAAAGTCGTCATTTTGGGAATTAGGCCTTAAAATTCGATGTCGTAAAACTAACCTATTCAGGCCTATAGCTGCAGGAAAATATATGCTACGTTGGCATTCAAATAGACACTGAATCTGCTGTTTCTATCATCTCAACGTAATGACGCCGCAGTTGGTTCACCTACTGACACTAAGTAAAAAACAATTATAAATTTACATTATAATGAGACTAAAGATGGCGTTGACACGATAGATCAAATGATAGGGAAATATTCAACTGAGAGGTGTTTTCTGTACTCATGTGGACATAGCAGCGGTAAATTATACACTATTTTTGTTGAACAACCCAGGTAGGAATAAGAAAAAACGTAATAAGAGACGACTCTTTCTTCAACAACTGGGACTACAGCTCATGAAACCATACGTTGAAGAAAGGGTTACAAATATTGCAGGACTGCCAAAGCCTGTAATTTCAAGTATAGAGGGTATTCTCGGACGGAAAATCAAGCAGAACTTCGGTGCAAAGAAAGCTCATGTAGGTAAAGGTAGATGTCGTTTGTGTGTTAGTGTAAGCCATTCAAAAGCAGAAAAGTACAACAAAGTTAACAAAACAACAATAATCTGCAACAATTGTAACAGATACTCTTGTGACAAACAGAGCAAAAAAACTGTTGTATGTTCCAAGTGTGAGTAGATTCCGAAAAAAGTGGTGAATAATTCTTGTGGAAAGCTAGATTATGTACCTAAACTACTTGTACATTACCTTAAGTTTATATTTTTTAATATATTATATTATATATTTTTATATTATTTTATATTGTATAATATTTTTTAAATTGTAGTGTAGTGTACTTCAATAGTACTCTAACGACTTTTACTAATTTTTCTCCAGATAATTAGACTTCCTAAACTCAACTGAAAGATGTAAAATGCATTTCTAAAAACAGTTTTAAAAGAAATGTTCATGTTCTGGATCCTAATTATCCATCAATAGATCTTTCAGGAGTATGTCACTAATGTAATTCAAGTACAATTAATGAATTTTATTTATTTTTAATTTTTTTGTGATTGGCACAAAGTACGCCTGTCTCCCTTGGTAATACACGTTACTGAAAATGGCTTGGTATTGCCAGAGTTAATGACCACCTGTTCACGTTGTTAAATACTTACTGCGAGTATTCGATCTTTACAGTTGCATTTCCGCAAAATACGCCTTGCGAAAATAGAAATCAGTAACTATCTACACTACCACAAACATATTTTTAACATAATTGTCTTATTAGGAAAGGAAGCAAAGAACAATTTTTTTTTACTACCAAAAATATTACTTTGGTGACAGAAGAAAATGTACAGCTTACAAAAACATACAACGAAATAAGGTAACACTGGGATATGTGACGATTCCAAAGATAATGTCAGAGTTGAACCTCGGGAAAAAAAATGTGCACTGTAATATACTGCGAGGCGCCTCGCACTTCGCAAGTACAGATTAAATACTGCCGCATCTAAGTTTTCTGTATAATTCATTAAAACACATGATTATCGAAATACAAACAAAATCGCCACGAGTATTCGAATTGGTACGCTTTGTATGAATACACTCCATTGCTATAAAGACTAAACAAGAGTAAACAAATGCCACAACACGTATTAACGAGATGCTATTATCTATAACGTACAGATATGTAGATGTGGAAGTCGTCATGCTCTAGAAAGAAATTAGTGGATCGCAACCATAGGTTCTACCAGCCCATGATGCTGCCTCAGCTAGAATATACGCTTAATTGAAGCCCTCTTCCACATCGTCCATACCAGGACTTCCAATAAGAAAAGCTTACACAAAACAGCTGCAAATATTATGAGGCACGTCCCTCAACATCGCAGTGTAGCTGTATGACGGTGCCGCTCTGAAGACAACAGAGCCACACTACACGGGAAATAATGTGAGTACAGCAGCAATAGTAGTGCGGAATTTCCAGTAGCTGCCGATATAACGTAATTATATTCCATAACGGAGTAGTTGAAGAGACATCAAGTTATTACCTACACTGTGTTGCACAGATATCAAACACGCACCATGTTCAGCCACGTGCGTAGTCACTTCGTAAAACCTATAAGCTGGCTACTAATAACGTTGCCTGCTTCTGGACTTCTGATTTGACACATACATGAAACATAACTTTTACTCTACATTTGGAGGTCACCCATATTAAACACTCTTATCGTATAGCGCAACCCTACGTGTCGCTTATATGCAACATGTCCCCTAGAACATCCAACGCTCTGCACTGCAACAACTTTGTAGAACTACCGAAGCAAGCTGGTTCCGTTAATGTAGATTTATAGTGCAGTTTCGTGAGGCAGGATACGTGCGCTGTGTGCAAACTAACGGCTTCGTCTAATATTCCGGAAAAAAAGAAATGCTGGCCAATAATAATGTAACGGCGTAATTTAATGGTAAATTCCGCGATTTGTGTAACAGAGTACCAAATAGCGACGTACAGACAGTACCACCGACGGTACTGCGGAGAATAACGCTTCCGCTTATTTTGGAGTCCGAGAATCTTATTATAATAGCATGCGGGCAGAATATAGTAATTAACGGTCTACCTTTAATCCAGTAGACAAATTGCGGAGGGGCTTCCGACCCAACGCTAGCAGCATTGGAGACACAGCGTGCAAGAGCAGGAGACACATTACCAGACTGCGTGCTCGAATACAGTGAGCGGAATCTGCTGTAAGTGGGTGATGGTAAATTGTCATGTGTTACCCAGATCTCATGTGCTGTAAACGATTTGACTGCAGCAGGAAGGTGAAGCCGCAGCGGTGTTAACGATCAACAACAAGCCGATACTGCTGACATAGTGCTCTCAAACTATGTCACTCTACCTGTAATGCGTCATAAAGTTCGGGTATATAGCACTTCAGCAAGCCTACCGGCATGTGTAACAATAGCACCATACACCGGTGGCGATGTTAATACTGCTTGCTTATATGGATTTCCAAATCAGGTCCCTACCTCAAAGTCTGAGCGCTGCTGTATATAATTCAGACACTCCGTACAGCAGTTTTCAGTGGGTATGTACACTCCTGGAAATGGAAAAAAGAACACATTGACACCGGTGTGTCAGACCCACCATACTTGCTCCGGACACTGCGAGAGGGCTGTACAAGCAATGATCACACGCACGGCACAGCGGACACACCAGGAACCGCGGTGTTGGCCGTCGAATGGCGCTAGCTGCGCAGCATTTGTGCACCGCCGCCGTCAGTGTCAGCCAGTTTGCCGTGGCATACGGAGCTCCATCGCAGTCTTTAACACTGGTAGCATGCCGCGACAGCGTGGACGTGAACCGTATGTGCAGTTGACGGACTTTGAGCGAGGGCGTATAGTGGGCATGCGGGAGGCCGGGTGGACGTACCGCCGAATTGCTCAACACGTGGGGCGTGAGGTCTCCACAGTACATCGATGTTGTCGCCAGTGGTCGGCGGAAGGTGCACGTGCCCGTCGACCTGGGACCGGACCGCAGCGACGCACGGATGCACGCCAAGACCGTAGGATCCTACGCAGTGCCGTAGGAGACCGCACCGCCACTTCCCAGCAAATTAGGGACACTGTTGCTCCTGGGGTATCGGCGAGGACCATTCGCAACCGTCTCCATGAAGCTGGGCTACGGTCCCGCACACCGTTAGGCCGTCTTCCGCTCACGCCCCAACATCGTGCAGCCCGCCTCCAGTGGTGTCGCGACAGGCGTGAATGGAGGGACGAATGGAGACGTGTCGTCTTCAGCGATGAGAGTCGCTTCTGCCTTGGTGCCAATGATGGTCGTATGCGTGTTTGGCGCCGTGCAGGTGAGCGCCACAATCAGGACTGCATACGACCGAGGCACACAGGGCCAACACCCGGCATCATGGTGTGGGGAGCGATCTCCTACACTGGCCGTACACCACTGGTGATCGTCGAGGGGACACTGAATAGTGCACGGTACATCCAAACCGTCATCGAACCCATCGTTCTACCATTCCTAGACCGGCAAGGGAACTTGCTGTTCCAACAGGACAATGCACGTCCGCATGTATCCCGTGCCACCCAACGTTCTCTGGAAGGTGTAAGTCAACTACCCTGGCCAGCAAGATCTCCGGATCTGTCCCCCATTGAGCATGTTTGGGACTGGATGAAGCGTCGTCTCACGCGGTCTGCACGTCCAGCACGAACGCTGGTCCAACTGAGGCGCCAGGTGGAAATGGCATGGCAAGCCGTTCCACAGGACTACATCCAGCATCTCTACGATCGTCTCCATGGGAGAATAGCAGCCTGCACTGCAGCGAAAGGTGGATATACACTGTACTAGTGCCGACATTGTGCATGCTCTGTTGCCTGTGTCTATGTGCCTGTGGTTCTGTCAGTGTGATCATGTGATGTATCTGACCCCAGGAATGTGTCAATAAAGTTTCCCCTTCCTGGGACAAAGAATTCACGGTGTTCTTATTTCAATTTCCAGGAGTGTATAAACACGTAATTTAGTTTGTGGGCAAGGTTATGAATTGCATAAGTGAACTTGCTTACAAAAAAATACATTTATTGCGCATTACAACAGTTAGATATCAGTTAGGTGAACTGTGAAGTTTAACATCTTGCAAAAAAGAAACATGCAACATTGGAGGAAATGAAGAGTGCACAATGCACATTTAACACAGGTGATAGCATGTCGACGTCAATGGAACATTGCACTGCCCTCGTCTTGGAAGCAAATTTTGCACAGACGGATATCCTCGTTGCTTTATTCAGAATATCTGCCTCTGGTTTAATATTTCACACATCGTTAGCAGTAATTATCGCCTGTTTCGGTCGACAGATAGTATCCACAGAGTCAGTATCCTTCACACGATACCGAAACATACATTTGGAGAACCACAGAGTCTGTGCTGTGCTCTGATCATCGTTTTTCGCGCTTTAAAACACCGTCACAATGAAAACACACTGTTCCATCGCCACTGCCGGTGTAAAAGTACTCCTATTCACTTAGCTCATACGCGTGATGCTTAGCAGGGAGGGACCACTCACTGAATGTGGTTAATCCAACCGCCCGCATGCTGTATTAAGACCAAACTTTTCCCGGCACAATTTCGGCAGAACTGTATTGAGGCCTTTATTCTGGACAGGCATTTGGACGCATTTTCGCTCTGCACAGTTTACCTCCTACACCAACTGTATAAATATAGACGGGAAGGTTAAATGACCTTTATAGCTCTGCAGCTGCCGTGAGCTGGAACCACAACGAATACTGCTGCATCACGTCAGCTGCAGTCGAATTGGAAAACTGATGACTCATAAGCAGCAGTATCATGCACGATACGACATTCTGATGCAACCTGAGACACAGATCAGGTCCAAAATACTCTTCTCGGTATCACGAAAGGTCCAGAGACAGAGAACAGCCGACTTGCACCGTGGGTGTTCTGACCTGTCTGCTGCAACTAGAGATCAGGCCGATCTTCCAGTTTGCAGCAATAGCTGTGCCCTGCCTGCTGGAGGCATCAATGCCGACCGGACGGGATTAGCCGAGAGGTCTGGGGCGCTGCAGTCATGGGCCGTGCAGCTGGTCCCGGCGGAGCTTCGAGTCCTCCCTCGGGCATGGGTGTGTGTGTTTGTCCTTAGGATAATTTAGATTAAGTAGTGTCTAAGCTTAGGGACTGATGACCTTAGCAGTTAAGTCCCATAAGATTTCACACACATTTGAACATTTTGAACATCAATGCCAGGACGTGAGTTTACAGTCCGGAGCCTGGACCCTGTGTACACATTAATTTATGTTTTGGACGATTGGGATTTTAGATACACAGAGAGGCTTTCAAGGGACCATTGATGCAACTAGCAATCGACCACTAGTACTTTAATCGTCGTACTGACGAAGTATCCAAAATTGTTTCTCCTATGACGCGACGTACGTATTACGAGTGCGTCCACGTAGTATATTTAGTAAATTTCGTGCGTTTCTATGTTTAAGAGGGTTAATCTCGCGCTTTTGTAAATGTTATTTCATCCAGTCATCAGCGCAATAGTTGCTCACTGAACAGCCAGTAACGTAGCTCTTGAACGCAGCAGCGACCATTGATGATACATCACGAGTCTTGCACGTCACATGGGACACCTCAGGTGTCACTTGTTCAGCCCATGGGCTCTGTTTCGCCGTCACAGAGGGTGAGTGGCGGGTAGTAACGCTGTCACGTCGCATGAGGTGAAAGGCCTATGTGGAGACTGGCAGCCTGTCCTCGCCCATTCACCCTGTGAGTCGACAGGTGGACGCTCCTTCAGCAGTGCCCGAGCAGGGGGAGCTGTTTATTGGTTATTGGGAGCTGTAATGTTAGGCGCGTTATGGAGCCCATTCGACAGATAGCGTTCAGGGCTGGAAAGAAAGCCAATGTGCCCTCAGTATGTCTGCTGGGGCGTCCTCATCCGAGATCTGGAGGCGGCATTGCCTGTGGCTACAGAGCGTGATGTTGCAATCGTCTGCAAGTTGTGGCTCACGTCAGCACCAGCGATGCCTGTCGCATGGATCCTGAAGCGATCCTCAGTTCGTACAGCCATCTGGCGGGGATGGTGGAAACTGCTGTACTCGTGTGTGGGGTGCAAGCAGAGCTCGCAATTTGCAACATCGTTCCCAGAGCTGGTCGGTGTTCTTTAGTTTGGAGCCGAGTGGGGGATCTCAACCAAATTCTTCGTCGACTCTGTGACGATCTTGGCTGCGGATTTCTAGACCTGCGTTATTGTGTGGGGATTTGTAGGACACTCCTAAACAGGTCAGGGGCGCACAACACAAAGGCAGCAGCTGCTCAGCAGAGTACTTGAGGAGTTCACATGAGGGTTTTTTAGCTAGGTGGTAGGCTGAGGTCTCTGATGAACACTCGTCAGTAGATCCACAGAAAGGGGAGCCAAACTGACTTCAGAGTAGAGCCATTTCGACTGTCACAATTTTATTAGTAAACTGTCGACGTATTCGTAATAAAGTTCCCAAATTTACTGCCCTCCAAGAAAGTTGTCGCCCTCAAATTATTCTCTGGACCGAGAGCTGGCTGAAACCCAAAGTGGAAAGCTCTGAGATATTTAGCGACTCGTGGAACGTATATCGTAAAGACAGATTATGGGCCATATGAGTGGGAGTGTTCATTTCAGTCGACAAAAATATTGTCTCTTTTGAGGTCGAAGCTGACTCTAACAGTGAAGTCAACTGGTCCCATATTACAGGTGTAGGTGAATCTAAATTCATTGTTGGACTTTTTAACGACCGCCCGATTCCGCTTTGACAGTTCTAGAATGACTCAAAGAAAATCTACGGTCTTTACCGCGTAAATACCCAGATCAAGCAACACTAGTTGGAGGCAACTTTAACCTGCCAAGTATAGGTTGGGATGTCTATGCATTCATTGTGGGGGGCACAGAAGGTCAGTCATGTGAAATAGTTTTGAACAGATTTTCTGAAAATTGTCTTGAGCTGCTAGCTAGGCAGCCCACAAGCGATGGAAATCCTTGGGCCTTGTAGCTGCAAATAGGCCGCACCTTATCGACAATGTCAGCATACAAACGAGGAGAAGCGGTTATGATGTCATTGTAGCAACTATGATAACGAAAGTTAACAAATGTCAAGAAGGCTAGAAGGGTGTTTCTGCTGGATAGAGCAGGTAAGCAGATAGTAAAATCTCACTTAGGCAGTGAATTGGCATCACTTAGTTCCAGTAACATGGATGTGGATGAATTGTGGGAAAAGTTTAAGCAGATTGCAAATTGTGATCTGAACTGGTGCGTGCCTAGTAAGTCGATAAAGGATGGAAAAGACCCACCATGGTTTAACAACGAAATTTGCCAGATGCTGATGGTTCAGATGGCTCTGAGCACTATGGGACTTAACTTCTGAGGTCATCAGTCCCCTAGAACTCAGAACTACTTAAACCTAACTAACCTAAGGACATCACACACGTCCATGCTCGAGGCGGGATTCGAACCTGCGACCGTAGCGGTCGCGCGGTTCCGGACTGTAGCGCCTAGAACCGCTCGGCCACTTCGGCCGGCCCGTATGCTGAGTAAGCAGAGGCTACTGCACCCTAGGTTTAGAAGGAGACACACAAATGATGACAAGTGCATCTGTGAAAAGTTCTATGCGCTAAGCATACAACAACTACCAACGTCACACCTTAGCGAAAGATCTGGCATAGAACCTGCTGAGCGGATCTAAGGCTTCCATTCAGTCCCTTATTGACCAGTCTGGTGTGGCAATTGAAGACAGTACAACGAAAGCCAAAGTTTTATATTTCACATTCAAAAAATCGTTCACACAGGAGGAGCATACGAACATACCGCCATTTGACCATCGGGCAGACTCACGAATGGACGACATAAAAATATCCATATCTGGCGTAGAGAAACAACTGAAAGATATGAAAGCAAATAAATCACCAGATCTGAGTGAATCCCAGTTCGATTTTACAAAGAGTACTCTACGGCATTGGCCTCTTACTTAGTTTGCATTTATCGTGAATCTCACACTCAGCTCAAAGTCCCAAGCGATTGGAGAAAAGCGCAGGTGACACGAAAAATTTCACACCAATATCCCTAACTTCTGTTTGCTGCAGAATCCTTGAACATATTCTCAGTTCGAATATAATAAACTTTCTTGGGACTAAGAAGCTTATGTCCACGAATCATAATTGTTTTGGAAAGCATCGCTCGCTCGAAACTAAGCTTGCCCGTGTTTCACATGATATACTGTAAATAAGTGTAACAGGCAGCTTCCAAATTTCTAGATTTCATGGAAGCATTTGACACGGTGCCCCATTTCAGGCTGTTAACGAAGGTACGAGCATATGGAATAAGTTGACATGTATGTGAGTGGGTCGAAGACTTCTTAAATAATAGAACCGAGTATGTTGTCCTCGACGGCGAGTGTCCATCAGAAACAAGGGTTTCGTCAGGAATGCCCCAGTGAAGTGTGATAGGACCGCTGTTGTCCTCTGTATACATAAATGATTTGGCGGACTGGGTGGGCAGCAATCTGCCGTTGTAGCTGATGATGCCGTGGCGTACGGTAAGGTGTCGAAGTTGAGTGACTGTAGGAAGAAACGAGACGACTGAGACAAAATTTCCAGTTGGTGTATGAATGGCAGCTAGCTCTAAATGTGAAAAAATGTTAGTTAATGCGGGTGAGTGGGAAGAACAAACCTGTAATGTTCGCATACAGTATTACTAGCGTCCTGATTCACAGAGTGAAGTCGTTTAAATATCTCGGCGTAACGTTGCAAAGCGATATGAGACGGAACGAGCATATAAGGACGGTGATAGGGAAGGCGAATGGTCGCCTTTGGTTTCTTGGAAGAATTTTAGCGAAGAGTGGTTCACCTGTAAAGGAGACCACATATAGGACGCTGGTCCGACCTGTGCTTGAGTACTGCTCTCGTGCTGGGTTCCTTACCAGGTCTGATTGAAGGGAGACATCGTAGCAGTTCAGAGGCGGGTGGCCGGAATTGTTACCGGTAGGCTCCAACATGATGTAAGTGTAACGAAGATGCTTAGGGAACGTAAATGGGCATCTCTGGAGGGAAAGCGACGTTCTTTTCGAAAGACACTATTGAGGAAATTTAGAGAACCGACATTTGAAGTCGACTGCCGAATAATTCTACTGCGCCAATATACATCGCGCGTAAGTTGCACGAAGATAAGATACAAGACATTAGGATTCAAACGAGGTATATAGAGAGCCGTTTTTCCTCGCTCGATTTGCGAGTCGAACATGGGCGGAAATGACAAATAATGATACTGGGTACCCTCCGCCACACACCGTACGGAGACTTGCGGAGTATCTATGTAGATGTAGATGTACTTATGTTTAATATGTATCTGAAGCCTGTGAATCAGAAGGTGGAAAACACGAAGTGAACAAATAAATAAAAGTCATGTTTACAGAAAAGATATTTGTTGCTGGATTGTAATTTATACTACCACTATCAGTAATGAGATCTTCCATGTTTTCCAGTAATAGCGATAAACCGCAGCGTTCGTCGGTTGGTCTGTTCTTGAAGACATATTAATACTTTTCACTGCCACACAAGTCTCTTTTTACACTCGAAAGATCAAAGATGTCTCTGCTTCTGATCACGTGACCTTCCGCTCATTCCTGCTAAATTTGCTTGTAAACTCCTAGTTGTCGTATGTCAGTTTCTTGCAGGGCTGTCAGGCGTGGGGTACTGGGCGTCATGCATCAGACAACAGGTGATGGCATCAGGCGATAGGTTCCTATCTACTGTATGGTAGATAGTAAGGCAACACCTCATTCGCGCTCGCAAGTACAACGCGTTATAACCAATGGTGCAGCAACATAGGTGTAAATCAGGCGGAGAAGGAAATCATTCATGTCACTCCAAAGATCCAGAGCCACCTCGGAAATTTTGATTTAAAGGTGGCTCTGAGCACTATGGGACTTAACTTCTAAGGTCATCAGTCCCCTAGAGCTTAGAACTACTTAAACCTAACTAACCTAAGGACATCACACACATCCATGCCCCAGGCGGGATTCGAACCTGCGACCGTAGCGGTCACGCGATTCCAGACTGAAGCGCCTAGAACCGCACGGTCACACCGGCCGGCGATTTAATGACCACATGATCTGTAGTTTGTAAGATTTGAGATATAGATGCAAGCATCCATCTGTATCATATTTTTTATAGCACGATACCCAAGCAGTTTCTGGTTTTCTTGACGGCTAAAGGGGTGTGGCTGCTTTAGATAAACCATGTCTTTTTTTTTTTCAACACACGCACAAATCGCTGTTGCAGTCAGTGTGTTGACGCTTTTCTGCTGTAAATACACGAGTAACGCCCTTACTGCCCAATCCGTCGCCGCAAACCCCACTATCACGCTAGGATACAGCCCTGCACTATTCTTTCCACTCGTGGGGGTTTCAGCATCCCTCCCTGCCTCCCACTCAAAACCTTGCACACAAAATAGCGCAATTGGGCTATGAGTTTACAGCTGTATTGCAAGCACTATCAAATTTAGATTGCATAGCGAAAGATCACGTGACTAGAAGTGAGGTCATCGTGGACGATAAATAGTATAAGAGGAGACTTCACAGCCACAACCGATCAGTCTTCTGTGGTAGTTGAAAGTGTCAACATGGATTCCTCCAAAGTGCTTAACATGCAAGGATTATTATGAAGGAGGACAAGACCAGCTGACGAACCCTTTGGTTTATGGTTATTAATGGTGAACCTGGACAATCTTGTTTCTGTCACTGGCAACATAAAGTACACTGAAAGTGGTACACTTGTCAGCAAGAGGGACTTAAATGTCATTAGCCCCATTACAGAAACGTTTTGCGATAACATTATGGTAGTTACAACTGTGACAAAGCGGACTGTCAGGATCAATTAGAG
The DNA here is from genome assembly GCF_023898315.1 of Schistocerca nitens. Taxonomy (NCBI): domain Eukaryota; kingdom Metazoa; phylum Arthropoda; class Insecta; order Orthoptera; family Acrididae; genus Schistocerca; species Schistocerca nitens. The sequence continues at coordinate 1,156,798,636 of NC_064615.1, read as the reverse complement.
AAGGGATAATCCTTAGTGTTAAAGAAAGACATGTATAGCTCATTTAGTTGTTATCTACGTAGTAAATTCTCCAAGTTAGTCACGCCAAGACATGGTGTCCAGGCGAGGCTACCACTTCTCCTACACGAAATACTGTGATCGAAAGAGGAATATTGGATAAGATCGGCAAGGAAGCCCTGGATACCATTTTGAATGAACACAAAAATCCTGTGGCTATACCATATGAAGTGGAATTAGCTGGCATTGAAATGTATATTTGAATAGAATATTGCAGCAGCTACGTGCAGACGATTATTACCTTTTGGATTTAGACATAACAAAAGATTTCACCAGGAATTCTAGATTATCAATATTGCGTCCAGTATTTTAATTAGTTTGCTTCCTCCGCTCGTAGTTGAAGTATATCATTAAAAAGGAAAAGTAGTAAACTAATATAATTTAAAGATCGTTTACAAACGTAAAGTGTACGATGTGCGAGAATGTAAAATGTCATAATATATGCTAGTGCGAATTATTTCTGTGAGATTAAAAGCATTCTATACAGGGTGAGTCACTACCTATTGCCACCAAGAATAACTCCAAAAGTACGATAGGAACTGGAAAGCTTGTGGGACAAAAGCTGCATGGGACAACGGGGGCTATAAAATGACGCTAGGTTTTTGTTGCTAGTAGGTCGCTCAAGAGATATGAAAGTCAACTTTGTTTTTTTAAATGGGGTGCTATAGTTTGGTACTTATTTTCTGATACTGGCTATCGAGATGAATCCAATGGTGTGCAACAGTAAGGTCTTTGAAGGTCAATGAAGGTCATAAAGGTGGCATGAACGTCCATTTACAGAAGGTGTTCGAAGCGATGACCACTGGTATCAATGCAGTGCTGCAATCTTCTTATCATGGACTGAGCGGTATTTTCCTTATCACATCGGCACTTATCGAAGCACATGCTCTGACATTTCTCTGTCGCATATCTGCAGGTGTAGTTGGAACGTCTTTATGAAATACGTCTTTTACGAACCAGGGGCGTCAAGTCTGGTGAAAGAGCTGGCCACGACACATCTCCTCCGCATCCTATCCTAGGATTTGGGAATGGTCTCTGCAACTCATTTCTAGCCATAAGCCAAAATGTGCCAGATACCAATCGTGTTGATACGACATTCCATTCCTTGTTCCTAAAGGTATTTCTTCCAATAAAAGACCTAATGTCTCTTGCAGGAATGTGGTGTACTTCCTACCATTAAGATTTCCTTCGATGAAACAGGGTCCAATAATTCTGTCCTCCAGAATCCCACACAACATACTCATCGACCACGGTTTTTGGTGTGCAACTTGCCGCAGCCAACATGGATTTTCAGTTGGCCAATAATGCATGTTATGCAGATAAACATTTCCATGGTTCGTGAATGTAGCCTCGTCACTAAAAAAAAATCAAATTAATAAATATATCATCCCTCTGAATCTGAAGCTGAGCCCATTGAGCTTATGCGTTGGTTTAAACCTTGACTGTTACTATGAGTTTGGTTTCCCGTGGTTATTGTGGTTATGCCGTGGTTCTTCCTCTTTCTACATGTGGCAGAAGTGGTGTGTATTGATATTCGCACCTTGTACTATCTTTGGTCTGGTGCTTATAGTTTCCGACTAGTCGATGTGCGGCAGTCGGTCGGTTGGTGTGGATCAGCCAGGAAATCTCAGTGCGGCGCAGCATGTCGGGGCCGCTGGCCATCTCTACGCAGTGTCGGAGTGTGCGGAAGTTGTTCCAGTTGCTACAGGGTTCGTGGCTCACTGACCCAGGACATCATAGTTAAGTGGTGATTTAATTACCGAAGTCTGACTGTTCACACTGAGCCGTTGGTTTTCATCGTTGGCTGCTGGGGGTATTCCCATGAGCAACAGCGAGTTTTCGAGTTGGCGAAAGTTTGGCCACCGTCTGGTGGAGTTTAACTGCATTTTGGTTATTTGAAGTCCAAGTGCACCAGCGGAATTTCCTGATTTGTGGCCATTAGCGTTCCGGTTACTTGCCCTGGTCGCTGACGTAAAATTCAGGCAGTATCCTCTCCTCACCATGTTGTCGCTGTCCAACTCGTGTGTGTAGTTTTGACAGCTTATGCGTACTGGCTTGTGGGTGGCTACGCCTTTTACGTTCGGCTTTGGAGTTCCTTGTGCACTGGTCGGGTGGAAATCAAGTCGTCTTGTCGGTGGGTCCGTTGACTGTCTCTTGGTCGGGTTGCCGGCGGATCGGATATATTTGGGCCGACTACCTGTCTCCCCTTTGCGAATGTTAATATTCCAAGTGCAGACCGACCCCCGGAAACGTCTGAGCGCCGCTGGCTGTACTGCCTTTTCTTATTGGTGTTTGATTGTGTATTTTAATGGCTTACAGGCGATGGATTGAATATGTATGCTTTTAGTTGGGTTTTAAATAATGGGCCTTCAGCCTCTTTGAAATTGAAAGTTCCTTACTTGTCAAGTCTTGCATGGTTTGGACCTTCAGCCACATTTAAAATATTTTTTTGGATAAAGCATTGGGCGTTCTGCCTTTTGAAAATTTATTGTAGTTGTGTTTTTCAATAATGGGCCTTCAGCCGCTTTAAAATTTAAGTTCCTTACCTGTTAAATTTTAGATTGTTTGGGCTTTCAACCTGTGTAAAATATTGTTTAAAGATAAAGCTTTGGGCCTTCTGCCTACTAAAAATTATTTTAGTTGTTTTAAGTAATCGGCATTCAGCCGTTTTTAAATTAAAGTTCTTGTCTTTCTATGATCAGACTGTGTGGGGCCTTCAGCCTAATTCAAGATATGTGTTCTTTTAAAAAAAGTATCTTAAATCATGGGCCTTCAGCCGTCTTTAAATTATACTTGTTTGCCTTTCGAGTGTTAGATTTGTTGGGCCTTCAGCCAAGTCATAGAACTTACTTACGTGAGGCCTTTTGCCTTCTAAATATTCTGTTCCGAGTCTGAATTTTAAGTCAATGGTTTTCAGCCGTTTTTAAATTTAAGTGCTTGTGCACTTAAGGCATAAAACAGTGTGGCCTATTCAGCCGATAACTAAGTTCAAAAAATTGTTGCTGTATTGTTTGGACCACTAGATAAAGTTAGATGTGTTTGAGTGTAACTGACAACCCTCTTTTGGATCCTTTCCACAATTCCAACTACCTGTTCTGTCCTGCGGACTTAAGCAGGGTGTTTCACCCATCGGCAGAATTCAATGCGACGCATACAATCTGTACCAGTTAATTCTTCGAGGAGAATGGTATTTATGGCGATGTAGAACACGAACAACACTACTCTGGCTCATGCAAGATTCCCTTTCGATTTGACACGAACTGACCCAAGGATCTAGAACTACAGTGGCAAGAATACCAATTTCCGTTTCCTCGTTAGTAACTTTCCTTTGACAGATACGTTTCCGATACGTTAAAAATCCAGTTGTTCGCAATTAATCACACACATATTTAAATGTACGACATGCAGGGTGGGTATGAGGACGATATACTTCAGCGTATAAGTCTCTAGCTCTCACTGAATTTCGTTGGCATTTTCTATAAATGAGAAGCATATAGACTCGTTCTACGAAGGAATACATCATTCACATTCGCTTGATTCGACGATACTAGTCTCACCGTTCCTATCAGTGTTGTATTGCGAAACCGCCGAATGGTGTTTACATGTGAATGGTACTTTAGATTGATACGCCGTGTTCGGCGTATATTTAATATTTGCGCAATATACGACAGAGAATTGTCAGAGCATGCGCTTCGGTAAGTGCCAAAGTGATAAGGAACACCACTCAATCAATGATAAGAAAATTGTAGCACTGCATTGATACCAATGGTCATCACTTCGTACACCTTCTGTAAATGGATGTTCATGCCACCTTTGTGACCTTCGTTGACCTTCGAAGACCTTACTGTTAAACATCATTGGATTCGCATCGATAGCCGCTATCAGAAAATAAGTACCAAACTATAGCACCCCATTTCGAAAAACAAAGTTGACTTTCATATCTCTGACGCCACCCCACCTAGCAGCAAGACAACAACGTCGTAGTGTAGCCCCCGTTGTCCCATGCAACATTTGTGCCACAAACTTTTCAGCTACTATCATACTTTCGGAATTATTCTAGGTGACAATAGTTAGTGACTCACCCTGTTTAATTTCAAAATACTTCCCTACTCATTTATAAATATTTCATGGAGCTTATTCTCACAATTAAGTGATAGTTAGATTAGACAAGACCTGCGACGTCACGCCTTTCACTGTTGCATGGACGGCGAATCCTATTTTTTTTTTTAAAAAAAAAGGAAGAAAAGTTTAGTTAGCAAAAACAGTCTGCCAAGTAATACGAACAGGCAAACTGCTGTGCAGTGATTTATTTCTGTGGTGTCACCGCCAGACACCACACTTACTAGGTGGTAGCCTTTAAATAGGCCGCGGTCCGTTAGTATACGTCGGACCCGCGCGTCGCCACTATCAGTGACTGCAGACCGAGCGCCGCCACACGGCTGGTCTAGTCTAGAGACTCCCTGGCACTCGCCCCAGTTGTACAGCCGTCTTTACTAGCGAGGGTTCACTGTCTACATACACTCTCATTTGCAGAGACGACAGTTTAGCATAGCCTTCAGCTACGTCATTTGCTACGACCTAGCAAGGCGCCATATTCAGTTACTATGTCTTCTGAACAGATAATATTGTCACTCATGTACCGTCAAGAGCGACGTTCATCATTAATGGATTAAAGTTAAGTATGAAACTAATTACGTCCACTTTCTGAATTCTAATTCCTTGTCATGTACCAGACCTCACGTCAGTATAGTCCTTCCCTCCTCACGCCACCGAGCGAGGTGGCGCAGTGGTTAGCACACTGGACTCGCATTCGGGAGGACGACGGTTCAATCCCGTCTCCGGCCATCCTGATTTAGGTTGTCCGTGATTTCCCTAAATCGCTTCAGGCAAATGCCGGGATGGTTCCTTTGAAAGGGCACGGCCGATTTCCTTCCCCATCCTTCCCTCACCCGAGCTTGCGCTCTGTCTCTAATGACCTCGTTGTCGACGGGACGTTAAACACTAATCACCTCCTCCTCCTCCTCCTCACGCCAGACTGCGTGAGCTAATACGCGTGCATTTCGGACTCCATTCGTAACACGGTGTTGGCTCTTCTGCCAACACAACAATTTCAACTCATCATTTTTGCAGTGCAGTCAGAGCAATGCCGAGTTACCCGTTGCCAAATAAGGAATAACTGTAGAGCCTAAACGAACATTTTGAGAGGGAATTAAGATCAAGTTTTGATTTACAGACTTTCATATAAATTCAGCAGCTGCAGTTTTCTAATAGGGACACATTTACATTACGTAACGGTTAACCATTGTGTAAGATAGATTGCTCATGATAAAGATCTCTTGAATTTTCAGGTGGACCATTATTTATATACAATCTAATTTACAGACAGTCAGGTGCGTTTTAAATTAATCAGAATGTCATACATATGAAAAGGAATTTGCAAGGATTTGTTTGTGTTCAGAAGTAAGATAGCAGTAGACGATTCTATAGCAGTATTTTAGAACACTTCTTTCAGATAGTTAGCAAGAGATTTGCTCTCTCTCTCACACACACACGCACACACACACACACACACACACACACACACACACACACACACACACACACAGCAGTTTCCCTGTTAGGAAACAAAAGCATAAAAACACCAACTGTAGAGAATAGACAGGAGCTGAGAGGGAAAAGGACTTTGGAACATAGCGAAGTGGTATGTAAAATACGTGAATCCATGCCGTTTACAGTTAGATATAACGTGATGTGAAATAGAAAGAATGCAGCAAACCAGACTTAATTTACTAAAAGGTGTTTAATGATTATCATCCCACGAAGCATTTAGCTTTGAAGATAAGTTGATAAAATATTTACAACAATGAGGTTCCTTTTATTCTATGTAAGGTATTACAGATGTAATTACAGAGAGGTACATCTGAATAGCGATGAAGTGACGACCTCTTGTGTGTACTAAAAATTATGCAACGCTCTGAGGAATAGGCTTCCAGTTAAGCCACGCTTTATTATCAGGACTTTCAGGACTTCCCCGGCAGTCACTGAAAACTGGTAGTTGTGTTTCACTTCACTCTGAAATGAGTATCCCATTAAAAGGCTGAGACAGCTAATGGATGACACCGAATTTTCAAGTACCAGATAAACGTTTGTGGGAACCTTAAAGGCCTTCCCAGTAGAAGCTAACGGACCTTCTGTTGAGCTGGTGCCATATTGGCGACTCTTCAATGCACAGAACAGAAACCTGGACGCATTCACGAAAAGCTGGCGTGTGAGTATGTAGGAAACTTGATGCAGACTGTGATTGGTGCCTCGAGTTTATTGAGACTGCCATGGGAACATCTTGTCTCGATACTGGTCGCCGTGGAGTGATTCTCTGGAGTGGGATCGAAGTGGTTGGCAGCCTGTAACGTCGAATGACAGGGTGGAGCTACTTAATTTCTGCCCTTTATTGTGCTACTGTGGAAATGAGCCCACCATTAACATGGTGACAGTATGGAAAATTCAGTGCCATCAAAAACAGTATTGGGGGGGAAGAAGAAGAAAACTCCTGAGCACGGGCCTTCGAGGGGATGGAATTGTTTGATCTGAGGGCACTGAAAGTGAAGAGGTGACTGTGTTTCAGAGTGGGCACTCTGATTTAGCGTTCAGGGAACATTTCAGTCTGTCTCCTATTCAGTTTTGATTGAGTCTTGCATTCATCCAAAGATCTGCTGTCATTTTGTGACATTCTCAGCTTCCTTTCAGTGTCGTATGGTTCTTCTTTCAGTCCACTTTTCCGACTGTGTTCTTGTTACCTGACCTAGAACTGCAAAAATATAGCTTGGATATCACCCATTCAGTTAAATTACTGCAGATAAAATTCACCATATGTACTCTGGGAGACAGGAAACGATCGATTTGGATGGGACAGCAGCTCTGTGCCAATGTCGAGTGACCGTTTCTCCTGCAGAACGATTACTGAGAAAACATCGCACATGATGCGTATTGTATTGTTCTCAGTGTCGCTTGTAAAGCCGCGGCCGGCTACAGAGAAATACGAAGATAAAAGCCACCAGATGTCTATCAACAGCCACGCGGCACCACGCAGCCTCAACTGCAAACTGACAAGTCATGTCGGCACACTTTCGCCTTCATGCACGACTGATTTCAGCATGACAGGTAAAATGGTCAATTACTCGCTGCAAGTCTAATTGCTGAGCAGCGTCTTTATCGTACTAGGCCTGAAAATTCGGATTATTTGTGGAATCCAAGCACGGAATAAACAATTACTGTTACACGACTTTAATATTTGAAAGTCTTATATACTAGATAAATGCGACAACAGGGGATTACTTCATTGCATTTCTTACCATATTCATTCTTTCAAGAAGGACAGTGAACCAAGGTGCCCATGGAGAGCTTCTGTGAAGGTTGGAGCGCAGGACGGAGTGAAGGGAGGCAGAGCGACTGCGGAAGTAAGAAGACGGGTTCTGTGTGGGTAAGTCAGTCAGTAGGAGTCTTGCTACCGAAGTCAAGGTTTCAGGTTGGAGTCAAAAAATCAGAGCACTGTATCAGACAGACAGCAAGTTTAAGAGGGGCACACAGTCTGCTCTATAGTGGAGAATTCGTCTGTGAGATTGTGTTAGCAATGGTTTCTTTAATTAACTTCCTATTTCTATCACGAAGCATGGATACTTATAATTTGCTTTTTAACGTTCTGTTCAATCCATTCCCTTTCCTGCAGTTTATATATACTTGTTTGAACTGTGTGTTTACCAGACTGGAAAATTCTGTATGATTGAAAAGTGTATTTATGTAATCACAAAATTATGAAACACCAGACCTGCTCGGAGGCTTCGAAACGTAACAACATAATGCATTTGAAACTTACCCCCACCGTATCTTGCTGTTCCTGGCAACCAGGTCCTTCCTCAGTCCTTCAAGCAGAGCCTTGACAGCATGTTTGCTGGCGTGGTACATCGAGCACAATGGATCGAATGGCATGATGTGGCCAGCTATACTGGAAACAAGAAAAAGAAACAAACTTGTACTGCCTGTACTATATGGATACAGATTATACACTGTGTAAGTCGGCAAGATTTAACCACCAAACATGAATAATTTTGACAATTCGTATTTCACTTACTTAGTAGGGGATCGCATTTTTTAGGGGGCGGGAGCTATCGAAAAATTAATCGTTTCTTGGTTGATACTGGGTAGCCTCATACTAACATTTCTGTGGAGATGCAAACTGAAAGTGTAATTTTCTGACAGAAAGACGAAAGTGGGACTTCATGGTCCCTGTGATCGACATGGAACAAGGGCTGCTGGGAAGCCAGTTTCATGGATCTAAAAGGAGAATGCTGGTAGTTTACAGTCCAAGACTGTCGCCTCTTCGTGAGGCCAGTGGAAAAGGGCTTCTCGTGATTGGCTGTGGTCGCTTAGGAGGCTTAGGCAAGATGATGTTGAAAGCATGAGATTGTAGAGTGTGCCATGAACAGCCTTTTGTACGTGGAATGCCTGCCGCAAATGCGTGCTAACGGCCGAAAGAAGTTTTTATGAGAAGGCCAAGCCACATTCCTGCTAAAAGACACAGAAACGAATTTGGTTAGTTCAATTGCACATGGAGGAGGGGTCATAATATGTTCTAGAAGTTTCTATTGAGCTAAACATGAGCTGTAAGAGGTTGACTGATAGCTTCTTGATGTGTAGAGTGGAAGGTACTCAGTTTGTAGTGGGGGCTGTGATTGGCTGTAAGGAGATTACACACTAACGACGGGAGGTTTACTAACTGGACGCTTCTGCCGGGGGGCGCCACTTGGTGGTGTCGGTAGGATATATTTGGCTACAAAGCGATTTTGAGAGCTCTCTGGTGAGTGTCGGTGGGTGAAAAACTTAGGTGGATACCGTTTTGAGACATTGCTGGCGAGGCGTCAGAGAACTGTCTCAGCATTAGATTCGAATGTGCTGATGTTGCCAGTAGGAACTCCATCATTCGTCTGTCTGTGAGCAGAGGTACGTACCTGTGCTTCTTCGGGGAGACGAAGTCATTACAGAGTGCTTCTTTACGACCCAGAATCTACTCTGTAGGAATCAACATGGATTCCGTAAACAGCGATCGTGTGAGACCCAACTCGCTTTATTTGTTCACGAGACCCAGAAAATATTAGATACCGGCTCCCAGGTAGATGCTATTTTTCTTGACTTCCGGAAGGCGTTCGATACAGCTGAAATACTAAACACCTTTTTCCAAAGCTGTTTCACAGAGGAAGACCGCACTGCTGTTCCTTCTCTAAATCCTCGCACAAGCGAAAAAATGGCTGACATCGAAATAAGTGTCCAAGGAGTAGAAAAGCAACTGGAATCACTCAACAGAGGAAAGTCCACTGGACCTAACGGGATACCAATTCGACTCTACACAGAGTACGCGAAAGAACTTGCCCCCCCCTTCTAACAGCCGTGAACCGCAAGTCTCTAGAGGAACGGAGGGTTCAAAATGATTGGAAAAGAGCACAGGTAGTCCCAGTCTTCAAGAAGGGTCGTCGAGCAGATGCGCAAAACTACAGACCTATATCTCGGACGTCGATCTGTTGTAGAATTTTAGAACATGTTTTTTGCTCAAGTATCATGTCGTTTTTGGAAACCCAGAATCTACTCTGTAGGAATCAACATGGATTCCGTAAACAGCGATCGTGTGAGACCCAACTCGCTTTATTTGTTCACGAGACCCAGAAAATATTAGATACCGGCTCCCAGGTAGATGCTATTTTTCTTGACTTCCGGAAGGCGTTCGATACAGTTCCGCACTGTCGCCTGATAAACAAAGTAAGAGCCTACGGAATATCAGACCAGCTGTGTGGCTGGATTGAAGAGTTTTTAGCAAAGAGAACACAGCATGTTGTTATCAATGAAGAGACGTCTACAGACGTTAAAGTAACCTCTGGCGTACCACAGGGGAGTCTTATGGGACCATTGCTTTTCACAATATATATAAATGACCTAGTAGATAGTGTCGGAAGTTCCATGCGGCTTTTCGCAGATGATGCTGTAGTATACAGAGAAGTTGCAGCGTTAGAAAATTGTAGCGAAATGCAGGAAGATCTGCAGCGGATAGGCACTTGGTGCAGGGAGTGGCAACTGTCCCTTAACATAGACAAATGTAATGTATTGCGAATACATAGAAAGAAGGATCCTTTATTGTATGATTATATGATAGCGGAACAAACACTGGTAGCAGTTACTTCTGTAAAATATCTGGGAGTATGCATGCGGAACGATTTGAAGTGGAATGATCATATAAAATTAATTGTTGGTAAGGCGGGTACCAGGTTGAGATTCATTGGGAGAGTGCTTAGAAAATGTAGTCCAAAGGAGGTGGCTTACAAAACCCTCGTTCGACCTATGCTTGAGTATTGCTCATCAGTGTGGGATCCGTACCAGATCGGGTTGACGGAGGAGATAGAGAAGATCCAAAGAAGAGCGGCGCGTTTCGTCACAGGGTTATTTGGTAACCGTGATAGCGTTACGGAGATGTTTAATACACTCAAGTGGCAGACTCTGCAAGAGAGGCGCTCTGCATCGCGGTGTAGCTTGCTCGCCAGGTTTCGAGAGGGTGCGTTTCTGGATGAGGTATCGAATATATTGCTTCCCCCTACTTATACCTCCCGAGGAGATCACGAATGTAAAATTAGAGAGATTAGAGCGCGCACGGAGGCTTTCAGACAGTCGTTCTTCCCGCGAACCATACGCGACTGGAACAGGAAAGGGAGGTAATGACAGTGGGACGTAAAGTGCCCTCCGCCACACACCGTTGGGAGGCTTGCGGAGTATAAATGTAGATGTAGATGTAGATGAAATGTCTCTGCTCCTGGCTTATAAGGAAGTAGAATTCTTAATTCGTGTCCAGCATTAGACGGAAGTGACCTCGACTCCAGGAGGTTGCAGATGCCATTTTACGTCCTCTGTGTAGTCAGAATTTTCAGCTACGCAACGCACTTTGTCTCTGCGACCACTGGCAGTAGTTCCCAGATAATCGCTGCAGAATTGTTCTTCACAGAATTGAATTGGTCGATATACGCACCACGGCTCGGCACATAGGAACTCTTTTAACAGTATGTGTATTAAGTTCCATTTCTTTGATCGCAGTGCCCTTCATTGTCAGTGCCAGTAAGGCTAGAGGCTTCCGTAACTTCGATGTTAATCAGTGTCGGCCGCTTAAGTTTTTCCGTCGTATTAGCGGGGACGCGATTTCGAGTCACGTCATGATCGATTTGCGAATCTCCAATTTAGGTTAGTGAGTTGGAGTTAACGTTCTGTCTCAGTGAATGTTCACTTTGCATTGTATGTTTGGTAGTTGTTTTTATAATAAAAGTATTATGAGTGCCCGGTTGTTCTACTCTTCCTAGAATTAGACTCCAGTCACTGATCTTGGACAATTTAGAGTGGAGTATCGTCACAGCTTGGGGACTACCGCAGCTGGGGACTGTCATTGGCAAGGCTAATTTAATTCACTTATTCGGCGATACCACACCGTTGCCACCACGTCATTTACTGCTATCACACATAATCACACGAAATTAGAAGGGATAGTACTGGCACTGAAGTGACGGGACCCTTATGAACACAAGTCTGTATTTATCATTATTTCCTATCCTTAAAATACATAAACTTCAGTGTGATACTGAAGAATTTCCAGGTTCCTCCCTACCAACCATTGGAACGAAACAGAGGGTTAAGTGTGAGGAGTATGTTTGATAGAGTCGACCTGGGCAGGAACTGATACACCAGATGTGCTGTACATTTAGTTCCTCCGTGGAGTTTTTCGTTGATGAGTATTACTAATGTTAGTTTCAACTCTGCAGCATGTTGTTGGTCGTAACAGTGAGCAAGTCACAGTATTTAGCACTACTGGGCAGTGGTTTAGGCACATGATGCGTTAGTACACAGATATAGCAAAATGCATGGAGCTCTACAGAGAGTAGGTTATGAAGATCTGTAGGTTACAATAACTGAGTGCCTTCGTTTCTATAGTTCGAGTGAACACAAAAAAGTATACCATAAGTTTTTTTTTTTTCTTTTTCGCTGAATGATCCTACACAGGACAGAGACGGTGCCTCGCATTAAAGTCTTCCCTATGTTGCGGACCTGAAACCATCTGTCATGCACTTCGCCAGGCCTAAGCGAAGAAGTTTTAATGCTCCGTCGATATCGGGGTTACTAGGGACAAACACAGTTCAGTTTCACAATGATCATGTTAGGAAATCAACGGTGGTGACCCTGAAGGAATTATTCTGGTTTGGGCCTTAAAATAAACAAAGAAACCACAGGAAATTTTCATGGGTATCGCTGGACGGGGGTCTAAAATCCACAACTCCGCCTTTTTTTATCCACTACACCGTCTCGCACAATGCGAATTTTCGTCTTTCCTTAGATGCACGAGAATTCTACATCGTAACAGAATGCTACATTACTTTCACAGACGCCGTCTTTTAAAGGGAAGTGAAAATAAACCCGTTGCAACGATTCCTTCAATCGGGAAAACCGGATATAATGCAAATATTTTGTTCTGACAATCAAACGTCTTATCTACACCGGTGTCCAAAGTTCAAGCAACAAACGGAAATAGTGCAAGATTGCGTTAATTTTGCAACAAAACAATATAAACAGGTGACAGTAAAGTAGAAACAACGTAAAAAATACAGAACGTAAACAACTGCACCATTTATAACGGTAGACAAAGATGTTCTTCGTTTTTTCCAACTTAATGCATTTTCACACACATTCCGACAACTGGTCAATGTACTTAGCATGGGGTGTTACCACCTCTGGCAGCAATATATGTCTGACTAAGAGTGGTGATGCTGTGAATGATGTCATCAGTCTCATGTTGAGGCAATAACGCCAATTTTTCCTGCAGAGCTGTTCGGAAGTTTTCAAGGGTGGTTGGTGGATGCTGACGTGATACAACCTGTCTTCCTAGCGCATGCCAGACGTGTTCCATAGGATTCAAATGGGGGGAGCGAGCAGTATTATCCGCTTCCAAAAGAATATCAATCATCCGTGCTTTAAAGGTCGAGCATTGTCATCCACCAGTGCGAGGTATGGGCCCACAGCACGTCGCAAGAACTGCACATGAGGTCCCAAGTTCTCGTCGCGATAACTGACCTCAGATGAACATTGCCTTTTCAGTCGTACAATTTAATGAAGAGGTGTTCGAGTAGTCAACGTAATCCCTGCCCACCTCATTAGGAATCCTCCTCGATACCACTGTCTTTCCTCAATGTTTGGATTCCGAAAATATGTTCTGCGCTCCCACCAGATACGTCTGCGTCGATAATCACTCTCCAGACCAAAACGGGACTCATTTGTGCAAAGAACATTGGCCCACTATGGCATGTTGATGGCCCTTCCGAGAAGACGCGTCAGTGATACACATACAGTAGATGTCAGACAGTAAAGGCCTCTGTGCTGTAGCCTTCTACACAGCGTTTGCCTCGCTACAACACGTCCAGCGGGTGCAGCGATGTCAGACGCCAGCTGCCATGCGCTACTAAGGCGGTCCGTCGTGCTCTAACAGCCAAATAATGGTTCTCTCTTTCCGATATTATACGTGGTCGGCCCCGCCCTGATCAACGGGATACAGTTTCGATCTCTGTAAACAACAAAACGATTCACATTAAGCCATCGGTGTACATTAGTTTGCGACTGTCCTGCTTGCAGTCTTTGTACGGCTCTCCACTGCAGAGAGTCTGATTGGCGACTTCTCTGTGCCGCACTGCACCGTCTGTGGCAGTGTACACCACGACCGTGGATGTTGGACAACTCGACAAATACTACCTCGTTTGATGGGTGCTCTGACGTCATAGTTGGCGTGCTTGTCCGTTGACCGGAATGCTATCTTTTATGCAGATCATGATTGTACGGACATCTGTCGACATTTTGTATGATTATATCGTGAATTAGGCACAGGACGGGAAAATAGTGGTTTGTTGCTTTAATTTTGGACACCAGTGTAGACTGTGGAGATAAGAGTCAGCTTTCATGTTCGTTAATAAACACGCAAAAATACAAGAACTTCTAGCCATTCTCGAAACGTGAGACGTTGATTGGAAAATCGGCAGCGAAAACGCCCAACAACAACAAAACATAATCTTAATGGATATTTTGTAAATCGCGCAATTGTTAAATTTTGCATCGAGTGCAGATAAAACTAAACTTCAGACGAGGTCGGCTGTCATAGACAGGACATTACCGACTGTCACTGACGCACACACACACACACACACACACACACACACACACACACACGTAACAGTAGCAGATTAACAGTAATGATTCACAGTGGTGTCAATAGTTAAGTGAAAACGAAGACCATAAACTCTAAAAATAAAAAACCAACTGCAAATCTTCAAGTGTTATCTTAAACTGGGTAAACACTACACTGTTTGTAACAAGTGAGGTAGTGTTTGTTCTTTTAGCAGCTATAAATATGTACCAATACTTCGAGAAAAGGGTATTCGGAAAACGGAAATCATTTTATTATTTTTCAACGACAGTACACAGTGATATCATCACCTCAAATTGTACTGTCCGAATTGTAAACAAAGTAGCTAGTCTTCTAATAATCAAAGGTAAATGAGGTGTAAAGCTAAGCGTAACAGGGAAAGTATCACGCACGTTTATATCCCTGCACGAAAATTTGCAAGAGTGTACTTACGAGATGACATTGCTTGTGGTTTTTCAAAGCAATATTCAATTTTTATAGCACGAAAAGTCGTTTCTAGTTACATAGCTGGGTAGATAATCTACAAATCCTGAAAAAAGTATATTTAAAGATGTACATTTTTCTGCTCTGATAATTTGGTGAACGTAAAAAAACGAAATAGTTATGATAGGTATAAAAAAAAACAGAGTACAAGATTACAAATATCTGCAGCCTAGCAGCTGGCGTCAAATGAGGCGTAATGCAACAATTTATTTTAAGCTGTGTGGTAATACGAAGTTGGTTTACTAAGTGTAGTGAAAAATCATGGAAAAAAGTTGCTCGATAAACAACTCACCTTACTTCTAGACGTTGTCTCCTATGAGGGAAACACACTTGGTCCAGCGATCTGCCAGCTGTTTCATCCCATCAATAGAAATAGGTTCTGTCAGACTCTTCGAAATACTCGTTGACTGCGGCTGTAACGTTTTCATTTGTTGAAAATTCCTCCCCAGCAAACCGAACTTTCCAGTTAGGGTACCGAAAAAAGTAACTTGGAGCTGAGCTTCGTGTGCAAAGCGAATGAGGAAGCAGTTCAGAGTCCAGTTACACCATTATCACTGATGTGTGGGATGGAGCATTATACTGGTGAAAGAGCACTTTTTTGTGTGCCAGCCTAGGTTTTCCTTCAGCCAACACAAGTGTAAAACGATCCAGCAATGAAGCATAATAAGGTTCAGGTTCGGTTCTACGTTTTCCCAGCTAATCAATGAGGATTATTCCTTGAGACTCGCAATAAACAGCACGGCACTGGAGAATTCTGAACCAATCTCATTGTACATTGCTACATACATTTGCTACATGATGAAGAGGAGTACTGTAATCCAAGGACTGTCAAGAAACTTATTACTTCCTCCCTAAGGTATCTCATGAAATGATCTTCATGTCAGAGCTATCGTAGGTGTCAGTGCAGAATTCGAGCATAGGGCGTTTTTGAGGTACCCGAGACAATGATTCTCACACGGTAGCTGATGTCGACGTTTATCGGAAGCTAAGAAGCCCAATAAAGCATCTTCCCTGACAGTGACATGCTGAATGGCTGTATTTTTAAGAATACCTCTATACAGACTCACAAGACGAAAAAGTATCGCTATAGACGCTGTGAGGTCTACCTGCATATGTGGATGACGAAGCCGTCGTCGACTCCCCTGTCCAGCATGCTCTGGACGGCCTCCCTCGTGCAGACGGACAGCCCCAGGACGTTGACGTCCAGTGTGTGCCGCCACTCGGCTGTCTGTCCACCTGGGAACACAGCATGCCGCCATCATCAGTCAGCCACAAAGCGAAGGACGAGGACTGCAGTGAAACCCTGTGTACCGACACATCATTCGAAATGCTTATGCTGTTAAAGTTAGTGATCCTGTATACAATGAAGCTACTCAGAACAGCCACTACTTTAAATGTAGTGACAGAGCATCGCCGTTTAAGCCGATTCTGTAATCCTCGTCACAAGAAGTCGAGTGAAAACTGTTGTATCTACGTCTTCACAGCCACTTTATGTCACCAGTATTATCAATTTGAGACGCTGAAGACTGTCTTCCACGGGTCCAACCTGTAGAAGTCGGAGGGTGTCACATCTGCATTGTGCGAAGCGTAAGGGATCTTGATCCAGTCTAAGAAGGTGCCAGAGTAGCTGCCAAAGATTCGTGCGGTTTGGCATTACCATTGTGAATTTGAACCGCTTCCGTGTTCTTGTGTAATCTCTTCGTGGTAGTGACGACTTTATGCTTGTGAAAGGTGAACATGTCTCTTGCTATTTATGAACAGCGGCATTACAGAAAATCAAGAACTGCGTCCTTATCATTCCAAAAATAGTAATTATGCATTTTTTTTGCCGATGGCTATCCTCTTACATTCGTTTAGTATTCGGAAGGTGATGCGTCGCTTGTACCTGGACATTTCTCATTCTGGATTATATACAGGGTGGTCGGATGCAGTCTGAAAATCTTTTGAGGGTGTTGCAGTGTGGGATGAGTTGAGAAATAGTTGTTAAGAAAAGAACTCGATACGTTGCGCCGTTTCCGAAATAGTAAGCACTGAAGGTCCTTGAGCCCACAAATTCAAGCGGCCCGCTAGATGCAGCTAGTATCAGTTGTTATAGCATGGATGCCAACTTTCGAGACTACTCAGCCTTCGGCTCTGGTTCGATCCTTACTGCCGTCCCGTGTCCAATTATTGTGTCGCTCTCTTGCTCGCTATTCGAGAAACAAACATGTTTGGCGGGCCTCTTGAATTTGCGTGCTCAAGTTGCAACGGCCTGATTTCCTTTTGTCTTTTACTCGGACACGGTGCAACGTATCGAATTATTTCTCAGCACAACTTACCCTGCAACAGCATTACGTGCTATTCAGACTGTTTAGCACAACCCTGTATATTCACGTTTCGTCACTGGCCAGTAGATGGGATGCAAACATGTCTTTGTTGGCTTCCAACACTTGCAACCTTCTCTTTATCAGTCTCAATCCAATATGTTCACACTTTCCGATATTACAAATTTTTTTCCACTCTACGTAATGCTTTTGGAACGCAGACCATGTTTTTAGAAAGCACTCAGGTTCTTAAACCATTGTCTGCGTAAATAGACTCGTCGCCTCGCTGAGGATTTGTCTCCATGATTTTAGTTTAAAGCGTCACACTTTTGACACTATGAAACAGTACGTAACACTGTAATTCCTTTACTATCAAAAAATTTTATTTCATTATATTTTATGAATCTCATATTTTATTTTTCAATTTCAGTATTGCGTTAATGTTTTGAAGGAATCGTCATAAATCATTTGTAGCTGATATTTTATCAGAAATGTGCCTAAAATCCAACATCCAATAAATTTATGAATTTAAACTACAAAGAACACAGCTAAAACAAAACAAGTCGCCTCTAGTGAGAAGATCGTAAAATATTTCAATCGTACTGTGCGAATGGAACCTGCTGCCTAATTGAAAAAGACTCAACTTAAACAAAAATTATTGAAACTAGTTCTGTAGGTTAAAAATAGCTATAATACCAAAGGTATACATAATTGCTTCGTTACAAAATGGTAAATACTAACAATATTGATGAAGGAAGTTAACGCAAGTCGCATCACAGAAGTGCTCTGCTAGTACACAACCTGACACATCCAGGTCTTTTACCTGCCTTGGTCCACTGTCTAGTGGATGAACGTTCGTTTGTCTCGTTATTTACAAACTGCGTTTGAGAATCAAGATGGTTGTGCCAAACTTAGACTAATGAATGCGGCAGGGAATTATTCCATCGTATAACACTGGTTAAAAATGGATAAAGGTAAGAGGGTAGATGAACAAGCATTAGCTCGCCCTCTCGGATCAATCCAACAAGTAAAACTCTATTAATTTGGTATGTAGTGTCTCTCTCTATCTCTCAATTTGTTTAGTCGATTCCCACTCTCCATCACCCCATGAACTAGAGCATGTCGAGTTCTTCAGTCCTGCATTTTCTCCTGCAGACGTTCCAGCTCCGAATCCATTACTGATGTGACGCCATCGATTCATCTCATCCTTGCCCGCCCTCTTCTTCTGCCTCCGATCTTGCTCAGCATTACCGTCTTTTCCATCGAATGGTGTCTTCTCGTAATGTCCCCAAAGCAGGTCTGTTTTTTTTTTTTTTTTTTTGCTTCATTATTATACCGTTTAAGCAGCAATCTGGTTTTTATTTACTGTATTCATACTCTTTTCACTCCATGGAACTCTCTATTCCTTAAAACACTGTCATAGTTGTAATTCCCCTCTCTTCAAAGCAGTAACGGTCCCTTGATTTCGTAGCTGCATTCAACATCACAGAAATTACCTCCACTTTTGCTCCTCCCGTATGCCATGAAGTGTTACGTGCAGTTGCATAATTTTCGTTTTCTTGACGTTCTAACTCAGATCAGCCTCTGTACTTTCTCCTTTCACTTTAAGTAAGAGGATGTTTAACTCTCTTCCACCTTCTGCAACCGGCCGGCCGAAGTGGCCGTGCGGTTCTAGGCGCTACAGTCTGGAGCCGCGTGACCGCTACTGTCGCAGGTTCGAAACCTGCCTCGGGTATGTATGTGTGTGATGTCCTTAGGTTAGTTAGGTTTAAGTAGTTCTAAGTTCTAGGGGACTGATGACCACAGCAGTTCAGTCCCATAGTGCTCAGAGCCAAGCCTTCTGCAACCAGTATGGTGTCATCTGCATTTGTAAGATATCTATCTCAGCTATTTGAATTCCAGTTTATTCGTCATCTATCCCAGCATTCCTCATAGTGTCCACTGTTGAGCCAACTGACTTTGATCCTTTCCCGTCGCAACGCTGAACTCACCTTGGTAGAGTTACAGGCATGTGTCATTGTGAGTGGTGGTGGTGGTGGGGGGGGGGGGTGTAAAGGCGGAGCGGGGACGGATGGAGAATCATTCTGGGGGGGGGGGTTACTAGCGCAAATAGGGTGACTGACTTTTGATATGGGCTGATAGTTATGCCCGATACCTGGGACCGAGATTCATACCAACCACTCCTTAAGAAGGTGCGTCTTAACATGTTAACGTTAAAGGCCGGCAGTATCAATAAGCACCATTCACGTACGTAAGCAATTGAAAACAATAACTAAAATCTTACGTCACATTTTAATTATTTCATCTACCTTATTCTTTACTATGTCATATTCATTTGTTTAGGAATGACTGTACTAACATGAAAGGCAAAAACATAGGAATGCAAAAGCGAATTTTAGATAAATCCTCAAACATTTTTAGTTCCCTGCAGTAGTTATTCCCTAATTCTAGTCGCAAATTCTAGCTGCAAAGGCATCGTTCTACGCAGTTTCCTTCTTTTGTTTGGTGAAAACAATTTTTGGTTTCTTTTCTGTATCCGTGCGACGCTGGGCAGATTTGATGGTCATAGACGAGGGGCGTTCAATAGGTAACGCAGCGTTTCTTTTCTGAAAACAGGTTGGTTCTATTCAGGATTCTATCAAACCTTATTATTCCCCACTCTTTGGGCACAAATCCCAATTTTTCAACATTATTTCCGTTCAATGTGACGGCCTCGCACCACCTCGCTGGGCTCGCTGGGAGAGGCAGTATGCTGACATGGTACGACTCTACTGGACGACATCGGAGGCATTGGACCCAACAAACGTCGGGAGGCGCGAGATCCTGGCCGTAGGGTGGGTGAGGAGTAACAGCCCAACGAAGTTCTGTACTCTCGGGTGCGCATACTTGTGTGAGGGCTTAGATTGTCTTGGAGAAGGAGCAGTTTGTTTGCATTTTTGTGGCGACGAGCACACTGAATTCGTTCAGTTTCCTGAAGGTAACAGAACACAGTTCCAAGTTGATCGTTGCCCCGTGATGTAGGCAGCAAACAGAATAACCCCTTGAGAATCCCAAATGGTCGTCGCCATGACTTTATCGTCTGAGGATGCGGCTTTGAACTTCTTCTTCACAGGAGGTGTGGTGTGGCGTGACTCCATGGACTGCTGCTTTATTTCCGGTTCGAAGTAATGAACCCATGTTTCATCGCCTGTGTGGTTGTTCTTACAAAGAATTGCCTCGATCAACCTCTTGACGGGCAAGTAATTCCACGCAGATGATTCTTCGTAGTTATTTTTTGGTCATCTGTCAGTCGCCAAGGAACCCACATCTTCAATTCGAGAACGACTGCGTATTTGACTGCGATCCGTCGATCAGCTCGAATGAGAGTGGCTACTCGTTGCAACAGATGAAGCGTGACAGCTATGTGCTGCCGCCCAGACCGCGGGAGATCGCAAGGTTTCGCGACCTTATTTGCGATGATGACAAATGCCTCACCCTACGAATAATCCTACTTTCGTTCAGCGCCAGGTCTTCGCAGACATTTTGCAACCTATTACGAATACCTGTGAGTCTCTGGTTTTCCGACAAAGGAAACTCAACAACAACTCTCTGCTTGCAACGCACCACTTGTTACAGACGCCATTTTGAATTCTACGTATGGCGCCGCCAGATGTTGAAACTTCATAAAACTAGAGGGGTGAAGCGGAAATATTCCACCATGTCCCACAGCAAACTCCGCAATTTGCTAGCCGGAATTGGATGAGATAACGAAGTGTTGCATTACTTGTTGAACGCCCCTTTTATGTATCCTAAAGTTGAAGCCACTGAGTGCAGCAAGGTGGGAAAGTAGATTTGATGGAGTCGTCCATCTTTAGTACAAAATATAAGAGACTAGCGATGCACTGGTTGAAGTAAGCGAAGACGAAAATACGAACATAATGGGTGCACGTGAGGATGGCAATTTGGCTGACTTTATCAGTGCTTTCCTTTGTTGTAAGAAGGCCAATATTTGTTCTGTCTCACGGCGAAATAGCTAGCCAAATGCAAACCAGTATTATTGCGGGTCCTATTTCACATGCTATCGTCTGTCCACTTAGTCTTGTTTCTTGAGAGCCACAGTTCTGCTAGGAATTTTTTGACTTAATTCTATACGTTTCGTGCCTTTTGCAACTTCTGCCATAGTCGGCGATCTACCACTGTTCAGCGTTGCAGCGAACAGTCGGTCAGTGCGCGACTAACAGGTGAGCGGGTATTTCTTTATGTTTGTGGTGTGCTGTCAGTATATACCACATGTGAAGATAACAGTCTACGTACATACGCACTGACACAAAACTTTTCTCTCCCGCCTATCATGTGAATTACAGCAAGCAATCGGTACGAAGCGCAAAGCGTGCACATTAGACGTAACGCGAAATCTCTATTCGCCTCTGCTCCCTGCCTGTCACACCCTACCCCCCTCCCGCCCCCGCGGCGGTCTTTGTGCTCCTCCCTCCGCACTGCACGCTCGCCTCTGCCCACGGAACGAGAAAGAGGGAACACATTTTAGTTGTACACTCTGCAACTGACATCACTTAATTATGGGTGACGTATTTAATTTTGGAGTTATAGTTCAAAATAATTTAGACTGTAAATCTTTCACTTCTGTTGTACTCAGTTGTTTCCCATATCTGGCTCTGTCTCAAATACGTATTTACATCAAAAAGAGCTATAATTATGTGTGGTATGTGAAAATAAGACGTCAAGGACTAATGACCGCCTGTAAATAGAAGATGGGGCGCTTTCCTGCTTGTTTCTTCGTCACTACTTCTACAGGGTTATCACAAAGTCCCATTAACCCCTATGTATTGCAGGGAAGCTACGTTGTTCTCTTTTTCTCGTAGGCAGTCACATATATCTAAATCATGGCTGATGAGCGCACTTGCACCATCTAGGAACGGATCGAGATGAGCATGTGTGTTCACGAACGACCTCATACAGTAAAATCAATAAGAAATATTCGTCTAGATTTCAATGCAATGTTTCATAAATATTCCCTACCAAACCTAACAATTTTACGGTGTGAGAAAAACCAATTTCATCTCAATGTATAAAACATGAGATGCGATCAGGAAGACAATAAATATTAATCCAAAATTATCTGGAGGATGCAGTGTCTGTCGAACGTTCGCTAAAAGAAGTCCATTCGTAAGCGGTCATCGGAATTGGGAGTTCGATACTCTACATTACAAAATCATATGAGGAATGATGACAAGCTAAAGGCATTCAAACCTTCGTTTGCCAAGGAAATGAATGGTAACGACACCCTAAAAGTCATTAGGCTTGTGTGGGGTTGAATGCTTGATGACTTAGCAACTATTCCTTCAAGTCACAAATTGTTTTTCTCGGACAAGTGTGTAATATATCGCAGTGCAAGAGCCAGAAACGTTTCTGGAATAAAGAAGACCAATATTTTTATGACGAACTTGAACACAACCCACCATATGTCATGACATTGGCTGCAATGTCTGTAACGCACTTGGTAGCTCCATATTTCTTCAACGGTTCTGTGAATCACACTGCGTATCTCACCATGTTACGCGATTTGTTTATTCCGTATCTGCAAGATCGGGGACTGCACGGTCGTATGTGGTTTCAGCAGGATAGGGCACCAGTCCATTCTGTTATCGCCATTAGAGAAAGCTTCAATGAGACATTTCATTACAAACGGACTGGATGTCGTTCTGTCCATTCGCGTGTACCTTTGGAGTGGCCGCTTCGAAGTCCTGATCTGTCATCCTGTGTGCAATGCATTTTATGGGGTTCATTAAGCCGAAGGTTTCTGTCACACGTTGCGAGACAGATGAATTCTGTTCGACGTACGTTTACTGCCATCATGCAAGCAATTTGGAGAATTTCACATCTTACATGTAAGACATCATACTCTGTTGTGAAAACCATGGCGTACACAGACACCCTGGAATAAATAATTAAGAACAGTCTCACAACCTCAAAGTTGTCCTCTGTCATGTTTCCATATAAAAACGCCACCTAAGAATATACGGACATGCCATAGGGGGAATGGGACTTTGTGATCACTCATTGGTCTTCCGAGTAATCCATGCTTCAAAATTCTAAGCTGAATGACGGCTCAGCTTTTTTTTTTTTTTTTGTCATCAGTCTACTGACTGGTTTGATCCGGCCCGCCACGAATTCCTTTCCTGTGCTAACCTCTTCATCTCAGAGTAGCACTTGCAACCTACGTCCTCAATTATTTGCTTGACGTATTCCAATCTCTGTCTTCATTTACAGTTTTTGCCCTCTACAGCTCCCTCTGGTACCATGGAAGTCATTCCCTCATGTCTTAGCAGATGTCCTATCATCCTGTCCCTTCTCCTTATCAGTATTTTCCACATATTCCTTTCCTCTCCGATTCTGCGTTGAACCTCCTCATTCCTTACCTTATCAGTAAACCTAATTTTCAACATTCATCTGTAGCACCACATCTCAAATGCTTCGATTCTCTTCTGTTCCGGTTTTCCCACAGTCCATGTTTCACTACCATACAATGCAGTACTCCAGACGTACATCCTCAGAAATTTCTTCCTCAAATTAAGGCCGGTATTTGATATTAGTAGACTTCTCTTGGCCAGAAATGCCTTTTTTGCCATAGCGAGTCTGCTTTTAATGTCCTCCTTGCTCCGTCCGTCATTGGTTATTTTACTGCATAGGTAGCAGAATTCCTTAACTTCATTGACTTCGTGACCATCAATCCTGATGTTAAGTTTCTCGCTGTTCTCATTTCTACTACTTCTCATTACCTTCGTCTTTCTCCGATTTACTCTCAAACCATACTGTGTACTCATTAGACTGTTCATTCCGTTCAGCAGATCATTTAATTCATCTTCTCTTTCACTCAGGATAGCAACGTCATCAGCGAATCGTATCATTGATATCCTTTCACCTTGTATTTTAATTCCTCTCCTGAACCTTTCTTTTATTTCCATCATTGCTTCCTCGATGTACAGATTGAAGAGTAGGGGCGAAAGTCTATAGCCTTGTCTTACACCCTTCTTAATACGAGCACTTCATTCTTGATCGTCCACTCTTATTATTCCCTCTTGGTTGTTGTACATATTGTATATGATCCGTCTCTCCCTATAGCTTACCCCTACTTTTTTCAGAATCTCGAACAGCGTGCACCATTTTATATTGTCGAACGCTTTTTCCAGGTCGACAAATCCTATGAAAGTGTCTTGATTTTTCGTTAGCCTTACTTCCATTATTAGACGTAACGTCAGAATTGATCACTCGTCCCTTTACTTTTCCTAAAGCCAAACTGATCGGCACCTAGTGCATTCTCAATTTTCTTTTCCATTCTTCTGTATATTATTCTTGTAAGCAGCTTCGATGCATGAGCTGTTATGCTGATTGTGCGATAATTCTCGCACTTGTCAGCTCTTGCCGTCTTCGGAATTGTGTGGATGATGCTTTTCCGAAAGTCAGATGGTATGTCGCCAGACTCACCAACGTGAATAGCCGTTTTGTTGGCACTTCCGCCAATGATTTTAGAAATTCTGATGGAATGTTATCTATCCCTTCTGCCTTATTTGACCGTAAGTCCTCCAAAGCTCTTTTAAATTCCGATTCTAATACTGGATCCCCTATCTCTTCTAAATCGACTCCTGTTTCTTCTTCTATCACATCAGACAAATCTTCACCCTCATAGAGGCTTTCAATGTATTCTTTCCACCTATCTGCTCTCTCCTCTGCATTTAACAGTGGAATTCCCGTTGCACCCTTAATATTACCACCGTTGCTTTTAATGTCACCAAAGGTTGTTTTGACTTTCCTGTATGCTGAGTCTGCCCTTCCGACAATCATATCTTTTTCGATGTCTTCACATTTTTCCTCCAGCCATTTCTTCTTAGCTTCCCTGCACTTCCTATTTATTTCATTCCTCAGCGACTTGTATTTCTGTATTCCTGATTTTCCCGGAACATGTTTGTACTTCCTCCTTTCATCAATCAACTGAAATATTTCTTGTGTTACCCATGGTTTCTTCGCAGCTACCTTCTTTGTACCTATGTGTTCCTTCCCAACTTCTCTGATGGCCCTTTTTAGAGATGTCCATTCCTCTTCAACTGTACTGCCTACTGCGCTATTCCTTATTGCTGTATCTATAGCGTTAGAGAACTTCAAACGTATCTTGTCATTTCTTAGTACTTCCGTATCCCACTTCTTTGCGTATTGATTCTTTCTGACTAATGTCTTGAACTTCAGCCTACTCTTCATCACTACTATATTGTGATCTGAGTCTATATCTGCTCCTGGGTACGCCTTACAGTCCAGTATCTGATTTCGGAATCTCTGTCTGACCATGATGTAATCTAATTGAAATCTTCCCGTATCTCCCGGCCTTTTCCAAGTATACCTCATCCTCTTGTGATTCTTGAACTGGGTATTCGCTATTACTAGCTGAAACTTGTAACAGAACTCAATTAGTCTTTCTGCTCTTTCATTCCTTGTCCCAAGCCCATATTCTCCTGTAACCTTTTCTTCTACTCCTGCTCCTACAACTGCATTCCAGTCGCCCATGACTATTAGATTTTCGTCCCCCTTTACATACTGCATTACCCTTTCAATATCCTCATACACTTTCTCTATCTGTTCATCTTCAGCTTGCGACGTCGGCATGTATACCTGAACTATCGTTGTCGGTGTTGGTCTGCTGTCGATTCTGATTAGAACAACCCGGTCACTGAACTGTTCACAGTAACACACCCTCTGCCCTACCTTCCTATTCATAACGAATCCTACACCTGTTATACCATTTTCTGCTGCTGTTGATATTACCCGATACTCATCTGACCAGAAATCCTTGTCTTCCTTCCACTTCACTTCACTGACCCCTGCTATATCTAGATTGAACATTTACATTTCCCTTTTCAGATTTTCTAGTTTCCCTACCACGTTCAAGCTTCTGACATTCCACGCCCCGACTCGTAGAACGTTATCCTTTCGTTAATTATTCAATCTTTTCCTCATGGTAACCTCCCCCTTGACAGTCCCCTCCCGGAGATCCGAATGGGGGACTATTCCGGAATCTTTTGCCAATGGAGAGATCATCATGACACTTCTTGAATTACAGGCCACATGTCCTGTGGATACACGTTACGTGTCTTTAATGCAGTGGTTTCCATTGCCTTCTGCATCCTCATGTCGTTGATCATTGCTGATTCTTCCGCCTTTAGGGGCAATTTCCCACCCCTAGGACAAGAAAGTGCCCTGAACCTCTATCCGCTCCGCCGCACTCTTTGAGAAGGCCGTTGGCAGAATGAGGCTGACTTCTTATGCCGGAAGTCTTCGGCCGCCAATGCTGATTATTTATCAAAATTTAGGTAGTGGCGGGGATCGAACCCGGGACCGAAGACGTTTTGATTATGAATCAAAGACGCTACCCCTAGAGTATGAAACGAATTTTTTCCACAAATTATTAATAAAAAGGATTTTTCTTCACTCGCGAAGATTTCCAATCACAAAGTAACCATAACATTTTTCCTCACGTACGCTTAAAAATAATATTTGACCGGGGAAAACATCTGAAAACCTATCACGAGCTTCTAGAATCCATTGCACGCAGAGTCGCCGCTCATTTGCTTTCCAAATGTGGACCAACAGACTTTTAAGTAATTGATCATTATGTTTTGGCTCATCAGTGTGTATAAAATAATAAGATTTTACCAATTGTTGGGAAGGCTTCGAGGAAAGCAATAGCTATCTGAGATCAGAGATAATAAAACCGAATGGCAGTTTATTCTAGCTATAGTAACGCTATATTAATCTGTGTCGTCTACCAGGATAACTATCTAGGCCTGTACAGCACACGCCTTGGAGACTCATTCAAACCCCAGACAGGTCAGCCCAATGTTGCGCCGCTACTGCCGCTGTTCATCAACGGACGACAGCCTTCAGTGACATGAAATGTATTCGCAGTTGCGATTATGGGCAACCATCAGCTGTATAATGGAAAGATTGTAATTGTCGTTGTACGGATATTACTACAGATCAGAACGACATAGAGTAGCAGATGGGCGTTATGAAGCTAATTCCACAGATTCGAATACTGTAATACGCTGATATCTCCCACATACCGCGGCACTACAGTTACTGTAATTGTCAGCCTGTGTCCCAGTTCGAGGTAGTTCCTGCTTATACGTATATAGGACGAAATTAGGCCTCCCTCGTGTGTGTGTGTGTGTGTGTGTGTGTGCTAAGAGATTCCTCCTGTTTATTTTTCCTTCAAATTCCGTGCGCTGTGAACAACAGCTACGTGTCCTATCGCTAGTCTCAACAACTGGTTTATCTCGCAGTGTGTTTGCCGTTTCAACATGGCATTGGCTTATCTGCCCGCCTGTGAACGCCTAATACTATTGGGTTTCTTTGGCTACGTAGTCTATAGCTGGGCTCATGATAGGGCTTACCGCCACACACTGTCTTTGCTATTTCATCATGGAACTGCCTCATCTGCCATCTTGGAACGTCGTAGACGGCTGGTTTGCTTTCAGCATTTTCCCAGAGTAGCGTATGATTCTTTTCTTTGTTGTACCTGCTGCCTCTTTTCCTCTTTCATTGACTGGGCGTATCAAACTTAGTGAACTGAACAATGCTTTATTGAAAATTGTGTCAGTATTGTGTGACAGCTTTACTTCTTATGCTACACGCAATTTGTACAACAAAAATGAGTAGTGGTTGCTTCTGTGAAGGTGCGCTAGTGCGATCGTACTGGCGCCATTTCTGCGCGCGTTCCATCGATTCTGGCCCTCGTCGTATCATCTTTGCTTGGTTGAGTGTTACCTCTGGAGCTGTGAAGTAAGGAGTGGTGTATGGAAGTCGCATCTGGACGGGTGTGTCTGAGTAGCTGGCGTACTGACGAATGCAGAGAGTTGAAACCGTTGACCGTTGGTTCGTAGGTCCCGCCTTTTCATGTAGCGTTTACCGTTGGTGCCGGTGAGCTGAGGGGGCAAAGAGCGGCTCTCGTCACGAAATGCATGAGTTAACTGTGGTGGGCTAAATACGCCGAGATGTACTGAACCTCTTGTTAGCAGCTACGAGCAGGAGGGCAGTATTATCCAGTCCCTACTTGGAGTCCTGAAGCTATTGGCCTCCTTCGCATTAACGTGAAATCATGTACGAAGACTATTCAGTAACTACTGTACTTAAAGACTGTTAATTGTCCTACGATGCTAGCTGGCCACGAATCCGGTTCTTTTGTGCCTTTCAGTGACACATTTCGGGCCTGTGTGTGTCAGTCTGGAGGTTTCTTCAAGCGCCAAGCTTGTATTGTGCAATGTCAATCTGGTACCTGAAGTCACTGTTATCATTGATTATTTGATACTACTGAGTGTGATTTTTGTTTGTTGTAGACCTTATGGCCGAAAATTCAAAAATGGCGCTGAGCACTATGGGACTTAACTTCTGAGGTCATCAGTCCCCTAGAACTTAGAACTACTTAAACCTAACTAACCTAAGGACATCACACACATCCAAGCCCGAGGCAGGATTCGAACCTGCGACCGCAGCGGTCGCGCGGTTCCAGACTGTAGCGCCTTGAACCGCTCGGCCACTCCGGCCGGCCCTTATGGCCGACCATCTGACATTTGGTGCGTAGCGAATTACAGTGTCATTCAGTCACCAAGACGCCCCAGTAAAGGTATAAGATTGACTTTTTTTGTCTTGCTTCAATTATTATGTAATTATTCTTTTAAATGACTTTTTACATTGTTCCTTGTTATTTATAGGAAGGTTAACTTCCAATGTTTATGAACGGGGTGCTCCTATACTGAAGTTTTAATAGTTGGTTTCCTTGGAAATTATTTTAAATGTCAGCTTAAATACTACTGTGTATGTTAATTTCTGTCAAACTTGTCTGCTGTTTGTCCTTTGGTATATGTTGACAGTTATGTATCGGCAGCGGTTGACGCGTTGCTCTTCTGCTGGTCCGATGTAGGGACGCGTCTTACTTCTGCTTCGGCGGCTTTCCCGTCATCGCACGAGGTCTAGGTGTTGGCAGGTCACACACGCTTCTGCGGATCTCCCATTTCAACCTCAAGCTGAGCAGCTTATTGCCGTTCTTTTGGTATCATGGCTTTGGTCATTTTGAGAAAGTAATTTTGTCAGTGTTTCTGTTATTGCAAGATTCTTGTGGGAATGTGATGAAAGCCTTTGGGCAAACTGAGCAGAGTTTTTTGATTTCTTTAAAGATATTATGGGTTTAATTGTCATTACCATTTTAGTAGGGGCCCGGTAGTTTATTTTGTTTTAGGGGCCCAGTAACTTATTAAGTACTTGATTTGTGTGTAACAGCGTTGTAGCCAATCAGTCAAGTATTACAGTTTGCACGGTTTTTACACGACGATTGCGTTTGGCCAGATTGTCCTTTTCTTGTCTATATGGAACGAGAATAACAATGTCTTATGACACCAAAGTGTTGTCGTTTGCCTTACGCTCCCCATTATTGTTAGTAAAAGGAAAATTTAACATGATCGTGTACCACCTAGCGTGAGATGGCTAATAGACTGTGGACACCAACATTATATGTACTTGTGTCCAATGTTTGCCTCGGAGAAGGTCTGGAGCTTACTGATGCACTGGAGATGTACGCATTTTAACGTCCTTTACTTGTCGTTTGTTCAACAAATTCAAGTCCTGTTGTGGGGTTAGCCCACAGTTGTGCTAATAGATGCGCGGACTCAGCCCTGCCGCCCTTTTATTTCATCAATTATTTGTAATCGGTGTGTGTGAATCTCTAAGGAACCAAACCGCTTAGGTCATCGGCCCCTAGACTTAAACTCTACTTAAACTAACTTACGCTAAGAACAACACACTCACCCATGCCCGAGGGAGGACTCGAACCGCCGGTGGGAGGGGCCACGCACTCCGTGACATGACGCCTCAAACCGCTTGGCCACTCCACGCGCCTTTGTAATCGGGCCATCACTGTGTTGCACCGTTGACATGTTCTTATACTACCACTTGTAATTTTAAGTATAGTGCAAATGTCATTATGCATTGCGATATTACTTTAAAAACCTCAGTTATCTGTATTAATTTAGCAAGATTCTTGGTAACTGTTAGTTGGCTTATGATAGAATGACTATTAAATAAAAATGTTTTTTGAGGGGAATGATAGATGACTCACGAAGTTGGGCCACCTGATCCTTGCTCTGGGTCTCAAACATATGACACGATATAAACAAGACATCCAGCCTTGGTCAGAGAGAAACAGTAAGCGTACAAGAAGCCTTTTCAGCACCGGCTCTGTGCGTAATTTACCACCTGTTCGTATAAACTATAAATCTCTTTCCAGATCCTTTGCAGCATCATGATGTCTCAAGGTTCTTACTTGAATGGAGACGAACTGTGGCTCACTTACTTGTTGGAAGGTTTTCTCTGCAAATGCCGGCGCTGTTGATAAGAACATCGACCCCTCCTAAATTCTCTTTGATCCATTTGAAGGCCCGTAGAACATTCTCCTCGCAGCTGACGTCACATTGCAATGGATAGAGCCTACCCGGAGCGTCCTTCAGTTCTCGAGCCTGCAAGAAAAAAACGACAGATTTGTGGAATCTGCACGGGGCAGAAGAAAAAAAATCATTAGGAGATAGATCAAGTTTGCCATTTAACAAACTTGAATTCTACACAAGTGTGTGCCGTAATTACATGAAAAAAGAAGTTGTTGCCACTAAGGATGATAATATTCTTGTTTCCCCAGAACCTCGGAATTCGTGAACACAGGTAGCCTCACTTAACTTGATCATGTATGTGAAGAAACTTAACATAGTCATTCAGTGTTAAGCTTTCGCCACTAACTAATCGAATTAAAGCACCAAGCAGGTAACAACCAAAAACTTACATTTTCAGAATTCTTCAAAGAACTTATAGCAAATCAGTATGAGAAATAAACAATTTTTAGGACTTTAGTTGGTGTTCTGCTCGTTGTTGTAATTTACTTAGTGAACCTAAAACTAAAAAACCACCTCTTCAACTGTCAGTAACCACAATTCAGATAGGATACCGTCTACGTCAGGTGTGCCGTTCTATTGGAAGCCACATGGCCTGCTATTAACCTATTGTGAAAATCTTCGGCATTAGACTAGAATTGTCGGGAAGTAGGGCTGATGTGATTTGCACTGTTAGATAGTTCGGTACCCAGTTTCTTTGAAGCTGACGTCGTAACATAATGTTGACCATTCTGCCGTTGCCTCAGCTAAATGTGGTTGATAATTGTCATGGTGAAGAAGGAATATTAAAGTGTGTACCAATTGTTGCTCCTGTCGGGCAACCTGAGCAGCGTGTTATTCAACAAAACTTGGATTTATGGAGTTCTTGCGATGTAGCAAGTCATCTTAGGACGACCTGCACTATATAATTTGCAGTTTTTTCTCCAAGCAGCCCTCGCAACGGGCAAGAAAGTATTCATGGAATCGGTACATATCAAGAGTCCGCCGACTTGTTTCATACTGTATGATCTGTCAGAAAGGAGGTAACATAGGTGTCCAGACAGAAGCGGCTCATATTTATCTTTGCAAAGTACACAGCTTCTGCAAGCATGCCTCATGTCATCGAGCCACCTGCGAACAACTATTTGCCAGGCTTTCCAAAAGCAGTATCATTTCGACATGGTTGAGTCTCAAGTCGCTTGTATATATCGCTGCTTTTCTGACTTCATTATCTTGTACTGAATAACGAACGCGAACTGGAATATCTATTCCTTGACATCAAATTACCCCAGTTCAGGTATATTCATATTGGATATATGTTCACCACGAACGTACAGTAAGAGACTATGTAAAGCCCGAGCATCTTGCTATGAATTGGAGCCAAGTGGACTGTCTAAAGCAGAATCTTCGTCAGTTCGGTGCAGGGCTTACCTGAAGAATCCACGAGCTACGGAGACTCGTACAGTTACCCCAGTGTCCTCCAAAGACCAGAAGCGGCCAAGAGGGAAGAGAGTTAATGTGGAACACCTTTTGTTGAGTGTGACTCGAAATTCCCAAAGATCTCCAGATAAAAATTCGTAATCTGAAAACCCAATAACTGAAACCGATGTAATATCAAATAGGGGACGTGAGGTTCTTGAAGTGTTGTTGTCATCTTATAATGAATTCTCTACTGTAAATGATGAAAGTATGTGAATGCAGCTTGCCGCTAACTTGGTGTAATGTTTTGTCTGTACAGAGGTGTATCTGTCGTCTTTATTACTCCTTCACTCTCACACATAAATCGGTACAATAAAGAGATTACAATCTGCCGGAGCGAGAGCTTCAAATAACTCTCACATAACACTAGACACGCCGTTCACCAGTAAAGGGAATATGCATCGCAAAGTTGGGACAGAAACTCTCCTCGTGGTTGGGCGAGCAAAATTATTAGGTTAGGCGACATTCAAATAAAAGGTAACTGCTAGTACACACAGACGAAAGTATTTAACGGTGATCCAGTTAGCCTGATAACTGCATGCTTGCACATGATGTCAGAATGAGAAGCGCCTGTCGTAAAGCCATTCAACATAGCATAAATTGAATTACACGGATGTAGCTCAACTATACATTAGCAGAAAGGGACTACTTTCATGTAGCTAGTACAAACCATGAAATTTTCACTTACATTATCGACAGTAATAACAAACAATCTTGTAAACTAATATTAAATCCGTCATCAGATAACTGCTCCGAAAAACGAGTTTCAAAACAATCACGTGAGAGAAACACTTTAGCCCTGCTGACAACAAGAAAAGTAGAAGATCTTGAATCCGCCGACTAAGAGACAGTGACTGGCGAACATGGTTAGCGATGTTGGTCACCAAGAGAAAACATTTATAAAGAAATCAAGGGGATCATCCGCAAATATTGGAACTGATAGACAGTTCTACCTAAAAGACGCAATAGAGCCCTTACTCCAAATTCCAAAATCATAGACGAGTTGTGGCTGATGTTCAGACTTACTATAGATCTCTGTGTAGGTAATAAAAAGACAACGATGCCCTGTTTTGGTTAAATAGTAAGACTACATTTTGAAATCGGTTCAAATTAAATTTTGTTACACTCTTGCTAAGGAACAAATACCGTATCTCTTTCTACTGTCTCTGACTCAATTGCTCTCCATGCTCTCGCACTGTTTTGCATGATACAGCCGTAGGTCTTCTCAATAGTAGAGAGTTCTCGACAAAGGTTACAGTATACTGATCACGTAAACTTTACCAATTAAGATGTTTCGGTTTGGAGGGAAATGATCGACTCAGTAATTCAAGTTGTAGTAATTGCACAGGTCACTCTTGTTTCCACATCATGCACGGGCTCTTGACGTAATTGCTGAATATACTACTGGCCATTAAAATTGCTACACCAAGAAGAAATGCAGATGATAAACGGGTATTCATTGGACAAATATATTATACTAGAACTGACATGTCATTACATTTTCACGCAATTTGGGTGCGTAGATCCTGAGAAATCAGTACCCAGAACAACCACCTCTGGCCGTAATAACGGCCGTGATACGCCTGGACATTGAGTCAAACAGAACTTGGATGGCGTGTACAGGTACAGCTGCCTCTGCAGCTACAACACGATATCACAGTTCATCAAGAGTAGTGACTGGCGTATTGTGACGAGCCAGTTGCTCGACCACCTTTGACCAGACGTTTTCAATTGGTGAGAGATCTGGAGAATGTGCTGGCCTGGGCAGCAGTCGAACATTTTCAGTGTCCAGAGAGGCCCGTACAGAACCTGCAACATGCGGTCGTGCATTATCCTGCTGAAATGTGCGGTTTCGCAGGGATCGAATGAAGGGTAGAGCCACGAGTCGTAACATATCTGAAATGTAACGTCCACTGTTCAAAGTGCCGTCAATGCTCAGAGCCATTTGAACCATTTTTTTGAAATTACGACCATCTTCTACGGTAATAGCACATTAGATGACGTCTACCAGTAACAGAAAAATGTACTGGCACACCTAATCTACCGATACTGTGAATGGTTGATGGAGTGAGATGTATTTCACCCCAGGATCCATGCTCAGCTCACCTCAGTAGCTCACGCATTTGCGTTTGGAGACATCTGACGAGCATCGTGGGTAGTTTTTACAACGACACTGAACGCGTCAGGCTGGAGCAAGCATGTCGGTTTCATTGTTTATTAATACTTCATATTCGGCTGAGAGATTTTTACATTTCTGTGTTAGTACAAAGCGGGTTTTGATATGGAAATTCATCTTACGAATGCAAGAAAAACGCCGTTACAACTTTGTTTGGCCAGAGAGCGTCACTGGCGGCCTCGCTCTCTTTGAAGTTCGTTGGTAGGACGGCAAGGTTGGTCGAGGAGCAGAGCCGGGAGCGGGGTCCCAAATTCACTCCCCGTTGGCTCGAGTGAACTCGTAGTCTGGATCCGTGGTTCGTCGCCGTAATCCTCCCTGTTGCATACGAGGAGTGTTGGCCGTTGCGACTTCGGAGGATCAGAGTGGGTTCGGTTGCATGGAGTAACCTGACTCCTGTTTACCGCCGTAGCAGCATTCTGCAGTGGACTGGGGCAAGGCAGGTCTCACGCCGACGTCAACCTGCGTTTTCCGGCAGCTCGCCTTTGTGTTGTGGCACTCTGTGGTCTCGGTGGATAGGTGTTCTCTATGCGACCAATTTTTTCAGTCTCTTCAATTGTTTTAACCGACCAGACGGTGCTATGATTCTCTTCCCCATGTTACTACTGGTGAAGAACCTATTTTGTGGAACCAAAGAAGTATGTTTTAGACTGTTAAATTATATGGGTGCAGTCCAGTATTACTGGTTTTTGTAATTGTTCTTATGAACTGTTCTTTAAAATTTTGTGGTACATAAAACAATTCTGCACTGCACTTCCCGCTTGTGCTTCGTTTGAATGGGCTGTCTCAGAATCAATTCTGCTCCATTCGATTGTGTTGACGGGAGCTCCCTTTTGCTTGGCACACCAACTCGTGATACAGCAAGCCTTGACTTGTTTATACGACAAAGCGGGTTCGCATGCAGCAGGTGTTGCACCTTAGTTGGTAAAGAAATTGATATTTACCTAGCTATTAATTTTTATATTACCTGAATTAATCCTGTCTTATCTACTTCCAGTGCGACTGCGTTACACTTTATTAAATAATTTGAGTTCAAAATCAAGTTTAATAACTTTTTTCAAATTTCTTGACAAGTTTTACCCTTTCAGTTCTTGTCCAACCGTGCATTCGTTAAATCTCGGGTACCTTGCTGTCAAATTTTGGTGCGTGTCAATTTATACCATCGGATTTACGTGTAATTTCCTTCAGGCGCACGTTTTTCTAGCCGAACACACAAGCGCCATTAGACATTACTGGGGGTTGGCTACGTTCAATTTAAATTTAATTAGTTTTAGAGAAAAGAGATTCTTGTAGTTAATGGCACTATCTAAAGTGTTCATTTGATCAGCTGTTATCACGCGCACGGTAATGTTATATTACGTCCGTATAAGATTGTTTCTCTGTTCCTTGACCAGTTTGGTATGTGAAGCGTCCCGATTATCCCGTAGCGTCATAACTGAAGCTTATTCCGTTTGACTTCAATTAACAATTTTCACTTTATTCTTAACGTCTATACATTTGTAATGGAAATTGGTCATTGTAATAAAGTGTAATTAAAATTTGTCTGTGTCACGAATGGTGTTCACGCTCTGTTTCCTCAGTCCTTATAGCCCCAAGGAAACCAGGTGACAGGACGATTTGCAACTTGTGCGCTGGTTTGCTTTTGGGGTGTGGCTGGCACATTTTCTAAGTCACGGAGACGCCTTGTGCAGGCCGGTGACATCGAAACGATCCATTAGTGCAGAGTGGGACTGAGCAGCGACTTCCTGGGTCATCAGTTTAACGTGAAACCGGTTCGTGGGTGTTGTGCCCTCCCCCACCCCACGCCGAACACTCACGGCATCGGCTGCCTGCCTGCCCTCGCTATCTGGAGCGCGCGGGACCTGTCCAGAGATTCTAGACAGTGGTGCTGGGGGCAGATTATTAACTGCAGAGGCCGTAGGAGGGCAATTGTACACACAATTTGCCCACTCCAGAATGTCAGTGTAGTGCGGATGGCGGCGAGCAGAGAGGATGCTTCTGGGAAATTTGGGCAGTAGGCTTGAACTACAGATAACATCTTGCGGAGGACTTTGAGCTCAACCTCACACAGTAGTCGCGGATCTGAGCTTCACCACCACGACCACCACCCTGGCACCAGGACGTGGAGACTCTGAATCAGAGTTTTTGATGTGGCAAATAGAACAAGTGTTGATTGGATGGCGTCTTTATAATTAGGTAACTAGGGGTAACTGGCATCACATGTCATAGGTGAATAAATGTATGAATTCTCTTACACTGAACAGAGCTTCAAGAATGGAGGTATCACACAACTTGTAATTTTGTTTAGAGTGAAAAATTACCAGAGTAACTCGAATACCAATAAACTTTGCTAAGAGAGAGGTAAATGTTTTTCATGTGAGCTCTGATTGGAGGGTTTCTAACTTTCTGTATGATTCTACTCATAAAATTTTTGGCAGTCTTTCTCCAAATACTTCAGAGAATTGTTCTTTTTAAGGAACTCTTGTTCGGACAGCAAGTAAATCCGAACTCTATCGGGGCGCGAAGAAGAGAAGTTTTACACGTCAAGAAACGGAAGGAAGCAGAACGGTACTCTTTTGGGACATGAAGGAAAGCGGAACTGTTGGAAGGGATCCGAAGTAAAGCAGCGCTCTGTTGGTGCCTGAGTGTTGAACAGTAACACAGGCGCAGAAATGCCTTGTTGCGGCTTCCACACTGAACTTTAGTGTTCGCACCACACTGCAATGTAGTGTCAGTTTCCCCATCAGCACACTGTAGGCAGCGAATAGCATGAAGTTCAGTAAATGAAGACCATCATCTCTAGCGCATCTTTGGCTAGTTCATAGATTGCATTGGAGCATCAGGGATATAGATTCACTACAATAAAGTAATCACAAAATCGAGTGCTGTTATTGTGAATGTCATCGATCCCTATGACCAGCTGATGAGAGCTGGAAGAACTGGACCATTTAAATGGAGCTATTGAGAGGCCATGACCTGAGGCTGAGTTCGTGATGCTATATTCATTTAACAGGATGTTAACTGCTGTGTAAGGTCCTCACTAAATGTTCTCGTGGAAGAGACAGAGTTTCTTACACCATGTCTTAGGAGTTAACAAATAAGCTTGTCTCACTTCACTAGGTGTTCCTTTGCATCATTATATCTGCTGAATGCAAATTCTCACTATATATTGCCTTTCGCAGTGTGAAAATAAAAATTTATAATTTATTGCCCATTACTGTTCTATGCCATAACACTGTTCTCCTACTTAAGAAACTGGTCCTGAGTTTTTCCCTTTTCATCTATTAATAATTACTCTATACATTCCTTGTGCTTTACAATTTACTCTACAGCTTTTTTTCTGGGTTGCGCCTCAACCCAAGTCTTGAATCCCAGTTAGCTTATTTAACCTTCTTTGCCATTCTTTCCTGGTTACATTCATTATCTACATTTTTTCCATAGGTATCTCATTTGAATTTATTGATTCTTCCAGGAATTATAGCAAAGTGATAGCTCAGATTTCGTTAATGAAAGTAGGTTTTGGTTAGGTAATAAGTGTGGCGGTTCCTCCAGCCAATACAACATTCGCCTCCAGCCAATACATAATTCATTTTGACCTATAAATCATTGTTGTGCCCATGATGGTAGGTGGAAGGTGAAATTATCTACATGATATTTTACATCTAGTTTCATTAATTAACAATCTATGGCCCTGTAACTTTAGTTTCGTTATAATGACCTAAAAACAATAGTATTTCACAGTACTGGTTGTTCGTCTGTTATCACCACTACAGTACAAATAATATTTTGTCTAACAGAATCATTCGAATACTGACATGAGCATCTCTCCATCTACAAACTAATACTATTTCATGAATTTTTATTTGTTTCCATTTCTCAGCTGTTCTCATCTAAACGGATATGGATGTACTGTATAACATTGGTGTTGCTCGTTTGGTACTCAAAATAGTATCTAATGTGCAAACTAGCTCGATCAGCATCCACTCTTACATCAGATGTAGAATAAAGGAAAACTATATCTTAACTCGTTATAGACACAGTATGCTGTAGGCCCTCTGCAAAGTCTCTTTTTATTTCTGTAACGTCATCGAAATTTAATGTGAATTTAATAACACTGCACTCAATTGCCCATGCATGTCCTGATGTATTACTTCAGTTAAAATTTCGACTTGATCCTTGAATGGACTAATCTACCTGCTTCGGTTCGTATCAATGTAGCTACCACTGGGTTCGTACTTTTCCTAAATCGCTATTTAAGGAATTCCTGGTGGTCTGCACATATCGTTTTAATTCCATTGTTAAGTTCTGTGTCGTTTTAGTAATACTGAGTATTCCCTGCTCAGTGCTATGTGCTGATCTAATTTTGCTTTTTTATCTTCTGCTAACTCTGCTACGTTTAAAATTTTCCTGTTTAAATTCTTGTTATTCTACTTATGTGGTGTTCCAAACACAGTTTTTAACAGTTTCTCACCTGCATTTAGCCACCTTGTTTCATACTTATTAGCGTGTATGACATTATTTCTGTTAATTGTTTGAGTCCTCAGTTTCTCATACAAGAAGCTTAATTACTGATACTCCATGTACATATCTTGCAACAAGGTCTCTTTCTCTATCTGTTTTGCAATGCTGTAAACCCATTCTGTAGTCCTTGTACGGTATTCCTTACTTCCAAAATATCGAAAACCTATTGACTGTCCATTAGTGGTTCGTTAGTATATCATCTGACTGTCTAGCAAACAAAATTCCATTGTAACGAGGTTGATTCTGTATCACATCTCATCTGCAATAGTATAGAAATACCATGCTCAGAACAAGCTTTCTGGATAACATCTTGGTATGCCACCTGACAGAAAAGGAAACACGTCGGTCCCTTCCCTCTTTTATTCAAGTTCATAAACACAGAAAATGACAATTTAAGGAAGTTAAGACTAAATTATCTAACTTCGATTCCATATGAAAATATAAACGATTTACTCCTAGATATTGTAAGGTGGCAGAATAAATGGTCAGATTCGCACCTTACATGAGACCTTTACACATCGCAACGAGAAGGTGACGATGACACCTAACATAATTTGGCAGTTATGAGAACATTCGACTATCAGTATGTAATGCAAAAAGTGATGACAGCCAATCGATAGTAATTAACATACTGTTCCTATACAATGCATGTCTCTGAGTGGAAGGTTGAACAGGGAATGGGTTTTAGTTTCGAAAAGCCAGTCCCACAATGGTGTAGCGAAGCTGCACTGAATGAGTTACGATTGAAACCACTTAAAGGGGTGTCAGGAGGAAGGTCAGTGATCCATCAAAAGGTGATTCAGGCCAGAGGACGCTTGTAGCGGCACGTCTGCACAAATAAAAAAAACCTTGAGAAAGTTGCGTTTCGGCGTTCCAACGGGATATGAACAAAAGCCAGTGTCACATTTTCGTCCAGCAAGTGCGACACACAGAAAGGTCAATGTACTTTAGGCGTGTAAAATTGGCACAAAACATCCGATTGGCGGAAACGCACTAGGGAGGAAAAAAATACTGAAGTTTCGACGCAGTTTGATTGAAGGGACATTGCGATTGGTAGAGAGAGTTTGTACAAAACAAGAAGAGCGCTCCTATTGGACGAAAAAAAACCATAACGTGGAAAAGGAATCCAAGTGGAGGGAGGCAGTTCTGCAATGAGTCGGACAAGAGAGAAATATTTGGGGAGACTCTTTTCTGACGTGGCGTCATGTGCAGAACAGAGCGCCTAACGCTCTGTACAATGCAGAGAAGAAATTTGTGTGGGCACCGTGGTCACAGTGGTTGCACTCCAGCAAGAGATTAGCTGTAGCAACGTTTAGGTCATACTGTGGAGAAACGAACCAGCCAAATAAGTTAATTGTTCTTGCGAGAACTGAGAGGGCACTGCTACAACCATGCACGTGTGTATCACCACCTACAAAGACTAGGGATGATTACGCGTTTTCTCGTATAACGAGAAACATAGGGAAAGTTCCTGCTGGAAAGTTCAGCAAAGGCCAGATTAGTTTTATAGGAATTTCAGCGGGAGAGAGCGCCCTTGCAGTCGGCAGCAGGAAGTAGCTTAAGGTAAATACCGCGTGCAGAGGTGTAAACTTTGTTGGTTCACCAGCTTGCATCCACTGTAAACTCGAGCGGCATTGGGTAATCTTGCGCTCAAATTTGTCACTTAACTAACCATCCACCGTAGACTTCATTGACATCCTAAATATTACCCAACTTTGAACCGGAATCGGACGATTTTCGTATTACTGACCAACATCACAACGTATATGTAGGAGCAATTTTGTAAAGAAACTTCGTGTTTTTCATGTTATTGTGCTTAGGATTAATGTAAAGAAACTTCCAATAAAACTTTCATAATATTCTGTTTAGGATTAATGTTCTTTCAGAGAGTTAATATTTCACATTGTTGTGTATAAAATTATTTCACATTTTGATGTCGGCACGATGCGTTACCCATTGCACTGTTTCTATGTTGGCGAGTTGAAAACTGTGTAAAGGTTGTAATTTTGTGAGAAATATTGCGACATTAAAACTGTCATTTCACCTTACACAGTTATTCTCAATTCAAGAATAAGCAAAACAAACTGGACCTTAGAACCTTAGAGCATAAAGTACGTTTCTCATATGTTCCTTTTTCTTTGGCATTTCTTTCCTTTCCACAACGGTTGAAGGAATCTGTGGAAACGCATCAATCTCACCTCTAAACTTTTTTACTCTACTTAGATAGACTACTGATGCTCTAGCTGGCAACAGTAATTTTATGTTGACTGGCGAAGTCATTTTGGTGACTTGGTAAGGTCCATAATAGTTCGTTAAAACGTTTTCTTTTCGCCCTTTGATGTATACAGATTAGCTAGTAATACCCACTGTCCTGTTCTTTACTGTGGCAGTTAACTCTCCATTGCCCAATACGTACTTGCTTCTCTGAAGATTTTGTGTTGCCACAATTTACTCTTTGCCAATTTTCTCTTAATTTCTTTACAAAATCTTTCACTGGTTTACTGTGTGGGCCCAGTTTAGGTTGAACTACATCAAAATGTGGCAGCATTTTTCACCGATGTAATACTTCATACGATAAGAGACCAGCTCCTATACGAATTTTTGAATAATATTGACTGATGGTAAAACTTCAATATACATCGAAATCTGAATACTATGCACACCTATGTAATGGCTTAAGATTTTGGATAAAGTATGGTGAACACCTTCCATCTGTCCTCTCGTTTCAGGATGGAATGGGCTAGTACATAACTACTTAATTTTCAGTGAGTGTCATAACTCTTTCATTAGTTTGGAAACAAAGTCAGTTCACTAATCTGTAATAATGGTTACTGGCACTTCAAATTTTAGTAAGCAGTTGTTTACCATTGTCTGTGTTACTGTACTCTCCCTCTGATCTGCAATGGCTACCATAGCGAAACATCGTGGAAAAAGATCTACTATTGTAAGGACATATTTATCAACCATCTGCATTCTATTAAAAGGTTTCAAAACATCAGTCCTAGAGTAGAAAATGGTTTGTCAGCTTCTGGTTGTCAGTATTATTGTGTTTTCCTATGACTCCTATCCCATCTCTATGCAGACAAGATGCAGTTTCTTACATATCCTTCTACATCACTGTGATGCGTTTTGCACCATATCCTTCAGCTACATGTCTATATGGTGTTCTGTTCCCTCTGTGAACTGATAATACGTTGTCATGCAGGTGACATAATACAGCCATTCTAAGGACTGCAGGAACTACGAGGTGAGGTCTACACTTTACAGATCTGCATAGCAAGCCTTCCTGCATTTAAAACTGCGCTTCCATTCTAAACATGTGACATTCACTGTCAGCTGATTCCGCCTTTCTGTAATCTGCCTGGCTTCCACATGCTACTTGTAAAAGTGCTGCCTTCCTATTTAGTGTATCAGCAATCGTACCATTTCCTCCTGGTTTATGAGTTACTTTAAGGTCGAACTTACTTAATATTAATGGCCATCTCATTAATTAAGATGATGGATCTTTCAACCATAATAACCATTTTAATGTGTTGTATGTAATCATTTATAATTTATGACAATACAAACAGCAACTAAAATACGAGATTCCGTAAATAACAGCTAACATTTCGTTTTCATTTGTTGTGTAGTTAACTTCAGCCTTATTCAACTATTTGGAGGTATATGCCACTGGAGATTCTTTCCCATCAACCTTCTGATACAAAATACAACCTAAAGCATTGTTGCTGGCACTGCATAAAAGATTGAATTCCTGTTCAGAGTCAGGCAACATTAACACAGGAACTGATATTAACTGAGGCGCATAGTTCCAAATTTTGACATCCAACATTTTGGCTCAAAAGTGAGGTACGGAAATTTCCTGTTTCTTTATCTTAAGACATGTCTAGAAAACAACAGAATATTCGCCAAAACGCTTCTTCTCTAATATAAAAAAGCACTGAAATTCGGAGTGGTTTCCAAAACTGGACATATTCTCATAAGAGAAAATTCCAAAACTCGACATACTCAGCTAGTTCCAAATCAGACATTTCCATTTAAACTGTGCACTATGATAGCATGTAATGTTCCACACTACACTTTTTCAGATGTTGTATGCTGCTGTAAGATACGTGATATCTATTTTCCACAAGTTTTTAACGCTATGTATTTCTTTCTTGCTTTTCAGTGGACAGAAGCTTAACAATGCAGAATTATCCCGATGTTGTATTATTATGCTGCATTATCGCCAAATTCGCACCTATCTATCGTTTCTCGAAGTAACTTGGTGTGTTATCCTGAGCTTATAATATGGAATCTCATGTACAAGAGGTGCATGAAACCACTAAACGGACAAAACACTGAAAACAAACAGAAAGGTAAGCGTGAGGTATTTTGTCTTGTTG
This sequence comes from Schistocerca nitens, assembly GCF_023898315.1. NCBI lineage: Eukaryota > Metazoa > Arthropoda > Insecta > Orthoptera > Acrididae > Schistocerca > Schistocerca nitens. The sequence goes on along the minus strand of NC_064615.1, from coordinate 1,156,755,515 downwards.
TATTTTTTGGCCCGTTTTCTTATGACTACTATACTACATGTTTGTCTATGTTCTTATTGCGTTTTTATTCATTATTGTAGGCACTCAGCGAAAAGCAGTTCCAGAGCTCCAATTTGTAATCTTAAAACAGAAACTTTCCAATGCAATCTCCTTTTCCTACGTGATATACAGCATTTTGATAAATTGTTTTATATTGTTCCTCAAAAAGTGCCTTACGGTGCATTCACTCTGAAATACACAGTAGCTGATCGACCAAGAGGACAAGAAAAACACAGAAGGTACCAGGAAGGAAAAAACGATATCCATTAAGTACTTTGTAAAAAAGGGCAGTGAGACAATAAGGGATGGAATCGCATGTAGTCCTTGTGTGCCGGCAAACTTTCTTAGGAATCTTGCAGGTTTCAAAGGATTGGGTACGGCTTGTCTGCAAGCGGCATTTAGAAACTGGGCTTCCACCAGTACGAGAAAAAGAAGTTGATGCAAGAAACATGGGAGCCAAAAGGTGGCTATGAAAACCGAACAGTTGGGTTATGCAAGTGAACTCCATCCTGCAGAGGCTATATTAAAGGTTGCTTGTTCTTGCAAAGTGATCATAATATTACCAAACACCGTACAATCTTTAATGAATGGACTGCACCTGGTATTAAAATAAACAAGGCTTATTTACGACATTTTTTTTTGTACGAATTACAATGTAGGCTTTTAGAGGCCCATCAACTGATTTTTGTTCCACCACTATGATGCTGGAAGAAAAAGTACAGCACTCTAAAACACCCAAACAGAGACTAGAGTGATTGTTAAAGACTACACAAATTAATAGCCCAAGCGTCCCACGACATATTGCGAAAGGATCAATGAACTCATTCCTAGTTATGACTCCCAAAGAAATTTGGTACTGCTGAAAATTCCTGATCTGGCACATTTCTCTCAGAAATTGTACTTGTACAATTTTAATATCTGTGTTGGTCCATCTCATGATCCCAAAAATAAGGACAGTTCTTTCGTGTATATTTGGCTAGAATCATGTTGTATTAAAGGACTCAACGAAAAGGCGTCTGTACTTTATGACAAATTAAACAAAATTGATGTATCTTCCATACAAAATATTAAGCCAACTGCCAGCGGCTGCTCAGGACAAAACAAAAAGAGCATAATTATTGCCATGATTTCCTACTGGATGAGAAATGAAACACCACAGAATATCGGTGAAGTTCAGTTGGTCTTTCCACTTGTGGGTCACTCTTTTATTCCACTACATCGAGTAGTCGGAAGAACTGAAAAGGAGATAAAGAAAACGGACACCATTAATAAACCGGAAGAATATTACAATGTGCTCAACAACTTTGGTTCTCAAAACAAATTAGGTGTCGACTGTCCAGTTTATGATTAGTAAAGAGGCATATAGAGTCAACAGAACGAAAAACAAGGCCAAACTGCAAATATCTTGTTTCTCATTCGATGGATAATTTCGGGCTGAGACCCAGTTTCAAATGAACCTACAGGGCGGGAAACTAAATTTCCACTCATGCATAATACAGTTATTACCAAACATATGCCAAAGATACTAAACATAACATAAATAAATTTTTTTCCGAAAACGTAAAAAAATGTGTAATGCACATTTACAATGCATACAGATAACTCGCAGTTTAGTCCTTCCTTTGTCGAAAGGAAAACTCGGTAAGGAGTTGCCCTCTTAAGATACAGGAAACATTTTATTTATTAAAATGTTCTCCAACAATCAACAATACAACAATTCATACAATAACCGTAGAAGACCACAACAAATCAATACTTCTTAAAATCTTTACCAAAAAAGTCAAATACATAAAATCACTGACCAGTAGTACACAGCAGCGCCACATAGGGGGCGTATTACAAAGCTGTATGCCATGACGGCACGTAAAAATGCAACATTACTGCTAAAAGAAATCAATTCGGCAGGAGAAATTTTTAAAATATTTACCAAAAGCAACCAAATAGGTAAAATTGCTGTCAAGTAGTATGCAGCAGCGGCACCAACGGTGCGTGTTACGGAATTGTATGCCATGATGGCACGCAAAAATCATTAAGTGTGAAACCGTGCAAATCAGTTACTAAAAACTGTCAACTTCTTAAAACCACTGAACAGAAAAACAAAACAACACCATTTACGGCACATATTACAAAATGTAGGCACGTAAGAATCATTAAATGTGAATAGCACGTTCCAACATGGAATACAATTTTGTAATGCGCGCCGTATGTGGCGCTGCTGTGTACTACTGGTTAGTGATTTTAAGTATTTTACTCTGCTTCGTAAAGATTTTAGAAAATATTAATTTTATTGTGGTATTGTACGGTTATTGTACGATTTGTTGTATTCTTGATGGTTGAAGAACATTTTTATAAATAAAAATGTTTCCTGTGTCCAGAGAGGGTATTCTCTTCCCGAGGTCTCCTTACGACAGAGGAAGGAGTAAACTGCCAGCTACTGTATGCATTGTAAATGTGCATTACACATTTCTTGCCATCTGCGGGAATATAATTTTCGATTTTGTTATGTAGGTTTATAACTATATGTTCTGTATTTTTGGCATACTCGTATGTTTAAGAATTCGGTAATAACTATGTTATGTATGAGTGTAAATTTAGTTTTCTGCCTTGGTTGTTGATTTGAAAATATGTCTCGGCCCGAAACTAGTCATCGAATGGAAAATACGATATTTGCTACTTGGACTTGTTTTTCGTCCCATTGATTAACACAAGTTGCTGACCCAAGCTACTCCAGCAAACTGGAAGTTCGTAAGCATAAAAAGTGTTTTGAAATCACCTAGCGCCCGCCTGACATTTTAAAATGAAGATTTGAAAGAGACGTATGAATACTGAAATGGGGAAACACAGTTTCCAGCACGGAAAAAACGGAACTTCCCACAGATGCCTCATCACCAAAACAGATAAACTGCGTGATGTTGAATGACTACTTGGGAAACATTGTGGAGATAGGTGGAGATAGATGGAAACTTTGGTGTATTATGGGAATATACTACATCGAGTATATGAGGAAGAGAAGGAGCAAAATGTGCATCCAGATCCAGACTGTGTTATCTGTGAACAACAGCAAATGAACATTAGTTGACTATATAAATGTTGTGCAAACATAAAGTGTCGAAATTGAAGAGACTAATGTTTGAATAGAATGAACATTCCTAAGAAAAATGAGACATATTGCTTTATTATAAGTTCCAAAGCCCGACATTTTCACTGTTGTTGTTCCACACGGCGAAATAATAAATAAGTACTTTCAAAACGCGACATCTCCATTTTAAGGACCTTATAACTCATAAAACGGTTGGTTTACTTTTTTACGCTTTTGTGTTTTATACTTAGAGTTATTTTTAATGTCTATAGAATATAAGTTCTATTTATATGAGCACTGTTAACGTTAGGATGAGTATTTCTCATTTTTCTAAGGAAGACGTAGGAAGCAGGTGTCAACATTTGGAAATGTACAACTCATATCTCTGTGAGTTTGTCGAACGCTTCCTGACACTGTGATGTCCCCTGAAAATTACCATCTGTCCATCTCAACTTAGTTAATGGCTATGCAGTTTCAGCGAATCCTTTTCCTAACTTACAATAATAATATAATCTAACAAAGGGCTACAACTGCTTACTCGTCCATGATATTGGAAAATCGGGTATGGTGGAACCAAGTTAATGATCTGTCCTCACTCTGTCTTGACTGATAATATGCCCATGATAACTTATTCGGGGCTGAGAAAAACGTCATTATTCCACACTAAGTGTAATGCGTGCTGCGGTCAATCTGCTAAATTCATCATCCACATGTTTACTATGATCTTCTTTAGTTCTTGAATAGATTATTATAAAGATATACCATACAGGTTATTCGTTTTAATCCGTTAAGTAACGTATCTAATAGGCGTTTAGGCTTGAAATCTAGATAGAGCAGTTTCGAAGTCGAACGACATTCTTCAGTATTTGTAATGTCCTGAACGTGCTGAGAAAGCCATTTTGGGTCTGTCTACAGGAAACCCTACCAGTTAGTGATAAAAACCTCTAAGATAAATCGTTAAAAATATTTATATCTTCCTAGGTTGTCTAACGTATGCGTGATGTGTTGAATCAGATAATTATACATCTGTTGTTGTTCGTGCGTTCAAGTAACGTAGTCACAACAACATTGTTATTTTCGTGTACCTTCGACCGACTTTTTTAGTATGATAAGAGTATATGCTGAACATATGTGCTCAGTATGCTCTATAATACCCTCACGTAATTGTTGATCTTTAATTTCGTCTATTAGTGGTTGTAGGTGTTTCGCTGTTCTGTATGGTTTCCTATAGAGTGGTCGATTAAATCCTGTTGGTATGCAGTGTTGTTTGGTAGGATTTGCTGGTAGTGGACCATGTGAACTGAATAAATCTGAAAATCCTAACAACAGATCTTCCATGGCTTTCCATTCACTGTCTTTCAGCTGGCGAACATCGACAGGTAGTATAGATGCACTGACAGTTTGATGCTGAAATCATCTCATGATCCATCAACACCCTCATCCTCGACCACCTCTAAACTCGCTATTTCTAATCCTTTTTGGAGATTCACTTGATTTGTAGCAAAGTTATGAAAGCATATCGGGATCAGAAGTTCCTATTTGATGCTGGTTACGTGCTCTACTCTTCTTTGTATGACACAATGCATTTCATTTAAAGCTTCATTTTTCTGTAATCTCTCAGCAAGTTTAACTTTGCGCTGTGCAAGATTGATTTTTCCAATGTATGTCCAAGAATTTAAGTCGGAGAATCACGAAATACCCTTGTCGTACACTTCCGCACGCTCACAAAACTTTAAAGTTCCAATCTCAAAAATGAGCTTGGTTTCCCCAATGATACAAAATCATTTTTTTCCACTCCACGAAGTTTGTATCTTGGAGAAAAAAGTCTCCTCCTGTCCGCGAGACCTAGACTAACCACACATACATGTGCACCAGTATCGACTAAAAGTGTACGTTCTTTAACATTTAGAAAGCCCATCAAACAGCAGTTCATCTCTGCATTAGTGTCTACAGTACTCTGACTCACTGGGAATGTTCCCCGTAGCACGAAACACCTCCGTTTATGTTTAAAGCTTCCTGTTGCTTATTTGTGTTATTCTGCTTCCTATTCTCAATGGTTGGACGCATTGCGCCTTTAAACACCGTTTCTTTCCACAAGGGTAGGAATGTTTTTCAGAAGCGGAAGTTCGCTTATCATTGCTTCCTCGTGTAGGGATGTCCACCATCTGCCGATGCGTGGCAGAACGAAGTACTGCAGTCAAAAACTCTACCCTACGTGAATTACTCGCAAAACTGACATCGAGAGCTCTGTTTTCTGCCTCCCTGAATATCACACGACCCTCTTCTAGACTTCTTGTCAACTCGTATGTTTGCGCTTTTACTTTACAGATTCTTCTGAGAAAATCTTTACAGTCTCATTTGATTTCTGTGTCAATACTTTGACCTTTCATCAAAAAACATAATGCTACTTTGCTCAAAATATCTCTGAAATAAACCTTCCTGTAATAGGTCAATTGAACTTTCCTCGCTCAGCATTTCGTGATACATCACGTTTGTCTTGGTTTCACACGTAAGATGTAAATTAGCCGTCCAAGGAGCAGTTTCACCTGAGAGTTTACTCATTCCGCCTGTAGCCAATAGATGCTCGATGGGAGGAGTTACACTATCGCTAGTAGTAGCTGACTTTGTGCCATCATTTTTGTGCAGTTTACCATTATCTTGTATTTATACTGAAAATAAACAGAGCAACAGCTGCCTAACAAGAAAAACACGATTTACAATATACGAAACTGTACTCTGCTGCTTCCTCTGCCTGTTCATCGCTCAGCGACGCTCAGCACACTCGTGTGGTGCATGACCATGTCATCTACCCAGGTTACCGGCACAGATTTAGTTCATGGTCTACCATGACTCCCTAACAAGAAATAGCGCATCTCACCGGCACCAAATAGGCTTCCTCACAATTTCCTCTAAGCTGTGATAAATGAACAGGTTCCATGGGTTAGACGAAAGATACTGTGGGCATAGCATAGCAATTAGTATGCTTAAATTTGCCACATCATAACCAAAGATAGGAAATGCGTCTATTCTGCTTACCGTGTTGCGGTTGCTGCTGTAATGTGTAAATTCCATAGATACCGACCATTGACTCCAAATTTCAAGCACTGGAGTCAAACACATCGGATGCCATATCCTCTGATGATGGCGTCGGAGTGCACACTACTGCACCGATTTACAGAAAGGCCGAGCGGAGACACCTCTGCGTGAAGTCAGAACAGCTGTTGGGAACCTATAAAGCGTCTCTGATGCAAGAAAAACATTGTTAGAGTTCAATCATTTATTCACTGTCTTTACAAGTCGTTGGTCTCCTGCACCAGCCTATATTGTTGCTCTTTCAGTTGCGTGTTGAATCTTAGCTGACGCCTGTGTAGTCAGCTCAGCGTCTTCAGGCACAGGAGAAGATGTTTGGGATCCTAGGCTCCTTGGCAGGTTGGTGGTGAGTAGGAGTGGATATTGCCCAGCACCAAGTGATCATACACTGGCTGCTTGTGTGGCCTCAGCCTCCAAATTCTATGATGACCCGAGATGTATCTGATGTCAGTAGTTGTATGGTCAGCCAATCTCCTCCCTACCGGCTTGGTAGGTTTCTGCGTCCATAGGTGCCTCAGTGTTGAAGAGAAACGTGGATCCCAAGGGTCTCTGATGATGCCTTCTACGTTAGAGTTCAGTGCTGGCACCACTCGGCGGCGCGATGTTGTTGGAAAACACTCAGTTTCTCGAACACTAAATGGTGGGCGGCAAGCAGCATAAAGTTCATCAGATGAAAACCATCATCTCGATTACATAGCTGGCACTATGACGTGAGGCACGGTTCGTAATGATAGCAGGCGTCCTCCTTATTCTGCTATACTAACAGGCTGTTAAATGCTGTACCAGGTCCTCAATACATGTTCATGTGTAAGAGGTGGTGTTTCTTACACCACGTCTTATGAGTTAACGAATACACTTGCCTCACTTCCTTGGTTTCCTTCGTAATGCATATTCTCATTCAGCGAATGTTGTCATAACGTGTCGAAGAGCTGACCCGCTTGCGACATACCGACACACTTCCTGACTTATCTGGATATTGCATATGGCAATGCGAATGAACATTAATAAAAATTTCCAATTTCCTGCCGCTTACTACTCTATGTGGTAACAAGTAGAAGAAAAGTTAAACTGGGCTGAACACGTAGCTGCGATGTGCAAGAAGAAATCAGCATCTCTCCATGCGATACAAAAATATAAAACTTTTCCGATGTATAAAAAAAGAGATTATACTTCCAATAGTTGATTACAACGATTTTACCCTACACAGCCTTTCCCTGGAAAGCCTACGGTGCCTGGAACTAGGATTGAGTTCGGTATGCAGGATGTTACACACTTTCAGAGGTTGTAGAGGGGACTTTGTAGATCACGTCTTACATAGAAACCCATCTCTGGAAACAGTTCGCTTCCATGTTACAAGGAGAACAAGATGTGCAGACTTCGCTCCAGTTTACTACGATACAACAGCATACGTCATCATCATGGGTATAGGATGCTGATGATCATATTTCTTCTTGGTTTTTTTGATACGTGAGTCGGTAGAAACTCCTGTACTTTTGGATTTCCTTTTCGCTTTGGAATACGGTGAATTTTGGTGAACAGAGAGTGTTACGGCATAAAGTCAAGCGCCAGCACGCCAGTCGGAAACGACAAAGAAGAGAAGGCTGTGAGAGGACGTCAGCCAGTCGCACACTGACTGACTTCCCTTCCAGGACGATAACACGACAGCAGCGGCCCCAATTTGAAGAGGACTGTGGTGTCACCGCCAGACACCACACTTGCTAGGTGGTAGCTTTAAATCGGCCGCGGTCCATTAGTACATGTCGGACCCGCGTGTCGCCACTGTGTGATCGCAGACCGAGCGCCACCACATGGCAGGTCTAGAGAGACGTACGAGCACTCGCCCCAGTTGTACGGACGACATTGCTAGCGACTACACGTACGAAGCCTTTCTCTCATTTGCCGAGAGACAGTTAGAATAGCCTTCAGCTAAGTCCATGGCTACGACCTGGCAAGGCGCCATTAACCATATCTGGAGAGAGTCTCACTTGTATTATCAAGAGCGATGTACCGCAGAAGTGAATAAAAGTTAAGTATACGAGAAGCTCCGTTCTTTTCTTTATAGCATTCATAACGATTCCTGTTCCAGACTTAACGCAAGACGGCTTGAGTTGACGCGTGCCCTTTCGGCTACCTCCCTTGTGTCTAGACTGTCTTGTCTAGACACAGCAAGGACATAAGTGCTGCACCCAACTGGAGGAAACGACTTGGATAGCAGCATCAAGATTAGCCACTTCGATAGCAATTCAGAACAGACTTTTGTCAGTTAGACATCAGCAGTCTCTGGAAAGACTCATTATTTCGTATGTCGCCCTTTGCTTGCGACAGATCTGTATAATTGCCAAAGTGAAGTAATGTGTTTGATTAATTGTAATAAAACTCATTAACATTAGTTGTTTGACTGTTTGTCTAGCGAACCAAATAGGCAGGATTTCTAGGCACAACAGGGGGAATGGCTTGATACAGATGGATGTAGGCGAGGCAGAAGAAGCATTCAGGGGCAAGGGATGATCACAGTTCTTAAAGTCAGGGCTGGCGTTGCAACATGAAAACATGTGCCCGAATAATCTCCTGCCTTTGTAGCACTGGATGCGAGGGGGAAAATAAAGTTTCAAATTGCTACAGAATTATCTTTACCTTTTCAGACAACGAATCACCTTCTAAGGCCAAAATGAAAGCTGCAGTATGAACCGTATTGTCCTTTGGTCCGCACTGTACACAACCGACAAAATGCACAGCTCATCACTCCAAGTAGTTACCGAACTCACCTATAAAAGGAAATAATGGTGAAAATGATATTCTGTACCATATTGAGACTGTTATGGGGAGTTACAGAAATGTCAACCACGTTTTCCTGAGTAGAGAGGCCGTTTTAATAAGAAGAGAGCGACTTTTCCGTTTTGAAACCGCTTGTTTCTCCACAGTAAGGTGTTCAACCTCCGGTCATCCATACAATTTCTGCTGCATGCCTACAAAATTAAAGCGAGAAATAAAAATGTGATGGGTGTACGCTCAGGCCATATTCTTGAAGACCCAGTCTTCACTGACAATTACTAAACGTTTGCAGAGTTATGCAGACATTATCTGCTCATTCATCCAGAAATTTGGGCCAGAGGGAGATGTTAAACTGTAAGAAATTTACAAGGGCAGATGTAGACTCTGGCCACAATTCACTGGCTATGAGCAGTAGATTAAAAGTGAAAAATTTGGAAGTAGCTAGGAACTTAAGGAGATGGGACATGGAGAAGTTGAAAGAACCATAGGTTGTTCAGAGTTTCAGAGGGAGCATTAGGTAACGGTTGACAAGAATAGGGAAAAGAAATTCAGTGGAAGACGAATGGGTAGCTTTATGAGACGAAATAGTGAAGGCAGCAGAGGATGAAATTGGTGAAAAGACAAGGTCTGATAGAACTCCTTGGGTAACACAAGAAATATTGAATTTAATTGATGAATGGAGGAAATTTCAAACTGCAGCAAATCAAGGGAATATAAACGTTTAAAAAGCGGAACATGGTGACGCAATCAACATAAAAGTAACAGTTTCAGTTATAAAAAGAGAATAACGACTTTTCAACAGTTCAACGTTTTATGAGAAGTATTCATGAATAGAAACAAATACAAGCACCAGACAAATACGTTTAAATTAGTAATAGAAAGGTAAATTTTTGCCCAGTCATAATGATCCAAGGACAACAACATGGTTAGCGTCCAAACGAATAATACCTGGTCCACAGCACGTGAATATGCTGTGGTCTTGCGCTACACCGAAACTAATTCATTATGGAAAGTAACTTTGTCCCTGTCTATTGTTCGATAATCGCTGAAGGAAGTGAACACGCGGTTCAAGGCTGGTGATGTGTCTGGAGACAGCTGCACGCTTTATATTCAGGTGTCGCGGCGCCCGCGCACGCAGAATTCAGCAACGCTGTGACGTCACACACTGCGCTCATACCGCCGCATTCCAAGGTCCGCCCAGATTTACTGTCTCGACGTTGTCAAGGCTTCTTTCGAACAGGTGATGCCAAAGTCAGATTGGTTTCTTAAAACAAAAGCACTGCCAATTTCTTTTGGCATAACTGTCAAGGGAGTATACAGGTGAATTACTTACACTACGAATTTCGCAGTATCCTTCCTCTACAGCGGTATCCTACAACCTACCTGAGACAACTGCTGCTGAACATCTACACCTACGTGACTACTCTGCAGTTCACACATCAGTGGTTGGCAGGATGTTCATCGAATCACGTTCAGACTAACAAGTTTTTTTGTCTGGCCATCTTTCGCAGGAAGCATAGAAATACTTGTTTAGTAAATAAAACTACCTTTCCCTGCAGCTTTTAAGTAGCTATTAAGTAGCAGCAGGAAAAGCCAGTTTTATTTACAAAACACGTTCAGACTATTTCCCTGCCGTTCCATGGTCGAATATCCTACTCGTCAGTGCATCTGCGACCGCTTTTAGGAGGGGAGGTATCCCGAGTCCTGATCGAATCTACCCGGAGGATCAACGATGAGTTGCGCCAGAAACCCTCGATGTTGCTTTTTGACAATCTTCCATATTCCGCTAGGTGCACACAGGTATTGTTCCACCGTTCCGCCTTACATACACGGTATGCAAACATCCCGAACACTGTCTCACACATGCGCACAGAATTTACTGTACACACAGCAGACTGCGTACACTGCTTCTGTCCTCGGAGGCGAATAGGAGATTGATGAATTTAGCCGTTTGGTCTAGTTCAACACTTGTTCAGCATCAGCATCTAAAATAGCGCGGTTAAAACATACACTTAAAATAGGGATGCAGGGATCGCCAGCCGCTGGCTGCGTATCGCCTCCTATTATTGTGATGGTAGTCCACCCTTCGCTCTGACAAATATTTTTTTAACTTACGTTTCGTTTCTTACCGGACAGGAAATGACGGTTCCCTGTAGAAATCTGTCCTCTTGAGAATACATTGTAGAGCCGACAAGTACGAGAACTACCGCACAATCATGCATCCAAATTGCTGACGTGAGTATTACACAGAAGAATGGAAAAGAGAATTGAGGATGTGTTAGATGAGCAACAGTAAATCTATACATCGAAGAACAAATATAAAAAAGGCCGAGAGTGGAACTAAAATTGAAGATGAAAGGATATCGATGACAAGATTCGCTGATGACACTGACATTCTGAGAGAAAGTGATGAAGAGTTACACGGTATGCTGAATGGAATGACCAGTGTAATGAGTACAGAATGTGGACAGATTAAATCGAAGAAAGGCAGAAGTACTGAGAAGTATTAGAACTGAGAGCAGCGAGAAACTTAACGTCAGGATTGGCGATTACGAAGTAGATGAAGTTAAGGATTTCTGCTACCTAGGCAGCAAAATATCCTACGACGGACGGAACAAGGAGGACATAAAATGCAGACTACCATTGCCGACTACTGGCCAAGAGAAGTCAACTAGTTTCAAACATAAGCCTTCATTTGAGGAAGAAATTTCTGAGAACGTACGTTAGAAACACAGCATCCTATGGTAGTGAAACATGGACTTTGGGAAAATCGGAGCAAAAGAGAATCGAGGCATTTGAGATGTGGTACTACAGTAGAATGTTGAAAATTAGGTGGACTGAAAGGTAAGGCATGAAGAGGTTCTGTGCAGAATCGGAGAGGAAAGGAGTACATGGAAAACACTGACAAGAAGGGACAAGATGATAGGACATCTGTTGAGACATGAGGGAAAAACTTTCAAGGTAGCAGAGGGAGCTGCAGAGGGCAAAAACTATAGAGGAAGTCAGAGATTGGAATACATCCAGCACATAACTGAGGACGAAGTTTGCAAGAGCTACTCATAGATGAAGAGGTTGACTACGGAGAGGAATTCGTGGCGGTTTTGTATTGCTATTAACTCCAACTTCGTATAAGAAGTGAAATTTTCTGATGAAGATAAAGGCGTAGGTGGTTCTGTACCGACAGGGGACTGAGGCTGTGGCACGCGTCGGTGTCGGTGTCTCCGGCAAAGATGGCGTAGCGTGAAGGAGAGAGGCGCCGCGACGGCGTGAGAGGAAGATCACGGGTTAATAGCTTCCCGTCACTTTCGGATGGTGCCCAGTTTTCACTCTCAAGCAACCGCAAAATTAAACTATCACTTGTAATCACACGTTATACGGTGACGATAGAATTGTAGGTGTAGAAATCAAATTTACCTTCTCTTCTAAGGGACATTGTCCGTGTTTTCTCCCTGTATTATGTTGCAAGCTCGTTCTACCTCCTCACGCTTTTAATGAAGCACTGTAATTCACTGCTAACGCACTTCGGAAAATACTTTCAAACTAGGGCGGCGTCATTCTTCAAATACTGCTGGCCACGCACCGCAGTGACGGCTACAGCATTATCTCAGCAACGCTGTACCAATTCTTGTGTCACGTGTTTGTTCCTCGTTTCTAGCTGTCGGCGGTTTAATTAAAATAGCACTCATCGCTTTTTCCACTGTCTGTAATAACCTAATACTTCAAAGCAACGGAAATTCAGCGAATAAACATCCTCGTTTTCAAAAAAGTACTCTACTGGCGTTAAAATTGCTACACCAAGAAGAAATGCAGATGATAAACAGGTATTCATTGGACAAATATATTATACTACAACTGACATGTGATTACATTTTCACGCAATTTGGGTTCATAGATCCTGAGAAATCAGTACCCAGAACAACCACCTCTGGCCGTAATAACGGCCTTGATACGCTTGGGCATTCAAGCAGAGCTTGGATGGCGTATACAGGTACAGCTGCCCATGCAGCTTCAACACGATACCACAATTCATCAGGAGTAGTGACGCGTATTGTGACGAGCCAGTTGGTGAGCCACCATTGACCAGACGTTTTCAATTGGTGAGAGATCTGGAGAATGTGCGGGCCAGGGCAGCAATCGAACATTTTCCGTATCCAGAAAGGCCCGTACAGGACCTGCAACATGCGGTCGTGCATTATCCTGCTCAAATGTGCGGTTTCGCAGCGATCGAATGAAGGGTAGAGCCACGAGTCGCAACACATCTGAAATGTAACGTCCACTGTTCAAAGTTCCGTCAATGCCAACAAGAGGTAACCGAGACGTGTAACTAATGGCACCCCAAACCATCACGCCGGGTGATACGCCAGTATGGCGATGACGAATACACGCTTCCAATGTGCGTTCACCGCGATGTCACCCAACACGGATGCGACAATCATGATGCTGTAAACAGAACCTGGATTCATCCGAAAAAATGACGTTTTGCCATTCGTGGACCACTTTTCGTCGTTGAGTACATCATCACAGGCGCTCCTGTCTGTGATGCAGCGTCAAGGGTAGCCGCAGCAAGGGTCTCCGAGCTGATAGTCCATACTGCTGCAAACGTCGTCGAACTGTTCGTGCAGATGGTTGTTGTCTTGCAAACGTCCCCATCTGTGGACTCAGGGATCGAGACGTGGCTGCACGATCCGTTACAGCCATGTGGATAAGATGCCTGTCATCTTGACTGCTAGTGATACGAGGCCGTTGGGATCCAGCATAGTGTTCCGTATTACCCTCCTGAACCCACTGATTCCATATTCTGCGTACAGTCATTGGATCTCGACCAATGGGAGCAGCAATGTCGCGATACGATAAACCGCAATCGCGATAGGCTACAATCCGACCTTTATCTAAGTCGGAAACGTGATGGTACGCATTTCTCCTCCTTGCAAGAGGTATCACAACAACGTTTTACCAGGCAACACCGGTCACTTGCTGTTTGTGTATGAGAAATCGATTGGAAACTTTCCTCACGTCAGGATGTTGTAGGTGTCACCACCGGCGCCAACCTTGTGTGAATGCTCTAAAAAGCTAATCATTTGCATATCACAGCATCTTCTCCTGTCATTTAAATGTAGCTTCTGTAGCACGTCATCTTTCTGGTGTAGGAATTTTGATGGCCTGTAGTGTATTTTACTTAAAAACCACAAATCTTAGCACTGCTGCTATGGCAAATTGATTGCCGACTTTTTTTACCCAGTTATTAGTAAAACATGGAAAGAAACTGTAATAATCAGGACCGAACAAACACCACAAAACATTCGTTTTCAGAACTAAAATAACGGTATCGGTTTTAACCTGCCGGTTTTTCTCATCCCTAGCTCCGATTTCCCTTATTTTATTTGATGTTCGTTCCTTCCTATATAATTGGACACGAACAAAATGTTATGGCATTAGGAGCAGAGAGATGATGATTGAAATTTAGGGAAAACATCTCACAACAATGTAAAGCACCTTTGTTTCAATGATTGATACGCCTACTCCGTCACTCTTTCGCCCCTATTTCCCGATAAAACAAGAAAGGGTGCCCTTCTTCGTCCTCCGTCGATACTGTCCGGTAAAGATTCCATACCACACAGCAGTACTGCAGTGTAGGCAGTCTCTTTAGTAGACCTGCTGTACCTCCTAAGTATTCAGCCAACAAAACGCTGTCCTTCGTACCAGTTTAATTGCCAGGTTAGTTGAATTTAGAGCCTTTAGATTTGTGTGATTTACCTTCAACGGAAACTTAACGGATTACCTTTAGTTGGGCAGAGTGTGCTACCCTGGTACACGTTTCACCATCGCCTCCAGCTAATTAGCTAGCTTTGTACTAGACGTTAAAAATCTGTTCTCATTCCAGCTGTAAATGAGGGCATTCACTTTTTATGTGCTGCAGTCTTTTTCTGAAATTACAAAAATTGCTATGGAAAACTAAATTTTTCCGAAGGTGAAAACAAGTTCCAAGGCACAACATAGTTATGTACCTAAGAAGAACTTTCGATTGGAATTTAAAAACGTATCAACAGATAAAATTTTGTCAGTACTGTATGTAATAGTTTATCTGTTACATTATTACTCTACTATATACCAATGATTAGTCAGTGAAATCAAATTTAGCACAAGTATTATCGAAAACCAGTTACACGTTCAAACCGTTTTCAAATAGAACGTGTTGGAAAGAAACACAAATTTCCATTTTCGAGGAAGGCACGATCATTAAGACGTTAAAGAAATTCAGTTCATGTGCAAGTATCACTTGTCACATTGTAAAACACCTTCTTCTGTTTCAAGACACAAGTTGGCGCGTGACAGACGCAGTCTGCCTTCAGTGTCCGCACACGCTGATCAGCGAGAACATTACGACCACCGGCGTAGTATCGCTATAAACCCGTCCAGGGGATAGCAGCATCACCTGGAGAGGAATGACTGGTAGTCAGACACACGCACGGTCCACATAGTATCAGCGTGCCGACCGTGTGTAGGAAGGGGAAGGCGACATCTGTCTGGTTTGACCGACGACAGCCTGTGATGGCCCGAAGGCTGCGCACGAGCATTTCAGAAACTGCGCGACTTGTCGGGTGTTCGAGGAGTGCTGTCGTGAGCGAAACTGAGGTGAAACCACGTGCAAATGTTGTAGGATAGGGCACCAACCCTCATTACAAATGTCTGACGTCGTAGGCTGGGCAGATTAGTAAAACAGGACATCAGACTCTAATGCTGGGCAGAGCATAAGGTGCCTGAACACACAGTGCACCAGGCGGTGACCCACGCATATCGGCAACTACGATTGTAATGGCCACGTTACCATCGGCACTGGACGTTGGCGCAGTGGCAGAGCATTGCGTAGTCTGATAAACCCCGACAACTTCTTCTCCAAGCCGACGGGAGGGCGCGAATCCTTCGTCTTCCAGGGATACAGTTTCTTGACACCTGTACTGCGGGACGGAGAAAAGTCGGCGGCGATTCCATTATGCTCTGGGGAACATCAACGTGGGCATCCATGGAATCAGTGGAGCTCCTGCAAGGCACCGTGACAGACAAGGAGCATCGTACACCGGTTGCAGACCACCTACACCTCTTCATGACTATCATGTTACCCGACGGCAGTGGCATTTTTCAGCCGTAGAATTCGGTACCTGAAGAATTATCAATGTATTCCACATAGCTTTAGTATATTGTATAGCACTGAAATGTGTAGACTGCGCACTATTTGCAAATGCTAAGCAAAAGACAATCTCATATTTAGTAACAACAATGACTGTGCAAAATGACGGATACTTCTTATGGCGGTGTCTAGCGTACATTCCTTCCTGTGATTCAAAAGCCGGTCACAGGATAGAATTAACGAGCAAAAAAAAAAAAAAATGTTGTTTTCCTGGGTACACCATCCTCTACGTACAACACTTTCCTCTACTCATGTGAACCACCTCATACTTTATAGCCTGTAGGGTCTGTTGCCAAAGCACACTGCAGATCCCTTGTCTACATCGTTTTGTAAATGGTTCTCAAATTCTGATGACTGCACTAGACGGTAAACGTCAGCATCCTCTGCAAACAATGTAACACGGCTGCTCCGATTGCCTCCTAAATCGTTTGTATACATTAGGAACGGGAAAACGTCTAAAACAGTTCCTTGGTGAATTTCTGTTTTACTCGATGTCTGTCCGTTCGTCACTACGAAATGTCACCTTTCTGATAGAAAGTCGCGAGTCCAGTCGCGCACCTGACACGATACTCCGTAGCCACGGAGTCTGATTAGGAGCGCTTGCATGGAGAGGCGTCAAAAACCTTCTCTAAACCTAGAAATAAGGGGTCTATTTTAGGGGCCCTGTGGACAGCACTCATTAATTCGTGTGAAAACTACACATAGTGACTATGTGTAGTTGGATCGTTTTCTTCGAGGTATTCCACAATGCTCGAACACAGCAAATGTTCCAAATTGTGACGGAAATTTGATGTCAGCTATATGGGTCTGTAATTAAGCGGATTACCTCTGTTTTCCTTTTTTTGCATTAGTGCAGCTTTCATGTCCTTAGGCATGGGACTCCAGTTGAGCGAGCGATTGTGCGTGATTGCCAAGTATAGAACTATTATATCATCAAGCTCTCAAAGACACGCGAAGAAGACTACAATGTGAACCGGAAGACTCGCTTTTAATAAGTCATTTAAGTTGATTCGTTACACCGAAGTTATCTACTTTTAAGTTATTCATGTTGCCTTTATTTTCAGTATAATTCTGAAATATTTACGAGTACTTCGTTTTCTGTCATGAAGCAATTTCGGAAAGTCGTGTGTAGTAAACGCACTTGAGTAGCATGATAATCGGTGGCGTTAGTATAATTACCATAGCGCTGTGAAGGTGCTGATTGTGCCTGCCGTTAGTGTAGTTTGCGTACGACCGGTGTATCTTTCGATTTTACGGCAGATTTCGAGACAAAGTTTGGCTGTAAAAAATGTCAAATCCATCTCACATTGATATCCGCCTTAATTTCGAGTTTCTATAAAATATCTCCATTCCTGGATATTTTGCGTTCTTTTAAATCTGGCATAATCTTTTCCTCGCTTCGTTTTGTGACCTGATTTGTGTGCCATGGGGGAAGTAATCAGTTTCATATTAATTTATTTGGTGTAACCATCTCAATTTCTGTCGATACTGTTTCTTTGAATTTAAGTCCCATATAGTTAGTTTGAAGGAATGGAAACTAGCTCTTAGGAATATCAGAATCTATCATTTCAATTCTTAAATTAGTATTTTTGTTGCACATAATTAAGATTCGATCAAAATAATCTCACATTTATTGTGGCCTTCTTTACTACACCATGGAACAATGAGTTAAAAAGGTGTGGGTTTGGCTTATTGGTACTAATACCTTACTCTTCATATTGGGTTTCGTGTCAGCCGAAACACATTGTAGGTCAAGTTATAAATTCATTCGCTATCGTCGTTGCCAGAATCGAGAATAAATTGGATATTTGTGGTAAGGTCTTATGGGACCAGACTGCTGAGGTCATCGGTCCCTAAGCTTACACGCTACTTAATCTAACTTAAACTACCTTACGCTAAGGACGACACACACACCTCGGACGGGAGGAGCCGCGAGGACAGTGAAAAGACACCTCACACTGCGCGGCTATCCCGCGCGGCCGCAGCCGAGAGTTTACTTCACACTCGTAGGCTGTGACGGATGCAGTTGGTATTTACAATAATTATGGTATTTAGAAAGCTTCCCTTGTGTCTGAAAATGAGAGTTTACAGTATATCTACTACCAGTTATTACTTGTGAGGATGAGACATGGATTTCACCACAAGAGCCATGCAAGAATAGAGGATCCCGCAGCGATATATGCAGAGATGATTTGGGGAATTACTAGAAGAAAAAGAAAACGTTCGATGAGGCAACATACAAGAGAAGAAGTCGTAATTACGACTGTAGTGAAAAAAATGAAGGGCTGAATGACGTTCCGCCAGAAGGATTCATGATCAATGAGAAAATTAATTTGTCGAATAGATTCCAAGAAACAAGAAGAGACGGAGCCGGTGACGTCACTGAAGGTTGGAAAACCTCATCAGAAAATATACAGCGTATCGCTGATGGTAACATCGGCTTTGAGAGCCCGTAAGCTCCACACACATGCACGCACACACACACACACACACACACACACACACACACACACACACACTCACGTATCGTCGAAGACCATAAAACGTAAATGTCTAGAGGAGGCCTATGTCGAACTCTGGATAGGAAATGACTGATCAGGTCATGAACCATTGAATATTAGTTAACCCTGGGAATGATACTACGGACGACTATGTGAAAAGCATTTTCATATTTACCCTTCAGGAAGACTCATTTGTCTCCTATGAGGTAATTTCCCTCAGGTTGGGATGTACTGCTCTACTTGACAGTTACATGTGGTGTTATTCAGATTTCAGTGCCAATTTATCGCCTCAAGGGCAGAAATAAGCGAGTCACCAATAATCACGTTACCTCTTGCAACACAAATGTCTTCATTTCATGCAGATTGCCTGCATTTTTTTCTGTATGGGGTGATGCCAGTAAGAAATGTCACCCAACGTATATCCGTAAAGAGTAAAAACTGAGTGAACAAATTAAAATTCGCCCAGGAAATATTTCATGCACTTTAAGATAGGCAATCCAGCTTACACAGTCTGCCCCGTGTGCACGTGATGTAAGTGGGATTGCCTGTCTCAAGGTACACTAAATACATTCGTGGCCAGTTTAATTCTGTCAATCCTGTATAGCGATGCTTGGTTTTCGCTCAGCTATATCAGACAATGTTGCCCATTTTCTGCTGTAGGCAAGTAAATTTTAATTTTTATAGCTGTCTAATTTTAACGCAGACTTTGTTTTGTTCATAACGGAATTATCTTTTTGTGTGATAATGGCAAGAAAACATCTGTTTCAGCATTAGTACTGCTATGGTTACCTCTTCAGTAAACTGTATTAACACAGTATCATAAGGTACATTTGTCTTTTCCGTTAAGCAGAACACTGGCTACTTTCTTTTCTAAACTGACTGCTTGCAAATGCCAGTAAGCATATCAGCAAATCAGTCTCCAGCAAAGTTGGAGGGTGTCAGCGACGTCAATGGTCTGTTTACTTTAACGAATGTAGATTTCTAGATTCCTGAGTGTGCAGAATAGTGCAAATACAAGTGGCTTGGTTCAAATGGCTCTCAGCACTATGGGACTTAACTTCTGCCAATACAAGGGTGAGTTTTTTGTACGTCATGCAGTGCTGTGACCAACCCAGGATCATCAGTGCTGTGAGCCCTATGAATAAGCTACTACTAACTGAAATGAAATCTCGTATTAGTGCAGTGATTGTTGCCACAATTTGGCGAAGGAGATTTATTAGTCATGGCCTGTACACAAATAACAGAAGGAGAGACAGGATGGCTGAGCTACTTGCAGAAATGTAATGGGGGGACATCACACAAAATAAGAGCCATATGACTGCTGTGTCAGAGGGGTACCTATGAAGGTTAGAGACTGGATTCAGGCTCCATGTTGTAAAAGTATTTACAATAATATAAGAGCCCCACAAAATGACTAATAAGTCAGTACACTTTCATCAAGTACCTTCTTACAGACAAACATTGGCCTATATTTTGTGCCAAAATAGATTGACATTTTACATTTGCCCCTGTTTAGAATTACCCTTGTCTGCTGCAGATAAAAACAATAGAAATCTGATTGGTAATTTTTCTCTGATGAAGCTCAAGGCAAGAAAATAACTGTATTCTACAAAATACTCTCTGTTGATGATGTGCTGTTACTTAGGATAAGTAAGAAAGTGCCTTTACAGTATAAATTCCACTCAGTGGAAATAAGACTAATTAAAAACATTAGGACAAATATTTTTAAGAACAATTTGCAATAGGCGACCTGAGATGACAGATATTATGAACAAAATGCTGAGTTCCATGACAGATTCATATCAACATTTGGACATATTTTGAAAGGAAAAGGGAATTGTATTTGTTGGAAAAAGCAAGTAAAGCTCCTGTAGTAATAGCACACTACGAAAGTATATCATAAATCATTTAGTCTATAAGATACATAGTGAAATGAGAGATAGGACAGGATAATATGACTATATATTTACATGGAAGGTCACAGGTAGCAAATGTTTTTAATAATTGTGTCTCAAATGTAGTAGAAATTTTTGGGACAAGCACTTCAAGAGATAAAGCATTATGTTGGAAAACCAACTATTGTAAGATTGAAACCTATGGATGTCACCCATTTATCCTTCTGAGATTAAGATAGTTATTTATGGCCTCTAAAACAGAAGCTCCTCTGGATTTTACGGTGTTTCCAACAGAGTACAAAGGACTTGTTTCTATATGATAATTTCTGTCTTGTCTGAAATATGTAATTCATCACTAACTTAGTGTATTTTTCCAGACAGATTGAAATATACCATTTTTAAACTCCTCTGCAAGATACATGTCTAAAGCACTGCCAATAACTACTGCTGACATCATTTTCCAAAATTTTTTAGATGGTAAGAAGGTATGAATAGGTAATTTTATGTGCTCTTTAAAGAACTGTTATTACCATTTAGAAACTCATATTTAAACAGCCATAAAATAAAGAAAACCTCTTGATGATGCTGCAACTGCTGTGAAACATATCTGGGACAAAAGAATGGTTTGCTAAGGGCGGACCCCACACAAAAACATATGTATTGAGAAAGCAAACACAGACAAAAGAGCTTCAAACTCAAGGTGATAATCTTAATGCCTTGACACACATTTCCAAGCAAGCTCTACAACAAATTCCGGAACACCACAGCAAAGTTACATGAAAGTGTTGTAAATATAAAATTCAAGAGAATTTGTCTTTCACATAATGTAATACCTAACTAATATACATATAAATGTAAACAGCATGTCACCTGCAGCCCAATGTACTAAACACAAAGCTGAAATTGAGTGGGTGAAGCAAGAAATTAGATACCTACATACAAAAAGCAGGAACCAATGCTGAACTTTTCAAAATTCACCTGGAACTAGGAAATCACATCAAAATTTCTGAAATATTTACTGATATTATAAATACAATAAAAAAACACAGATATACAAATAAAAACCAGATGTAATAAACAACAACAAAAACTAAACGCTCTTTTAAATTAAAATGAAATGATTACACATAAAATGAGAAAGCAAACAAACTACACATTCCACAAACGACTTGTCAATCTTACTGACATACAAATAACCAACCAAGAAATAAATTTTCTAGAGTAAGGCCCAAAACACAATGTCAACACAGACATTACACCCAAGACACTGTTGAATCTTTTCACAGAAAGTGAATACATCATAAAAAAAACAAGAAAGAAACAGTAACTCAAACTTCAATGCAGGTCTGAGAAGACAATTAGTTGGAGAAGAAATAAGATACATAACAAAGGAAAACAAGAAGAACATATTGACAGGAACAAAAACTGAAGAAGAAAAAATATGCAGAAAAACAAAGAACAAACTTAAAAATAATGAGGCATTCATTATGAGGTCAGACAAGGGCAGCACCATGATAATAATAACACAGCATGAATACAAGGAAAAAAACCTTAAAATTTCTGGAAGACAACAACATAACAAAGCTAACCAGCGACCCAACACCAGAAAAACAGACAAACACTTCGAAGAATACCTCACGCATATTCACAAAACGGAAAGCAAAGTGGCTGAAACAAAAGAATCACCAAGCACCCACACTGAACACCCTACTAAAGCTCCACAAGGAGGCCATTCCGATATGCCCCGCTGTCAATTGCAGAAGTGCACTCACATATCACACAACCAGAGAAATGCATATATACTTACAGAAACATTACATATACACAAATACCTGAAGCATACACAACACTGAAGAGCTGATACAAAAAAATCAAAGACATTAACATAATCACATCAGCCACACTCACATCATTTGACATCACATCCATGTACACCAATATCCTCACCATAGAAACCATCAAGATCATCAAACAACAATATGAAGAACTGATAGAAATTGCCAAACCCCACATAAAAGAATAGCTAGCTTTCTAAAACTGATCACCAACCAAAACTAGTTCTCAGTTGACAATCACTTCTACTCACAACATTTTTCTCCATCAAATTGAAAATAAAGTATTTGAAACGATAGTAAGACCCAAACAGCACTAGATAATATATTGGTATCACTATGTAGATCATATCATATACCTTCTATTGTAGATGAAACACCCAGTTGCATCCAACTTCTCCACAGTGATATGATCAAAGTCCACCCAAAAACAAAATTCAAAATGGAAATAGAAAATGACAAAATGTTAAATTTCCTTGACCTCACAATATACAGACACAACATCTAACACCAATTCTCCATATTCAGAAAAGTAACCACCACTAGCAGAGAAATTCACAAACATTATAATCATCCAATATATGTTACACAGACTGAACAAAACTCCAGTCGCTGAAAACAACTATAACAATGAATTACAGACAATCAGACAAATAGCTGTAGAGAGTAGATATGATACAAACACTACAGATTAACTGAGCAAAAAATTAAAACAAAATTAGAAAGACACACAACACGCAAAAACAAAAGCCTTCTCACCCACGTACAAACACACATATGAGCACACATGAACAGGAAACACCCACAACAACAAACAGTGGTTCACCCTCACATACAACAACAAAGCAGGCCACAAAATAGGCAACATACTCAAAAACAAAGGATAAAAATAGCCTACAGGACAGACAATTCAACACAGAGGAAACTAAGGACAACCAACACAAGCACAGACAAACACAATACATCTGGTATTAGCCAACTAACGTGTTAGGATTGCAGATCAGTTTATATAGGAGAGACAAGCAGAAACTTTAATTCCATATACTCGGAACGCAGAGGACCATTAAAAAATTACATCTCTCATTCCACATTTGCTGAACAATTTATGGACAAGAAACATAACCCAACAGACATCAATACTGATAAAAAAATCCTCAAATGCAGCAACAGCCCCCCACAAAAACTAATAACTGAATAAAATTATCATTTGCAATGGAACCATGTTCTCTGCCCTCAAAGAATTATTAGATAACACCAACCTGTAGAACCCGACCCCCCCCCCCCCACACACAGATACATACATGTGTACATACACAAAAAACTGAAAATAAGTAAATGTAATTATAATAATAATTATAAATACTTAAACCTACTCTCTCTCTCTCTCTCTCTCTCTCTCTCTCTCTCATTTTTCACACACACCTCTGAGAGTTTCAAAGTAACCGCCAATGACATCCTCAACTGTTCCACTCTCCACCATCTTGTTTTCAAACCTTCAGCTGTCCCACTGTGCGCCATCTTGCTGTTACAACTAGTAAACAGACACTGTAAAAACGTAATACAGCAGGAAAACCACACCATGTGGTAAGAAGGTATGAATACATAATTTTATGTGCTTTTCAAAAACCTGTAATAATGATTTAGAAACTAATATTTACATGTATGTAAACAGTAAAGAACATTGCTTATGTTTAACAGCCATAAAATAGAAAAAAACCACTGATGATGCTGCAACTGCAGTGAAACATGTCTGGAACAAAAAAAACAAAACTGTGTTTTCCTAAGGGTGGACCCCACCCAAACACATATATATAGTAGTAAATCTTTCATAAATCTTGGTCTGGATTTCAGCAGAGTTGCTCAGCTGAGAATGCCATTTACATGGTCACTCACAAAATATTACAGACTTTAAATAACAAAATAGCAAAAAATGATATTTTCTGAGACTTATCTAACACATTTTAATGTGGGAAATTAACATATCGTCCTAGATAAACTAAGGTACGTTGGGAATCATGGTGTAGCGAGTCAGTGTAATGTCATACCTAACCAAAATAATATAGAAAGTTGTATTTAAAAATTCAACCAACATAAGCATGGTATGCTTCTGACTAGGTAGAAATTACTTATGGGGTCTCCAATGCTCCATCATAGATCCACTATTGTTTCTCTGATACGTAAATGACATTCTATCTAATATACGATGAGCACAAGTACATATTGACGCAGATAACACTAGTATTGTAGTGAACCCAAAGGTACACACAGCAAGAGAGGAAATGGCAAATGGTCTCACTCTCGAAGGTATGTCATCTTGAGTTCAGCACTAATTATAAATATGAGACATAGTGAAGAATAACTATGGTGACAAACCCAAAATTTTTAGGTCAACATTTTAATTAGGATTTAAAGGGTAAAAAAACATATTTTTGGACCATAACACAACTTTGTTGAGCTACATCTGAACATCGAATCATTGCAAACCCTAGGAAAGAAATCAGTCAGTTCACATATTTTCATTGAGTAATGTATTAAATAACGGTCTGTCGTCACTGCTCAAATATGTTGTTTAAGAATGATAAGTAATGCTCACCTAGGATCAAGTTGCAAACGTCAGTTTAAGGAGTTAGGCATTTAGACTATTGTTTTACACTGTATATATTCCCTCATGAAGTTTGTTGATAATAATCCGCTAGTTTTCGTGATCCATTGAGAAGGATATGTGAGGACTGTAAACGTTTGATAAGAGTCCTTTCTGACTAGAGAGGCCAAATATCAGAAAGTAAAACATTATTTAGGTTTCACAGTACCTGGACAAAGATCGACTCAGCACTGTGCATAAATAACAACAGTAAATTCAACTCTGTTTATGGAGAGGAACTGTGTTGCTATTATTTGGCGCAAATACCTCTGCTGACACATTTTCATGCTTCTCTGTTTTGCTTGTCATTTACTGCTAGTCGTTCTTTCATATTCTTGTTAGATATCAAGGATCTTATAGTTTCATGGTAATTGCCATTCTTTACACTTTTTGGATTCGTTTAGTGACTTTTTATGCCACCACTTCAATATGGAATGCCCCAGTGTTGTGCACACGACGTTAGAAGCTCCCAGTCTGTCCATTTTTAAGATGTGTAAACTTCCTATTGACATTGAGTCTACACACTTGCGAACTTTTCTTTCAATTACAGTTGGAATAAATTAGGTTTCAGTTAGTATCTGATCAATGACTAAGCTATGAAAATGGACAAACGAAAATGGATCAATGGATGTATCAAAGTAGCAACCCGGCATGTCAAGTAATTTCCCAAAAAGAAATACAACTAGCAAATATAATAAAAGATATGAATAGCGATGCTGTAGAAATCAGATAAACGAAAATGAAAGTAACTCCTGCGTAAGAGATAGGAAAAATATATCAAAGATTACAAGTACATACCTGGAAGAATACTCACAGTCAGAGTGAAACTGAGAAAAGGGAACAACACCATTATAAGCATATATGCATCGGAAGAAGGAAAAATGATAGATCTAGAACATTCTATGGAGAACTACAGAAGACTCTGAATAAATACAGTGACAGTAATCACATTATTATGATGGGTGATTTACATAACAGAATAAGAAATATCCATGTAACAAATATAATAGGAAGATTTGGGGAACTGGCATATATAGCCGGCCGAAGTGGCCGTGCGGTTAAAGGCGCTGCAGTCTGGAACCGCAAGACCGCTACGGTCGCAGGTTCGAATCCTGCCTCGGGCATGGATGTTTGTGATGTCCTTAGGTTAGTTAGGTTTAACTAGTTCTAAGTTCTAGGGGACTAATGACCTCAGCAGTTGAGTCCCATAGTGCTCAGAGCCATTTGAACCATTTTTTTGGAACTGGTATATAATGAAAATTGAAAAAACACTAAGGGATTTTGTCATTTACAGTAATCCAAATACAACAAACTCACTTTTTTTAAAAGAAAGAGAGAACTACATAAGTGTACCTGGACCAGCAGTGGTTTTAGATCTGTAACTAACTACACTGAAGTGAATGATAAGTTGGTGTGTCAAGAAAGGAGTACAAGAGCTTATAGAGAACGATATATAGGATCAGATCATCTTCCACTAATCTGCAGAATAGCTCTATTTGCAAAATAGAAGAACATCACAAAATAAACAAGTAACCAACAATATCAAAGCGTTCATAAAGAATACTTCAAGATATAGGAAACTTACAAACTAAAGATAATATAGAAGAATTATAAAGTCTAAAGATTGTGATATATATAATAGCAGCACAATCTCTTAGTAAACGAAAAAATAAGGAAAAGAATAGGCCTAAACATCTGCAATGAGGATATGAGAAAAGCTGTTAAAGAAAAACAGGAGGCATGGATAAAATACTTAAGCAACCACACCACCTGAGAAGTGCAATCTCATTAGGAGAGAAAATATATTGCTAAATGTTTAGTAAGAAAGGCACATTGGGATAGATTTATTTCTAATGTCGAGCATGACATTCACAGGAGACAGCAAACGGTCTGTAAGGTTTTAGAAACTTTAAACACAACAAGAAAAGGAAGATACAACCAAACAGTACTGAAGAAGATCAATGAGTAAATTATTGCAAAGGATTATGGTATGATGATACAGTGCAAGAAAGTGAAACTGAAACGATATATGGAAATGAATTACATGAAGTACGGTCTGACGAAATAAAATCTTCCTTACTATATATTAAGAATAGAAAAGTGGCTATATTCTTAAAATATTGAGGAATGATGCTACATCTCTTAATCGAATGTTGGAAGAGTAAGAGTATCCTCCAAAGAATGTAATATTGATAGAGTGATATCAGTTTCTTAAAAATGACACAAAGGCCTATGCAGTAACTACAGATGATTCAACTTAGTACACCAAGCATACAAGATGTATGCTGAAATTTTAAACGCAGGACTTAAAACCATAATGAAATTAATGGGGCATCAGGAACAAATGAATTTTAGGACAGTACGTTTTACAATGGATGGAGTTTTTTTTTTTTTTTTGCAGTAGATAATACAAGAAATGCAGAGAATATAATACAGGAACAGACACTGCTTTTATCGATTTTAAAAAGCTTTTGACATTGTCAATGGATAGAAACTTTGGAAGATGATGGCGTATCATGGATATCCGAAGCATCTAATAAATATGGTAGAAAGTTTGTATCAGAACACGACTATCATTTTAGATATCAATGCAAAGATTTTATCAATGGAAAGATTTCTAATGAGATACCAATTAACAAAGGAATATGTCAGGTCTGCTCAACTACTTTTGACATTTACGTACATGAAGTAATGCATATATGGAAAATAAAAGTTTAGAAAGGTATATACCTAGACAGGAGACTCTTTTAAACAACTTACAATTTGCTGATGAGGCAGTGATCTTAGAAGATATAGAAGAGGATCGTCAGAAAGGAGTTTACTTACTGAAACAAGTAAGTTCAAAACTTGACATGGAAATCTCAACAGAAAAACTAAGACAAACATTAAATCTTATTGTGGTAGATCAAAAGATTTTAGAGCAAATGAACCACTTCAGTTAGCTAGATTACTAAAGAGATACTAATTAACAAAGGAGTATGTCAAGGCTGCTCAACTACTTTTGACATTTGTGTACATAAAATAATGCATGTATGGAAAACAGAAAAACTAAGACAAACATTAGACCTTATAGTAGTAGATCAAAAGATTTTAGAGCAAACAAACCACATCAGTTAGCTAGGATGTGTGGTGACATATGGCTACAGCAAAGATATAGAGATTAAGCTTAGTATATTTATTTATATATGTGCAACAGTTTACGTATTGAAGCGAGACCTGGATAATTGGCAGAAAATAAGAAAGCTGTATTTGGGCACAAGAAATAAAATTCGTGAGACTAGCTGACGGTTGCACAATAGAAGACAAAATAAGGAATCAGCATATTAAAGAAAAACAAACAAAAAATTAGTC
The DNA here is from genome assembly GCF_023898315.1 of Schistocerca nitens. Lineage (NCBI taxonomy): Eukaryota > Metazoa > Arthropoda > Insecta > Orthoptera > Acrididae > Schistocerca > Schistocerca nitens. Next base: position 1,156,727,129 of record NC_064615.1, on the reverse strand, counting down.
TGATAAAATTGTAGAACATAGGAGATAATGGAACCCACACCTGGAAAGAATGGAGAGTGACAGACTCCTTTTAGAGGTTGGAAATTATAGGCGTCGAGGAAGAAGAGACAGGGGCAACGATGGATGGCGTAAGAGGTTATTTTGCTTAATGCCTTAAGGGAAGAAGAGTACTTTGTATCTGACAGTGATTCGAACTGTCGGAAAACCCCGAATGTCGATACGGAGGGAAGGTCAGAGACACACAGACTTCATACGTCGGCTGCAGCTCGTTCCCACGGAGAGCGCAGCTGTAGCAGCATGCATGTCACTTAGGCCCTGTGTCCTAACGTGAATCTTACAGTTAATATCGTAACCCTGCACTTGTCCGGCAACTACAGTTTATTCTCTGAAGGCTCCAATAAGCACCAATGATAATACAGTGTTTAACTTTTGTCTGTGTTTTGGTATTACGATTCGGATTTGTGCATGCTTACAACTTATTGTATGCTATGGAAAGTTGTTTATGTCGTGAACTCTGGCCTCATCGATGACAGAAACGACCTGCTCGTCCCACCTGTGTGCTTCACCGCCAGTGAGAGTCATCGTAAAACGTGTTTTACCTCGGCCAAGTAGGACAGAAAAGTGGAGACGAGTACTTGCTCACCGTGCAGCTATTCACAGTGAATTCCTACAGTTGCGACAGCAGCAGCTGCAGCTAGAGCAGCATCTACAGAAAGACAAGCTGTGAGAATTCTAACAGCAACGAAAAGAACAGCAACGGATGGGCTCCCAGTTACAGCTACCGCAAAACCAACAAGAGTAGAAAGTGCCACATCAGAACCTTCGCATTAACCGTTTGTTTACTTTGATGAGGCAAACTAGTTTTGCGAGTCTTATTTACGTTGTTTTCTTCTTCCCCTGTAAAGCAAGTCAAATAAGTGACCCTGTACATCAGAGCGCACTCTCACTATCTTCTAGTAGTAAACCGTGATCAGTGATGCAAAAATTATGCCCACCCCCACATTCCAGTTGTTTGAGCTTTTCTGATGTTCGTGCTTTGTTGACTGCCTATACGTTCACCAAATACACAGACTTGAGCGTAGATTCAAATTTCATTTCTGTGAAAGGCAACGTTATCAAGAATTCGCAGCACTGGCTGCTGCCTTGCAAGTCTTAACATTCACGTGTGGTTTTCCCTGTAAACAGTGTTGCGCATCGAATTATACATCCAGCTGCTGACAGTGAAGTCGATGCCAAGGCTTCAGAGGCATCTGATCCAGGTCAGAGAAGTGCTAACTCTGAAAAAGCTCACGAAGTGACAGCGCCAGCGCAAGCTAATTTTTATCAGTCTTCTAGCATCGACAGTCTTTTTATTAGCAGTCATCGTTATATTCTACGATAAACTGACGGTAGTGTCGTCATCCTATTATTCGGTGGTTACAGCAGTAGTTAGTAGCTGGTGCCCTCATGGTGGGTAGACGTGCACAAAAGTAAGCCGTTTGTTCACAGCCTATGTAACTCAAAGCAAGTGGAAGCTCATGCGAAAGTTTCCTTTACATCACTGCTTAAGCTTTTCAAAAAAGTTAGAGCGATCAGAGCGTGTCAAGATTGCTCTGCAACGCATCAATGACCTATCTGCCCATTCCATGGTGTCACGTGTTTTGCACGCCACAAATCGAGACATCTATCAAGCGTCTGCCACCAGCTACCAGAGCGCTGCACGCTATCTTGCCGTTGACAACAGCAGCAACAGACTGGGTCAGAGCCTCATGCTGTGGTGGAAATTAATGCACCAACGGCAGAACTCCGGTTGCACACAGTCGCAGCTATGTTTCTGATTAGTGTGAACGTGTACAGGCGCACTGGCTCCCTACAGGTGTGATACCCTGAAGTACAATGCACAGTCAACTCCAGTGTGTCATCAGATCATTGTCCAAGCTTAACAATTAATCTTGTCGGTAGTAAACACTTGGGCTACAACTTGCATACGGGACTTCGATGCTTTCGTGCTTTGTGGTTTCTATACTCAAGACCAAGTGAATCTAGTTTGAACTGTGACTCCATTCAATGAATTTTATGCGTTATGTACGCAATATCAGCAACTATTTGAACCTACATTATACTGTGCTTAAGTGTTCTGAGTACACTTACCCTTAAAGTGATATTGCCTAACGTTTGTAGAGCACTTCTAGTGACCTTCGCCATGCGCTATAAAGTGGAAGTAGAACATTACAAACTACGGAAATAATATCCCCCGTATTTTCTAGCTAATGGGCAACGTCCATGGTAGTAGTTAAGAGACCAAATGGATCATTGAGAATTAATGGTGATTTGAAGTTCTCCATTAATACTCAAGCTAGGTAGATCTGGTTCAATTCCTAGAACAGAAGAATTGTTGGCAAAATTGGCCGGGAGGCCAATTTTTTCGGAGATAGACCTCTCTGAAATCCTATTGTAAACTGCCCGTAGATGATTAGACAAAACAGATCTTAACAATTATTCCGTTATTCAGCATGTTTCGTTATTACAGATTGTCGTTTGGGATCGCAATATTTCAGAGGTACCTTGAAAAACTAATCCAAGAAATCAACAGTTGCCTTTATTATTCAGAAGGCTTCCGAATTACCGGGACCACGCAGGAATTGCGCCTACAGAATCTATACATTTTGTTTGAGCAGCTTAAAGCTCATGCTCTGTTGTTTCCTGGTGCGAAGTGTAAAGCATCTGGGACATATCAGCTCACAGGACAAAAGATTGGTCACTCCAATGCGCACACTCAGATGAATCGCTGAACCCTTACAGATGGCGCAGCGATCGACTCACGTGCTCAGCCGCACACGCATTACCTCTATGTGAAAATAAGTCAATAGTAATCACTCAGACATTTATGTTCAAGCAGACATTGCGTGTGAATATGGGTAAAAGTGACGATGCGGCGGCACAGAATGGCTAGAAAAGGGCTCCTTATTTGGCCATGCCCATGGGCATGCGATGAATAAAATTGTTGGATCTGTTTCGCGGCGGACTGTTCAATGTGTCTGCAAACAGAGACCAAGAGGCACGACGTCAGAACAGTGATAGGAAAGATATCCTAACAGAAAGGGATCAGAGACGCGAGACTCCAAACCCGACGGGAATCGCTGCAGGCAGTGAATGAAGCTCCAGCCCAGTCTGCTACAAAGAGAAATTTGAGACGGGAACTACTTGCAATGAACGTATGGTGTCGGACACTTCTTGCAAGTGCCCACTGCTCATTCAGACACGTAAAGACAACGGCAAAGTTAATCGAGGTGGGAGAATACGAGACTGGTTTTCTGAACATTTCCCCACCGCATTACATCTCGATTGGCCTGCAAAATCACCTGACTTGAATCCCACAGAAAATCTGTGGTACATCTTTGACCAGAGCGTAAAACCCCGACTTCGGCATCCCCGCAATTTGGTGGAACTGCGAGATGGATTCTCAGCGAACGGTTTAACCTGGATGCGACGCACCTGCACGACCTTGTGGACACTTTCCAACTGAATCCAGGCGACCGTCTGATCCAGGGGGAGAATTACATCGTGTTACATGGGTACCTGTAATGATTTACCTAGGGGTGACTAATTCTTTTTTCAAGGCAGCTTGTAACACGGTAAACAAGCAGGCAAACATATTTAGGACTGAATAAGGGGATGTAGTGAAACTAATCTGACGAAACTTATAACTGAATGAAGCACATGTTGGCTAAAATGCTAAGCAGGCAATCGCACGAACAAGTAGGCAATCAGAATTTCTTTCAGATAGTGAAAGAATCTAATTTATTACATTTTTTTTGGCCTTCACTTGCTGAAATTTGCAATGGACCTTCGATGTACATATTTACACGTTTAACTTGATGATGCCTGTCAAATGTTACAGTGTTCTCTCTACGTCCAAATACATGAAGGGTGTTGGTACTTCAATCTGAGGATATGTTGTCGCTGCTCTACAGAATGAAATGATATCACCTAGCGTTTCTATAACTTTTTTTCAAGAACAGTTATACTGGGACAGAAGACGATGCATTACGTTCTACACTAGGCAATATAAGCTATGTTGTTAACGCCTCTATCTGCATTTAAACTATGCCTAGTAGAGATTCTTTACAAAACGAAATTTCAAGAAACGCTGCAATGCTTACCAACCAGAACTGTGGTGTCAAGATTCTCTAAGGCATTTACAGACTGTGTTTCCTTTAACCAACTACTAAATAAGGCAAAAATTTAATTATAATATGTGATGCAAAAATAAACACACTCATACACACAAACATGGGCAAGGACAAACGAACTGACTAAACACGGTTTTAGGAAATAAGAAAGAAGGTATCTCTACACGAGGAGAAGTTCTGCTTTCTTTACATTCAACACAAGACGATCAATGACAGAACCGGGTCAAGACAAAGGTGGAACATAGCCAGAGACGATGGGGCAATAAGACGTTGATGAAAAGTCGATATCTCGAAGGCAAAAGTCTTTGACACCGAATGGAAATTAGTTATAGTAATAAGTAACGATTTCGTTTCATGTGCTGTAGTTTTCCTCTCGATTCTTAGAGACAATATCTCTCTAAAATAATGGAAGTACTCATTTCAATACTAGATGTCACTCAAGGTTTTATTGTTGATGAACTTGAATTTTGGTAATCTCAATTGTTTCCATTTCTTTTGCAAATGACAGACTATTGCGTTTGAAGCCTATAAGTTGCCCATTGTGTCGCAGATGCAATAGATGATTCAATGCTCTACGTTCGTATAATACACTCCTGGAAATTGAAATAAGAACACCGTGAATTCATTGTCCCAGGAAGGGGAAACTTTATTGACACATTCCTGGGGTCACATACATCACATGATCACACTGACAGAACCACAGGCACATAGACACAGGCAACAGAGCATGCACAATGTCGGCACTAGTACAGTGTATATCCACCTTTCGCAGCAATGCAGGCTGCTATTCTCCCATGGAGACGATCGTAGAGATGCTGGATGTAGTCCTGTGGAACGGCTTGCCATGCCATTTCCACCTGGCGCCTCAGTTGGACCAGCGTTCGTGCTGGACGTGCAGACCGCGTGAGACGACGCTTCATCCAGTCCCAAACATGCTCAATGGGGGACAGATCCGGAGGGTAGTTGACTTACACCTTCTAGAGCACGTTGGGTGGCACGGGATACATGCGGACGTGCATTGTCCTGTTGGAACAGCAAGTTCCCTTGCCGGTCTAGGAATGGTAGAACGATGGGTTCGATGACGGTTTGGATGTACCGTGCACTATTCAGTGTCCCCTCGACGATCACCAGTGGTGTACGGCCAGTGTAGGAGATCGCTCCCCACACCATGATGCCGGGTGTTGGCCCTGTGTGCCTCGGTCGTATGCAGTCCTGATTGTGGCGCTCACCTGCACGGCGCCAAACACGCATACGACCATCATTGGCACCAAGGCAGAAGCGACTCTCATCGCTGAAGACGACACGTCTCCATTCGTCCCTCCATTCACGCCTGTCGCGACACCACTGGAGGCGGGCTGCACGATGTTGGGGCGTGAGCGGAAGACGGCCTAACAGTGTGCGGGACCGTAGCCCAGCTTCATGGAGACGGTTGCGAATGGTCCTCGCCGATACCCCAGGAGCAACAGTGTCCCAAATTTGCTGGGAAGTGGCGGTGCGGTCCCCTACGGCACTGCGTAGGATCCTACGGTCTTGGCGTGCATCCGTGCGTCGCTGCGGTCCGGTCCCAGGTCGACGGGCACGTGCAACTTCCGCCGACCACTGGCGACAACATCGATGTACTGTGGAGACCTCACGCCCCACGTGTTGAGCAATTCGGCGGTACGTCCACCCGGCCGACCGCATGCCCACTATATGCCCTCGCTCAAAGTCCGTCAACTGCACATACGGATCACGTCCACGCTGTCGCGGCATGCTACCAGTGTTAAAGACTGCGATGGAGCTCCGTATGCCACGGCAAACTGGCTGACACTGACGGCGGCGGTGCACAAATGCTGCGCAGCTAGCACCATTCGACGGCCAACACCGCGGTTCCTGGTGTGTCCGCTGTGCCGTGCGTGTGATCATTGCTTGTACAGCCCTCTCGCAGTGTCCGGAGCAAGTATGGTGTGTCTGACACACCGGTGTCAATGTGTTCTTTTTTCCATTTCCTGGAGTGTATATACAGGGTGAGTCACCTAACGTTACCGCCGGATATATTTCGTAAACCACATCAAATACTGACGAACCGATTCCACAGACCGAACGTGAGGAGAGGGACTAGTGTAATTGTTTAATACAAACCATACAAAAATGCACGGAAGTATGTTTTTTTACACAAACCTACGTTTTTTTTTAAATGGAACCACGTTAGTTTTGTTAGCACACCTGAACATATAAACAAATACGTAATCTGTGCCATTTGTTGCATTGTAAAATGTCAATTACTTCCGGAGATATTATAACCTAAAGTTGACGCTTGAAACCTCCGACGTTCAGTTGCGTGTTGTAACGAACACGGGCCACGGTCGGCGAGCAGCATCTGGAGGGACATGTTTACGATGACGACCGTGTTTACGAGTGTGGCTGTAGTGCACTGTTGTGGTTTGGTCTAGCTGTCGCAGTGTGCTCATGTAGCGCTCGCTACTATTGTTATTCTGCATTCGTCTCCGCACGCAGACCAACTGTAGTAGACCGTGTTACCAGACGTCTGTGATAGTGTAGTGTTGTAGGAACTGTGACCATGGTGTATTCGATCTCTGAAAAGGCGGAGATGATACTCATCTATGGCGAATGTCGACGAAATGCAGCTGAAGCCTGCAGGGTGTATGCAGAACGGTACCCGGACAGAGAGCATCCAACTTGCCGCACATTGCAAAACATCTACCGCCAACTGTATGCAACAGGTATGGTCGTAGCACGCAAACGGGTCCGTAACAGTCCCGTCACAGGGGAAGCGGGTGCAGTTGGTGTGTTAGCTGCTGTTGCCATGAACCCACACATGAGTACACGGGACATTGCTAGTGCCGGTGGACTGCGTCAAAGTAGTGTCATGTGCATACTGCATCGTCACTGCTTTCACCCGTTTCATGTGTCGCTACATCAGCAATTACATGGTGATGACTTTAATCATCGAGTGCAATTCTGTCAATGGGCATTAACAGAGAATGCGTTGAAGTTCTACCTGTTTACCGATGAAGCGGGTTTCAGAAACCACGGGGCAGTTAATCTACGGAACATGCATTGCTGGTCCGTGGACAATCCTCGCTGGCTCAGACAGGTAGAGCGACAGCGACCGTCGACTGTAAATGTATGGTGCGGAATCATTGGCGACCACCTCATTGGTCCTCACTTCATTGCAGGGGCCCAAACAGCTGCAACATACATCGCGTTTCTACAGAATGATCTGCCAAAGTTGCTCGAAAAAGTCCCACTGGAAACGCGTCGACGTATGTGGTATCAGCATGATGGTGCACCTGCACATTCCGCAATTAACACTAGGCTGACCCTTGACAGGATGTTCGACGGGCGTTTCATAGGACGTGGAGGACGCATAAATTGGCCAGCCCGTTGTCCTGATCTTACACCTCTGGACTTCTTTCTGTGGGGCACGTTAAAGGAGAATGTGTACCGTGATGTGCCTACAGCTCCAGAGCATATGAAACAACGTATTGTGGCAGCCTGCGGCGACATTACACCAGATGTACTGCGGCGTGTATGACATTCATTACGCCAGAGATTGCAATTGTGTGCAGCAAATGATGGCCACCACATTGAACATCTATTGACCTGACATCTCGGGACACACTCTATTCCACTCCGTAATTGAAAACAAAAACCACGTGTATACGTGTACCTCACCCTACATGGTAATGTACATGTGCGTCATTGATAAAGACCAATATAAAGTTGTTAGCATGTGGACGTAATGTACTGTTCCAGTCTCTTCTGTACCTAAGGTCTATCACCGTTCCCTTTGGGTCCCTACGTAATTCGGTGCTCTGCGATACACACGATCGAACAGCGGAGGAGTGGTACTCAAGCGTCAACTTTAGGTTACAATATCTCCGGATGTAATTAACATTTTTCAATGCAACAAACGGCACTGATTACGTATTTGTTTATATGTTCAGATGTGCTAACAAAACTAACGGGGTTCCATTTAAAAAAAAACGTCGGTTTGTGTTAAAAAACATACTTCCGTGCATTTTTTTATGGCTTGTATTAACCAATTACACTAGCCCCTCTACTCACGTTCGGTCTGTGGAATCGATTCGTCAGTATTTGATGTGGTTTACGAAATACATCCAGCGGTAAAGTTAGGTGACTCACCCCGTATATTAATTCAAATCAGCACCTGGAACACATCATTTTTTTGCTTTAGGAAATCGATGGTGTTCTTTAATAAAATATGAAATTGGACCACAACTTTCACCACTGGCAGTCGTATTTTTGTAATTTCTTTATATTTATAGTGCGTGTAGTTCAGAACTCAAATGCCAGGTTTTCAAAGCAGTTCGATGCAAATCTCAGAAATTAGGAATATAGAGAAAATAGATTCTGAAGTTTCCCAACCGTCTATAATGTCCTAAAATAGAGTGCATGCTTTTCGACAGGCAGCGATGCTTTGTGGTAGAACGTTCACCTGCCATTTAAGAGCTCTGGTTTCGTGTCCCCCTCAATACAAATATTTAAACAGAGGTGGATATTACACTTTCGTTTCTGCGAAGCGTAAAATACATGAAGATGGTTAAAATCGGTAGCATTACAGTCTGGGAAACGCTACTTCATGTCTTGTTTCTGCGTTATTTTCTTCATTTTTTTCCAAATGTCTATGTTCTTTAAATATAAACTTCATCAGCTATATACTAATTAAACATATATCTAACTATCATTTTTATGAAAAGGCACATCTTATTTCTAATTACAATTGCGCTCAAAAATTGTGTTTGGTGCAAATTTAAATTCTTGATTACCAATCTTTTATAAAAGATAGTGAATAAAGTTCGTTTAACATTAAAAAAGTACGATATATGGAATAAAAACAGCCACCAGCAGCGGAAGGTAGCAGACGAAAGCTCTTGACATAGGTTTAAACCCATAGAAATGAGCCTTCTTCGTAAGTCTTATTACCTAGAAATAAGTACATACCCTCTTCATAAGCGTTCCTAATAAAATGTTGTGCATGTATGTACAATCATGTCACTGCTTGTGTAATTTTCATAAGCCTACTTGTCCTATTGTGACAATTTTTTATGTTTTCTGTCACCCACTGTCTCCAGAATTTATGTTATAAAAATGTTCAAATTTTGGCACGTGGTACAGTTACATCAGCTGTTAGCTGCGGCTGTAGACGGCAGGGTGTATCACGGCCGTCAGGCGCAGTTTTCTGTTCACACATGAATGTTGCTCCGCCAGTTGTATGTTTGTCCGCTGCTGGTCACATACGCCACATCTGATATGTCTATTATTTTATGTATGCCAGCCAGACGGCTGTTTTTACGATTGTCAATTGTAATTACAACTACGCCTATTGGCGGCACATCATGATCAGCATGTAAAACGGAAGTTGTGGCTTAATTTAATAATTCATAACTTTTGGCCTCTTTGAAATATGTCAGTGCCAATGTTAGGCACTTGGCCAGCCGGCCACACTGCTGTGTTTTGCGCGTGACCATTCAGACTGCATTTATGATAACAAGTGGACGTATTTTTACTGCATATTGTAATAACTTTCCCTGTATGTTTGTTGTGTTTTTATAAAATCCTAGTTTTCTGAACGTTACATTTTTATCTGTATATACTTATTTCTAGTTAATAGGACTTCTGAAGATGGTCCATTTATGTGGGTTGGAACCTAGGTCGGGAGCTTCTGACTACTACTATCTTCCGCAGCCGGTTGCTGTTTCTATTCCATGTATTCAGAAAGTAACCTCCGATTGGTCACAGTGCGGGTTGTGGGGGGAGTAGCGACGCCATCTGTGCGTTCACGCACTCAACAGGTCAGTCGGCATCAAGCCGTGGTCGAGTGAACGTCGTACCTGCGCTAGTTTAGTTTTTGTGGCAGTTTGAAATGTGTGCTGCAATAAAAAACCCCGCCAAATGTGAAGTGCGTGCTGTCATAAGGTTCTTTACAGCCAAAGGATATTCTGCAGCAGCTATTCATCGTGAGCTTTGTGCCGTGTACGGACCAAGAGTTATGAGTGAAGGAGTTGTCCGTGAATGGGTACGTTTATTTAAAAGTGGACCAGAAAACGTTCATGATGAAGAGAGGAGTGGTAGACCATCATTGGTGACTGACGAACTCGTTCAGACAGTTGATGCAAAAGTTCGTGAAAATCGACGTTTCTCAATGTCGGAGTTGTCTACTGGTTTTCCACATTTCTAAGACTCTCTTGTACGAGATAGTGACAGCAAGATTGGGTTACCGTAAGTTCTGTGCACGATGGGTGCCCAAAATTCTTACCGACCACCACAAAACTCAAAGAATGGCCTCTGCATTAGACTTTCTGTCATATTATGAGGACGAAGGAGAACCATTGTTAAACAGAATCGTGACCGGTGACGAAACCTGGATTAAGTACGTGAACCCTGAGACAAAAGAACAATCAAAGATGTGGTTACATTCAAATTCGCCTACCAAACCAAGAAAAGCCTCGCAAGATTTTTCTGCCAGAAAACTGATGGCAACGGTGTTTTGGGATGCCAAAGGGGTGTTGTTGGTTGAATTCATGGAACGTGGTACGACCATTAATCAAGACGTGTACTGTGAAACAATAAACAAGTTACGACGGGCTATACAGAACAAACGCCGTGGTATGCTGACTTCCGGTATCGTTTTTTTGCACGATAACGCCCGTCCTCACTCTGCTCGCAGAATAACGGCCCTTCTTGAGTCCTTCAAGTGGGACGTTATCAACCATCCACCTTACAGCCCAAACCTGGCGCCAAGTGATTATCACCTCTTCATGCATTTGAAGAAATGGCTCGGGTCACAGCGGTTTGATGAAGACGAAGAGCTCAAAGATGCGGTCACAGGCTGGCTCCAGGCACAAGCGCGTGATTTTTATGCAGAAGGAATTTCAAAGCTTGTGAAGAGATACGATAAGTGCGTCAATCGCTATGGAGACTATGTAGAAAAATAGTGCAAAGATGTAGTTGTAAGATGTATATATTAAAATATTTTTATTTAACTTGGTGTATTTTTTTAAATCAACCGGAGGTTACTTTCTGAACGGCCCTCGTACATTTGCACAATTGCTGCATATTAAAAATTGCGTTTCCTTTCGTCCTAACGTATTTTATGCTTCACGGAAATGCTCACGAAAATTCTCATGGAAATGTTACTGTTAATCTCGTAGTCTTCAGTAAACGTTTATTGATGTTGTAAGCTTTGTACATTAAAATGAAAACGTTTATATGACAAAATTGGAGTCCAAACTAATTCCATTAGCACGGAGATACAAATTATGATAAATGTCTTGTGGCGACGTAAACATTTGACAAGTAGCCTAACTGTAATATACATTCCTGGAAATTGAAATAAGAACACCGTGAATTCATTGTCCCAGGAAAGGGAAACTTTATTGACACATTCCTGGGGTCACATACATCACATGATCACACTGACAGAACCACAGGCACATAGACACAGGCAACAGAGCATGCACAATGTCGGCACTTGTACAGTGTATATCCACCTTTCGCAGCAATGCAGGCTGCTATTCTCCCATGGAGACGATCGTAGAGATGCTGGATGTAGTCCTGTGGAACGGCTTGCCATGCCATTTCCACCTGGCGCCTCAGTTGGACCAGCGTTCGTGCTGGACGTGCAGACCGCGTGAGACGACGCTTCATCCAGTCCCAAACATGCTCAATGGGGGACAGATGCGGAGATCTTGCTGGCCAGGGTAGTTGACTTACACCTTCTAGAGCACGTTGGGTGGCACGGGATACATGCGGACGTGCATTGTCCTGTTGGAACAGCAAGTTCCCTTGCCGGTCTAGGAATGGTAGAACGATGGGTTCGATGACGGTTTGGATGTACCGTGCACTATTCAGTGTCCCCTCGACGATCACCAGTGGTGTACGGCCAGTGTAGGAGATCGCTCCCCACACCATGATGCCGGGTGTTGGCCCTGTGTGCCTCGGTCGTATGCAGTCCTGATTGTGGCGCTCACCTGCACGGCGCCAAACACGCATACGACCATCATTGGCACCAAGGCAGAAGCGACTCTCATCGCTGAAGACGACACGTCTCCATTCGTCCCTCCATTCACGCCTGTCGCGACACCACTGGAGGCGGGCTGCACGATGTTGGGGCGTGAGCGGAAGACGGCCTAACGGTGTGCGGGACCGTAGCCCAGCTTCATGGAGACGGTTGCGAATGGTCCTCGCCGATACCCCAGGAGCAACAGTGTCTCTAATTTGCTGGGAAGTGGCGGTGCGGTCCCCTACGGCACTGCGTAGGATCCTACGGTCTTGGCGTGCATCCGTGCGTCGCTGCGGTCCGGTCCCAGGTCGACGGGCACGTGCACCTTCCGCCGACCACTGGCGACAACATCGATGTACTGTGGAGACCTCACGCCCCACGTGTTGAGCAATTCGGCGGTACGTCCACCCGGCCTCCCGCATGCCCACTATACGCCCTCGCTCAAAGTCCGTCAACTGCACATACGGTTCACGTCCACGCTGTCGCGGCATGCTACCAGTGTTAAAGACTGCGATGGAGCTCCGTATGCCACGGCAAACTGGCTGACACTGACGGCGGCGGTGCACAAATGCTGCGCAGCTAGCGCCATTCGACGGCCAACACCGCGGTTCCTGGTGTGTCCGCTGTGCCGTGCGTGTGATCATTGCTTGTACAGCCCTCTCGCAGTGTCCGGAGCAAGTATGGTGTGTCTGGCACACCGGTGTCAATGTGTTCTTTTTTCCATTTCCAGGAGTGTATTTGTGTCTCCGTGACGGACGAGTTAACAGCAGCTCTGTGTGTTCTCCTTGGTTTTGTAACATCTCTTTCACTATAGTTTACAAGTGCTCCCAAAATCCAATTTCGTAAACCGATTGGGCTGTCAGGTTATGTCTTGTTTCCAAAACAGGCTACTAATACTGACAGAGTGATTTATTGTGCAACGGAAAAGAAGCAGAAATGTGAGACTGAGCATGAAGATGCCTACCTCTAATATTTAAGTGAAGACCTACAGAAACTGTGCTGACTAACTCAGAAAATTGAAAAGCTGTTTTCCGTACGCCGTATTTAACTGGGCAAGCAAATCCGCTTCAGACCTCAACAAGTGAACACGACAGCGAAAAATGTTTTCCGAAATTCGGTTTTCGTCTTCCGGAAGATATGTTACATGTGAACGTAGTGTTTGTTTTCGCTCCGGAGTATTTTGTTCCTTGGTTTTCGCTATTGATTAAATGAATAAATTTATAACATTTGCGACGTCGGTATCCATTTGAACTTTGTAGCTCCCTCAGTTCCACAGAAAAGACGGGAACAGTGTGTAGTCGTTGCTGTGAAGAAGGATGGCTTTTGCCGCGTTATGTATTGTGAGCAGGTATTCGACAGCGAAATCCTTTTTCAAATGCGTCACGCATTTTTCCCATGATCAGCCATTAATTGAAAAGAGAACAATACAGCTTCAGTAGCCACACACGTAACGCATATTTTAACATATCATACAACCGGTACGGTGGCGTATACACGCATTGGGTGGGAAATTACAAGGTAGCGAGCAGCACTGGGAACGTAGTGACATTTCAAGAAGCAAATGGCAGACAATTAAAAGCAGAAGTACACTAGTGGCGGTTGGGTGTTATCTTACGCTGAGATTGTGTGGCCTTGAGAGATGAAGGGCAGTTATAGCTGGCCAGCTAAGTTTATTACAGAAGACTAAATGCATGTAACGGATGCTTACAATTAAAGTGCAGCTATGGCAGTGAAACTTGGTACATTTCTAATACATTAGATGTACGCTGGAAAAAAAAATTAGTTCCAGTTTCGCCCATGATGTACAAATGTGGCGCTGTCTGTGCAAGAAAGACGTATAACAATGTTTCCATACGCAATGGACTGGGAACAAGACGCGGGTAGAAAAGGTCAAACAAGCGAGAAAGGCGCAATGTTGATACTATTAACAACCCCTTACAAAAATTTGTCGAATATAAGCACTGAAGACATTGACGAGAAGCTGTATAGCGCCAGATTTGCTCATGGTGGTCAAAATTGGAAGTTTTTTTTCTTTTTTTTTTTTCAGCGTGAACAGCGAGCGAGGTGGCGCAGTGGTTAGCACACTGGTCTCGGATTCGGGAGGAAGACTGTTCAAACCCGCGTCTGGCCAGCGTGATTTCCATAAATCGCTTCAGGCAAATGCTGGAATGGACCCTTTGACGGGGCACGGCTGATTTTCTTCGCCATCCTTCCATAATTCTATCGGACTGATGACGTCACTGCTTGGACCCGTCTCCCAAGTCAATCACGGTCGTAAATCGGTTCCGTGTAAATACGTGTGAATATCTAGCCAGTTTCTCTACGCTGTGATAATCACACTCCGTACAGGACCTCTGTGAGTGCCTGCAATTTAATTATAACCACTTGGTATATACTGCTGTGTTCCGTCACACAGTTTTAATCTTCCTGGAAGTTCAAAATATCGCACTGTTCGTCACTGAGGGAAAGATTAATTCTAACAATAATGCGTAATGATTTTTATCATTGCTTTCTCCACTCTGTTACGGCACGTCATACTAAGGGGTTGAAAATTAGGAAATTTTATTAAAACTCATTCGCATTGCTAGAAGCAAAGTGCAGTCACGTCAGAGGCAGAGACGGAACCAGGAAATGAGCAGTGTGTCGCAGGTGAGCCAGTCCTCAGCATACTGCAACACCGTGATGAGACAGAGAGAGGGCGAGCTCGGCAGAAAATAGCACGGGACAGGAAACCAACAGAAACGCGACACGTGTATTCGTTACTCACATGCATATTCGTCGCTCAGGTGGCGTGACCTAACGGACACCTGGTCGAACGATGGGTTGCTCCCTCTCCCTCCCCGCAGCAACCAGTTTCCGTTACTCTTGGGTCCCCCCCCCCCCACCTCCCTCCCTCCCCTCGTCCTTGGAACTGTGAAGGTAACTTGTAGTTTGCAACGGTGGCATCTACTTTCCTATAGCAAAATGTTCTGTAGTAAAGACAGAGAGTAGGGGTGAGAGTGAATGAAGTTTATGGACAGCTTCATCTCTAGTGACATCAAGTTTCAATGTGTATAAACTGAGGTAAGTTAGTTGACAAAGTGACAGCTATTGATTCTGTCTCCAAAAACTCAGTATTCTGTTGTCAGCCTCTGTCAACCGGTTACCACTGACAGATACGTCAGAGAAAGAAATTTGGGATAAAAATAGTGGCTCGGCCGTTCAATCGAGTGTTCTCGTTTCACGATCTATGCTCCTCCAAGTACCGTTGTTTCCAAAATATCTGGCGGCTGACTCCTGTCTTCCGCCCATTCACACCCAGAAAGGTCACCCTCCCTCATTAGAGCACTCCGAGATGATTAAAAATCATGAATGTTCTAGGTTTGTTACAGCAATGGACGTAGCAGTGCCTGGGCACATTCATTTTACTCTCTTCTGTGGTATATTGTTGAACAGATGACAGTATATTAATTATTTAGAACGTAAACGTATTATCGCATGTGAGGAACACAGACCGTTTAATTACGTTTTAGCCACTTAACAGAAAGCCATAGTTCGAAAATTCTAGTAGAGAGACTGCTTACACTACGCTTCTTCGTTGTCTTCTGGAGCTTTTTTTTCGGCACATTGGACCCCTACGAGATAGGACTGACGAAGGACACCGAAAAAGTTCCAGTAACGGCTGCTCATTTCGTATCATCGCGAAATTACGGAGAGAGTATCAGGGAAATTGTATGCTTGTTGAAGTCGTCAATATGTAAAACAGGCGTTTTTCGTTCGGCTAGACGTTTGACAAAATTTTAATCACCAACTTTCTCCTCCGACGGTGAAACTATTTTGTTTAGTTCCACATACAGAGGGAGAAATGACCATCGTAATAAAATAAGAGAACTCAGACGTCGCAAGTGGGCTGTTTTTCTCTCAGGTGCTGCTCGAGAGTGGAACAGTTGAAGAAGGTCTGAAAGTGGTTCTATGAAGCAGCTGCCAAATACTTAAATCTGTATCGCAGAGTAACAGTGCAGATGTAGGTGAGCATTGCGGGCATAGGGAATCTTGGTAAGACCTGTTGCAGGCACTTATATTACAGAAGTGTGACGAAGCTCACGTGCATAGCGAGGGGTAGGAATAAAGTTTGGTAGAGATATGGGAGAAGTGCCACCAGCTCAGTTGGACGACCAAGGGATTGGAACCTGCAATGGTAGAGCCGCATCGGGTTCACCAAACGTTACCAAATCACTGAGAAAGTATAATGAGAACGGCCGGATGGTGAATTGCACCTTGTTGCTACCGGAAACGAATCCTTATTCTGAAACGCAGCGCCAGGACAGACGTTCGATCTAGTAGAGAGATGTCTCTGAAAAAGGGTCAGCTAAAAGAGACTGATTCAGAGCATTGATTCTGCGATATACTCCTCGTTATCATAGGACTGGAGCTAGCAGTTGAGAATTAAAAACTTGTGTGTGCTGGTAGAAGCTAGATGTGAATGAGCGTTCAATAGAAACGTATGCTAAGGCGGTAGTACTGTAAGTTCACATGCATAAAAAAATGAGCGACCTAGCACAATGCGCTCGCAAGCAATAATGATTCAGCTGTTACTGTCCACGGCAATTAGCATACAAGGCGGCATCCAGGGTGCATTGTCTCACGGTGAGCTGCAATACAAGTAAAACTGATTCGTTGACGTTAGAAGGTTATATCGCTCTAGTTGCCCAAGCAGACACTGCAGAGTTCGTCTGTTTCCAGTTAACTGTCGTCAACCGCGTTTCTGCCAGGTAAGTCAGACGCAGTAGCCAGATCACCCGGATGTACAATGCTTTGGCTCCGTATCAAGAATACTATTAAGATACTACTACCACAGTCCGATATAAATTTCATTTTCTTCCTTTTCTATTCCTCCTCAGCAAAGATAAAATCGTGATAGCGTACCTGAGGTTTGTGTTTGCTATGTACGCTGTGTAGTTGTCATCTAAGGAGTAACTATTTTTCATTTAGTATTGCTGTGGGATTACACATATACTAACATGATGACTTTTGCGTCCATAAATTCTGTATTCGAGAGATAAATTTAAAGAATGTAATAATTCGCGGGAGAGACGAACTTCGTAATACATCGATAATTCACTGTGTGAAAATGTAACAAAGCAGTATCTAGAGATTCATAGTTGTCTAAAACATGCGAGTCATGGCCTCTGTGTCGTAAATGTGTAAATGAATGTGCTAGTTTTTGGCTGTGCAACATGTTTCCGCGTTCATCGTCATAAGTGAATATTTCTTGAACTATTGTGTGAAATCTTTTAAAAAGGCTGTGAGACTCGATGGTTTACGGCGATGCGACGAAATGTGGTCTGAAAGTTTACACTTGACTTGTGCTTTTATTTTCGGGCATGGGTTCCCATTCGAAATATTATGTACTCATTCCCCTTTACATGCCTTAGAAGTCTCAAATGGAAATTTCCGAACACCCTGTATGCATTTTGTAAGCTGTTTATTATCTGCCAATCGCTGCTTACTGATCTCATGTAGACTGCGAAATAACATGACGTGTTATGGAAACTGTTTTCCTATTTCATGTGGCACATAGAACACAAAGTAAGTGTATAACAGAACAAAGTGTCTGACCGTGAATTTAACATTTGATGATTTTGGCATACCATTTTATTATTAGAGCCGAGCACATTAATTCCTCGCCATAGAGAGTGATGACTCTAATCCGCGAGAAAAGAACAAGAACTTTTGCCGTATCCTGTTATGTTAATTTCCAGGAGTGCCGCTAAGTTTAGAGTACGGAGTATGGATTGTGGTACGCAGTTCGCAAACAGGAGACAACGCCAGGCTGCCTACGACAGTTAAGTAATTTGGGTTAAACATTCCGGCTGCTAAAATGCGTTTTCGCCAGAGTAGTTATAACTTGTTAAAAGTTCTCTCTTCATGTACGCAATTCGTTTAAACACAAATTTAATTAACGAATGGGTCACTCTTAAGCAGCAGTTTTGTGACTTTTCATTGTAGTGTCGCAAATCAATAAGTCGTTGTTCCACTATCGTTTAAATCTCTTCTGTTAACTCAAAACAACTCTTACGTCGTTGTTGAAACTAGTTCTAGAGGTAAATTATTTTAACTGTAAGAACTGATTCGATAAGTTTACGTGCTTTATAACATCATTTGGTTTCTGAAAATTTTCTGCTCATCCGCGTAAAATTCAGCTTCTTGCTATCCTCGTCTTTCCCGTGTTCAAGTGTTTATTTCCCGATACTTGTAAGTTATACTTTTCTGTTTGTGTGTACATTTCTAAATGTGAGGGATTTTTAGCATTTACGCTAAGTATTAGGAACACGCGTGGCTGTTGAATTCGCCAATACTGCAGAACTGGTGAATCAGGTTTCTTCGTTGTTGCGACGGCTTTTCATGTCATTTTACTGATTCTGCCGTATCTGAAAGACCGCTTCAACAATTTTTTTCCATTTTAAGGCAAGAAGTTTCATTAGATAGTAACCCGTTTCGTCACAAGACGTAAGTTAAATGAACTGGCGCCGTTACGCAATGACGCTATTACGACATGTCGTTCCATAGAAATTATTCTCACCTTGACAATGGGATTGCATTTTAAAAATATTGAAAAAGATGAAACTTTGGATATACTTCAGTTACGAAATAAATATGTCTGTCATCTTGTAAAGGAATTCATATCACGTGTGACAACTAATGATGAGAATAAGATATTTAACCACTAAAATGTTTGTACATTGTCATGTAATACCAAAATCTCGTTTTCGGTTTGCCCATTTACTACACAATACTATCTCGAACAATGCACTGAGCGATCACACACTTATATGTTCATTAAGTGCTTTGAGAATGGCCTCGGAAGCCAGTTCACAACGAAATATATAATAAATATTATTGAGGATCAACAGTAGGCCTACTGTGTATTCCAAATTTTAGTATACCAATGTTCTTCCACGTATCGACAAAACATTGTATAAACGGCACTTATGAATACGTTATCAACTTGCAGTCCCGTCTACATCTACATGATTGATCTGCAGTGCCACCTTCAAGCCATTTCTCTACCGTTCCACTTTCGAACAGTGCGCGGGAGAAACGAACACTTAAAACTTTTAGTAGGACCTCTGGTTTCTCTTACTTTATTATGTTGATCATCTCTCCCTATGTGCCTTGGCGCCAACCAATTATCTTCACACTCTGAGGAGAAAGTAAGTGATTGAAATTTCATAAGAAGGTACTGACACAACGAAAAACGCCTTTGTTTTAATGATTGCCACCCAATTCGAGTGTCATAACTAACTGCTCGTCTTCGAATTTTTACGATGTCCTCCGTCAGTGCTATCTGATGTGGATACCACACCACACAGCACAACCCCAGCGAGGGCAGACAAGTGCCGTCTCAGGTTTACTTTCTCCACAAAATTGTCAAAATCATCGTTCCAATTTAACTTATTCGTAATTGCAATTCCTAAACATTAAGCTGAATTTACAGCCTTTAGATCTGTGTGATTTATCGTGTAAGAGAAATTTAGCAGATACCTTTTTATACTCATGTGGATGACTTCAAACTTTTCATTATTTAGAGTCAATTTCCATTTTTCTCGTCACACATGTATCTTGTCTAACTTATTTTGCAATTGGTTTTGATAATCTGATGATTTTGCAACACAGTAAATGACAGCATCAACTGCAAACACTCTAAGACGGCAGCTCAGAGTATCGCCTAAATCGTTTATGAAGATAGGGAACAGCAGAGGTCCTACAACACTCCTATCGGGAACTCCAGATACTACTACTGTTTTACCCGATGACTTTCCGTCAGTTACTACGAACTGTCACATTTCTGATATTAATCACAAATCCAATCGCACAACTGAGACGACAGTCCGTAGGCAAGCAATTTGATTAGAGGTCACTTCTGGGGAACGGTATGAAAAGCCTTCTATCCCCTGTTGATAGCAGTCATTACTTCGTGAGAATAAAGAGTGCTTCACAGGGACGATCTTTTCTGAATCCGTGCTGGCTATTTGTCAATAAATCGTTTTCTTCGAGGTAATCCACAATGTTCGAACACGGTATATGTTCCAAAATACTACCGTAAAACGACGTTGGTGACATGGTTTTGGAAGTCAGTGAATTAAACCTATTTCCTTTCTTGGGTTCTGGTGTGACTGTTGCAGCTTTCCAGCCTTTACCTAGAGATTTTTCGAGAGGAGAGCGGCTGTATATGATTGCTAAGTATGCAGCTATTGTATCAGTATGCTCTGAAAGGAACATCACTGGCGTACAATCTGGGCGGAAGTCTCGCCTTCATTAAGTGGCTTCTGCTGTTCCACTACACAGTGGGTATCTACTTCTAAGTCATATCGACTGTGTTTCTTGATTCGAATTCTGAAATATTTACCCCGTCTTCTTTCGTGACGGAATTTCAGAAAACCGGGTTTAGTAACTCTGCTTTTGTGGCAATGTCGTCAATAACATCGCCACTTTTATCGCGCAGTGAAGGTATCGATTGCGTCTTGCCACTGGTGTACTTTACACGACATGACTCTGGTTTTTTTCGCCTGATTCGGAGACAGAGTTTCCTTCTGGAAACTATTACAAGCAACTCTAAGTTGAATTTACGCTAAATGTCGAGCTTCTGTACAACTTTGCCATAGTTGGGGATTCTGCATTCTTTTATATTTGGAATTTTTTTTCCTTTTCTTCTACAACAGTATTATGATATGTTTTGTGTACCAAAATGCATCAGTACCAATTCTTATTAGTTTATTTAGTATATATCTCTCAATTTCCGTCCACACTATTTCTTTGAATGTAAATCACATCTGGTCTACACTTACCTGGTCAAATTGGAAGGAATGGAGAGTGTTTCTTAGGAAGACGTCAAGCTAAATTTCATCTACTTTTTAAATAGGTAAATTTCGCATTTATTTTTGGAGGGTTTGAATATTACAGTATTCAGTCGCGCTACAACGACCTTGCGCTCACTGATCGTTGTATCCGTCGTGGTGTTCTCTATTTGCTTAGGATTATTTGTTGCTAAGAGGTCAAGTATGTTTCCGCAACCATTTATAACTCGAGTGGGATCCTGAACCAACTGCTCAAATAATTTTCAGAGAAAGCATTCAGTACGATACCGGACGACGTTTCATGCCGACACCAACTTCAAATATGTGTTTTTCACCAATATATCGAGAGTAAACTGAAGTCACCACCAACTATACCTAGATGAAATGAGACTCAGGTTTCCTTCGAAATGTTCATGTATTATCAAAGTCGGGGGTCGGTAAAGGGAAACAATTACTAATTTATGTCAGTTGTCCACTATAACCTCTGCTAATAATAACTCACAGAACTATCTACTTCAATTTCACTACAAGGTGAGCAACTTCTGACAGCTATAAACACTCCAACACCAACTGTATTCAATCTATCCTTTCTGCACACTTTTAAATCATATCTAAAAATTTCGGCTTTAGCCAGCTTTCCGCACCTATAACGATATGAGCTTCTGTGCTTCCTATTAGCACTTAGAGCTCTGGTTCTTTCCGAACACAGCTACAACAATTTACAACTACAAGACTGTTTTTTCTAGGTCTACCTTCCTGTGTTTTCCCTGTACCTTTCTAAACTGGCACCGTTTCTTTAGTTTCCCAAGATCCTGTAACCTACTAAATCGCCCAGCCCCTTCCACACAGCCCCACTATCCTTGTAGCTGCTTCCTGAGTGTAGTGTACCCATGATATGTTAAACGGAATCTGTAAACCCACTACCCTACGGCTCAAGTCCAGGAATCAGCAGCCCACACGGTCGCAGGTCCGTCAGAACATTTGATTTAGACCGTCCACTCGGTTCTGTACCGGAGAACCAGAGTCGTTTCTGTGAACGATGCTACAAATGGTGAGCTCCGCATTGATGTCGCAAGCAAGATAGTCTTTACTACTTCAGCTAGCCACCCACAACCAACCACAACCAAATAGAACCTCTTTCAATCCAGAGGAAGAAGCATCGTTAATACTGCAATGAGCCACCACCTGAACCTGGCTGCAACCTGCGCTCTTCATGACACCCAAAAGCAACTTTTCACGTTTGGAATGCCTCCTCCAGGTATGTACACAGAGTGCACAATCGATTCTTCTCATGGTAGACATATCCCTAAGGGATCCCATTACATGCCTAAAGTTGTAATTCCCAAATGCCAGTAATCCCACTCTCTTTGAATTACCATACATTGCAGGCGAGACTTCCTCTGAAACAGTGCAAGCGATTGCTTCTGTCTCAGGGACACTGACAGCCACAGCCCCCTGTGATGTCATTCGCTGTTTACCCGATGCTGAAACGTCCTCGCACTCGACCATAGATGAGGCATCAACCTCAGTGCGAGGAGTAGCCGGGATGGTCAAAGTAGTGGACAGATCGGGGAACACACGGGCGCACTGGACATCCCTCTCGCATCCATGCTTCCTCCTTTCTCCCTCCCCAACCCCCCGCCAACACCACCTGCCTCGCACAGTGGTGCTCATTGCCCATTGGCAACAGCCTCAAGCAGTTCCACAGAAGTCAACACTGCCTGGAACCGTAAGTAAAGAGTCACCAGCTCAGCTCACATATGAACACACCAATCACTGTTCCTATCCGTTCTAAAAACGGCGGAAAACATACTCTAGAGACCAACCATATAACTAAAACCAAGTCGTCCTGTTCGAATCTTGTAAAAATATATATCAAACGAACGATGTACAAGACTTATCTGCTGCGGGAAAGTAAGGTGTGGCCTCACTGATAGTCTAAACGACGTTGAATTGTTCAGATCAAAACAAACAGAAGCCTTTACCATACGAGGACGATACAAGAGCTGCGCGGAGTTGCACCGTGGTCTGGGCGGATTGCCACGGTTCTTCTCCCGTCAGTCGTTCGAGCCCTGCCTCAGGCATGGGTGTGTGTGTTGTCCGTAGCGTAAGCTAGTTTGAGTTAGATTAAGTAGTGTTTAAACCTAGGGACCCTTGACCTATGCAGTTTGGCCACAAATTTCCAAAATTTTGCTGATACAAGAGTCCATAAAAGTTATGGTTCTTTATACTACAACTGCTATTCAAACGAAAGATTGTGCCTAGTAAGCGCTGAAACACGTAAGAAATTTAGAATTAAAGTAATAACCATACACATGACTGAAAACTAATCACTCTAGTTTGAAGCTCGTAAAATTGTGTAACAAACGAACGGTGTACTCGCCTTCGCGGCTGCAAGAATGTAAGTTGCTGTTTCACTGATGGTCTAACTGACAGTGGTTCGATTAACAATAGCGGCACATGGATACTTCCACTCCAGTGATAATGGCTCCATAGTTTTATTACCACTCGAGTGATAATAAGCTATATTGTTTTTTCCACAGTATTGTTACTAATGCTACGTTGTTATATCCACTGTGTTGCACTTTCTTGAAGACAAATGAATATTCGCCCACCTGACTCGATCAGGCGTTGTTGTTTATTGCTCTGTGCTTCGCTGGCTACGCCTGCGTTAGGTAAAGGTTCATGTTCAGCTGTTTTTTTTCTCTTCATTTTGGATGTTACATTTTGCTTCATGGAAGTCCCATTCAAATACGATTTTGAGTTTTTACCCATACATTGTAAGTAAAATTCACGAAGTCTTCGTTTGGCTCTCTGCTCTCGAAACGAATAAACTTACCAGCGTGCAGACAGCCGCGCGCAGTGGCCACGCGGCTTGAGGCGCCATGTCACGGACTGCGCGGCCCCTCCCGCCAGAGGTTCGAGTCCTCCCTCGGGCTAGGGTTTGTGTTGTTCTTAGCGTAAGTTAGTTTAAGTTTGTTTAAGTAATGTGTAAGACTAGGGACCGATGACCTCAGCAGTTTGGTCTCTTAGGAATTCACACACTCTGTTATATCCTAGCCAGTAATGCCAACCGAGCCCGCTGCCAAAAGGTTGGCAGCATCAAAGTCCGGACGCCGTCCGCATAAGCAGCGCCAGCGATACAGGAAATCGCCGCAAGTCTGCGCGCGCCACCGCTGGCTTCTGGCTTCTTAAGCGCTGGAGTCGCGAGCGCTAGGACAGTTCAGGATTCTGCCGCTCAGTTGTATACTCGCCACCGCAGTGTGTACTTGCTAGTCAGTGTGGGTACATCGCAGCAGAGTTGTTATTTGTCGTCAGCCGACGCTGACCTAGCTGCCCCGACTCGAACCAGACAGATTTCTGTAGAGACAATGTTCACCACTGTGTTTCTGTATCTTCGTAATAAAGATAAGTACCGACTTTCATTCAATCCGAGTGTTTGGGTTTTCATCTTTCTGTTCACTGTTCAAGCGGACCGGTCGGCCCGCTACTAAAACTGTGGCGGTGTTTGTCGCTACGAAGACCGTCACAAAACACTCTTTTTTATTTTTTTATACTTTTTTTAGTCTGAACTTTCAACTCGTACTCTGATCTGAGTGACGCTCTTAAGGATTTATCCCAAAAAAGACTTGGGTCTTTCGTAGTTAAGTCGAGCATCAAATACCTGACAATTGATGACCGTTTTGTGTATCCATTAAATACACACATCAAAAAAAGTTTTGCATCACCCCGATTCCCAGAACTCCTGAAGATAGACGTTGAATTTGGGTATTGTATCATAGACATAGTCCCTTCGACTATTCAGAGATGTCACTAAACCCACCCAAAGATGTAAACAACCATGCGTGGGCAGCAGCCGACCGATGTGGCCGAGCGGTTCTAGGCGCTTCAGTCTGGAACCGAGCGACCGCTACGGTCGCAGGTTCAAATCCTGAGTCGGGCATGGATGTGTGTGAGGTCCTTAGGTTAGTTAGGTTTAAGTAGTTCTAAGTTCTAGGGGACTGATGACCTCAGATGTTAAGTCCCATAGTGCTCAGAGCCATTTGAACCATTTGTACCATGAGCAGCGCATATTAGACGGAAGGGGTCCGACTGCCGATCAGTTCCAGTCATTCCACCAGGAAGGAGGTACACAGCTCGTGTTGTCTGTAGTTCAACCATGCCTAGACGTTCAATACCGCGGTTCGATTCCGTCCCATTGATATAAATCAATGCTCACTGGCGGCTAATGTCTTTAATTCCTTTGTGTCTTGATTCATAGTAGTATTGTTCTTCAGGACATGTCTAAAAGAACAGTCAACACATAAATAATAGTCCAACCTGCCGCTAGTGACAGTTTGTTTAAAAGGGGAAGCATTTCTGTGTAATGTTCACATAGAGCATAACTGCCATAAACTTGTTCATGAATTGCTACTTGAAAAAAGTGATTTGATTAATTTGGCTGCTGCTGACTTATTCACAGAATCATTAAAGGAATAGATCCTACGCTCTAATATCAAACAGGTTTTTTAAAATACTTGCTTTGGCTTGTAGACTGACAGGAAAATATCCTCCGGTTTAAAAAACGGTTTAAATCGAATTGGTATGACTGTCGTGAATGTGCGTGTACATTTTCAGAAGGAAACTGCAAACCTTCATGATAAATTACACGGATCATATTGAAGCTCAGAGCAAACACATTAAAGATGGAATAAACAAATATGCAAATATGCTGGAACGTTTGAAGGGCTTGTTCGTTTCTAACGACCTCCGTGAGTTTCATGAAGATTATTGTGGGTAGTGAACCAAGTGTAAAATACTCTTTCAATGTTAATCCTTACCCATTCATAAACGATGTGAGAAAATCAGACTGTAGCGCAGAAAACATTTTGCAGCAATATCCCCTTTATCTGGAAAATGGAGGCTCCAAAAGTGTATTTGACTAGCACTTAACACACTGTGACAAATCGACTATATTATGCCTGTATAAACGTAGGCTTCCACGGCCATTGTCACATTCAATAAAAAAAATTCTGGGATTGTGACCGCATTGTCGATATATATAAAACTACTGACGTTTCGGTCCCTTTTGCAAGCGACCTTCTTCAGCGTGTTTTTGTGTAGTGCTGAATGATGGAACTTTGTTTCTTATATACCTGCAGACATGGCTGTTGTCTAATTCTCATGAAGTGGAGCCATGTTAGGAATCTTTATTGGTGTTTTTATTATTTATTTTTTAGTTTAAGAAATCAGGTGCGAATGTGAATTAGTGTATGCAGGCGAAACCTGGCCACCCATTAGCACACTGATATCTGAACACGAAAGATGCATCCGACTAAGACAGCAAACCAAATCAGCAGTGGCAGAACACCACGATGAGTACTGGCGAAACAGCCCCTTACTTTCAGGAGGAAGATTAGAGAGGCAATAGAAATAGCCAAGCGATAGGCCAACACGAACAGAGAAGATGGGTACCGACTTCCGACATCTTGGCTGCCAGCAATAACAACGCTACGGGACAATATCTCACGTGAAGCAACACATACAGGCACGCCAGAGACCGCAGCTGCCGCAGGGACACAGAGTACTGGCCCGCCTCGGCCGGAACTAGAAAGTAGGAAAACAACGCCACGTCACAGCTGTCGCCTGGTTTTCCATTCGCCGATTTCAACAACTCACAAGCAGTAATGCAAACACCAGTCCAAACGACGAGTTTCCACCAATGAAAAGAAATAATAAAAACATCAATAGTGACTTCTACATACGTCTCCTTCATCCTAAACAGCCTATCAGAATTAGACAATAGCCATGTTTGCAGTTGTATAAGAAACAAAGTTCTTTAATTCAGTAGTAAACAAGAACGCCCTGAAGAAGGTCGCTTGCAACAGGAACCGAAACATCGGTAGTTTTATATATACTGACGATGTGGTCACAAACCCAGAAAAATTTTATTGAATATATTATGCCTGATCTTGCAATTTTTTTCTAATAGTTTGGTCTCCTGTGTAAGCACATATTTCATGCAAATAAATCTTCAAGTTTACTATTAGTAAACTGGGATGCGATGATTGAGCGGTTTAAAGGGCAAAGCAGTACCACGAAAAAAAAAATGTGCTTTGGATAATAATGATGCGATTACCAAGATTGGCCCAATGCCTAACTTTAATCCATAACTGACATTTGCAAAAAGGTGACTTAAAATCTGAAATCGTGTAAGGGCTTGTGTGACTGGGCAGGCACATTGGGTTACATGGACTTTAGCGAAAAATTTGCATCAGTGAGGCGGTTGTTTGGTGAATGGAAAGAGTTAGGTCAACTTGTCCAATGTGCCTAGCATCAATTACCAATTCGCGATCGATGTGTGTTAATCCTTGTCGTACGGCCACGATCACGTCGGAAACCTTTTGGCGTCAATCACATGCGTACAAATAACAGCTCTGCCAATGAACTGCCCCTTAACACCTTGTGTAAGCGATACTGCCGCCATCTGTGTATGTGCATATCGCTTTTCGCTATCGCATGACTTTTGTCATCACAGTTTATGACAAAGGCAGTACCATTGATCAGACTCAGTTGTGGGCTAGCTCACCCTCAAAACTCTTGCAAAGCACCCCGATATCAGACCTCGGTTATTCCGATCACTGAATGTACATGTGCTAGAGTGAGGACACTAGGCAGCTGTATGGATATTTATTGTGTACAGAGAAGGAATTTGTCTGCAAATAGTGAGTCATGGGGCCAGGAGAGAGCTCGTGTGTTTCTTAGTGCAGGTTGATTATATCAGGGGCAGGCATGCACTCAGGGGCACACCTATTATTCTCCTTGATTGACAGGTGCTTAACCTATTGCTCTCTTCTGATTGAGATGCATTTAACCTATTGTTCTGTTAAGTTGTTTTCCATGTCACCACACTTAATCATTTGTCACCCCACCCACTGGCCCACCCCCCATCTGGAATGGAGTGCTGGTGCATCTTGTTCGTGTGGGTTGCCTGCGTCAGGGGCAGGTATTCACTCAAGTACTTAACCCATTGTGCTCCTTTGATTGATAGGTCCTTAACCTATTGTTCTGTTCAGTGGTTTTCCATGTCACCCCCATTTCCTTAAATTGTTGTACCACATTTGATGGCAACTTAAGTAATTAGTTATGTCCTCCCACCATTTCCTGGTACACTTTTCGAATTTCACATGCTTTTGAACGTCATTTCTGGCGCATCTTTCTCTGTCACCCACCCCCTTAAACCACTGTACTGCGTATTACATACAAATTATTCGAATTAACTTAGTGTTCTGCACTTAACCTGCTGTTGTGTTCCATGTCATCCACTCACACACACCCTTCACTTAAGTATTGTACCGCTAACACCATGTTGATATAAAAAATTTATGAAAATTCATTAAATCGATATTCTTCACATGTATGGGGTACTTTTCTTTAATTCATGGCATTCTGTCTTAGAAAAATGTTCATCTGTACAGCGCACTTACTAGTAGGGTCTGATTCAAGAGATTGAGAAGGTTCAAAGAAGAATGACAAGATTCGTGACTGGCACATTTAGCCATTGCGAGAGAGTTAAAAATCTCATTGGAAGTCTGAAGTGGAACACACTTGCAGACAGACGACACACTAAACGGAAGGATCTGCTCGCTAAATTCCAAAATCCTATCTTCACCAAGGATGTAGAGCATATATTATTACCACCAACTTTCATATTGGGCAATGATCACCATTCAAAGATAAGGGAAATTAGAGCTCGTACAGAGGTGTTCAGACGGTCGTTTTTCCCTCACATGATCTGTGAGTGGAACAGAGGGGGAGAAACATGACTTGGCGTAATCAGTGCCTCACACAAAACACTTGGTTCAAATGGCTCTGAGCACTATGGGACTCAACTGCTGAGGTCATTAGTCCCCTAGATCTTAGAACTAGTTAAACCTAACTAACCTAAGGACATCACAAACATCCATGCCCGAGGCAGGATTCGAACCTGCGACCGTAGCGGTCTTGCGGTTCCAGACTGCAGCGCCTTTAACCGCACGGCCACTTCGGCCGGCACACAAAACACTGCTTGATGGCTAGCGGAGTATATATGTAGATGTTGACATAGATGGGATATAGTGTAAACAAAAGATCACTAATAAAAAACACATCCCGCCACCTGGCGTCCGACGTCGATGCCAGAGTCCGGGTGCCCCGGCTGTCCACTCTAAGCTACGACGCGACCATTTGGGCCCCTAAGGATGAGGTAGCGGCATCCCTTTCATACTTGACACCTGAGAAATTCCTCTCTAAATATGTAACCACCTCGGCACCGTTGCTGACGAGACCAGATGGGAGCGAAGACCTATTTGCAGAGCACATACCCTCGAAGGAGTGTGTGCTTGGACACCACCACCGGAAGCAAACCAGGGTGAGCCATCGCTCTCACGCCGCTGTTCCGTACAGCGAGCAGGTGAAAGTTGCATCTACTTTCGGGTATACAGTTAGAGTTCTTCAAGTGTTATGCTGATGTCACAGAGCTCCAAGGAACGCTCACGCTAGCCCCATATGCGAGACGCCTCTGGGCAGCATGTGTGTTTACTATTGCTAACACGATACTGATGTCACAGAATACCACAGGGTGCATTGTTCCTGATGGGACAATGATTAACGGTGTTTTCACGAGCGTGCACAGGCTTTTAGCGCTTACCATTGCTAACACGATACTGACTTCACAGAATAGCACAGGGTGCATTGTTCATAATGAAACAATGATTAATGGTGTTTTCATGAGCATGCACAGGCTTTTAGCGGTGAGAACGTTTAACTTTTCTGAGACGTATATTGACAGCAGGACGACCATTTAGCGCGATGCGTCAGCCACGCTGGATACACATGCACGGCTAAACACAACTCACATGTCCCATTCACAATGAATGTGTTTGACTTTCTAAGAGTTTTAGTAGCACCAGAATATGAAAGCTTTGGTCCCTTTTGGATGATTTACAAGGAACACTGTCTTGTGATGCTTCAGATATTTTGCACTCATTTGAAACTGCAACTGAAAAAACAAAGCATTCAGCTCTCACACTGTTTATCTACACACTGTGCAAAAGTGCATTGATTACAGATTCGACACCAGTACCAGAGATGTTGCTGCTGATGCTACATTTAAAAATATGACATACATTTTATTGTGGAAGTGACTGTATTTCACATATACACTAGGAGACCAAAAGCATCTCGTCACTCCAAAAAACCATACGTTTTTCATATTAGGTGCATTGTGCTCCGACCTATTGCTGATACTTCTACATCTACCTCTACATCCATACTCCGCAAGCCACCTGACGGTGTGTGGCGGAGGGTGCCCTGAGTACCTCTATCGGTTCTCCCTTCTATTCCAGTCTCGTATTGTTCGTGGAAAGAAGGAATGTCGGTATGCTTCTGTGTGGGCTCTAATCTCTCTGATTTTATCCTCATGGTCTCTTCGCGAGATATACGTAGGAGGGAGCAATATACTGCTTGACTCTTCGGTGAAGGTATGTTCTCGAAACTTTAACAAAAGCCCGTACCGAGCTACTGAGCGTCTCTCCTGCAGAGTCTTCCACTGGAGTTTATCTATCATCTCCGTAACTCTTTCGCGATTACTAAATGATCCATTAACGAAGCGCGCTGCTCTCCGTTGGATCTTCTCTATCTCTTCTATCAACCCTATCTGGTACGGATCCCACACTGCTGAGCAGTATTCAAGCAGTGGGCGAACAAGCGTACTGTAACCTACTTCCTTTGTTTTCGGATTGCATTTCCTTAGGATTCTTCCAATGAATCTCAGTCTGGCATCTCCTTTACCGACGATCAACCTTATATGATCATTCCATTTTAAATCACTCCTAATGCGTACTCCCAGATAATTTATGGAATTAACTACTTCCAGTTGCTGGCCTGCTATTTTGTAGCTAAATGATAAAGGATCTTTCTTTCTGTGTATTCGCAGCACATTGCACTTGTCTACATTGAGATTCAATTGCCATTCCCTGCACCATGCGTCAATTCGCTGCAGATCCTCCTGCATTTCAGTACAATTTTCCATTGTTACAACCTCTCGATACACAACAGCATCATCCGCAAAAAGCCTCAGTGAACTTCCGATGTCATCCACAAGGTCATTTATGTATATTGCGAATAGCAACGGTCCTATGACACTCCCCTGCGGCACACCTGAAATCACTCTTACTTCGGAAGACTTCTCTCCATTGAGAATGACATGCTGCATTCTGTTATCTAGGAACTCTTCAATCCAATCACACAATTGGTCTGATAGTCCATATGCTCTTACTTTGTTCATTAAACGACTGTGGGGAACTGTATCGAACGCCTTGCGGAAGTCAAGAAACACGGCATCTACCTGTGAACCTGTGTCTATGGCCATCTGAGTCTCGTGGACGAATAGCGCGAGCTGGGTTTCACACGACCGTCTTTTTCGAAACCCATGCTGATTCCTACAGAGTAGATTTCTAGTCTCCAGAAAAGTCATTATACTCGAACATAATGAGTGTTCCAAAATTCTACAACTGATCGACGTTAGAGATATAGGTCTATAGTTCTGCACATCTGTTCGACGTCCATTCTTGAAAACGGGTATTACCTGTGGCCTTTTCCAATCCTTTGGAACGCTACGCTCTTCTAGAGACCTCCATACCAGCGACCTTACTTGAGGGAGCGGAATGGGGCTCTCCGCAGAACTCTCTGACTTCTAACGTGGTCAGGTGATTGGGTTTCAGTTGTGACATAAATCTGTACACAAGATTTCCACATGCCTAAACATAATTGGGTCCTCTGTTCCCGATGTGATAGTGAAGTGGAAACGTGGAGGGACATGTACAGCATAAAAGCATGCAGCCCTCTGTTGGCTGACAGATACCGCCGACAGTTGAAGAGGGTCGTAATGAGTAATAGGCAGACATCTATCTAGACCATCACACAGGAATTCCAAACTGCATCAGGATCCACTGCAAGTACTATGAAAGTTAGGCGGGATGTGAGATAACTTGTATTTCATGGTCGAGCGGCTGCTCATAAGTCACTCATCACATGGGTAAATGCCAGACGACGTCTCGCTTGGTGTAAGGAGTGTAAACATTGGACGATTGAACAATGGAAAAACGTTGTGTAAAGTGATGAATCACGGTACACAATGTGGTGATCCGATGGCAGGGTGTGGGTATGGCGAATGTCTAGTGAATGCCATCTGCCAGTGTGTGTAGTGCCAAGAGCAAATTTCGGAGGTGATTGTGTTATGATATGGTCGTGTTTGTCATGCAGGGGGCTTACACCCCTTGTTGGTTGCGTGGCACTGCGACAGCACAGGCCTACATTTATGTTTTAAGCACCTTCTTGCTTCCACCATTGAAGAGAAATTCGGGGATAGCGATTGCATCTTTCAACACGATCGAGCAGCTGTTCATAAAGCATGGCCTGTAGTGGAGTGGTTACACGACAATAACATCCCTGTAATGGACTGGCCTGCACAGATTCCTGACCTGAATCCTACAGAATATCTTTGGGATGTTTTGGAACGTCAACTTTGTGCGAAGCCTCACTGACCGACATCGATACCTCTCCACAGTGCAGCACTCCGTGAAGAATGGGCTCCCATTCCCAAACAAATCTTCCAGCACCTGACTGAACATATGCCTGCGAGAGTGGAAGCTGTCATCAAGGCTAAGGGTGGATCAACACCATACTGAATTCCAGCATTACCGATTGAGGACGCCACGAACTTGCAAGTCATTTTCAGCCAGGTGTCCGGATATTTTTGATAACATAGTGTATGTAATATATGCCACACACACATTAGTTGTACGTACTATACTTCTTCTGCGAATTACACCCTGCAGTTTCATTTTCACGCAGCCCAAATTGCACAGGGTGCATTATGATGTCATATATCCTGAACCACGTGTCGCACGTTGTGGAATTATGCAGTTACATTCAGTGATACTGTTTTATACTGTCTGCAAAATTTGTGGTGAATAGAATTAGCAGTAAAGTCGTTATAACTTAAAATGCCATGCTTGATGCGGCAGTTTTTCACGGGTCTCAGTATATATATGAATGTCTCCTGAATTACGTGTCGTATAATATTATAATTTCACAGGGAAATTCAACAGTATATGTTGATGCGGTATGAGAAATATATTGTGAATAGAGCTAGTAACAGGGAAGTGATAAATTCCAACACCTTGCATGAGGTGGAATTTTTCACGCGTATCGGTTTATACGACGTCGTAACCCCTGAAGTGTGTGTCGTACAACATTATAATTTTTGAGGTACATTTAGTGATGCATGCGAATATTGTCTGTAAAATGTCCCACGATCACAGTTACTAATGAAGCAGTAATAAACTAATACGTAATGCTTGCAGTTTTACTGCATCGACAACGGAAATGTCGAGAGCAATAAACGTTATTTTTTTCAATATTTCGTGAGGAATATCAGTGCGAAAATGTTTCCTAAATGTTTCAGATTGTGTGTAAAGTTCCTTGCAAGACACTAAGTGCACTCATTCCAAATAATGGATGAATAAAGTCTGGGAATTCGCCTTGGGTGAGCTTTATCTTGTTTTTCAACCCCCCGCTCCATTGATAGGTACGTCGTTCTTACCTCCACACCGTTTCTTCAAGAGTAGAAGATATATGTATACCAAGTTTGGTTGAAACCGATCCAATGGTTTAGAAGGGGATGTAAAAAATACATACATACATGGGAGGTTCAGTAAATAATAAAACACATTTATATTTTCTGAAAACAGGTGGTTCTATTCAGGGTTCCAATGCACAGTATTATTCTTCACTGTTTTGGTTGTTGTTGTTGTGGTCTTCATTCGGAAGACTGGTTTGATGCAGCTCTCCATGCTACTCCACCCTGTGCAAGGCGCTTCATGTCCCAGTACCTACTGCAACCTACATCCTTCTGAATCTGTTTAGTGTTTCGTCTCTTGGTCTCCCTCTTGCTGCCCTCCAGTACTAAAATGGTGATCCCTTGATGCCTCAGAATATGTCCTACCAACCGATCTTTTCTTCTAGTCAAGTTGTGCCACAAATTTCTCTTCTCCCCAATCCTATTCAATACCTCCTCATTAGTTACGTGAGCTTCTATTCTCTTTTTGTCCAAACTATTTATTGTCCACGTTTCACTTCCATACATGGCTACACTCCGTACAAATACTTTCAGAAAAGACTTCCTGACACTCAAATCTATACTTGATGTTAACAAATTTCTCTTCTTCAGAAACGCTTTCCTTGCCATTGCCAGTCTACATTTTATATCCTCTCTACCTCGAGAATCATCAGTTATTTTGCTCCCCAAATAGCAAAACTCATTTACTACTTTAAGCGTCTCATTTCCTAATCTAATTCCCGCAGCATCACCAGATTTAATTCGAATACATTCCATTACCCTCGTTTTGATTTTGTTGAAGTTCATCTTATACCCTCCTTTCAAGACACTATCGACTCCGTTCAGCTGCTTTTCCAGGTCCTTTGCTGTCTCTGACAGCATTACAATGTCATTGGTGAACCTCAATGTTTTAATTTCTTCTCCATGGAATTTAAATCCTACTCTGAATTTTTCTTTTGTTTCCTTTACTGCTTGCTCAATATACAGATTGAGTAACATCAGGGACAGGCTACAACCCTGTCTCACACCCTTCCCAACCACTGCTTCCCTTTCACGCCCATCGACTCTTATAACTGCCATCTGGTTTCTGTATAAATTATAAATAGCCTTTCGCTCCCTATATTTTACCCCTGCCACCTTCTGAATTCGAAAGAGAGTATTCCAGTCAACATTGTCAAAAGCTTTCTCCAAGTCTACAAATGCTAAAAACGTAGGTTTGGTTTTCCTCTACCTATTTTCTAAGATACGTTATAGAGTCAGTATTGCCTAATGTTTCCAATATTTCTACGGAATCCAAACTGATCTTCCCTTAGGTTGGCTTCTACCAGTTTTTCCATTCGTCTGTAAACAATTCATGTTAGTATTTTGTAGCCGTGGCTTATTAAACTGATAGTTTCGTAATTTTCACAATTGTCAACACGTGCTTTCTTTGGGATTGGAATTATTATATTCTTCTTGAAGTCTGAGGGTATTTCACCTGTGTCAAAGAACTTGCTCACCAGATGGTAGAGTTTGGTCACAGCTGGCACTCCCAGGGCTATCGGTACTTCTAATGGAATGTTGTCTAGCCCTGGGGGCTTGTTTCGACTTAGGTCTTTCAGTGCTCTGTCAAACTCTTCACGCAGTATCATATCTCCCATTTCATCTTCATCTACATCCTCTTCCATTTCCATAATATTGTCCTCAATAACGTCGCCCGTGTATAGACTAGAGATGGGTAGTTCGCGAACGAACGGGTGTAAAGGAACGGTTCACCAAGATGAACGAAAGGACCGAGGAACGAATTCCAAGGAATGATCGGTTCATAGTTCACTTCGGTCGCGGCGGTCTACTTATAGTTCCCGGGAACGAGGAACGATCGGCTCATAGTTCACTTCGGTCGCGGCGGTCTACTTATAGTTCCCGGGAACGAGGAACGATCGGCTCATAGTTCACTTCGGTCGCGGCTGTCTACTTATAGTTCCCGGGAACGAGGAACGATCGGTTCATAGTTCACTAGTTCACTTCGGTCGCGGCAGTCACTTCGGCAGTTCTCGTTCCAGCCTCGATCGCGTGCTCGTCTCAGTCTCGGTCTCCCTGGGCCGCACTCGTCGTTATTCGCATGACCACCTGTCTCAGTTCCACTGCCGACTGCTCATAGTTAGTTCAGTATCCAGTTGTTCGTTTCGTTCACTGCGCTCGCCTATTTTACATGTGTTCCAAACTGTTCTTGCACTTGGTTCTGGCTATTCAGCGTCCACGACCGGTAATCAAAAAGTATTTTATAGTTACGTAAATTACATAAAATTACGTTGTATGTAATAGGTACGTCTTTTCAGGCAACAAAAGGGCATATCAGCTCATTTCATTATATCGATGGACCGCAGAAGACATACTTATAACAAGGCAAGTTTTTTGTTATGCATATATTTTTTGGTTTCATCGACTTGACTTAGCAGCTAACTTTCAATAATTTGCTTAATTTTTGTGTAAGAAAATTCATATAAAACGATTTTCATGTATTTTTGATATACAAAACATTGCATTTAGGAAGGCACTAATTATTTTTAAGTTTGGTTGTTTGCAATTTGCATTACCTGCCAGCTTGGTTTCTTTGAAAAAAAAAATGTGGGTTGTGGGTCATTTTGGCTCAGTAGGAAAAGCGGTGCCTCTCCATTTCAAAAGACATAGATTGCCATAAAATCGTATTTACTCATTATCTCAAAAGCATTCGTTCAGAAGGAGCTTTCAAACCAATTAATTATTGTTATTATTGCTGCATTAACTTTAAAAATGCAACATAAAAACCTAATTTTTACTAAGCTTGTGACGCAAGTATGAAAAAACCACATTTTATTTTATGCTTCCATAAAGTCTCTTCTTCGCCTACGAACTCAGAGACAACGTGAAGTATATATAGGGTGTAAACGATTATTGTTTACAACGTAGCATAGCTATGTAGTGGAAGTCGAAACGAAGAATTCTATACAGGACACTTGTGGTCTATTAAGTTGGGAAACCGCCACCAACAGGTTTACAAGACTACATGTGCGTCGCGTGAGATTTTCATGTCCTCTTCTCCAGTTCTCTACACATCGTCATCGATTGTTTCGCAATTGTTGCTTGCATTAGCTTGTTCTTTCTTCACTGTCTAATTATTATATGTTTGTCTGTTTGTTGTATCTGCTCGTAACGGGCAACACATCGTCCGTAATGGGCGAGCAGTCTGTACTCGAGGCCGGTATACCGTGCGCCACCCTATATTATTTCCCTGCGATCAGCCACACAAGACTACAGTTGGCTAAACGAGAGGTTGTGCAGAATCACAGAAATTTCTTCTAAAAGTGTGTAAGAATTCTGTAATGAATAAAAACTTTATACTCCAGGGGGGGAGGCAAGTGCACCCTCTTGGTGCCCTCCATCCTTTAGTCACCTGCATTACTAGTTTTCAGTTTTTCATAAGAACCATATACCAAGCACAAATGAACAGTGAACGAGTAAAAACGAACGGTTCCCAAAAAAGAATGATCAGCAGTGAACTAGTTCCCAACGATGAACGAGTTTGCCCATCTCTAGTATAGACCCTCTATATACTCCTTCCACCTTTCTGCTTTCCCTTCTTTGCTTAGAACTGGGTTTCCGTCTGAGCTCTTGAAATTCATGGAAGTGGTTCTATTTTCTCCAAAGGTTTCCTTAATTTTTCTGTAGGCAGTATCTATCTTACCCCTAGCGATATACGCCTCTACATCTTTCCCTTTGTCCTCTAGCCATCCCTGCTTAGCCATTTTGTACTTCCTGTCGATCTCATTTTTGAGACGTTTGTATTCCATTTGACCTGTTTCATTTATTGCATTTTTGTATTTTCCTCTTTCATCAATTAAATTCAGTACCTCTTCTGTTAGCCCTTGTCTTTTTACCTACTTGATCCTCTGCTGCCTTCACTGTTTCATCCCTCAAAGCTACCCATTCGTCTTCTACTGTATTGCTTTCCCCCACTCTTGTCAATCGTTCCCCAATGCTCTCCCTGAAGCTCTCTACAACCCCTGGTTCTGACAGTTTATCCAGGTTACATCTCCTTAAATTCCCACCTTTTTGCAGTTTCCTTAGTTTTATTCTACAGTTCATAATCAATAGATTGTGGTCAGAGTCCACATTTGCCCCTGGAAATGTCTTACAATTTAAAATCTGGTTCCTGAATCTCTGTCTTACCATTATATAATCTATCTGAAACCTGTCAGTATCTCCAGGCTTCTGCGATGTATACAAACTTCTTTCATGATTCTTGAACCAAGTGTTAGCTATGATTAAGTTATGCTTTGTGCAGAATTCTACCAGGCGGCTTCCTCTTTCATTCCTTTCCCCCATTCCATATTCATCTACTACGTTTCCTTCTCTTCCTTTTCCTACTGACGAATTCAAGTCACGCATGACTATAAAATTTTCGATTTCCTTCACTCTCTAAATAATTTCCTTTATCTCATCATACATTTCATCAGTCTCTTCGTCATCTGCTGAGCTAGTTGGCTTATAAACTTGTACTACTGAGGTAGGCGTGGACCTCGTGTCTATCTTGGCCACAATAATGCGTTCACTATGCTGTTTGTAGTAGCCACCCACATTCCTATTTTTTTATTCATTATTAAACCTAATTCTGCATTACCCCTATTTGAATTTGTATTTATAACCCTGTATTCACCTGACCAAAAGTCTTGTTCCTCCTGCCACCGAACTTCACTGATTCCCACTATAACTATCTTTAACTTATCCATTTCCCTTTTTAAATTTTCTAACCTACCTGCCCGATTAAGGGATCTGACATTCCACGCTCCGTTCTGTAGAACGCCAGTTTTCTTTCTCCTGATAACAACGTCCTCCAGAGGAGTCCCCGCCCGGAGATCCGAATGGGGGACTATTTTACCTCCGGAATATTTTACCCAAGGGGACGCCATCATCATTTAACCATACAGTAAAGCTCCATGACTGGTACCACGCGCCTCGGAATTTGAATCCCCGCCAGACGTCATGGACGTCGAAGACCCCTAGAGGTGTGAGTACGCCACAGTGGAACACGTGGTTCCGGCGGCCAATAGCGGCGTCCCCGATAGACTACTTAAGTCCGTGCCTCTCGCTCAGTCAGCCAGTCTTATCTCGCTTGCGTCTGTAGACACATCGCCTCGCGTTAGACGGCTTAATTACTTTCTTGTTCTGTGTACGAGTGGACGTGTTTGTTAGGTTTCCTTGTGACTCCGTTGTTCGATCTTGTTGTTCGTTCTGTCCTTTGTTGGCCGTGTCCGTCCTCTCCCGTTGTGTTGTTGTTTGCCGCCATCTCCGCCAGTCCCACCGCGCTTTCCGTCATTTCAACCCCGCAACCGTCCCGGTCGCAGTTACAACAGCATGCCCTCGGGAAAAATTACGGCTGTAGTTTGCCCTTGCTTTCAGCCGTTGGCAGTACCAGCATAGCAAGGCCGTTTTGGTTAGTGTTAC
This sequence comes from Schistocerca nitens, assembly GCF_023898315.1. NCBI lineage: Eukaryota > Metazoa > Arthropoda > Insecta > Orthoptera > Acrididae > Schistocerca > Schistocerca nitens. The sequence continues at coordinate 1,156,687,988 of NC_064615.1, read as the reverse complement.
AAGGCCAGATCAGTCAATCATCCAGACTGTTGCCCCTGCAACTACTGAAAAGGCTGGTGCTCCTCTTCAGGAACCACACGTTTGTCTGGCCTCCCAACAGATACCCCTCCGTAGTGGTTGCACCTACGGTATGGCTATCTGTATCATTGAGGCACGCAATCCTCCCCACCAAGGGCAAGGTCCCTGGTTCATGGGGGGGGAGGGGGGAGGACTGTTTTGGTTAGAATAACATTATTTTTCAACGTAACGTCCGCTCAAACGCGACGATCTTACGTCACCTTGCTGAAAGTGCCTGTGCGCCCGCGTAGTCCTCTCAACTGGTCGACGTCGAAACCAACGTCTTGCATCAATAACCTCCCAATTACCCACGAACTGCTTTCCACGAAGTGCCTCTTTCATTGTGCCAAACAGAAGGAAGCTCTGTATTGCCTTCTGTTAGGCAGCGAGAAACCCATCGGGCACAGACGAGTACCCCAAATGGTGGACGAACTTGTCAGCACTAGCAACAGAGATGTGTAATTCAGTAGCGAGATATCTGATTCTGATCCGTCGATCACATTGGAATGAGAGTGTCCGCACGTCCCGACACTGCAGGAGTCACAGCTCGGTGCGGCCAGCCGGCATGCGCGAGTTCAGACTGGTTTGCGTGATGTTGTTGCCCAACTACTCCCCGCGCTTTTCATCACTGCTATATCTCCGTAGACATTCTACAAGCTTCTTTGAATATCAGCGATGCTCTTGTTTTCCACCTCTGTTACCGTATGAGTTTTGAAGGCTACGTATAGCAACGCCACCTGTCTAAACTTCATGAAATTGTAGACACTGAAGCGGGAATATTCCACGATGTCCCTCAACAAATTCTGTACTTTTTCAACTGAAGTTAGTTGAAAGAAAGTGTATTGCATTAGTTACTGAACACCCCTCATTCATCCATTTTTATCGTATGTGTGGATACACGTGATTCATGATTTATGGTTGTTCCTCTTTTTAGATTTAATTTTTTAACTTAAAATTTTTTGCTTTGATTAGCTTTGTCCTCATTGTCAATTTTCTACCATTTTATTCGGAGCAACCCGTTTCTGCTTATCTTATGACGTTAACCAGCCAAAAGTTCCTGTAGAACAGTTATAATGTCGAGGTTGCAACATTTTCTTTTAATTTCGTGAATCACTGTCAAACAGCGTCGTTCGAAATCGAAAAGACTGACTGAACATGTATTTTCACAGATATAGGTAATCTTTCATTTTATTGGCAGCTGAAAATGGTTCACCCTTTCACACATTTAGCAGAAGTGTTATACACCTAACAGCACACAAACCGTAGGTGGCCCTCAGGCTGAAAACCGTGTTTTTATAATCGTCAGTATCTGTAAGAATTCTGATGCTTTCCACAGGGGCACTGCGCGTACGATGTAGAAGAAAAATTGTGAAACTGCCCTTTTAATTACTGGTGACTTTGTTTAAGAGCGAGAGGCTACTGGCTCTGTCGTAAGAAAGTGCTTATATCTGCTTCCTGTTGCCCCTATGTCACGGGTAGCCTTGAAAGTGAACATTCTACTCGTGCTGAATGAAACATTTTACTCAGTATTGTGGTGAGAGTCAGCAGTGGTGGAGGGTAGTCCCAGCTTCTTTCCAAAATAATGGGTGTTATTAAGTTTCAAGAGATTTTCTAGCGATCTTTCGGTCATATGATTAAATTTCGGTCCCAGACAGGGTATCTCACTGCCCCATCATCCCTCAGAAATAACCAACTTCCTGAAAAAAAAAATAATAATAATAATAATAATCCTGTATCTGCTAAGGAGTACTGACGCGTTCAAACCTTGCATTTGTGCCTCCCAAAATACACCAAGTTAAATAAAAATATTTTAATATATACATCTTACAACTACATCTTTGCACTATTTTTCTACATAGTCTCCATAGGGATTGAGGCACTTATCGTATCTCTTCACAAGCTTTGAAATTCCTTCTGCATAAAAATCACCCGCTTGTGCCTGGAGCCAGCCTGTGACCGCATCTTTGAGCTCTTCGTCGTCATCAAACCGCTGTGACCCGAGCCATTTCTTCAAATGCATGAAGAGGTGATAATCACTTGGTGCCAGGTCTGGGCTGTAAGGTGGATGGTTGATAACGTCCCACTTGAAGGACTCAAGAAGGGCCGTTGTTCTGCGAGCAGAGTGAGGACGGGCGTTATCGTGCAAAAAAACGATACCGGAAGTCAGCATACCACGGCGTTTGTTCTATATAGCCCGTCGTAACTTGTTTATTGTTTCACAGTACACGTCTTGATTAATGGTCGTACCACGTTCCATGAATTCAACCAACAACACCCCTTTGGCATCCCAAAACACCGTTGCCATCAGTTTTCTGGCAGAAAAATCTTGCGAGGCTTTTCTTGGTTTGGTAGGCGAATTTGAATGTGCCCACATCTTTGATTGTTCTTTTGTCTCAGGGTTCACGTACTTAATCCAGGTTTCGTCACCGGTCACGATTCTGTTTAACAATGGTTCTCCTTCGTCCTCATAACGTGACAGAAAGTCTAATGCTGAGGCCATTCTTTGAGTTTTGTGGTGGTCGGTAAGAATTTTGGGCACCCATCGTGCACAGAACTTACGGTAACCCAATCTTGCTGTCACTATCTCGTACAAGAGAGTCTTAGAAATCTGTGGAAAACCAGTAGACAACTCCGACATTGAGAAACGTCGATTTTCACGAACTTTTGCATCAACTGTCTGAACGAGTTCGTCAGTCACCAATGATGGTCTACCACTCCTCTCTTCATCATGAACGTTTTCTCGTCCACTTTTAAATAAACGTACCCATTCACGGACAATTCCTTCACTCATAACTCTTGGTCCGTACACGGCACAAAGCTCACGATGAATAGCTGCTGCAGAATATCCTTTGGCTGTAAAAAACCTTATGACAGCACGCACTTCACATTTGGCGGGGTTTTCTATTGCAGCACACATTTCAAACTGCCACAAAAACTAAACTACCGCAGGTACAACGTTCAATCGACCACGGCTTGATGCCGACTGACCTGTTGAGTGCGTGAACGCACAGATGGCGTCGCTACTCCCCCCACAACCCGCACTGTGACCAATCGGAGGTTACTTTCTGAACCGCCCTCGTACAAGTGCACGCATGACGTAAGGGAGCCCAAATAGAAAATTATTTGTAAGACAAGGTCAAAAGATGACTAAGTAAACATTTTTGCACAAAGGTAAATATTCTTCCACACTTTTTTGGTCATGAAGTCTACTATATATAGCGCTATTTTAGCGTTACTCGCCATATGCATTTAGTTTTTTTGTCTCACGAAGGCCGGAAAGTTTCCACAAGTGTTGTAAGAAAGGATGTGAGAACGGAGACAACGCCAAAATGTCGTATTAGGCAATTGTACGCATGACCTGGTACGCTTCTGCATGCATTACGTATTGTTAAGTGTTTGAACTTTGGCCATGGTAGCTTCTTTCTCTACAAGGTTAAATACGCGCCTTCTCTGTGATACGTATGCTCAAGCAACGACACGTGCTGACGAGGGTACAATGGTATCCTACCACCATCACTTTTGAAATAAAGGAGCACAGGACAGTTCTAATCGAACAACTGGAATACACATCAGTTACATATGCAAGGCGTATCAAAAATAATCACCGAGTTAAAAAAAATTATAACTATTATGTTATTTGAGGTATGTGCGTCAACAACATACTGTTGGTAGGAGCAAACTCTCGAGTTTTACGTGGTTCCCGATAGGTAGCAGCAGTGTGCGCCCACTTCAGTTCTAATAAAAATGGTGTCACGACAACAGAAAGGGTTTTGTGTTCTACGTTTTGCGCAGTGCGAGTCAGCAATAACTTAACGTAAGACAATACGTTAATTAAACGGCCTTCCGGTTTTGTTTACTTACTAAACTATTTCATCTGGGCAGATTTAATAGTGTTGGGGGCAGGAATGAGACTTCAAAGCAAGGAGTAGAAGAAGCACACGCTCGGTACTAGGAATAAGAGAAGAGAAAGTCTAATTAAGTTCTGCAATAAATTTCAGCTAGTAATAGCGAATACTATGTTCAAGAGTCACAAGAGGAGTATACTTGAAAAAGGCCGGGAGCTACAGGACGATATCAATTAAATTACATCATAGTCAGGCCGAGATTCTGAAATCGGATACTGGATTGTAAGGCATATCCAGAACCAGATATGGACTCCTATCGCAGTTTAGCAGTGATGAACAGTTGGCTGAAGTTTAAGAGACTAGTCAGGAAGAATAAGTGCGCAAAGAAGTGGGCTATTGGAGTATTAAGGAATGAGGAATTATGTTCGAAGTTCCCTGAGGCTGTAGATATTGCGATAAGAAAAAGCTCAGTAGGCAGTTTAGTTGAAGAGGAATGGACATCTTCAAAAGGGCAATCACAGAACTTGGAAAGAAACATATAGGTATACAGAAGGCAACAGCGAAAAAACCACGGATAACAGAAGAAATATTTCAATTGATCAATGAAAGAAGGAAGTACAAAAATGTTCAGGGAAATTCAGGAATACATAAATAAAAGACGCTGAGGAATGAAGTGCAGGGAATTTAAGGTGAAATGGTGCCAGAAAAATGTGGCAAAATAGGAAAAGAAATGATTGTCAGAACGACTGACTCAGCATATAGAAAAGTCATAACAACCTTCGGCGAAATTAAAAGCAAGGATGGCAACATTAAGAGTGAAATGGGAATTCCACTGTTGAATACAGCGGAAGGAGCAGACATGCGGAAAGAGTATACTGAAGGGCTCCATGAGGGGGAAGACTTGTCTGATGTAATAGAAGAAGAGACAGGAGTCAATAGAGATGAGATAGGGGATTGAGAACTAGAATCATAATTTGAAAGAGCTTTCGAAGACTTAATGTCAGATAAGGCAGAAGCGATAGATAACATTCCATTGGAGTTTCTAAAATCAATGGGGAAATCGCAACAAAAAGACTATTTACATTGGCGAGTAGAATGTATGAATCTGGCGATATACCATCTGACTTTTGGAAAAATATCATCCAAGAGGTTGCGAAGATTGCAAGAGCTGACAAGTGCGAAAACTATCGCACAATCAGAATGTATGAATCTGGCGATATACCATCTGATTTTCGGAAAAATATCATCCAAAAGGTTGCGAAGATTGCAAGAGCTGACCAGTGCGAGAACTATCGCACAATCAGCTTACATAGAAGTTGCTGACAAGTATAATATACAGACGAATCGCAAAGAAAATTTAAAATGTTTTAGATGACCATCATTTTGGTTTTAGGAAAGATAAAGGCACAAAGAAGCATTTCTGTCGTGGCGGCTGATAATGAAAGCAAGACTAAATGAAAACCAAGACACGTTCGTAGGATTTCTCAACCTGGAAAAAGCGTTCGACAATGTCAAATAGAGCAATATGTTGAAAATTCTGAGGAAAAAAGGGGTAAACTATAGGGAGAGATGGGTCATACACCACGTCTACGAGAACCAAGAGGGAGTAAGTATGGAAGACTAAGAACGTTTTGTTGCCACTTCCCACACTGATTTTAGAAATTCTGATGGAATGTTATCTATCCCTTCTGCCTTATTTGACCGTAAGTCCTCCGAAACACTTTTAAATTCCGATTCTAATACTGGATCCCCTATCTCTTCTAAATCGACTCCTGTTTCTTCTTCTATCAAATCAGACAAATCTTCACCCTCATAGAGGCTTTCATTGTATTCTTTCCACCTATCTGCTCTCTCCTCTGCATTTAACAGTGGACTTCCCGTTGCACTCTTAATGTTACCACTGTTGCTTTTAATGTCACCAAAGGTTGTTTTGACTTTCCTGTATGCTGAGTCTGTCCTTCCGACAATCATATCTTTTTCGATGTCTTCACATTTTTCCTGCAGCCATTTCGTCTTAGCTTCCCTGCACTTCCTACACTCCTGGAAATGGAAAAAAGAACACATTGACACCGGTGTGTCAGACCCACCATACTTGCTCCGGACACTGCGAGAGGGCTGTACAAGCAATGATCACACGCACGGCACAGCGGACACACCAGGAACCGCGGTGTTGGCCGTCGAATGGCGCTAGCTGCGCAGCATTTGTGCACCGCCGCCGTCAGTGTCAGCCAGTTTGCCGTGGCATACGGAGCTCCATCGCAGTCTTTAACACTGGTAGCATGCCGCGACAGCGTGGACGTGAACCGTATGTGCAGTTGACGGACTTTGAGCGAGGGCATATAGTGGGCATGCGGTCGGCCGGGTGGACGTACCGCCGAATTGCTCAACACGTGGGGCGTGAGGTCTCCACAGTACATCGATGTTGTCGCCAGTGGTCGGCGGAATGTGCACGTGCCCGTCGACCTGGGACCGGACCGCAGCGACGCACGGATGCACGCCAAGACCGTAGGATCCTACGCAGTGCCGTAGGGGACCGCACCACCACTTCCCAGCAAATTAGGGACACTGTTGCTCCTGGGGTATCGGCGAGGACCATTCGCAACCGTCTCCATGAAGCTGGGCTACGGTCCCGCACACCGTTAGGCCGTCTTCCGCTCACGCCCCAACATCGTGCAGCCCGCCTCCAGTGGTGTCGCGACAGGCGTGAATGGAGGGACGAATGGAGACGTGTCGTCTTCAGCGATGAGAGTCGCTTCTGCCTTGGTGCCAATGATGGTCGTATGCGTGTTTGGCGCCGTGCAGGTGACCGCCACAATCAGGACTGCATACGACCGTGGCACACAGGGCCAACACCCGGCATCATGGTGTGGGGAGCGATCTCCTACACTGGCCGTACACCACTGGTGATCGTCGAGAGGACACTGAATAGTGCACAGTACATCCAAACCGTCATCGAACCCATCGTTCTACCATCCCTAGACCGGCAAGGGAACTTGCTGTTCCAACAGGACAATGCACGTCCGCATGTATCCCGTGCCACCCAACGTGCTCTAGAAGGTGTAAGTCAACTACCCTGGCCAGCAAGATCTCCGGATCTGTCCCCCATTGAGCATGTTTGGGACTGGATGAAGCGTCGTCTCACGCAGTCTGCACGTCCAGCACGAACGCTGGTCCAACTGAGGCGCCAGGTGGAAATGGCATGGCAAGCCGTTCCACAGGACTACATCCAGCATCTCTACGATCGTCTCCATGGGAGAATAGCAGCCTGCATTGCTGCGAAAGGTGGATATACACTGTACTAGTGCCGACATTGCGCATGCTCTGTTGCCTGCGTCTATGTGCCTGTGGTTCTGTCAGTGTGATCATGTGATGTATCTGACCCCAGGAATGTGTCAATAAAGTTTCCCCTTCCTGGGACAATGAATTCACGGTGTTCTTATTTCAATTTCCTGGAGTGTATTTATTTCAGCGACTTGTATTTCTGTATTCCTGATTTTCCCGGAACATGTTTGTACTTCCTCCTTTCATCAATCAACTGAAGTATTTCTTCTGTTACCCACGGTTTCTTCGCAGCTATCTTCTTTGTACCTATGTTTTCCTTCCCAACTTCTGTGATGGCCCTTTCTAGAGATGTCCATTCCTCTTCAACTGTACTGCCTACTGCGCTATTCCTTATTGCTGTATCTATAGCGTCATTCCTTAGTACTTCCGTATCCCACTTCTTAATTCTTCCACAGTACTTGTAGAGCACTCGCTCTGGTCGCCTTTTATATTTGTCGCCTTTCTTGACTGCCCCGGTATCTTCCTCTCCTGGATTTCGGGCTTTTAGTAAGCCCCTTTCTACTGAGTATTAAACATTCTGAAGCATACAAGTCTTCAGGACGGATGACTGTCTGGTAGTGCTTCAGTTTAGTGTTACGGGATAGAGATTTTTTATTATAAGCTGGTATGCCAGATCTAGCTTCTTGGCTCGAGTTAATAGTGCTGTTCCTTCAGATATATTAGGTTCCAGCCATTCTCCCAAGTACTTAAACCCGTTGGTTTTCATGATCTCTCCCTGGTCTAGATGCGATGTACCAGGAGATTCACCTATGTTCGTGATGTACTACGTTTTTTCAAGTGATACATGAAGCCCAAACTTTGCCGCTTGTTGTCGGAGAACGTTGAGTTGTTTCACTGAAGTTTCTATTGAATCTCATAGAAGCGGTAGGTCATCGGCAAATGCCAGGCAATCAACATTGAGCCCATTGCACTTGCGTCCCAGAGAGATACCATTCGGAATCCCCTCTCGAGCTAACTCCTTCCGCCACTCTCTTATTACCTTTTCGAGGGCACAGTTAAAGAGGATAGGGCAGACTATCTCCCTGTCTTACTCCCGATTTTATTTCAAAACTTTCTGAGAGGGTTCCTCTGAACTTAACTTGTGACTTGGTGTTGTTAAAAGTCTGTCGGATGAAGCTGGTGGTCTTCTCATCTAGCCCTAGTTCTTGCAGAATATTCATTAGAGAAGGTCTATCAACTGAGTCATACGCCTTCTTGAAGTCAACGAAGATGACGACATACTTCTTACCAGTGTCGTAGCACTGACTTTAGGTTCAATATCTGTTCAGTACAAGAGCGTCCTCTTCTAAATCCTGCCTGGTATTCCCCTAGCTGTGTGTCCAGTTGAGATTCGGCGCTGTTTACTATGGCCTTGGAGAAAATCTTGTATGTTACAGGTATCAATGAGATTACTCGATAATTATTGATGTCAGGGATGACTCAAGGCAGAGGTTCAGTCACTAGGTAATGTTTCAGTCTCCCAAATGTTTCTTAGGATTTCTGTCAACTTGCTTACAGTCTTGTCTCCCGCCTGCTTCGATAGTTCGGCCACTATTGACTCTTCTCCTGATGCTTTGTTGCTTTTCAAGGACTGGATGATTTCTATTACTTCTTCTTTCGTCCGTGGTTGCGAGTTTGGATGCTTGGTGCTGTCCTGGTAATCAAACAATGAGTCAGGTGAGTCACAGTTCAGGACATTCTCGAAGTACATAGCCAGAAGATAGCAGCTGTCTGTATCGTTGTAGGCTAGCTTCCCATCTGGTCCTCTGAAGTGGACTGTAGTGGCTCAGGTTCCCTTTAAAACTTATGTAGAAATTCCTGGTGTTATTTTCCTTGAAGTCGTCATCCAGTTGTGTCAATTGGTCTTTTGTGAACTGCCGTTTTACTTGTCTGATGGTTCTGTCAGTTAACTTTCGTTGTTATGTGAACTTGTCTCTGTTCTCTTGTGTCTTTTGCTAGGTCCGCTTCAGCCACGCCATCTGTCTCAGCATCACTGCTTCCTCACAAATAATTGTCCACCCGGAATGTTTCTTTTGCTTCAGTAATGGTGCAGTCTCTGTGGCAATTTTCACTATGTTCTTCCTCAATTCATCGCAATCTCTACTTTCCAGTGATTGCAATTTCTCTGTGAACTGGTTTGCCAGTTGAAAGTTTTTCTATATAAAACTTAGTAAGCTTGAGTTACTTGGTTCTCTTAGCGTTCCTAGGCAGAAATCTCAGCTTTATCTTGGAGAGGTAGTAGTCAGAGTCCAAATTTGCTTCTCTCAACACTTCTACATTGTGGATCTCTCAATGGGATTTCCATGAGATGGCAATATGATCAATCTGAAATTCTCCCAAGAGGCTGTTGGGTGATGTCGATGTCATCTGCTTCTTTGGCTGTCTCTTGAAGGCCGTTGACTTCATGACTAAGTTGAAAGCTATGCAGAGTGGCACAAGACGCTCTCCATTTCTGTTGGTCCGTTTGTGAGATGGGTATTCTCCTATGATGTCTCTAAATTTGCGCTCTTCCTCCAACTGCGCTTTGAAATCGCCAACTAGGATGACTGGAATCTTGCTGAGAATGTCCTCTAGTTATTCCCAAAACTTGTCAGTACCTTCTGGGTTACACTTATTGTCCTCATCGATGGGTGCGTCAACATTTAGTACAGTGTAGATCTTGTCTGTGCCCCGGATCGTTGGTACAGACACTCGATTACTGGGGAAGCTGAAGTCAGTTACTGAATCGATCATCTTATGGCTTAAGATGAACCCGGTCCCCAGGTGTGGAACATTCTTCATTTTCTTACGTCCTACCTTTCCTTTAAAAATACGATAGCCCTCTGAATGAAAGGCATGTTCATCTGTACAGCGCCAAACGCGGAGGTGGATTTGAAACCACCTGCGGTAGCAACTTCTGTGTGTTTGTCTCAATGATTTCCTTTATTTTATTATTATGATCGTTTCTCCTTATGTAGGTCGGTATCAACAAAATATTTTCGCATCCGTAGGAGAAAGTTGGTGATAGAAATTTCGTGAGAACATTTCACCACAACGACAAACGCCTTTGTTTTAATTATGTTCACCCCAAATCTTGTATCACATGTGTGACACACTCTGCCTTATTCCTCGATAATTCAAAGCGTGCTGCTCCTCTTTGAAAGTTCTCGGTATACTCCTTTAGACCTATCTGATAAGAATCCCCATCGCGCAGAATTTCTCCAGAAAAAGGACGGAAAAACTTAGCGTCGGCAGTCACTCTGGTAGATCTGTTACATTATCTAAGTGCTCTGCCAATAAAACGCAGTCTTTGGTTTGCCTTCCCCACAACGTTTTCTGTGTGTTTCTTGCAATTTAAGTTGTTCGTAGTTGTAGCTCTTAGGCGTTTAGTTGAATTCAAGGCCTTTATTTTGGCTCATTTATCGTGTACAGATTTTAGCGCATTTCTTTTAGCACTCACATGGATTTACAATTTTCGCACCGTACAGATATCTTTTCTAAATTGTTTTGAAATTTCTTTTGGTTACTTTACAAGACGATAAATGATGATATCATCTGGAAGGAACCTAATAATGCTGCTCAGATAGTCTCCTAAATCGTTTATAGTGATAAGAAACAGCAGAGGACCTGTAACACTACCCTAAGGAACGCCAGAAATCACTTCTGTTTTACTCAACGACTTTCCGTCAGTTATTACGAACTGTGACAGGAAATCACGAATTACTTCACATAACAGTGCACATAAGCACGGAATTTCACTACAAGCCGTTTGTGTGGTGCAGTGACAAAAGCCTTCTGGAAATCTAGAAATGAGGAGTCAACTTGAAACCCCTTGTCATTAGCACTCAACACTTCGTGTGAGTAAAGAGCTAGTTGTCTTTCACGAGAACGATGTGTTGACTGTGTGTCAGTAGACCGTTCTCTTCGAGGTAATTTCGTACATGTTCCAAAATCGTGCTGCATTTCGACGTTAATGTTATGGGCCTGTAATTTAGTAGACTACTCTAACTAACTTTCTTGAATATTGGTGTGACGAGTGCAACTTTCCAATCTTTGGTTACGGATATTTCGTCGAGCGAGCGGTTGTATGTGATTGTTACATACGGAGCTATTGAACCAGCATACTCCTAACGGAACCTAATTGATATACAGTTTGTGCCAAAAGATTTGCTTTTATTAAGCGATTTAAGTTGCTTCATTACTGCGAGGATATCTACTTGTTAGCTACTCATGCTGGCAGCTGTTTTTGATTCGAGTTGTGGAATATTTACTTTGTCTTGTTTGGTGAAGGAACTTCGGAAGGCTGTGTTTAGTAACTCTGCTTTAGCAGTGTTATCGATAGTATATCCATTGCTGTCGCGCAGGGGAGGCATTGATTGTGTCTTATCGCTAGCATAATTTACACACGACCAGAATCTCTTTGGATTTTCTGCGAGTTTTCGAGACAAAGTTTCGTTGTGGCAACACTGGAGATTAGCACAGGAGAGGAATTTGTGGCGCGGCTCACCAGACCAGTCAGAAGGCTGGTGACTCCACAAATAAGAAAAAAATGGACAACAAAGCGTTATTTGAAGTCGGAAAGGAATGTAATTACTCAGAATATTTCAGGCAGATCATTCCGCAGTCGGGTTCGTGATAGCTGTATTACGTAATGGCAATGCAGTTCTGTTCAGATGGATTGCCAGAGTTGAAGGCAAATTACTGAGATGTCAGTGACTGAGCGGGCGATATAGAAAACAAAGTGCACATAAACACTGCAATTATTTTATTTGATTTTTAGATTTTATACGGCACAATCATAAGAGCAATTCACAATGCCGTTAGCTTTTCCATGCAGCGAAGAGTGCTCTGCAGATTGTCAATAGGCAGAAAGGGGAGACAATGTCACTATGAAATCTATAAAATGTTCTAAGTAACTATTTACGTAATGATTGAAAAGTGTAAAAATATACCTAAAGGAATATGCCGCAAACAGTTTCCAATGCATTGTTAACAGTACTAAAGTTAACAGTAGGTAGAGATCAGGGGTAATAGACGGAGTAGAGACTTCTCTACGTCTATTCACACACGTTCAAAAAATGGTTCAAATGGCTCTGAGCACTATGGGACTTAACTTCTGAGGTCATCAGTCCCCTAGAACTTAGAACTACTTAAACCTAACTAACCTAAGGACATCACACACATCCATGCCCGAGGCAGGATTCGAATTTGCGACCGTAGCGGTCGCGCGGTTCCAGACTGTAGCGTCTAGAACCGCTCGGCCACACCGGCCGGCCATTCACACACGTCTATATTCGTGAAAGGAACAGCTACTTCGTCTAATTTTATTGTTGTCTTCATCAGTATAATATGATAAGGTTGTAAGCAATTTTTAAACACTGTAAAAAGTTTAAAATAGTTTTAAATCTCAGCATTTGTGAAGAGAAGTAGGGAGAATGGTGTGATGGCGGGGATCTCCCAGAGCATCATCATTATGCGGGTATGTAAAACAAGGAAATTACTGGACGAGAAAAATAGTAAAGTGCAATAAATCAGTCTAGAAAAAGAGTAAGAACAGTTTTATTATGTTTGTTAGCAGACATGAACTTGAAGCGTATTTGAGTTAATACACAATAAAATGGCACACATACCTCGCACTACTTATACCATTCATCATTTACAGTCAGTCGGATGAATGATCTTCAGTTCTGGAGGCAGGGTTATGTATTGGGAAATAATGAGAATTAAGATCCAAAATGTGACTATGGATGTAGGGGTAAATCGTATGCGTAATAATTTGGAGACCACAGTCTAGTTTGAATCACTTTAGACAATCGTGCTATTATCGAGCACAGTAAACAAATTACTTGACAAAAATGTCGGGTACGTATTTATGAACTCTGCGTAACGGTCGTTCGCCGTCCTCATAATCTACGGCTGACCATTACACATACAGTTAAGACTTCATTACGAGCAAGGAGCCACATACATTGTCAGACGAAGGAAAAGCAAGTCAATTTAACTACAAACAGCTTTGTATATTCAAATGCAAACTTGTTTTGGAGTTGCTACTGTAAGAGAAATAATTGATCCTTGACGATGTATACCACCTTTGTTATATATGAAAATGTAATTAGTACTGTTATTTTCCTGAAAACTAAGATTTCAGTATCTGCCCTTTATAAGCAAGTTACCAGGAGTATTTCTTAGAGAGAGGTCGCAGAAATGGTAACATACTTCCTGCTATCACAGCAACCTCATTGCGTACCCCACATTGCAAATTGATGTAAAAGTAGATTTAGATGTCACTTTGTGTCCTTAACCATTTTCTGATTTATTAATAAAAAACCGCTGTAGTTGCTGTTGACAAGATTACTGCGTCCAGTACCGACTTTGGCGTTTATGGTGGTTATTTTGAAATGGTTGTGATAAATGTCGTATGTATGATAGACATGTTATGTTACGATATGTTAACCGCCGTCCCACACCGAACCCAGGGTTATTGTGCGGTTCGGCCCCCGGTGCACCCCCCCCCCCCTCCCCCGAGGGAACGTCTCACACCAGACGAGTGTAACCCCTATGATTGCGTGGTAGAGTAATGGTGGTGTACGCGTACGTGGAGAACGTGTTTGCGCAGCAATCGCCGTCATAGTGTAACTGAGGCGGAATAAGAGGAACCAGCCCGCATTCGCCGAGGCAGGTGGAAAACCGGCTAAAAACCATCCTCAGACTGGCCGGCTCACCAGACCTCGACACAAGTCCGCCGGACGAATTCGTGCCGGGGACCAGGCGCTCCTTCCCGCTCCGGAAAGCTGTGCGTTAGACCGCATACGCATAACAAAAGTACAGGTACAATGATAGCTTACAGTATGCTGTAGAGAAGCAAAGTGCAAATGGTAAAAAGTACATGACAGGTTGATTTAAAATGCTACGTGCCCAATGATATCGTGAGAAATAATCGCTTGTCAGGGTTACATAAATTGTGTAAATCATTGCAACATAAATATTCTTTGAGTTTAAGAAGATTTACATCTTGACATAATGGTAAATTCCAAAATGATGTTTTACGTATAAGAAGTTAAAACAGTTGTTTTAGATTTAATGAAAGTATGAAACAGCTGCACTTGATGGGGCATCCAAGTAAAGTGTAGAATTATGTCCTCTAGCGTGAAAAGGCTGAACGACAGGGAACTGCAGGGGTCGTTAGTGTAGCTTGGACGCTTCGTGGACTGCTTACGAAGCATCTTTATAAATATTTAGTTACAGCTACTAACTTTCGGAGTAACTTCGAAGGGATTATCAACAACAAGACGGCAGATGTCCGATATACTCATGCTATTGAGTATGCATTTTCGTTTAGTGTCTTTTCTTCGATTTTCTCAGACGGTTGTACTTTTGTAATTCTTCGTACATCTCCATTGAGTATCCCTTCTTCATTCTGTGAAGAGTTGCGAGATTGTTTTCGATACCGTGTACCATGTGACTCTTCTGCATCGTGTGAATTTCGAAAGTGGGTTTATTTCCTGTTTTTTCCTCCTATTTAATTCTGCGTGTTCCTTGAGTCGTATTTTAAAATTCCCTCTCGTTTGTCCAATGTAATTCTTGCATTACGATAATGTCGTGTAGTAGGAGGTGTAAAAGTGAACTATTTTACGATTTTATTAAATCTAAAATGTTACATTTACTCTTTTGTAATTTGGAAGTTACGAATACGCCAAGGCATAAATTCTTTTGAACCCTAAGAATGCTTAGAATGTAATTATTTTCACAGGCTTTATGATTTTGAAATATGCTTGTTTCTAACGATTTCATCGGGCATGTAAAATTTTAAATAAATCTAACTAGTACTTTTATCATTTCGATGTTGCTTCTGTACAGCACAATGTAAGTTATATACTGTGCCAGTACTTTAATTACACACATACCTTATTTTTCATCTTCTATTATGTACACTTTTTAAACAGGATCAACATTAAAAAACTGGCCGATTGCAGGGACGGATTCCTCACTGTGAATGTAGGAAAAATGTTCCATGAACTGCGATCCAGAAATACATCATTGCCACAATAGATGGCGCTGACGAATGAAAGTTCCTCTGACCACGTGCTGTGTGCTCCTTGTTTGTTCCAATCTGTGTGATTAACACAGCGTACTATAAGCAGCAGAATGGTCCTGTGTTCATGTCAAGAAAAAGCCCAGATGGTGTTTGTGTATGGCCAAGCAGGTGGAAACCGTCGAGAGACAGCATGGCTGTACCTAAACAAGTACCCTCACAGACAGCAACCACATCACGCAACATTTCAAGACCTTTTTGGGTGCTTGTGTGATCGTGAATCCTTCTAGACAGACAAACGTGCAGGGAGGCGGCGCACTGTGTACGCATCAGATTTGGACAGCCGGATCCTATAGGATGCTGAGACGAACACTGGAACAAGCTGCAGGCAAGTGGCCCACCAACATGGTGTGAGCAAAAGTACGATTTTATGTACCCCTACCACCTGCAACGAGGATTATCAGCAGCGGTTTCACTCTACTAGCATGATTTTGTCGATGATTTTTACACCAAACCGTGAAAATTGTGGGATTTCAGTCGTCAGTCGCCTTTACCGACAAAGCATTCTTTACCAGAACAGGCATCATCAGTCTGCATAATCGTCATCTGTAGTGAGGTGTCTAAACAGCATCAGTTCAGCATCAGTGTGTGGGCAGGGATTCATAGCGACCATATACTTGGATCGGTTGTCATTCCACAGTTTCTCGTCAGAGGAACGTACCTGGACTTCCTGCGGAATACTATGCCCGAGCTGTTTGAGGATGTCCCTTTGGCTATACGACGGAGCGCCACCCCACTTCCGCATTACATTGCGCCGACACCTAAACAACATCCTCCTCGGACGTTGCATAGGACGTGGAGGCCTTGTAGCATGTCCTGCTAGATCACTGGACTTAAACCTCTTGGATTCTTTACCTTTGGGGGCACCTGAAAAGCGTAGCGTGTACTGAACCAGTTACTGGTATGTGGACCCTGCAACACTTGGTACACAGCACCTATGACGCTATTCGGACAGAAAGCGAAAGAATGCGGCAATCCATGGTGCGACGTGTGAATGCATGCGTTGCATCCTTTGGAGGCCACAACGAACATCTGTTGTGACGTGGACGCGCTACAGCTCTATACTGTGCCCCGGAACGATTTGTTATCTATGCACGCACACCGTGCATTTCCGGGTACATGTTGATAGGACCAATCTTCCTCCGTTTGCAGTCAGGAAACCGTCCCTGCAGTTTGTCGGTTTTATTAATTATCATTCTGAATATCTGAAATATTTATAGCAGTTATCAGAAACACCTGAAACAGACAAATACGAAGGCGGAACCAGTAGTTGACTCAAGAAAATCCTTAAGAGTAAATGGAGCGATTTTTTATAAAGGGGGGTAGGACGTCAAACGGGCTGACTTGGAGCAGGAGAGGCACCACAGGACATTTTATTTTCTACTGTCTATACATTTCCTAATAAATTCATAAAACTTTGTCAGCATGACCAGTAAGGATTCAAGATTCACACTCATAGCAGTTGAAGTGCAAAATCATAACAAAATAATTTTTTTTACGTGTGAAATCTCATCATTTTTTCGCTTACTATTGGGTGCATATGTTGCTATAGGTACACTTTTCTTCATAAGTAAGAGAGACTCTTCGATAAATTTTGCACAGCATACAAACCATACTTACAGGTGTCTGAAACTATAGAATCTATTTAATTTATAAAAAAATGAATGAGCTGTTACGTTTTAAACTTCATATTCAGTAAAAAATCAAATTTTGTAGTTAATTATCTCAATTTTTACCACAGTTTTTAATAGATTTGGAAAATTCTACAGTTTCATACACCTGTAAGTATGGTTTGTATGCTGTGCAAAATTCATCAAAGAATCTCTCTTACTTGTGAAGAAAAATGTACCTATAGCAACAAATGCAGCCAACAGTAAGTGAAAAAATGATGAAATTCCATTTCTAAAAAAAAAAAATTATTTTGTTATGTTTTTGCACTTCCACTGCTATGAGTGTGAATCCTGAATCCTTACTGGTCATGCTGACAAAGTTTTATGAATTTATTTGTAAAAGTATAGACAGTAGAAAATAAAATGTCCTGAGGTGCCTCTCCTGCTCCAAGTCGGCCCTTTTGACGCCCTACCCGCCTTAAATAAAGAAATCACAGCACCACACATAACTAGTAACTATTTATAAACATAAGCTTCCGCAACCATTGTCACACTCAATAATTTTTTTCTAGGATTGTGACCGCATTGTCAGTATGTAAAACTACCGATGTTTTGGTCACAGTTGCAAGTGACCTTCTTTAGGGTGCAATAAGGACCGAAACTTCCGCTGTTTTTCATATTGATAATGCGGTGAAAAACATAGCAAAATTTTATTGATAGTAACTAGTCGTTCTGTTTGTGGTTTATACAGCTGAAGAACAGTGGAGTGGCAGAATGCCGTGCTGCGAGATCCACCCCCGCGTGATGACGCCAGAGGACGAGGAGAGGGAGCTGGAGGCGTTCCCCGTGGAGTGGCTGCCGCCAGGTGAGCTGCAGAGGAGCAGCGAGGTGGCGGCCTTCTACAGCGGGGCCTCCATCCTCCTCACGGGCGCCACCGGCTTCATCGGCACCCTAGTTCTCGAGAAGCTGCTGCGCTCCTGCCCCGGCGTGTCCGCAGTCTACGTGCTCGTCAGGGACAAGAGGGGCGTGCCGCTGCGGGAGCGACTACGTTCTCACCTGGAGAAACAGGTAACAGCGAGCTGGATCAAATGGCTCTGAGCACTATGGGACTTAACGTCTGAGGGAATCAGTCCCCTAGACTTAGAACTACTTAAACCTAACTTAACGACATCACACACATCCATGCCCGAGGCAGGATTCGAACCTGCGACCATAGCAGCCGCGTGGATCCGGACTGAAGTGCCTAGAACAGCTCCACCACAGCGGCAGGCATAACACCGAGCCTAAGGGCTATAACGTGGTATATTGCACCACAAAACTGCTCCTCTCAATACTCTCAATAACAAAATAAATTGCCAGTCGATAGTATCCAAATACACTACTGGCCATTAAAATTGCTACACCACGAAGATGACGTGCTACAGACGCGAAATTTAACCGACAGGAAGAAGATGCTCTGTTATGAAAATGATTAGCTTTTCAGAGCATTCACACAAGGTTGGCGCCGGTGACGACACCTACAACGTGCTGACATGAGGAAAGTTTCCAACCGATTTCTCGTACACAAACAGCAATTGACAGTCGTTGCCTAGTGAAAGGTTGTTGTGATGCCTCGTGTAAGGAGGAGAAATGCGTACCATCACGTTTCCGACTTTGATAAAGGTCGGATTGCAGCCTATCGCGATTGCGGTTTATCGTATTGCGACATTGCTGTTCGCATTTGTCGAGATCCAATGACTGTTAGCTGAATATGGAATCAGTGGGTTCAGGAGGGTAATACGGAACGCCATGCTAGATCCCAACGGCCTCGTATCACTAGCAGTCGAGATGACAGGCATCTTATCCGCATGGCTGTAACGGATCGTGCAGCCACGTCTCGATCCCTGAATCAACAGGTGGGGACGTTTGCAAGATAACAATCATCTGTACGAACAGTTCGACGACGTTTGCAGCAGCATGGACTATCAGCTCCGAGACCATGGCTGGGGTTACCCTTGACACTGCACCACAGACAGGACCGCCGGCGATGGTGTACTCAACGACGAACCTGGGTGCACGAATGGCAAAACGTCATTTTGTCGGATGATTTCAGGTTCTGTTTACAGCATTATGATGGTCGCATCCGTGTTTGGCGACATGGCGGTGAACGCACATTGGAAGCGTGTATTCGTCATCGCCATACTGGCGTATCACACGGTGTGATGGTATGGGTGCCATTGGTTACACGACTCGGTAACCTCTTGTTCGCATTGATGGCACTTTGAGCATTGGACCTTACATTTTAGATGTGTTACGACCCGTGGCCCCACCCTTCATTCGATCCCTGCAAAAACCTACATTTCAGCAGGATAATGCACGACCGCATGTTGCAGGTCCTGTACGGGCCTTTCTGGATACGGAAAATGTTCGACTGCTGCCCTGGCCAGCACATTCTCCAGATCTCTCACCAATTGAAAACGTCTGGCCAATAGTGGCCGTACAACTGGCTCATCACAATACGCCAGTCACTACTTTTGGTGAACTGTGGTATCGTGTTGAACCTGCATGGGCAGCTGTACCTGTACACGCCATCCAAGTTCTGTTTGATTCAATGCCCAGGCGTATCAAGGCCGTTATTACGGCCAGAGGTGGTTGTTCTGGGTACTGATTTCTCAGGATCTATGCACCCAAACTGCGTGGAAATGTAATCAGATGTCAGTTCTAGTATAATATATTTGTCCAATGAATACGCGTTTATCATCTGCATTTCTTCTTGCTGTAGCAATTTTAATGGCCAGTAGCGTAGAATGTCATCTCGTGTATGTGTTGACAAAAACTAATGATGTACAAAATTAGTCAAAAGGAAGCTTTAAAATTGGGTACATCTGTAACCACCCATTGATGGGACAATACGTTACGTGACGGAGTAACGTCAAGGCCACGATCAGGCAGGACTGACACCCCTCAGTCACGGGTTGTTTGGTTGGAGATGCACTCCACTGTGCGCAAAGGCGCTAATTTTTGTCATTAACAATGAAGCATTTACTGTTCCACGTTCCACTGTGTCTCCATTAACGTCAGTGAGCAGTGGCAGCGCCCAGCGACGGAGCACACCCGGCCTTCTCTACCACTGCAGCGGTACAGGCACGTACTCAATACTGTCGACTTCAGTTAACCTTCTTTGCTCCAAATCAGGCCGAACCCATTCTTCCACTTAATATGCTCTTGACATCACTCCTCTAAGCTCACTAAACAGGTTATTTTACTATTATTTTCATTTTCTTAGTCATTACGTATACACTAGCGTTACCTTTTCCCTTAACGTAGCCCACACGTACTCAAGTTCATTATCTCGTTTCCACCTGACACAGTCAGGAACATATTATTTTTATACTTCGATAACTATTTTTTATTCGCTACTGGTAATCCAGCTAACAGGTACCTGATGACGTGTTGATCCTGAACGACATGCAGGTTTTCGTCCAATGAAGATGGAGATTTCACAAATCGCCATTAGAACCACTACAGTTCTGAAAATTGTGACACGATAATCGTGACGCTGACTAGTATGATAGTGTTACACATGCTGGAGCATCAGTTCTGCTGACATTCGACCCTCCTGTGATGCTACTACATCTTCAAATAAACGTAGGAAATTCGGGCACAAGATATCACCCAGCAAGGTTAAATTCTGACCAGACAATACATACGATGGCTTCTGCTGCCTATACAAAACTGGCTGTGTCAAATTAATAGTAGTTGTACCAGTGGCTGTAGCAAGGAGACAGTATTTCATGACCACTAATTATTATCCTGCCATTCTGAAATTCCATTCTACTCATGCCCTTTCGATTTCCATGTTCATAGCAGTTTATCACTTCTGGGCAAAAATCGCATGCATGCCCACTTTGTGTAAATAACGATGTGGTGACAACACTTCCCTTTTACGCTCAGTTGTCTCCGTCTCTTCCAAGAACAGTTCTACCTCACATGCCTTCTGTCTCCCAATGCAAAACATTATCAAAATTTCTCCCAAAATACACAATTCATAATAAAATAAAAAATAAACCCATAACACCCCAAACAAACAACATAAAACAGATTACTATGATACACTATGATGATGTATATGTGCATCACGTAGTTTGTGTTATCTCTTCAGCTTCTTCCGCTTTTCAAATTGGTATCCTGGGCTGATGAAGATATAGGCAATTGTGGCAAAGTATCTATAGATCCTTCATATGGCTTCATTCATCCCACAACATCAATAGCAGTTTTTATTGGTAATTTGCAAGTTAACATTGACAAGTAGTGTCATTTCTATGAGCCGATGTTGTCCTTTGTATAAGGTTAAGAATTTCATTGTCCTACCCTTATGTGTGTAGGAATTTGTTACTTAAACCCGCCGACGTACTTGGCAGTGGATGACCTACCCAAATGTTATGCTGGCCCTTTTAACGCTTGATCCTTTGTATTCGCTTTTTTCACTCTCTGTCAAATATCACGTAAGATTTACGAAGATGTCTTCACTGAAAGCCGGATTCTTCCATCCCCAGTCTTCACTACAAGAAAGGGAGAAGGTATTTTCCTGCTGTACACCACCTTATATTGTGACAGACCAGACACACTATTAATTTTAGAGTTTTACTGAGAAATGACGACTGGAAGATAAACATCCCAGTCGTCATGATAGGTATTCATAAAAGGACTCACCATCCTTGCCCTTCGGCAATGCTCACATCCTACACTTGCAAAACTCAAACCCTTCTACTTAAATTATTGGTGTTACTATGCTTTTTCCCAGATTTATGTGCCTCCTCATAATCAAAATCGCTTAGTTTCAAAGCACACGATGCCAACTTACTCAGTGGATCCTTTAGGCGCAGTAACCACTTAGTCTGTTACAACGACAAACGTTATGCCATATAAGTAACAACACAAGCACTTCACACCATAAATAGCCATAAACACCTCTTTCTCTGTCATAGAATAATTCTGCTCCACTTTATTCTGTCATCTTGATGGTTATGCTACAAGGTGTCCTTTACCATCCAAATCCTGACAAAGAAAACATCCAGCCTCTAGATTACTTGCATGACATGATAAAATAAATTCCCTACTAACATCTGGAAGAACCAATACTGAACTCGCTGTTAATGCCTGTTTTAAATTCTGATACACAGTTTCACAGTCAGCTGATCACTGAAACGTCACTTCTTTGCCCAACACCATAGTCAACAGTTCAGGAATTTCAGCAAAGTAGTTACAGAGCCCAAAAAACGTCTGAAGCTGTTTTGTTACCTGTGGTGGCATAAAATCACAGACTGCGTAAATGGAATTTGGATCAGTTTTGACACCCTCCTGCTTAACCACATGACCTAAGTAAGCCATTTGGTTGCTGCAAAGTGATATTTATCGATACCGAGCATCAATGATACTATGAACAACCTCTTGAAGACTTCCTCCAGCCTCTGCACATGCTCTTCCATATTCTAACAAAATATAATGATATCAATGAGGTGAACCGTCTACTTTTTTGGCTTTATTCCTCTGAGTTCTCCGTCTAGTAGATTCTGGAAGGTAGTCGGTGCATTCTTAAGACCAAATGGCATTCGACAGAATTGACAATGGGCCTAAGGTACTGTAAAAGTGGTCTTCGGATGGTCCTGAACCACTTCCAACAGATGACAGCCACTCCTCACACTGACCCATGTTGTCCAGAGTCTCCGTCGTATTTGGTGTTGTATGTGCATCTGCAGTAGTCATTGCATTCAGGTAGCAGTAATCATGACAAAACGTGCATTATTTCGTGCCATCTGATGATTTTTTGAGACAGTGGCGATGCTTGTACCTTGCAGCGATGCAACACTAGCAGTCCTGATTCCCAGCTAAAACAAGATTCCTCTGAGTTCGATAGTGTACTTCAAACGGTCAGTTTTTACATGATATTTGCTTATAAATTCAAGTCGCAAGATCACACAGTATTTCTCACTGACCTGTGACAACTCGCTCCAGTAGTGAAACTGAGCACTGTCGATCCCTCATGAAGCTACATCATTCTGACCCATTCCATGTAATTTATATCGTGGAGTCCAAATTAGCTACCGACATACGAGTCGCTCTACTTACAAAAAACTATGCTCCATTCCATTAACTACGCTCTCCAGGCAACACTCCACCAGTGCAGTGGCTTTTTCGGTGTTCTGTTTTACTGGGAACGCCATCCGACGGTTGAGGAATTCCCATTGGCTAATGAACACTTGTTCTGACGCTATCAATTCTGGTTATTACTGTGACACTCAAGCGCTAATAGCGCGCTACCGCACATCTTTAACACCAAGGTCGCCGACACAGTTTCTTCATGTGGCGTGTGCGCAGAGATTTACAAACTCGTACGAAGAAAATATCCCATCTATCCCAACCCCTTCCTCCAGTTTTGCAACCACTATAGCAGCAGAATGTGGATGGTCATCCCTCACACTGCTGAACATATCCACTAGCAATCCTATCCCAAACACACCCAACGCCCTGTTTTCAACTGCTTGCAAAATAAATTTACCCATTTCCACATTCTGCGTTAATTCATAGGCATGGGAGTTGACTTCACGGAATTTATCCTAAAATGCCTCAATTGATTTCTTATGTTTCTGTGACAGACTGTTAAGGAACTCCCTGAAAAACCTTTCTCTGTCGTCTTCTTTTTTTTTCGTCATTGTATATTCCCTTCTCAAAGTGCTCCAACTTCTGTGCTTTATTCAGTCTTTCATGGCAAAAGACGTATGAGATTGATTCGCCAACCAAACGTAGCCTGGTCATATTCAAACTCGTTTCATCCAACCAATTCCCTATCTAAGCGGCAGCCTTTAGATCACTAACAGAATCAACACAAGGAATGTGTACAGGAAATAGCACCTTCGCCCCTACTGGCTCCACTTGCCTATGCATCTCTATGGAGGCTGTTCGCCCACTTGCTGTGCAATACGCCGTTATATTTTTGCAGTTCAGTTACTTGGTTCTCCAGGGCTTCAGTCGTCTCCTGTGCACTCGCTGCTCACGTTTCCGCCATTTGTGAAACCTCCAACCAATTACACAACAGCAAAATTACATGACAGCACACAAATATGATGCAAAGTTCACTAGTCCTTACGCCCTACTATAGCCCAACGAGATTTAGAACACTGATGTGCCAGGAAGCGACAAGTGTAGTATTTTTATAGGAACTGTCTCGCATGCGCTGCTATTGTGAGCCATGGATGACCTCACTTGATCTGCTTCTCTTGGCTTGTAAGCTTTCTAATCACCTCAGATTATTTTGATAGTTGCCATCGATAGACCATACAGTCTGAAGAGTACTACAGTTCTTGCCACAGCACGCAATGTGTTTGCTCCTGTCTTTGGAATAACAGCTTAGATGTATTTATGTGACTCCTGTTACCAAAAGACCATATGACTCACAAACACTGCACAAGTTCCGACCAGTCGTTTGCTGCTGTTGCACAGCAGAATAGAAAGTAGGTGCAGGAATAAAATTTGGTTGGAACTGACGTGCTGCCAAGTCAAGCACGTCCATTGAGTGCGCAGTGATGGTGTAACCAATGTCATCACTTAAAAGAACTGAAGTGCAAACATGCAGTGACATCATTGCGTCACAGTGTGCAAGAGGGAACGTCATGAATACCAGAACCGGCACTTATATGACAGTGCATGGCAGACACAACGCTGCAATGGGGTTGTGTGTAGTAACTTCACCTAGAGATGACACAATAACGCCTTTTGGGCTGCAAATTTTGTGTAAAGGAACTCTGTGACATCATCAAGTTAAACATTAGGCTAGGCAAGAGCGATGACAGGCTCAGAAAACAGAAGCACCAGTTACTGACTCCTATAAAACCCTCACCCTCTCTCACTCTGGTCACTCCATCGGCATCACTGATACTGATGAAAGGCCATCTCCGCTACTTCAAGGATGAACTGTTGAGTACAGTGAAGTGTCACCAGTCGCCACCAGCTTAGGGTCAACTGCTACAATTGTGCAGCTGTCTGGCTGTGGAGGGAATTTCAAATCTTCGAGCTGCATTCCTACCGGTCACATCTACGTCCACTCGAAGATGAGGGCCAGGCCAATCTTCCATGAATGAACAACTGTTCTGCCTGTCTGTGAGCTGTTCAGTTTTGGGACAGGGTGTATGCGCCGCCACTCCTAGGCAGTACATATACTGCCATACCAGCTGTATGTTGAGACTGCCTCCTGGGCTGTTCTTTGTGTCACTGTTGGGTCTGTCGCCTACACGTCATCTCGACAACCAACAACAGGGCCACGTAAATTCCTGGGGCCAACCCAGAGCATAGATTCGCTTAACGAGAACGCTGTGACTCCGACAGACGCCTACACCCATGCTGGTCTGCAGCGACACGCCAGCCACTCTTCCTAAAACGGAGGCCTGCTTCAGCAGATTCCTCTCCGAGCGCTGACTGCTACCCTGTGCCTCAGGACAAGAAAAGGTTCGGCATGGCCGCCACCACACGGCACTTTGAGGCAGATAGAGTGATTGTAAAACCCTAGGAACCAAATGAGTGTTAAATGAATCGTGTCTCATAAGAATCCAGCGGTCCACAGGACTCTGTCACTACACATCTGCTCGAGTTTCTTACATTCATGTAGAAGGTCGCATCCACTGGGCTCCTAAAAATTTGGTGTCAGAAGACCCTGCAGTCATACAAATTTGGGGCTATAAGCTGTGATTCTGAAGTCCTACGGATTTGGCGCCAGGCGTGCTGACGGCTGTCACTGCTATCGACGAGCCACGTCAGCACATCAGCAGCGATCGACATGTGTCATTAAGTGGCACAATGACTGACCAGTGTTTGTTTGCTTGTTTTCTTCCTTCTTTTATTTTGGAGCCACGTTGAGTCAGAAGTATTTGCATTCTAACTTGAGAGTGACATTGCTGAGAGCACAAAAACCTGCAGAATTATTGCAGTTGTTTGGTAACTGGAGGGGAGAGTACTTACGGCCAAGTAGGTGCAAGTACTGTAGTCTATCAGGGCACGAATCACCATCTACTAAACAGTGCCACCAAGGTGTAAGACTTATAGAAGCGTGGCAGTGTTCTGAGCCCCACTGGGCCTTGACATGAGGGAAAGATTAATACAGTTTTACTTGCTTATTGATATTGCTTCGGTATACTAGTTTTTCACTTGTTCTCGATTGTAATTCAAAACAGGGGTTACGCAACGGCCAGAAACACATGCAGAAACTTTCATTCTAGCCACTGAAGTTTTGACAAGTCAGTAACCACGTTACTTTAGGATGAAACAGAGCGAAACCAGGCTTGCGAATGCCTGTATAGGGAACTGGAAATATTATGCACCGCAACTGGGCTGATCCAATCGCAGAGAGGCGATACCAAGGCGATATAATAAGCGTATCTGCCCCAGCCATTGATCCGATGGCTGCTAGTCTCATTACACCTTTTCGGGAAAATTTTGGAAATTTGTGGTAAGATCTTATTGGACAAAACTGCTGAGGTCTTCGGTCCCTAAGCGTACACACTGCTTAATCTAACTTAAGCTAACTTACGCTAAGGACAACACACACACACCCATGCCCGAGAGAGGACTCGAACCTCCGACGGGGTAAGCCGCGCGGACCGTGACAATTCGCCCAAGACCACTCGGCTACCCCGCGCGGTTTTTCGGGAAAACTCCCGAGGCTGTATCAGCCTTTCTGTATGATATGAGGGAAGGAGCTCACCCAGGGAATTTGTCCGATGTGACGTGCCTGTCTGTGGCTAAGTTATGGGCAACAGGTGACGCTACAACGTATGTCAGGTACCATGAATATCTTAGTAAAATTCAGGCATTTGACCATCTGGCCGATGGGCTTACACAACGTTATCATAACCAAACAGTGCTACATTTTTGAGTGAAAAGCTCATGACATTAACATAAAATGACAATGCGTAGAGGTGTTCTCTGACAGAAATCACGAGAAGAACTAGCAGACTTATGAACTGACACACAGTGCTAAGGCGGATAGAAATCTATTGCAGGAAGCAGATAATAAGACATGCGTGTTTTAGAAGAGTATTTCAGCAGATATGTCACAACAGATGAGGACAGAAAATCCTTATGATTCGTCATAAACTATTAGGATTGCTACGCAGTTTGAGGAAAGAGATATTATTGCTCAGAAACGGAATGGCCGTGGCGTTTTCTCCTCTGGCGTCAGATGCTACATATGTGGACGAGGGGGTCACGGGAAGCAGCAATGTCGCCAGGCACAGTGCTCTTGGGCATAAGGCAGACGACTGCAAAATTAGGAAGCAGGAGAAGAATTATTTATATGAACAAATATTTAAAGTAGTTACTGATCATGCTTCCCTTAGGTGGCTATTGGGACTGAAAGACACTTCCAGCAGAATAGCATGGTGTGCACTGAAGCTGAGCGAGTTTAATTATGAAGTGACGCATAAACCAGGGAAGACACGCACTAATACGGACATGCTAAGCAGGAAATTTGCAGCTCTGCAGGCACTAGGCACAAACTTGTAAAAATGGCAAATGGAACAAGCAGCTGACATATACTGTCAGGTTTTAGGGTGCAGCCACAGTTTGTGACACACAGCAGTTTGCTCTGCAGAAGTGCGAAGTGTAGTATGCACATGGAGGGTCCTGCATTGTTCAGAAATTAAATACTGCAACAAGCACATGACCACCTGATGGTGGGTCACGAGCGAATTAAACCGACAAGACAGATGTGGAGCCGAAATAATGTATCATTTTTTGTACTGTATTATTTAATAGAATAGAAGCTAAAATAAGTATATTGTGACAACAATAGATCACTTTTCCCGGTCTGTGGCAATGACAGAAATTCCAGACAAGCATGTAAGCAGGATCACAAACGAGATGGTTAACAATTGGATACTAACATTGCCGTGCCCAATACTGTGAATACAGATCCAGGTACAAATTTTTATGTCAGACCTGCTGAAGCAGTTATGCCGGCTGCTTCATACCTGAAAACTTCGCAGCGGTCCTTTCCATACATGAACCAAAAGGGTTAGTTGTAAAATTTCGAAAATTTAAATCATTGTATGAGTAGTCAGCCTGATAACATGGACATGTAACTACGTTACGTCGTGTGAGCATATAATTCTAAAGTACACACAAGTACAGTTCTTTCACCATACAAGATGCTATAAGATGAGAAGATGCCACCTCGTTTCCATGTTATGAAAATTAAATTAAGTGCTAATGAGGAATCGGTGGAAAAAAATAAAGAAACGATTAAGAGAAGTTTGGTAGAAGGTCAAACAAGCGAATACAAAGTCATTCAAACATTAGGAAATGATGGCGGTATGTGGGGGGAAGTTGTTGCAATATTGAGTGGATCAGTGTGTGTTGGTAAAAAACCTGTAAAGATCAAAATGAAGAACAACAAGAAAGTTTTTAATTAAGTATCAGGGTCAACAGCGAGTAGCAGAGATGATTTCACCCGTAAATCTGAAGGTGCAGCTTCCAATGAAGACATCGATTTCCATAAATACAAGCCAAGCCACACCCTTCAGCTGAGTGGCAGACAATCTGCCACAAATTCCAACACCACAGCCCGCCATGAGACGAAGGCAGAGTGATCGGAGAAGTCTCAGAAATAAATGACTGTTAATTGAATGTTGTTCCATTGGGGTTGAAGCGTAGATATCTTTTATAATGGATGAGTTAATAGTAGTCGCTTCAAATCTATCGCTAAATTCTAGAATCTCCTTTCCTGTATAAGTCATTTTCCCTACCCTATGATCTTGACTAACCTTCTTTTCTTATATGTCTCTTCACTCTTAAGGATATCCGCATTGACACGCCGCTTCCAGATCTTGGGGAGACGAGTCCGATCAGGTCCTATTAACGGCAACTACTGTTGAGTTGGGCAGCATGAATGAGGTTTTTAGGTGGTTTGCACATCGCACTAGATAAATACTAGGCTGGTACCCGAATCCAAAATCAGATAAAAACCAACGAAATTTTTAGATAACATTATTGAACTTGCACATAGGTTTAACTCTACATGTAGAAAGAAGGGGTGCAGAAATTCTGTCCGATGGATGAATGATGACCTTAGATGTTTAGTCGTTTTAAATTCTTAACCAGCAGCAGCAGCAGTCCTTGTCCCCCTATAACGAGGTTATTCTCACCACATACTACGAAATTTTTGTTACTTTCTTAGGATATTTGGTCAGTTACCTTATGTAAATAGTGTCTGACAACAAACGTTAAGCACCCAGAAGACGTGGTCGGATATGAACTTTTTACACATACACACTGTCGACGGACATTTAAATGATTAGATTTGCAATTTGACAAGTAGAATAGCCACCAGACTACATTTGTTTTGGTCGTGTTTACTGTTGTTACGAGCACTGGTTGAGTTTATAAGGGACGTGAACAACGTCAGATGGTAGGTGGTCGCTGTGAAGGACGCGGAGATGCTTATTATAGGTCTCCATTTGTCGATGCAGTCGAATTTTGTAATATCCAGATTTGTGGGGCATTCAGATGTGACAGTGGTCCAATGTTGTAGTGCGTGGGAATGTAAGACTGCACTTATTCGTCATCGAGATTTTGGTCAGCGACGTATGACCACCACAAGGTAGGATATCGTAATCCCTATTGCACATAATCGCAACCATTTTCCTCAATTGCTAATTTCAGTGATGTTTTACCATAAATATAAGAAAACTTCCGTCGTTTGCAACTGAAATTTATTCTTGTGTGACACAGATATTTCGCCTATTCACGTTGGACATTTTCACTAGTCCGTTATACAAATAAAATTATGTAATTATACCTATTTTGGAATATGTTATGTAGTGGTTTTTCAGCAGTTCTTTATATTTAATTGTTTCTGTTTATAATTATACGATTATCTTTGATCCCTACATTCATTTTGAGTCCTGTTCATGTAGCCATTTGTTATTTTATACATGCTAGATGTACATAGTACAGGTTTCTCCCAGTAAAAATTTCTATACAAATAACCTATACTGCAGTATACTGCGCTTGCTTTCATTGATTAGTCACATGATTGAGGGATCATGGGAATGCATGAAGGGATAGTGGAGTTTGGTGTCGGGATGGGAATTCAAGAAGGGTAGATGGTAGGGCACTGTTTGTGTGTGTGCGTGTGCGTATGTGCATGCGTGCGTGTGTGCGTGTGTGTGTGTGTGTGTGTGTGTGTGTGTGTGTGTGTGTGTGTGTGTGTGTCGCTGAAATTTCTTTCAGTCATCACAACGTATTTAGAGTTGGAGCAATTACATGTTAATTCGAATATTCTTGAACTGTTGAATTTATCTCTGTCTTCCATCATAATTTTTAGTTCTTTTGTATTGTGCTGTTTAATCTCGAGGTCTATATTAATTTTATGCTTTCTGAAGATGTTACTATTCGTGTGAGTGAGTTGGTTTTGCACTGTAATGACGTGCCATTTTTTGTTGGGTTGTGTTTTCTGGTGTGAGTGTGCATTCTGTGTTATTTTTATTAGTTGATCTATTTGGTCTGCTATTATTTTTGCTCTCTTCAGTCTGTATTTTCTTTATATTGGTATCATGCAGTTTCTGTACTATGTCTCCGCTTTATCAGTTGTTTTGTTCCTTGTTGATTATCTTGTTTAACACTTCTGCATAGTTATTTTTGCTTAGAGGTGTTTTGCACAGGCTCGTTGTTGTTTATTGAGAATGTGGGTGGTTAGATTTGTGGTTAATTGTCATCCTGTATTTGGTACCATTGTGAATATTTCTCGACCGTGACTGTCTCGAAAAATATGTAAAGGGTTTTATGTACCGCTACCAGTTACAAAATTTGTTAACTAATGTATTATTTATTTAATGTACGACATGATTCGAGGGTATACCTTATCATCGGGCTATATGGCATTATAGAAACAATTTCGCAATAGGACCATGCAGATGTTAAACAGTCTTTTCATAAATGCTGTGGTTATCCTGTGGAAGAAGAGAAAACCTAGTAAGAGGCGATGTCACTTTGGAAGCTGGACTGATGTTTGCATGAAAATGTTTTGTAACTGCCACTCACTTTGTTCTTATATCATGGCAGTCTCGTTGTGATGAGCTGAGGTGCTTCATTTCTGTGACTGACTTGGCTTTCTTGATCAATTTGTAATGTATTTCGTCAACCTACATCTGTCATATGATAACAAAACATACAGAAGAAATTGCAAACTTCTAACACCACACAGATCGACAGTCAAGTCGAAACCAGCTGTATTTTGCCCGCCATCTTGTCCACTGCACTACAGATTTGTTTTTGTGATCGTGTTTCTAAGTTACTGGTACGTGTGTGAAAATTTGTGAACAGTGACCAAGAAAGGAAAGAGAGCCACACAAATGGAAACACCTAAACTCCTCACAACGAGACTGCCACACGATACGTACAAAGTGGGTGACTTTTACAAAACATTTTCATGCAAACATCAGTCCAGCTTACAAAGTGACATCGCTCTTACTAGGATTTCTCTTCTTCCACAGGATAACCACGGCATTTATGAAAAGGCTCTTTAACATCTGCTTGATCCTATTGCGAAATTGTTCATTATGCCATATAGCCTGATGATGAGGTATACCCTCGAAACATGTCACACAATAAATAAAAAATACATTAGTTAACAATTTTTGTGACTGGTAGTTGTACTCAAAAACCTTTACACATTTTTTGACAGTCGCGGTCGAAACATAGTCAAAATAATGTTTTAAAAAAACAGACATCAGGATCACTTCTGCTGGTACATGATATATTACGTCCTAAAGAGAAACTGAACAAATCAGGAATTGAAAAAATTACGTGCAGTCATTGCAATACATATTATATTGGCCAAATGGGAAGAAGTTTTAAAACGTACTTTAAGGAACACATTGACTGTTTCAGACTTGGCAATCCGAATAAATCAGCTATAGCGAAACATATAAATGAAATAGGACACTGCGTTACAATAGACAACATAATACAACATAATTTAGAAAAGAGCTGGAAAACGTACATCCTGGAAGAAATGGAAATATTCATCCATATCCAGATGGGGATTAACGAGATTCTGAATGAAATGACAGACTTCAGAAATTCGCATTTCTTTTCCAATTTCACTACAGTACACTTGGAATAATCACAGTCATTTATTCTAGCCCCAGCAGTAGCATAGAATTGTGTAAACTAAATAGTTTTTATATCATCATTTGTATCTTACTGGTGCTCAATTTGTAATGTATTTCGTCAACCTACATTTGTAATACGATAACAAGTTGTGCAGAAGACATTGCAAACATCTGTCACCACATAGATTGACAGATCGATAGTCAAATAGAAACCAGCTATATTTTGACCGCCATCTTGTCCACTGCACTACACATTTGTTTTTGTGATCGTGTTTCCAAGTTACTGGTACGTATGTGAAAATTTGTGAACAGTGATCAAGAAAGCAAAGGGAGCCACGAAATGGACAAACCTAAACGCATCACAACGAGACTGCCATGTGATAAGAACGAAGTAAGTGACTGTGACATTGCCTCTAGGTTTTCTCTTCTTCCACAGGTTAACCACAGCATTTACGAAAAGGCTGTTTATAATCTGCGTGATCCTATTGCGAAATTGTTTTTATAGTGCCATATAGACTGATGATGAGGTATACCCTCGAAACATGTCACACAATAAATAAATAATACATTAGTTAACAATTTTTGTCACTAGTAGAAGTACTGAAACCCCTTTACATGTTATGTCTGTAGCTGGTTCCTGTCTGAAAACGTTGAAGTTGGGCCTTTTGTTACATTTTACGAAATTGTAGGTCGAGGTAGTGTATTGCCTCCTCTGTTACTGTTTCCATGGCGAACTGGATGTTGTGGTGTTTGTTGTTTATCTGTTGGTGTAAAATGCTTATATGTCCTTGTGATTCATCTGTGAGGTATATGATATCTACATATTTGTGTCCATGTATTATATTTAAATATATTTGTTACCATTATTTCTGAAAAAAATTTGTTTTCTGTGTGATTCATTTGGGTATCTGCTTGTATGTATGAGATTGGGCTTACCATTGGTAGAAGTTCCTTATGTAGATTGAATGAACTGTTAAATTGAATGAAGTTTTGTTCAGTGACCACTTCTATTACTTGTATAAGTTCTTTTATACTGGTTTTGGGACGTCTGCATTTCCTGTCAATTGTTATCTTACAATATTAATTGTTGTCACAAGTGGAATTGAGGTGCACATGTCTTTCATGTCAAAGAACACCAATTGTGTAGTTGATCTGATGTGTGTATCTTTGGCTTTTTGGGTTAGCTATAATTTTGTAGTTGATGTGATGTGTGTATCTTTTGCTTTTAGGGTTGGATCTAAGGCGTTTTTTTTTTTTATATTTCTGTTATTCGCTAGCTTGAAATGTTCTTTAAAGTATTTGTGTGCAAACTTTGTAATGTTATTTGTGGGAGCACTGTTGAAATTAATAGCTGATCTCATATCTAAGTGGTCTTTATGTAAGTTGGGTTAACTTCTAACCACTTCTGCTGCTGGATATTTTGTACTAAGTTTTGTTTCTCTTTTCTTGTGAGTGCAGTTTAAAATCTTTCAACGAGTTTTCAAACTTTTCTGTCTATTCAATAGCATTAACCTGTTATGTTTGTTTTTATAACTGTTGCTTTTACAGTTAAAACAGCAAAATTAAGAAAAAGACGGCTACAAATAAAAATAACATTCAAATTCGTCAATGCAGAAGAAATTAAGAACTGTGACAGAAGAGAAAGGTCAATTCAACAGTTCAGGAACGTATAAACTAATATGTAATAGCTGCAGATCTAAATATACTGTGTTGGCTGCAAGAATCAGGTACAAAGTTCATGTAAGATTACTGAAGAGTGAACATACCCATTTCATATATGCAGAACATTTAATAAAGGAAAATCACCATCACACTGGAATAAAAAGAGATACGGCACTCTTATGGTGTAACAGCAAAGAATGGGAATGCTAACTCTGCAGGAAGATAATTTAATAGTAATTGTTGTTGTGGTCTTCAGTCCTGAGACTGGTTTGACGCAGCTCTCCATGGTACTCTATCCTGTGCAAGCTTCTTCATCTCCCAGTAACTACTGCAACCTACATCCTTATTAATCTGCTTAGTGTATTCATCTCTTGGTCTCCCTCTACGATTTTTACCCTCCACGCTGCCCCCCAATACTGAATTGGTGATCCCTTGATGCCTCAGAACATGTCCTACCAACCGATCCCTTCTTCTAGTCAAGTTGTGCCACAAATTTCTCTCTCCCCAATCCTATTCAATACCTCCTCATTAGTTATGTGATCTATCCATCTAATCTTCAGCATTCTTCTGTAGCACCACATTTCAAAAGCTTCTATTCTGTTCTTGTCCAAACGGTTTAACGTCGATGTTTCACTTCCATACATGGCTACACTCCATACAAATACTTTCACAAACGACTTCCTGACACTTAAATCTATACTCGATGTTAACAAATTTCCCTTCTTCAGAAACGCTTTCCTTGCCATTGCCAGTCTACATTTTATATCCTCTCTACTTCGATCGTCATCAGTTATTTTGCTCCCCAACTAGCAAAACTCCTTTACTACCCCAAGTGTCTCATTTCCTGCTCTAATTCCCCCGGCATCACCCAACTTAATTCGACTACATTCCATTATCCTTCTTTTGCTTTTGTTGATGTTCATCTTATATCCTCCTTTCAAGACACTATCCATTCCGTTCAACTGCTCTTCCAAGTCCTTTGCTGTCTCTGACAGAATTAGAATGTCATCGGCGAACCTCAAAGTTTTTATTTCTTCACCATGGATTTTAATACCTACTCCGAATTTTTCTTTTGTTTCCTTCACTGCTTGCTCAATATACAGATTGAATAACGTCGTGGAGAGGCTGCAACCCTGTCCCACTCCCTTCCCAACCACTGCATCCCTTTCGTGTCCCTCGACTCTTATAACTGCCATCTGCTTTCTGTACAAATTGTAAATAGCCTTTCGCTCCCTGTATTTTACCCCTGCCACCTTCATAATTTGAAAGAGAGCATTCCAGCCAACATTGTCAAAAGCTTTCTCTAAGTCTACAAATTCTAGAAACGTAGGTTTGCCTTTCCCTAATCTAGCTTCTAAGACAAGTCGTAGGGTCAGTATTGCTTCACGTGCCCCAATATTTCTACGGAATCCAAACTGATCTTCCCCGAGGTCGGCTTCTACTAGTTTTTCCATTCGTCTGTAAAGAATTCGCGTTAGTATTTTGCAGCCGTGACTTATTAAACTGATAGTTCGGTAATTTTCGCATCTGCCAACACCTGCTTTCCTTGGGATTGCAATTATTATATTCTTCTTGAAGTCTGAGGGTATTTCGCCTGTCTCATATATCTTGCTCACCAGATGGAAGAGTTTTGTTAGGACTGGCTCTCCCAAGGCTGTCAGTAGTTCTAATGGAATGTTGTCTACTCCCGGGGCCTTGTTTCGACTCAGGTCTTTCAGTGTTCTGTCAAACTCTTCAAGCAGTATCATATCTCCCATTTCATCTTCATCTACATCCTCTTACATTTTCATAATATTGTCCTCAAGTACATCGCCCTTGTATAGACCCTGTATATACGCCTTTCACCTTTCTGCTTTCCCTTCTTTGCTTACAACTAGGTTTCCATCTGAGCTCTTGATATTCATACAAGTGGTTCTCTTTCCCCCAAAGGTCTCTTTAATTTTTATGTAGGCAGTATCAACCTTATCCCTGGTAAGACATACCTCTACATCCTTACATTTGTCCTCTAGCCATGCCTGCTTCGCCATTTTGTACTTCCTGTCGATCTCATTTTTGAGATATTTGTATTCCATTTTGCCTGCTTCATTTACTGCATTTTTATATTTTCTCCTTTCATCAATTAAGTTCAATATTTCTTCTGTTACCCTAGGATTTCTAGCAGCCCTCGTCTTTTTACCTGCTTTATCCTCTGCTGCCTTCACTACTTCATCCCTCAAAGCTACCCATTCTTCTTCTACTGTATTTCTTACCCCCACTCCTGTCAATTGTTCCCTTGTGCTCTCCTTGAAACTCTGTACAACCTCTGATTCTTTCAGTTTATCCAGGTCCCACCTCCTTAAATTCCCACCTTTTTGCAGTTTCTTCAGTTTTAATCTACAGTTCATAACCAATAGATTGTGCTCAGAGTCCACATATGTCCCTGGAAATGTCTTACAATTTAAAATCTGGTTCCTGAATCTCTGTCTTACCATTATATAATCTATCTGAAACCTTCTAATATCTCCAGGGTTCTTCCATGTATACAACCTTCCTTCATGATTCTTGAACCAAGTGTTAGCTATGATTAGGTTATGCTCTGTGCAAAATTCTACCAGGCGGCTTCCTCTTTCATTTCTTAGCCCCAATCCACATTCACCTACTACGTTTCCTTCTCTTCTTTTTCCTACTGTCGAATTCCAGTCACCCATTACTATTAAATTTTCGTCTCCCTTCACTATCTGAATAATTTCTTTTATCTCATCACACATTTCATCAATTTCTTCATCATCTGCAGAGCTAGTTGGCATATAAACTTGTACTACTGTAGTAGGCGTGGGCTTCGTGTCTATCTTGGCCACAATAATGCGTTCACTATGCTGTTTGTAGTAGCTTACCCGCAATCCTATTTTTTTATTCATTATTAAACGTGCTCCTGCATTACCCCTATTTGATTTTGTATTTATAACGCTGTATTCACCTGACCAAAAGTCTTGTTGCTCCTGCCACCGAACTTCACTAATTCACACTATGTCTAACTTTAACCTCTCCATTTCCCTTTTTAAATTTTGTAACCTACCTGCCCGATTAAGGAATCTGACATTCCACGCTCCGATCCGTAGAACGCCAGTTTTCTTTCTCCTGATAATGACGTCCTCCTGAGTAGTCCCTGTCTGGAGATCCGAATGGGGGACTATTTTACCTCCGGAATATTTTGCCCAAGAGGACGCCTTCATCATTTAACCATACAGTAAAGCTGCATGCCCTTGGGAAAAATTACGGCTGTAGTTTCCCCTTGCTTTCAGCCGTTCGCAGTACCAGCACAGAAAGGCTGTTTTGGTTACTGTTCTAAGGTCAGATCAGTCAGTCATCTGGACTGTTGCCCCCGCAACTACTGAAACATCTGCTGCCCCTCTTCAGGATCCACACATTTGTCTGGACGCTCAACAGATACCCCTCCGTTGTGGTTGCACCTATGATATGGCTATCTGTATCGCTGAGGCACGCAAGCCTCTTTTCCAACGGCAAGGTGAATGGTTCACGTCTGGAGGACGACGGTTCAATCTCGCGTCCGGCCATCCTGATTTAGGTTTTCCGTGATTTCCCTAAATCACTCCAGGCAAATGCCGGGATGGTTCCTTTGAAAGGGCACGGCCGACATCCTTCCCCATCCTTCCCTAATCCGATGAGACCGATGACCACGCTGTCTGGTCTCCTTCCCCAAACAACCAAACCAACCATGGTTCATGGGGGGGGGGGGGGGGAATTTCATAGAGAAGGCCATAAAAAAAGAAAATATACTCAATGATCAAAAAAGCCATAACAGAGGACTATTATTCAAACTACGGATATAAAATAAATAAACATAAAAAAGAAAATAACGAAAATAAGGGAATTTAAAAAATTACACACACACACACACACACACACACACACACAGTGCCCTATCACCTACACATACTCCATCCCTATCTCAAAACATCATTGCATTCTCCACTCCTACAGCTCCCATGAACCCTCAGTCAGTCATATGAGTAAGTAGTGCAAGCATGCACAGTATACTATAGTACAAGTTATGCAGAAGGTAATATTTAGTATGTGCATTTCGTGCATATAGAACAACAAATGGTTGCATGCTGCATGCACATGAAAAATGAATATAAATAAAAAGCACAACGGTATAATTATAGATAGAAGTAGCTAGACTCAAGCAAACTGCCAAGGAATCCATGCAAAACTTGTATACGTAATTTTGTATTTATTGTAGACCATTGGAGATGCAAAATATGAATCGGAAAACATGAGTGGTATACAAGAAAAAATTTCAGTTACGTAAGGTGTAAGTTTTCTTTTATTTATGATATAACATAATTTCTTAATCTCCTTGACATTTGCACCAGCCACCCAAGAGCAGGCAGCATTCTTTATTATTTTGCATTATTCTTCGAAGTCGGCGAGCAGGTCACTCGAGAATTACTACCCGACCACAATATTGTTGCACTTGGCGTCAATGAAACGCGTTGACGTTACATTGAACAAGTACAGTGCTGGAAAGGCATTGCGGTGTGAATGAGTTCAAAACAGTTGTGCGTATACTACCAAGTGTTTCAGCGTGTCTTTGAGAAATACCGCAATAAAAACTCACGATAAGCTGACTGAAGCACCCTCACTCCGAAAGCAATAATAATTTGGTCGACTAATACTGTCATAAGCGTTTGCTGGCGTAAACACCACAATGCAAACAGCTGTATTTTGAATTATGCATGGTCTGGGAGGTATGCTGGTCAGTGGCGTTGCATTACGTTCAGTGATGAATCCAGGTTCTTCGCTGCGCATGGCGGCGGCATGGGAAGAGGTCCCTTTCTTCCAAAAGACAATGTGCGACACGAAATCAAGTATGACTTCAGGTCACGTCTGGTGGTGATTGAGAAGTGTGATGTCAGAATGATATCTCACAGACATCCTGTGTTCTCTTGTGCTACCTTACCTGCGACGATACCTTGGTGCCATTTTTCAACAGAACAATGGTTGTCCACATACATGCCTCTATGAACAGTCTGAGTGGTTTCGAGGTACTCCCATGGCTAGTAAGGCCCACATATTTGTTCCCAATGCAACATCTGTGGGGCCAGCTCATATCTCAACTCAGACCCTGTACCAGTAGTCAGGAAATGAGGAGCCAGTTCCAACAGTTGTGGGTCAGCTCGCCTCAGGAGAGGACACAACGACTTTATGACACCCTTCCTAAATGAATCCAGGCCAGTGAAGTTTAATTTTGTTTCCTCTTCCCCTGCTTAGTTTTTCATTTTCTTTTGTTAGGCAGTGCATTATTTATATTTCCCCTTCTGTTGTGTACATACTTCCGCGTAGTCAGCGTGTACACAACTTTCCCAATAGAGCACGCCCCGCTAAGCACAACAGCGCAGGCGCAGCGCTCGTCCGTCTCCGCAGTACGAGATGGCGCTGTCTTAGAGACGGACCAAATTCTGCTTCCGCCAATCCGCGTAGTAATATGTAACGCAGCCAATGAGATTACTGCTAACATAGAACCTCTTCTCCTCACAGATCATACTCGCGCAGTGATACCTGAACGCTCGAGGTATTATAACGAGTGTA
Source organism: Schistocerca nitens (assembly GCF_023898315.1). Classification (NCBI taxonomy): domain Eukaryota; kingdom Metazoa; phylum Arthropoda; class Insecta; order Orthoptera; family Acrididae; genus Schistocerca; species Schistocerca nitens. Next base: position 1,156,648,687 of record NC_064615.1, on the reverse strand, counting down.
CAGACCTCCAATTAGTCAGTCTGCATTAGTCTGTACAAGTCTGCATTTATCTGTACCTGTCTGTACCAGTCTGCATTAGTCTGTACCAGTCTACATTTGTCTGTACCAGTCTATAGTCAAGTTTCAGTCTGCACCTAATAAGATTACCATATTCTTGTACATAGCCATGAAGGTAAATGAATAGACACTTTGTCAAGTATCACAGACATGTGAGAATAACATTAACGTACCAAGACCAAAGGAACTTCAGATTGTCAATTGTAAATAACATCCAGAATCAAGTTAAGTAAGGTTTGTGATTGTTATTTTTTAAATAAATGTGTGTGAAAATTAATCAAGTTCTGTTTAAAGTTGGTCACCGTCAATCTGCTACTCCAAGCGTGCAAGTGGCATTTCTATCGTCTGACCTAACGGCAGAAGATAAACACGCCACGATAAGATCACGAGAATATTGCTGACACTCGCCTACTTCGTTAGGGCGACACGCCAAATAATCTGATGATGTGTGTACCGAAGGTCTTACAGTACGCACACCACACCTTCCTAAGCTTGTAATTTGGGCATGTACACAAGGCTATTGCAAGCTGACGTTCGTCCATCAGGATTCTCTGAATTGTAATTAAATCAGTCTGTTGTTAGTAGTAACTCACACAGCTCATCAACTTCCTATTCCTCACAAACTCAACACTTGTTACATCACTCGCTGCGACTAAAGTTAATGTAACTCTAAAAATTTGAACAGTTTCGTTCACGAAAATGGTATACACTTCCACGGAATATAGTTCCACATTCCGTTTTGTAAAACAGTTGTTTTGGATGGAACATTATTTGTCCAGCACCTAAAAAAATTCGAGTAATTCCATTGTTACATCGTCCAGTAGTAGCTAAACTGCTCAAAAGACGATATACAGGATGGTCAGAAAATGCGTGAAATGCTTGTAGGGATGTTACAGGGCAGGTTGAACTGAGACATAAATGTTAAGGAAGAAATTCGATACTTTGCGCCATTTCCGAGTTATTTAGCATTGAAGGTAGGCAATCTGATCGTCGCGCGCGTAGATACAAGTTTCAGCTAACGAGACAAAGCCCCTGGCAGGCCGCTTGAATGCAAGCGCGCGACGCCCCGATTGGCTAAATTCTATGCTAAATAACTCGGAAACGGAGCAACGTATCGAATTTCTTTCTTAACATTTATGTCTCAATACAACATGCCCTGTAACATCCATACAAGAATTTCACACATTTTCTGACCGCCCTGTAGAGATCAATTAACAATACTTTTGTGTTACATCCTGCCCAGAGCAAACTGGCGCTCCAAAGCAAGGCGCTTTACTTGTCCTGTCCTCAGATCTTCAGCAGGGCTCGCCAGGAGTGTCCTGACTGCCTACAGAAGGTGGTACCCATAGCGGGCGACTGCACTCAGCCAGGCCTGGGGATCAGCACTGTAGACGCTGCTGAGCTAACCAGCAAGGTGTCTGTCGTCTTACACTTAGCTGCCACTGTCAGGTTCGACGCAGACCTCCGGACCGCCACCGTCACCAATGTGGTCTCCACCCGCGAGATCGTCGCACTCGTCAAGCGTATGCCCAACCTAAAGGTGAATTGTGGCTCAGATTAATCAGGTACATGCTGTCCTAGTTCCGGTTATCTTAATTCTAAGGTTCAGTATGCCCAGACTTATTCAGAGTAAAGCATATTTATCCAGCTACTGAGGAGGAATGGAAAGGTGAACCTTATAACTATTAAACTTTGTTTAGAACGATAAATCATTTAGTCAGTTTTAGAATTCATAATTGTACTATACAAATACACTCATGCTCATAAATTACCGATAATGCTGATACATGGTGAAACAACGCTCTGGTGAGCGATTTGCAGGTTTAAGTCGCCTCGGGATATGACCATGCTGTGTACTTGACCTGCGGTTGTCGCACGGTGGCGCTGGTAGCAGTCCGCATACGCAGAGGTGTGTTGGTGCATGTCAGAGTACGGTGCAGCGAGTAAGCGTGCAGACGTTTTTAGACGTGCTAATGGCGATTGTGTGTTGAAAATGGCTCAAAGAAGACATATTGATGACGTTATGAAGGGTAGAATACTAGGGCGACTGGAGGCTGGTCAAACACAGCAGGTCGTAGCACGGGCCCTCCGTGTGCCACAAAGTGTGATCTCAAGATTTGGGCAACGATTCCAGCAGACAGGAAACGTGTCGAGGTGCTACAGTACAGGACATCCACAGTCTACAACACCACAAGAAGAGCGATACCTCAACATCAGTGCCCGCAGACGGCCACGAAGTACTGCAGGTAGCCTCGCTCGGGAGCTTACCGCAGCCACTGGAACAGTTGTCTCCACACACACAGTCTACAGACGGCTGAACAGACAATGTTTATTCGCCCGGAGACATACAAGGTGCATCCACTGACCCCTGGTCACAGGAGAGCCGGTAAAGCCTGGTGTCAAGAACACAGTACATGGTCATTGGAACAGTGGTCACACATTGCGTTCACGGACGAGTCCAGGTATAGTCTGAACAGTGATTCTCGCCGGGTTTTCATCAGGAGTGAACAACGAACCTGATACCAACCCCTTAATGCCCTTGAAAGGGACGTGTATCGAGGTCGTGGTTTGATGGTGAGGGGTGGGATTATGATTGGTGCACGTATACCCCTGCATGTCTTTGACAGGGGAAGTGTAACCGGTCAGGTGTATCGGGACGTCATTTTGCACCAGCATGTCTGTGTCTTTTCAGTGGTGCAGTGGGTACCACCTTCCCCCTGATGGATGATAATGCATGGCCCCACCGAGCTGCCATCGTGGAGGAGTACCTTGAAACAGAAGATATCAGGCGAATGGAATGGCCTGCCTGTTCTCCAGACCTAAACCCCATCGAGCACGTCTGGGGTGCTCTCGGTCGACGTATCGCTGCACATCTTCAAACCCCTATGACATTTCAGGAGCTCCGACAGGCACTGCTGCAAGAATGGGAGGCTATACCCCAGCAGCTGCTCGACCACCTGATCCATAATATGCCAACCCGTTGTGCGGCCTGTGTGTGTGTGCATGGCGATCATATCCCATATTGATGTCGGAGTACATGCGCAGGAAACAGTGGCGTTTTGTAGTACATGCGTTTTGGGACGGTTTTCTCAACTTATCACCAATACTGTGGACTTACAGATCTGTGTCGTGTGGGTCCCCTATGTGTCTATGCTATCAGCGCCAGTTTTGTGTAGTGCCACGTAGTGGGGCACCACATTCGGCAATTACCTTAATTTATGAGCATGAGTGTACATCTCCCCGTTCATGCATTGCTCGTAGACTAGACTATGAAAAAAAGCCCTGGTTGATGAACTGCAGTGGAGGCGCAAGACTTAATTACATTATTTATTTCTATTGAAGAGTTTAGCAAAGACGAAATGTAACTACTGTGCCTTGAAAAATAAATTAATTGAAAAACCGAATGCCACAGTTAAGCCAATCTTGAGTGATAATTGGCGCCCAAGGGAACAAAGTCAGTATACGGATTTCATAAAAAAATCAACATAAGTAATGTATGTCAGGAGACCGAAATATTTGAAATACGTTCTTTTTAAATAACTTATAGTGAAAAGAACGTGCTGGCCAACTCCACAGCTCATTCGGAACGGGAGACCGCGGTAACACTCCATCACCAGCAGGATTTGAAGGGGCCATATGCTACTGGTTAAGTGTTGACAACGCCTCTGGCTGTTCGCGATCAGGTACCAAACCATCACGGTATCGCGACGGTGTTAATCACTAGTCGTATCAACACATGAATGTAGCTTTTCCAAAGACAGCAGACAAATGCAGACCAAGATTAGTCAGAGTTTGCACAAAAATTAAACCAGGAGAAGTGCACAAACCTTAGCCTTTTGCCGCTGTACTTAGTGTTGAAATCATCTCCTATGATGATTATTAGGTGTGATAGTGGGTATGAGTTTAGAAGGGCGCAGAAGAAATATACTTTTTAGTTTCCAGGAAGTACTCCTGTAACATTTACAAAGGCGACCAAGAAACTTAGCGTAATTTCTTGATTGCAGGCTTTCGTCTACATGTCGACGGCGTATTCGAATGCCCCCAGAGACGAAATCGACGAGAAGTTCTATCCTCCAGAACTGAGCGCTGAAGAGTTAATAAAATTGGTCAGCGTCATGGACGACGAACAACTGGCGCAGCTACTACCGTTGTGAGTGATTAACTTTCGAAACTTTCTGCTCTAGAGGGGGTTATCAGTACTTTTTACCAGTCTACATGCAGCCCTAAACTATACTTTTTATACTAATAGAGAAAAGAGGCTCTCATTAACCCTTTTTTTAAACACTTGCTGTACACATTTGCTGCCAGTTTTTATTATAGAGGTAGTGAAGGTAATAAAATCCTTCACTTGGGAGGTGGCATAGTTCATGTTAAATTTACCATTAATCTCATCTCTGTTACATCTCATTGTTTTTGTCCATCTTCAATTTTACTTAAAGTATATATTCTGTACTCATTATACTGCTCATCCCAACCAACAAGTCCTGTAATTCTTCTCAATTTTACAACGATTAGTCTTTCTGAACATCCACTTTGGCAGCCTACATTGTTGCACAGTTTGCTCTTTCAGGTGAATACAGATGGAAATGTTATCGCTGGAGTGCGTATCACTGACCATTTCTCCACTGAGCCATTCCAGCGAGCGCATGAAAGCATTTTTTTGGAAATTTTTGAAATTTGTGATACGTCCCTATGGGGACAAACTGCTGAGGTAATCGGTCCCTAAGCTTACACGCTACTTAATCTAACTTAAACTAACTTACGCTAAGGACAACACACACACCCATGCCGGAGGGAGGACTCGGACGTCCGACGGATGGAGCCGCGCTAACCGTGGCAAGGCCCCCGAGACCATGCGGCTAACCCGTGCGGCATAAGAGCATTTTGTGACGTCTATGGCAGAGAATGCTTCAGAAGAGACGAGGTTCCCGAAATCCTCACAACATATTACGTGTATTAAAATCTCCTCAAAGAGTGTACTGTTGGGGTAACTGCAGAAGAAGATCAATGAAATCCTAAGGATCTGTGTAGTCATTATTTGGGGGGACGGGGGATCTAACGAGCCCAGTGCCGTCCTATAAGGCGCAGGGACTGTTGTAGCAACTGCCTGCAATTTATTTTACTGTTGAGTAAGAGAAGCAAGGAGCTGTATTCGTAATTGACGACTAGGTCGTGTGAATACTCATACGTCGACTCGATACTATCGCTTGACGGTCTGATTGGTTTGTACATACCCCTTTATGGTTTTTGTTTGTTCATGTACCTTTTCTCTTTCAGTGCCAATTATAGTCGAGATATACATTTCGGAATACTACTGGCTATATTTTGTTGCAGCCTTGCTTGAGGCCTGGCTGCTTATTGGTGCTCTCAGAACTTTCAAAGATTGGTCTTCTTGTTAGTGCTATGGAAGCAGTAGTTGCTTAGCTACTACTCTTGCAGGAGCATGTATTCGTGCTAACGTCGTTCGTGTGAGTTTGTGTGGACATGTCTACCTTTCTTAACCAATGAGACAATTGATGTCATGAACGTGGCTGGTTACATGGAGGTGTATTACTTTTGTACCCCAGCAAAGGATAAGCGCTTGGTTATTTTAACCTCTACATTCTTCTTTTCCTTCTGGTTCACGCTGTGTTTGGCCATAGCGTCGACATTTAAAACAGCGCAGTGCGTTTGGGACCCCGGGCCGTACATTCAGTCGGAGGGATGTGTCCAGCATTGGATAATCAAAGGTCATAATAAATGAGTCAGACTTTGAAACTCGCCACCGATGCACATCAGTTACTCCATCAAATAATTCGATGAGTGACTCTGGAGTATCTGTAATCATAACATCACGGCATGGGACAATACTTCTGAATTAAGGCATGGGTGGGCAACTGTACGAATATATTCTGGCCCACGGAAGATATTCGTGGAGAGATAGCGAAGTGCTCTCATTTTCATAAATTTCCGTCGACACTCGGCTCGCCTCGATGTTGTAGCAAATGATGCTTACTCTGTGCATGCACAATGCAATAAGGCGGCCACTGGATTTGAACCACAAAGAGAAACATTTTTTAGTCTGAATGCAAAGTTACTGCCCATTGCTGATGCGCATGCGTAGAATGGGGCAAGCAGCTCAGCACTTTGAATCGGTGCTGGGAGAAGTATTTTCGCCTCTGGATCAGCGCTGACAACACATACGTTGCTTAATACGTACTGCCTGAGTCTGTGATACACTGATAAATCGCAAACGTTGTTATTAGGTGAGAATGGCACGAAAATTACTCACTACATGCGAAACGTGACATTCTAAGCAACATCAGCAGAGGCCATAACTTGGTGAATAAAGCAGTTATCAGTCAACGGTTCATGCATAACGTTTTGTTCGTATCGTGTGCCTACACAGAGTTCGTTCGCAAAATGTGCAGCAGTCAGAAGAGAAAAGTAGATGCTGAATATCGACAATTCCAGGCAAAACGGACTGACAAGGCGAAATTCACTAGAGTCATTAAACAATATTGGTGAAAAAGCAAAACAATGGAAAACATATTTCTGTCTGTTTTTACCCAATTCGCTTTTAAGTGGTAAAACACACCCCATAAGTTAATTTGGCATGATAGGTTTGGAGAGAATATCTTCGAAACGATGATATGTAGAAAAATGTTCCTGATATGAAAGTTGATATGTAATTAACATTCTAAAAAAACTGTATAATTGAATATTGTAATAACATGAAATTTTGTAATAATATGAAATTTTGCAAAATATTCCACCAGAATTAATTCTGAAAAGTGAAAACTTTTGTTACAATAGAAATTAAAGTAGCTTTCGAGCTACATATCTCCATATATAAAAAAGCTGGTTTCTGAAACACGGTTTTGGGAAAATATGCTGTATACAATCTGCTGTCAGAGTATTTTCAACAAGCCTAGTTGAAATATCTAAACCTTCATTATTGGTCTAGCTATTAATTTTACTTAATTTGTTTTGTGTCTGAAATATTTTGTTTTGCACTTGACATCTATATTTTTGTTTATTAGTTTACCATTCACATACATGTATTTTGTTAATTGAAAATAATAAGTAAATTATTGTTATGATGGAAGGCCATTCGCAATAATGATAATCTGTAAATAGATCTCAAAACATAATTTTTTTTTTACACTGGACACATAAAATCAATGAAATTTCTTCACATCATATACATAACAGAGAATACAAAAGGAAACAAAATGAAGCAGCATTTCAAATTGTCAAGAATGATCTTTCAAATACCCTGATTTGTGTCACGCATATTACATGTACACTGGTAACAGATGGCCAGACAGAACTGATTATATTCTTGTGACTGCAGCATATTTGTATTATTCCTCAAGTGGAGATTGACATCAAAATCATTCAATGCAAATAGATTTGCTAACTTCTCACAGAGTTATTCCAACACTGAAGGCCATGTCAGTTCCTGTGCCATCGAGTCCTGTGGGATGATCAGATGGCCAAGTTTTGTCCTCAGGTATGATGGTCAAAATTATTTTTTCACATGGACCTCCCACCTTTCCATAGTTTTAATAGAAACTAATGGTGAGTTTCGACTGAAAATTCGACGATCTCTTTTTGAAGCCCAAAATGTCGTTGTGAGAGCATCAATCTTGGTAAACAAGCGTCTCATCGGGTCAAAGGAAGTTTGAAACATGTTTTGTTACCCATTGAGTGAGAGCAATCTGTATTATTGTTAAATTCTTAGAGCTGTGAATGTGGAAGAACCATATAGGGCATTGTACCTGAGCTCAATAAAATTGATCTAATGATCGCAAGGGGCTCAGTGGCACAGGTACAGTCATGAGATGTGTACAGCTTTCAATGTTGGATGAATTTTGTGAAAAAATTTTAAAATCTAGTATTTTTGAATGATTTTGATATCAGTCTTTACTTGAGAAACAGAATAATCAGGCTGCAATCATTAGTACATAATCAATTCTTCTCGCCAACCCTTACCAGTGTTCTGAAACATGCCTAATACAAATCAGGATATTTTGAAGATCATTAGCAACAATTTGAAATCCTGCTGAATTTAGTTTTTTTTTGTTTTGTCTGTCATGTATCTTATGCTTAGAAATTTCATTAACTTTTTGTGTATGATTTAAGTAAACGTTATTTTTAATCATTTATTTACAGGTTATTTCTATTGTAATGATTTTGCATCATGATAATGAGATATTTACAATTTTTAATTAAAACAGTATGCAAATGCAAAACGGTAAATCAATAAACAAAAAATGCGTGTCAAACGTAAAAAAAATTCAAAACACAAAGTAAATTAAGTAAATTACATAACATCATCGTTCCCCTACGCTCTGTCAAGCAGCATGAACTTCGTTTCCAATTCCCAAATAACTAGATAAATAATGAATGTTTAGATATTTTAAATACATATGTTGAAAATACTCTGACAGCACGTTGTGTACAGTTTATTTTGGAAAAATAGTATTTCAGCTTTATTACACATGGATGAAAGTAGCTCGCAACCTTCTTTAATTTGTATTGTAACAAAAGGCTTTTATTTTTGAGAATTAATTAAAGCTGGTGTGACATTTTGCAAAAATTCAAATTAATAAAAGATTCGGTTATACAGTTTTCAAAAACGTTAACTTTTATACGACAAACTTCTTTTATATATTGTCGTGTCCTCCAAACCTAATATGCCGAATGAGCTCTTGGGGTGTGTTTTACTCCTTAAAAGTAAAATTGTGCACAATCAAAAAATATTTATTGCATTTTATTGCTCTCTCTACACACCTGCTGAGTTTAATGAAGATCTCGTTTATTGACGCTTGGGGATATTCTCTTACGAGGATTACTTCTTCATCATGAACAAAAGTAAACCTGTTTACTTCTTGTGTAGTGAAGCACAATCTGTTGTGAAGAAATATAACAGGAGAAGGCATTTTTGTACGAAACACATTGCTCAACAGCAGCTTACAGGCAATAACGAAAATACAAATTAAAGTACTCTTCTTCTTTCTTCGCCCTCGTCCCGCGTCAACACGAGGCTGGCATTGTTATGAACTAATGTGGCGTCGTTAATTAAAATCCCGGAAGTGGCGCACTTATTCATACGGCTATCCAGGTGTGTATAAAACTAAAATATTTGTAGCCAATTTGGAAACTCAAGTCGGTGGAGTTTGTTCTGATGGAACACTTTTGATGGTCGGCGCAATTCGTTTTGGTGCGTTACCCTGTAAGCATCAACGTCACGTGCACTACAGTTCTGACTTTAGGCGCTAGATGCGCTGCTGTCGCATCACATAACGAGGCGACCCACGAACTTAAGTAAGTATGTGAATCACGCACGTGGGTCGTCGGAGGGTGCGTCACGCGACTTCAGTGTATTCTGTAACAGTTCTTTCTATGTATGTTCCAAGTTTTGTCGAGCAATGTTAGTTGACATCGTCCTTAAGTTCTGCACACCAGTTTAGCACGGTGGTTACAGAGTCCACATGTGTGCAGGACTAATTACAATGGTCTAATCGCCAGCTGTTCAGCTTCATACAAGAGTGAGATATATAGGTAATCATTTAGTATGCACTAGTTTTCCAACGTGACTCCCTTTGTTCAAATCGTGCTAAAATTTCTCACTCGGGAGATTTATGTTAATTCAGGTGCAGATTCAGTAGGATTTTTCGGAATGCAAATATGTTCCAGGGTGCTGGGTGATTGGCCAAACACTTACACCTTCACCAAAGCAGTCGCCGAGGATCTAATACGCACACATGCTGCTGGACTACCTGCCTCAGTCATCAGGCCTTCCGTTGGTAAGTTCAATATATATTTGTTCTCGAAGTATAGGATTACCTTAATCCCTAAGCAGACAAATTTCGTCGCTTTAGAAACGGTTCAGAAGTATTCCTCAGCATACATGTAGGGCAATCAAACTCTTTCTAATGCAGCAGAAGATACAAATGTTAATCTTATGTACTGCAAATGAAATACCTGAACCAGCGGGTTCATTGCCGTGAGTAAGTATTTTCTTCTAACACGTTGAGGTGTAGCTTTTTGGGGTCTTGTGCAAAATTTCTAAATTATCCTGCATATGGCTTGATTCGTGGTTATCGGTGTTGAGACGACTACTGAGGGCAATGTTGTTCTGATCATATGTTTGCCCTCTAAATCGAACTGCAAGGTTCCAGCCACTTAGCCTTGGCAGTTTATTTTATGATCATTCGCATTAGAAGGAAAAGAAATCTTCATTAACTGTAAAAGTTAACGACAGCTCCCGCTTAATGAAGAAAATTATTTCAGACTGAACTGGTTACTTTGAAATTGTCCAAGACTTGATAGCGCAGCAGCAGGGCGAGTGGGGCGGGCTGACAAGAGGACGTTGCCAGCCCGCTCCACCGTGTGTTTGCAGCGTCCAACTCCACAACTAAACACGAGAGCCGAGACACGTCGATGAAACCGTAGCCCGTAGCCGACAAATCTTTCTTTGTGAATGAGTTAATGTCCTTACTGTTTATTTTAATGACAAGGTCATTAATTATATACTCAACTTACGAAAAGAAAAAGAAATTGTAATATAGTTACATTAACAACAAATGCTGAAGGGGAGGGAGGAGGGGGAAAGTTACGTTGATACTAAACCATCATAAAGTTTACTGCCCCACATTTGATTTAAATAATAATAATAATAAACACTCCATCTTCAGGACACGAGTGGCCTACCAGGACCATCCGACCGCCGTGTCATCCTCAGGGGAGGATGCGGGTAGGAGGGGCGTGGAGTCAGCACACCGCTCTCCCGGTCGGTATGATGGTATTCCTGACCGAAGCCGCTACTATTCGGTCGAGTAGCTCCTCAGTTGACTGAGTGCACCCCGAAAAATGGCAACAGCGCATGGCAGTGGGATGGTCACCCATCCCAGTGACGGCCACGCCCAACAGCGCTCAACTTCGGTGGTCTCACGGGAACCGGTGTATTCACTGCGGCAAGGCCTTTGCCACATTTGGTTTAAGGGAAGACATAATTAGTACATAATGCAATAGTTCATTACGATTGTTAGATCTCCAATGGCATTGAAAAAGTACACGAAGGTGACAAAAGTCATGGGATACCTCTCAATACCGTGCGGACTTCCTTTTGCCCGGTCTAGTGCAGCAAATCGACGTGACAAGGACTCAACAAGTCGTTGGGGAAGTCCCCTGCATGAATACTAAGCCAATCGTCTATATTTGCGAAAGTGTGGTCGGTGCAGGATTTCGTGCACGAACTGACCTGTCTATTATATACCATAAATGTTCGATGGGATTTTAGTCGGGCGATCTGGGTGTCCAAACAATTTACTCGAACTGCCCAGACTGTTCTTTAAATCAACTGGGAATAACTGGAACCCGATGACATGGCGCACCATTGTTTGGGTACATGTAGTTGGAAATGGGAAATTTGTGGCAAGGTCTTATGGAACCAAACTGCTGATGTCATCGGCCCCTAAGCTTACACTCTACTTAACCTAACTTAAAATAACTTACACTAAGGACGACACACACAACTATGCCCGAGGGATAGCCGCGCTGACCGTAGCCAGACGTCCCCTTAGACCGCGCGGATACCCCGCGCGGCGAACATGCAGTCCATGAATGACCAAACATATCAATATCCAGTCAACGACCAGTTCAATGAGACGAGAGAACCTGGTCTTTTTCCCGCATGCACAGCCTGCACCATTACGGAGCCACCACCAGCTTCCATAGTGCTGTGTTGACAACTTCGATCCATGGCTCTGTTGGGTCTGCGCCATATTCAAACCCTACTATTAGCTCCTACCTGCCGAAATTGGGACTCATCTGACCAGACCACGGTTTCCCCCTCGTCTAGGGCCCAACCGAAAGGTCGTGGGCCCTGCTCGGTGGCTCATTAACGCTAAATTTCGCTGTACTGTGCTAATGGGAACCTTCGTAGTACGTCTCACATTGATCTCCGCGGTTATTTCAAGCACAGTTGCTTGTCTGTTAGCGCCAACAACTGTACGCAAACGCCGCTGTCCTCGGTCATTAAGTGAAGGCCGTCGGCCACTTCGTTGTACGTGGCTAGGAAGGGGGGGGGGGGCGGCGGGGGCAGGGTAGTGGTAATGCCTGAAATTATTTGGAGATCTCGCCATGCTCTGTTGCTTCCCATCATGCGGTCATAATAACGTTGGAAAGCTTTTCACGTGATTCACCTAAGTAAGAGGTACGCCAGTCCACTGCTTTTTCGTACCTTGTGTACGCGATATTAACACCATATGTATATGGACATATCGCTGTACCTTGACTTTCATCACCTCAGTCTATATGTTTGTGTCTACAGTCGCAGTTTATTTACTTTGTCCTTGACACACCTAATTGAAAAGCAAGTGTGATGACCGAGAGGTAGGGGATGGGACGGTATAAGGATGCCAGTTGTGTTCAAATGTGCAAATGTGCAAATGTGTGTGAAATGTTATGGGACTTAACAGCTAAGGTCACCAGTCCCTAGGCTTACACACTACTTAACCTTAATTATCCTAAGCACGAACACACACACCCATGCCCGACGGATGACTCGAACCTGCACCGGGACCAGCCGCACAGTCTTTGACTGCAGCGCCGCAGACCGCTCGGCTAATCCCGCGTGACGGTAATTGTGTATAAAAACCGGTAGCCAGTAGACAGAATAAATAAACTGCAACTGCAGACATAAATATACACTTTATTTCAGTGCTGTATTGCTTGCTGTTTCATTGACAATATGTTGGGAATATCTAATGGTATGTTACATACTTTAGTTTAGCTCGTTCGGATCTGGATTGGGACAACACAGTGAATTATAGTAACGAATATTAAATAGAGGTCAGTTAGGTTTACGGATTGGTAAAATATGTTTCATACAGACTCTCGGCGTTTGAGCATGGTTTTTTTCTGTCATAGGCCCGTTCACGTATTTTTAACCGTGTTTCCTCTCTCTGTGTTTTCACTAAAATTGGACTCCGTAATAAGACAGCACCTGAAGACGACGGTGGATCGAGCTTCTTGCTTAGAAGTACAGAATTTTTTGGCATGCCAAGTCACCCAACAATCTTACAATGATTAAAGATACAAAATAAAACATCCATAGCTTAGTAATAACATTATATTCTGAAATAAAATAGAATTAAATTACAACACTTACATTGAGGCTTGCATTGTGGAGTTACAAGTGCCGACTGGTTGCGACTCGTAAATGTATTAATAAAATAATGTAGTATTAATGGCGGTGTGCTAAAATACGTCCGATCTGGACAAGACCTAGAAAACAGGAGATGCCTCTTATTCCGCCAATGATCTGACGATCAAAAATCTTCAAATGTTTCCAGCGGCTGCATACAATATTTATACAGCCGTGGACTATATCTATGGCTCAAACTATTGTTTAATTTCATTAATTATAATTACATTTTCTGTTAATGAAAAAAGTTCAGCCTGTAAATGTGCGTTTAAAATACCATATTAAGTACAAAACATCCTGTTTTATACCCTACTGGAATCGTAAATTTTACGACAGTTTCGTAATATAAGGTTAAGCTTTGTCTCGTACAATTTTAGTCATACGTTGAACTGTTTTCAACAACACAATTGTCCATTTGGTTTTTGTAGAATACTTTTAACGAAATGATCGTAAGTGGTATTTTGAAATGATTGTAGACGGTACGTTTAATTTCAGTGTGACCGCTCCAGTACATGATTTTTATGCAAAACGCTATGAAATGCTGTATCTTGATGTGTAGACGTTAATTTGATTTTCAGTTCAAAAGTCCGATTGCATTTGACGCCACCTAACGACCACTGTCTGTTATTTCAAGTAGGTTGCCACAGTGTATGGCACCAGTCTGTGGTACAAGTGTGCATGTGAAACTGACGTGAGACTGTGTATCAGAGATTTTAATTGTGGAATGTCTCCATTTCGTTTCCGTTAAAGAATGTTACTTCTTTTTTCTTCTGTTTGTCTGACAGATTCTGATAATGGCTGTGCCCGAACAGCGTTCATGCGCATATTTTCAAAAAGAAATAAAGTATTAAGAGCGATAAAGACAGGGAACTACACTGGCGAGCCAAAGAAACTGGTACACATGCCTAACATCGTGTAGGGCCCCAGCGACTAATGTCTGAAGTAGTGCTGGAAGGAACTGACACAATGAATTCTGCAAGGATGTCCATAAATTCATAAGAGTACGAGGGGGCGGAGATCTCTTCTGAACAGCAAGTTGGAAGGCATTACGGAAATGCTCAGTAATGTTCATGTCTGGGAAGTTTGGTGGCCAGCGGAAGTATTTAAATTCAGAAGAATGTTCCTGGAGCCACTCTGCAGCAATTCTCAAGTGTGGGGTGTCTCATTGTTCTGCTGGAATTGCCCAAGTCCGTCGGAATGCCCAATGGACATGAATTGATGCAAGTGATGCTTAAGTACGTGTCACCTGGCAGTGTCACATCCAGACGTATCAGGTATCCCATATCATTGCAACTGTACACTCCCCACGGCATTACAGAGCCTCCACCAACGTGAACAGTCCCCTGCTGACATGCAGAGTCCATTGATTCATGAGGTTGTCTCCATATCCGTATAGTTCATCAGGTCGATACAATTTGAAACGAGACTCGTCCGACCAGGCAACATGTTCTTAGTCATCAACAGTCCAATGTCGTTGTTGACGGGCCCAGGCGAGGCGTAAAGCTTTTTGTCGTGCAGTTATCACGAGTACAGGAGTGGGCCTTCGGCTTCGAAAGTCCATATCGATGATGTTCCATTGAATGGCCCGCAAGCTGACGCTTGTTGATGGCCCAGCGTTGAAACCTGCATAAATTTGCGGAAGGTTTGCATATCTGTCTCTTTGAATGATTCTCATCATTCATCGCTGGTGCCATTCTTGCAGCGACGTCGGAGATTTGATGTTTTGCCGGGTTCCCGATATGCACGTTACACTCGTGAAATGGTCGTACGGGAAAATCTCCACTACATCGCTATCTCGGAAATGCTGTGTCCCATCGCTCGTCCTCACCGGCCGGTGTGGCCGTGCGGTTCTAGGCGCTACAGTCTGGAACCGAGCGACCGCTACGGTCGCGGGTTTGAATCCTGCCTCGGGCATGGATGTGTGTGATGTCCTTAGGTTAGCTAGGTTTAATTAGTTCTAAGTTCTAGGTGACTGATGACCTCAGAAGTTAAGTCGCATAGTGCTCAGAGCCATTTAAACCCAACGCTCGCGCGGCGACTGAAACGCCACGTTCGAACACAAATCTTCATAACCTGGCACTGTAGCAGCAGTAACCGATATAACAACTGCGCCAGACACTCGTCTTATATATGCGTTGCTGACCACAGCGTCGTAATCTGCCTGTTTACGTTTCTCCGTATTTGAATACGCATGCTTAAACCAGTTTCTCTGGCACTTCAATGTGTGTTAACACTTAGTTTTCGTCACATCCAGCGTCAACGACCGTCCATCACGATCACTCAACACGCACTTAAGTCCCAGTTGTGACTCTGCGGATGGTATTTTTCCGCCTTCGCTTTGTGCGTTATAAATCTTTCGATAGGGTGCCTCTTCAAACACCTGGCAGTTCGGCTACCCTGGTTCGAAGCACCCACCATAGAAGCACAAACAATGTGCCCAAGTTCGAATTCACTTGGCTCTGACATAATGTACTCATAACCACTCGGAATAATATTCTAGCCACGGCTGACACTTGCAAACATTGAGGACACTGCACAGGTGCCGTTCGTGGCCAAATACAGCAGCTCAACTTGTAGGCTTGGGTGGAATCTGCATTTACAGTATGTTCAAGCGTGTATTTCTCGTATTGTTTCCATATTTCAGTGCAACCCGTCTTTGCATGGGTACATAGACTATAGTCAAGAGGTTCGCAGAATAAGTACACTGATGTGACGAAAGTGATGGGGCAGCGGTATGCACATATACAGGGCTATTACAAATGATTGAAGCGATATCATGAATTCACTGTAGCTCCATTCATTGACATATGGTCACGACACACTACAGATACGTAGAAAAACCCATAAAGTTTTGTTCGGATGAAGCCGCACTTCAGGTTTCTGCCGCCAGAGCGCTCGAGAGCGCAGTGAGACAAAATGGCGACAGGAGCCGAGAAAGCGTATGTCGCCCTTGAAATGCACTCACATCAGTCAGTTATAACAGTGCAACGACACTTCAGGGCGAAGTTCAACAAAGATCCACCAACTGCGAACTCTATTTGGCGATGGTATGCGCAGTTTAAAGCTTCTGGATGCCTCACGGTTTAAAGTTTACGGCCCCTTTTTCTTTTGCGAGAAAAAACGTTACAGGACACGTGTATCTGGACATGCTGGAAAATTGGCGCATGCCACAACTGGAGACCGACAGCGCCGACTTCATCTTTCAACAGGATGGTGCTCCACCGCACTTCCATCATGATGTTCGGCATTTCTTAAACAGGAGATTGGAAAACCGATGGATCGGTCGTGGTGGAGATCATGATCAGCAATTCATGTCACGGCCTCCACGCTCTCCCGACTTAACCCCATGCGATTTCTTTTTGTGGGGTTATGTGAAAGATTCAGTGTTGAAACCTCCTCTACCAAGAAACGTGCCAGAACTGCGAGCTCGCATCGACGATGCTTTCGAACTCATTGATGGGGACATGCTGCGCCGAGTGTGGGAGGAACTTGATTATCGGCTTGATGTCTGCCGAATCACTAAAGGGGCACATATCGAACATTTGTGAATGCCTAAAATAACTTTTTTGTATGTGTGTGCAAAGCATTGTGAAAATATCTCAAATAATAAAGTTATTGTAGAGCTGTGAAATCGCTTCAATCATTTGTAAAAACCCTGTACAGGTGGCGGTAGCGTCGCGCGCACAACGTATAAAAGGGCGGTGTGTTGGCGGAGCTGCCACTTGTGCTGAGGTGACTCATGTGAAAAGGTTTACAACGTGAATGTGGCCGCACGACGGGAATTATCAGACATCGAACGCGGAATGGTTGGTTGAGGTAGAGCTACGGGCCATTTCATTTCGTAAATTTAATATCGGCGATCCACAGTGTCAAGAAGGTGCCGAGAATACCAAATTTGAGGCATTACACCTCACCTCATGGACACAACATTGGCCGACGGCCTTGACATAAGAGCAGAGAGCGGTGGCGTTTGCGTCGAGTTGTCAGTGCTAACAGACAAGTGACACTGCGTGAAATAACCGCAGAGATGAATGTGGGATTACGGCGAATATACTAATTAGGAAAGTGCGGCGAAATTTGGCGTTAATGGGCTATGGCAGCAGGCGAGTGACGTGCTCGTGTCCATATCGGTTGCACCACAGACGACTGAAAACCCGTGACCTCATCACAAGAGTACGATTTCCATTGGTAAGAGGCAACGGTAGGGTGCGAGGGTGATGCAGACCCCACGAAGCCGTGGTCTCAAGTTGTCAACAAGAAGCTGGCAGTGACTCCATATTGGTGTGGGCTGCGTTTACACGGAATGGACTGGGTCCTGTAGTCCAACTAAACTGATCATTGAGTGGAAATGGTTGCGTTCGGCTACTTGGAGACAATATGCAGCAAAACAACGATGAACGTTCTGCACCATTCGAGTGAGTCGCCTGACCATCCACATTGCCCGACATGAATCCCATCGAGCATTTATGTGACATAATCGAGAGGTCAGTTCGTGCACAAAATCCTGCACCGGAAACATTTTCGCAATTATGGACGGCTATAGAGGCAGTGTGGCTATTTCTGAGGGGGCTTCCAATGACCTGGTAAGTCCATGTCAGGTTGCTGCAATACGTTGGGGAAAAGGAGATCCGACACGTTCTTAAGTTGTATTCCATGACTTTTATCACCTCAGTGTAGGATCACAATCTAACCAAAGGTTTAGTGGCTTTCACCAAAAGTCGGAAACATCATAAAGAACATGAATTTCACTCGCTGCAATCGCCAGGACGACGAGTACTCAGACACACCCGTCCATTTCCGTGTCCGACACACCACTCGTATCACACAGTCCAAGAGGGAACACATAACGCAGCAAGTATGGTACGAAGAGCGCCAGAGTCGATGGAACGCTGGCATAAGTGGCGCCAGTACGATCACGCACGCGCCCCCATGCAAATCCCTAAGTCTCACCCGGTGAAATCTACAAAATAGTATTATTGTACGACAAATCAGAAAGGAAAACTAGATCTTCCGCCCATCATGACCCTCACTTTTCCTGAATCCAATGACTGTCGTAACTGCTGTCAGGAAGGCCTCCCAGTGGTTGTTTTAAAGGATTGCCCCGTATTCTTACACGAGATGCTGTACTTCAAAGCTATAAAATTGAGCACTAGGAATAGACCTCCAGAAATATGGACCGTTTTACTTTTGTCGATGATCAATAAGTGGTGAACGTTGTCTTGTCCACTGACGTCCAATTCTCAGACACAGAACATATAATATTCAACAACATTTCACAGAATATCGTCTTGAGGTTCTGCTGCCATCCGAAAAAAATTAATGATTACACTAAGGTGACAGAAGTCGTGGGAACCTACTGATATCGTTTAGGATCCCATTTGCCCGGCACTATGCAGAAACTACATGTGACATCGACTTAAGAAATCGTTGGAAGTCCCATGCAGAAGTAATGAACCATGTAGCCTCTATAGCGGTTTATAATTCATTTTCCGGTGCTGGATTTTGTACATGAACTGACCTCTCGATTGGGGCCCGTAAATGTCCGATTGGATTCTTGTCAGGCGAACTGGGTGGCCATATCATCGCCGACATGGTACATTGTCATCCATAAAAATTCCATCGTTGTTTGGGAACATAAAATCCATGAATGTAGGTGGGCAAGGCAGGTGCCACCCTAAAGTACCGTTATCCAAGATGGCGGTCGTGACGTCAGTTGATGATGCAAGTGCGTGACGTCACGTGACGTCATCTTATGACGCGATTTACGTCATTCAATATGGCTATCGTGACGTCAGCTGATGACGCGAGATCCGTTACCCAAGATGGCGGGAAACCGCCACGCCCCCCTGGCAGGAAGTTTCAATTTTGGAGCGAAGATAGGACAATTGGGCTACCTTTACTAGCTTAAGAAAATGGCGGGAAAGAAAGGGTACTTGGGCTTTCTCAACTAACCTAAGACAACGGCGGGAAAGTAAGGGCAGTTGGGCTACCTCCAGTAGCCTAAGTCACATCAACACAAGCTCTTCCTAGGAACTGGTGGGAATAGGACTCAGCTTGTGCTGGGCATTTTATTTAAACAATGAGGTACACCGTGGTCTAGGGGTAGCGTCTTTGATTCATAATCAAAACGTCTCCGGTCCCGGGTTCGATCCCCGCCACTGCCTAAATTTTGATAAATAATCAGCATTGGCGGCCGAAGACTTCCGGCATAAGAAGTCAGCCTCATTCTGCCAACGGCCTTGTCAAAGAGGGCGGACGAGCGGATAGAGGTTCAGGGCACTCTCTTGTCCTAGGGGTGGGAAATTGCCCCTAAAGGCGGAAGAATCAGCAATGATCAACGACATGAGGATGCAGAAGGCAATGGAAACCACTGCATTAAAGACACGTAACGTGTATCCACAGGACATGTGGCCTGTAATTGAAGTAAGTGTCATGATGATCTCTCCATTGGCAAAAGATTCCGGAATAGTCCCCCATTCGGATCTCCGGGAGGGGACTGCCAAGGGGGAGGTTACCATGAGAAAAAGATTGAATAATCAATGAAAGGATAACGTTCTACGAGTCGGGGCGTGGAATGTCAGAAGCTTGAACGTGGTAGGGAAACTAGAAAATCTGAAAAGGGAAATGCAAAGGCTCAACCTAGATATAGTAGGGGTCAGTGAAGTGAAGTGGAAGGAAGACAAGGATTTCTGGTCAGATGAGTATCGGGTAATATCAACAGCAGCAGAAAATGGTATAACAGGTGTAGGATTCGTTATGAATAGGAAGGTAGGGCAGAGGGGGTGTTACTGTGAACAGTTCAGTGACCGGGTTGTTCTAATCAGAACCGACAGCAGACCAACACCGACAACGATAGTTCAGGTATACATGCCGACGTCGCAAGCTGAAGATGAACAGATAGAGAAAGTGTATGAGGATATTGAAAGGGTAATGCAGTATGTGAAGGGGGACGAAAATCTAATAGTCATGGGCGACTGGAATGCAGTTGTAGGGGAAGGAGTAGAAGAAAAGGTTACAGGAGAATATGGGCTTGGGACAAGGAATGAAAGAGGAGAAAGACTAATTGAGTTCTGTAACAAGTTTCGGCTAGTAATAGCGAATACCCTGTTCAAGAATCACAAGAGGAGGAGGTATACTTGGAAAAGGCCGGGAGATACGGGAAGATTTCAATTAGATTACATCATGGTCAGACAGAGATTCAGAAATCAGATACTGGATTGTAAGGCGTACCCAGGAGCAGATATAGACTCAGATCACAATATAGTAGTGATGAAGAGTAGGCTGAAGTTCAAGACATTAGTCAGGAAGAATCAATACGCAAAGAAGTGGGATACGGAAGTACTAAGGAATGACGAGATACGTTTGAAGTTCTCTAACGCTATAGATACAGCAATAAGGAATAGCGCAGTAGGCAGTACAGTTGAAGAGGAATGGACATCTCTAAAAAGGACCATCACAGAAGTTGGGAAGGAAAACATAGGTACAAAGAAGGTAGCTGCGAAGAAATCATGGGTAACAGAAGAAATACTTCAGTTGATTGATGAA
Organism: Schistocerca nitens; assembly: GCF_023898315.1. Lineage (NCBI taxonomy): Eukaryota > Metazoa > Arthropoda > Insecta > Orthoptera > Acrididae > Schistocerca > Schistocerca nitens. Next base: position 1,156,627,887 of record NC_064615.1, on the reverse strand, counting down.
AGGAGGAAGTACAAACATGTTCCGGGAAAATCAGGAATACAGAAATACAAGTCGCTGAGGAATGAAATAAATAGGAAGTGCAGGGAAGCTAAGACGAAATGGTTGCAGGAAAAATGTGAAGACATCGAAAAAGATATGATTGTCGGAAGGACAGACTCAGCATACAGGAAAGTCAAAACAACCTTTGGTGACATTAAAAGGAACGGTGGTAACATTAAGAGTGCAACGGGAATTCCACTGCTAAATGCAGAGGAGAGAGCAGATAGGTGGAAAGAATACATTGAAAGCCTCTATGAGGGTGAAGAGTTGTCTGATGTGATAGAAGAAGAAACAGGAGTCGATTTAGAAGAGATAGGGGATCCAGTATTAGAATCGGAATTTATAAGAGCTTTGGAGGACTTACGGTCAAATAAGGCAGAAGGGATAGATAACATTCCATCAGAATTTCTAAAATCATTGGGGGAAGTGGCAACAAAACGACTATTCACGCTGGTGTGTAGAATATTGGAGTCTGGCGATATACCATCTGACTTTCGGAAAAGCATCATCCACACAATTCCGAAGACGGCAAGAGCTGACAAGTGCGAGAATTATCGCACAATCAGCTTAACAGCTCATCCATCGAAGCTGCTTACAAGAATAATATACAGAAGAATGGAAAAGAAAATTGAGAATGCGCTAGGTGACGATCAGTTTGGCTTTAGGAAAAGTAAAGGGACGAGAGAGGCCATTCTGACGTTACGGCTAATAATGGAAGCAAGGCTGAAGAAAAATCAAGACACTTTCATAGGATTTGTCGACCTGGAAAAAGCGTTCGACAATATAAAATGGTGTAAGCTGTTCGAGATTATGAAAAAAGTAGGGGTAAGCTATAGGGAGAGACGGGTCATATACAATACGTACAACAACCAAGAGGGAATAATAAGAGTGGACGATCAAGAACGAAGTGCTCGTATTAAGAAGGGTGTAAGACAAGGCTGTAGCCTTTCGCCCCTACTCTTCAATCTGTACATCGAGGAAGCAATGATGGAAATAAAAGAAAGGTTCAGGAGTGGAATTAAAATACAAGGTGAAAGGATATCAATGATACGATTCGCTGATGACATTGCTATCCTGAGTGAAAGTGAAGAAGAATTAAATGATCTGCTGAACGGAATGAACAGTCTAATGAGTACACAGTATGGTTTGAGAGTAAATCGGAGAAAGACGAAGGTAATGAGAAGTAGTAGAAATGAGAACAGCGAGAAACTTAACATCAGGATTGATGGTCACGAAGTCAATGAAGTTAAGGAATTCTGCTACCTAGGCAGTAAAATAACTAATGACGGACGGAGCAAGGAGGACATCAAAAGCAGACTCGCTACGGCAAAAAAAGGCATTTATGGCCAAGAGAAGTCTACTAATATCAAATACCGGCCTTAATTTGAGGAAGAAATTTCTGAGGATGTACGTCTGGAGTACAGCATTGTATGGTAGTGAAACATGGACTGTGGGAAAACCGGAACAGAAGAGAATCGAGGCATTTGAGATATGGTGCTATAGACGAATGTTGAAAATTAGGTGGACTGATAAGGTAAGGAATGAGGAGGTTTTACGCAGAATTGGAGAGGAAAGGAATATGTCGAAAACACTGATAAGGAGAAGGGACAGGATGATAGGACATCTGCTAAGACATGAGGGAATGACTTCCATGGTACTAGAGGGAGCTGTAGAGGGCAAAAACTGTAGAGGAAGACAGAGATTGGAATACGTCAAGCAAATAATTGAGGACATAAGTTGCAAGTGCTTCTCTGAGATGAAGAGATTAGCACAGGAAAGGAATTTGTGGCGGGCTGCATCAAACCAGTCAGTAGACTGATGACCAAAAAAAAAAAAAAAAAAAAAAAAAAAAAAAAAAAAAAATGCTATCAAGTGTGTTCGTCATGGGCTAGTGTCATCCTCTTGGAAAATTCGCGGGAATTTCGAATTTTGCTCTAAGAGCTTACTCGTGGAGCTGAGGGAAAGAGTATGGTGCTGCCCCTACTAGAGGCTGCTCATAATGCAATTCAGTTCGAATATAAGTTGTTTAAATTTGTATACATTTGTTTAAATTTATTATCTACCTACAGCATTAGCTCAGTGTTACTACAAGAGGCTAAGTTATCAGTTCTTGTTGAGCTGTCAGTGTTCTGTTAGCGAGATGATGGTGCCAGATTGGGGGGGGGGGGGGTTAATAGCTGTATTACATGCACTCATTCAGCCAAGGAGTGCATCCACAGCTCACTGCATGAAGAATTGAAGCGAGCATTAATGATTGAACATATCAAGTAGAAGAATACGGTTCCACAAATAAATGCTTTGCATTAAAGATGCATTACACAATGCATGGAAACATCTACTCTGCTGGAATTGTCTGTCATTTCTAGAACCTACGTATTAGCTTCCATCACACAAGAGACAGCTACCTCCAGTCTACCAGACCAAAGAACTGACCTAGTTCACGAGTTCACCGCTACAGGGCGCCTCGATAGGTCACATTATAGTGCAGTTCAGTCCATAGGAGCATGATTGCGTCATGTGTTTTTCTCAGCTGCAAGTCTCCCCCAGCCTCCTCATCTCCCTGGAGGGAAAACTGCCACGAAATGGAGTCAGCCTGTTCTGGGCCGCTGGAGAGAGAAACGAATGTACTCTATTTATTTCTTTAACAATTTATTTAGAGACGGATGCCACCTGGTTTAATTACTACGCTGACAGATAACACTCACAAAAATGGTTCAAATGGCTCTGAGCACTATGGGACTTAACTTCTGAGGTCATCAGTCCCCTAGAACTTAGAACTACTTAAACCTAACTAACCTAAGGACATCACACACATCCATGCCCGAGGCAGGGTTCGAACCTGCGACCGTAGCAGCAGCGCGGTTCCGGACTAAAGCGCCTAGAACCGCTTGGCCACCGCGGTCGGCACACTCACACTGCCGGCGGTCTGGAGGGGGAAAACTGATGTGAAAAAGAAATCAGCCTGTTCTGAGCTGCTGGAGAGAGGAAGGAGTGTATTCTATTTATTTTTGAAGAATTTATTTAGCCAAGGATTTCACTCAACTTATTTTTAATGCTGATGCAAAACACTGACCCTTACATGCTTGGAGTCACGATATACAGTTTACAGACCTGGAAAGTACTCGTAAATAATGCATTGTGCTGATGTTCAGAGACGTGAACAACTCGTAAATTACCGAAATAATCCAGTTCACACCATACAGACGTGCAAACTACTGGTAGATCACCGATATAATCCATGCAAACACGCTCACAACGCTTAAACACCTTATAGTAAATCAGTGCACAAACACTCAGTGCATGTTAAAAATGCAACTTATCAGCGAAACGGACTCTGATTATACTGTTTGGAAAGCCCAAGTGCACCCCCTAACAAATGGAAACCGTCCAGATGTAGGAGAGAAAAGTTAGGTTAGTGTACTTTATTTATTTTCTTTGGCAAATTAACTTAATTATCCATCGTAATTATTTAATTAATGTCGGTCCTAATTTCACAAATATATGCATAGCGCTGCACAAGAACGACCTAAAATCGCAAAATCTAACTATGTCATTCAACTGGTCTTATCCCACTTGTAAAAAAAATTCCCAATACCACTCGAAACTGACGCAAATATCCTTCCTAATTACATAATTATTCACAAAGATCGATCCTCATTACACAAATATATGCATAGCACTGCACAAGAACGGAAGTACTCGGAAGTACTCCGCAAAAACTGACAAATAGTCTTCTCCTCCTGGGAAAAAAATGTTACCACTTGAAACCAGCGACAGAAACACCCAACCTACCCTACTCTTACAAACTGGAGGGGGGGGGGGGGGACGTTCAGTTTACTAGATCCTGATGTTGGTCAGAGATGGGTTAAAAAAAGTGTACTACCTGCAAGCATATAGCATCCATCCTTGTTAGACGTCAGAGTTCACTCCACACGCCCACCAAAAACCACCGTAAGCGAAGTCAATACACACTATCACAGTGGATGGAAAACGAAAAGCATCACGGTACTGGGGGATATCGTCGTCCTAAAAGACTGCATTCTCATCAATAAGCTATCACAACCTGTTAGAAGCAGTTTAATTTGTCGCGAAATTGAAGTAGATACTTCCTGTTAGTATGGGCAGAGGCCATTGTTGGCGACCGGAATAAAATAATAATTGGATCCTTTTACCGACCTCCCAGTTCAGATGATACAGTTGCTGAAAGGTTCAAAGAAAAGTTGTTTCAAACACGTACCCGACTCATACGATAGTAGTTGGTGGTGACTTTAATTTTCCCTCGATATGTTGGCGAAAATACATGTAATTCCGTAGGTACGCATAAAATATCATCCGAAATTGTGCTAAACGCATTCTCTGAAAATTATTTCGAGCAGTTAGTTCATGAGCCCACGCGAATAGTAAATGGTTGTGAAAACACACTTGACCTCTTAGCAACAAATAATCCTAAGTTAATAACCAGCATCAAAACCGATATAGGGATTAGTGAACACAGGGTTGTCGTAGCGAGACTGAATATTGTAATCCCCAAATCCTGGAAAAATAAACGACAAATATACCTATTCAAAAAAGCAGATAAAAATTCAATTGACGCTTTCCTGAGAGACAATCTCCACTCATTCCAAATTAATAATATAAGAGTAGACCAGATGTGGCTTAAATCCAAAGAAATAGTATCGGCAGTAACTGAGAGGTTTATACCAAATAAACTAACAAACGACGGAGCTGATTCTTCTTGGTACACAAAACGGGTTAGAACACTGTTGCAGAAACAACGAAACAAACACGCCAAATTTAAACAGACGTAAAATCCCCAAGATTGGCTATCCTTTACACAAGATCGAAACTTAGCGCGGAGTTCAATGCGAGACGCCTATAACAGTTTCCACAACGAAACATTATCTCGAAACCTGGCAGAAAATCCAAAGAGATTCTGATCGTATGTGAAGTATGTTAGCGGCGAGAAACAATCAATGCATCTCTGCGCGATAACAATGGAGATACAATCGAAGACAGTTCTGCTAAAGCAGATTTACTAAACACAGCCTTCCGAAATGCCTTCACAAAAGAAGACGAAGTAAATATTCCAGAATTCGAATTAAGAATAGCTGCCAACATGAGTAACGTAGAAGTAAATATCCTCAGAGTAGTGAAGCAACTCAAATCACTTAATACAAGCAAGTCTTCTGGTCCAGACTGTATACCAATTAGGTTCCTTTCGGAGTATGCTGATGCATTAGCTCCATACTTAACAATCATATACAACCGTTCGCTCGACGAAAGATCCGTACCCAAAGACTGGAAAGTTGCAAAGGTCACACCAATATTCAAGAAAGATAGTAGGAGTAATCCACTAAATTACAGGCCCATATCGTTAAGGTCGATATTCAGCAGGATTTTAGAACATACATTGTGTTCGAACATTATGAATTACCTCGAAGGAAACGGTCTATTGACACACAGTGAACATGGGTTTAAAAAACATCGTTCCTGTGAAACACAACCAGCTCTTTATTCACATGAAGTGCTGAGTGCTATTGACACGAGATTTCAGATCGATTCCGTATTCCTGGATTTCCGGAAGGCTTTTGACACTGTACCACATAAGCGGCTCGTAGTAAAATTGTGTGCTTATGGAATATGATCTCAGTTATGTGACTGGATTTGTGATTTCCTGTCAGAGAGGTCACAGTTCGTAGTAATTGACGGAAAGTCATCGAGTAAAACAGAGGTGATTTTAAGCGTTCCCCAAGGTAGTGTTATAGGCTCTTTGCTATTCGTTATCTACATAAACGATTTGGGAGACAATCTGAGTAGCCGTCTTCGGTTGTTTGACTAATTAAGTCATCAGAAGATCAAAACAAACTGCAAAACGATTTAGAAAAAATATCTAAATGGTGCAAAAAGTGGCAGTTGGCCCTAAATAACGAAAAGTGTGATGTAATCCACATGAGTACTATAAAAGAACTCGTTAAACTCCGGTTACACGATAAATCAGTCTAATCTAAAAGCCGTAAATTCAACTAAATACCTAGATATTACAATTACGAACAATGTAAATTGAAAGGAACACATAGAAAATGTTGTGGGGAAGGCTAACCAAAGGCTGTGTTTTATTTGCAGGACACTTAGAAAATGTAACAGACCTACTAAGGAGACTGCCTACACTACGCTTGTCCGTCCTCTTTTAGAATACTGCTGCGCGGTGTGGGATCCTTGCCACGTAGGACTGACGGAGTACATCGAACAAATTCAAAGAAAGGCAGCACGTTTCGTATTATCGCGAAATATGGGAGAGAGTGACACAGAAATGATACAGGATTTGGGCTGGAAATCACTAAAAGAAAGGCGTTTTTTGTTGCGACAGAATCTTCTCACGAAATTCCAGTGACGAACTTTATCCTCCGAATGGGAAAATATTTTTTTGACATCGAACTACATAGGGCGGAACGATCACCATGATGAAACAAGGGAAATCAGAGCTCTTGCGGAAAGATATTGGTGTTCATTTTTTCCGCGCGCTATACGAGATTGGAACAGTAGATAATTGTGAAGGAGGTTCGATGAACCCTCTGCCAGGCACTTAAATGGAATTTGCAGAGTATCCGTGTAGATGTAGACGAAGAGGTAGATGGGATGGAGCTACCATGCTGAAAGTCTCACGGCCCTTGCGGCCACGCGCCCCAGCCGAAAGCCTCGCCGAAATGCCTCATGGCCGTGCTGGCTGGCGCCAAGGCGAAACTCCCGGCCAGTCACCGCCTGCATCGATAGGATCACACACTTCGCCAATACAATAGTAGGTATATAGATAACAGGACGGCTTTCCTCCAAATGCTTCGTGTCCGTCTAAAAGTATAGTGACGCAGCTGTCCCTAGGGGCTACGGGGCGCCACTTGTTTGACGTCACGTAGTATGCAGAAGGGATGGATAACATTCCATCAGAATTTCTAAAATCATTGACGGAAGTGGCAACTAAACGACTATTCACTTTGGTGTGTAGAATATTGGAGTCTGGCGACATACCATCTGACTTTCGGAAAAGCATCATCCACACAATTCCGAAGACGGCAAGAGCTGACAAGTGCTAGAGTTATCGCACAATCAGCTTAACAGCTCATGCATCGAAGCTGCTTACAAGAATAATATACAGAAGAAAAGAAAATTGAGAATGCGCTAGGTGACGATCAGTTTGGCTTTAGGAAAAGTAAAGGGACGAGAGAGGCAATTCTGACGTTACGGCTAATATTGGAAGCAAGGCTAAAGAAAAATCAAGACACTTTCATAGCGTTTGTCGACCTGGAAAAAGCGTTCGACAATATAAAATGGTGCAAGCTGTTCGCGATTCTGAAAAATGTAGGGGTAAGCTATAGGGAGAGACGGGTCATATACAATATGTACAACAACCAAAAGGGAATAATAAGAGTGGACGATCAAGAACGAAGTGCTCGTATTAAGAAGGGTGTAAGACAAGGCTGTAGCCTTTCGCCCCTACTCCTCAATCTGTACATTGAAGAAGCAATGATGGAAATAAAAGAAAGGTTCAGGAGTGGAATTAAAATACAAGGTGAAAGGATATCAATGATACGATTCGCTGATGACATTGCTATCCTGAGTGAAAGTAAAGAAGAATTAAATGATCTGCTGAACGGAATGAACAGTCTAATGAGTACACAGTATGGTTTGAGAGTAAATCGGAGAAAGACGAAGGTAATGAGAAGTAGTAGAAATGAGAACAGCGAGAAACCTTACATCAGGATTGATGGTCACGAAGTCAATGAAGTTAAGGAATTCTGCTACCTAGGCAGTAGAATAACCAGTGACGGACGGAGCAAGGAGGACTTCAAAAGCAGACTCGCTATGGCAAAAAAGGCATATCTGGACAAGAGAAGTCTACTAATATCAAATACCGGCCTTAATTTGCGCAAGAAATTTCTGAGGATGTACGTCTGGAGTACAGCATTGTATGGTAGTGAAACATGGACTGCGAGAAAACCGGAACAGAAGAGAATCGAAGCATGTGAGATGTGGTGCTATAGACGAATATTGAATATTAGGTGGACTGATAAGGTAAGGAATGAGGAGGTTCTACGCAGAATCGGAGAGGAAAGGAATATGTGGAAAATACTGATAAGGAGAAGGGACAGCATGATAGGACATCTGCTACGACATGAGGGAGTGACTTCCATGGTACTAGAGGGAGCTGTAGAGGGCAAAAACTGTAGAGGAAGACAGAGATTGGAATACGTCAAGCAAATAATTGAGGACGTAGGTTGCAAGTGCTACTCTGAGATGAAGAGGTTAGCACAGGAAAGGAATTCGTGGCGGGCCGCATCAAACCAGTCAGTAGACAAAAAAAAAAAAAAAAAAAAAAAAAAGTGTGCTCGAGCAGGGACCGGATGAGAGCCCCAGTATTGTAGACAACTCACCCTCCGTTCTGCGCTCGATTATTTATTTAAAATCAACTTGCCTCCTATAGTAAAGCAACGATTAAGAAAAAAAAAAGAAAGAAAACATTCCCGACCAGAGTAAATGTCGTCTTTCCACGAAAGTAGACAAAGTCCAGTTTGATTTAGTTTTATCATAAAAATCGATATAGGTTTTCCACGTTCGACTGAGAAACGTGTCACGTCTGCGAAGACATTTACGTGGAAACTCGAAAAAGAATATAGAGCAAACCTATATTTCCGCTCATGAATACAAATATCAGTGAAGTAGCAGATTCCAAATCACCCCCTATGATTTACAACGTCAAATATGGGCTTTCTCATATCTAGAGAACCAGCCAATATGTCTACCACCTGCTAGATGCACATACCACATTCTATCTTCTTCCAACTAAATAAGGAAGTCAAATGCGAAGAGGCAGTCAACAGAACAATTTACAAATGGCTCTGAGCACTATGGGACTTAACTTCTGAGGTCATCAGTAGAACTTAGAACTACTTAAACCTAACTAACCTAAGGACATCACACACATCCATGCCCGAGGCAGGATTCGAACCTGCGACAGTAGCGGTCTCGCGGTTCCAGACTGTAGCGCCTCGGACCGCTCGGCCACCCCGGCCGTTCCAACAATTTACATGGTAGGGTATAATGGCGCAGCACAAACACATGTCCATATTGAATCTTATAAGATTTCCACTTGATCACGAAACCTGCCCAACACATACTAAATATTAGTTCACTATTTGGTCGTATAATGGACAACGCGGTTAAGTCAACTCCTTTCCCGCATTGCAATCGCCCTCTCCATTTGAACGGTCCCTGCCGTTAGCAGGAAACATGAATCATTCCCACCACAGGCCACGCATAGACAGAATCATCCGCGACACATGCATATACACAGACATACAGAAAACAGAACAAACTCTCTCCAAATGTGGAGGTGACTGGATACAATCGAGAGTACAGTGCTATACTACACGTCATGATCAGTCCATTTGGAATAGGTGTTGGCAGCTGCACTACATTCACAAGCAATTTTAGAAGACGGAGCGAGAGATTATGTCATCATCTCATGGATAGAACTGACATAAAATCAATAGAATTGCGAAAAATGACTGGCAATAAGTAATTTATTGAATGTACACTGGAATACGGGAAAATTGAGCAAGTACTTGCGTATCTTCTGGTTGGCGCAGAACAATTTTTACATGGGATCAAGTATGTGGCAGCAAGAGGATACTGAGGAAACGTTGGCATGGAAGCAAATGGAATCAGGGAAGCAGTCAATTTTTTTTCCATCGAGGCAGCATTATAATGCACGTCTATTGAGGTGGTAGTGATACACGCAAGTTGACTACTATATTTGACGCTTTTCAGGAAGACAGAGAAACATCCGCCTCTAAACTTATAATCATCTGGGTTAAAGGATAACAGAGAGTGAATGGCGTGATCGATTAAGATGGAGCTGTAACGATATTTGATGTGATGGTAGACTGATGAGGCATTCGAGAGAGGCAGAAGTTGCTGCAGGTCAATTTTTCCAGTGTTCTGTCAGGATGCAACAGTTGCATGACATAGCCTGTGTTCCACTCGTATACAGCCACATGTTCTCTATGCGATTTAAAGCACTGTCTACTTGCGATGGTTAATGGTAAACCTGTCGATCATCAGAGGACTACCATTTCATGTGTGATGAAACATGACACATTCCTGTAAACGAACTATGATTTATGCGATGTACTCCAACCCCTTGTAGCATCTTGGATGTAAAATCGAGACTTCAGTCTCATAACTGAGTTAGCGATAGGTGCTTGTGGAGCACTGGAATCCCCGTGTATACATTTGCCTGTGATGTGCTGTTTACAGAATTAGTGGCGGAATGACTTGTAATTTTCACATGTCGGAAGCTGCTGCTATGCGTTTACCTGTTTCCTTCTAAGAGGTATTCTCTGTTACTAACGATAATTTTATATAGGACTAATGCAGGCTTAGTATAATTTCTGAGCCGTGATTGGATGTGAACAGTGGACGCTATACATATTTGGGAAGCTATATTGTTCTCGTATCACACAGAGCCAATGTTTTAAGGAAGTAGTTTTTTTCGATTTACGGTTCGATAACATGGATTATCGTAGGGAAACCTCGAAGAAGGATGTATGTCATGTGCTTGTAATATATTTCTTACATTGGAATATTAACTGCACTACATTCCATACGACTGATAGGTCTGAAACACAAGCGATCTAACATTACAGCCCATTGTAAGTACAGAGCCTTGCAGTCTTAGGAGTGCGTGTGTTTATGTTCTCTCTTACCAATACCTTCCAGGTACTGATCCTAGACTCTGGAATAATACTTTAAAATTCATAGCTTGGTTGAATTATGTAAAAATGCTTCCATCTCCATCCGTCTGGGTCTCCAACACATATAAAAATCACCCGTTTCTTGTTCTTCTTAACCGTCTGCTATTACATCACAGCACTTTCAAATCTGTTACTATACATCGATAAGGAGTGCCAACCTCCTCGAAATGGGCGCACCTTGAGAAATATTTTTCACTTGAATAGGCTAGGATTTGGCAAGCTCCATTCATTGATGAGACGTAGAATGTAGCGGTCTACTTCTAGTCGGTTGCAGATTACATCGGTAATGGTGCTGCGGGCAGGTTGTTCAGTCACAGTGTGACGGGGGTCTTTCAGTCTCTAATTTTACCCTAAGACTGCCAAAATGCTCTGTGACTCCCATCAGCATAGATATCGTAAATTAAGCACTATGCTCGAGGTGTTAGAAATATGTAGAGTGCTGTCTGATTTACTGTGGTGATGTATGTGTTCAAGAATTAACAATGAAAGGACATATTGCACAGTCACCTGTCCATTTCTGGGGATGGCTACCACCGAAACAGTGATCGCGTACATGACTGCAATATGAGTAATCAGTCGAAACAGAACCCAGAGGCATCAGCGAGAGGCCGTGGATCAGAGTATGTTAATGTCAGTTTAGAACCTGACACAAGCCTCGAAGTTGTGGCGGAAAAGCAAACTGTTTGGCAGTGTACAAAGCATGTTAGTGCAGAAAAAAAAACAATATTTCAAACAACGAGAAAGGGCCACAGCGAACAAGTATTGCGACCTACAGTATAGTTAGCGGGATACGTTCATACTCCTCCAATACAGGTGATGAAACTTTAAAATGGTTTGTGCAGTTGATCAATACCGGTATATTTAATAGAACTGTCACATGTGCTCTATGCCTGCATGCATGCCGTACTGGATTTCGATACATGAGAGGAGGAGATGTGGTAAAAATCTTAACGAGTTCTCTGTCGGATGAAGTTAGTGGAGCTTTTGTAGATCGTAATTTTTCTCTCTTAGATGGTACAGAATAACGAAGATAGCATGTTGGGAAGATAGATATGCATGAACGCGGATCTGTAGTACTTGTATATAGTTTGGGAATGCACAACAGTGCAGTAGCTAAAATCGTTGTCCTTCTCTCAAAAAATGGTTCAAATGGCTCTGAGCACTATGGGAATTAACATCTGAGGTCGTCAGTCCCCTAGAACTTAGAACTACTTAAACCTAACTAACCTAAGGACATCACACGCATCCATGCCCGAGGCAGGATTCGAACCTGCGACCGTAGCGGTCGCGCGGTTCCAGATTGAAGCGCCTAGAACCGCTCGGCCACTCCGGCCGGCTGTCCTCCTCTCAGTTCCCGTTGCCATCCATTTGTGAAAAAATAGTCCTGTAGCAGGGTTGCAGGGTCGCAGGGTTGCAGAAGGTGGTAGTTGTAAGAGGTTGTAATTTTACTGTAGCAGATAGGTTCGAGAATGATGACTCGTATGAGAGTGCCAGAAATATGATTCACTAGAGCCTGTAAATGACTTCTCCATTGGATCCTATGCAGGTATGTGCTTTAATGGGAGGGCTTGATTCCAAATCCCAGACAGCATTTCTAGTGGATAGTGTAGCACTAGAGATATGAAAAACTAGTGTACATTTCTTACGAACTCAATCAGTACATCATCCACTGTTGTTATCCTTCTCAATCAACTGTCGCCTTAGCCGATATATCACCGAACCTCTGACATGGCATCGAGACAGAGTGCGTTACAAATACTGGAGAAATATCTAGCGGCGGTGGCTTGAGGGGGTTGAACACACCAGTTTCATACCACACTCCTTAGCTGAATCACATTATAAATTCGGTAATTTCTTTACGAGGGCCGGCCGGAGTGGCCGAGCGGTTCTAAGCGCTACAGTCTGGAACCGCGCGACCGCTACGGACGCAGGTTCGAATCTTGCCTCGGGCATGGATGTCTGTGATGTCCTTAGGTTGATTAGGTTTAAGTAGTTCTAAGTTCTAGGAGACTGATGACCTCAGCCGTTAAGTCCCATAGTGCTCAGAGCCATTTGAACCATTTTTTCTTTACGAACTTGCACTGTCGGCGACGTGTAACCAGACTGCTGGTCTGATACTATATACTCCAGCGATAACCAACTATGTTCAGTGTTATGGTATTTGTTTGGATAAAAACCACCTCATTCAGAGGTAATGCCATACCTCCATCTGTAAAGCGGGTATAGCTTTTAACATGCATACTTGTATGCACCTGTAGAACCAATACCGCTTGTTATGGTTGTGTTTTTTAACATCTCGTAGGTTTGCCTTGAGCATGCGGCTTATGAAGTATGAGTTTGTATTCAGAGATGGGCAAAAAAAAAAAAAAAAAAAAAAAAGACTATGTCCAGTCGTAAGGAAGGTATGGATTTGACATAAAATACTGTGATGATGAAGGCAGGCATATGTTAAGTCATAAGAATGGTACAGATATATCTATTTTCAGAGCTACAGCCGTCAGCCGGGTGTATTTCCGATACCTCACTCATTGTTGAATGTCAATCAACTGAAACCACTATCGTAAGATTTAATTGTAAGTATAGCGTTCAAATATATATGTGGCCGATATCGTAGGATGAGTCTGACTAGGCGTGACTTGTGGTGGGAATGATTCATATTTCCTGCTAACGGCAGGGACTGTTAAAATGGAGAGGGCTGTTGCAGTGCGGAAATGTAGTTGACCTTTAGACTAATATTTAGTATGTGTTGGACAGGTTTTGTGATCAAGTTGACATTTGACAAGATTCAATATGGACGTGTGTTTGTGCTGGGCCATTATTCCCTACCATGTAATTGTTCCATTGACTGCTTCTTCGCATTTGACTATTTAGTTGAGAGAAGATAGATTGTGGTCTGTGCATCTACCAGGTGGTAGGCACATTGGCCAGTTCTCAAGATATGAGAAAGACCTTATTTGACTTTGTAAATTATAGGGGGTGATTTGGAATCTGCTACATCACTGACATCTGTATTCGCGAGTGGAGGAATCGGTTTGCTCTATGTTCTTTTTCGAGTTTCCACCTAAATGTCTTCGCAGACGTGACAAGTTTCTCAGTCAAACGTGAAAAATATACAGATTTGCTCATAAAACTAAATCAAACTGGACTTTGTCTACTTTCGTGGAAAGACCACATTTATTATGGTCGGGAATTTTTTTTAATAGTTGCTTTATTATAGGACTGAAGTTGATGTTATTTAAGTAATCGAGCGCAGAATGGAGGATGAGTTGTCTACGATACTGTGGCTCTCGTCCGGTCCCTGCTCGAGGGTACTACGTAACGTCAAACAAAGTGTTTTCTATCTCAGAACGATTGTTGAGGCCTGTGAATGCGGCGACTCATAGCCACTAGGGACAGCTGCGTCACTATAGTTTTAGATGAACACGGCGCATTTGGGGGAAAACTGACCTGTTATCTATATACGTACTATTGTAATGGTGATGTGCGTGATCCTGTCAATGCAGGAGGCAGCCGGCCAGGACTTTCGCCTTGGCGCCAGCCAGTACGGCTATGAGGCACTTCGGCGAGGCTTACGGCTGGGATGCCACGAGACTGCGTTCTGATCCATATAAAATCACAAACTATGGGTCTTTTAGGATGTTGATTTCCCCCAGTACTGTGATGCTGTTCTTTATCTATTCGCTGTGATAGTGAGTATTGGCTTTGCTTAGGGCAACTTTAGTAGGCATATGTAGTGAATTCCGACGTCAAACAGTGATAGATGCTATATGCTTGCAAGTAATACACTTTTACTTTAAACTCATCTCTGTCTAAGACGGGGATCTAGTCAGTTGAACGTTTTTCCACCTAGTTTGTAAGTGTGGTGTAGAGTTTGAGTGTTTCTGTCACTTGTTTCGAGTGGTATAAATTTTTTCCCAGCAGGATAAGACTATGTTGTGTTGGCAGAAGAGCGAACACCGTGTTACTAGTGGAGGCCGAAATGCACGCGTTTTAGCTCACGCAGGCTGGCGTGAGGAGGGAAGAAATATACTGACGTGAAGTCTGGTACTTGACAAGGAATTAGAATTCAGAAAGCGGACGTAATTAGTTTGATACTTAACTTTAATCCATTAATGATGAACGTCGCTCTTGACGGTACATGATTCACAATATTATCTGTTCAGAATACATTCGTAGTAACTGAATATGGCGCCTTGCTAGGTCGTAGCAAATGACGTAGCTGAAGGCTATGCAAAACTGTCGTCTTTGCAAATGAGAGCGTATGTGAAACGTCCCCTTAAAAAAATTTATGAATTACTGTGCTGATAAACCTCTTACATTATTTGCTTTTCAAACAGCTGAGCAAAACTGAACGTACACAAACATTCACTACAGTGACACACAATATTTTTAGCGCAACGCAATCTGACTTTCAGTAATCGCTACAAAGAATGGCCCTGACTAACATTAACCTATACCTTTCACAAATCACTTACCTCACAAAAATCTTCGTTACTCGAACTACTGCAATTCAGCGAGCGCCACTACTGTCAGCTAAATAAAAGATTCAAACTACGGAAGGCACTAACTACTGATAGGCATAGTTAGCAAATGAAAGATTTTAATAGAGAACAAACAATGTATTTACCTTAATAGTCATAACATATATAGCCGTTCATGACATGCAGTCTTACAAATTTCAAAACTCCGCCATTTCTCTCCCCATATCCACCACTGCTGGCGGCTCACCTCCAACTGCGCAACGCCACGCGCTGTTGACAGCCAACTGCCCAACACTACAATGGCAGACAACAATGCGAACTAGCCACAGACTGCACACAGCACAGCCAGTGATTTTCATACAGAGCGCTACGTAACGTTGCCAATAAGGAAACATAAACAGCTTACTTACATAGCCCCCACGCTCCCCACAAAAAATTTTACAAATTGTTTTGGGCAGTGGCCAATAATGATTTGATAAAATTTTTCATAATTACAATAACAAAGATATCAAATGCACACACTTATTGATACAATGTTGGTCAAAAGCTAAAATTTTCTCACAGTCCATAAAGACAGTCCTGATCATTCATCACAGTAAAATTGCAGTGTTTTTTTTTTCTCAAAGTCTGAGCAGTAAAAGAAAATGCACACGGAACTAGTGGATTTCCATGCAGTCTTGAAGAAGTAGTGTTGTCCTCCCAACCGAAAGACAGTGCTGACTCTTGACATGCAGACAGGTAATGGACCACACCAGAGCAAACCCACAGCAGAGTCAGTCGAAGTTTTGAAGAATATTGGTAGGTAGGTCATCACAGAACAGACCACTGTAGTCTTGTTAGAGATTACGGTATTGGTGGGCCACCAGAGGTGCAGACCCACTGTAGTCCTTGTAGAAATAATGGTGTTGGTGAGTCATCAAAGGTGTAGACCCACTGTAGTCCTTGTAGAGATGGCTAGCAGCCATACGTTGTGACTGTGCAGGTGCACAATCACCATCGAAGGGTCTCGTACTATATAGCAAATCCATAAACCACCACTTGTGCACTCACAAAGTTTTTTATAATTGTCCTTAGAATGAGCAATGCTGTTATCCAGTCCCTTGCTGAATTATTAACACATGTGCAAACACTATCAGTCCCTACTTCTCACATATTGTCCATATACTATGACCAACAGAAACGTGTGCAGTGAAATGTAACTTACAAGTTACTTAATTTGCTGAACTGGTGTCCATTACAATTTTATAACATGAGAATACAATTACAAAGATACAGAAAACATCATTAAAAACATAATAATACAGATAACATTTGTAGTAATACAAGCTTTACAAAGAATAGAAATAAGCATATACATCAGTGTTACAGGAATTATGACATAAGTAAATACATAAAAGATCAGAAAAACTTTTGAAACATCAACTTCACACATGAGCATTAAAACAAAACAGAATAAATACTGTCTAAGCACCTTTACAAGGTAAATAACATATTATCAGAAAAATTATACAACATAAAACTTATTAGCTAAACACACACAGACAGGAAAAACACAAATTCACATAGTCTAATAACACAAAAATACAGGACAGGGTTTGTTTTCAGTGTGACATTTGGTACTGCAGTCCACCCCAAAACTTCATTCCATATATCTTTCCTCTTATTTCAACATTTGTTTCCACCAAAAAAATTCTATCCAAGCATGCTTTCTGTATTTATATGTTCACACATTTCTTACCTCATTATTTATTTTCCATTATCTTACCTCATCATTTATTTCCAAGAAAACTCTACCTAAACCTGCTGTCCCTAAACCCTACTTTTTTGTTCATATCCTCTTTCAAAATGCTTTTTTGGCCAAACCATTTTCTTATAGCTTCTCAATGCATTTCTTCCAATTCATCACAGCTTGTTTTCTTATATGGCATACCCAATCTTAAGCTAATTTAAATCTACTGAGCTCAGATGCTAAACTAAGGGACGAGGCAATGCAGCAGCACAAGACAATTAACACAAACAGCAATGACAAAAAATGCAAATTGGCAAAGCAAGCAGCAGTAAATCTAAATTAACAGAGAAGATGCAACATTACAACTAATATGAGCCAATGTGCAGCAACAAGAAAAATAAACAAGTAGTAAAACTGGCTTAACAGAGTAATACAAAGTGAAATTCAGTAGCACTATGCCTGGCACACAGCAGCAGCAAATGCAATAACTTACACCTAAAAATGACAAAGCTCAAGCAGAAAAATTATTAAAGTAAAGATGGCCATGTCTAATACCTATGTCACATCTTAACACTAGAGTGATGCATCACCTTGACTTACTCTAGCAGATAAGTTACCAAACTGTTAAAAAATTATTTTTGCAATTCCTGTGAAGGGAAATGTCTATTTGTGCTCTCTTTTCTACAAAAGTACATCATAAAATTGTTCTTTACTGGGTCTGTAGACAGAAAATAGTGATATTAGTACATGTATTAAATTTTATTTTGACCAATGCTGCTGCAGCTAGAAACTTGATATTAAACAAAATGAGCAAATATCTATATAAAGCAACATGTGAAACGTCATTCACTAGACAAATGGCGTCTCCAAAGGCAAAAAAATTCTCTCAACTAGAAAGACAATGGATGTAAAATGTTTCTCATCATTTCATTAGGCATTTTAGTGAATATCATAAATTAAGAACTCCACAATATAATCATATGTTTCCAAGTTTGAGCGTGTCGTATTTGCGATGCTTTCTACAAAGGAATGTCAATAGCGAGGATAATGGCCTCCTTTTTTTTTCACCTGTGCCTCTGAAAGGCACATACTAATGACTTTTTCCAGGCGACTGTCGCACAGCTGGGTGCCTATGATGCATTACGTGAAGGTCACTTAACTTTCTTACCGAAATATTTACGACACCAGTTTGCACTACAGTGACAGTCTCATATAAAATTTCACAGGTCGAGAATTTGTGTTACAAATGTGTAGAAACAAAATCCTTTGAATATAACAGTGTGCAAAAAATTTTCGCCTGCATTGTGATACATTCACGCATTTACACACATTTCATAACTCTTAAAGTACGATTCTCAGGTTATTGATCATAAACATACTTTAACAGCATAATACACGTCGTCGTCGTGAAAATAACATCATAACACCTCAGTCAAATCTCAAAAACGTCGTAGCTTCTTTCAATAATTTCAAAACTTTCAATAAAGTCATCTACCTCAAACGTACTTCAAAAATCATGATCCCTTACCAAATACATCATTCAAAGCTCTCATAGTATCACAATGGTTCCAAACATATGTGAACAGTTCACAAAGTACAGACAAAATACAATTTCATAAGTGTGAAGTTATCCAACTGTGTAATTACGTAAACATCTGTCACTGGTGTAATAAAATAAATGTTTGTCTCTCCCAGTTAAATGATCAGATAGCTGTGCAATTTGTGTGTTAGAGAAATATGGTACCGATGTGTAAAATTGTATAAGCAAATACCATATTAGCTAGGGCTCCTTGTGCTTGCCAAACACGTGGTACACAAAGTAAGCGTGTACCCCCCCGAGGTTTAATGTAATTATACCCTCAGGTGTTACAGATTACAGCAATGGAATGAAATGTATCACGGAAAACTTTCTTTGTAATTCAAAAATCTTGAAAAATAAATGGTTTATGTACAAAATTAATCACTCAAATACGTGTACTGTAGCGCTAAACTGTGTGTCTTGTTGTAAGATAATCTCTGTGGAAGTGTCGTAGTTATCGTCCTCCGAAAGCTAAGTTCTGCAGAAGACAATGTACTTACCTCATAATAAACAAATGTGAAATGCTTTGCGTACAGATATCTTACTTATTACGCTTATTGCCGTGATGAAGAAACTATTGTGCTGTAACGTATTGTTGTGCTACAGGAAAGGCAGTCTCATTGTAGTTATACCACAAAAGTTACTACTAAAACATGTTTTAGTTTCCAGAAGAATTCAGGAAAACTGTGCAGATATAAAACAGATACAGCACAAAAGCAATAATATAAATTGTGTCACTCATTAGTAGCGTCGTGATATAATCGTGTAGCTGTCAAATAAACTAACCACTGTGTCATCTGGTATCTCACTGAAAGTACTTTAAATCCAGAATGTATTTTCAAGTAAACCAAAATGTTGCATTAAAATCTCATTAGCAGTACCAGTATATGTTCTAAGTATGTAAGCCTTATAGTCGTTACGTAATCGTGCAACTAACAAGCAAGGATGTACACACACAATAACACTGTGACGTCTGTTCACTATAACAATGCATTCGTAATTTCTGTTTAAATAAGTTCTCTTGGTTCTTGATTGGATATTTAACTTCAAACATTGCTGCATGATAACAGTTTCTAAGTCTGACAATGCATACTAGAAATGTGAAGTGAAAAGTTTTATGGCAAAGACAAAGTTAAAAAGCAGATTATCTTTCAATAAACGGTTTTACATGTGAAATGTGGTGTAAACCTTTACCCTTTCGAGTACACAGAGTTTCAACTTCAAAGTAATTATCACGTTGTATACGTCGATAACATATGCTAAAATTTTTCTCAAGGTTAGCGTCTATGTTATTTTTCGCTGCGGTGCGAGTCATTGTCTGTCTCTTTGTTGGCGCGCGTCGTTATTGGGATTTGGAGATCTAGCTTCTAGAAATTCACCTCGTCGAGAGGGCCCTGCCCTGTTTGAATTCCGCCAGTTCTGATGCAATTCAGGTCTGTCGTTACGATCATATCGTCTGTCGTCATGTTGATAGTTCCTGCAGTTTCTTTCTTGTCGGTTAAGTGGTGGGGATTTTCTCCCTGAACTATCACTGCACGGTGGACCGTTGCCTCTGAAGTTATTCTATCTCCTGTGATAATAATCGTTCTGGTTGCCATATTGTCTGTTTCTATGATTGTCTCTGTTATATTCATTACTATGGAAATGCGATCTTTCTCTGTAACTATTACTCTGCCAGTGGTTGTCATATGGGTGGTGTCTGTCTTGTTCACGATTTGCGTTGTAAGAATAGTCTTGTCGTGTCCAGTTATTATTTCTTTCATCGCGGAATTGCGACGGATGTGACCTGTAATTGTTGTGTTCGTGTTTTCGCGTTCCGTGATTGTCAGTGTCAATTCTTGTAAGAGTCCCTGAAAAGCTTCAATGTCGTCTTGGCAAAGTCCTGCCAAAATAATATGTCGTAAATGCTCAGGTAATTTGATTAAGCAAATGCGGATGAGTTCTGAGGGGCTGTATGGGTTTGATAGCTACTGATTCTTATGCAACATGTCTTCAAAATATTTCACAAGACTGGAAAATTTAGATTGTTCGAAATGTTTCATCATTATGATGCTATGTTTTACTCGGTCTTGTGTTGCTTGAGACCAATATGCTGAGAGGAAGGCATGATAAAATTCTCCTTCACTGTGACAATCGTGAATGACAGATCGCATTCTTTCAGCTGGTTCATTCTCTAAGTAGCCACACATAAATTCTAATCTGTGCTCTAATGACCAGTTGGGAGGAAAAAAATGAGAGAATTGATGGAGCCACGCTTGTGGATGAATGTCGTTGCCAGAATTCTTAAATGTTTTAAATTTACGTGTAGTCAAAATCATCATGTCGGCGAGTCGCATATCGGTCATTGTTACGTCGTGTAGGCGGTTCCATCTCAAAATTCGGTGCACCTTGCCAATTTATTTCATAATTTCCGAAATGCCCTGTGTTACTATTTTGCGGCTTTTCCGTATTTCTAAGTCCCTCTTCCAGTGTTGGAGCGCGAGTGTCCTCTGAAATACGTAATTCTTGTATTATCCGTGTCAGCCGATCTTGTACTTCCCGGATGTCTCTTTGATGTTGCGTATTAATTTGATACTGATTTTGTTTGAATTTCCTAATTTGTTCGCACTCTCCTGTGTCATTAAAGACTACCGGTTTTGTGACATTCAGATTATCATCTACCTTCGTAGATAAATTATTTAGCTGATCTGAAAGTTCAACTACTTTCTCTGATAATGAACTAATTTCCTCCATGTGTCTTTCTGAACCAATTTTCCGAGTATCTACTGCGTCCTTTAAGTTTTCCTGAGTTTTTGCAAGTTGCGTAACCGAATCGGTAGATGCAACTGAGTCAATTTTAGCTTGCAAGGTCTCATGATTTTCATGAACAATAGTTTGCAGTTATTTTATGGCTGCTTCGTAATTCTGTAATGCATTCTCATGCCGCGAAAAAATAGGTTGAAAATGCTCACAAATTTGCGTTTTTACGTCATTACAGACTTTTTGACATTTCGATTCAATGTTATGTAACTCGGCAGTTAAATCTTCACGTGTTTGTTCAAGCGTGGTGTCTAACTTCCGAAGATTTTGTTCCATTGTGTCTAACGTTTGAAGCTTTTTCTGTGTTTGTCCCATTTGTTGTATTAATTGTAATAACAATGCAGTGGTGTCTGAAACATGTTCCTCAGTGCTTTTCGGCAGTGAATTTACACCGGTAACATTCACATTTTGACAAGCAGAAAATGTATCTTGACTTATTTGAGAAAACGGTGAGGACCCAAAACCTGAATCTACAGTATTTGCGAAATTGTGTCCTGTCATTTCGGATTCCTGAGGCGAGCTATTGCCGACCGATCGATCGATAATGCTTCCCTGTTCTCTAATTGTTTGACTGTCTACGCCATTATTTGCCGCCCACTCCATTTCCCTATGCACAATTACCAAATTACTACTTCGAATGTCTGTTAATTCATTACACAGTGGTGCTGATAAGCTACGCTCGTCGTCACTATTATTTCTCAGTTTACTTTGGAGCCTAGTGTTACGTTCTTCACACGCCATTATTGTCACAATATTTCACCCGATAACACAGAAAAGCACAATTTGAAGAGCAAAAATAAGAGAACACATTAACATAGCACTGAAAATAATATCTAGTTAATTGCAATCGCAGCTGCGAAATACACTCCTGGAAATGGAAAAAAGAACACATTGACACCGGTGTGTCAGACCCACCATACTTGCTCCGGAAACTGCGAGAGGGCTGTACAAGCAATGATCACACGCACGGCACAGCGGACACACCAGGAACCGCGGTGTTGGCCGTCGAATGGCGCTAGCTGCGCAGCATTTGTGCACCGCCGCCGTCAGTGTCAGCCAGTTTGCCGTGGCATACGGAGCTCCATCGCAGTCTTTAACACTGGTAGCATGCCGCGACAGCGTGGACGTGAACCGTATGTGCAGTTGACGGACTTTGAGCGAGGGCGTATAGTGGGCATGCGGGAGGCCAGGTGGACGTACCGCCGAATAGCTCAACACGTGGGGCGTGAGGTCTCCACAGTACATCGATGTTGTCGCCAGTGGTCGGCGGAAGGTGCACGTGCCCGTCGACCTAGGACCGGACCGCAGCGACGAACGGATGCACGCCAAGACCGTAGGATCCTACGCAGTGCCGTAGGGGACCGCACCGCCACTTCCCAGCAAATTAGGGACACTGTTGCTCCTGGGGTATCGGCGAGGACCATTCGCAACCGTCTCCATGAAGCTGGGCTACGGTCCCGCACACCGTTAGGCCGTCTTCCGCTCACGCCCCTACATCGTGCAGCCCGCCTCCAGTGGTGTCGCGACAGGCGTGAATGGAGGGACGAATGGAGACGTGTCGTCTTCAGCGATGAGAGTCGCTTCTGCCTTGGTGCCAATGATGGTCGTATGCGTGTTTGGCGCCGTGCAGGTGAGCGCCACAATCAGGACTGCATACGACCGAGGCACACAGGGCCGACACCCGGCATCATGGTGTGGGGAGCGATCTCCTACACTGGCCGTACACCACTGGTGATCGTCGAGGGGACACTGAATAGTGCACGGTACATCCAAACCGTCATCGAACCCATCGTTCTACCATTCCTAGACCGGCAAGGGAACTTGCTGTTCCAACAGGACAATGCACGTCCGCATGTATCCCGTGCCACCCAACGTGCTCTAGAAGGTGTAAGTCAACTACCCTGGCCAGCAAGATCTCCGGATCTGTCCCCCATTGAGCATGTTTGGGACTGGATGAAGCGTCGTCTCACGCGGTCTGCACGTCCAGCACGAACGCTGGTCCAACTGAGGCGCCAGGTGGAAATGGCATGGCAAGCCGTTCCACAGGACTACATCCAGCATCTCTACGATCGTCTCCATGGGAGAATAGCAGCCTGCATTGCTGCGAAAGGTGGATATACACTGTACTAGTGCCGACATTGTGCATGCTCTGTTGCCTGTGTCTATGTGCCTGTGGTTCTGTCAGTGTGATCATGTGATGTATCTGACCCCAGGAATGTGTCAATAAAGTTTCCCCTTCCTGGGACAATGAATTCACGGTGTTCTTATTTCAATTTCCAGGAGTGTACTTGGTGCAAATCTACATGCATGCCACAACTGTTTTACTATACAAGCATGAAAAACTACAACTACAAAGGAAATTCTCTCTACAATTACGCGCTAGCAATAAACAAAGGCTGCACTAATTGCACAAACTGCAAGAAAAAATCAGAAGATTCCAGTGAGATATTCTCGGCTAAGGGTCGACATATGAAACGTCCCCTTAAAAAAATTTATGAATTACTGTGCTGATAAACCTCTTACATTATTTGCTTTTCAAACAGCTGAACAAAACCGAACGTACTCAAACATTCACTAAAGTGACACACAATATTTTTAGCGCAACGCAATCTGACTTTCAGTAATCGCTACAAAGAATGGCCCTGACTAACATTAAACTATACCTTTCACAAATCACTTACCTCACAAAAATCTTTGTTACTCGAACTACTGTAATTCAGCGAGCGGCACTACTGCCAGCTAAATAAAAGATTCAAACTACGGAAGGCACTAACTACACTCCTGGAAATGGAAAAAAGAACACATTGACACCGGTGTGTCAGACCCACCATACTTGCTCCGGACACTGCGAGAGGGCTGTACAAGCAATGATCACACGCACGGCACAGCGGACACACCAGGAACCGCGGTGTTTGACGGCGGCGATGCACAAATGCTGCGCAGCTAGCGCCATTCGACGGCCGTGTCAGCCAGTTTGCCGTGGCATACGGAGCTCCATCGCAGTCTTTAACACTGGTAGCATGCCGCGACAGCGTGGACGTGAACCGTATGTGAAGTTGACGGACTTTGAGCGAGGGCGTATAGTGGGCATGCGGGAGGCCGGGTGGACGTACCGCCGAATTGCTCAACACGTGGGGCGTGAGGTCTCCACAGTACATCGATGTTGTCGCCAGTGGTCGGCGGATGGTGCACGTGCCCGTCGACCTGGGACCGGACCGCAGCGACGCACGGATGCACGCCAAGACCGTAGGATCCTACGCAGCGCCGTAGGGGACCGCACCGCCACTTCCCAGCAAATTAGGGACACTGTTGCTCCTGGGGTATCGGCGAGGACCATTCCCAACCGTCTCCATGAAGCTGGGCTACGGTCCCGCACACCGTTAGGCCGTCTTCCGCTCACGCCCCAACATCGTGCAGCCCGCCTCCAGTGGTGTCGCGACAGGCGTGAATGGAGGGACGAATGGAGACGTGTCGTCTTCAGCGATGAGAGGCGTTTCTGCCTTGGTGCCAATGATAGTCGTATGCGTGTTTGGCGCCGTGCAGGTGAGCGCCACAATCAGGACTGCATACGACCGAGGCACACAGGGCCAACACCCGGCATCATGGTGTGGGGAGCGATCTCCTACACTGGCCGTACACCACTGGTGATCGTCGAGGGGACACTGAATAGTGCACGGTACATCCAAACCGTCATCGAACCCATCGTTCTACCATTCCTAGACCGGCAAGGGAACTTGCTGTTCCAACAGGACAATGCACGTCCGCATGTATCCCGTGACACCCAACGTGCTCTAGAAGGTGTAAGTCAACTACCCTGACCAGCAAGATCTCCGGATCTGTCCCCCATTGAGCATGTTTGGGACTGGATGAAGCGTCGTCTCACGCGGTCTGCACGTCCAGCACGAACGCTGGTCCAACTGAGGCGCCAGGTGGGAATGGCATGGCAAGCCGTTCCACAGGACTACATCCAGCATCTCTACGATCGTCTCCATGGGAGAATAGCAGCCTGCATTGCTGCGAAAGGTGGATATACACTGTACTAGTGCCGACATTGTGCATGCTCTGTTGCCTGTGTCTATGTGCCTGTGGTTCTGTCAGTGTGATCATGTGATGTATCTGACCCCAGGAATGTGTCAATAAAGTTTCCCCTTCCTGGGACAATGAATTCACGGTGTTCTTATTTCAATTTCCAGGAGTGTACTTATAGGCATAGTTAGCAAATGAAAGATTTTAATAGAGAACAAACAATGTACCTTAATGTACCTTAATTTACCTTAATAGTCATAATATATATAGCAGTTCATGACATCCAGTCTTACAAATTTCAAAACTCCGCCATTTCTCTCCCCACATCCACCACTGCTGGCGGCTCACCTCCAACTGCGCAACGCTACGCGCTGTTAACAGCCAACTGGCCAACACTACAATGGCAGACAACAATGCGAACTAGCCACAGACTGCACACAGCACAGCCAGTGATTTCCATACAGAGCTCTACGTAACGTTGCCAATAAGAAAACATAAACAGCCTACTTACATATGTAGTCAGTGAACCATCGCTAGCAAAGTCGAGGCGTCTCTCCAGACTAGACGTGCCGTGTGGCGGCGCTCGGTCTGCAATCACTGATAGTGGCGACACGCGGGTCCGACGTATATTAACGGACCGCGGCCGATTTAAAGGCTACCACCTTGCAAGTGTGGTGTCTGGCGGTGACACCACAGACTAGTTCTCAGGTTTTGCGGAGAATTGCCGTTATTGTGAAGTACTATGCATATAGTTGTGTAATTTGGGCCGGTCTTTGTGATAAGTTATGTAATTAGCATGGATATTTGCGAATTTGTTTCCCAGCAGGATAACACAAGTTGTATGGTATAGTTAGCTTTTGTGATTTTAAACCGTTCTTGTGCAGCGCTATGTATATAGTTGTATAATGACGACCAACCTTTGTGATTAATTCTGTAATTAGGAAGGATATTGGCATCAGTTTCGAGTGGTATTGGGAACTTTTTTTTTTTTTTTTACAAGCAGGATAAGAGCTGTTGAATGGTATAGTTAATTTTCGCGGTTTTAAGACATTCTTGTGCAGCACTATGCATGAGGTTGTGAAATTAAGACCAATCTTTGTCATTAATTAATTAGGATGGATAATTGAGTCACTTTGCCAAGAAAAATTAAAAACGTACACCAACCTATCCTTCCATTCCCGCTTCTGTACAGTTTCCATTTGTTAGGGAGTATACTTAGGCCATCCATCCAGTAGAATCAGGGTTCAAGTCGCTAACAAGTAACCTTTCTTATGTGGACTGAGTGTTTGTGCGCTGAATTATTTTCGGACGTTTAAGCATTGTGAGCGTGTTTGCATACATTATTTCGGTGATCTATAAGTAGTTTTCACGTATGTATAGTGTGTACTGGATTATTTCGGTAATATACGAGTTGACTGCGTGTCTGCACATCAGCAAAATGCATTATTAAGAGTAGCTTTCAGGTCTGTAAACTGTATATTGTGAATCCAAGCAAGTCGGGTGAGTGTTTTGCGTCAGCATAATAAATAAATTAGGTGAAATCCGTGTATAAATAAATTGTTCAAAAAACGAATAAAGTACACTGCTTCCTCTCTCCAGCAGCCCAGAACAGGCTGATTCCTTTTTCACACCAATTTTCCCCCTCCAGACCACCGACAGGGTGAGTGTTTTGTATCAGTGTAATAAATAAACTAAGTGAACTCTGTCCCTAAATAAATTGTTCAAGAAATAAATAAAGTGCACTCATTCATCTCTCCAGCAGCCCTGAACTGGCTGATTTCTTTTCCCGACAGTTTTCCCACTCCAGGCCGCTGGCAGAGTGAGTCTTTTGTATCAGTGTAATAAATGAACTAGGTGGCGTGTGTCTCAAAATAAATTTTTAAAGAAATAAATGAAGTACACTCATCCTCCTCTCTCCAGCAGCCCAGAACAGGCTCATTCCATTGCCCCTCAGTTTTCCTCTCCAGACCACTGGGGGGATGAGGAGTCCGGGGGAGACTTACAGCTGAGAAAAACACGTGACGTCATCATGCTCCTATGGACTAAACTGCACGATAGTGTGACCTATCGAGGCGCCTTGTAGCGGTGAACTCGTGAACTAGGTCAGTTCTTTGGTCTGGTAGATTGGAAGTTGCTGTCTATTTAAACAAATTTACACGAACTGAAAGAACTTATATTCGAATTGAATGGCGTCATGAGCAGCCTCTAGTGGGGACAGCACCATACTAACTCCCCTCAGCTCCAGGAGTAAGCTCTTAGAGCAAAATTCGAAATTCCCGCCCATTTTACAAGCGGATGACGTGCCATTAGCCCATGACGAACACACTTGACAGCATTACTGTCTCTAATTGTTTAAATAAAATGTCCAGCACAAGCTGAGTCCTATTCCCACCAGTTCCTAGGAAGAGCTGGCAGTCCAATGACAGGTTAGTGGAGGTAGCCCAACTGCCCTTTCTTTCCCGCCATTGTATTAGGTTAGTAGAGATAGCCTAAGGGCCCTTTCTTTCCCACCATTTTCTTTAGTTAGTAGAGGTAGCCCAATTGACCTATCTTCTCTCCCACATTCAAACTTCCTGCCAGGGGGGCGTGGTGGTTTCTCGCCGTCTTGGATTACTGTACTTTGGGGTGGCACTGGCCTGGCCCACCTACTCATGAAATGCCGCAAATTGTGTCTCAATTTTGTTGAGCATTATCATTTCTAGTTAATGATTGGTTCAGTTGTACCAGATCACCCAGTCCATTCCATGTAAACACAGCCCATACTATTACGAAATCGCCACCAGCTTGCACGGTGCCGTATTGACAACTTCGGTCCATCGCTTCGGTCTGCGACACATTCGATCCCTATCATCAGCTGTTACCAACTAAACTTGGGGCTGATCTGACCAGGCCACGTCTTTCCAGTCGTCTAGGGCCCAACCGAAATGTCGTGGGTCCAGGAGAGCCGCTGTAGGCCATGTCGTGCCTCCACATGACGCATCTGCTGCGGTAGTCCATTAAGACCAAATTTCGTTGCACTGTACTAACGGATACCTTCGCCGTGATCCCAGACAGATTTCTGCTGTTATTTCACGCAGTGTTGCTTGTCTGCTAGCTCTGACAACTTTACGCAGACGCTGCTGCTTTCGGTCGTGAAGTGAGAGATAATGCCTGAAACGTGGCACTGTGGATGTCAGAATATGGAATCCATAACGATTTCGGAAATGGAATGTCCCACGCCTCTAGCTCCAACTACAATTCCACGTTCAAAGTGGAACCGCTCGGCCACTTCGGCCGACCGGTTTATAGTTTTATAACACCCTGTACGTATGGGGCAGTCAGAAAGAGTCTGAAAAGCTTGTAAGGGCATTGCAGAATAGGTTGTGCTGATAAAAATTGTGAAGAAGTAAATTCTGTACGTTCCGCCGTTTCCGAATTAGTTAGCAAAATTTGCCGATCAGGGCGCTGCGCGCGCAAATTAAAGCGTACACCAGATATAACTAGTGCAGTTGTTCTCGTAGCGTAGGTGATTGCCCACGAGACCTCAACTTCCAGTTTGGGCTCTATCCCTGCTTTCGTTCTATGTTGAGTTTTCGTATTGCTCTCTTGTTCGATTCCAGGAAACCAAACGAAGTACACGTTTGGCGACACCGTCTCTGGCACACTGCTTGAATTCGCGCGTGCGACGCCCTGATTGGCTAGCCTCACCGCTAATTATCTCAGAAACGGCGCCACGTATCTAATTTTTTTCATTAACAGTTATTTATCAGGGCAACCTACCCTGCAATGGTCTTATAAGCTTTTCAGACTGTTCATGATCATTCTGTACGTACATGGTGTTACAAAACTATACCGAAAACTTTCGAGGACTTGGAGACGGTGTCGTGGGGAACAAATTGAGGATAGGAACCCGCGTCCGGGAACGTCAAAAAACGACACTAAAGGGAATAGAAGTACACCGAAAAACACCGAAGACTTTAAAGGATTTCAGGAGATAAATCACCTGCAGATGGAAGCCCGTGTCCGAGAACGTCATCTATCGAGGCAACAGACCATCGCGTTCTTAGGAGACAAAATCCACCTATGAAGCAGCTAGCTCCACCTTCTCACTGGAGATCGTGGCAATCAGCTGCGATCTCTGAATAACAATTATAGAGAGACGTTCGGTCCTGTTTATATACAATATGTGGGTATGTGTGTAGGGTGGCTGGGTTGTGTGTGTGTGTGTGTGTGTGTGTGTGTGTTTGTGTGTGTGTGTGTGTGTGTGTGTGTGTGTGTATGGGTGGATGGGTGGGTGGGTGGGTGATCTCCGGAAGAGCTGATTCAGATACAGGAAAGTCAAAACAGCTTTCCACGAAATGAAATTCAAAGTACAAGATCGTTAACGGCTGTTGAGAGAGCTGATAGGTAGGAAGATTACACTGAAGACCTCTACGAGGAAGAAAGTGGAAATGTAAGTCGATATAGAAGATATTTGGATTCAGTTTTAAGGGAGAGTTTAATCGAACTTTGAAAGACTTGAGATAAAAAAAATAGCTCTAAGCAGTATGGGACTTAACACCTGAGGTCATCAGCCCCCTAGACTTAGAACTACTTAAACCTAACTAACCTAAGGACACCACACACATCCATGCCCGAGGCAAGATTCGAACCTGCGACAGTAGCAGCAGCGCGGTTACGGACTGAAGAGACTTGAGATCAAATAGGAATAATGACATAGACAATATTCCTTCGAAACTTATTAGGAGAAGTTGAAAACGAAACGACTATTCCAGTGGGCTTCAAGAATCTATGATACTCGAGATATAGCCTAAGACTTTAGGAGAAATGTCATCCACACAGTCCCGGAAACAGAACGGGAGGTAAGTGCAAAAACTGTTGAGCAACCAGCTCACGCATACAAGATTCGGACAAGAATAATATGCAGGAGAATGGAAACGCAGTTTGACGATCTCTTAGATGACGAACAATTTGACTCTATGAAATGTAAGGGCACCACAGAGGCAGTTCTGACTTTGCACTTGATAATGGAAGCACGTAAGAGAAAACAAGATACGTCGACATGATTTGCCTATCTAGAAATAGAGTACCACAGTGTAAAATAGCGGAAAATTTTAGAAATTCTGAGGACAGTTGCTGTAAGCTATACGAAAATACGAGTAACATACAATTTATACAAGATCCAAAAGGAAACACTGAAAATGAAACACAAAGAATGTACTGTTCTGATTAAAATATGTGTACGACGTGGATGTATTCTTTCGCCACTGCTGTTCAATGTATATATCGAAGTAGCAAATGACAGAAATAGAAGTGCAATAGTGGGGTTACAATTCAGGCTGAAAGAATATCAACCATAAGATTCGTTGATGAGATTGCTATCCCCAGTGGAAGTGACGGAGAATTACAGGCCGTGTCAAATGGAATAAACTCTGTAATAAGCACACACCACGATCCGACGAAAGTAGTTCGGGCTGTCAGAAATGACATTAGCAATAAACTTAAAATAAAAAACGGCGAAGTAGACTAACTGAAGGAATCATGCTATCTCAGTAGATAGACGAACTAAGGAGGACAGAAAAGGCAGACTAGCAGAAACATGGAGCATATAATAAGAAGACTAGCAGAAGAAAAAAGAGCTTTCCTGGCCAAAAGAAGTCAGTTGGTATCAAATATCGACCTCAATTGGAGGAAGAAATTTCTGAGGATGTAAGTTGGGAGGACTGTATATCATTACATTAAGTCCTATACAATGGGAAAACCGGATGAAAAGAGAATAGAAACGTGTGAGATGGGATCCGATAGGAGGCTATTGAAAATTACGGTAGTTTTAAGCTAAGAAATGAGCAGGTTCGACGCAGAACTGCCTAAGAAACCCGCATGTGGGAAACACTGATACAAAGAAGGGATAGGAGAACAGGACTGCTGATAAGATAACGATGAATTATCGCCATGATTCTTGAGAGAGCAGTCGAGGGTAACAACCATTGGGGAATACTGAGATGGGAATATGTGTCAGATGTAACTGACGACGTTTGGTGTAGTTGCTATGTATGATGATCAGATACGCATAGGACAGGAATTCGTGGTGTTCATCATCAAACCCGCCGGAAGACTGTAGAGATCCTCCCCCCCCCCTCCCCTCCTCCCCCACCAAAAAAAGAACTGATCTTGAAATTAAGCGCCATTATCACAGAAGTAGAAAGTAGATTGCAGGAAATAACTATCATCATTAATCGTATTTCTAACCAGCAAACGCCTGACACTCTCTCTACATCCAGTATATACACGGTTACTCACCTAAAGCCGTCATTGCAAATACCTGGTTATCAAAAAGTCAGTATAAATTTGAAAGCTCAATAAACCACGGAATAATGTAGATAGAGAAGTAAAAATTGACACACATGCTTGGAATCACATGGGGTTTTATTAGAACAAAAAAAAAAAGTTCACAAAATGTCCGACATATGGCGCTGGACAGCAAAACGTCAGTGACTGCGCGTGACAATCGTGTATAAAAGGAGCTGTAATATTACATAATCGCATCATCTCCAGTCTGGCTGACAAACACCTGCTGGAACGTACGATGTTTATGCAGGATGGCGCTCCACCCCACATTGCTAGACACGTGAAAGACCTCTTGCGCGCGTCGTTTGCTGATGATCGTATGCTCAGCTGCCACTTTCGTCATGCTTGGCCTCCCAGGTCCCCAAACCTCAGTCCGTGCGATTATTGGCTTTGGGGTTACCTGAAGTCGCAAGTGTATCGTGATCGTCCGACATCTCTAGGGATGGTGAAAGACAACATCCGATGCCAATGCCTCACCATAACTCCGGACATGCTTTACAGTGCTGTTCAAAATATTATTCCTCGACTACAGCTATTGTTGAGGAATGATGGTGGACATATTGAGCATTTCTGTAAAGAACATCATCTTTCCTTTGTCTTACTTTGTTATGGTAATTATTGCTATTCTGATCAGATGAAGCGCCGTCTGTCGGACATTTTTTGAACTTTTGTATTTTTTGGTTCTAATAAAACCCCATGTCATTGCAAGCATGTGTGTCAATTTGTACCTCTCCATCTACATTATTCCGTGATTTATTCAGTTTTCAAATTTATACCGACTTTTTGATCACCCAGTATTGTGGAAATGGAAACTGCTGTTGATGTGCGGTTTTCACATAATGGATTAGTTAGACAGGGACTCGTATTGTTAGCCAATCAACAGATTGTAATAATACTTCGAAAGTGTAATTTCTTTACAAACATACACTTTATTTAAATGGAACAACGCCTGTTGACATTAATAAACTAAAAGTAGAGTAAATTAGAGTTTCAGTGGTGGGTGATGCATGATTATAGTGCGCGTCGTTTTCGAGGTATCGTAATTTCAAAAGTTCCCATACCAACACTTGTGCAGTACTTGTGGTGGCACACACAACACTAACACAAGTGCATACAGTAGTTAGCAGAGTCTGACCAGCAACCAGACATCTGGCTGTCATAAGTTGTGCTCAAAATTACCTCTGGCAGAGGAAATACACGCCTCCAGTCTGGTATGGAATGACTGCTGCACAAGTGCTAGAATTTCGGAGGAGAGTTCTGAGCAGGTTGCAGTAATACATCGTTGTATATCATCGGCTGCAATCGGCATGTCCTTGCAGACAGCGTCTTTCAGTTTTCCCTACAGAAAAATGTCTACAGGCGGCAGATCCGGGGAATGGGCTGGCGAAGGTACAGGTCCTCTGCGACCAATTCAACGATTTGGAAATAATTCGTAAAGGTATGCTCTAATGCTTCGTGCACTACGGCCGGACAGCCATCATATTGATACCACAGGTTCCTCCTAGCCTGCAGTGGAAAGTCTTCTAGAAACCTGGAAGATGCTCTGTTAGGAGACTGCGCTATCTGTGCGCGTTCAGTGTTCCGTCTGCGAAACACGTGCCTATGGACTTATGGTTCACTACAGCACACCACACGTTTACACTCCATGGACGCTGACGTTCTATCCGGCGAAGCCAGCGGGGATTGTCAACGGAGGAATAATGCATGTTTCAGGGGTTTACCTGTCCATTATTGGTAAGTATGGTTTCATCACTAACCAAGATACATGATACACCAGGAGTATCCTGCCTTAATACCCATGTAGAGAAGTTAACAGGATTCTCAGGATCATTTCCTTCCAGCTGTTGATGGAGAGAGATGTGATAGGAATGGAACCCGTGTCGATGCAGAATGCATAGGACACTTGCCTGACTCACGTCCCTTCCTCGTGCGATTGTGCGGGAGCTGACGTGCGGGTCAACTGCAACAGCAGCGAGAACATTGATTTCCCCCTCTTCTGTCTTCTGTTACTTTGTCTACGTGTTACACTACAACTTTCACGTAACTGGTTGAAGAGACTGATAAATAACTCAAGAGATCGTTGACGAATTTACTGCCCTCCAGGAAAGTTCTCACGCTCAGATTATTCTTGGAACCCAGAGCTGGCTGAAATCCGAAGTAGAAAATCTCTGAAACATTAGCGAGTCGTGGAACTTATATCGGAAAGAGAGATCAGAGACCGTAGGAGCGGGAGCGTTCATTGCGGTAGTTGAAAATATTGTCTCTATTGAGGTCAAAGTTGAGTGTGACAGAGAAGTTATCTGGCGACCTGCGATAGGTGCAGGTGAAACTAATTTAATGGCTGGATGTTTTTACCACCACCCGATTCCTCTGTCACGGTTCTAGAGTAATTTGAAGAAAGTCTACAATCACTAGTGTGGAAATACCCGCATCATGCAGTACTAGTAGGAGGGATTTAACCTATCGTGTATGGACGGAGACATCTGTGCGAAATACTTTTGAACACGTTTTCTGAAAATTGTCTTCAGTAGGTACCTCGGTAGCCCATAAACAGTGGAAATGTCTTGGAACCTGTAGCTACAAATAGGCCATACCTTATCGACAATGACTGTATAGAAACAGGGACTAGCGATCATAATATCACTAAAGCAACTATGCTTACGGAAGTCAGACAAAAAGCCTGCGAGAGTGTTTCTGCTAGACAGAAAGATAAGCAGTTGTTGGCATCTCACTTAGTGAGTTAACATCACTTAGTTTCGGTAAGATGGACTTAGAGGAATTATGGGCAATGTTCAAACAGATTCTAAATCGTGGTCTGGAGATTTATGATCCTTGTAAGCTTATACAAGATTTATGATCCTAGTAAGCTTATACAAGATCGAAAAACACCACTACAAATTAACAACGAAACTCGTAACATGCTGAGGAATCAGAGGCTGTTGCACTCTCAGAGACGCTGAGGAATCAGAGGCTGTTGCACTATCGGTTCAAAAGAGAACGCACAAATGATGACAGGCAAAGGTTAGTGCAGATTTGTGTGCCTTTGGAAAGATCTATGGGTGAAGCTTACAACAACTGTCACAATCACACCTAGAGAGATTGCAGGGCACTTTAACTTCTGATTCGGTGTTATGCCACTTCATGTTCTTACGTAATATGATTTTTACTGCGATTTGACTTCATACATTCTGATGAAATGGTGGGCAGTAGTTAATGGTCTTGTTTGCATGCTCTACGGAAGGAATGATGGTAAGGTTTACCTGCATTCAAAGGAGTAAGGTACCGATTTAAACGACTGCAGTAAAAGCTGCGGTGATGGTGGACCCAGCAAAGTGCGTTTTTTCTGCGGAACCTGTGGAGACGTTTCCGGATGGCCGAGTTCCGCAGTCTAATTGTGAAGACACATTTAGTTGGAGCCGAACGGGAGGCAGGCGCTTCCACGTGTACAGACTAGCGCCGAGAAGTCGCCGCTGCACTGGCCAGCGCAATTCAGATCGGCAGTAAAGCAGAAGAAGGGCCCTTGTTAGGGAGGAAGCTGACAAAAGAACTGGGAAGGTTCTGCAAATTTCCGTGGGACTGGGCGACTGGCGCCCTGACGTCCAGATTCGATTTGAAAACAAATTAGTGAAAGCACGAGACTTTTAGCGTGTTTATCGCCATTCTTTGGAAACTTTGAAATGGATGCAACAGGGGAGATGAAAAGCTTTTTATGGAGGGCTGTGCTTCCATCCTGAGCATTCTGTTAGCAAAAGACACGGCAAACACGTGGGAAAGAGGCTGCTAAGCTGAATCTTTTTTCCTTTTTCTCGCTATTAACTTTAAAGACTCCGATTGGTCAAATCTGTGTTAGCAGAGCAAAGGCCTCTCTCCCAGCTAATAATGCTCGCTAGTAAAGAACTGCGGGTCTCTACCAAAACGGTCAGACTTGTGGCCTTTGCTAGTGTGCCACTTAGAGCCTGTCTCCTTCTGAACCATCAGAGGTACTGCTTATCAAGCTCACAACGAGTGAAGTGCGGGTGTACTTATTTGTCTTGAGTCGGCTGTCTAAACTTTTGACATATTCCGCCACGCCCAGTCGTGGCACGGAGTCAGAGGGGTTTGGCAGACCAGCAAACATGTCCACCTGCACACTGGAATCCAGCGGGGTTTCAGAGGCTGATAGGAAAGTACCTGTGTTCCGAATGAACCGAACGCGACACCGCTGCTGTCGCGTAGGGCTCTAATATATGTTTCTCAGCACCCTGTTCTTTCAAACCATATTTTTCTTCTTTGAATTGTATAGACGCACGGTGGTGGCGTAGCTTTGTGCCATAACCCGGATTCACGTGTATGAAGTCAGATAAAGCGATTAGTGTTCTGGTTAGTGTCGTGTGTCTGTCCCCAGGTGATCACTTTGTACACCATAGAACCCATGTTAGTGACAGCGTTTGTGGAATAAAAAAATATTGTAATGTTTCTTTCGTCATTTTTATTCTCTTGTAATGTTAAGAATGAATAAATCTAGTGTCATTTAGATCACAACTTTTCCCTGAGTTCTAATTAACAGTTCAAAAAAAATGGTTCAAATGGCTCTGAGCACTATGGGACTCAACTGCAGTGGTCATAAGTCCCCTAGAACTTAGAACTACTTAAACCTAACTAACCTAAGGACAGCACACACATCCATGCCCGAGGCAGGATTCGAACCTGCGACCGTAGCAGTCGCACGGTTCCGGACTGCGCGCCTAGAACCGCGAGACCACCGCGGCCGGCGATTAACAGTTCCTTCCCATTTTATTATTACAGTCTAGATTAGAAACGTAAGTAGAAGCTTTTCGTTTGGCGTCTCCTGCCAGGATCTCTTACTTTATAAACGACAGTCTTTTAACCTTGGCAAAAGATCTTGCAGAGAACCCGACAAAATCCTGGTCTAAGCCTTCCTTTGAGGCTCTTGTTGACCAGTCTAGTGTGGCAGTCGAAGACAGCAAAACGAAAGCCCAAGTTTTAAATTCCACGGTCAAGAAATTGTTCACACAGGAGCGTCGTACAAACATACAGTCATTTGACCATCGGATGGACTTCCATATGCACGACATAGTAATGCGCATCCCTGGCATAGAGAAACAACTGAAAGATTAGTAAGCAAATAAGTCACCAGGTCCAGATGGAATAATAATTCGGTTTTACTTTACGGCCTTCGCTCCTTACCTAGCTTGCGTTTGACGTGACTCTCTCGCCCGCCACAAAGTCCCAAGTGGCTGGAAAATGGCGCGGGTCACACCTGTATATAATAAGGGTAAGAGAAATCACCCAAAAAACTACAGACCAGTATCCCTAACTTCGGTTTGCAGCAGAATCCTTCAACACACTCTCAGTTGGAACATAATTAACTTTCTTGAGACTGAGAAGCTTATGTCCACGAATCAGCAAGGTATTAGAAAGCATCACTCGTGCGAATCTCAGCTTGCCCTTTTCTCACATGATACACTGAGAACTACGACTGAAGTGCAACAGGCATATTCCATATTTCTGGACTTCCAGAAAGCATTTGGCACGATGCCCCACTGCAGGCTGTTAACGAAGGCACGAGTATATGGAACAGTTCCACAGACATACGAGAGTAGCTGGAAGACTTGTTAAGTAATAGATACCAGTATGTTGTCCACGACGGCGAATGTTCATCAGAGACACGGACATAGTGAGGAGTGCGCCAGGGAAGTGTGAGAGGACCTCTTTTATTCTTTGCATACATAAATGATTCGGCGGACAGGGTGGGCAGCAATCTGCGGCTACTTGTTGTTGATGCCGTGGTGTGCGGCAAAATGTCGACGTTGAATGACTGGAGGAGGAAACAAGATAAACTAAACTCCATGCGAATAGGCCTCGGACGGCCCAACGGTAGCGACCGGCCGCCGTGTCATCTTCATCCGACAGGCATCACTGGATGAGGATATGGAGAGGCAAGTGGTCAGCAGGCCGCTACCTCTCAACCAAGTAGCTCCTCAGTTTACCACACAAGGGCTGAATGCACCCCGCGTGCCAACAGCGCCCAACAGACTGAATGGTCACCCATCCAGTGCTAGCCTAGACCGAAAGCGCTTAACTTCGGTGATCTGAAAGGAATCGGTGTTACCACTGCGGCAGCGCCGTTGGCAGGAACCAAGATGACTTAGTCAAAATTTCTAGTTGGTGTCATGAATCTCAGCCAGTTCTAAGCGTGGAAATATGTATGTTAACGTCGATGAGTACGAATAACAAATCTGTAATGTTCGCTCATACTGTTACTAGTATCCTGCTTGGCACATTCAAGTCGTTTAAATATCTAGGCGCAACTTTTTGCTAAGTGGTATGAGATGGAACGAGCATGTGAGGACTGCGGGAGAGAAGGCGAATGGTCGACTTTGGTTTATTGGGAGAATTTTAGGAAAGGGTGGTTCACCAGTGTTGGAGACACCGCGCTTAGGCCGCTTGTCTGACCTATTCTCGAGTATTTCTCGAGTGTTTTGGATACGTACCTTGTCGGATGGAAGGGAGACATCGAAGCAATTCAGAAGGGTGCTGCTAGATTTTGTACCGGTATGTTCGAACAACACGTAAGTGTTACGGTGATGCTTCGGGAACTCAAATGCGAATCCCTGGAGGGAAGGCGACGTGAAACACTATTCAGAAAATTTAGAGAACCGGCATTTGAAGCTGACTGCCGAAAGATTCTACTGCCGCTAGCATACATTACGCATGAGGACCAAGAAGATAAGATTCGAGAAACTAGGGCTCATGCGAAGGCATATAGACATCCGTTTGCCCTTGACTCTAATTGCGAGTGTAACAGGAAAGTAAATGACTAGTGGTGGCATGGGGTACATTCCGCCATGCTCTGTACGGTGGGTTCAGGAATATCTAAGTAGATGTAGACGTAGGATGTAAGTATACATACAACATCGTGCCTAGCAACTGCGCAGTTTGAATGGCACAAGCAAGTCTCTGTGTGGAAATTTTCCAAAAAAAAAAAAAGTTGGGGGGGGGGGGTTCAAATGACTCTGATCACTATGGGACTTAACTTCTGAGGTCATCAGTCCCTAGAACTTAGAACTACTGAAACCTAACTAACCTAAGGTCATCACACACATCCATGCCCGAGGCAGGGCTCCAACCTGCGACCGTATCGGTCGCGCTGTTCCAGGCTGTAGCACCTAGAACCGCTCGGGCACCCCGGCCAGCAGGAAATTTTTCAGAATACGATATCTCGTGAACGATTCGCACAAGAATCCTGCAACAAACACCACTGACATTCTAACTAACTCTACTTTTAGTTTTGTGATGTCAGTAGCCGGTATTCCACTTAAAAAGTCCTTGTTCATACAAAATATGCGTTCTAAGTATTGATACCATCCGTCTATTGGCTAACAATACGAGCTCCTGACTATCAATCCATTCTGTGAAAACCGCACGTCAATAGCAGTTACAGTTTCCGCAATATCTTCGGTTCAAGTCACACAGTACAGCATCTTGAAAGGCACTACATTTACTACCAAAACCAAAACAGCCAGGGAAGAGCAAAGTGAAATACGCTCTGAACACGGGTGACTGACTGCAATATTCTGCATCAGACATCTCGGAATTATTATACAACAAAGGCCTAGTATTTGGTATAGAATTTAAAGACGTAACACAGTTGAATTAGAAATACGAGGGTGGGTCAAATGAAAACCTTAAATATCTTTTTAAATATTATATAGTGTGCAGAAGTGGTACAAAGCTGTATCACTTTTGAATATAATCTCCCTCACGCTCAATGCAAGTGCTCCTGCGCTTACAAAGTGCATAAATTCCTCTAGAAAACAAATTATTTTGGTAGTACGCCCAACCACTCATGCACCGCGTGGCGTACTGTAATGTTGTTGCATTAATTTGAGGTGTAAGCGGTGCTGATATTCAAGACCATAAAAGTGGGTTAAAAGCTGTGAGCTGTCTGGGGAAGTTAACCTTGCATTACTGAGCAACTGTTTCACCAGGTATCCAGTCTAGCTTACCAAATTCCCAACCAGACTAACATTAATTATAATCTTTTAATCGTCATACGACAACCGGTGATATATATATATATACACACAGGGTGTTACAAAAAGGTACGGCCAAACATTCAGGAAACATTCCTAACACACAAAGAAAGAAAATATGTTATGTGGACATGTGTCCGGAAACGCTTACTTTCCATGTCAGAGCTCATTTTATTACTTCTCTTCAAATCACATTAACCATGGAATGGAAACACACAGCAACAGAACGTACCACCATGACTTCAAACACTTTGTTACAGGAAACGTTCAAAATGTCCTCCATTAGCGAGGATACATGCATCCACCCTCCGTCGCATGGAATCCCTGATGCGCTGATGCAGCCCTGTAGAATGGCGTATTGAATCACAGCCATCCACAATACGAGCACGAAGAGTCTCTACATTTGCTACCGGGATTGCGTAGACAAGAGCTTTCAAATGCCCCCATAAATGAAAGTCAAGAGGGTTGAGGTCAGGAGAGCGTGGAGGCCATGGAATTGATCCGCCTCTACCAATCCATCGGTCACCGAATATGTTGTTGAGAAGCGTACGAACACTTCGACTGAAATGTGCAGGAGCTCCATCGTGCATGAACCACATGTTGTGTCGTACTTGTAAAGGCACATGTTCTAGCAGCACAGGTAGAGTATCCCGTATGAAATCATGATAACGTCCTCCATTGAGAGTAGGTGGACGAAACTAAAATGAGCTCTAACATGGAAATTAAGCGTTTCCGGACACATGTCCACATAACATCTTTTCTTTATTTGTGTGTGAGGAATGTTTCCTGAAAGTTTGGCCGTACCATTTTGTAACACACTGTATAAAGAGAATTTAAATAAAAAGAAATAAATCAGTCTATATTTGGAAATTTATTTTAACATTGATCATTGAAGTTTCAGCATATTAAACTTGATTCATAACTAAACTTGTGCCTTATTTAGGATTGTGAAAATGTGAGTTTGTAATCTTACAGAACACATCAAATATGGAGCCAAGATTGGGAGACTGCATACAACACTGCATTCATAAAATAACACACGAAGAACGTTGAAACATATGCAAGAGGAAATTAACCACTACCAACCGATTCAATTTTCACCCAAAGAAGTTACGTTCGTAGCGCAATCCTGTCCGTCATGTAATTACCACTCACTGGTATACTAAACTCATACTAACTCTCTGTGAAACCTTCGAAAAATGGCTCTGAGCACTATGGGACTTAACATTTGAGGTCTTCAGTCCCCTAAAACTTAGAACTACCTAAACCTAACTAACCTAAGGACATCACACACATCCATGCCCGAGGCAGGATTCGAACCTGCGACCGTAGCAGTCACGCGGTTCCGGACTGAAGTGCCTAGAACCGCACGGCCACCGCGGCCGGCGTGCGAAATCTGCCCGAAAAGAATAGCTGAGGGCTACTTTGATGATTACACCACATGCTTCACGTGGTCAACTTGGTTTACACAAAGAGTGTAACTCCACAATAATTTTGATAATTAAAATAAATTAGATCGAAAAGCAATTTACAAAAGAAAAACCTCGAACTGGTTACTAACGTCTTACTATTAACCTGATGGGTCAAACAATTGTATACGCACTTGGTACTGGTCTCACAAAGTACACCCCACGTGGGTTGAACATAATGAAAAGTTGCTATATTGAAAAATATTGTCAAGGCGAGACGTTATAATGTCAAGCACATTCACATTTAAGATTGATGATCTTAGTTACAGTTACTGATCAACACGTGGTTCCACTTTACTCACAAAGTAGTGACAAAGCAACTACTGGAAGATATTCTGAACTTCACACTCGAAATACACCACGTTGCAATTTAAGATAACATTAGATATTTTAGAGCTAAACCTGAAATAAAGGTGATTAAATTTTCAGTTAGGCTGAACTTAAGAAATCCATTGTCCTACGGACTTAGCAGACGCGCGCTTAGCCGGAGATCTTACAACTTCAGACGCTCGCCGCAGACAGACTGACCTGGGCCACTACCGAGCGTGCTTAACAGATACAAACGGAAGTGACCAGAGAGGCAGCTTCCTATACCAACATGACAAGGGACGGACAGACTATACTAAGAATAGAAACTCTCTGCTTTTAGAAAGCGTAGCTACCTGTTCCGACGTTGGTCCTACTGTTCTCTAGCAGACAGGCTTGTCTGCTACCATCAAGCATGCAACTAGAAATACATGTGCTCATTCATCCTCTCACACAGAAGGGAAGGGGAATGACCGTAACTTGTCATATACAGTATATAAAAGAAAGTGGATGTAGGTTCCGTATGAGACTGTGTGACACGAATTACATATAAACTGTGTAGTAGTGTGACAGATGGTTCTTGTTTATGTGTAAAAGTAACACGTTTCACTGCTCAGTCTCCTCCCAGATAGTCAGAAACACCACAGTAAATTTAGAAGAGGAATTTATGCCGTAAATGACAACAGATTTAAGAAATTAACATGAAAGGAATCCAACAGAGACCTTTCCTAACCCCAAAGCTCCGGGAAAAGACTGTGCAGGGAATTTTCTGGCCATGCTAGGACATTCCCAAGCAGGCTTCTCACACCGAACTTAAATCAAAAATGTAAAGAAAAGGCAAATTGTCACCAGCTACTTGCTAAAACACAATAATTTCAACACATCTTTAGAATCTACTAATTTGAAAGAGAAAAAAAAACTATTTGTGACTCCTATTTAAAAGATAGTGTAGACCTAATTCGGTCAGCAAGTAAAAACAATGGTTCCTGTGTCATTAATATGAAAACAATTTCTGGTTGTTCACCAGTATTTGCTCATTGGAAGAGCCAACTGATCACAGGAAAATTTATGACTGTTTATTAACAAATAAAATTTATGAAAATAGCAAATTGCCACAGTAATTTAAAAAAAAACTTGAAAATAACATCAGTACTATAAAGCAGAACATTACAATGCACAATCTGCATAAACAAAAAAAAGATAAGAGAAAAAACATGTTTTACAAAGTGGTTATCGCAAAAAAAATTCTATTCTTATAAAACTAATAATTTGTAGAATTAAAATAACTTTGTGGCACTAATTTAATCACTCTATTATATTTCAGTTAGTTGGCAAACAATGATCACTGTGTCATTATACTGAAACTACAATTAATTATGTGATTGTTACCCTTAAGAGGTTCCTCACTATAAATATGCCCCATGCAAAGGCTAATCGATCACAGTCCAATGAGCATGAATAGCTATCTGACTGATAAATGAAGCAATGCCACAGGAAAGAATTTTCGAAACAAAATATCACAAATCTAATACAACACACACAAACGAACATTGAGAAACTAAACAGCTCTGAAAGTACGGTAGTCAAAAAAAAAAAAAAAAAAAAAAAAAAAAAAAAAAAAAAAAAACCTGCAAAATACAAGAGTCAGTCTAAGAAAAAAACACCAATAAATCGAACCCCTGCAAAATACACGATCAAAGTTTCTCTGAAAGAACACACGTATATGCATTGGACTAAAACCGTATAATCACTGTTCACTGGCACACTCAGTAGTTCCACTGTTCCGAGGCACAACGTACGGGCGGGGGGGGGGGGGGTTCGTCACCGCGCTGTCAGTAGGGATTTTTTGTCCATCTGTTGTGTGCAATCCCGCCATCTCTGCCCTCTCATGAAGTTTCTCTTGGTGGCCAGTGTCACGTATATCTCGATTTGGTTCCATGTTTGTGTTGTCAAATTCGTGCGGTATCCTCGTTTGACACGCCAGGTTGATATTCCTGGGCAGGGATGACACTTAAGGGCTCTTCTTTCTGCCACCCTTAGCTACCACAGAACATCGAACCATGATTTACTGTCTCTTGACAGTGGGCATCCGCCAGGAAATGTTGCTAGGCGTCGTTGAAGTCTGCCAGTTTCTCTGGACGTACATGCCAAAAGGCTCCACGCCCCTTGTGTTGTCAAATTCTTAAGTTATCCTCAATTGGCTCACCAGTTTGATATTCCTGGGCAAGGATGACACTTAATGGCTCTTCTTTGTGCCACCCTTAGCGACCAGAGAACATCGAACCATGATTTACTGTCGCTTGACAGTGGGCATCCGTCAGGAAATGTTGATAGGCGCCGTTGAAGTCTGCCAGTTTCTCTGGACAGTACGTACCAAAAGGCTCCACGACCCTTGTGTTGTCAAATTCTTGAGTTATCCTCAATTTGCTCGCCAGTTTGATATTCCTGGTCAAGGATGACACTTAATGGCTCTTCTATGTGCCACCCTTAGCGACCAGAGAACATCGAACCATGATATACTGTCGCTTGACAAATGGACTTCCGCCAGGAAATGTTGATAGGCGTCGTTGACAGTACCTGTCAAAAGTCTCCACGCCCCTTTATCCCCTGTCTTCTGTCGGTTCACCGCTGCCGTCTCGTCACGGTCGCGTGCGTGTGGTGCGTTGCTAGCAGATGGATTTCCGCGCGGTGGACCGCTCGGCCATCTCAGGTCATCACCTCCACGAAGGGTCGCACTGGTGCGGCCGGCCATTAGCTCCGGGTGCAAGGGAAAGTGTTTGCCGCGTACCCTTCTTATGTTGCCCACCGCGCTCCCGAAATGGCCCGGTTGACAGTGTGTCCTGCTGGGAAACCCGCCTGTTTACAACTAGTCCTCCTCCTCGCTGCTCCCGCTGTCTCGTAAGAGCTAAGCCGGTTTGCTTTCACGTTCTCAACTGCATTCACAGAAATTGTTCATCATAGTTTTGTGATTACAAAATGTCATACATAATACCACTTAGTATTGGCTTTCACAATTTTTAAGAACAAAAGTGAGACTTAATTTTTTTTTGCAAATCAAAAAAAATTACATGATTCGACAATATAAAAATAAAAGTTAAATGACTTGACAATATAAAAAGTAAAAGCGAAATGACTTTACAATATAAAAATTAAAATTAAATGAGCTGACAATATAATATCTAAATCCACATCACTAATGTGGTTCTCTTGCGTTTTAAGAAATCAAATGCTACTTATTAATTCACTAAAATAAATAGGATTATGCCTTGTGCAAGTACAGGTCAGGGAAGCATAGGGTTCACATGTTATTTACACACACACACACAC
The DNA here is from genome assembly GCF_023898315.1 of Schistocerca nitens. NCBI lineage: Eukaryota > Metazoa > Arthropoda > Insecta > Orthoptera > Acrididae > Schistocerca > Schistocerca nitens. Next base: position 1,156,582,961 of record NC_064615.1, on the reverse strand, counting down.
ACACACACACACACACACACACACACACACATGCACACCTTTTGTCTATACTACAAACTAACTACCCATAAACATGTATTTCTCAAAATTCTACTTCAATCCACTACTAGTTAATCCTACAAGCTACTTCAATGCTACTTCAACACAGTGTTTATACCACTACAACATTGTTCTAATTTGTTCTCTTCTTGACGCTCGCGGCATATGTCTTGTCACATGATAAATATGGAGAAACTTTCCTTAAACATACATAGTAAAAAGAACAATGGTTATTTGCACGCCAAAACATTTATACCAGTTGACACACCTGATAAGAGACTCACAATTATACATTTATCATACTCATATGTTTATACATAAAACAGTAAGACAATTTCATCTAAAATTACGTTAGCACAAGAATTAATCACACAGATGACTCTGAGAAGGGTAAAAATATTTTCATCCTACAGGTTATATTACATTTTCTTACCCATTTTGCTCCAATTTCGTTCCTTCTTTAAGTTACCTTTCGCTTCCAAATCAGTTATTTCTCCTGTGGTGGTTATTCCTGATTCATTCCTCATGAATGGCAAAATTGTGGTCTCCTCTATTCTGTAAAACAGTTTCATCTTAACATATTGAACTTACAACAGACACAAAAGATCCGAATCCTCCTGTAGTTTAAATGACAAATGTTTGGCTTCATCCTTATTACATTAAACCAAGCATTCGTTAGAGCCCATAATCAATATTATTTACTCTTCCTCTACCTTCAACAGAGAAATCTCCTCAGTTCAACTCATGTAGGCTGCAGTGCATCTCGCAACAGCAAAAACGGTAAGCTGTAATGCTCACAGCATCAGCAAAACACATAAACGTCACTTTCCTAGGACAAGTATTAACGCAGAATAACTTTTCAGGCTCTGGCACAACATCAATCAAGACTACAAAAAGGATCCATATATCTGTTCCATTCTCCATTGGCTGGAAAACTGCTCGTCATTTGACTACCACAATAATAATTCAGGGCCACGTAAATTACACAAACCACAATTCTTCTTTCACCTTGAAGGGAATCAATCCACTTACGAAATTCACAGATAGCACTTTACGTACTCAGCTGTAAAGAACAAAAAAGACATATATCATCAATATTAACATATTAGCGTTTATTGGGAAGCCATTGGTTAAACAATCGTATTATCGCATCCTGTTTTCAAGATTCCAAACTTACTCATTGCCTTCTCAGAGTTCTCCTATCTTAAAATATTCATACAGCACGCATACTATAGTAAGAGATCCTCATTTATACTGACAGATATAGAATAGTAATAGATAGATAGTGGCACTGAAAGCAGAAAATCTGAAACAAGGCTACTAACAGCTGGGGACCTGGGTTTGCCAGACCCATAATACCCACAGATCGGATATTCCCCTGAGTTTTGCATTAATTCAACGCAGATCTTGCTTCTCTCAGGAGCGACTCTTTTCAATTAACACAGAAAGCCATAAACAGCATTTCACTCGTTCACAAAGAAACGTTTTATCTTCACATTTTGACCAACCTAAATCCTAATTGCACAAGAAAAAAAAAAAAACTAAAAACATCACTTCAATCAATCACATAGAAACATCTTTATAATTATTTTTACCAACATATTATTCAAAATGCATTTATCACAAATGTAAACTAATCAATTGTTTCTCTTTACCGTCTTCTCTACTCCTCACTGTCCTTTCTACTCGATGTATGGTTTTACGTTTGACACATGGTGTAGCCCTTTTGATTTCTTCGATCGAAGAGTTTCAACGTCTATGGCGTTTTCATGGGGAATCTTCCTTATCCGGTATGGGCCGTTAAAGAGATTAAAAAATTTCTTGCAGGCACCTGACCGTTTGTTAGACAGCATGTGTGATCTGATAAGAACTTTTTGTACTACATGAAACATTGTTTTTCTCCCGTTTCTCTTATACACCTTGACTCTGGCTTCTGCTGCACGCTTGATGTTGCGTAAACCTAAGTCAACAATTGCGTTCCGGCGTAGTCTCGGCTCTAGTGGCCAAGGCACCACCTCTTTGATTTTGCTCGGGGATCCTTGTTTTTTAGCACAGTGATTGGCGGAAGCTGTGTTGACGTTTTAGGCAACTCATTAATTATGTTTTGAAATCCTTTTAGGTGTATGTCCCACGATCGGTGATCACGACTGCAGTATAACCTACATAATTTTCTTAATTCGCCCATAATACGCTCACTGGGGTTCGAGCTGGGGTGAAACAGAGATATATATATATACGTTTAATTTTTATCCTTCGAAGCATCCGCTGCCAGTATTGCGATCTAAATTGTGGTCCATTATCAGAGATAACCCTTTTCACACGCCCAACTTCATGCAGAAACTGCTTTTCAAATGCAGTTGCCACTGCCCTTCCTGTTGCTCGCCTCAACGGAGTCAGACACACAAACTTGGAGGTTAGCTCCACCGCTACGAAAACATATGCAAAACCTGCTTTAGATCGTATTAGTAGCCCAAATAGATCCACGGCCGCGAGGTCACAAGATTTGCTTGGTATTATCGGGTGCAATGATGCAGCATACGTCACTGTGGCCGCATTTGCTCGCTGACAAGGTCCGCACACTCTAAGAACACAACGCATACGCCGTAGCATGTGATTAAAATAGCATGCCTCCTTCAGTTTTTCACAACATTTCTGTGCTCCGAAGTGACCATAACTCAAACGTATTTACCATATAATTTTGTTTACAATTTCCTCCGGAATCACCAACACCCATCTGGAGTCGTCTGGGGCTCGTTATTTGAATAGTATTCTATTGCGCACTAGGTAGTACTGGTGTATTCCTACATTCTCCTTGTCCTCCCACTTCTTCTTTATATCTTTCAATACTGCGTCCTTATCCTGTTCGTCCGCTATACTCCCTAAAGAGGTGGAAACAAAGTTCTCGAACGCTACATTCTGTAAGTATAGGATGCTAAAATTAGTTTCACCGAGTTCCCCTTCTTCTGTGTGAACCAAACCTATAGGAATGCGCGATAAAGCGTCAGCAACTACATTTTTCTGTCCCGGAATGTATTCTACAGTGAAATTATATTCCTGTTGGTATAGTGCCCAGCGTCCTAGTCTCCCATGCGTGATTTTTGTGCTCATAAGAAATTGGAGTGCACGATGGTCAGTGTAAACCCTGGTGATCCTTCCAAATAAGAAATACCTAAATTTTGAGAATGCCCAAACCATCGCGAGTGCTTCGAGTTCTGTCACGGAATAATTTTTTTCACATCGAGAGAGCACCCTGCTCACAAACGAGATTGTTTTCCAAGTTGTAATATCATTATTTCCTTCCGTTTGAAACAGTACCGCACCTAATCCTGACAAGGAACTGTCCGTCATTACACAGAATTCTTGTGTCAGGTCGGGATGCACGAGGATGGGAGCCTCTACCAATGCCTTTTTCAATTTATAAAATTCATCCTGTGTCTCTTGATCCCAGACCCACAAAGCGTTCTTCCCTATTAGTCCACATAGACGGGATATACCAAGTACACTAAAATTTATATATCCCTTTTAAAAATTACACAGGCCTAAGAATGCTCGCAACTGTTTTTCATTTGTCGGCATTGCACACTCCGCTATCGCCGCAATTTTCTCCGGGTCAGGTTGTATTCCATTTGCTGAGACAATATGGCCTAAGAATTTTATCTTCTATTGTCCGAACTGTGACTTATCTAAGTTGACTGTTACACCTGCCTTCTCAAAAACATCCAGTAGTCTGTTCTGAACGTCATTATGATCCTCCCACGACTTTTCCGCAATTAATATGTCATCCACGTAAATTGTCACTCGCTGTTTCAAATCCTCAGGCAAAATGCTATTTAATCCCCTTATAAAAGCAGCTGATGAGACGTTTAGTCCGAACGGGAGACGCCGGAATTGGAAACAATTTCCATAACACAGGAACGCTGTATATAATCTGCAAGATGGGTGTACCACGATTTGCCAAAAACTCGAACGGAGGTCAACAGATGATAGTACCTTTACCCCGTGGAAACGTTGTAAGAGTTCCTCAAGGCTCTCAAGCCTGTCCGTTTCCGACATAATAATTGTGTTTATCTGTCTCGAGTCTAGTACCAAACGAACCGAGTTGTCGCGTTTTGGTACGACAAGCAAGGGTGAGTTGTACGGGCTTACTGCCCGCTCAATTATTCCTTGTTCTAACATCTTGTTTATTTCCTTCACCACCTGGGCTTTATGCGCCACGGGAATAGGATATGGTCTAACAGAAAAATTCTGATGGTCACGTACTCTAAATTGGTAAGTAAAACCCTTAATCGACCCCGGAGCCTCAGAAAATACCCGTTCATGATTCCTAAGTAGGCAATACAATTTCACCTTTTCCCTGCCGTGGTTCTGACACCCGCGATGCTCTTTCTCAGAGCATCAGCAAAAACATCTTTCCCCTGCTCACCAGACGTAGAGCACGACTCACTTACATAGTTCACGAGTAGCTCTAGTCTGGGTTGCGACTCGGTTTGAGCTTGAAATTTTAGGCAACTGATTTCTGGCTCGACACGTAATATGCATTCATCAAATACTAAATTAATTGGCTGATCCCCAGCTTCAAATGTCATTACTCCTCCACCCATGTCAATTACTGCATGGTGGGCATTCATGAAGTCATTTCCCAAAATCATTGCCACATTCAGCATTGGGAGCAAAAGAAGTTGTACCTAAACTCTCTTCCCTGGAAGGTAAAATTAAGCCGAGTCTGCCTTCGGATTTCTACGCTCTTACCGTAGATTGCGCCCTTCACCTTTATTCCTCGCACTTGAAAAACGGGCCAAGTTCCAGTCCCTTCGCATTTTTGAAATGCTGCCTCGCTCACTATGGAGAAAGGGCTTCCAGTGTCAATGACACACTTAAAACATATTTCGTTTACTGCAACTGTCACGACTGGATTTATTCCCGAAATTTTAGCACTCATAGTTTCTTGTAACAAATCCTCTCTAATATCTTCCCACTCTATATACCGTATGCACTCATTTCCCATGTCACTCATTTGTTCCGATTGGGCGCCTTCTGCGCTGATCGTTTGTCATTGCCGGTTTTGTTCATTTCCATTTGCTGGATTACGTCGAGGGTTAGCCGGCCGAGTTTCAACATCATGAGGTGCTCCGCCTACAGTCCCATTCCCACCGTGTTCACCGTAGTATCGATTCTGGTTGCCGTAACTGTTGAGTTCACGATACTGTCCACGTCCTCGACCATTTCCGTTGTTCCACCTGTGTTCGCGACTGTTACCCCAGTTTCTATACGGCCGGTCCCGATTATTGTTCCGTTCGCGTCGCGACGACCAGTCACGCCGTTGATTAGTACTACAGCCACGACTGCGATCGCGCTGCTGTGCCCCGTAATAACTTCGTGCCTGATTAGGCGGGCATTCTCCTGTATTGTATTCCAACTCTTGGAGAAGAGTCTTAAATGTTTCCACATCCTCTTTGCATCGTCCCGCAAGAATGACGTGGCGCAAGTGCATCGGCAATTTGGTGATGCATATCCTAATTAGTTCCGCAGGCCCGTATGGGTTGTATAAAAATTGATCTGCCTGCAGCATGTGGTCGAATAGGCGTGCTGAGCTGCCGAAACCAGACTGGTTCAAATTTGGCAGCATAATTATGCCAAGCTTGACCCTATCTTATGCCGCTTCCGACCAATAGGTGGACAGAAAGGCTTGTCGAAACTCCCGAGTGGAGTTGCAGTGACGCGCTGCCGACCTCGTGCGAATCGCCGGTTCGCCTTCCAAATAGCCACACATATATTCTATCTTACGTGAATCTGCCCAGTCGGGGGGAAGGCAGAATTCAAATTGCTCGAGCCATGCTAGTGGATGTATTCCTTTTTGCGAATTTCGGAATATCTCAAACTTTCTCACTGTAAGGAAATGTTTGAAATCAAATCCCCGCATTTCCTCCTGGCGAGGCCCTTGAATGTTTCTATTTTTCTCATGTCTGCCCCTCAAAATACATTCTTCCCTGTCGTCAAAATCTCCCTTGTGGCCGGAGTCCCTCTCTGCACTGTGCGTACGGCTACTTTTAGTGCTATTGGCGAGTTCGGAATCACACCCAATGCGGCTTTCCAGATGCCCCACGCGTTCTTGTAATTCGCCTGTTATGGCTTTGTGCAGCCTGTTCACTTCGAAGTGTCCCTTCTGAAATCTAAGAAGCGAACGCAGTTCTTCAGTCTCTATGACTGCTACCGGTGTGGTATTGTTATCGCTCTCCATCACCTTCATCGTGCCTACAATGTCCGCTAATGCCGCAATCTTATCCTGTATTTGTCTGTTGTCCTCTGCCCCAGTCTGCTTCAATTGTTGTATTTGCTGTTCGAGTGCGTGAATCGCTTGACTGTTGTCTGCTACTGTGTTGCTAACGGACGTGGGACAATGCGTTTCTGCCTCCTGGACCCTCGAGAGTACCTGCTGGTGTTCCCTTTGGCATTCTTCTCTCAGCGCTTGGAAATTCCTAAGTAGCTGTTCTTCGCTCTCTTTCGATTCTGCATCACGACTCCGCTTGCCCTGTTCTAAGGCTTGCAGACAGTCATCGATTTGTTTAAGTGTACGGCCTAATTTTTTCATAATATCGCTTTTTAATTCACTTGCCAGATTGTTTATTCTTTGTGAGATATCATCAGACACTCTCTGCATCGACTCGTCGACTTTATTTGTCTGCTGGATTAGTTTTTCGTCTATTTGTTCACCTAGCTCGCGGATCGATTTTTCAGATTTCTCTGTCATTTGTTCGCCTAGCTCTCGGATCGATTTTTCAGATTTCTGCGTCATTTGTTCACCTACCTCTCGAATAGATTTTTCAGATTTCTGCTTCATTTGTTCACCTAGCTCTCGGATCGATTTTTCAGATGATTCTTTTTGTCCTCAGAACGATTTTTCTGATTTCTCTATGTTTTCTTTATTTTGTTGCAACAAGGCTTTCATGAGTTCTGCCAAATCAATTTGGTTAGTAGGAGGCAAATTAATTTCTGGCTCTGCTGTGAGCCCGTTCATCCTGTTTTGCATTTCGTCTGAAGTATTCCCCATTGCATTTTCGGAACCGTCCGACGCATTAATATTCGAAATCAAATTATCCCGTTGGTCCATGTTGCTTAAGTTGTTGGACCGCCTACTTTTAGCTTGGTTACGTGTCTGCATTAGTTCAATTTATACCCGGTACGCAAAACACTAATCACAATAAATGTATCCCCCAAAAATTGCGACAGTTAAACGAAAGGTACCAAACCTAGTACGCACTTCTTCACACGCGAAAGAAATTTTAATCTTTGATCGAAGCAGTGCAATTTACAAGCGAGAAAAAAAAACACACACACATAAAACACACAAATATAGAAAACAAAAGAACAAGGCAAACAATGCTGTTCAACAACGCCGTGACTCATTTGAAAGTCTGCTCAGAAACAACGCAGAAGTTGTTTGAGCGCTGCAGGGGAAAAAAAATTAAGATTATACAACGCTCGCAATCTAACGTTTCAGAGATTCCAGAGACCAGCGGAATCACAGAACAGGGTCGCCATGTGTAATGTTGTTGCATTATTTTGAGGTGTAAGCGGTGCTGACATTCAAGGCCATAAAAGTGGGTTAAAAGCTGTGAGCTTTCTGGGGAAGCCCGCATCTTGTGGTCGTGCGGTAGCGTTCTCGCTTCCCACGCCCGGGTTCCCGGGTTCGATTCCCGGTGGGGTCAGGGATTTTCTCTGCCTCGTGATGGCTGGGTGTTGTGTTCTGTCCTTAGGTTAGTTAGGTTTAAGTAGTTCTAAGTTCTAGGGGACTGATGACCGTAGATGTTAAGTCCCATAGTGCTCAGAGCCATTTTTTTGTCTGGGGAAGTTAACCTTGCATTACTGAGCAACTGTTTCACCAGGTATCCAGTCTAGCTTACCAAATTCCCAACCAGACTAACATTAATTATATCTTTTAATCGTCATATGACAACCGGTGATTATATATATATATATATATATATATATATATATATATATATATATAAAAAGAGAATTTAAATAAAAAGAAATAAATCAGTTTATATTTGGAATTTTATTTTAACATTGATCATTGAAATTTCAGCATATTAAACTTGAATCATAACTAAACTGGTGCCTTATTTAGGATTGTGAAAATGTGAGTTTGTTATCTTACAGAGCACATCAAATATGGAGCCAAGATTGGGAGACTGCATACAACACTGCATTCATAAAATAACACACGAAGAACGTTGAAACATATGCAAGAGGAAATTAACCACTACCAACCGATTCAATTTTCACCCAAAGAAGTTATGTTCGTAGCACAATCCTGTCCATCATGTAATTACCACACACTGGTATACTAAATTTATACTAACTCTCTGTGAAACCTTCCCGAAAAGAATAGCTGAAGGCTACTTTGATGATTATACCACATGCTTCACGTGGTCAACTTGGTTTACACAAAGAGTGTAACTCCACAGTAATTTTGATGATTAAAATAAATTAGATCGAAAAGCAGTTTACAAAAGAAAAACCTCGAACTGGTTACTAACGTCTTACTATTAACCTGATGGGTCAAACAATTGTATAAGCACGTGGTACTGGTCTCACAAAGTACACCCCACGTGGGTTGAACATTAAAGAAAAGTAGGTATATTGAAAAATATTGTCAAGACTAGACGTTATAATCTCACGCACATTCGCATTTAAGATTGATGATCTTAGTTACAGTTACTGATTAACACGTGGTTCCACTTTACTCACAAAGTAGTGACAAAGCAACTACTGGAAGACATTCCGAACTTCACACTCGAAATACACTGCGTTGCAATGTAAGATAACATTAGATATTTTAGAGCTAAACCTGGAATAAAGGCGATTAAATTTTCAGTTAGGCTGAACTTAAGAAATCCATTGTCCTACGGACTTAGCAGACACGCGCTTAGCCGGAGATCTTACCACTTCAGATGCTCGCCGCGGACAGACTGACCTGGGCCACTGCCGAGCGTGCTTAACATATACAAACGGAAGTGACCAGAGAGGCAGCTTCCTAGACCAACATGACAAGGGACGGACAGACTGTACTAAGAATAGAAACCTCTCTGCTTTTAGAAAGCGTAGCTACCTGTTCCGACGTTGGTCCTACTGTTCTCTAGCAGACAGACTTGTCTGCTACCATCAAGCATGCAACTAGAAATACATTTTCTCATTCATCCTCTCACACAGAAGGGAAGGGGGATGACAGTATCTTATCATATACAGTATATAAAAGAAAGCGGATGTAGGTTCCGTATGAGACTGTGTGACATGAATTACATATAAACTGTGTAGTAGTGTGACAGATGGTTCTTGTTTATGTGTAAAAGTAACAAGTTTCACTGCTCAGTCTCCTCCCAGATAGTCAGAAACACCACAGTAAATTTAGAAGAGGAATTTATGCCGTAAATGACAACAGATTTAAGAAATTAACATGAAAGGAATCCAACAGAGACCTTTCAGCACCTCTTAATCAGAGAGGGACTTCTTTCCTCCCATTGCATCTTTGAGTAGTCCAAACATATGTAAATCACTTGGGGCAGGGTTTGGTGAGTGTGGTGGATAAGGAAGACACTCAAAATGCAGGTCTGTGATTGTTGCAACTGTTGTACGGGCAGTGTGGGGCCTTGCATTGTCATGGTGCAAAAGGACCCTTCTGACAGCAATTCACGTGGTTTTGATTTAATTACAGGCCGCAGATGATTTTTATGAGGTCTGTGTATGATGCACTGCTGACAGTGGTCCCTCTTGGCATGTAATGCTCCAAAATGTCGCCTTTTTTCGCCCCAAAAAAGGGTCATCATAACCTTTCCTGTTGATGGTTCTGTTCGAAACTTCTTTGGTTTTGGTGATGAGGAATGGCGCCATTCCTTGCTCGCTCTCTTCGTTTCCGGTTGGTGGAAGTGAATCCAGGTTTCGTCCCCAGTAACGATTCTTGCAAGGAAGCCATCACCTTCTCGCTCAAAGCGCCGAAGAAGTTCTTCACAAGCATCAACACTTCATTCTCTCATTTCAGTTGACGTGGCACCCATCTTGCACACACTTTGTGAAAGTGGGGCACATCATGCACAATGTGGTGTGCTGACCCATGACTAATCTGTCAATGCCATTCAGTGTCACTTGGCGGTTTTCCATCACAAAGGCTTCATCTGCTGCAATGTTCTGTGGAGTCACAACTCGTTTTCCCTTACCTGGACGAGGAGCATCTTCCACTGAAGTCACACCATTTGCGAACTTGGTACTCCATTCGTAGACTTGCTGCTGTGACACACATGCATCACCGTACTGAACCTTCATTCGTCGATGAATTTCAATACGTTTCACACCTTCACCACGCAAAAACCGAATAACAGAACGCTTTCTTCCCTGGGGCAAGTCGCAAGTGGGGCGGCCATCTGTATACTGACACTTCGACGGTATGTGCGCATCTGCACTATGCTGCCACCTACAGGAGTTTCTGCACGCTGTTTGTAGCACGCTTACCTACTTACGGGTTAACGGCGCGAAATTTCGATTTGTTATTACAAATTTAGCGTTTTCATTTGACTCACCCTCGTATTATATGCAGCCAGTACCTTTGTGAAACTAAAATAGAAAATCCTGGTAACCGGAAAACTAGTGTGAATAATGTATCGAATCCCAGTTCCATATCATTTCGCTCCCTCCGTTACCCCATCCTTGCCTCGGCGACCACACTGTTTCCAGTTCGATCAGCTACAGAGCACTCGCCGCTTAGTGATGCGCATTTGTGAGCCAGGCTGAAACTTGTGTGTGCCTACAGTGCTGGGTACGTACCAGGAGCCGGTGGCGCTGTGGGTGGGGAACATGTACGGACCCAGCGCGATGGCTGCCGGCGCAGCACTGGGGGTTCTGCACACCATGCTGGCGGACACGAGCGCGATGGCGGACGGCGTGCCCGCTGACGTGGTCGCCAACGCAACCGTCGCCTGCGCCTGGGACACCTGGTGAGTTCTTCATACGTTGAGGCCGCAATGGCCATGAGCTGCAGAAGGGAATCGATTGCGTGTGTGACTCCTAAGGGACCAAACTGGTGAGGCCATCAGTCAGAATCGATTGCCTTGAAGCACGTGGGCACTACTATTGACATCTACTCCTTGAGTGCAAGGTCGCAAGTTCAGTCTTTAGTAAGTCTCACTCGAAAATACTGTGTTAACAATTTTGATAGGGAAAATATAAACTTTTAATGACTCACCATGTGCATCAGGAGTGAAGGTAGAAAAGAGTGTGCCGCAGGTACAGACATCAAACTTATATGGTATATATGTAGTAGACTTCATAAAATGAATATCGTCAACACTCAAGACATGTTCAGAACAAAACATTGTCTAGCACCACGAACATCTAATGAAAAATGGCGTGTCACAGTGATCACAAGGGTTCGCACCATCAAGACTGAAGGCGAACTCCTTGGGAGATACAAATCGCGCAGAACGTTCAGCTACGTATCCGCTCCTAAAGAATGCCTTCAGAATCATATTGGTGTAACGGGATGATGAAAACTGTTGGAATGCGACGGCATGTAACCGAATGTGAAACAGTCTGTCGTGGAGCTCACCGTGAAACTGGCTATAGTTTAAGGTGTAGCTGCAGACCGTGCCATAATATGATTTATATTCAGGGAAAAACGAACATCCAGAAGCTGAATTTGTCTAGTGGTTTCATATGGTATGGATTGCAATATCACGCAGTGTTCAGGACGGATAATTTGCTCTAAAGGAGTATAATTTTTATGTGCATAGCAGCAACAAAGCAAAAGCAAGTTATTTTGACCAGCTGTTGTCCAAAGGCAGTGCTCAAACCATAGTTGTACTTTTACGCCCATTTTCCCACTCTTGCTTCCTGTGAGTTAAATATTCCCTACTGCCTTTGTAAGATCAGGCGCACGAGAAACAATTGCAGGAGGCAGAGCACCACGCAGAACAATAGCTTTAGAGCCATTACCACCCAGATTATCAGTCGGCATAATTGTATACGAATGCGTTAAAGACATTGATCTCTCATATGAATGTCCTCTTCAAATCTCAGTTAAAAACATACTCCCTACTGAACAATGGAATACGTTTGTTTATCTCATGTACGTTTGTTTATCTCATGTACATATGTCAACTTGATGCTTTGAAATTTCATCGTCATAGGTCTTCCAATTCCGTAGCACTGTTTGAAGTTATGCAACCACCCATTGAAATCACTGTAATCTATGTCGCGCGCAAATTGATGTGCATAACGTAGTAGGTCACTATCATAAAAATCCCGTAAATGGTATCGAGTATCCTTGAAACCTGCAAACACCAGTTTTTGTAGCAAGGGCGCCTAGTCGTGCCTTGTATATCAGCATTTTTCTTAAGAATTGCTGCGAACTTATTCATAATTGCTTTCTTACTACAGTCAGTCCCACAAGAAAGTGTACGCTGTTATCTGTATGAAATAAAAGGCACTATTATAAATATATGTTTACACGAAAATACATGTTATTACTAATTGCACAATTACCTAATAGTCAATCCAATCGCTACGCTACGTTTAAAATTACGGTCCACACTTTCTTGTGGAACTGACTGTATGCTACGACAGATCTTCCATGTACATAATTATATTTAGTACCCGTTCCTTGGACAATGATTGTCTTTTACTACGTTTCACTGGAGACGGTATTTGTGGCCCCCTGTGCAGCAAGGATGATAAATTACATGCGTCGACAACTCTTTCAGTATCACTTTAAATTGCTAAATGTGCATTACCATCATTGTGGTCCTCATGTACGTTGTCTTCACAGTCGAGCGTATACGACACCGCACATTCCTCTGGCACATCTTGCAGAAAAGCTAACATTTCATCTGTCACGTCTCCCTCACTCTACAAAATTCCTGGGTTCCTTTCTGACAAAGTATCAACTTCGGTAACTGATGCTGTCGATATAATGCAATGTTTGCCTTGTTTACGGTTGTCATTGCTCTACTTTCTATCAAGATCACTAGCACTGTGGCTGTGTTGTTGACTTAGTCGTCGACTGAGTAGTTCAGCTATGATCGGTAGCCTCATGATGCGATCACCACTGCGTACCCCCCACTCTCGTCCCCTGTTGCCATTAGCAGCCAATATTGTGGTGAGCAAGATGTATGAGACAGGCGAAATACCCTCAGACTTTAAGAAGAATATAATAACTCCAATCCCAAAGAAAGCAGGCGTTGACAGATGTGAAAATTACCGAACTATCAGTTTAACAAGTCACAGCTGCAAAATACTAACGCGAATTCTTTACAGACGAATGGAAGAACTGGTAGAAGCCGACCTCGGGGAAGATCAGTTTGGATTCCGTAGAAATGTTGGAACACGTGAGGCAATACTGACCCTACGACTTATCTTAGAAGAAAGATTAAGGAAAGGCAAACCTATGTTTCTAGCATTTGTAGACTTAGGGAAAGCTTTTGACAATGTTGACTGGAATACTCTCTTTCATATTCTAAAGGTGGAAGGGGTAAAATAAAGGGATCGAATGCCTATTTACAATTTGTACAGAAACCAGATGGCAGTTATAAGAGTCGAGGGACATGAAAGGGAAGCAGTGGTTGGGAAGGGAGTGAGACAGGGTTGCAGCCTCTCCCCGATGTTATTCAATCTGTATATTGAGCAAGCAGTAAAGGAAACAAAAGGAAAATTTGCAGTAGGTATTAAAATGCAGGGAGAAGATATAAAAACGTTGAGGTTCGCCGATGACATTGTAATTCTGTCAGAGACAGCAAAGGACTTGGAAGAGCAGTTGAAATGAATGGACAGTGTCTTTAAAGGAGGATATAACATCAACTAAAGTAGAACGAGGATAATGGAATGTAGTCGAATTAAGTCGGGCGATGCTAAGGGAATTGGATTGGGAAATGAGACACTTAAAATAGTAAAAGAGTTTTGCTATTTGGGGAGCAAAATAACTGATGATGGTCGAAGTAGAGCGGATATAAAATGTAGACTGCCAATGGCAAGGAAAGCGTATCTGAAGAAGAGAAATTTGTTAACATCGAGTATAGTTTTAAGTGTCAGGAAGTCGTTTGTGAAAGTATTTGTATGGAGTGTAGCCATGTATGGAAGTGAAACATGGACAATAAATAGTTTGGACAAGAAGAGAATAGAAGCTTTCGAAATGTGGTGCTACAGAAAAATGTTGAAGATTAGGTGGGTAGATGACGTAACTAATGAGGAGGTATTGGATAGGGTTGGGGAGAAGAGAAGTGTGTGGCACAACTTGACTAGAAGAAGGGATCGGTTGGTTGGACATGTCTTGGGACATCAAGGGATCACCAATTTAGTATTGGAACGCAGAGTGGAGGGTAAAAATCGTAGAGGGAGACCAAGAGATGAATACACTAAGCAGATTCAGGTGAATGTAGGCTGCAGTAGGTACTGGGAGATGAAGAAGCTTGCACAGTATAGAGTAGCATGGAGAGCTGCATCAAACCAGTCTCAGGACTGAAGACCACAACAACAACAACATTGTGGTTGCATGATAGACAACACGTGGGGCGTCGTATGCCGTACACATCATTCGCCTTTTGCGACTTCACACTCAAGCGGTCGCTTTTGAGACATGTTTCTGTTATGCGAAGAGATTATTCCGTCTAATACCGTGTCCAATACCCTTTAGCGTCTACAGCTGCTTTAAACTAACTTTTTCTGAATGAAATTGTTGTGAAAAGACCAGAATTTTTATTGCCTCCATGCTGTTCATTCATTGCCATTGTTGGCAGGTTAACTTGCGATTGGTAAACGTGCCGAAATTAAAAACCTGTGCTAATTATTTCTATCTCGGTGATGCGTGATTGACAGTGACGAGGGAGTAAAATGACCTACACAGATAGTTCACAAAAGGCAGGAATAGCACAAAGATGATCTTTTGGATGTTGTTGTCCTCCTTACTTTCTGATTTACCATCTTGTGGAAATAGGCCTAACTTGACAAAATCTACAAATAGGTCAATAACAACCCTAATACGTGGGTGTTTAATGAGAAAAAAAATTATGAAAAAAATGAATGGATGAAAATGGGGAAGAAATGGCTTTAAATACTTCTGTTATTTACTCTTTCTGTACGAACTTTGTTGTAGAACCCCTTTTTTCTTACGTGTGGTAATAAACATTCATTTAGACAGAATTAAGCACATTTAAAATTTCGTGAACTTTAGCAACCCTCTCATGCTGATAAATTCAAACTAACTGATTAATAACATTTATGACTTTGAAAATTATTTAAATTAATTTTTTTACGTATTTCGGCCATGGCATATATTTTCTATATGCAGTGGGTTTTTAAATATTTACTGAATTCTTTCCCGGCGTTAGCTATGGAACACAAGACTGTCTCTGTTAGCATAAAATTGTTAAATATTGCCAAGCCGACCTGAACGTTTAATTATCATTGACAAAACACATTTCACTATATGTTTAAGTTATTTGCTTTAGAAATTGAAAGAACCAACAGATTAACAACTTCAACGTTAATTATCCGCCTATGAATGCACAAATGTAAAACCAGTAATAAATTCATTCAGCCTCAGGATCGCTGTAAAAGAAAAATATTTCGTAATTCACTGCCAATTTTACCTGCTCCCGATTTACGGGTTTGGTTAATTTTATAGTGGAACAATTTTTTAAATGTGCCGCCGCCGCAAATCGTTCGGTTGCGGCACAGCCCAGCAACACCAACGATAATCGCTAAAAGTGCTGAAAATTCTTTAAAGAAATATTATAGATGACATGGGCAAGCTAATATACATTAGTAATACACAATTTTGATAAATTATAATGTATTTAGGTCACAACAGTAATTAAAATTACACACCTTTATAATTTCTGCTCTAATGGCGGCTAAAGATAGATACAGACAAAAGAAGTCTACTCAGTCATATAACGCTACGTAACAGGTTCCTCTCTCTCTCAGCTCTCGAGGAAGACGACAAAGAATGCACACCATGCAGTGCTATTTATATTATTGCTGACCATTAACATCTCTTTGTAATCCTACAACATTATTCTCCTCTGTGGCTATATTTTACATTTTTTTCATCGCAGATATTAACATATTTCGTAATCACATTATGAGTATAGAAATATTACATTCATAAATACATCGAGAATATTATTACAGAAAATTTTACAATAATAACCAACGTCCTTTATACAAAATTAAATAATACTTTTTGTTAAACAATTACAGTACATACGAATTGCTTCATAGCGGCGTACATAGTACAATTAAATGTCATTTCATTTTATTAATAGTGTGTGTACTGCCAGGGAACGTTACAGGTGTAAAGGATTTAATGAGGGAAAGGTAAATGCGTAGATGGTAAAAGCGATATGGAGATGTGGATGAAGAAGATAAACACGTTCACCTGTTTGTAACTTCACTGAGTGAGGTGAAATGGAATTATAAATGTGTGCAGCACATGCGAAGTGTAGTATAAAATAGTGAAACTGTCGTGTCTGAAGTTCGAAATATTACGTAGGGTGTGAAATAAAATAATGACATGCTGATGATGTCACATATGTCCAGAAACATGGTTCGTAAGGAAACTAAGCTGAATTTGTGTTTTGCAGAAATAGGTGGAATACGCTCGTACAATATTAGTTCGCTGTCGTAGTCTTCAAAGGGTCGCTTATCCTGACCAGAGGTGCCATCCTGGAGCGGAAGTACTTTCGCCACAGGCTGACGTTATTTCTAGCATCTCTCTTCAGCTGCACAGACTGTACGCTTGCCACACGTCATTCTGAGACGCTACTCCCGAGGTACATGATTATCACCATGTCTTAGATGTGATGGTTAAAATGGCTCTGAGCGCTATGGAACTTAACAGCTGTGGTCATCAGTACCCTAGAACTTAGAACTACTTAAACCTAACTAACCTAAGGACATCACACACATCCATGCCCGAGGCAGGATTCGAACCTGCGACCGCAGCACTCGCGCGGTGCCGGACTGGGCGAGAAGAACCGCTCGGCTACCGCGGCCAGCTTAGATGTGATGACTGCATAGTACAGTTCTTGACGTCAGTCACATGTGGTGTACATTTTAAATAAATATAGTAGAGGATTCGGAGTCTGTCTATAGCAATTCCCTCACTTTCTGTCATGTGTATATTTGTAACACCAGCCTCACTCCCTCCATCCTAACCCTCCCCCAGGCGGCAGGTCATAAATAACTCGCCACAGAACCTCGAGGCCTCTACCTATTCGACACGAAATGAGCGCTCCAAAGAAGTGGCACTATCTGATGGAAAATATAATGAGAGACAGACCCCCAAGTATAAGAGGAGACTGACGGTATTCTGTCGTCCGAACAGGAGCAGTAACAGTAAAATGCGTCGTTCAGGAGATGTAAGTGACTTCGAATGTCGATTTCACACTGGAGTAACAAATACTTAAGGGGATACGGAATCGGATTTTGGGTTAAAAAATCGAATTTTTTTTATTGGCGTATTATATTCTGCCATGTTTCCTCTTTAAAATGACGTATCATACATAGCTCTACTACAATTATAACTATTTTATTTTTATATATTTGTGAGATCGGGTATTGCGCTTTAGTTATACACGTCTCTCGTGGCTGACCATGAACTTTTTGGCAGTACCTTTAAAGTGACATGAATTCAAATATCCCGGTTTCCAGCGACTATTTATACACTAGTTGCCCGAAAATGTTTCTCTCTGGTTTCCTCAAGTTACTCTTTGACTTTGTGGCGGGACTGTTTTGTAAACAGTGTGATATAAGAAAGTAGTTGTTGTTGAGTTATTTCGTATTTAGTGCTTCATTTTTCGCAGTGAAAATGCCTAGAGCTAAAGCAAAAGTATTTAAAAAGCGTGTGAACTGGCAAAAGAAAAGAAATAATGATTCATTAGCAAAGCAAAGCAGTTCATCATCATCACTGTTGGAAAATGTGAATCCACTTATTACTGATTTGCCGAACGAACTTACACCAAATGAAAACAGTGCTTCTCATAAAAAACTAAGAGATTTGGAAGAGAAATATAATTTACTTGATAGAGGGAATGAAGTTTTTGAACTCATTGATACGAATATATTGTGTGAAGCTCTTGAAAACAGTTTGTGCTGCAAAAAATGTCATGGAAACGTTTCTCTGAAAGTAGAATCCCATGTTGGCCTGGCTGCCCAGTTTAATTTAATATGCAGTGTTTGTAAATACAGCTGTAAGTTTCCAAGTTCGGTTTCAGTAACTGTAAATAATGGATACAAGAAAACTGAACTTTATAGTGTAAATATTAGGTTAGTTTATGGATTGCGAGCAATTGGTAAGGGCAAAGCAGCTGGTGATATGCTATGTGGTGTTCTAAATCTTCCAAGTGCACCTTCAAAGTTTGAAGCTTACAATTATGTACTAGGATCTGCAGTTGAAGATGTAGCACAGAAGTCAATGCAGGTTGCTGTGGAAGAAGCAGTGGAAGAAAATGACGGCAGTCGTGACCTCACAGTGGCGTTTGATGGCACGTGGCAGAAAAGGGGCCACACCTCCAACAATGGTGTTGTAACAGCAACTAGTGTTGATACTGGCAAGGTTATTGATGTTGCAATAATGTCTAAATACTGTAGGTGCACAGGCAGGCTGAAAAATGAACACAGTGATGACTGTATTGCTAATTATTATGGTAGTAGTGGTGGCATGGAGGTTGCTGGGGTGAAGAAAATTTTTCATCGCTCTTCACAGTGGTATAATGTTCGCTATGTCAAATATCTGGGAGATGGTGACTCTAAAGCATTCAAAGAAGTTTTGGAAAGCAAACCATATGGGAACAGTGTAAATATAAGCAAACTTGAATGTATAGGACATGTGCAGAAGAGAATGGGTGCCAGGCTGAGAAGGTTAAAATCAGTTATGAAAGGGAAAAAACTAGATGATGGGAAAACCTTGGATGGCAGAGGAAGATTGACTGATTCCATAATAGACCACATTCAGAACTGCTATGGCCTTGCAATCAGGCAAAATACAGGCAATCTTGAAGAAATGAGGAGAGCTATATGGGCTTTATATTTCCACACCGCATCCACGGATGAGCATCCACAACATGGTTTGTGCCCCAAAGGTGAAAACAGCTGGTGTAAATACAATAGGGGACTAACAACAGGAGAGAAATACATTCACCACCACAGTCTACCATCAGCCATCATGGCAGAAATAAAGCCCATTTTCAGAGATCTGGCTGACAGAAGTCTTCTGATGAAATGTCTTCACGGAAAAACGCAGAACCCCAACGAGTGCTTGAATAGTGTGATATGGCATCGTCTCCCAAAAACAGTGTTTGTCGGAATTAATACACTACATTTTGGTGTGTATGATGCTGTGGCAACCTTCAATCTTGGAAATATAACTAAATGCCAGGTCCTTCAAAAGTTGGGTATGTGTGTTGGTTCCCGTACGGTACGTGCTATGTTCTTTTTAGATCAGCACAGACTAAGGCATGCTGATAATATAATCAAGACATTAGTGAAAAAAGCAAGACAGGTGCAGAGGGGTGCCAAAAGAAGACTTGAAGATGATTATGAAGACTGTGAAGGGGGTATTAGCTACGGATCAGGAATGTTTTAATCTTCTTTCTCCGTTTCCCGTAAGTTTACTTTTTACTTCATCTAGGAACATTATCTCAGGTACTGGTCAACCTAGAAGTCTGAAATTTTTATGACGTAGTGACATAGGTCCCTATTACATACTGAAACAACGATTTTTTAATTACTTGATTTACAAAAGACTTAGGGGTGATAGTCTAGTAAAAAGCGATGGAAAAAATTTACTTAAAAATAAATGTACAATATCTCTGTAAGAAAATACTTTGACAATAAACTGTTGTTTCAGTATTGTTGTAACATATGAATGCACATACAGTAAAATTTTTACCTCTCTGTCTCCAGTAGTTTGTGAGAAAATGTTCCCTATAGTAGGCATATATTAACATTGCGGGGATAGGTGATTCCGTATCCCCTTAAGGGAACCCATCTAAAGCTAACTATATCGGCAGTTGGTGATGTAACTGTAAAATGAAAATACACTCCTGGAAATGGAAAAAAGAACACATTGACACCGGTGTGTCAGACCCACCGTACTTGCTCCGGACACTGCGAGAGGGCTGTACAAGCAATGATCACACGCACGGCACAGCGGACACACCAGGAACCGCGGTGTTGGCCGTCGAATGGCGCTAGCTGCGCAGCATTTGTGCACCGCCGCCGTCAGTGTCAGCCAGTTTGCCGTGGCATACGGAGCTCCATCGCAGTCTTTAACACTGGTAGCATGCCGCGACAGCGTGGACGTGAACCGTATGTGCAGTTGACGGACTTTGAGCGAGGGCGTATAGTGGGCATGCGGGAGGCCGGGTGGACGTACCGCCGAATTGCTCAACACGTGGGGCGTGAGGTCTCCACAGTACATCGATGTTGTCGCCAGTGGTCGGCGGAAGGTGCACGTGCCCGTCGACCTGGGACCGGACCGCAGCGACGAACGGATGCACGCCAAGACCGTAGGATCCTACGCAGTGCCGTAGGGGACCGCACCGCCACTTCCCAGCAAATTAGGGACACTGTTGCTCCTGGGGTATCGGCGAGGACCATTCGCAACCGTCTCCATGAAGCTGGGCTACGGTCCCGCACACCGTTAGGCCGTCTTCCGCTCACGCCCCTACATCGTGCAGCCCGCCTCCAGTGGTGTCGCGACAGGCGTGAATGGAGGGACGAATGGAGACGTGTCGTCTTCAGCGATGAGAGTCGCTTCTGCCTTGGTGCCAATGATGGTCGTATGCGTGTTTGGCGCCGTGCAGGTGAGCGCCACAATCAGGACTGCATACGACCGAGGCACACAGGGCCGACACCCGGCATCATGGTGTGGGGAGCGATCTCCTACACTGGCCGTACACCACTGGTGATCGTCGAGGGGACACTGAATAGTGCACGGTACATCCAAACCGTCATCGAACCCATCGTTCTACCATTCCTAGACCGGCAAGGGAACTTGCTGTTCCAACAGGACAATGCACGTCCGCATGTATCCCGTGCCACCCAACGTGCTCTAGAAGGTGTAAGTCAACTACCCTGGCCAGCAAGATCTCCGGATCTGTCCCCCATTGAGCATGTTTGGGACTGGATGAAGCGTCGTCTCACGCGGTGTGCACGTCCAGCACGAACGCTGGTCCAACTGAGGCGCCAGGTGGAAATGGCATGGCAAGCCGTTCCACAGGACTACATCCAGCATCTCTACGATCGTCTCCATGGGAGAATAGCAGCCTGCATTGCTGCGAAAGGTGGATATACACTGTACTAGTGCCGACATTGTGCATGCTCTGTTGCCTGTGTCTATGTGCCTGTGGTTCTGTCAGTGTGACCATGTGATGTATCTGACCCCAGGAATGTGTCAATAAAGTTTCCCCTTCGTGGGACAATGAATTCACGGTGTTCTTATTTCAATTTCCAGGAGTGTATAAAGGAGCAGCATCAGCTAAAACAAGACAAAGAAGACATGTTGTGGTGACAGAGATGGACCGACGAGTAGTGTGGATGGAAGGTGTAAAAAAAATCGTCTAAAGTCAGCGTGAGTTTCAAAATGCCACCAGTAGTCCTGCCAATACAGTACCTGTGCGTAGGCAGTTACAAAAAATGGGATACACTGGCTGAGCAGCTCCTCTTAAGCCTCACAGTTTTATGCATTAGTGGCAATCAATATAAAGGAATCTATTTTTGTAGGAAAATTAACGTTTTCAATTGGAATAATAGTGCACAATGAATATGCCATAGTACGAGAAACAGAGGACTGACGTATGCAGTGAAAGAGTGAAATGATATCGCATTTGATGCCAGTTGTAGGACTGTTGATATTTTAAAAAATATCGGGAATTCGATACATCAATATTTAAAAAAATATCATTAACGGTCCCCGATATTTGGAAAAATGGTGTAGATATACCGATATACCGACGAATATTGTATAGACGTACCGGCCAAAACCAATATTGGTTGAGCATTGTAAATGTACTACCGGGTTTAGAGCTGTGTATTTAAGTATTGATTTGTTATTAGATATTTCGTACACCAACAAGCAAGTAGCCTGCTGATCCTTCACAGAGCAAGCATTGAAAGAAAAACTATGCTCGTTCACATTTGGCGAAAAACACTTTGCTGTAAATGGTAACTGTATGTAAGAGACATAATGGAAGATGTCCTGTGTTTCTGTCGTTCGGTTGCGTTATATATCGGATTTGTCTGGAACACTTCATGTCGACTTCGCTGTTTCTTTTTCATATTTATAAATGCCAGTGACCTAGCAGTTGTAGTGTCAAAATTGCGTGGTGAAGTTAAACGTTGCAGTCTCCGTTAATAGTGCTGAACGCCGATCACGTCAGCATTTCCCCTCAAACGTCCTCCCCACCGTAAAGACCAATCTTGTCATTTTTGTTCATCATTTTTGGCAGCTGTTTTTGAAGAATGCCGACGTGAAGACACAGAACACTAGCTGCGTTAAAAATTGTTTTTTAACGCAACTGGTGTGCCATTTCTTCACAATCGACTTCTTCTTTGTGTTACCTAGACTTGCTTCACACAGTGAAAAAGAAACGTTGGACGAGGTGAAAGCTGCAAATTAAGTAAGACGCCTTCACGCAGTGAATGTAAAATTATGTTCTACCAGAATTTCAAAAGACCAACTTGAAATATTTATCAAAAATTACGAAACAAATATAACATAAATAAAAAATATCGGCATTTGATATTGCCTTTTCGATATCGATATATCTGAGAAAAATTTATCACCTAAATATATCGACATGTTTTGGAAAAAATTTCGATGTATCGACATACCGGTATTATATCGACAGCCCTAGTCAGTAGACCAGTATACAACAAGACATCAACGATTCGGGTGGTAGTATATGGAACTCGCTATAAAGGCAGTCGGCTGTATACGGTGGTAGGGTGTGCAAATTGGAATTTGTGGTAGGGACTATGGGACCAAACTGTTGAGGTCATCGGTCCCTAGGCTTACGCAGTACTTAATCTAACTTCAACTGATTTACACTAAGGACAACACACACACCCGTGCCCGAGGGAGGACTCGAACCTCCGACGGGGGAAGCCGCACGAACCGTGATGAGTCGCCGCAGACCGCACGGCTACCCCGCGCGGCTAGGGTGTGCGTATGTACCTTTAGTGCGGATAAGAAACAGAGCCAACTAGTGACAGTGCGTGTTGCAGACATAAATCACGATTGTGAGAGCGCTACGCGCAAAACGGTTATCATGTGACGAAAGAGCAAAAATCGGTGTATACAACGAAATGGGACTCTGATTGTCAAATCGCCAGGAAGCTGAAATTTTCAAATACAGCGTTAGATAATTTCGTTAGATTGGGAGTACGATATTGACAGAACGGAAAATACGGGCAAAATATAAAATTATCTGACTCATCGAAATGATTACGTTTACGCAAAGCAAGATCCGCAGTTAGTTTTTCTTGTCATCTTGTTGCTGATTTACACTTGCCAGTAACTGCCACACTGTACGACAAATTTTGACACATGACGAACACCTTGCTTTCAAGAATCGACAGCAGAAACCTGCTCTAACACCCAAACATAAACAGGCTATACAGCAATTTGCTGAAAATCATACATCATGGACTTCGGAATGGATAAACAGGTTTGCAGTTATGAAAAGAAGTTTAATTTAAATGGATCAAATGTATTTTAGTATTATTGGCATGATCTGAGAAAAGAGCAACAGGTAACAATGTTCAGAAATTTTGGTGGTGGAAGTGTTATAATCTGGGCAGTCTCCTGCGCCAAAGGTAAATCACGCACTGCATCACTGAACATTAGAATGAACTCTAACATGTACAGTGACATGTTAGAGATAAAATTTATGAGAATGTATGGAGACCTATGGACGAAAGTCAAACGTTTCAACGAGAAAATGCTTCTGAGGATGTTTTTGCTAGAACCAAAAAGTGTTTTGATGATGAAGATATTTATGTCTTGCCCTGCCCTGCACGTAACCCGGATTTGAACCGTCTGGAAAAACCTTTGGGGAATACGTGGAAGGCGTTTTTATGGCAATGGAAGCAAGTTTGTGTCCGTATGTGAGGAGAAAAGAGCGCTACGAGAAGAGTGGGCAACAATTCACTGCATTAACTACAAACACTTACAAAATCAAAGCCTAAGAGAATTTCTGAGGTATTATAAAGAACGGAGGTTGGACAAAGTACTTAAAACGCAATAGCACAACAGGACAGCAAATGCCTTTCTACCAGTCCACCCAGGAAAAGGAAAAGCCTTATGTTGTTAATGGTGGTTTGAAAGCAACTATGTAATTCCGTCATGATTGTTTATGTATTGTATGCATCTACTAACTCTGTAATGAACTCGATACATGTATGCTTCAGACATTGGACTATTGGTGTCGCGAGAACCTCGCCTTTATTCTGATTTCCAATACTGCAGTCAGTGCTAAGCGGCGTTTGATACGGAGCAGAGAGTGGTGCGACATGACGGTGGATGACAGGAAACCAGTGATTTGGAGTGATGAATCAAACTATACACTGTGACAATCTGACGGTAGCATTTGGCTTTGTCGAGTGACTAGGGGACGTTACTTGATATCAGGTGTAGTGTCAACAGCGAAGCACAGAGCAGGTGGTGTTACGATATAGGCGTGTCTCCTGTGGTTAGGGTGGAGCAGCCTTACTATGCTTACAGAAACTCTGATTACTGAAGGATACGAACATACTTTACGGCGCTGTGTACTGCGTACAGTAGAGGAACAGCTGGGAGACGATGACTGTATATTATGACAATGTGCCCAGACGTAAAGCACCATCAGTGAGGCAGTGTTTTGTCAACACTAACATTCATGACGTAGACTGGCCTGCCTAGAGCACCGATCTGAACCAGCTAGAACACCTCCGTGATGAATCTGAAAGTCGGCTTCACTCCAGGCACCAGTATTAAACTTCACCATCTTCTCTGGTCTCAACTCATGAGGAAGAATGTTCTGCCTTTGCGCCTCAGATATTCAGACATCTCATTGGAAGTGTCCCCAATGAGTTCAGGCTGTCATAAATGAAAGTGGTGGACGCACCACATATTAAGTCCACTAGTAGATATCCCGACACTTTTGATCACCTAGTGTATCTTATTCAGTCTCGGCTGTGGACGGCAATCAACTTCGTCACTATTTAGAGGCGGAACCAGTTACTGCGAAGACCGGGTATGATGGACAGGATTTCAATTTTTATAAAACGGTTTGTTGTTGTTGTTGTGGTCTTTAGTCCTGAGACTGGTTTGATGCAGCTCTCCATGCTAATCTATCCTGTGCAAGTTCCTTCATGTCCCAGTACCTACTGCAACCTACATCCTTCTGAATCTGCTTAGTGTATTCATCTCTTGGTCTCCCTCTACGATTTTTACCCTCCACTCTGCCCTCCAATGCCAAATTTTTGATCCCTTGATGCCTCAGGACATGTCCTACCAATCGATCCCTTCTTCTAGTCAAGTTGTGCCACAAACTTCTCTTCTTCCCAAACCTATTCAATACCTCCTCATTAGTTATGTGATCTACCCACCTAATCTTCAACATTTTTCTGTAGCACCATATTTCGAAAGCTTCTATTCTCTTCTTGTCCAAACTATTTATTGTCCATGTTTCACTTCCATACATGGCTACACTCCATACAAATACTTTCACAAACGAATTCCTGACACTTAAATCTATACTCGATGTTAACAAACTTCTCTTCTTCAGAAACGCTTTCCTTGCCATTGCCAGTCTACATTTTATATCCTCTCCACTTCGACCAGCATCAGTTATTTTGCTCCCCAAATAGCAAAACTCCTTTACTATTTTAAGTGTCTCATTTCCGAATCTAATTCCCTCAGCACCGCCCGACTTAATTCGACTACATTCCATTATCCTCATTTTACCTTTGTTGATGTTATATCCTCCTTTCAAGACACTGTCCATTCCGTTCAACTGCTCTTCCAAGTCATTTGCTTTCTCTGACAGAATTACAATGTCATCGGCGAACCTCAACGTTTTTATATCTTCTCCCTGGATTTTAATACCTACTGCAAATTTTCCTTTTGTTTCCTTTACTGTTTGCTCAATATACAGATTGAATAACATCGGGGAGAGGCTACAACCCTGTCTCACTCCCTTCCAAACCACTGCTTCCCTTTCGTGCCCCTCGACTCTTATAACTGCCATCTGGTTTCTGGACAAATTGTAAATAGGCATTCGATCCCTTTGTTTTACACCTGCCACCCTTAGAATTTGAAAGAGAGTATTCCAGTCAACATTGTCAAAAGCTTTCTCTAAGGCTACAAATGCTAGAAACGTAGGTTTGCCATTCCTTAATCTTTCTTCTAAGATAAGTCGTAGGGTCAGTATTGCCTCACGTGTTCCAACATTTCTACGGAATCCAAACTGATCTTCCCCGAGGTCGGCTTCTACCAGTTTTTCCATTCGTCTGTAAAGAATTCGCGTTAGTATTTTGCAGCTGTGACTTATTAAACTGATAGTTCGGTAATTTTCACACCTGTCAACACCTGGTTTCTTTGGCATTGTAACTATTATATTCTTCTTGAAGTCTGAGGGTATTTCGCCTGTCTCGTTCATCTTGCTCACCAGATGGTAGAATTTTGTCAGGACTGGCTCTCCCAAGGCCGTCAGTAGTTCTAATCGAATGTTTTCTACTCCCGGGGCCTTGTTTTGACTCAGGTCTTTCAGTGCTCTGTCAAACTCTTCACGCAGTATCGTATCTCCCATTTCATCTTCATCTACATCCTCTTCTATTTCCATAATATTGTCCTCAAGTACATCGACCTTGTATAGCCCTCTATATACTCCTTCCACCTTTCTGCAAAAAAATGGTTCAAATGGCTCTGAGCACTATGGGACTCAACTGCTGAGGTCATTATCCCCCGAGAACTTAGAACTAGTTAAACCTAACTAACCTAAGGACATCACAAACATCCATGCCCTAGGCAGGATTCGAACCTGCGACCGTAGCGGTCTTGCGGTTCCAGACTGCAGCGCCTTTAACCGCACGGTCACTTCGGCCGGCCTCCACCTTTCTGCTTTCCCCTGTTTGCTTAGAACTGGGTTTCCATCTGAGCTCTTGATATTCATACATGTGGCTCTCTTTTCTCCATAGGTCTTTTTAATTTTCCTGTAGGCTGTATCTATCTTACCCCTAGTGAGATAAACTTCTACATCCTTACATTTGTCCTCTAGAGATGCCTGCTTAGCCATTTCGCACTTCCTGTCGATCTCATTTTTGAGACGTTTGTATTCCTTTTTGCCTGCTTCATTTACTGCATTTTTATATTTTCTCCTTTCATCAATTAAATTCAATATTTCATCTGTTACCCAAGGATTTCTACTAGCCCTCGTCTTTTTACCTACTTGATCCTCTGCTGGCTTCACTACTTCATCCCTCAGAGCTACCCATTCTTCTTCTACTGTATTTGTTTCCCCCATTCCTGTCAATTGTTCTCTTATGATGTCCCTGAAACTCTGTACCACCTCTGGGTTAGTCAGTTTATCCAGGTCCCATCTCCTTAAATTCCCACCTTTTTGCAATTTCTTCAGTTTTAATCTACCAATAGATTTTGGTCAGAGTCCACATCTGCCCCTGGAAATGTCCTATAATTTAAAACCTGGTTCCTAAATCTCTGTCTTACCATTATATAATCTATCTGATACCTTTTTAGTATCTCCAGGATTTTTCCATGTATACAACCTTCATTTATCATTCTTGAACCAAGTGTTAGCTATGAATAAGTTATGCTCTGTGCAAAATTCTACCAGACGGCCTCCTCTTTCAATTCTTAGCCCCAATCCAAATTCACCAACTTTGTTTCCTTCTCTCCCTTTCGCTTCTGTCGAATTCCAGTCACCCATGACTGTTAAGTTTTCGTCTCTCTTCACTGCCTGAATAATTTCTTTTATCTCATCATACATTTCTTCAACTTCTTCGTCATCTGCAGAGCTAGTTGGCATATAAACTTGTACTACTGTAGTAGGCATGGGCTTCGTGTCTATCTTGGCCACAATAATGCGTTCACTATGCTGTTGGTAGTAACTTACCCGCAATTCTATTTTTTTATTCATTATTAAACCTACTCCTGCATTACTCCTATTTGATTTTATATTTATAAACCTGTACTCACCTGACCAAAAGTCTTGTTCCTCCTGCCACCGAACTTCACTAATTCCCACTATATCTAACTTCAACTTATGCATTTCCCTTCTTAAATTTTCTAACCTACCAGCTCGATTAAGGGATCTGACATTCCACGCTCCGATCCGTAGAACGCCAGTTTTCTTTCTCCTGATAACACGACGTCCTCCTGAATAGTCCCCGCCCGGAGATCCGAATGGGGGACTATTTTACCTCCGGAATATTTTACCCGAGAGGACACCATCATCATTTAACCATACAGTAAAGCTGCATGCCCTCGGGAAAAAAATACGGCTGTAGTTTCCCCTTGCTTTCAGACGTTCGTAGTACGACAACAGCAAGGCTATTTTGGTTAGTGTTACAAGACCAGATCAGTCAATCATCCAGACTATTGAAAAGGCTGCCTCCCCTCTTCAGGAACCACACGTTTGTCTACCTCTCAACAGATACCCCTCCGTTGTGGTTGCACCTACGGTACGGCTATCTGTATCGTTGAGGCACGCAAGCCCCCCCACCAACGGCAAGGTCCATGGTTCATGGGGGGAGGAAAACGGTTTAATGATTAACAATGAGATGAATTCTATCCGATTTCACATGCAGCCGAGAGCAGCCCCACTCACATACGTGGCAGATATATCAAACAATGAACACAAGAACCAATAAACAAAGTTAGAAAGTGACTGAAACGTCATCAGCATAGTTTATCGTTTCCTAACACAGGATGGAGGGAAGATGCAGGTTTGACATCAGTCTGCAACTTCCGTTGTTGTTGTTTGTGTTGTTGTGGTCTTCAGTCCAGACACTGCTTTGATGCAGCTCTCCATGATACTCTATCCTGTGCAAGCTTCTTCATCTCCCACTACCTACTCCAACCTACATCCTTCTGAATCTGCTTAGTGTATGCATCTCTTCGTCTCCCTCTACGATTTTTACCCTCCACGCTGCCCGCTGATACTAAATTTGTGATCCTTTGATGCCTCACAAACCGATCCCTTCTTCTAGTCAAGTTGTGCCACAAATTTTTCTCCCCAATTCTAGTCCATACTTCCTCATTAGTTATGTGATCTACCCATCTAATCTTCAGCATTCTTCTGTAGCACCACATTTCGAAAGCTTCTATTCTCTTCTTGTCCAAACTATTTATCGTCCACTTTTCACTTCCATACATGGTTACACTCCATACAAATACTTTCACAAACTACTTCCTAACACTTAAATCTATACTCGATGTTAATAAATTTCTCTTCTTCAGAAATGCTTTCCTTGTCATTGCCAGTCTACTTTTTGTATCCTCTCTACTTCGACTATCATCAGTTATTTTGCTCCCCAAATAGCAAAACTCCTTTACTTCCTTAAGTGTCTCATTTCCTAATCTAAATCCCTCAGTATCGCCCGACTTAATTCGACTGCATTACACTATCTTTGTTTTGCTTTTGTTGATGTTCATCTCATACTCTCATTTCAAGACATTGTCCATTCCGTTCAACTGCTCTCCTCACCTTCAGGGCGCCTCTGGCCAACCTTATTTAGATTTCTCCTCTTGTCCTACTCGGTAGGTAGGGTTGGTTCTGGACTGTACATTAACTGTACTCCAAGTTTTATAGCAATTGCGTTCAACTGAAAACTAAACTTCACTGCCACTCCTATTATTAATAGCAACAACAGTGTTACGACACTTCTTCCCGCGCAGAGGCCTTTCGTGAATGGGAACCATTGTTGTGGCTCTCTCTTTTTTTCTTTTTTTTTTGTTGGTCATCAGTCTTTTGACTGTTTTGATGCGTCCCGCCACGAATTCATCTCACCAGTAAATCCTCTGACGTCCCCGTTCTGATGAGCAAATGATAAGCGTTCTACGCCTGCTAAGACGTGCCTTTTTGTGACCATCTGCTACTGTGACGCTTTATAACAGCGTCTGAGTGGTGGTTGGAGTTACGGTTAATTCCCTGAAACGAAAAACCTCCCACGGGACAGCTATCCAGAGCCTTTGCAATCTGCACGGCTCTAGTGTTACTATCTGGAACCGGTAACCTACACGCTACCACTTTTGTCCGCTCTCTCCATTGTGTCCTTGGTCTCCCACCTCGGAGTGCTCTTAATGGCTCCCAACAGCCTTAAGCATAACAACGTCTTTAATATATGACAGAATAACGTACAGAAAGAGATCAATGCACGCCGGAATCCTCACACGTGAAAGAGAAGGCTGAATCGATGGGATAACGATCGCGTTGACGGATGTTGCGTGGTTCTGGAGACTTCAAACGACATGGCTAAAGATCTCGCTTGACAGGAACAGAGCGATATAGTTGCCACGCCAATTGCAATCAGTTACGTTTATATGGGAGCAACATCATTATCGTCGCTTAAAAGTAGACAGTCCAACTGTGATATGACTCATGAAGGCAAACGTCGAGAGCAGAGCATGGTCACATCTGAGTCGTCTAATGGCTACAACTGGTCCGTAGAGAAACCAGCAGAATGGGAAAGGGAGCAACTGAGTTCCAGGGTTTCATGAAATCAGTGTCCATTCTACAGTGAGATTCTGACATCAAAAAGCACACCGTGCACCAACTACTGGAAGGAGCAGTGGCCGAGGACTGCTTGCCGGGGCTTAGAGAACAGTCAGACTTGTGTGTGCACAGAGATTTCAAGACCTGCTTTGATTGAACTGTCGAAAAGCGATCGTATTTTTGTCACTCCAGTAAAAAGAGAGGATCCTTGTGATAAGCAGAATCTAACGGTCGCGCCACCTTGAGAACACAATCAAATTTTCTCAAAAAGACCGCATCAGAAATCAAATTTCGGTATACTATCCCTCAGCAGGCTAACACTCTGTTTTATCCCTTTATCCTTTATTTCTAAAATATTAAAGGAGGGTAAAACTCCTCTTAGGGCTAAGGGAGTCTTTAAATAAAACAAGTAACCCGACAATACTGGAACGCCCACTAAATCACGCAGAGCTAACAAGTAATTAGGCTTGTTGAAAGGGCCAAAGGAGTTGCGATCGGATTCATTTCATAATTGAAATTTATTATCATTTAGTACACAAGTACACTTTTGAAAGAATTAAATTTGCTTCGCGGATGAAGGCCTCCCAACAGATGCTTTAGAATGAGTTCAATTTTGAAAAGACATGACACACAGATTTAGCA
Source organism: Schistocerca nitens (assembly GCF_023898315.1). NCBI lineage: Eukaryota > Metazoa > Arthropoda > Insecta > Orthoptera > Acrididae > Schistocerca > Schistocerca nitens. The sequence goes on along the minus strand of NC_064615.1, from coordinate 1,156,551,516 downwards.
TGCAGAGCTGCTGAAGCCACCGGACTAAATCTTCAAAATTCCAAATATACTGTGATGATTACTGAAGGCAGAAGGCCACAGTGCTTTAAGATGCTAAAAGGGCTGATGGCCCACAAGGTGCACAGAAAGAGATAAACGCAATAAGATGGCTGAAGGTTAAATTCTGCAAATTAAGAAAATATATATTGGAACAATTGATAAAACAATAAGTTAAGTTTAAAAATTTCCTTTTTGTAACACCAATGGCGGAAGGCCTACAGTAAGTTGTAAAACCTTTCATAGGAAATTACAATAACTTTTCAAGAGCAGAAGGCGATAATGTTTGGACTTGAAGGAAACTCTGAGAACATGTTTCCAGGGCTGAAAGCCCACAATTGACCTTACCAAATTAAAAATATAAAATACAGTTAAATTACAACAACATTAACACTGCCAAAAGGACAATTGAGAGTCTCCATTGCATCAGTCTGCCCTCGTTCACTTAATTCGTGCGACCCCAACCGAGGGACAGTCACGGACCGACCGACCAACAATCCACCAAAGGTCAGGCCCAGCTTAAGTGATGCGTGGCGGTAACGGTCGGGCGGGCGATGTCGACGCAGGGCTCACTGCTGCTGCAAGCCAGCGACTGGCAGGTCCGGACGGCGCTCCAGACGCGTTCCAACTGGTTGACAGACCTGAACTCGCTATCCTAACTGGCCTCCGAAGGACAACGCGCGGGAAGTAATAGCAGTCGAGCAAAGATATCACGACAGGAGATACATTGATACGCGCTGCTAGCGCCGTTCACGTCAGGCAAAGCAGCGAATGAGTGACAGTAGTAATTTAAATTAACGTATTGAGGTGAAAGTACGTTAAAAACAGGGTATAAAATACACTCCTGGAAATTGAAATAAGAACACCGTGAATTCATTGTCCCAGGAAGGGGAAACTTTATTGACACATTCCTGGGGTCAGATACATCACGTGATCACACTGACAGAACCACAGGCACATAGACACAGGCAACAGAGCATGCACAATGTCGGCACTAGTACAGTGTATATCCACCTTTCGCAGCAATGCAGGCCGCTATTTTCCCATGGAGACGATCGTAGAGATGCTGGATGTAGTCCTGTGGAACGGCTTGCCATGTCATTTCCACCTGGCGCCTCAGTTGGACCAGCGTTCGTGCTGGACGTGCAGACCGCGTGAGACGACGCTTCATCCAGTCCCAAACATGCTCAATGGGGGACAGATCCGGAGATCTTGCTGGCCAGGGTAGTTGACTTACACCTTCTAGAGCACGTTGGGTGGCACGGGATACATGCGGACGTGCATTGTCCTGTTGGAACAGCAAGTTCCCTTGCCGGTCTAGGAATGGTAGAACTATGGGTTCGATGACGGTTTGGATGTACCGTGCACTATTCAGTGTCCCCTCGACGATCACCAGTGGTGTACGGCCAGTGTAGGAGATCGCTCCCCACACCATGATGCCGGGTGTTGGCCCTGTGTGCCTCGGTCGTATGCAGTCCTGATTGTGGCGCTCACCTGCACGGCGCCAAACACGCATACGACCATCATTGGCACCAAGGCAGAAGCGACTCTCATCGCTGAAGACGACACGTCTCCATTCGTCCCTCCATTCACGCCTGTCGCGACACCACTGGAGGCGGGCTGCACGATGTTGGGGCGCGAGCGGAAGACGGCCTAACGGTGTGCGGGACCGTAGCCCAGCTTCACGGAGACGGTTGCGAATGGTCCTCGCCGATACCCCAGGAGCAACAGTGTCCCTAATTTGCTGGGAAGTGGCGGTGCGGTCCCCTATGGCACTGCGTAGGATCCTACGGTCTTGGCGTGCATCCGTGCGTCGCTGCGGTCCGGTCCCAGGTCGACGGGCACGTGCACCTTCCGCCGACCACTGGCGACAACATCGATGTACTGTGGAGACCTCACGCCCCACGTGTTGAGCAATTCGGCGGTACGTCCACCCGGCCTCCCGCATGCCCACTATACGCCCTCGCTCAAAGTCCGTCAACTGCACATACGGTTCACGTCCACGCTGTCGCGGTATGCTACCAGTGTTAAAGACTGCGATGGAGCTCCGTATGCCACGGCAAACTGGCTGACACTGACGGCGGCGGTGCACAAATGCTGCGCAGCTAGCGCCATTCGACGGCCAACACCGCGGTTCCTGGTGTGTCCGCTGTGCCGTGCGTGTGATCATTGCTTGTACAGCCCTCTCGCAGTGTCCGGAGCAAGTATGGTGGGTCTGACACACCGGTGTCAATGTGTTCTTTTTTCCATTTCCAGGAGTGTACATGATGACGGGAACACGAGCCACACACGGCTCAAAGACAACGAGATGATAAAAGTCATGGGATACGTCCTAATATCACGTCGGATCTCCTTTCGCCTGCCTAAGTCACGAAACTCGACGTGGCATACGAGTAGACTTAACAAGTCTTTGGATCTCCCCCGCAGAAATATTGAGTCTTGCTGCTTCTATAATTGCGAAAGTGTTGCCGATACAGGATTTAGTGCACGAACTGAACTTTCGATTATGTATCATAAATGGTCGAAGGGATTCATGTCTGGCGATCTGCGTGACCACCCCTTCGGTCCAGTTGTTCAGAATGTCCTTTAAACCAATCGCGATCAAATGTGGCCCAGTGAAATGGTGCATTATCATCCATAAAAATTTCGTCGTTATTTGGGAACATGAAGTCTATGAATGGCTACAGATGGTGTCCAAGTAGTCGATCATGACAATCTCCAGTCAATGATCGGTGAAGTTTGAGCAGTGGACCCGGTCTTTTCCGTGCAAACACAGCCCACACCATTATGAAGCCACCACCAGCTTGCACAGTGCCATGTTGACAACTTGGATACAAGGCGATCCCGCCATACTCGAACCCTACCACCAGCTTTTACCAACTCAAATCGGGACTCATCTCACCAGGACACGGTTTTCCAGTCGTCTAGGGTCAAACCGATATGGTCGCGAGCCCAGAAGAGACGCTGCAGGCGATGTGATTCTACTAGGAAAGGCACTCGTGTCGCTCGTCTGCTGCCACAGCCCACTAATGCCAAATTTCACCGCTATGTCCGGACGGATACGTTCGTCGTACGTCCCACATTGATTTCTGCTATTATTTCACACATTGAACCTTGCCTGTTAGCACTAAGAACTCTACGCAAACGCCGGTGCACGCGGTCGTTATGTAAAGGCCGTGGGCCACTGCGCTGTCCGTAGTGAGACGTAATGCCTGAAATAGGATATTTTCGGCACACTCTTGACACCGTGCATCTCGGGATACTGAATTCCCTCACGATTTTCGAAGTGGAATATGCCTTACTCCTAGCTCCAGCTACCATTCTGCTTTCAAAGTTTGTTAATTCCTGTCGTGCGGCTACAATCACATCGAAATCCTTTTCACATGAGAGTATAAATCACAACTCCACCAATGCACTGCCATTTTAGACCTTTTGTACTGTACATTACTGCCGTCTGTATATGTGCACATCGCTATACCATGACTTTTGTCACCGCAGTGTAAGTTCACCAGGGAGTCAGTCATTAAGACTGGCTACGTAATTTTCAGTGATACGTATGGAATATTAGTTATTCTGGCTGTATCTCTTACTCAGAGTGAACTATTACTAGGTGTCTGCGTAAAGACTGTATCAATAGTTTAACCAACAGAGAAACCATGTGCCTCCAGGTGCTACTCGTGCGTCCACTGCAATTGTGTTTTTCATTATCGATGAACATGCTACAGAGGAGTAGCTCACTATCCTAGTAAACCAGGGGATATTCATGTCCTTATCCCTCGCAGCAGTTCAGCGAAACCTACCGTACAACTGGGAAGAAAACAGACGCACACAGTTCCGTTTGTAGAGAAACACAGGATAAAGCACAGTTACCATTGTTGGAGTAGTATGGGACCGTGGAGACAGCCTCGGGGTCAGCAGAACGTAACTGAAATATTTTCTAGGCATGTGTGTGATGTGTTCTATACGAATTTTGAAAACGGAAACTAGAGATCACATTCAGCTGAGGTCACAACGTGGACGCTGTGTGGTTGCCCAGCAGTCTGCAGCGCCGTATAAAACAGCCAGCAGTGCCCGCAGTGACCAGAAGAGCACAATGACTGCGTTGTCGTACTGGACTTAACCGTTCCAAGATTCCGCTGTTGGCTAAATGTTGTGGGACTGTCGTTCATACTTCTATGCATAATGGTCAGTCTAATTAAGGCCATGAAAATGTGGACCATTACATTTCAGCGTACTGATCTTCAAAACGATAGTATTATGATATTAAAACTTGTAATCATCAGTCGCATAACAGTATTGTAGGTGAGCAACAAGTCAGCGTTTAAACCTGCAAGATCTCTGTGTTCTCCAGAAAAGACGTTATTTTTCACCTTATAAAGGATGTGAAACACTGCAAACACACTGATTTCAGATACATCAGTAAAATTCCTTTCAGAGCCCTTACAGCTGCATCTTCAGGTGAAAATCTGTATGTAACTGTAAAAACAATCTTGTAGAAAATATAAATAATTCCAAACTTAAGATGAAACCGTAATGGAGAGTGCACTCACTGGGGTCAGGTCATGATTTGCACAACATATTATGGAAACCCCTCGATCATTGTCAGGTCCATGCAAAAGATAATCCGCAAAACTGCATACGTGCTAAAAGTGATGAGATATGGAGCTGAACGCTCCAGCGAAACCTATGGATAAGGATAAAAAAATGTGATGAGCAATTTTACGCAATGGCACAATGGATAAAAAGGTGATTTAGTGGTACTCACCGAAGTTCAACATGGAGAGGTGAGCATTCACTATCTTTGGTATGTAGGAGGCAGTCTACTGGCTAAAAACTATTCCTGCCGTAATAGTAGCTTGTACAGGAAAATCGACTGCACTATAGAGATTCCCATTAAAACCTAAAATAAAAATGATACTATAACAAGCGAGCGTAACCCATGACCTGAAAGTTTAGCTAGCGACCCAAATAACTTGCACATGGCATGAAATCATGAAAGGCTACAGTACCGCCCGACATTGAAAATAGGTACAACATACTTCATTATTTTTGTCAGAACAACACATTTTTTTTGTAAAATAACTCAATTTCAATTAATACAGCGAAGCCGGATACCAGTGTGTGAAAGAATGACAATTTATTTATTTAATTGATCACATGTGCACTCCCACAAAGTAAATCCCTACATCCAGTTTGGTGAGATCTGTGAAATGAATGAATGTATGGTCGTATGCTAACCGCAGATAGTGAATGTGAATATATGATTATCTTTGAGACGATCCTTTGGCCACCTTTGGTGGGATCAAAGAGATGAAATTTACCTGAGCTTTGAGCGCCTGAAATGTGGCTGACCAATACGGTAGCATGGTCTTCCCCCACCTCGACAGAGGTGCGAGATGACCTATAGAACGGCCAAGTTTCAGCACTCTGCCGCTGGATCTTGTGCTGTTAAGACCTGTTTTAGTTGTGCTCCGTAATGACAAAAGAGTGGAGACATGGTATGCATGTGGAATATTTAAGAGTAGTTTGAAATAATAATTTCTCTATTTCAGGAACTTTTGTGGGGAGAATTAAATGTCAGGCAGGTAATATTAATGGGATTGTAGTAATCTTCGGAAGTGACCAACGGTCACAATGAAACCACGTGTAGCAATTAGTTGAAATACTTCCGTGTGCTTAAGTTAAGCTGAATTACTAGCGGGTGTACAATAAGTTGAAATATTTAAGAAATAGCGTGTGTACCATAAGTTGAAATATTTAAGAAATGGCGTGTGCAGGACTAGAAATTAGAGACGAGTACTTCCACGTGGTGAGTACTGTGTGAGTCTCAAACTGTGTATGAGACAAAAGATAAAGAGAAGTACTCGTCCATGGTATCAGTTGAGGACTCGCGTGTGTGATGAATACGTTCTTAATATTACTTTGCGTGATATGATTCCGTGTTACGCTAGATTCAAACTCTGAGAGAGAAGCAAGGTGAGTCGGCCGTCTACCCAGCAACGCCACTTGGCATGCATTGCACAGGAAGACGTGCATACATCTCCAGAGTTCATAGTAGAAAAGTAGAATTACGAAGTGGGGCAGTGTCGTGTGAAACTGAGATAAATACTAATTGAAGTGGGAAAGCTGAAAGTGATAGTGTTGTGACTATTTAGTGTAGTATTTCATGTTGCAGTGTGATGTATGTCATGTCATTTGGGTATGTGTGGTTTGCATGGCAGAGTAGCAAGGTAGTTTCAAAAGATTAGTGGGTTATGCTTGTTCCTTCTGTACCGCTCTGTCTGGAGGAAAGTTTCGTGATGATGATTGTGAGAGTCGAAGTGTGAAATATAGTAAAAGATCCACCATCCTATCCAGAAAGTGCACTGTAGCGTTAAATAATTACGAGACCATAATATAGAGATTCACCAATGTAAAGCCATGGCCACTGGGCGGAATTTCTCATGTGTTATTGTTGTAGGTTATAGAATTTGTGTGTTTAGGTTAGGGAATTTATCGGAATAAATAAGATAGTGAAAAGAAAAAGATTGGTGGACTTTTCCTTCGAATTGTATGTTGTAATAATGTCCCGCATTTATAATGTGTGCGCCATTCATATTCAGTGCGGTGGCCACGTGTTGACAAAAAGCCGTTAAATAAAAGACAAAAAGAAAATGTGGTATTGCCAGTGCGTAGTGTATAGTCAGAGTTCTGTATATTACTGATAGTCAGATGCGTGTTTCCGTTGCGTATTAATCATATAGGAGGATAACTTGTAACTTAAGTGTGCGTAATAGAGTTCATGTTACTCGATAAATAAGAATGAATCCACTCGCTTGGCAGACCACTCATCTTGCAGGCCTGACTGCTTGATGCCACAGTATGAGCAAGACATGTGGATGCCTTTCATAATTTAGACCCTGCCAGGATTTTTTTTCCCAGTATATTTTTTGCCAGGATATTCTGCCAGGATATTTTGCTGTTAGGTTTATTGCTGTTAAGATTTTTTTTATTTTGAAGGAACATATTGTGATAGCGCTAAGAAGTAAAATTTTTTCTGTTTGCAATTTCTTTCTGGATTGGTGAGGATCTTTCTTTTATGTAATTAATTGCTATATCGTCCAAGGCTGGAAGATCGTTGCATAATTTTTTTTGCGTAATGTCCGTAGTAACTAGGTCGCAGTCGAAAAGTGTAGTCACCATGGAGAATAGTGATTCTAGGGTGAACGTAGCAGTGCAGCAGGAAGTAGCTGTTGACCATGTGCTAATGAGCGAGAACGACAAACACTCGGAAGGGGCTGAATTGTTCAGCGGACTGCGGCTAGGTGATCCTTTATGCGACGGGCTTTGTCCACAAACGGGGGCTTTATCGACGACGCGGGCGAGCCGGGACTAGGTCAGGTATACAGTGAAAGTGCAGCTACCCTTAGCGAAGCGACGGTCTCTCAGACGAACAATGTGAGCGCACCAAAACTAGCAAATTACAATGTGCTATTGCAGTTTTTACAGAGGATGGATAAAGATAATAAGGAAAGATTAGAAGCGATGAGTAGAGACAATAAGGAGAGAGATAGGGAGTATAAGGAAAGATTGGAAGCGATTGATAAAGATAATAAGGAAAGATGGGAAGCGTATAAGGAAGGATTGGAAGCCATGGATAAAGGTAATAAGGAAAGATGGGAAGCGATGGATAAAGTTAGTGAGGAAAGTATGGAGGCATTGGATAAGTGAAATAAAGAGTCAATGACGAAGCTACACACAGTTATCGATGAGCGTCTGCCTGCAGTTAATAATCGGTTAGATGAGGGGGAGAAGAATCTGGGTGCGTTGAAGCAAGTATGTGACGCCGTGAAAGAAAAAGCTAATAATTTGGAGGTACAAGTATTTGCAATAAAGAGTGATACTACTGAACGTAGGGACGTGTTGCCAGATGAGCAAATCAAAGAGGTAGTGGTCAGAATGAATACGATTAGTGCAGATGTAGAAAAGCTCAGTATAAGAGGCGAGACAGGCTCTGACAGTACGCAGCGAGAGGTTTATGCCAACCAGGGGGAGATACAATCACAATTACAGTTTAAAGAGGCACAATTAGAAACAAATAGGAGACATAGGGAAGAACTAGCACAGTTGCAATTAGCGTGCAGAAGTGAAGGTGAAACACCACCAGGTAGACTGCAGAGGGAGAGTGAGATAAATTCAAAAAACGAAAATAGGGAGAAAGAGGAAGACGAACTCAGAGAGTTAGAACGGTTGTGTCGGATAAAATATGTGGCAAACCCAACTGGGTATAGTCCAAGGTCGGAAAACATAAATGCGGAAGAAGAATGTAGGAGGCACTTCGTGTCGGTACAAACGTACACTTGGTAATTATCAGGATCCGGAAAACAACATCCATGCCTGTGGCTGTCTCAATTTCAAGATTCATTACCTTCATCGTGGGGACCGCTCCTCAAAATGAAGTTTGTGTGTAACCATTTGAGGGACGAGGCTAGAGCGACAATGCAGGAATTTATTAAAGACTGTAGTAGCTACAAGATATTTTGTGACAAGTTTTAAAATGAATTCTGGTCGAAAAGTAAGCAGGACCAGGTTAAGCAAAGCATATTGATGATGCCAAATTGTAACGAAGGTGGTACAAGAGATCCAGTGTCGTGCTATCAGGAAATGCTGAGACGAAGTAGGTATTTGGATGTGACATACGAACCTGGGGAGCTCATTAGGATCTGTATAGCGAAGTTGCCAGTGAAATTGCGCAGAGATATAGCGATAGCAGGCAGAGGCGTAGACGATTCTACGTCATTTCAGCACTTGTTACAAGGATTGGGTAATGAGAGCAATATCGTGAACGGAGACACGACTCATAGTTTCTGCCGTTCCTATCCTCGATACTATTTGACCTATCAGAATGACAGGAGAGCATGGAATCCTGGCATTTCATTCTTGTCAAAATGGATTGAAGAATAGGAGAAACTAATCCAACATATCAGCCCTTAGCATCTTGCCTTAAAACACATGCCGCTGGCACTGAAAATTGTCTATGTAGCAGACATACTCTACTGATATGTAGGAATGCAAATGTGGTTGAGTATAAGGGAGGAAACGTATGGTATGTTGTAGTGAGTGTGGTGGTGTTATGGGTATAAGGGAGCAAAGGTATGGTATGTTGTCATGAGTGTGGTGGTGTTAAGGTTAGCTGACTTCTAGACCTATTCTGTTAGTGTATTAATGGGTTGAATGAGAAGGAAAATGTGATGTCTGGTGAGTGAGAGTCGTAGAGTAGTGTGATCAATGCTACCGATCCATAACTAAAACATTATTGTGTTTTATTGTTTGATTGGGATGAACCTCGATGGCAGGTCAGGATCTGACATGTGGATGGCACATACGTGTCCTAGAAATGTTGTTATATATAATAAAATGTAAAATGTATAAAGAGATGCTAATTTCAGTCTGTCACAAGCACAAAGGTGCATTGTATGTTATAGATTTAGAGTCAACAGTTTCTAAAATGTTTATTGTGTTAGGATGTTAAAGTAATTTACTATTTAATAACATGTGGTAGGTAATTGTGAGCTGTGTAGATTATTTCTTATTTTTTTGTTAGAACACTTTCAAGGGGTATTAATTTCAGTCTGTCACAAGCACAAAGGTTCACTGTATATTGTAGTTTTAGAATAAACAGTTTCTAATATTTTCACTGTGATAGGATGTTAGAGTATCCTACTATTTGATATTGTAATTATGAGCTGTATAGATTGCTTATTATTCCTTTTGTTTTTTTTTACACTTTCATGTTTTGTATGAGGAACGACAGGTACAATCAGTAGCACAAGTGTGGGCTGTATATAGAAAAGGGATAAATGTTGATGTTGTATGTGTAGAAAACTACGGGGTATGATTTTATGTTTTTAGAACAAAGATTCTTTTATTACCAATGTATCTAATAGATCATACATGTAATCAATGGGTATTTAAATACTGTAAGAATATCCTTTTGTCTGTAATGTTGCGAGATGCACGGAAGGGTCTGACTGATTGGGTGTCGTAGAGCTGAGGGCTACACCGAACACGCCCGTACCACATAAGCCAAGCAGACTTCGGCAACAGAACCGCGGCACTCCCCACTCCACTGCCGGTCGGGGTACATTCCACGCGCCCGCTACAGCAGGTCAATGGCCTGGGGCGACACGCACGTACCACTGGCCATTCATAAGTTCTGCCACCCTTACGACTGGGGAAAGTATCCCGCGGAGGCAACAGCGGGTGGTTTCTTCTGCTCAACGGCTCGAGCTCGAGCGGCGGCGCCACGGCAGAATGAATGACGCACGACAGAGCCCGGCAGGCATTTGTTACCAGCAACTATTAACTAGTACTGGACTGTGGAGCTGTGAAACAAGATGACTGCTCGTTACGTCTCCATAAGGTGGAAGGTGAAGGACTGGTGTCGCCACGTTGTGAGTGGTGGAAAAGATTTCGTCTTTAGCAGACACGACGATCAGTTTGTTTTGTCTTGACCACTGAACGGTGGGATCCATAAACTTTTGGCAGTGACTTGTTAAGTGTGCTTTGTGAATTGCATGTGGGACGCTTGGTATTCTTGAAGAGAACAGTTGTCGTTTGGTGACTAATTATTGCATGAACGCAAGAAACTAGAGTGGGACATTGACATTTGCATTTGTAGTAGGCGACATTTCTTGGTTCAAATGGTTCAAATGGCTCTGAGCACTATGGGACTTAACAGCTATGGTCATCAGTCCCCTAGAACTTAGAACTACTTAAACCTAACTAACCTAAGGACATCACACAACACCCAGTCATCACGAGGCAGAGAAAATCCCTGACCCCGCCGGGAATCGAACCCGGGAACCCGGGCGTGGGAAGCGAGAACGCTACCGCACGACCACGAGCTGCGGACCAGACATTTCTTGAATTGGTGCGGGAATAAGTGCTGTTTGGTGGAACTTACGACTTTTAATTACACCATGAACTGAAAGGACAGATCCGTGGGTAATAGTAGTTGTAGGGCCAATTTTGGACGACCAGATTCGTGGGGATGGTACTCTGAGAGTGACTATGACATTTGTGTTTAATGTGAGATACAGTTTACTGTTCAGTGCGTGTTCAAAATGCTGATTTGAGTGACTTAAAGACTTTCGTCCGGGTAACCATGGGAGAGCTTTGACACCGAGACAGTGTTTCTAGGGAACCTGTCAGCAACTTATTTGACCCCAAGAAAATCACAGAATGAAATGTTTCTGTGTGACTCGCAAGATAGGGGATAATGTATTTGTAATTGTGTAAATGTTTTTTCTGTATGTTTCATTCCTGAAGGGGCAGCAAGTGTAATTGTATTTCATCAACATTTGTGTTTAGAATTGTTAGTGTTTTTTTTTGTTTGTTTGTTCTGGGTTATCAAGTTCACGTAGCATGTTTATTAGAATATTTGGTACAATGATGCTTTAATTATTAGCCAGTGGCATAATACTAACGTATCGGCTCTTGTTGCATTGGTCAGTAAGGTTGTCACAGGGGACAAGAGTTTGCATTGCACAACAAATATTGGAATTAATTGATGCATTTTGATGTCGTAGACAGTAATGATCTTGTTGGTGTGTTGACTGAAGCCACTTATTTTCATTATCACAGTGGTGATATTTCACATTAAAGTGTAACGAAGGCTAGTCGAAATGCAAGTTCTTGTCATCCAAATGTGTAACAACAGAGAAATGAGCAGTAGAGTAAGATACGAGAGCTACTGGTGGATTCAAGCACTTATTGCTAACTATTTATTGCGTGTATTGATATGGAGCCTGACTTCTACGTGTAACTAGTGTACGCAATGTTTTTCTTTTGTTGATTTTGTTTTTTATTTCGACATTGCCGTGTAAAGATTATTATAACGCAATTTATGAATGTCAGATTACTTGTTCTGTGCTTGGACAGTGAGCTATTTAAAATTTCATGAGTACAATTGGTATTTTTTCTTAGTTGTCATAGAATTAGTGAAGTTTGGATTACTCCTAAAATTAACGGAGATCCCGGCAACTAAGCAAATTTTTATCCACCATTATTTTTAATTTGTATGATATAATGTTTTATTTGTCATTTGGATTGATGTAAATTTGTATGTGTACGTTACTCCGGATTGTGGAGATTACAATAATGCAACAACTGTGTCAAAATGGTTCAAATGGCTCTGAGCACTATGGGACTCAACTGCTGAGGTTATTAGTCCCCTAGAACTTAGAACTAGTTAAACCTAACTAACCTAAGGACATCACAAACATCCATGCCCGAGGCAAGATTCGAACCTGCGACCGTAGCGGTCTTGCGGTTCCAGACTGCAGCGCCTTTAACCGCACGGCCACTTCGGCCGGCGTCAATAATTTGGTAAAGTAAAAGCATTTGGTCGTCTTTTTGAGGTCACCAGGGGCTAAGGTCTCCTCCTGGTTATTTTGATGACTTGCTACGTTTGTTCTAATACAGTTTTCTTTAAAAAATGTTCGGAACTACCCTCGTATTGCAAGGATAGTACCGTGCCATTTTTTTCTGCATGGGTAGCCAGTGGTGAAAGGGTACAGTACCGCCAAACATTGAAAATAGGTACAACATACTTCATTATTTTTGTCAGAGCAACACATTTTTTTGTAAAATAACTCAATTTCAATTAATACAGCGAAGCCGGATACCAGTGTGGGAAAGAATGACAATTTATTTATTTAATTGATCACATGTGCACTCCCACAAAGTAAATCCCTACATCCAGTTTGGTGAGATCTGTGAAATGAATGAATGTATGGTCGTATGCTAACCGCAGATAGTGAATGTGAATATATGATTATCTTTGAGACGATCCTTTGGCCACCTTCGGCGGGACCAAAGAGATGAAATTTACCTGAGCTTTGAGCGCCTGAAATGTGGCTGACCAATATGGTAGCATGGTCTCCCCCACCTCGACAGAGGTGCGAGATGACCTGTAGAACGGCCATGTTTCAGCACTCTGCCGCTGGATCTTGTGCTGTTAAGACCTGTTTTAGTTGTGATCCGTGATGACAAAAGAGTGGAGACATGGTATGCATGTGGAATATTTAAGAGTAGTTTGAAATAATAATTTCTCTATTTCAGGAACTTTTGTGGGGAGAATTAAATGTCAGGCAGGTAATATTAATGGGATTGTAGTAATCTTTGGAAGTGACCAACGGTCACAATGAAACGATGTGTAGCAATAAGTTGAAATACTTCCGTGTGCTTAAGTTAAGCTGAATTACTAGCGGGTGTACAAGAAGTTGAAATATTTAAGAAATAGCGTGTGTACCATAAGTTGAAATATTTAAGAAATGGCGTGTGCAGGACTTGAAATTAGAGACGAGTACTTCCACGTGGTGAGTACTGTGTGAGTCTCAAACTGTGTATGAGACAAAAGATAAAGAGAAGTACTCGTCCATGGTATCAGTTGAGGACTCGCGTGTGTGATGAATACGTTCTTAATATTACTTTGCGTGATATGATTCCGTGTTACGCTAGATTCAAACTCTGAGAGAGAAGCAAGGTGAGTCGGCCGTCTACCCAGCAACGCCACTTGGCTTGCATTGCACAGGAAGACGTGCATACATCTCCAGAGTTCATAGTAGGAAAGTAGAATTACGAAGTGGGGCAGTGTCGTGTGAAACTGGGATAAATATTAATTGAAGTGGGAAAGCTGAAAGTGATAATGTTGTGACTATTTAGTGTAGTATTTCATGTTGCAGTGTGATGTATGTCATGTCATTTGGTTATGTGTGGTTTGCATGGCAGAGTAGCAAGGTGGTTTCAAAAGATTAGTGGGTTATGCTTGTTCCTTCTGTACCGCTCGGTCTGGAGGAAAGTTTCGTGATGATGATTGTGAGAGTCGAAGTGTGAAATATAGTAAAAGATCCACCATCCTATCCAGAAAGTGCACTGTAGCGTTAAATAATTACGAGACCATAATATAGAGATTCACCAATGTAAAGCCATGCCAACTGGGCGGAATTTCTCATGTGTTATTGTTGTAGGTTATAGAATTTGTGTGTTTAGGTTAGGGAATTTATTGGAATAAGTAAGATAGTGAAAAGAAAAAGATTGGTGGACTTTTCCTTCGAATTGTATGTTGTCATAATGTCCCGAATTTATAATGTGTGCGCTATTCATATTCAGTGCGGTGGCCACGTGTTGACAAAAAGCCGTTAAATAAAAGACAAAAAGAAAATGTGGTATTGCCAGTGCGTAGTGTATAGTCAGAGTTCTGTAAATTACTGATAGTCAGAGGCGTGTTTCCGTTGCGTATTAATCATATAGGAGGATAACTTGTAACTTAAGTGTGAGTAATAGAGTTCATGTTACTCGATAAATAAGAATGAATCCACTCGCTTGGCAGACCACTCATCTTGCAGGCCTGACTGCTTGATGCCACAGTATGAGGAAGGCATGTGGGTGCCTCTCAAACAAGTCAGACGTAAATAATGAGAGGCACCCACATGCCTTGCTCATACTGTGGCATCAAGCAATCAGGCCTGCAAGATGAGTGGTCTTCCATGCAAGTGAGCTCATTCTTATTTATCGAGTAACATGAACTCTAGTACTCACAATTAAGTTACAAGTTTTTCTAATGTTTGAATATTACACAACGGAAATGCACATCTGACTATTAGTAATTTACACAACTCTGACTGTTCACTACGCACTGGCAATACCACATTTTCTTTCTTATTTAACGGCTTTTATCAACACGTGGCCATCGCACTGAATATGAATGGCGCACACATTATAAATTCTGGATATCATGACAACATACAGTTCGAAGGAAAAGGCCACCAATCTTTTTCTTTTCACTATCTTATTTATTCCGATAAATTCTATAACCAAAACACACAAATTCCATAACCTACAACAATAACACATGAGAAATTCCGCCCAGTGGGCATGGCTTTGCATTGGTGATTCTCTATCTTATGGTCTCGTAATTATTTAACGCTACAGTGCACTTTCTGGATAGGATGGTGGATCTTTTGCTATATCTCAGAGTTCGACTCTCACAACCATCATCACGAAACTTTCCTCCAGACCGAGCGGTACAAAAGGAACATGCATACCCACTACCTCTGAAACTACCTTGCTACTCTCCCATGCAAACCACACATACTTTAATTACATGACATACACCACACTGCAACATGGAATACAACACAAGGAATAGTCACAACATTATAATCACATCACTTTCAGCTTTCCCACTTCAATTAGTATTTATCCCAGTTTCACACGACACTGCCCCACTTCGTGATTTTTTTTTCTTACTATGAACTCTGGAGGATATATGCACGTCTTCCTGTGCAATGCAAGCCAAGTGGCGTTGCTGGATAGACGGCTGACTCACCTTGCTTCTCTCTCAGAGTGTTATAGTTTAAATCAAGCATCACACGGAAACATAATGCACAAAGTAATATTAAGAACATATTCATCACACACGCGAGTCCTCAACTGATACCATGGACAAGTACTTCTCTTTATCCTTTGTCTCATACACAGATTGAGACTCACACAGTACTAACCATGTGGAAGTACTCGTCTCTAATTTCAAGTCCTGCACACGCCATTTCTTAAATATTTCCAACTTATAGTACACACGCTAGTAATTCAGCTTAACTTAAGCATTCGGAAGTATTTCAACTTATTGCTACACGTGGTTTCGTTGTGACCGTCGGTCACTTCCGAAGATTACTACGATCCCATTAATATTATCTGCCTGACAATTAATTCTCCCCACAAAAGTTCCTGAAATAGAGAAACTATTATTCTAAACTACTCTTAAGTATTTCACATGCATACCACGTCTCCACTGTCTTTACAGCGCACACCTAAGACAGGTCTTACCAACACTAGATCCAGCGGAAGAGTGCCGAAACATGGCCGTTCTTCAGGTCCTCTCGCACCTCTGCCGAAGTGAGGGAGCACCTTGCTACCGTATTGGTCAGCCACATTTCAGGCGCTCAAAGCTCAGGTAAATTTTATCTCTTTGGTTCTACGAAAGGTGACCAAAGGGTCGTCTCAAAGATGATCATATATTCACATTCACTATCTGCGGTTAGCAGACGACCATACATTCATTCATTTCACAGGTCTCACCAAACTGGATGTAGGGATATATTTTGTGGGAGTGCACATGTGATCAATTAAATAAATAAATTGTCATTCTTTCCTACACTGGTATCCAGCTTCGCTGTATTAATTGAAATTGAGTTATTTTTACAAAAAATGTGTTGTTCTGACAAGAATAATGAAGTATGTTGTACCTATTTTCAATGTCGGTTGGTACTGTACCTTTTCAAGAAAAATACTAATGCGTATTGCAGGAAGAACAATAAGTAAACTAAATCGTACCCAAAAACATGTAAGAGTTAAAAAGTTCAATACTGTAGCCAATGACATACTATTTACAGCCAGTTGAATGCTGAAGCAACTGACTGTATTACGTACAGTCAGTCGTTTCGTAATTCTGAACCGTTTAATATCCAAATCCGAGAAATATATTTCCATACTAGAACTGTAATCCGCTACGTTGATAACGAGTCTATCAGCAGTAGAATACAGGAAGCTGTCTAAAAGCTACATTTTCCTTTCTTTTATGCCATGCCGTTCTGTATCCCGCCAGCCTTCGGCACGGACGTGCACAAAGCTTCCAACATTAGTTCCAGAACAGCTGGTAGCTTAAATCCCTTGTTATTTCTCGCGAAAAGTCCCTCATCATGGTTCCAGATCAAATCTGTTGGGTTGTTATTGAAATGTAGCATTTGTACGGTGTGCTAAATGCCGTGAAAAGTATTGTTTTCCGTTTTTCTACGATACTTACCACTCCGGTTCGTGTGCGACCACGCCAGTGGTTTAAAATAATGGAGAAGATGCAAATCAAGATTATCTGATTTTTTATTTTTGTCCTAAAACTTCAAGTTCTTATGTACTTTTTTAAATTTAATCAATCTTGGACATAAATAATTTATATTTGCAATGAAAACTAGAATATTGCGGGCAACACGTAATTACCAACGTGAATCTGTGTATATTTCATAAGAACTGGTGATTAGATATGTGTTAATTAGCACATATTTGACGAATTTTATGTTTTCAAAAATGTGGGTATTCCAACTTGAACGAAGAAAAGGTATAACCGAAGCGAGATTTGAATCAGAAATCTATGGGCTGTATCAGTGTACGGTTCCACAACGCAACCAATTTCTTAGTGTTTGCCTTAACCTCTTGTTCTGCTATATCTATAATCCAAAATATAATTGTTGCTTAATCGAAACTAACAAAAGAACACATCAACACGAAACAAAACTTACCACAAGTACTTGGTGTGTTCATCGAGCAGGAGACAAGTTACATCAAAACTTTCTTGTTTTATTTTAGTATAGAAGATTATGAACTGCACATTAAAATTGAAGAAAATGCAAAAAAGGCAGGAACTTAAGGAGATGGGACGTGGGCAAACTGAAAGAGCCGGAGGTTGCAGAGGACTTCAGAGGGAATATTAGGCAACTATTGACAAGAAAAGAGGAAGGGAATACGGTAAAAGAAGAATGGGTAGCTTTGATAGATGAAATAGTGAAGGCAGCAGCGGATCAGGTACTAAAAAGACGGGGACTAGTATACATTCTTGGGTAGGACAAAAGATATTGAATTTAATCGAAGAAAGGAGAAAATGTAAAAATTCAATAAATAAAGCAGGTGAAAAGGAATATAAACGTCTGAAAAATGAGATCGACAGAAAGTACAAAAAGGCTAAGCAGGAGAGGCTAGAGGATAAATGTATGGATATAGAAGCATGTATAGCTAAGGGTAATATAGATGCTGCCTACAGGAAGATTAAAGAGACCTTTGGAGAAAAGGGAATCACCTGCATGAATATCAAGGGCTAAGATAGAAAGCAAGTCCTAAGCAAAGAAGGGAAAGGAGAAAGGTGGAACAGAGGTACACTTGAGTGCAATATTATGGAAATGAAACAGGACGTCAAGGAAGATGGGAAGGGAAATATGATACTGCGTGAAGAAACAAGACCCGGGAATTGACAACATTCTGTCACAGCCGCTGGTAGCCTTGGGAGAGCTAGCCATGACAAAACTCTTCCATCTGGTGAGCAACGTGTATGAGATAGGCAAAATATCCACAGACTTCAAGAAGAATACAATAATTCAAATTCCAAAGAAAGCAGGCGCTGACAGGTGTTACAATTACCAAACTATTAGTTTAATAAATCATGGCTGCAAAATAGTAACACGAATCCTTTACAGAAGAATGAAAAACTGGTAGAAGTGGACCCTGGAGAAGATCAGTTTGGATTCCAGAGAAATGTAGGAACACGCGAGGCTCTACTGACCCTACAGATTCTCATAGAAGATAGTTTAAGGAAAGGCAAACATATGTCTATAGCATTTGTACACTTACAGAAAGCTATTGACAATGGAAAACTTTTAGTCAAATTCTGAAGGAGGCAGGGGTAACATACAGGCAGCGAAAGGCTATTTACAATTTGTACAGAAACCAGATAGCAGATATAAGAGTCGAGGGCAGGAAAGGGAAGCGGAGATTGAGAAGGGAGTAAGACTCGATTTTAGCCTATCCCCAACATTATTCAATCTGTATATCGAGCAGGTAGTAAAGGAAACAAAAGAAAAATTTGGAGTATAAATTGGTCCATGGAGAAGAAATAAAACTTGGAGGTTTGCTGATGACATTGTAATTGTGTCAGACATAGTAAAAGACTTCGCAGAGCAGTTGAACAGAACAGACAGTATCCTGAAAGGAGGATATAAAATGAACATTAACTAAAGCAAAACAAGGATAATGGAGTGTAGTCGAATTGAATCAGGTGATGACGAGGGAAGTAGATTAGGAAATAAGACGCTTCAAGTATTTCATGTGTTTTACTATTTGGGAAGCAAAATAACTGATGATGGTCCAAGTAGGGAGGATATAAAATCTAGACTGGCAACGGCAAGAAAAGGGTTTCTGAAGGAGAGAAATTTGTTAACATCGAGTATAGATTTAAGCGTCAAGAAGTCCTTTCGGAAAGTATTTGGAGTGTGGCCATGTATGCAAGTGAAACATGACGATAAACAGTTTAGAGAAAAAGAGAATAGAAGCTTTTGAAATGTGATGCTACAAAAGAATGCTGAAGATCAAATGGGTAGATCACGTAACTAACGAGGAGTTACTGAACAGAATTGGGGGAAAAGAACTTTACGGTAACACCTGATTAAAAGAAGGGATCGGTTGGTAGGACACATTCTGAAGCATCAAGGGCTCAACAATTAATTTAATATTGGATAGAAGCGTGGGGGCGGCGGGCATAAAAATCTCGGAGACCAAGAGATGAATACAGTAAGCAGATTCAGAGGAACGTAGATTGCATTAGATGTTCGGAGATGATGAGGGATGCACAGGATAGAGTAGTGACCTGAAGACTACAACAACAGCACAGAAGGAAGAAACGAACAAAAAGAAACAATCGCCACATGAGGCGCCAATCTGCACGCGCGCCGCAGGCTAAAAAAAAAAAAAAAAGGGCACAGTCAGCGCCATGATGGTGGAGGCGAGGCGAGCAGGGCTCGGATTCCGAGAGATGTCTGCCCCCTCCCACCGCTGAGGTGCACCGTCACAATTCTTTTTTTGCATTTTAATTAAAAATAAACAATAAAATGAACCCATACGGCAAAAATGAAGACATCAAGCGAACCAAAAGGAGCCATTTTGCCTGCTGTGATCACCTTATCGAAGCGGGAGACCAGGAAGAGGCGGTCGTCATTTCAACAGTCACCACCAGTCGTCAACCGTCGGTGTCCGGGGACGCTGCACACAGTCAGAGAAAGTTACCGTATGGGGATCATGGAAACATTCAGCTTCTTCTCACACCAGGCCAACAGAATGAAGACCCCAAATAGTTAGCAAAAATGTATCGGTATTGCGTTCTGTTCGTTAATACAATGAACTCGTCCATCATGCATTGCCGCAAATCGAGGTCTTTCTTTCCGCCGTCGTGATACATATAATGTATCGCCATTCTCTTTATCCAGTAGACCACATTCATCCAAGTCATCGAGAAATAGACGGCGTCGGGATGAAAGAGGTCCATGGGCACAGTCGAGGCAAGGGAGGAGGGGACGCAGAACGCAGTGTCTGGCGGACCAGTTTTTAGCACTCGCTTGCAAGTCCACAGTTCGGTCAGTATTCGTCCGTGTCTACTGTCGCGCAACGGAGGAATATGGGAGCGTTTGTGAGGTGAGTGGAATGGCATAGAGCCTGCGTCGGATCGGAAATTTCTCGTTAGTGACCACATACCACGTCGACCGAGCGAAATTGGACAGGAAGAGCGCATGAATGACTCGCCAAACGCTCGTCCAGTCAGGGATGGGGTATCGTCGTACATCTACGTACGTCTACATCTGAATGATTGCTCTGCTGTTCACAATTAAGTGCCTAGTAGAGGGTTGGTCGAACAATCTTCAAGCTATTTCTCTACCGTTCCAGTCTCAAACACAGCGTGGGAAAAACGACATTTAAAACTTCCTGTGCGAGCTCTCGTATCTGTTAATTTGTTATGACGATCATTCCTCCCTATGTAAGTGGGCGCCAAGAAAATATTTTCCCACCCTGAGGAGAAATATAGATATTGGTATTTCATGAGAAAATCCTGCCGCAACGAAAATCGTCTTTGTTTTAATGACTGCTACCCGAATTCACGTATCATATCCGTGGTGCTTACTCTCCTATATCGCGGTAGCACAAAACGAGCTACCCTTCTTTGAACATTTTCGACGTCCTCCGTCGATCCTATCCATTCCGGATCCCACACCACGCATCAATACTCCAGAGGAAGACGTGCAAGCATAGTATAGCCAGTCTCTTCAGTAGACCTTTTGCACTTTGTAAGTGTTCCGCCAATAAGTAACAATCTTTGGTTTGCTTTACCCACAACATTAACTATGTGGTCGTTGCAGCTTAAGTTATTCGAAATTGTAATCCATAAGTTTTTAGTTGAGTTTACAGCCTTTAGATTTGTGTGATTTGTCGTGCAACAGAAATTCAGCACATACATTTTGATATGTGGAAGACTTAACACTTTTTAGTATTTAGAGTCCATTGCCACTTGTCGTACCGTAGGGATATCTTGTCTAAATAGTTTAGGAATTTGTTTTGATCACATGACCAGTTTATAAGACCTTAAATGACAGGATTGTTTTGGTTGGCAGGAGAGCCAACACCGTGTTACTAGAAGGAGGCGGAAAGGCACGCGTTTTAGCTCACGCAGGCTGGCGTGAGGTCTGGAACAGGACAAGGAAATTAGAATTTAGAAAAACGGACGTAGCTGGTGGAATACTTAACTTTAATCCATTAATGGTGAACGTCAGTCTTGACCGTACATGATTCAATATCAATAGTAACTGATAATGGCGCCTTGCTAGGTCGTAGCAAATGACGTAGCTGAAAGCTATGCTAAACTATCGTCTCGGCAAATGAGAGCGTATTTTGTCAGTGAACCATCGCTAGCAAAGTCGGTTGTACAACTGGGGCGAGTGCTACAAAGTCTCTCTAGACCTGCCGTGTGGCGGCGCTCGGTCTGCAATCACTGATAGTGGCGACACGCGGGTCCGACGGATACTAACGGACCGCGGCCGATTTAAAGGCTACCACCTAGCAAGTGTGGTGTCTGGCGGTGACACCACAAGGATCATCTGCGAACTATCTAAGAGTGCTTCTCAGATTGTCTCCTAAATCGTTTATGTAGACGAGGAACAATTGACGGCGTATACCACTTCCTTGGGGAAAGTCATATATTACTCCTGCTTTACTCGATGACTTCCCGTCAATTACTACAAACTGTCACCTTTCCGTTAGGAAATGAAGAATCTAGTCACACAACTGAGGCAATAGTCCATAAACACGCAATCTGATCAGAAGTCGCTTGTGAGTTACGATGTAAAAAGCCTTCTGGAAATCTAAAAGCCGGCCGAAGTGGCCGAGCCGTTCTAGGCGCTACAGTCTGGAACCGCGCGACCGCTACGGTCTGTAAGTTCTAAGTTGTAGGAGAGTGATGACCTTTGAATTAAGTCCCACAGTGCTCAGAGCCATTTGAACAATTTTTGAAACCTAAAAATATGGAATCAATTTTACATCCCCAGTCATCAAGTGAAATCCAGGGTCACAAACCGTTTTCGCAAGCTCTGTCCTCTGCTGAACCCGACTCCCACACCTTCTCTGCGTCTCGGTGTCACGAGACGCTGTTCCCCTCTATAACTGAGTACACCGCAGTCGTCGTCAGGGAACGGAGCTGAAGAACACACGAAGAAGCTCCATTATCTGCAGAATCGTGCTCTCAGCCTGGCTCCGCATCTACCAAGAGGCTTCCTATCCGGACCACTCCACCATATCGTGGAAGTCCCACACCTGCATGACCGATCCGATTCAACAAGATGTGCATAGCCCCTCGCTGCATAGGCAGCCTCTATAGACGGAAACCGAGGAGCTGGAAAAACGAGAAGACCGCATCATCGCGTGCACGGGAGGCAGAACATCGTGCTGCGAACTCCATCTTCTTCGGCGGGCCAAGACACTCTGTGAAGTTCTAGCGACAGAGGTAGATAAGACCAGACACGTCCCGGACTCCGAAGGAACAAGAACCGCTTCAACGGTCCACGACGGGAAACGCCTGGCGTGACCGCCGCCGCTCCTGCTGCCCGCAGAGTTGTCCTGCCGTCTTCGCCATAAGCAACACCCGCGGCTGCGCCACCAACAGCCCTTCACAACAAACAGCTCGCCGAGTTTATTCGGCTGCACGAGAGCTCCTCACCTCGTAGCACAATGCCAGTTCCTCCTCCCTGCTCCTCGACATACACTAGTGGCCATCAAAATTGCTAAACCACGAAGAAATGCAGATGATAAACGGGTATTCATTTGACAAATATATTATACTAGAACTGACATGTGATTCCATTTTCACGCAATTTCGGTGCATAGATCCTGACAAATCAGTACCCAGAGCAACCACCTCTGGCCGTAATAACGGCCTTGATACGCCTGGGCATTGAGAAACTGAGCTTGGATGGCGTGTACAGGCACAGCTGCCCATCCACCTTCAACACCATACTACAGTTCATCAAGAGTAGTGACTGGCGTATTGTGACGAGGCAGTTGCTCGGCCACCATTGACCACACGTTTTCAATTGCTGAGAGATCTCGAGAATCTGCTGGCCAGGGCAGCACTCGAACATTTTCTGTATCCAGAAAGGCCCGTACAGGACCTGCAACATGCGGTCGTGCATTATCCTGACGAAATGTAGGGTTTTGCAGGGATCGAATGAAGGGTAGAGCCACGGGTCGTAACACATCTGAAATGAAAGGTCCACTGCTGAAAGTGTCGTCAATGCGAACAAAAGGTGACCAAGACGGGTAACCAATGGCACCCCATAACATCACACCGGGTGAACGCCAGTATGGAGATGACGAATACACGCTTCCAATGTGCGTTCACCGCGATATCGCCAAACACGGATGCAACCATCGTGATTAAACAGAACCTGGATTCATCCGAAAAAATGTTTTGCCATTCGTGCATCCAGGTTCGTCATAGTGTACACCATCACAGGCGCTCCTGTCTGTGATGCAGCGTCAAGGGTAACCGCAGCCATGGTCTCCGAGCTGATACCCCATGCTGCTGCAAACGTCGTCCAACTGTTCGTGCACATGGTTGTTGTTTTGCAAACGTCCCCATCTGTTGACTCAGGGATCGAGACGTGGCTGCACGATCCGTTACAGTCATGTGGATAAGATGCCTGTCATCTCGACTCCTAGTGATACGAGGCCGTTGGGATCCAGCACAGCGTTCCGTATTACCCTCCTGAACCCACCGATTTCTTATTCTGCTAACAGTCATTGGATCGCGACCAACGCGAGCAGCGATGTCGCGATAGGCCACTATCCGACCTCTATCAAAGTCGGAAACGTTATGGTACGCATTTCTCCTCCTTACACGAGGCATCACAACAACGATTCACCGGGCAACGCCGGTCAACTGCTGTTTGTGTATGAGAAATCGGTTGGAAACTTTCCTGTCAGCACGTTGTAGGTGTCGCCACCGGCGCCAACCCTGTGTGAATGCTCTGAAAAGCTAATCATTTGCAAATCGCAGCATCTACTTCCTGTCGGTTAAATTTCGCTTCTGTAGCACGTCATCTTCATGGTGTAGCATTTTTAATGGCTAGTAGTGTATTTTCCAGGACAAACGGTTTGCAGTTACCAAGATGTGAAGATAACCCATTGAATACAAGGTCCCAAAAGGACTGTGATGTTTACGGCATTCGACGCTCCACGTATTTATCACACAATGAGAACAGCATGAGGCTGCCGAGTGTCCTTGAATTGTTTAGTCGACGAGTAACCCACAACAGAGCCACGGGGCTACTGTTGTCGATATGAGGCAGAGCAATGGCAACGATAAACAAAGTGAAATCTACAACATCGATTGCTGATGTTGACATTTCATTAGAAATGAGTACAAGGAATTTCACCGAGTGAGAAAGAAGTGGCAGATGATATATTGACGTTTCTGCTCGATTAACCAGAGGGATGTGTGGTGTCGTATGCGCTCGACTGTGCGGGCAATGTACATGAGGAGTAAAATGATAGCGATACGTGCTTAATAAGTGAAAGTGATATTGAAATAAGAATCGAACCGTTACGTTCATCATTCTTCTCGGGCATGGAGCCACAAATGCCGTTTCCAGTGAAATCAAGTGCATGACAATCGTTTTTCAAGGAGCACTAAACATAATTACATGTATAGAAGATCATCCGCAGCACAGCAAAAAAAAAAAGAAAAAAAAGCAATATGACCCTGTACTGTAGTACATAAGAAAAACTACGAGTAATCAAGGGAGGACTAGGCGCACTTGTTACAAAAACTGTGTTGCAGTCTTTCAAGGCCGCACGATATAATTTACATCTACATCTACATCCATACTCCGCAAGCCACCCGGCGGTGTGTGGCGGAGGGTACTTTGAGTACCTCTATCGGTTCTCCCTTCTATTCCAGTCTCATATTGTTCGTGGAAAGAAAGATTGACCGTATGCCTCCATGTGGGCTCTAATCTCACTGATTTTATCCTCATGGTCTCTTCGCGAGAGATACGTAGGAGGGAGCAATATACTGCTTCACTCCTCGGTGAAGGTACGTTCTCGAAACTTCAACAAGTGCCCTTACCGAGCTACTGAGCGTCTCTCCTCCAAAGTCTTCCACTGGAGTTTATCTATCATCTCTGTAAGGCTTTCGCGATTACTAAATGATCCTGTAACGAAGCGCGGTGCTCTCCATTGGATCTTCTCTGTCTCTTCGAACAACCCTATCTGCTATGGATCCCACACTGCTGAGCAATATTCCAGCAGTTGGCGAACAAGTGTACTGTAACCTATTTCCTTTGTTTTCGGACTGCATTTCCTTAGGATTTTTCCAGTGAATCTCAGTCTGGCACCTGCTTTACCGACGATCAACTTTATATGATCATTCCATTTTAAATCACTCCTAATGCCTACTCCCAGATAATTTATGGAATTAACTGCTCCCAGTTTTTGACCTGTTATATTGTAGCTAAATGATAAAGGATCTTTCTTTCTGTGTATTCGTAGCACATTACACTTGTCTACATTGAGATTCAATTGCCATTCCCTGCACCATGCGTCAATTCGTTCCATATCCTCCAGCATTTCAGTACAATTTTACAATTTTCCATTGTTACATCCTCTCGAAATACCACATCATCACCTGCAAAGAGCCTCAGTGAACTTCCGATGTTGTCCACAAGGTCAGTTATGTATATTGTGAATAGCAACGGTCCTACGACACTCCCCTGCGGCACACGTGAAATCACTCTTACTTCGGAAGACTTCTCTCCATTGAGAATGACACGCTGCGTTCTGTCATCTAGGAACTCTTCAATCGGATTACACAATTGGTCTGATATTCTATATGCTCTTACTTTGTTCATTAAACGACTGTGGGGAACTGTTTCGGACGCATTGCGGAAATCAAGAAACACGGCATCTATCTGTGAACCCCTGTCTATGGCCCTCTGAGTCTCGTGGACGAATAGCACGAGCTGGGTTTCACACGATCTTCTTTTTCGTAACCCATGCTGATTTCTACAGAGTAGATTTCTAGTCTCCAGAAAAGTCATTATACTCGAACATAATACGTGTTCCAAAATTCTACAACTGATCGACGTTAGATGTGCGTGCTATCGAGCCACTACGTTATGCACGTCATAGATTACAGTGATTTCAAGTGAAGCAATGGACGGTTGCTTAACTTCAAAAAGTGCTACAGAATTGGATGACGTAAGAAAACGAAATTTCAAACAAAGCGTCACCTTGGCGATGCATAGCAAACTGCGGAATCGGCCCGAATAGTTGTAGATGAGATAAACAACAGTATCCCATTGTTCATTAAGGAATTTGTTTTCAACTCCGACCATTGGAGATTTGAAGAGGACGTGTCTGTGAGAGGTACCCTGGAA
The DNA here is from genome assembly GCF_023898315.1 of Schistocerca nitens. Lineage (NCBI taxonomy): Eukaryota > Metazoa > Arthropoda > Insecta > Orthoptera > Acrididae > Schistocerca > Schistocerca nitens. The sequence continues at coordinate 1,156,524,922 of NC_064615.1, read as the reverse complement.
ATTAGAGGTACCAAGAGATTTCTATCAAGATCTGCTAACGTCAATGACTCAATGCATTCATATACAATTATGCCGACTATAATCTGGATGGTAGATTGTCTTCAAAGTCATTTATTGTGTTGCGAGAAGTTGGAGAGTCTCTCCCCAATGATTGTTTCTCGTGTGCGTTATCTTGCAAGGGAAGTGGGGAATATTTAACTCACACCAAGCAAGACTTGAAAATGGGCGTAGACGAACTACAATAAGTGTATGAGCACTGTTTTGGACAATAGCTGGTCATAGAAACTTGCTTTTGCTTCATTCTTGGTCTGCATACTCCTTTAGAGCAAACTACCCCTACTGAACGGTGTGTAACAGTGCAGTGCATAACACCTGGAACCACTGGACAAATTCAACCTCTGAAACTTTGTGTTTTTCGTGCCTATAAAACATATTGTCGCACATTCTGCAGCTACGCTTTAAAGGATAGCCAGTTCCACGATAAGTTCCACGCCAGACTCTTTCACTTTCGGTTGCATGCCACCGCATTCCCTCAGTTTTCATCACCCGTTACACAGGTATCATTCCATATGCATTCCTTGAGGGCTGATACCTAGCTGAATGTTTACAGCTCCCAAGGAGTTCCCCTTCTGTCATGATGATGCTAATCTTCGTGATCATCGTAGCGCGCCATTTTTCGTTAGCTGTTCATGGCGCAAGTTGCTGGTTTGTTTCGAACATTTATTGAATGTCGACGATGTCCATTTTGTGAAGCATTATACAAACATCCCATAGCATCCCGGACATTCATTTCCCGTCGCCCTCCTGATGCACGTAGTGAGTTATTAGCAGCTAATATCAATCCTGTTACAATTGTTAACACAAAAATTTCAAATTAGCCTTACTAAATATTGAACTTGCTACCTCTTACTCAAGGGACTCCTTTTAGAAGCTTGCTTTATTTAGTTATTGTAACAGTTCTGTTGTAAAAGTGTGTTTCATCACGCTTCGTCAGAGGATACAACAAATACCTCTGCCATCCCAAGTTACCTGGACCCGCTGGAACCAACTTGCATCATTAAGAGAGAAAAGTTTCTCCTCTTTCACCATGCTTCATTTCATATCTCCATGGACAAATGGCGAGAGTCAGCTGCTTGCTGGCTATGGTACGGATACCTTTGAGCCACCAAACAGGAATGTGAGGGTTCAGCCTTGGCGGGGTAGCACCATCTGTGCTATTCCCCCAGATTCATGGTTCTTCCAGAATGAGCGACGTGGTGCCCTGGAAGACTCACGTTACGATGTCTGTGGCGTAGCAGTTCGCGGTTTTTGGTGAGAACTCTCCACGATCGTATCAGACCAATCCGTTCTGGATTCCGACAGTAGCTTCCTTTCAGAGTAAGTGAGAAGCAATAACAATCATAGTAAGCCATATTTTTCAGGGAGCATTCTATATTCTCTTCCGAGCAAATTTGCCGACTTTTCTTCGCACTTATTTACCCGTTAGATAATTTCTTCGCATAAGACGTTATCTTTTCTTGTTGGTGATTTGCTTCCCGAATATTACGAATTGTTTTTGTGTAATTCTTTTAACAGTGGAATTTTAATGTAATTTATCTTTAATGTATCCATGTACATAGATTCTTATAGTGACTGAGTTCATAACCGTGTGCACCATCAGTGGCACATTCGTTAGGAGATGAAGAGAATAAATGTGGCAAATCTGTTTAAAATGTTACCCACACATTACTAGTAATCAAAAATAGCGAACGGTCGACTTTCATTTTTTGTGGATGTTGTCTCATTTATTGCAGGTCCAGACACAGAATGCAAAATCTTACACAACTGCCAGCAGCTCAGCCGCTCGTCTACAATTGTGTATCAACTGCTCGCCATCCAGTGTCCTGGGGTACCATACACGGCTACTTATTTTACGCCAAACATTTTCCCAGCATAAAAAGCATCTGGTACGGCTACGGATTTATGTTCAAGCAGAAGTCGCTGTACCTTATTGCAGCCGTGTTCTTCCACTTAATTCCAGCCATTATTGCAGACACTTTTCTGTGTCTCAAGGGGACGAAACCAATGTAAGTACTTCATCCCGTTATGTACTCACACTTTTTATTCCGCATGACACAAGGCTGTAACGTATTACTATATTTACGACGTTTCTCATGGAGCCATATACGTTATCTCGCATTTCTCGCTGCTTCTCTCACACAAATAATGATAAAATTTCCGAAATTCAGGGTCGCCACCAGCCCAAGCGCTTCCTAACCATTTAGAAGAAAACGGAGCTGGAAAATTATTAGTTTAATTACTTTAATAATTTAATTACCAGTATTCAAATTTCTTTAAGTAGCCAGATAAATAGCACTCCATATCGTGCATGAAGTAACTTGATTAATTCAGGATTGGAAATCGAAGTAAGTGGGTAAGATCAACACCACAGAATTTATCTTTCACGTCGATTGTTTATTGTAACTAAGTATTTGGTTGCACATCCCAGTTACACCTAACTGGTGGCTGACCAGAAATATTTTAGTAAGAATTACGTGAGAATGAAACAGAGCACAATTTAACTACAGCAAGAAACGCAGAAAACGGGGGTGGGAGACAATGATACTATCATCTCCTTTTGCATTCATACCAGTGAGATTCGCATTACGATTCTACGTTGCACTATTCTGGACCGAGGTTTAACCAATGCACCAGGTTGTGCGATAATTATTCAACATACTAATTGCGCCTGCTGCCTGCAAACTGCCGAACTACAGCACGTGGTGCATTCTGACTCAAATTGTTGTGCCGCTTTGTAGAAAGTGCACGAAAGAACAGATATTCTTGTAGAAATTATGGCTCATTAAACAAGCAGACTGTTAAATAAGGTCTATTGTAGTGCCGTGGTGGACCAGAAGGGTCATTTATTACCAAACACGTGGCACAAAATCGACGCACAAAGACAAACGCAACTTCCACTAATGAAAGATTAAAAATCATACTCGCATCACACGCTTCAGTTAAGCTGAAGTTCTTAAGTATTTCAACTCTTAAACATAACGAAGTCCTAACTCAACCTGCTTCCTATCACTTGAAACCCCCTTTAAGAGCTACGATCCGTATTCACCAAGCGTTCACCGAAGAGTCGCCCCTTTCTCTTTCGAGATTACCTAGCTCCCCGTGCAGCGGAAGCTACCAGAGAGGTAGCCCTCCGTTACCAACCTCACACACAAAAACAGTCTTTGACTAAGATGGGTAAACCTCTCTGTTCAGGTATTGGAAACTTAAGTTGGTCATCCTGTGCTGTCCTTCGAACGAGAAGCAACATCGTCTGCTCCCAGCAGACGATGACCAACTCAGTGTTTCCCACAAAACAAAACCGAAGCCCCACATTAAACACACATATATTGTTCAATAGGCCTTATTTGAGTGCTCAGTCTTTCTGGAAGAGTTTATGAATTGAGCTAAAATCAGGTAGTAAAGCGAATAAGTTGTACCTAATTCGACAAGCGTCTTATGAAACGACTTCACAGAGACGTTTCGTAGCTACATTGCTGAATTTACTGTTTAAATTTTCTGAAGACATATGTGGCTAATAAAGGTGTCCAGTTTAAATGATAAATATTTCTGGTAAAACAGTGACGTAAATGCGTCTTCTTAGGACGAGGTAACTACTCTAACCATAATTCTGTGTGCTTAACAGTAACGAAGGAGCAAAAGTATTTGAGAACACAATTGGTAACTTTATTATACAACAGAAATATTATTATTTATTTTGCTTCATTTTTGGTTTGAATTCACTGAGCAGTAATGGAGCACAATATTAGCCCCGCAGCCACAAAATAAATACTAAATATTACACTTATCTGTACTGCAGAAGACGTTTGAACAACACAAATCTCGTCCGCATATGGTGTATAATCTCAAAACGAATCACTTATGCGAACAGTAACACTTTGTGTCGATGAACATTATTCGCGGAATTTTTCCATGCATTAGTTAATTTGAAGAGTTTCGACGGGCTGCTAATAAATTTCATTTCAGATATAGTCTAACAATTACTCGTATTCCAGCTTGCAAAATCCTTTCACTTATTCGATATCCTGAAGTGTTTCAGTCTAGCTGCCAAGTCCGTAGAAGGTGGTATAAGAGGCGTACAGTAGGTCTGGCTGACTATTTACCTGAGATTTTCTGAGATTAAGAAATACGTCCTTGAATTACTGAGTCGTCGCGTAGGACTTCTTCCTACCTGTTTTGCGGTGATTAAAGAAATGGGACAACGCATGTAAAGGGACAAAGTACCATTATCCAAGATGGCGGCGATGATGTCATCCAATATGGCGGCGATGACGTCATTCAAGATGTCGGATTTGGCGGGAAGTGTGAATTTTGGCGAGAAAAAAGGTCAACTGGGCTACCTCTCCTAACCTAACCCCCACCACAAGAAGAATGGCGCGGAGTTCAAATTCCAACATGATGATGCATAGCACCCGTACTTATCACTACAAAGAAAATCACGGGAAGAAAGGACACTTGGCCTACCTCCCCTAACCTAACCCCCACCACAAGAAAAATAGTGCGAAGTTCAAATTCAGGTACAGTAATGGAGGGAAAAAGGGACTTGTCTTTGCTATTTAACCAATTACAAGCATATGCGATCGCCACTGGGTCTGGACTCCAACTGGCTTAGTTCATGTCGGTGCCACCAGAGGGCGCTCTCCGGACATCAGGTGATGACGTAAGTACCGTCATTCAAGATGGCTGCAACCGATGTTGTGGTGTCACCGCCAGACACCACACTTGCTAGGTGGTAGCCTTTAAATCGGCCGCGGTCCTTTAGTATACGTCGGACCCGCGTGTCGCCACTATCAGTGATTGCAGACCGAGCGCCGCCATATGGCAGGTCTAGTCTGGAGAGACTCCCGAGCACTCGCCCCAGTTGTACAGCCGACTTTGCTAGCGATGGTTCACTACATACGCTCTCATTTGCAGAGACGACAGTTTAGCATAGCCTTGAGCTACGTCATTTGCAACGACCTAGCGAGGCGCGATATTCAGTTACTATGTCTTCTGAACAGATAATATTGTGACTCATGTGCCGTCAAGAGCGACGTTCATCATTAATGGTTTAAAGTCAAGTATCAAACTGGCTACGTCCGCTTTCTGAATTCTAATTCCTTGTCATGTTCCAGATTTCACGTCAGTATAGTTCTTCCCTCCTCACGCCAGCCTGCGGGAGCTAAAACGCGTGCATTTCGGCGTCCTCTAGTAACACGGTGTTGGCTCCACAACACAATAGATGTAACCACCACGAGCTCCAGAGCCCAACTGGCTTAGTTCATATTGTGACCACCAGAGGACGCTACCGTGAGGTCGGTTGATTAAACAAGATCGTCCGCTCTCTCGCACCACACCACAGGCCCGCGGACGCCCGACCACTTACATCAAACCCCCTCGGCCGTCACCTCCATACACAAGCTGTACATAGTCTTCTGTAAATATGCTAACTAAACTAACACCCACATCACATATCTAACCTACCAATTACGTAAGTACTTAATTCCATTTCAATTTTAATCATATTCAATAGGTCAATTTAAAATTTCAATATTCAATTATCAAATGAGAAGTTCCACATTTTCCCACTATCAGTGCAGTGTTCACTCATGACATAGCACCCTCCCCCACCCTCAGAATGCTGCACTCGTATTGGCTGCTGCATTAGTCACGTGATTCGACTTCATTGAACCTAGGACTCGGAATCAATTCCCACCAATGCCACACCCACCTGGACTTGGAATCAAGTAGTTAAGGTCTTCACCACGATATTCAACCCAGCGCCACACCGCCTTACTCACCCATGATGGCGGCTACCGTGCAATAACGAGTACTAATGTGCACACTGCATGACGTCATCAAAGATGGTGGGGCGAAATGGTGGGAAAACAGATCTTAACACATGTCTTTATTTTGCGGGTGCTGTCTCCACCTACAGATTTACTGTCCAACTGACATGTACACATTACCGCCATCAGATCGTACTGTCACCCCTCCTATGACCTAGTCCCAGATGGTGGTCTGTAGGGGCGAGAATTATGCTAAAATTACTCAGGCTGCGCTAGGGTGCTGGGGAGAGTCCACTCTACTTTTTTTCGAACATTTTATTTAGAGATCGAATATATTTATCACAATGACGCAAAACACTCGCCATGTTATGCTTGGGGTCACAATACAGTCTGCAGACACACAAACAACTCTTAATTTACGCAAATATTTTAAGTACAGACATTCATACTCCTAAATAATTCAGCACACTTATGTCTAGACACTATCATATCGTGAACTACCCACACAGCTCATAGCCCACAGACCTGCTCGCAAAACAATTCAATCAACGAGCGCATGCACTCTCCGTCAACCCCTCTCCAGCAGAGCGTACAGACAGTCCCTGCGTCGTGGTGCAGCCGTCAGCTGTCAAACCGCGCACAGCCCTCGCCCGGCTCCCGCAAGCATGAGGCAGCGAGATCTCACTCATACCGCATGTCTGAAAAATTCCGATGTAAATACCTGCTCACCTAGACACACATGCTGACGTAATTGGGCTGGAGCGCAACCGCGAGCTGCAGCCGAACGCAGGCGAAATTTGTATAAGTGCCATTGATGACCAGGGGCGATTATTTACAGAGCGTACCACCAAGCATAGCCAAGCGCGTGGAGCATTCCATTCTACCCTAACTGTAACAGCGGTCCGGCGAAGTCGCTGAAGAATTCCATTCCACAATAGCACAACCTGCTTTCCCCTTAGCGATTCTAACGGACCACACGTCACGTATGACTGATGCTACACCGCGCGTAGGTATATACCATCGCAAACGCATCAAGCAACGTTATCAAGCTTACACTTAAGTCACATTTATATCTAAAATAACAACCACTCTAGTAAATTCCACAGCCGTCCATAAATACTTAACGTGCGCTTTTGTACTAATTTTCGTCTTCTCACGCATTTTAGGCACGGAAATTCGTGCCCTAACAGAACCTCGTTACGAAAGTAACGCACAATAACGTCCAATGCAGTCTTCCTCGCGGACCTAACCCCATCACGTTATACCAATCCTGCTCTCAACATACGCAAATGTCCGCACGGCTATGTAGAGGCTACCATATCGCAGTAAAAAGCATGTTACTGAATCCGACATTATCATTTGCTCTAACCCAATTTACTCGCCGAATTACTGATACGGCTGTTATTGAAGAACCATCCACCTCTACTTTCTCGAACTTACAGCGGTTATTTTACACAGATCACTAAATTCAGTTGACAGTTAAAACCACAAAGTTATCTCCACATTATCAAATACATACCAGACTCACAAGAATATTGGAAGCCAATAGTAACTACAATTAAATATTACGATTGTTGCTATACTCTGACACCAATCAACGTGCAGGTAACCTCTCCTCTTGACGACTGTGCTTCAGTATCTATAGCGAATATAATTTTCCACTTAAAAATTCTCACTCATACCCTCATCGTTATCAGTCTGCTTAAACTATATGCCCCTCATCATGGGACACACAGTCATCCACTCTAGTCATGCCATAACATAAACCATGCTATCTTTAAAATACACTCCTGGAAATTGAAATAAGAACACCGTGAATTCATTGTCCCAGGAAGGGGAAACTTTATTGACACATTCCTGGGGTCAGATACATCACATGATCACACTGACAGAACCACAGGCACATAGACACAGGCAACAGAGCATGCACAATGTCGGCACTACTACAGTGTATATCCACCTTTCGCAGCAATGCAGGCTGCTATTCTCCCATGGAGACGATCGTAGAGATGCTGGATGTAGTCCTGTGGAACGGCTTGCCATGCCATTCCCACCTGGCGCCTCAGTTGGACCAGCGTTCGTGCTGGACGTGCAGACCGCGTGAGACGACGCTTCATCCAGTCCCAAACATGCTCAATGGGGTACAGATCCGGAGATCTTGCTGGCCAGGGTAGTTGACTTACACCTTCTAGAGCACGTTGGGTGGCACGGGATACATGCGGACATGCATTGTCCTGTTGGAACAGCACGTTCCCTTGCCGGTCTAGGAATGGTAGAACGATGGGTTCGATGACGGTTTGGATGTACCGTGCACTATTCAGTGTCCCCTCGACGATCACCAGTGGTGTACGGCCAGTGTAGGAGATCGCTCCCCACACCATGATGCCGGGTGTTGGCCCTGTGTGCCTCGGTCGTATGCAGTCCTGATTGTGGCGCTCACCTGCACGGCACCAAACACGCATACGACCATCATTGGCACCAAGGCAGAAGCGACTCTCATCGCTGAAGACGACACGTCTCCATTCGTCCCTCCATTCACGCCTGTCGCGACACCACTGGAGGTGGGCTGCACGATGTTGGGGCGTGAGCGGAAGACGGCCTAACGGTGTGCGGGACCGTAGCCCAGCTTCATGGAGACGGTTTCGAATGGTCCTCGCCGATACCCCAGGAGCAACAGTGTCCCTAATTTGCTGGGAAGTGGCGGTGCGGTCCCCTACGGCACTGCGTAGGATCCTACGGTCTTGGCGTGCATCCGTGCGTCGCTGCGGTCCGGTCCCAGGTCGACGGGCACGTGCACCTTCCGCCGACCACTGGCGACAACATCGATGTACTGTGGAGACCTCACGCCCCACGTGTTGAGCAATTCGGCGGTACGTCCACCCGGCCTCCCGCATGCCAACTATACGCCCTCGCTCAAAGTCCGTCAACTGCACATACGGTTCACGTCCACGCTGTCGCGGCATGCTACCAGTGTTAAAGACTGCGATGGAGCTCCGTATGCCACGGCAAACTGGCTGACACTGACGGCGGCGGTGCACAAATGCTGCGCAGCTAGCGCCATTCGACGGTCAACACCGCGGTTCCTGGTGTGTCCGCTGTGCCGTGCGTGTGATCATTGCTTGTACAGCCCTCTCGCAGTGTCCGGAGCAAGTATGGTGGGTCTGACACACCGGTGTCAATGTGTTCCTTTTTCCATTTCCAGGAGTGAACAATATATACACAGTTCACGCAGTGAAAGCCACAGTTACTTTGCAATACAATGTATACACATTTTAGACAAACAGTGATCTTTACATCTGTACAGCAGCCGAAATTGGACCGTGAAACCGATCTAATCCCAGCAATATATCACTGAGTACCTTGTCGATCTAGTAAACATACAGTTCACATCCCCCATCAATCAAAATCACCCCTTTTACATCAGCCAACCGAAGTCACTCTCAGAATTGTTCTACAAATTCACCATCATTTTCCCCTCGACACAAAGGCGTTACTGTCTCTGCTTCCTTGTCTGCTCGCTTTTCTATGCACATCTCAAGACTCGGGGATTATAATAACACACGTAATTTCGCCATAGTATTATAGAATTTTCGCTATACTTCTCGATATCAACTACACAGCAGTAGCCTCCCCATAGCTAAGGCAACTTAATTCCTGATATATAGACTCGAAATCATTTCTCTACAACCACGAAACCTTAGCTTCGTCGGGCGTCCTCTAGACCACTGAGTAACTAGAAACAAACACATGAAAAATCATATTTCCACCAACGAATACCGAACTCACATAATTTACAAGCCAACTAAGGTCCTTTCCATGTCTAGAGAACAGGCAAACGTATCTTCCACACACCACACTCCATCTTCTCTCAACTAAATAAAGACGTGAAATGTGGACAAACAGTCAACCGAATAATTTACATCGGCGGGAATAACACTCCATCCCAATCATACCATCTTCTCAATGTTCCACTTGATCACGAAAGCCACCCAACACATACTAGTATTAGTTCGCTATCTGGTCTTCTAGACAAGGGCAAATTTAACTCATATACGTTCCTACAATCCAACAGACCTCTACTTTCGCATGGATGCTGCTATTAGCAGGAAACGTGGATCAGTACCACCACGGACTTTTCATACAAGGAATGATTCCGGAAACAGCTCATATATATGTTAATTATTATAGTTACAATTAAATGTTACAATATCGCTACCAATTGAACAGCATTCCAGAATGAGCGAATTATCGTAAATACTCCCAGTTGTCGGCAGTGGCTCTGGATATAGCTGTACCTTCCTTACAACTGGACATACTCCCCCCATTGCTATCACAGTACTCCAAGTCAAATCCTTACCTTCCCTACAACAGGGCATAGTCTACACCTTTCCACAAACACACATACTTTTACCCTAAGATGGGGAGAATGCTCTGTGGCTCCCATACGCGGAGAGATAAATCATAATTTAGGTACTATGATCGAGGTCTTAGAAATATGTAGAGTACTGTCTGATATACTTTGATGAGTTATGTGTTCGAGAATTAGCTGTGAATGGGTGTATTATGTAGTCATCTTTCCATGTTCGCAATGATACTTGCAAAATAGAGAATGGATGGTTTAGCTATGATACAGAGATTGAGGAAGCATGCTGTCACATGATTGACCGGTGTCGAAGTTTCTGTAAAATTGTTCGCGCTATCAAGTTTCATGTTTAGTACTAGAGTATATGGATGGTGTCTTTTCCATCCCATCCCTGCATTGATTAGCAGATAATGAGTGACTGCTATGGCTTGTTTGTGTTGGGGAAAATGTTTCCGTGGATGCACGGGAACTTCCGAGGGTTGCTAGCAGCGAAACAGTGATCGCGTACATTAGTGCAATATGAGGAATGAGTCGAAAGGGGATGCATAGTCGTCAGGTATTTCCGTCAGTGTGAGAGACGAGAATAAATGTATAGGTCGTCATTCGCTTTCGGATATCCGTTTGGAGACCTACGCCAGCGCCGTAAGAGTCTTCTACTTTCGTTATGTTGTAAGTGGGTTTTTATTTAATATAAGTTGTTGTGTAGCGTGTTATGGTAGTTGCAGTAATAAAATGATTTACAGTGCGCGATGTCTACCTTTCTGTGACTGGCAAGGTATCAGGGCGTCTTAATGTTAGTTTAGAACATGAGACAGGTATGAAACTCGTGGCAGAGAAACGAGATGTTTGGCGTTGTACAAAAGCGTGTTGACACAACTAAACAGGACCAGAGGGAGCGTGTCATACGATAATTCGCCTAGCGCAGGGATTCCCAACAAAAGTTTCTCGAGGACCCCCTCATTGAGCATGATTGTTACCTTGTCATATCACACTTTGTGTCAAGAAAGAAGACACGAACTCATCTGTAAGTTCAAAAAATGTGGCAAGATCCTACCACGAGAAAGCCATCTTACTTCCATATGAGTAAGAAGTTGCTCATGCTCACTGCCGATCTCTTTACACAACAAAGAAAATAATCTGGATTTCAGGTGTCGAGTTTTAATGTAGTTGATGATTTGAACTACTCCATTAAGTATCTTTTGCAAAGGTTCAGACAAGCTTTTGGCTACTAAGGCTTCACGCAACAGTGAGTCCATTTCACCTCAGGGACTATCGCTTTGATACGAGCTAGAAGACCTTTTTTTTTTTTTTTTTTTTTTTTTGCCAGCCATTGACTTTGCTCAATCCGTCGAGAAGCCTACACATTTTTTCTAGGTGACGTCGTGTTCATTGAGATAATTATTTAATGCAGTTAAAATATCGTCTGCTGTCGTATGCAGTAGTTCGCATGAAGAAAATCTTTGAACACTTGGTCCTCCCATAAGAATGGTTAGAAAACCAACATTATAGCCTTTTTTGATATGTCTGTGCTTTCATCCAATTGTAGAGCGTACATGACACTCATGCAAAGTCTAGCCAGCAATGTTTCTTCGGTGTTAACTGTAATATCAGAAATTCGTCTTTGAACAGTATTATTTGAGAGCGGGACAGTTCCTGTTACCTTAGCAGCTGCATCACCTAAGATTCTCTTCCAAAGTATTATTGCTGATGGCAGTATAAGTTCCTCAGAAATTGTGTGGTTTTTCCCACATTTAACCACAAGCTGAGCCACCTCGTAAGACGCAAGGGTTGCATTTTCATTTACATTTGCACCACAGTGTTTGGCAATTGTTTTACGATTTGTTTTCAACTTTCCTAATTTATTTTTGAAAAAATCTAATGACATACTTCTGCACTCTTGGTACTTTGTATCAAGATGGTGCTGGAGTTTTGCTGATTTCACACATTCATTCGAAAGGCTTTCATAGCAAATGACACATTGAAGTTTAGGCTGTTGCTCAGGTCCAGTGAACTTAAAACCGATTTCCAAGTAATCAGAGCTATATTTTCTAGTTTTTCCAGTACGCTTAACACTGATCTTGGAAGGGTTAGGTTCAAGGGACGCCGACGATTTAGGTTCAATGGGCACTGACAACTTCGGTTCGAGAGTCACTGACCTACTTGCTTGAACATCAAATGCATCATCTTCCTCTTCATCTGCAGGCATTTCTCGTTTCAACGAACCACTTTTTAACCAGCGGTCCATTTTTAACAACGCGAACTGTAGCTTCCGTGAAAAACAACGCTTTACAAACACTACTGTTTTAATACAGCATATTGAATATGTAAACAACTTGTTCTGTGAAAGCACTGGCAAAAAATAATGGCCGATTGTCGTCTGAAATGGGAGTTTCTATGTAACGTGACTGTCAGTTGTCAGCTGCAAAGAGGCAGCGCGAGCAGTCCAACCGCATGCAGCAGAACTATTTGCGTCTATCTAATTCTAGTTTTGCGCTAGAGTCTGCTAGTGTCAGTTGGCCCCAGGAAGACGCTAGACGCAAAAGTTAGCGTTCGCTAAAGCTCTGTTCATGCAGGAGGCGACCAAAACAAAAAAATCTGTTCTCATACAAAATATATTTAATATATTTTTTTATTCTAATAGCATCTTGCCGACCCCTCTCGCATAGCTCGCGGACCCCTGGGAGACCGCGAACCATCTGTTGGAAACCACTGGCCTATAGTATAGGTGATCAAACTTAAAAGTGGGCTCTGTGGTGTCTGTATATTTAATAGAATCGTGTCATAGACACAGCAGGAGTAGCAGTAGCAGTAGCAGTTTGAGGTGAGAGCCGGTGAGGAAGCGGCTATACCGCTAGGAATGCTTGGATGGCTGCACGCTACGCTATTGTGGGAAGTCGTATTGTGGAATCTTTTTCCCTGCGCTGGAGGCCGACCGCAGCTATGTGTCATTGTGCCCGCATCGGTGCCTTGGTGACTTCTAATTCGTATGAGCTTTCATAGTTCTTAATTTTTATCTGTTGGGCTGACTGATTTGAATGGACGTGGATCTGTACTACCTGTATCTAGCTTGGGGACGTACGAAATTGCGTGCATTTCCACCGAATGGTCAAAACACGGTCCTGTTGCAGTAATTCAGGTCGTTCTGTTTCTACAGAGGTTGCTGAAGGTGGTGGATATGTCTTTCTCCGACATCTGCTCAGTTCAGACTTAAATTGGACCTATCACATGGGCGAAGCTGTAGAAATCGGATCAGTTGCACGACGTGTAGGGGGCGACTACAACCACGCTGGAATTTTACTGTAGAAACTACGTTCGGGAAAGGTGACTCGTTTCGAGATATGAGGGTGCGACAAATATGATTGAGTAGTGGTTGTGATCCGATTGGAGAGAGGTGATTCCAAATGATTGACATCATTTCGAACATATAGCATGACACTAGAGATCTGAGAAGCTAGTGTACATTTTTCTTCTTACAACCTCAGTCAGCACATCATCTACTACTATTGTTTGTGTTCCTTCTCAATCAGTCATCGCCTATAACTCGGTGGATATATCGAGGAACCTCTGATATGATGTCGAGACAGAGTGCGTTACAAATATTAAAGAATTATCTGGTTGAGGGGTTGTGAGGGAGTCGCAAATACAGCGTACATACCACGTTCCTTAGCCGAATCACTTTAAAAGCTCAGTCATTTTATCCCTAGGCTGCATAGTCGGCTGAAAATACGTATTCCTACGATCATTGTCACGGTACTTGTCCGGAAAGAAACAACTCATTCAGAGGTAATGTTATACCTCGATTCGAAAACAGGGTATAGATTTTAACATGGATACGTGTGTGCACCTGTAGAAACAAGACTGAATGTGACAGTAACATGTTGCTGGGATACGTTTTTTCTTTAACATCTCGCCGATTACGTGTCTCTTTCTAGGACACAGTGGTAGGACTCGAAAGAAGCGCTTAAGAGAGATGCATGCCAATCGCTGATTTTCGATCACTATTATTTGCTATGGTAGGCAAACATTTATTGACCAAGTAATATACTTAGTGGGAGCGTGATATGTTCGCATTTGAGCATCAGTGTTATAAAGTATATGTGTTTGTGGAAAGGAAATGACTATGCCCTGTTGTAGGGAAGGTAAGGATTTGACTTGGAGTACTGTGATAGCAATGGGGGGAGTATGTCCAGTTGTAAGGAAGGTACAGCCATTTCCGGAGCCACTGCCGACAACTGAGTGTATTTCCGATAATTCGCCATTCTCGGATGCTGTTCAGTTGAGAGCGCGATCGTAACATTTAATTGTAAGTATAATGATAAACGTACGTGCGAGCGGTTTTCCGGAATGATTCCGTGTATGGATAGTCCGTGTTGGTAATGAGCCACGTTTCCTGTAAATAGCAGCATCCGTGCAAATGTAGAGGTCTGTTGGATTGTAGGAAAGTATATGAGTTAACTCTGCCTTTGTCTAGACGACCAGATAGCGAACTAATACTTACAAGGGAACCTCCTCATCGCACCCCCCTCAGATTTAGTTATAAGTTGGCACAGTGGATAGGCCTTGAAAAACTGAACACAGAGCAATCGAGAAAACAGCAAGAAGTTGTGTGGAACTATGACAAAAATTAGTAAAATATACAAACTGAGTAGTCCATGCGAAGATAGGCAACATCAAAGACACTGGGAGTCAAGGAGCGCCGTGCTCCCGTGGTTAGCGAGAGTAGCTACGGAACGAGAGGTCCTAGGTTCAAGTCTTCCCTCGAGTGAAAAGTTTAATTTCTTATTTTCAGTTTATGTGACAAACTCTTATGTTTTCATCACTTATTTGGGAGTGATTATCACATCCACAAGAAAACCTAAATCGGGCAAGGTAGAAGAATCTTTTTACCCATTCGCCAAGTGTACAAGTTAGGTGGGTCGACAACATATTCCTGTCATGTGACGCACATGCCGTCACCAGTGTCGTACAGAATATATCAGACGTGTTTTCCCGTGGAGGAATCGGTTGATCTATGACCTTGCGATCAAATGTTTTCGGTTCCCATTGGAGAGGCACGTCCTTTCGTCTACTAATCGCACGGTTTTGCGGTGCGGTCGCAAAACACAGACACTAAACTTATTGCAGTGAACAGAGACGTCAGTGAACGAACGGACAGATCATAACTTTGGGAAAATAAAGAAAGTAAAATTTTCAGCCGAGGGAAGACTTGAACCAAGGACCACTCGTTCTGCAGCTACTCACGCTAACCACGGGACAACGGCGCTCCCGAGCTTACGTTCTCCTTGATATAGCCTATCTTGCGCATGCACTACTCAGTTTGTATATTTTACTAATTTTTTTCACTGTTCCACACAACTTCTTCCTATTTTCTTGATTGATATGTGTTCAGTTTTTCAAAGCCTATCCACTGTGCCAACTTATAACTAAATCTTAGGGGGGTGCGATGGGGAGGTTCCCTTGTTAGTATGTGTGAGACGGCTTCCGTGATCAAGTGGAACTTTGAGAAGATGGTATGATTGGGATGGAGTGTTATTCCCGCTAATGTAAATTGTTCGGTTGACTGTTTGTGCACATTTCGCGTCTTTATTTAGTTGAAAGAAGATCGAATGAGGTGTGTGGAAGATATGCTCGCCTGTTCTCTAGACATGGGAAGGCCCTTAGTTGGTTTGTAAATTATATGGATGATTTGGAGTATGTTAGATCAGCGAGATCGGTATTCGCGGGTGGAAATATGACTTTCAATGTGTTTGTTTTAGTTACTCAGTGGTCTAGAGGACGCTCCACACGCTCCACGTAGCTAAAGTTTCGTATTTGAAGAGAAATGATTTCGAGTCTATATGTCGGGAATTTGTTGCGTTAGCTATGGGGAGGCTACTGCTGTGTAGTTGATATCGAGAAGTGTAGCGAAAATTCTATAATACTATGGCGAAATTACGTGTGTTATTATAATGCCCGAGTCTTGATATGTGCATAGAAATGAGAGCAGACAAGGAAGCAGAGACAGTAACGCCTTTGTGTCGAGGGGAAAATGATGGTGAATTTGTAGAACAATTCTGAGAGTGACTTCGGTTGGCTGATGTAAAAGGGGTGATTTTGTTTGATGGGGGATGTGAACTGTATGTTTACTAGATCGACAAGGTACTCGGTGATATATTGCTGGGATTAGATCGGTTTCACGGTCCAATTTCGGGTGCTGTACAGATGTAAAGATCACTGTTTGTCTAAAATGTGTATACATTGTATTGCAAAGTAACTGTGGCTTTCACTGCGTGAACTGTGTATATATTGTATTTTAAAGATAGCATGGTTTATGTTACGGCATGACTAGAGTGGATGACTGTGTGTCCCATGATGAGGGGCATATAGTTTGAGCAGACTGATAACGATGAGGGTATGAGTGAGAATTTTTAAGTGGAAAATTATATTCGCTATAGATACTGAAGCACAGTCGTCAAGAGGAGAGGTTACCTGCACGTTGATTGGTGTCAGAGTATAGCAACAATCGTAATATTTAATTGTAGTTACTATTGGCTTCCAATATTCTTGTGAGTCTGGTATGTATTTGATAATGTGGAGATAACTTTGTGGTTTTAACTGTCAACTGAATTTAGTGATCTGTGTAAAATAACCGCTGTAAGTTCGAGAAAGTAGAGGTGGATAGTTCTTCAATAACAGCGGCATCAGTAATTCGGCGAGTAAATTGGGTTAGAGCAAATGATAATGTCGGATTCAGTAACATGCTTTTTACTGCGATATGGTAGCCTCTACATAGCCGTGCGGACATTTGCGTATGTTGAGAGCAGGGTTGGTATAACGTGATGGGGTTAGGTCCGCGAGGAAGACTGCATTGGACGGTATTGTGCGTTACTTTCGTACCGAGGTTCTGTTAGGGCATAAATTCCCGTTTATAAAAGCTGAGAGAAGACGAAAACTAGTACAAAAGCGCACGTTAAGTAATTCTGGACGGTTTTGGAATTTATTAGAGTTATTATTTTAGATAGAAATGTGACTTAAGTGTAAGGTTGATAACGTTACTGGATGCGCTTGCGATGGTAGATACCTACGCGCGGTGAATCGTCAGTCAAACGTGACGTGTGGTCCGTTAGAATCGCTAAGGCGAAAGCAGGTTCTGCTATTGTGGAATGGAATGCTGCAGCGTCCTCGCCGGACCGTAGTTAGAGTGAGGGTAGCGTGGAACGCACTACATGCGCGGTGCTACTTGGAGGGCGCGCTCTGTAAATACACCCGCCCCCCCCCCTCCCCCTCCACCCAGCGGACAAGAATCATGAACGGCGCTTACGTACAACATTCGCCTGCGTTCGGCTGTAGCTCGCCCGATCACGTCTGCACGTGCGTCTAGGTGAACAATTATTTGGATTGAAATTTTTCAGACATGCGGTATGAGTGAGATATCGCTGCCTCAAGCTTGTGGGAGCCAGGCGGGGGCTGTGCGCGGTTTGACAGCTGAGGGCTGCACCACGTCGTAAGGACTGTCTGTACGATCTGCTGCAGAGGGATTGGCGGAGGCTGCTTCCGTGCATTGATTGATTTACTTTGCGAGCAGATCTGTATTCTGTGCTATGAGTTATTTGAACAGTTTACGACTAATAACCGTGTCTAGACACAACTGTGCTGAATCATTTAGGAGAAGTATGAATGTCTGTACTCAAATTATTTGCTTAAATTAGTTGTTTGCGTGTCTGCAGACTGTGTATTGTTACCTCAAGCATAACATGGCGAGTGTTTCGGGTCAGTGTGATAAATACACTCCTGGAAATGGAAAAAAGAACACATTGACACCGGTGTGTCAGACCCACCATACTTGCTCCGGACACTGCGAGAGGGCTGTACAAGCAATGATCACACGCACGGCACAGCGGACACACCAGGAACCGCGGTGTTGGCCGTCGAATGGCGCTAGCTGCGCAGCATTTGTGCACCGCCGCCGTCAGTGTCAGCCAGTTTGCCGTGGCATACGGAGCTCCATCGCAGTCTTTAACACTGGTAGCATGCCGCGACAGCGTGGACGTGAACCGCATGTGCCGTTGACGGACTTTGAGCGAGGGCGTATAGTGGGCATGCGGGAGGCCGGGTGGACGTACCGCCGAATTGCTCAACACGTGGGGCGTGAGGTCTCCACAGTACATCGATGTTGTCGCCAGTGGTCGGCGGAAGGTGCACGTGCCCGTCGACCTGGGACCGGACCGCAGCGACGCACGGATGCACGCCAAGACCGTAGGATCCTACGCAGTGCCGTAGGGGACCGCACCGCCACTTCCCAGCAAATTAGGGACACTGTTGCTCCTGGGGTATCGGCGAGGACCATTCGCAACCGTCTCCATGAAGCTGGGCTACGGTCCCGCACACCGTTAGGCCGTCTTCCGCTCACGCCCCAACATCGTGCAGCCCGCCTCCAGTGGTGTCGCGACGGGCGTCAATGGAGGGACGAATGGAGACGTATCGTCTTCAGCGATGAGAGTCGCTTCTGCCTTGGTGCCAATGATGGTCGTATGCGTGTTTGGCGCCGTGCAGGTGAGCGCCACAATCAGGACTGCATACGACCGAGGCACACAGGGCCAACACCCGGCATCATGGTGTGGGGAGCGATCTCCTACACTGGCCGTACACCACTGGTGATCGTCGAGGGGACACTGAATAGTGCACGGTACATCCAAACCGTCATCGAACCCATCGTTCTACCATTCCTAGACCGGCAAGGGAACTTGCTGTTCCAACAGGACAATGCACGTCCGCATGTATTCCGTGCCACCCAACGTGCTCTAGAAGGTGTAAGTCAACTACCCTGGCCAGCAAGATCTCCGGATCTGTCCCCCATTGAGCATGTTTGGGACTGGATGAAGCGTCGTCTCACGCGGTCTGCACGTCCAGCACGAACGCTGGTCCAACTGAGGCGCCAGGTGGAAATGGCATGGCAAGCCGTTCCACAGGACTACATCCAGCATCTCTACGATCGTCTCCATGGGAGAATAGCAGCCTGCATTGCTGCGAAAGGTGGATATACACTGTACTAGTGCCGACATTGTGCATGCTCTGTTGCCTGTGTCTATGTGCCTGTGGTTCTGTCAGTGTGATCATGTGATGTATCTGACCCCAGGAATGTGTCAATAAAGTTTCCCCTTCCTGGGACAATGAATTCACGGTGTTCTTATTTCAATTTCCAGGAGTGTATATTGGATCTCTAAATGAAATGTTCGAAAATAAATAGCGTGGTCTTATTTCTTACTCTCCCCAGCATCCTAGCGCAGTCTGAGTAATTTTTGCATAGTGGTCGCTCCTATAGACCACCATCTGGGATTGGGTCATAGGAGGGATGACAGTACGATCTGAAGGCGGTAATGTGTACTATGTCAGTTGGACTGTAAATCTCGTGGTGGAGACAGCGCCTGCAAAATAAAAGACTTGTGTTAAGATCTGTTCCCCCGCTATTTTGCCCCACTATCTTGGATGACATCATGCGCTGTGCAAGTTATTGTACTCTAGACCAGCGATATGGGTCAGTAAAGGGGCGTGATGCTGGGTTGAGGAACGTGGTGGAGACTTTAACTACTTGATTCCGAGTCCAGGTGTGTGTGGCACTGGTGAAAATTTATTCCAAGTCCTAGGTTTAATGAAGTCGAATCACGTGACTAATGTAGCAGCCAATAGACGTGCAGCATTCTGGGGTGGGTGGTCGGGGGATACTATGTCATGAATGAACACTGCACTGATAGCGGGAAAATGTCGAACTTCTCATTTGATAATTAAATATTAAAATTTTAAATTGACTTATTGAATACGATTAAAATTGAAATGGAATTAAGTACTTAGTTAATTGGTAGGTTAGATGCGCGATGTGGGTATTAGTTTAGTTAGCATATTTAGAGAAGGCTGCGTACCGCGTGTGTATGGATGTGGCGTCTGAGAGTGTTTGACGCAAGTGGTCAGATGCCCGTGGGCCGGTGGCGCAGCGCGAGAGAGCGGACGATCTCGTGTCATCAACTGACCTCACAGTAGCGTCCTCTGGTCGCTACAGTATGAACTAAGCCAGTTGGGCTCTGGAGCTGGTGGTGAATACATCGGGTGCAGTCATCCTGAATGACAGTACTTGCGTCATCACCTGACGTCAGGAGAGCGCCCTCTGGTGGCACCGATATCAACTAAGCCAGTTGAGGTCCAGACGCAGTGGCGAACACATCTGCTTGAAATTGGTTAAATAATAAAGACAAGTCCCTTTTACCCTCCATTATCCTACTGGAATATGAACTTCGCACCATTTTTCTGGGGGTGGGTGTTAGGCTTGTGGAGGTTGACTAAGTGTCCTATATTCCCGTGATTTTCTTTGCTTCGTAGACATAAGTAGGGGTGTCACGCATTATCATGTTGGAATTTGACCTTCGCGCTATTCTTCTTGGGGTGGGGATTAGGTTAGTGGAGGTAGCTCAATTGACCTTTTTTCCCACCAAAAATTCTATCTTCCCTCAAAATCCGCCATCTCGAATGACGTCATCGCTGACATCTTGGATGACATCATCGCCGCCATCTTGGATAATGGTACATTGTCCCCATACATAGGTTGTCCCAATACTGACAATCTCGTGATTTATGTCCCTCGCAGATGCCATAACTATGCCCCCGAATTCTCTGGAAAGTGCAGCTCTACACCATGTAATTCTAACAAGGGGAGGCCACAATGTTGGTATCACAGATTTACTTCCGACTTTGTACACCTTTAGCAAAGCATTTAAACAACGTAATATGCAAGTAGTAAGGTGCACCATTCTGTCAATTCCGAGAAAATCGCAAGAGAAGTCTTTCGCATGCATTATGCGCCTTCTGTATCTGTGCGTAGATATAGAATTACAAATGGTAGCATATGAAATCACTACAACTTCACGAAAATGCACTTGATTTTATCATTATATTACCTCTCAAAATCCGTACAATTTTAATAACGTCAGTAGTGATGAAAAAAGTATAATTGCTTGCAGGGTTCGAACCGTCGCCCCGTCCCTGTCCTCTATGCACAGCCTTGAAGCTAACCACTTTTTTTAATCTCATTTTGTTCGTTATTGTTCGTTCTGTGTGATCGGGAAGGACGTCACATGAGGCTTGTTCAAGTTCATCATTGATCCATTAACTCAGTCTTTTATTTTTTTAATTACAAAGGGCAGCTAACCTCTGACCGAACACATTGAGCTGATCCGCTCTACCACCTTGACTTCGTACATGTGGCGGATACATCAGTTATGTAACAGAGAGTTAAAATTCTCTTGCAATTTTATAAGAATTGCCACAGTAGTGTACCTTACTACTTGCACATCATGTTGTTTAAAAGTCTACTAATGGTGTACAGAGTTGGAGGTAAATGCGTGATCCCAACGTCGTGGCCTTCCCCTGTAAGTGACGATGCTGATAGCTGTATTACTTGAAATATGTCTACTCAAGGAGTCGTCGTTATCAGGAGAAAGAAAACTGGCACTCTACGGATCGGAGTGTGGAATGTCAGATCCCTTAATCAGGCAGGTAGGTTAGAAAATTTAAAAAGGGAAATGGATAGGTTAAAGTTAGATATAGTATGAATTAGTGAAGATCGGTGGCAGGAGGAACAAGACTTTGGTCAGGTGAATACAGGGTTATAAATACTAAGTCAAATAGGGGTAATGCAGGAGTAGGTGTAATAATAAATAAATAAATAAATAGAAGTGCGGGTAAGTTACTACAAACAGCATAGTGAACCCATTATTGTGGCCAAGATAGACACGAAGCCCACGCCTACTACATCAGTACAAGTTTATATGCCAACTAGCTCTGCAGATGATGAAGAAATTGATGAAATGTATGGTGAGATAAAAGAAATTATTCAGGTAGTGAAGGGAGACGAAAATTTAGGAGTCATGGGTGACTGGAATTCAGGAGTAGGAAAAGGGAGAGAAGGGAACATAGTAGGTGAATATGGATTGGGGGTAAGAAATGAAAGAGGAAGCCGCCTAGTAGAATTTTGCACAGAGCATAACTTAATCATAGCTAACACTTGGTTCAAGAATCATAAAAGAAGGTTGTATACATGGAAAAATTCTGGAGGTACTAGAAGGTTTGAGATAGATTATATAACGGTAAGGCAGAGATTTAGAAACCAGGTTTTAAACTGTAAGACATTTCCTGAGGCAGATGTGGACTCTGACCACAATCTATTGGTTATGAACTGTAGATTAAAACTAAAGAAACTAAAGATGTGGGACCTGGATAAGCTGACTAAACCAGAGGTTGTACAAAGTTTCAGGGAGAGCATAAGGGAACAATTGACAGGAATGGGGGAAAGAAACACAGTAGAAGGAGAATGGGTAGCTCTGAGGGATGAAGTAGTGAAGGCTGCAGAGAATCAAGTAGGTAAAAAGACGAGGGCTAGTAGAAATCCTTGGGTAACAGAAGAAATATTGAATTTAATTGATGAAAGGAGAAAATATAAAAATTCAGCAAATGAAGCAAGCAAAAAGGAATACAAACGTCTCAAAAATGAGATCGACAGGAAGTGCAAAAAGACTAAGCAGGGATGCCTAGAGGACAAATGTAAAGATGTCGAGGCTTAGCTCACTAGGGGCAAGATAGATACTGCCTACAGGAAAATTAAAGAGAACTTTGGAGAAAAGAGAGCCACTTGTATGAATATCAAGAGCTCAGATGGAAACCCAGTTCTAAGGAAAGAAGGGAAAGCAGAAAGATGGAAGGAGTATATAGAGGGTCTATACAAGGGCGATGAACTTGAGGAGAATATTATGGAAATGCAAGAGGATGTAGATGAAGATAAAATGGGAGATACGACAGTGCGCGAAAAGTTTGAGAGAGCACTGAAAGACCTGAGTCGAAACAAGGCCCCGGGAGTAGACAACTACTGACGGCCTTGGGAGAGCCAGTCCTGACAAAACTGTACCATCTGGTGAGCAAGATGTATGAGACAGGCGAAATACCCTCAGACTTCAAGATGAAGATAATAATTTCAATCCCAAAGAAAGCAGCTGGTGGCAGATGTGAAAGTTACGGAACTATCAGTTTAATAAGTCACAACTGCAAAATACTAACGCGAATTCTTTACAGACGAATGGAAAAACTGGTAGAAGCCGACCTCGGGGAAGATCAGTTTGGATTCCGTAGAAATGTTGGAACACGTGAGGCAATACTGACCTTACGACTTGTCTTAGAAGAAAGATTAAGGAAAGGCAAACCTACATTTCTAGCATTTGTAGACTTAGAGAAAGCTTTTGACAATGTTGACTGGAATTCTCTCCTTCAAAATCTAAAGGTGGCAGGGGTTAAATACAGGGAGCGAAAGGCTACTTACAATTTGTCCAGAAACCAGACGGCAGTTATAAGAGTCGAGGGGCACGAAAGGGAAGCAGTGGTTAGGAAGGGAGTGAGACAGGGTTTTAGCCTCTCCCCGATGTTATTCAATCTGTATATTGAGCAAGCAGTAAAGGAAACAAAAGAAAAATTCGGAGTAGGTATTAAAATCCACGGAGAAGATATAAAAACTTTTAGGTTCGCCGATGACGTAATTCTGTCAGAGACAGCAAAGGACTTGGAAGTGTAGTTCAACGGAATGGACAGTGTCTTGAAAGGAGGATATAAGATGAACATGAATAAAGCGAAACGAGGATAATGGAATGTAGTCGAATTAAGTCGGGTGACGCTGAGGGAATTGGATTAGGAAATGAGACACTTAAAGTATTAGATGATTTTTGCTATTTGGGGAGCAAAATAACTGATGATAGTCGAAGTAGAGAGGATATAAAATGTAGACTGTCAATAGCAAGGAAAGTGTTTCTGAAGAAGAGAAATTTGTTAACATCGAGTATAGATTTAAGTGCCAGGAAGTCGTTTCTGAAATTAATTGTATGGAGTGTAGCCATGTATGGAAGTGAAACATAGACGATAACTAGTTTGGACAAGAAGAGAATAGAAGCTTTCGAAATGTGGTGCTACAGAAGAATGCTGAAGATAAGGTGGGTAGATCACGTAACTAATGAGGAGGTATTGAATAGGATTGGGGAGAAGAGAAGTTTGTGGCACAACTTGAGTAGAAGAAGGGATCGGTTGGTAGGACATGTTCTGAGGCATTAAGGGATCACAAATTTAGTATTGGAGGACAGCGTGGAGGCTAAAAATCGCAGAGGGAGACCAAGAGATGAATACACTAAGCAGATTCAGAGGGGTGTAGGCTGCAGTACGTACTGGGAGATGAAGAAGCTTGCACAGGTTAGAGTAGCATGGAAAGGTGCATCAAACCATTCTCAGGACTGAAGGCCACTACAACAACAACACGTCTGTAGATGCCGCCATGTTGCGTTTATATGCGAAAACTCCGTAATATGATGACAATGAAACAAATTATCACTTAATAACTCAAAACTACCATATTTCAGGAACGTACTAGACTTCACTCGGAGGCACCCTATTGGCGAATTGCGAGTGTCCCACACAGTCGACATCTTATTTTTACAATCGTAAAACATCGTAACTGTTCGTGCAACTTCCTTAACTTAAACATTATCCATTTGTTTATAGAAACGTGCTAATCTTGGGATATGAAAGTGCTTACGAATGGTAGGTTTCTTGTAACACTTGTAATTGGGAAAGTGGCTTTTTTATGTAATACTTTTTGAATAAAATTTGTTTAGCGCCATAATAACTGCGGTTTCCCTACATAAATTCCGCTGATGTACCTGTCTTACGGCTAGCCACTGTGTCTCACCCTCATACTGGCAGCATCAGATGATCCATTGGTTGTTTCAGCTAGCGTGAGAACTGATATCTTGTGGCCTGCTAATGCGTTCTGCAGTACTGATTGAGCTTACCGAATGCAACTGATACCTGCAGACGCGACATAAAATGAATATTTGGGAAATAAGAGAAATGCAATGTGGTTCGAAAATAAGGGGAACCTTACACATGCCCCACTGTAGCATCCTTTCAAAATTGGAAGTTTTTGTAAACAACATCCCAATTTTGGAAACACTAGGATTGCTGTCCTACATACCCTAGGAGAAGTCTGGACAATGTTGGTCATTTTATTTTTTCGTGTGCAGTTATTTCACTTGTTACTTTCTTCCATCATATAAATTTAGTTGCTCATCACACAACGTTAAACATGCAGTTTTCGAATAAATTTCCTTAGGATTCAAATGTATAGCATTAAACAGAAACTTCAAATTTACCACACACGCTCACGAAAAATTAGGGATGATTACTCTTTCAATTTGAGAACCTCTGGGCATAAATAGCCTAAGAAACTTAACACCTCAAATGTAATACACAAGATAATAAATGCGTTTCTAAATATTATTTACGTATCTAAAATTTGCGAAGACACAAAGGAAACATTGATATTACAACATTACTTTTTTTAGCTGCTCGCTGGCCGTTCCAAGAAAATCCATCGGAGCATTCTTCGATAATTGACACTACAGAGGCAGAAAATAGACAGATAGGTCCCATTATGACACAGTACAATGGCACATTATCTACTATGTGCAAGGAAAATTTATCTCTCTTATCACTGTTATTTAACATATAGATCTCTGACATCAGAATTCATTACTTTATCCTTTATCTCACTTACTGTCTTTGCTCCAACCATATTTTCTACATCCACATCTACATATATATTTCCCAAGCCACACTACTGTGCGTGGCGGAGGGTATCCCGTACCACTATCATTTGCTTTCCCGTTCCACTCGGAAACAGAGGGATAAACGATTGTCTACATCAGTGGTTCCCAGCAGGTGGTCCGCGGACCGCCAGGGCTCCCCGAACTACGCCACAGGGGTCCGCATGATGCTGTTAGAATAAAAAATATATTAAATATACTTCGTATGACAACAGATTTTTTTGTTTTAGCCGCTTCCAGCATGAGCAGATCTTTACCGGACGCTAACTTCTGCGTGTAGCGTCTTCCTAGAATCAACTGACACTAGCACATTCTAGCCCAAAACTAGAATTAGATATAGGCAAATAGTTCTGATGTTTGCAGTTAGACTGCGCGCTCTGCCTCTTTGCAGCTGACAAATGACAGTCACTTTACACAGAACCTCACATTTCAAACGACAATCGGCCATTGTTAATTTATTGCCAGTGCTTTCACAGACCGTACTGTGTACATATTCAATATGCTGTATTAAAACAGTAGTGCTTGTAAAGCGTTGTTTTTCACGCAAGATTCAGTTCGCGTTGTTAAAAATGGACCGCTGGTTAAAAAGTGGTTCGTTGAAACGAGAAATGCCTGCAGATGAAGAGGAATATGATGCATTTGATGTTCAGGCAAGTAGGTCAGTGACTCTAGAACCGAAGTTGTCAGTGTCCATTGAACCTAAATCGTCGGCGTCCCTTGAACCTAATCCTTCCAAGATCAGTGTTAAGCTTACTGGAAAAACTAGAAAATATACCTCTGATTACTCGGAAATCGGTTTTAAGTTCACTGGACCTGAGCAACAGCCTAAACTTCAATGTGTCATTTGCTATGAAAGCCTTTCGAATGAATGTGTGAAATCAGCAAAACTCCAGCACCAGCTTGATACAAAGTACCCAGAGTACAGAAGTACGTCATCAGATTTTTTCAAAAATAAATTAGGGGAGTTGAAAACAAATCGTAAAACAATTGCCAAACACTGTGGTGCAAATGTAAATGAAAATGCAACCCTTGCGTCTTACGAGGTGGCTCAGCTTGTTGTTAAATGTGGGAAAAACCACACAATTTCTGAGGATCTTATACTGCCATCAGCAATAATACTTTGGAAGAGAATCTTAGGTGACGTAGCTGCTAAGGTAATAGGAACTGTCCCGCTTTCAAATAATACTGTTCAAAGACGAATTACTGATATGGCATTTAACACCGAAGAAACATTGCTGGTTAGACTTTGCATGAGTGACATGTACGCTCCACAATTGGATGAAAGCAAAGACATATGAAAAAAGGCTATAATGTTGGTTTTCTAACCATTCTTATGGGAGGACCAGGTGTTCAAAGATTTTCTTCATGCGAACTACTGCATACGACAGCAGACGATATTTTAACTGCGTTAAATAATTATCTCAATGAACACGACGTCACCTAGAAAAAAGGTGTAGGCTTGTCGACGGATTGAGCAAACTCAATGGCTGGCAAAGAAACAGGTCTTCTAGCTCGTATCAAAGCGGCAGCCCCTGAGGTCAAATGGACTCACTGTTGCGTTAAGCCTTAGTAGCCAAAAGCTTGTCTGAACCTTTGCAAAAGATACTTAATGGAGTAGTTCAAATCATCAACTACATTAAAACTCGACACCTGCAATCCAGATTATTTTCTTTGTTGTGTAAAGAGATCGGCAGTGAGCATGTGCAACTTCTTATTCATATGGAAGTAAGATGGCTTTCTCGTGGTAGGATCTTGCCAAATTTTTTGGACTTAGAGATGAGTTCGTGTCTTCCTTCTTGGCACAAAGTGTGATATGACAAGGTACCAATCATGCTCGATGAGGGAGTCCTCGAGAAAATTTTGTTGGGAACCCCTGGTCTATATGCCTCTGTACGAGGCCTAACTTCTCGGAATTTATAGTCATGTTCCTTACGTGCAATCATGTTGCAAGCAGTGGAATCGTTCGGCAGTTAGCTTCAAATACCAGTTCTCTAAATTTTGTTAATTGTGTTTCTCCAAAAGAACGTCGCCTTCCCTCCAGAGATTCTCATTTGTGTTCCCGAAATATTCCCGTAACACTTGCGCGTTGTTCGAACCTTCGGGCAACAAATCTAGCACTTTCGATGTCTTCTTTCAATCCGACCTGGTACAGATCTCAAACACTCAACCAGTACTCAAGAGCAGGTCGCAGCACCTTCATATATGCGGTCTCCTTTATAGGTGAACCACTCTTTCCTAACAGTCACCTTCTCTACCACAGTTCTCACATGCTCTCCCCATTCCATATCGCTCTGCAACGTTACGCCAAGATATTCAAACGGCTTGACTGTGTCAATAACACACTGGTAACACTGTAACCTAACATTACAGGTTTGTTCTTGCTACTCATCCGAATTAACTTACATTTCTTCCACATTTAGACCTGGCTGCCAATTTTCAACCAGTTGGAAACTTTGTCTAAGTCCTCTTCTATCTTCCTGCAATCACACCACAGCGTCATCACTGTCTAAGTCCTCTTCTATCTTCTTGCAATCACACCACAGCATCATCAGCAAACAACCGCTGATTGCTGCACACCCTGTCCGCTTAATCATTCACGTATAGAGAGAACAATACCCATCCTGTCACAGTTTTCTGGGGCACTCACGACAATACCCCTGTCTCTGACGAACATTCGCCGTCGAGGACAACAAACTGGGTTGAGTTATTTAATTAGTCTTCGATCACTCATACATATCTGAGAACTTACTCCAAATGGTCGTACCCTAGTTAACAGCGTGCAAAGGGGCACCTTGTCGAATGCTTTCTGGAAATCTAGAAATATGGAAACTGCCTGTTGCACTTCAGCCATCGTTCTCAGTGTATCATGTGAGAAAAAGGCGAACTGACTTTCGCACAAGTGATGCTTTCTAATACCATGCTGATTCGTGGACATAACTTCTCAGTCTCAAGAAAGGCTATTCACACTGAGGACGTGTTCAAGAAATCTGCAGCGCACCGAAGTTAGGGATATTCGCCTGTAATTTTGCTGGTCGGTTCTTTTACCCTTCTTATATGCTTGAGTCCCGTGTGATTGTTTCCAGTCGCTGGGGCTTAGTGCTGGGCGAGAGATTCGCGAGAAATGCAAGCTACGTAAGGGGCCAGTGCCGTAGTGCACTCTTTTTAAATCGGAACTGAGATTCCATCCATAGCTCGTATTTTATTCTTTCAGATCTTTCAGTTGTTTCTCTACGCCAAGGATCATTGTTGACCATACAGAAGTTTGCCTGATGGTCAAATGACAGTATGTTTGTACGATTCTCCTATATGAACGATTTTTGAATGTAAAATTTAAAATTTCATCTTTCGTTCTGCTATCTTCAACTGCCATACCAAACGGATCAGCGGGGGGCTGAATGAAGGCCTTAGACCTGCTTAGCCATTTTACATACGACCAGAATTTTCTCGTGTTCTCTGACAGATCTTTTGTTAATGTGTGACAATGGTAGTGGTTGTATGTTTTGCGCATAGGTCTTTTCACAGATGCGAGAAGCTCTACTAACCTTTGCTTGTCGTCATTTAGGCTTTCTCTTTGGAACCGAGAGCTCAACAGCCTCTGCTCCCATATCACCTTCTAAATTACCAGGGCTGTTCGGATAGTAAGGAACGATAGGTCGCGAAATGGAAACCACAGTGAAAATCAAAACTGTTTTACTTGCAGCAGTTAGCTACAACTTTCAGCTACTTATCCCTATAGTCGCCGATTCGACTTAGACGTTTGTCGTAGCGTTGTACGAACTTTTCAATACCCTTGTTACAGAAGGCAGCCGCCAGTGCTCTCCGCAAATTATCTACGCTGGCTTACAGCTCGTTGTCTGTGCCAGAATTTTGTCTTCATAGTCAGTGGTTCATGTGAGCAGAGATGAAACTCAGATGAAGAGAATTATGGGCTGTATTGTGGGTAATCAAACATTTCCTATTGAGAACAATGTAGGAGCATCTTCATTGCCCCTGCGGAATTGTTTTGAAGAAGAAAACGCACGACAGTTATGTAATGTTGGTTGCATAGCTTCAGGCGAAATTTCTCACCAGGCCCTCGTACTTGGCGGGAGACACTATTGTTCTAGGTTCATTTATATGCTCCCTGTGTGCTCAGAATTAAAAAGAACGACGTAATGCGATCGACGGGCATGCTAGAGACACTGTCCAACACACCTGTGCTAAACTTCATCGGATTTTCATTGTGGTTTTCATTACGCGACCGATCGTTCCTTACTTTCCGAATAACCCTCGTACTTTATTAAACCACTTACTAGGCATGTAGCTCTCCAGACCAGAATTTTCTCACGTTCTCTGCCAGATCTTTTGCTAAGGTA
The DNA here is from genome assembly GCF_023898315.1 of Schistocerca nitens. Classification (NCBI taxonomy): domain Eukaryota; kingdom Metazoa; phylum Arthropoda; class Insecta; order Orthoptera; family Acrididae; genus Schistocerca; species Schistocerca nitens. Next base: position 1,156,494,717 of record NC_064615.1, on the reverse strand, counting down.
TGACGGTGGCCTTAATTGTATGCTTCGCCCATAGATCTTTTCACAGACACAAGAATATCTACTGGTCTTCGCTTGCGTCACTTTCGCGTTTCCTTTTGAACCGAGAGTCCAACAGCCTCTGCTTCCTCAGTATCTTCTCCATCTCGTTATTAAACCATTCTGGGTTTTTTATGTCCTTAATCCACTTACTAGGCACATAATCCTCCAGACCACCATTTACAGTCTGCTTAAGCTTTGCCCATAAGTCCTCTTCGTCCATCTTACTGGAACTAAGTGAGGTCATTTCATTGTGTAAGTGAGATGCTACCAACTGGCTATCTGCTCTATCTATCAGAAACACACGCCTAGCCTTCTATACTGATTTATTAACTTTCGTAACCATAGTTGCTACAATGAAATAATGATCGTTAATCCACGTTTCTGTAATGACATTTTCGATAACGTCTGCCCTATTTTGTAGCTACAAGACCTAAGATAGTTCCACTGCTTGCAGGCTGCACATCTTTCTCGTCAAGACTGTATTCAGAAATCCTGTTAAAAATTATTTCGCATTATTGTCTGTCTGTCCCCCCCCCCCCTTTCCCACACCCCACCATCAATCCATAGACATCCCAGCCTATGCTGGTTAGGTTAAAGTCACCTCCAAATAGTATTGCGTGATCTAGGTATTTCTGCGTTACTCATCGTAGAACTGACTCAGCAGAGTTCGGGTTGCCAGTAAAAACATTCAACAAATAATCGTTTCACCTGGGCCTGTTGTATGCGACCGGATAACTTCACTATGACACCCAAATTCGATCTAATAGAAAAATTACTTTTATCAAATACTATGAAAACACCCCTCCTATGGCCTCTAATCTGCTTTTTCGATATACGTTCCACGATTCGCTAAATAGAGCTTTCCACTTCGGGTATCAGCCCGCCCTCAGTCCCAAGAGTAATCCGAGCGCGAGAAATTTTATGGAGGGCAGTAAATTCGCAAACGTTATTACGAATGATTCAACAGTTTACAGATAAAATTTCGACTGTCGAAATGTCTTTGACTTCCCTAGCTGCGTATTGACTGCTGAGTGTTTATCACAGCATCTCAAATTACCGTCTAGCCAAAAACAACTCTTGTGTGGTCTCCGCAAGTACTCTGCTACCTTTGTAGCTGCTTCCTTTGTGTAGCGCACCCGTAACCTATCAAGGGGAGTCCAACAATTACTCACACGATAACGCAGATATAGAAATCTGCAGCCAGAGTCGACAAAGCGTTCGGTTGATACCCTCCAATCGTCTCCAAAGCAACTTTAGGAACAACGCTGCAGACTGCGAGATCTGCTAGGACCCCGCATGTGAGGTCAGCAGTCCCCTGCCAGCCGCCTGTGTGAACTGAGGATGGTCTCAGAATCCATGGGACAGGCGTCGTTGGTGCCGATATGAGCAACAACTTGCCGAAGACTGCACCCTACACACTCGATAGCCACCTCCATATCTCGGATGAGGCCCCCGGACAGACATACCGCATGCACATTGGCTTTCTTCCCAGACGTGAAGGCCACCTGCCTAAGGGGTTCTATAAGGTGCCAAATGTCAGAGCTCCCGGTAACTAGTAAACCTCTCCCTCCAAGTGTGTGCTCGGACCCTGTTGAAGGAGCTGCCACCAGTTCACTCTCAGGCTAGGTGGCAGGTTTCCTCATTGGTCCTACCTCGAGCGACGTGAACGCGTTAACTACCGCCACTCAACGTGCTGTGTCGGTTACACTAGTGGGTGCCTCGGAAGCAGAGCCGCTGGGCAAAACGAGCGACACGTGACACGCCGGAATCTCCTCACTGTTACACCCTGAGGCAGCAGCCTGAAGGTGACTGACCTCAGCCAAAAGCGCATTCAGCTGATGGCGAATTGTGGCCAGTTCTCCCTCCGTCCGCAACAGTGCATGCACACATCCTAACCATACTGGCAAGAGTAACTGAAGAACTAAACTACAAAATAATCCTAGATATGCAACTTTCTACCTTCCTGATGCGTCACCAATGGACGCTGATGCGATATCGGGCTATATAGCTGGCTGTCCAATGAGCAACTCTTGCGCTACAGACTTTGAGAATTCGCCCTTAAAAAACGCGAGATTGAATCTCTTACACAGAAAAAGCGCACGAAATTTAGTAAACGTACTACGAGGAAAACTCAGAAAAAAATGACAACTTGCCGCTCTTTGGATGCGTACACCCCAGAGCTGTGGCTTGATTATGATTATGATTCTTCCCGCTTTGTAAAATACTTACCTCTTTATCACACTCCTGTTGAAAACACTTGCGCATTATGTTCAAATGATACTTACTCTGTGCCTTCCCGTTAGGACTAGCTGAATACGAAATTTAATTTTGCTTTGAGTACTGTTTTCCGTCAGGGTCATACTACCTTTCGTAACTCCATAACAGCTACTTACGTCCAAAAATACTTGATTCTCCATCATTTAACTCTTGCCACCTACTGCACGGACAACATTAACTCTTTGCAACGGTAGTTTTGGCGCCTCTTCTTTATTTACCATTTGTTCATCAAGTCGCTCTGCTAAAGCACAAATCATTATCTGTATCAATACCCGAAACTGTCTTAATATCATCAACTTTAACATCTACCATAGGTTGATATTCGTCTTCAGTTGTAACTTCGTCTCCCTCAAACAGAATTCCCCAAACATCCCCAGAATCTCCTTTTATCAACCGTGTCATTGCCACTGATCCGTTCGCCACATGAGTTCGTGTTCATACCCCATTAAAACACCTTTCTAGTTTTCCCTTTCGTTGCCATCTCTTTCGTGGTCTCTATATACCCTGTTACCATTGTTTCTCTCATTACGTTCTGTATGTCGTCTGTTACTGTTCGTATCATCCCGGTTCCAACCTCCTCTTCCACGCCTGTTAAAGCAGTTACTGTGCCTCTCGTTCTCTCTTGTCTCATGTGATCTCCATTATGAGCCCACCAGTTTCTACTTTTTCTTGACCGCCAGTTCATACCTCCGACCTCCGAATCGTTATTGGTTGTCTCTTCTTCCGACAAAGTATCTGACTGGGCTAATGCTTGTAAAATATGTTCAGTTTTCTTTTTATAAATTCCCGTTAATTTTTTCCGTACACTCCTGGCAGTTTGACCAATACTACACCAGTGACGTCTTCTTCACTGAGTGTGTAATCTAGATATAAATTCTTTTCACTTAAACTTCGGAAGCTATCTTTGTAACTGTCATACACACTTCTCAAGAAATTTGTCCCTTCAAAAATATTAATCTTATTTTACGTTGCATACCGTTAGACCAATATTTGCTATGAACTTCTTATTAAGCTAACAGTATGACAAACAAGATTCTTCTTATCTCATTCCCCAAGACAGAGCATCCCCTTCCATTCTGCTGGTGACGCATCCCAATTCTCTGGTAACACAACTAAAAGCTGTTTCGAAAAATGTCTTGGGATATAATCTCTCCTCACTGCGTACGCAAATCAGCGGCTCGTTATTTACGATGTACATGACCTGTGCGTAGACATCTAATGCCACATACCTCCACAGACCTACCAACAAACTGTCGGGTCCCTGACACGCAGAATCAGTGATGTATTTCGTTCCTGAGAGGGACAAACAATTTATTAAGCAAGTGGTCATAATACACTCCTGGAAATGGAAAAAAAGAACACATTGACACCGGTGTGTCAGACCCACCATACTTGCTCCGGACACTGCGAGAGGGCTGTACAAGCAATGATCACACGCACGGCACAGCGGACACACCAGGAACCGCGGTGTTGGCCGTCGAATGGCGCTAGCTGCGCAGCATTTGTGCACCGCCGCCGTCAGTGTCAGCCACTTTGCTGTGGCATACGGAGCTCCATCGCAGTCTTTAACACTGGTAGCATGCCGCGACAGCGTGGACGTGAACCGTATGTGCAGTTGACGGACTTTGAGCGAGGGCGTATAGTGGGCATGCGGGAGGCCGGGTGGACGTACCGCCGAATTGCTCAACACGTGGGGCGTGAGGTCTCCACAGTACATCGATGTTGTCGCCAGTGGTCGGCGGAAGGTGCACGTGCCCGTCGACCTGGGACCGGACCGCAGCGACGCACGGATGCACGCCAAGACCGTAGGATCCTACGCAGTGCCGTAGGGGACCGCACCGCCACTTCCCAGCAAATTAGGGACACTGTTGCTCCTGGGGTATCGGCGAGGACCATTTGCAACCGTCTCCATGAAGCTGGGCTACGGTCCCGCACACCGTTAGGCCGTCTTCCGCTCACGCCCCAACATCGTGCAGCCCGCCTCCAGTGGTGTCGCGACAGGCGTCAATGGAGGGACGAATGGAGACGTATCTTCTTCAGCGATGAGAGTCGCTTCTGCCTTGGTGCCAATGATGGTCGTATGCGTGTTTGGCGCCGTGCAGGTGAGCGCCACAATCAGGACTGCATACGACCGAGGCACACAGGGCCAACACCCGGCATCATGGTGTGGGGAGCGATCTCCTACACTGGCCGTACACCACTGGTGATCGTCGAGGGGACACTGAATAGTGCACGGTACATCCAAACCGTCATCGAACCCATCGTTCTACCATTCCTAGACCGGCAAGGGAACTTGCTGTTCCAACAGGACAATGCACGTCCGCATGTATCCCGTGCCACCCAACGTGCTCTAGAAGGTGTAAGTCAACTACCCTGGCCAGCAAGATCTCCGGATCTGTCCCCCATTGAGCATGTTTGGGACTGGATGAAGCGTCGTCTCACGCGGTCTGCACGTCCAGCACGAACGCTGGTCCAACTGAGGCGCCAGGTGGAAATGGCATGGCAGGCCGTTCCACAGGACTATATCCAGCATCTCTACGATCGTCTCCATGGGAGAATAGCAGCCTGCATTGCTGCGAAAGGTGGATATACACTGTACTAGTGCCGACATTGTGCATGCTCTGTTGCCTGTGGCTATGTGCCTGTGGTTCTGTCAGTGTGATCATGTGATGTATCTGACCCCAGGAATGTGTCAATAAAGTTTCCCCTTCCTGGGTCAATGAATTCACGGTGTTCTTATTTCAATTTCCAGGAGTGTATTTTGGCTCACCATTGTAGACTGAGATGTCTATGGATTCATTTCAGGAGGTACAGTCAGACAGTCATGCGAAGTACTTTTGAACCACGCTCTCTGAACACTGTCGTGAGGAGCTAGTTTGGTAGTCCACAATCACTGGAAATATCTTAGATCTTTTAGCTACAAATCGGCTGAATATTATCGACAATGTCGGTATACAAACGGGCAGTAGAGATCATGATGTCATTATAGCAACTATGTTTACGGAAGTTAATAAATCAGTTAAGAAGGCTAGGAGAGTGTTTCTCCGAGAAAAAGCAGATGAGCAAATTGCTAATGGGGATGTGTACGACATTTCAGTGTAAGTTTTGTTTCATGGGCTTAGGCAGAAGTGTGTGCATTATTTGAAAAATGTCTGAATGGAAATACGGAGCGTGAGGCATTTGAGTCAGAAGCCTGCAGAAGTAGCAGGTGATTTGAATGCCTACGAGAAGCTAAGTTTGTGTGTGTGGTGAGAAGAGCCTCGCACTATTGTTGTCCAAAATGGAACAAGAGTCAGTCATTGATGCAAAACAAGATAGGACTGCGGAACCAGCTCGTTTAAATCACTCAGCAAACGGGGCACAAATGTCAAATGCGGAATACTCCGATTATGAGGGCTCATTTCACCCATGAAATGAAAGTGAAAATGATGCTGAGGTGGCAGGTCACGTAGGATCTGTAAACACGGAAAGAGGTACAGTCAGGGAAATTAAGAGTCCGATTTCGCAGACAATGCGCCACAGCGCAATTGTGTCCCGAGCATCTAGTCCTGGGGAGGTTACTGGAAGTGCATAATTATAAACGATCATTCAGTTTATGTAAGAGGCAGAGAAGAGACGACAAGAAAGAGAAGAAAGGAGACGACAGACATAAGATTAGTGACCGGAGAACCTCATTAAAGAGATTAGGAAAATTCAGAAGCAACAACAGAAGGAGAAATTAAGAAAATTCAAAGAAAGGCTGATGAGCTTGTCGAAAACGTAACTTAGGTCAGGATAAAGTTAAGGGTGTAAAAGCAGAGGTTGAAGACATTAGGAAAACGTCAGATGAGACGCAAGAAGTAGCGGTAAATTCCAGACGCCTGCCTAAGACAGCCAGATTATTAGGACGAGAGTGCGCGAGATCAGGCAGCGCTGGCAACGGTCGGAATGAGCGCGCCCAAGAAGGCTATTTGTGCTCTTAAAAAGCAGGGACAGGCAGTGGCTGAAAAGACACAGGAAGGAACGTTAGAAGTCAAAGACGTGCGAACACGTCTCACTAGCCAGCAGAATGGGCTGGCGGATGAGATGAGACAACTGTGCGAATTGGTCCCTCGTGTAGAAATTCAACCACAAGCAACAGCTCGTCGCCGTGAGCTCGTTGGTCACTATAAATGTTAAAGACAAAAAATGTGAAACCAAATCTGGTGTCACATCCACGGCTTAGGCCGATGTACGGCAGGAGCGCTCGATTAAGGGAAATGTTGCGTGACGTGGTTGGTGTCTGTGGGGGTACTTATTTTGGTATAGTTGAGCTGCCTCTCGACCGTCACCACCTGCTTGGCAGTACGCAAACATGAATAGGGAACCATTCCCCTTTTTACAGTACACTGCGTCAATCACACAGCCTGCAAGACGCAAGGATCAAAAATGTTCAAATGTGTGTGAAATCTTATGGGTCTTAACTGCTAAGGTCATCAGCCCCTAAGCTTACACACTACTTAAGCTAAACTATCCTAAAGACAAACACACACACCCATGTCTGAGAGAGGACTCGAACCTCCGCCGGGACCAGCCTCAGTCGTCCGGAGTGGCCGAGCGGTTCTAGTCGCTACAGTCTGGAGCTGCGCGACCGCTACGGTCGCAGGTTCGAATCCTGCCTCGGGCATGGATGTGTGTGATGTCCTTAGGTTAGTTAGGTTTAAGTAGTTCTAAGTCTAGGGGACTGATGACCTCGGAAGTGCTCAGAGCCATTTGAACCAGCCTCACAGTCCATGACTTCAGCTCCAAGACCGCTCGGCTAATCCCGCGCGGCACGCAAGGAACATACAGCATGTAGTCAGAGGAACTTTCATTTGTCAGCGCCATCTACCGTGGCTGCAATGCATATCCGGAAACATGTTCATAGGACCTTCTCTCTTCCATTTTCAGCCAGGAATTGGTCCCTGCAGTTTGTCGGTTTTATTTACTTTCATCCTGTATTTATGGAACAGTCATAGACATATTTAGGATTTACCAAAATGTTACGATGTTTACCGTAATAAAATTTTTATTTTTAACTATGAGCATCACTGTTAATCATGACAAGGATGATCTGTTTGCAGCATTGACACCGCGTGTATGTTGCAGACTGTGGGACGTGTACTCGCGTATTCATGGAACCATGCAAGTCCTGGAGACATTTACCACTAAAGAGTGGACTTTCAAAGACGACAACTTGGTGTGCATGTGGGGCCATATGGGAGAAGCCGACCGCAAGCTGTTTCCCTGTGACATCGCCGACATTGACTTCGAGTGGCATTATAAAAATGTCATGCGTGGATTTCGCCTGTACATTTTCAATGAGAGCTTCGACAACTTGGAAGCAGCCAGGAAGAAATTTCATTGGTATGTGTACTTCTTTTATTCAGTACAACTACTACAGTCGACTCACAAATATCATTGCGCTACCCAACAAATCTCCACCTCATTATACTTGCTTCATTGACCTATAAAACCTATAAAAACTATAAGACTGGCTCCATATACACGTCTATACCGTACACATAGTTTATAAGCGCACTTCATTTACATACAAACGTTCAGTCACAGAAATTCGAAACATAAACTGAAATAACAATTACATATCAGTAAATATTAAAATTTCTCGTAATTGATACCAACAGATAAAGGTAAAACTAGATACTGAAAGATCTCATGCAAATAAATGAATTTTGCCAATGAATACGTACGTAACACATTACATTAGAATTTTAATTACAATACAGCAGAAGCAGATGTATAGATGGTGTCCTGTGGGAGAAAAAAGTCGATGCGATAAGTGAAGTGTCTGCGCTAGCAGAATAGAAATGTGGAAAACACAAGTCCAAAAACAATATACTGGACTCACGAAAACAAAACCATAATACAATTTCCAAAAGAACATCAGACTCGATCCCAACTGCGAATCGTCACAAATATAAAATAACAAATAATAATAGAAAAGACCCGACTCTTCACGGGGAGAGATTACAATAAACAATTCTACAATGTCAAGATGTTCGTCGACTATACCAAGTCCAGCTGAAAGAGATAGGCCAGCTAGAAGAGGCGTATGGCCGTGGCTGCCGGGGTGGCAGCTCTAAATACACTCCTGGAAATTGAAATAAGAACACCGTGAATTCATTGTCCAAGGAAGGGGAAACTTTATTGACACATTCCTGGGGTCAGATACATCACATGATCGCACTGACAGAAACACAGGCACATAGACACAGGCAACAGAGCATGCACAATGTCGGCACTACTACAGTGTATATCCACCTTTCGCAGCAATGCAGGCTGCTATTCTCCCATGGAGACGATCGTAGAGATGCTGGATGTAGTCCTGTGGAACGGCTTGCCATGCCATTTCCACCTGGCGCCTCAGTTGGACCAGCGTTCGTGCTGGACGTGCAGACCGCGTGAGACGACGCTTCATCCAGTCCCAAACATGATCAATGGGGGACAGATCCGGAGATCTTGCTGGCCAGGGTAGTTGACTTACACCTTCTAGAGCACGTTGGGTGGCACGGGATACATGCGGACGTGCATTGTCCTGTTGGAACAGCTAGTTCCCTTGCCGGTCTAGGAATGGTAGAACGATGGGTTCGATGACGGTTTGGATGTACCGTGCACTATTCAGTGTCCCCACGACGATCACCAGTGGTGTACGGCCAGTGTAGGAGATCGCTCCCCACACCATGATGCCGGGTGTTGGCCCTGTGTGCCTCGGTTGTATGCAGTCCTGATTGTGGCGCTCACCTGCACGGCGCCAAACACGCATACGACCATCATTGGCACCAAGGCAGAAGCGACTCTCATCGCTGAAGACGACACGTCTCCATTCGTCCCTCCATTCACGCCTGTCGCGACACCACTGGAGGCGGGCTGCACGATGTTGGGGCGTGAGCGGAAGACGGCCTAACGGTGTGCGGGACCGTAGCCCAGCTTCATGGAGACGGTTGCGAATGGTCCTCGCCGATACCCCAGGAGCAACAGTGTCCCTAATTTGCTGGGAAGTGGCGGTGCGGTCCCCTACGGCACTGCGTAGGATCCTACGGTCTTGGCGTGCATCCGTGCGTCGCTGCGGTCCGGTCCCAGGTCGACGGGCACGTGCACCTTCCGCCGACCACTGGCGACAACATCGATGTACTGTGGAGACCTCACGCCCCACGTGTTGAGCAATTCGGCGGTACGTCCACCCGGCCTCCCGCATGCCCACTATACGCCCTCGCTCAAAGTCCGTCAGCTGCACATACGGTTCACGTCCACGCTGTCGCGGCATGCTACCAGTGTTAAAGACTGCGATGGAGCTCCGTATGCCACGGCAGACTGGCTGACACTGACGGCGGCGGTGCACAAATGCTGCGCAGCTAGCGCCATTCGACGGCCAACACCGCGGTTCCTGGTGTGTCCGCTGTGCCGTGCGTGTGATCATTGCTTGTACAGCCCTCTCTCAGTGTCCGGAGCAAGTATGGTGGGTCTGACACACCGGTGTCAATGTGTTCTTTTTTCCATTTCCAGGAGTGTACATTCTAGCGGTGCTTCGAACTGCCCTTTTCCGGAAGTGCGCCGCCCTATAAGGCCCGTTTGGCGGGTATATCTGCCGGAAGTGTTTGCGATGACGTGCCTGGCGTATTAAAGTAGTTCCTACGCTACCTCCGACCTCTGGTGAAGCTGTTCTGCAGGCTCCGCGAATGGGTAGCGGTCCCTGGCAGCCGTTGGTAGGTTGTCTTGCGGCCGCCGGTAAATATTTGTGTTGGAAACACAACACAGACGTCGTAGGTGCTCCTGGTAAATATACGCCCTGTGATGCAGGCATCCCGTGTTGGTTGGACGTGAAGTGGGATGCCGATTCAATAGGAGCTACGATGTATGAACTGGGTGGCCACAGCAATAAGAATGCTAATAACTTTGTAATCTTTCATGATTGGAGATTACTCCAAAAGGATACCAGTTTTTTCGCTATAAAGCCGAAATTTCAGGAATTCACCTCGAAATGAATAGGAATCAGGTTACCGAGTTAACCAAAGAGACGATTTTGATACAGGCTCTGAACTGAGTGAAGATGACAGATACATGTTGTTCTAGCACTCAAGAGAGGAGTGTATCCATTTCTTGCGTGGCAGAGACTAGGAGAGTACAGCGTCAAAATTGGGAAGAAATTCAGTGAAACTGGATTAAAATTCACGTATTATGTCACAACTGTCGGCATTGAGAAGCAACAGGCTTCAACCCAGCGTGTCAAAAGTGCCGTGTCCAGGCTTCAGCCAGGGCTGTGGATGATGGTCGAATGAGTCCCGCTTGCTGCAACTTTGTATCCAGACACAGTGACTTATCGGTACGTCATTAATTGTGCATGAATATTTGCAGGTGTAGGAAATGTCACGCACACGCACACACACACACACACACACACACACACACACACACACACACAGATGCTAAGCGCATGCTTCGCCAGTGGTCTCAGGCGCCCCATAGAACAATACATGCCCTGGGCACATTCAAGTGATCTTCATATGTCTGCTGTACGCGAAAGAGGAAGCCTGGCGGAAGTTTCCGATGATGACCGATACTATCTCGCGTAATGACGCTGTTGTCTGAGCGTCTGGATCTCACTGGCTTGCGCAGAGACAACGAAGGCGCTGTGTGTGCCGACTTCGTGTTCTTCCACTACGCCTCGAGTAGCATTTTGACGCGGATAAAACTGCCATGCGTCTTCAGCCACGTGGAAGGGTCACACATCTGCTGGGTGTCAATCGGTGAGTTTTCTGCGCGAAGGGGAGTAAGGCCGAGTGAAGAAGAGACTGTGCTCTGTTTTCCCGAAACTCGGATGGCTTCTAGTATTTCTATGCAGCGAGCCAATGGGGGCTGGAAAGTTGAAAGAGAATAAAACTAGAATAAAGGGATATAGTGGTATAGTGGCTTGTGCGAATGACAGTAAAACATTGGAGAAAAAGAATCTATCGTTAGTCATAAAATGTGTTATTGTTTAGCATGCACAATGCCAGCTGGAGCAACTACATAGATCTGAAGCTGATCCAGAAAGATCGAAACGTGTCATATATTCAAAACTCACAACGAACCCCTTGAGTGCAAGGTCGTAAATGACCAAGGATGTCTAAGGGATTCGACACCCCACGTATTGTCTACCATGCAGCAACAATATTGGCTGCTAATGGCGAGAGGGGGCGGGACTGGAGGTATCCAGTGGGCAGAATGAGGCTACGGAGTGTAGTTTAGCTACTTAGTCGACGAGTAACTCCCAGCAGTGCTACAGTGTTAGTGGTGTTCGTACAAAGCAGAGCAAAGGCAACGATAAACGAAGCGAACATTGTCCTATACCTACAACAGTCGCCGAAATTGTTGTTTCATCGATAAGGAACATAAGGAATTTCGCATTGCATTATATCTACAACAGTTGCAGAAGTTGGCATTTCGTCAGAAAGGAACCCAAGGAACCGCAGTGAGAAGGTGGTGGCAGATAAAATACTAGAGTTGCCGAAAGTTGAGTCAGTGGAATGTGTGATGTATACACTCGACGGTGCGGTCAATGTACATAAGGAGTGCAATGATGATCGCACACGCTTAACAGGTGAAAGTGATAATGAAACAGGTGTCGGGTCATGTAGTTTATCATCCTCGTCGGACAAAGAGCGACAAAATCCGTCTCTAGTGGAACATACTAAACGACAATCATTGTCCAAGGAGCAGGTACTAAACATCATTGCGCACGTGTAAGATAATCCACAACATAGTAAAAAAAAAACAATTACGTACAGATTTCGAATAATTCCGCAACAGTGTAACCGTGTAGTGCATAAGAAAAGGGGACGCACTAAGAGAGTCTTATCAAGATCAACTAACATCAGTGTCTAACGCATTCTTACACAATTATGCCGATTGTTAATCTGCGTGGTAAATTGGCTGGAAAGTTATTTATTGTGCTGCGAGATGTAGGAGGTGCTCTGGCCCCTACTATTCTTTGTTGTGTGCATGATCTTGCAAAGGCAGTAGCGAATATTCAAGTCACAGCAAGAGAGAGTGGCAAAATTTGAGTAAGAGAATTACAACTGTGCCACGAGCACTGCTTTTAGCAACTTGATGGTCAAAATAACTTGCTTTTGCGTAATTCCTGGTCTGCGGATAAATATCATCCTTCTTTAGAGTAAACTATCCCTCCTGGAAAGTGTGTGACATTGCAATTCATGGCACCTAGAACCACAGGACAATTTCAGACTCTGGATGTTTGTTTTCTCCGTGCCTGTAGAACACATTGTCGCACTATCTGCAGCTACGACTTTAAGGGTGGCCAGTTTCAGGATAAGCTCCACGGCACAGTGTTTCGTATTCGGTTGCATCCCATCACATTCCACCAGCTCTCATCACCGCATTACGCCAGTATGATTCCATATTCGTTTTTTAAGAGTGGATACCTAGCTGGACGTCCTTCACAGTTTGTAGCTCCCAAGGAGTTCGATTTCATGATGGTGCGAATCTTAGTGATCACGGTGGCCCGCCATTTTTCATTCGGTGTTCATGGTGCAAGTCAGTGGTTTGTTTTGAGCATTTCTTGAATGTAGGCGATGTCCATATTGTAAAGAATAATGCATACATTCCATAGAAGCTTGATTTCTGCTCCTACCGGACACTCATTTTCTATCGCCCTCCTGATGCACACGATGAGTCATTAGCAGCTAATGTATTTCCTGTCGTGAATGTTACCACTTTAAAATGAGCCTTACTTCAGATTGAACTTGCGACCTAGCACTCAAGTGGTTTCTTGTGAGTGTGAAGAATAAACGAGAAATGTTTTCAGTTCCTGTTCTTCTGCGACAAATATGTCGATTCTAGTACACATATTGATATATTTAGGTCGTTGGCCACTGTCTTATTTAAGTAATCATTCCAGCGTTCGCTTGAAATTATTTATGAAAACAACAGAAAACCACGATCACAATGGGCAGACAGAACATAAACCTCTATGCTTCCGAATATAAGCCCAGAGTCTTGACAACTGCACTGTTTCATTCGTTTCATGTGTAAAGTACAATGCTCATTTACTTGTTACACTAGGAGAAATTCTTCTTTATTGTGCAAAAGAATAAATGGTCACCATTGCAACGCAGAAGTGTAAGATTTTGCTCAGAGGTGCTCTGCAACATCGCCCTCGGACACGGTGGCGTTTCAGACAGCAACCACACATCACTTCTTCTCTTGACGCCTCTTCGGTGGAGGTCAGGACCGCAACGCAACGCCGTGAAATCACATAGTTTAGTAATGGGTGGCCGAAGAACACATCGCCTCTGAGAATCGACACGAAAAGGCCTCAGGAGGTAGTATAATGGGCGTCAATGAAACCAGCCCTTCCCTTGAGGCGTTGGTTTACAAACATCTCGCCGTCAGAACGAATGTTTGCAACGCCGTGTGGAACAGGACGACGTTCTTTACAACTTTCGACGCTGCTGATACACCCTGTGTCCTGCTCTAAGGACATCGTGGGGCTACAGCCCCACTGTACGAGATATGACGTCTTTGGAGTGTACTGCGACTAAAATTTTTGCTCTGGTGTACACGTTCTGCACACTCATCAGCAGATACTGGAGCAGCAGTTTAGTGCCACTCAGTTGTAGGGTATCGAAGAGGTTGCCTGACTGCAGGAGCCTATATGGCTTGGGCGAGGTGTTTCTTTACACAGTGCATTTTTAAGTTGCTTAAAAAAAGTGTGCGGCTGGCAGAGAGGATGTTGCTGAGCTGGGGGGTGCTACAGAGACCCTTTGCCGCTATATTCACCCACGTATCATGGTCGTATCTCCCACGGTCTCGCTACAGAAGAGTGCAAAACAGGGAGTCTAAGAAACCATCAATACCCTTTTGACGCTTCGGATCACGTTAAATTTTCGTTGAATGGTTTTGAACGGTCCCTAATGGTACTACCAAAGCAAAAATTGCGGTCGAGCAGCATTCCAAATGATCAGATCACATTCAATTGGCTGGCAGCACCGCATTGTCCTTAAAGAACGGTTGAATCGTCAGGGTGTCAGCAGCGACGGAAGTTGTCAAGAACGAAATCCTGTTGCACATCGCACTTCTAACAATCGTTTTCGACAGCAAGATGTGAGTGTAAGAACGCATCAAAGAAAGGGTTGGTCTTCATTAACGCCTTTCACACCTTTAGAAATCTTCGTGACGATTCTGAGCGGCAGTGTGTCTGAAATGTATTTCTCGATCACACACAGGAGAACCGTGTGATTTCAGAGCTGGGCGTCGCGCTTCTGACCTTCATCGCAGAGGCGTCAAGAGAAGTGGCGAGACCTCGTTAAGTGGGGGAGAGGGGAGGAGGGGGTTACGGCCTTCCCATCGTGTCACACGTCCACAGTGGCGGCGGGCGGAGACATCGTTAACACACGTCACACTTAACATGAACTATTGAGCTCTGTCCCATTTTTCTCACATGTATCAACATCTTGCTGTCTGAAGCGTCGCCGACTCGCAGGGCGTCAAGCTTTTGTACTGTTGCGGAGGCAGCTTTGAGCCAAATTTCAAACTTCTGTGTCGCAATGCAAGAATGTGGCTAGGTGTCAAAAAAAGCGACCCTTTAATTTGCGCAGTATAGCCATGCAGTGTCTTTCAGTTCCTATTTTCTGTACATACCAGATTATTTCAGTATTGCAAATATACTGCAATGCGTCTGTGTCTTGCTGTCCACATACCTCAAAGATAGCGTCTCCTCATCATGTAAGACGCTGAGCTCACAGGCACACTGAAACATTAGCATTACGAACAAACGAATCAGTGTGTGCAATTAACCAATCAAATTCATTACACTGTGAAAGTTTACTGCAATATGACAGTTGTGTTTTAGTCGCTATTTTATTAACCAATACTTCGACTTCTCAAAGTAATCTTTACTTTTGTATCATGCTTTGTTTAACAGCAAAGTATTGACTACCTTCTTAAATAAAATTGCGCTTTACACGAAATATCATGGGCTACGTCCCAACAACGTTACGGATCTCCTTTTGCCAAGCTTAGTGCAGTAACTCAACGTGACATGGACTCTACAAGTCGTTCGATGTCCCACGCGGAAATGTTGGCCGTGCTGCCTGTACAGCCCTCCATAATCGCGAAACCGTTGCTGGTGCAGGATTTTGTGCGCGAACTTACCTCTCGATTATGACCCATAAATGTTCGACTGGTAGCCAAATAATTCGCTCGAATTGAACAGAGTGCTCTTCAAACCAGTCGCGAACGATTGTGGCCCCGTGACATGGTGCACTGCCATACATAAAAATTTAATCTGTGTTTGCAAACATGAAGTCCATGAATTGCTGCAAATGGTCTCCAAGTAGCCGAACATAGCTGTATCCATTCAATGATCGGTTCATTTGGACCAGAGAACCCAGTCCATTCCGTGTAAACAAAGCCCAAACCATTATGGAGCCACCATCAGCTTGCACAGTGCCTTGTTGTCGAATTGAGCTTGTGGCTTCACGAGGTCTGCAGCGCACTCGAACCCTGCAATCAGCTTTTGTCCACCGAAATCGGGACTCATCCGCGCAGGGCATGGTTTTCCAGTCGTCTACGTTGCAACTAATATGGACACGAGCCCACGAGAGGCGCTGAAGGCGATGTCCCGCTGTTAGCAACTTAGGTCGCCTGCTGCCACAGCCCATTAACGCCTAATTTGGCCTCACTGCCTTAACAGATACGTTCGTCGAGCGCTCCACATTGATTATCGTGGTTGTTTCACGCAGTGGTTCTTGTCTGTTAGCAGTGACAACTCTACGCAAACGCCACTGCTCTCGGTCCTTAACTGAGAGTCGTCGGCCACCGTTGTCCGTTGTGAGAGATAATGCTTGAAATTTGGTATTCTCGGCACACTCTTGACACTGTCATTGAATTTCCTAACGATTTCCGAAATGAATTCCCCATGCGTCTAGCTTCATCTACCACTCCGCGTTCAGAGTCTGTTGGTTTACGTCGTGAGCCCATAATCACGTCGAAATACTTTTCGCATGAAACACCTGAGTACAAATTACAACACCGTCAAGGCCGTGCGCTTTTATACCTTGTCTATGCGATACTGGAGCCATCTGTATACATGCATATCGCTATCCCATGAATTTTGTCATCTCCATGTAATTATCTACTTTGTCTCCTTTGGCAATTTATTATGGAATTTTAATAGATGATAGAACATTATGGTTTGAGTATTGACCTGCTAAGTGTGTGTCTACGAATTTCATGTATACTGGCATACTTACCATTCTTTTCTATGATTTCCAAAATATATTCATTCATGTAGTCACCTGAAGTACTGAAGATAGCCATATTTTAAATAATTCTATACACCGAATGCGACCAGCTCTTTTACTTATTTTTCTTTTGCTCCTTTTCTGCTGTTTGAAACATGTGTACACATTTTGTGCATGTGATTCCCACAATGCCATCTCACAGTTACTGTTGTGTCTAGACAAGACAGCCTAGACACAATGAGAGGAAGCCGAAAGGCACCCGCTTAACTCACGTAGGCTGGCGGGAGGTCTGAAACAGGATACGTAATGAATGCTATAAAGAAAAGTACGTAGCTTCTGGAATACTTAACTTTAATCCACATTTGTAGAACATCGCTCTTGATGATACATTAATAGAATCTCAATATCAATTGAATACGGCGCTTTGCTAGGTCGTAGCAAATGTAGCTGAAGGCTATGCTAACTGTCGTCTCGGCAAATGAGAGCGAGCGTATTTGTCAGTGATCCCCTTCTGGCAAAGTCGGCTGTACCACTGGGGCGAGTGCTAGTAAGTCTTTCTACACCTGCCGTGTGGTGGCGCTCGGTCTGCTATCACTGACAGTGGCGACACGCGGGTCCGACGTATACTAATGGACCGCGGCCGATTTAAAGGCTACCACCTAGCAAGTGTGGTGTCTGGCGGTGACACCACAGTTACTAACGGAGTACAGTGAGTGAGTCGATCTACAGTGAAAAATTATGGATAATTTTTGGGGAAATTTTCTGAGTGCTTTGGTGTAAGTGACTGTGGTCTACCATGCCTTGTCACACAATAATTGCATTTAGTTTGATTTCTTACGCGCATTTATCTTTGTATTGTATTTAAAGTACCCGAACCACAGCTGTTCACGGTATGCACTGTGTCTCTCGTTCGTAAACAAACTAGCTCCACTGACTCACGCTACTTTCTGCTCACAAACAGCAATGTCCACTATATTCTTCACCCGCTATCTTACGTTCAGTATTCCTCGGTTCTGTCTTGGGTTTGTTCTTGGGGCAGTGTTAGATGTATTTAGCAGTACCAGACAATAGTGTGCATTGATGTACTCATGAAGAGTTTTCCAATGTGCACCTTATGTAAGGTTTCTCTCATCACAGTGGAAGAGCGGTGCAAAAACGACAGCGGCATCCTAGACGTCAGAGACACGCCACCGCACCCAATCTGTACGAGAGTTACACGCGGTTGGTGACTATCCAACCACTAGTAGCTAGCGTGTTCCACAAACTCTGAACAAAGTTGAACAACTATTTCGAGAATTTTGCATGAACAACAATTACACCTGTATCATCCACAGAAGGTGAAGTCATAGAAGGCAGTGTACTATCATCTCGAATAAAGTTTGCAAATTCTTACACAGTGTACAGGCAAGCACTGTTTTAATATTTTTGTTCTGTTTACAGACGACGCCAAGTCACAAGAGAGGGCGTTTCCAACAATAGAAAAACCCATGAATGGTATGATAAAAACCCTCACGCGATAATTTTTTTTTTGTGGTTTTAGGGCGCACAACTACAATGGTCATTAGCACCCAGACTAAGTTAGGAATGCACCGTGAGGCACGAGGTTAAAGCAGCAACTAAAAGGGACAATACTATAAAAGACATAGACAGGCAGAGGATTAAAAAAAACAGCATAATCAAATGTCCTTAGACAGGTTTGTCAAGTTGATAAAACGAAGAACGGGAGCAGCTGTGTTAACCCTACGAAGTTGTGAATGTATCGATATAGTGGGCGGCGGGTGACGGGTATTTTCGGCGATTTTCTGTTTTCTACGCCTAGGGGTCCAGAGTTTGATCAGTAATCAAAACGTTTTAAGGCCCAACTTCAGTTCCAGTCACTACTCGACTTCTGAATCACAGTCACCAGCTATCGTCGTCAAATACTTCTGATACAAGAAGTCGCCCTTGTTCTCCCAGCGGTCCTCTCAAAGAGGGCTTGTTCGAGAGCGTGCTAAAAAGTACTGCCTCGGAATTTTTTATGGGAATCAAAGTTTTTTAACTTAAACAAACGTCATTAAAATTCTACATCTTCATTCTTCATGTCTAAATATTTATTTCTCAACATAGTCACGCTGCTGCTACCTTTGGACCAAAATAACACATGGTGGGTGGATCGAGGAGGACATACACATAGAACAAACAAAGAGGGAGTTTTGTTGCCAAAGTAAGTCCACTAGCAGTATACATTTGAGGATGAAGTTTCTACTATGTTCGTGTGGAGCACAAAACTGTGTGGACGTGAATCTTGGACTGTGGGATAATCGGAAAGGAGAGAGTACAAGCGTTTTAGATGAGGTGCGAGAAAAAGATTTTGAAAATTAGGATAGGCCAGGTAGGTAACACATGGACATCGTTGAGAAGAAATGACAGGGTGATAGGACATGTGCCAACACATCAAGTAATAAACTGATGGTACGTGAGGGAGCTGCAGAGCATAAGAATATGGAGATAATGTCCGAGAATTACATATATCGATCAAATAAATGAGGACTTTAGGTGACAGTGCTACTCCTGAGATGAAGAGGTTGGCAATGGAGAGGATTTATTGTGGGACTGATAACACCACTAAAGAAATATAAATGTGATTATACCTTACGTACTTTGTGGTAATCTGAACAGAGTAGAGTACAAAACGTTTCTTCCGCACAGTTACTACAAAATGCCCAACTGAGAATTCATCGATCTGTGCAAACTGAGCACGACAGGAATTAGACACGTTTTGCACTCTATTTAAGAAGCACGCTAATGCAAGCTGCGATAGGTCGCCATGGTGCTCTTCCATGGACAGTGAAAATGGACTTCTTGTTCTGGAGGCACGTAAGGAGCCTATTTTGCGAGACTCAGATCGACCTGTTTGCTAGGGATGTCGCAGCAGCAACAGATAGGCAACCGGACTCCTGGGATTCTTGAGCATGCACGCCAGTGGATGTTTCGTCGCACTAGACACTGTTGTGATCGTGGTGGTCCGCATTTGGAACAACACTTGTAAGGAAACATTTATGTATTGATTGCGGACTGTTCTGGACACCGATAGAGCAGACTAAGCCCACTGTCATGAAAGCGTACGCGTTTATCTGAGGGCTGTTCTGTCATCACGGTCTAACATAAGAGTCGTGTTGCCCACTGCGACAGTAGCACACCAAACTGCCTGGAAGTTACATTGTTCGACGCGATCTTGCGAAAGCGAATAGTAATTGCTTACAATAGTACAATGGTTTTTACCAACGGGAGCGAGAGTAGAGCAATAACTTGCAACAACAAGAAGACCCCACGTCTGACCTTTTTGGATTCCTAAAGATCTTCCGAAAATATGAAACGCTACATTTTAGAGCATATCATTTACGATTCTCTTGTAAATTTCAGGTATTTGCTGAAGGTGACCTTTTCCTTATAATAGCAGTAAGTGGCCACTAAACACCAGCAGACCTGACCTTTTGCAGTAAGGAGTCGAACATCTACTCAACAACATCAAGTTTTGTTCACTACATTTCCAATCAAATCAATGAACGGAGAAATAGGAAACTTATTCGGAATGCGATACATACATATACGAGGCCTGTTCAGAAAGTAAGCTCCGATTGATTGCCAAATGAAACCACAGTGAACATCAGAAATGTTTTACTTGTAACAATTAGCTACACCTTTCAGCTACTTCTCTACGTAGTCGCCGTTCTGACTTAGACTTTTGTCATAGCGTTGTACCAACTTTTCAATAGCCTCATCATAGAAGGCAGCCGCCAGTGCTTTCCGCCAATTCTCCACGCTGGCCTACACCTCGTTGTCTGTGTCAAAATGTTGTCTTCAAAGACAGCGGTTCATGTGACCAGAGATGAAACTCAGGGGAAGACAATTGCGGATTGTATTGTGGGTAATCTAACATTTCCATTTGAAAACGATGCAGGAGCATCTTCATTGCCCCTGCAGAATGAGGCTGAGAATTGTCTTGAAGACGAAACAGCACGACAGTTATGTAGTGTTAGCTGCATAGCTTCAGGCGAAATTTCTCACCAGGCCCTCGTACTTGGCGGCAGACACTATTTTCTAGACATCTTTACGCACTCACTGCGAGCTCAGAAATGAGAAGAGCGACGTGATGCTAACTGGGGTTATACTAGAGACACTACCCAACACATCTGTGCAAAGCTTTATCGGATTTTCATAGTCGTTTCCATTTCGCGACCGATAGGAGCTTACTTTCTGAACGCCCCTCGTAGTATTTAACATACCATATAACTCTTGAAATCTGAAACAGAAGGGAAAAACACACAGACGTGACAATAACGTCGAAATCAAAACAACTGTTTCCCAACCAAGAAGAAACCAATTCCACAACTCTTGCTACATCTGGCCCTAAACGGCAAGAATCATATTAATACATCTCCAGAGAACCTTACACACCATTTCTCGCAGCGACTTCTATTTACTTTGCGTGCCTATGGAGTCTCGTCTCAGTTGTCTGACTGATTCGTGATTTCGTGTCAGAACAGGTAACAGAAAGTCATCGTGTAAAACAGAAGTAACAGCTGGTGTTCCCCAAGAAAGTGTTATGGGCCCAGCCGGCCGCTGTGACCGAGCAGTTCTAGGCGCTTCAGTCCGGGATCGCGCTGCTGCTACGGTCGAAGGTTCTGATCCTGCCTCGGACTGTATGTGTGTGATGTCTTTAGATTAGTTAGGTTTAAGTAGTTCTAAGTCTAGGGGACTGATGACCTCAGATGCTAAGTCGCATAGTGCTTAGAGCCATTTGAACCGTTTGTTATGGGCCATCTGTTGTTTCTGATCTACATTAACGATTTAGGACCCAGTCTGAGCAGACCTCTTAGATTGTTTGCCGATGATGCTGTCATTTACCGTCATGTAATGTCATAGATGATCAAAACGAATTTAGAAATGCTTCAGACAAGACGTATTTATGGTGAAAACCGTGGCAGTTGACCCTCAGTAATGAGAAGTGTGAAGTCATCCAATGAGCATTAAAAGTAATCCGATAAATTTCGGTTACGCAATAATTACATAAATCTAAAGGCTGGAAGCTCACCTAAATACAGTTACGAACAACTGAAAATTGACACCGGCACATAGATAATGTTGTGGGAAAAGAAAGCAACCCAATGACTGCGATTTATTGGCAGTACACTTAGAAAATGTGGCTGGTCACTAAAGAGGCTGCTTATCTTGGGCTTTTCCGCCCTCTTCCGGAGTGCTGAGATGCCGTGTGAGATACGTATTACATAGGTCTGACGGAGGACATCGGAAAAGTTCAAACAAGGACAGCTCGCTTTATATGATTTCGAAATACGGGAGAGGGTACCAGGATATGATGAAGAAAATGGGGTGGAAGTAGTTAAGACTAAGGTATTTTTCGCTGCGGCAGCAAGTTCTCATTAAACTTCAAACACCAACTTTCTCCCCCGGCTACACTGGTGTCCAAAATTAAGGCAACAAACGGATATTTTGCAAGGTTACTTTTATTTTTCCAGAAAATGGTACAAAAACCTGACAGGAAACTTGAAACAATGGAAACAATACAGAAAGTAATACAAAAAGTTCTTCGTTTTTTCCAACCTTTCCCCAAAGCCGGCCTTGGTGGCCGAGCGGTTCTAGGCGCTACAGTATGGAACCGCGCGACCGCTACGGTCGCAGGTTCGAATCCTGCCTCGGGAATGGATGTGTGTGATGTCCTTAGGTTAGTTAGGTTTTAGTAGTTCTAAGTTCTAGGGGACTGATGACCTTAGAAGTTAAGTCCCATAGTGCTCAGAGCCATTTGAACCATTTCTTTTCTTTCCCCAATGTTTGGGTCCAGAAATCGTGTTTCATGTACACTCCAGATGCGAATCCGTCGAGAAACACTCTCCAGGCGAAATCGGAACTCATCTGTGAAAAGAACATTGGCGCTCCGTTCGACCGTCCAAGTGGAATGTTGATGGCTCCACGTTACCTTCTGTGAAGACATTCCAGAGGTAAACAGACAGTAGATCTCTAACAGTAAAGGCTACTCTGCTGAAGCCTCCTGTACACTGTTTACCTCGATACAACCCATCCAGAGGATGCTGCGACGTGAGATGCCAGTTGCCATGCAGTACTAAGGCTGTACTGCCGTGCCCTTACAGCCAAATAACCGTCCATTCTTTCTGATGACACACGTGGTCGGCCCTACACTGCTCTTTGGGATATTGTTTCAGTCTCTATAAATGTCACCACATCCCAGAAACAACAGAATTCTGGTACCGCGCGCTGCGGAATTTTAATCCCCGCCAGACGTCACGGACGTCGAAGACCCCTAGAGGTCTCTGCACCATCGCGCCGTAAGATGTGGCGGCGCGCGCCTCCTGGCCCGCATTTAGTGTGAGTGCGCCACAGTGGAACACGTGGTTCCAGCGGCCAATAGCGGCGCCCCCGATAGAGTACTTAAGCACCTGCCTCTCGCTCAACCAGGCAGTCTAACCTTGGGTACGTCTCTGGACACATCGCTTCGCCTTAGACAGCTTATTTACTTTCTTGTTCTATGTACGAGTGGACGTGGATTGTTCACGGGCCACTCCAAGGGTCCAGCAGCGCCTTCCGTCACTTCAACCCCACGAGATTACAGAGTACCTAACGGCTCAACACAAAAGTTTTGTCTCAAGTACAGATAGCGTTTAGGATCAGTGGACAAAGTTCAAAACCATCGTACAATATGCGTTAGATGAGTATGTGCCAAGCAAGATCGTAAGAGATGGAAAACAGCCACCGTGGTACAACAACCGAGTTAGAAAACTGCTGCGGAAGCAAAGGGAACTTCACAGCAAACATAAACATAGCCAAAGCCTCGCAGACAAACAAAAATTCTTCTTCTTCTGTAGTGGTCAATCCAAGGATTGGTTTGCAACAGCTACAATGGCAGCTTGTCTCCATTCTGAGCGTCTTTCAGCTTTTCTCTTCATTTCTTTATAGGTGTTACATCCCACATCTTTCGCGATTTGATCCATGTACCTCAGTCGTGGTCTTCCTCTTGGTCTTTTTCCCTCGAGATATCCCTCTATGATTGTGTTCAGTCCTTTATGTCTTAATAGATGGCCTGTAAATTGCACTCTTCTTTTAACAATGAAACTCCAGAAGCTTCTCTTCTCACCTGCTCTTTCCAGAACCACTTCGTTTGTGACCTTGTCGATACATTTTATTTTGAGCATGCGTCTATAGCACCACATTTCAAAAGAATTTAGCTTCTGGTCTTCCTCTGTCCCGAGAGTCCATGTTTCACACCATAGCATGCCACACTCCACACATATGATTTCAAAAATCTTTTCCAGATTTCAAGGCTGATGCTCTTAGATGTTAATATGTTTTTCTTCTTGTTAAAAGCAGCCTTCGCTAGAGCTATTCTACTTCTCACTTCTGCCTTGCTCCTTCCATCCCTGGTAATATTACTGCCCAGATAAGTAAATTTATCAACTTGTTCGAGCAGTTCATTGCCTACATGAACTTGGACTTTCACTTGATCTTCTTTGTCGCATGCCATTACTTTTGTTTTTGCTTTATTAATTCTCATATTAAATTCGTACACAGACCAAAAATTACGCGAAGCGAAATGTAGTGTGAGTAGGGCTATGCAAGAGGCGTTCAGTGAATTCGAAAGTAAAGTTCTATGTACTGACTTGGCAGAAAATCCTAAGAAATTTTGGTCTTATGTCAAAGGGGTAGGTGGATCAAAACAAAATGTCCACACTCTGTGACCAAAATGGTACTGAAACAGAGGATGACAGACTAAAGGCCGAAATACTAAATGTCTTTTTCCAAAGCTGTTTCACAGAGGAAGACTGCACTGTAGTTCCTTCTCTAGATTGTCGCACAGATGACAAAATGGTAGATATCGAAATAGACGACAGAGGGATAGAGAAACAATTAAAATTGCTCAAAAGAGGAAAGGCCGCTGGACCTTATGGGATACCAGTTCGATTTTACACGGCGTACGCGAAGGAACTTGCCCCCCCCCCCCCCTTCTTGCAGCGGTGTACCGTAGGTCTCTAGAAGAGCGTAGCGTTCCAAAGGATTGGAAAAGGGCACAGGTCATCCCCGTTTTCAAGAAGGGACGTCGAACAGATGTGCAGAACTATAGACCTATATCTCTAACGCCGATCAGCTGTAGAATTTTGGAACACGTATTATGTTCGAGTATAATGACTTTTCTGGAGACTAGAAATCTACTCTGTTGGAATCAGCATGGGTTTCAAAAAAGACGATCGTGTGAAACCCAGCTCGCGCTATTCGTCCACGAGACTCAGAAGGGGTTCCCAGGTAGATGCCCTGTGTCTTGACTTCCGCAAGGCGTTCGATACAGTTCCTCACAGTCGTTTAATGAACAAAGTAAGAGCATATGGACTATCAGACCAATTGTGTGATTGGATTGAAGAGTTCCCAGATAACAGAACGCAGCATGTCATTCTCAATGGAGAGGAGTCTTCCGAAGTAAGAGTGATTTCAGGTGTGCCGCAGGGGAGTGTCGTAGGACCGTTGCTATTCGCAATATACATAAATGACCATGTGGATGACATCGGAAAATCACTAAGGCTTTTTGCAGATGATGCTGTGGTGTATCGAGAGGTTGTAACAATGGAAAATTGTACTGAAATGCAGGAGGATCTGCAGCGAATTGACGCATGGTGCAGGGAATGGCAATTCAATGTCAATGTAGACAAGTGTAATGTGCTGCGAATACATAGAAAGATAGATCCCTTATCATTTAGCTACAAAATAGCAGGTCAGCAACTGGAAGCAGTTAATTCAACAAATCATCTGGGAGTAGGCATTAGGAGTGATTTAAAATGGAATGATCATATAAAGTTGATCGTCGGTAAAGCAGATGCCAGACTGAGATTCATTGGAAGAATACTAAGGAAATGCAATCCGAAAACAAAGGAAGTAGGTTGCAGTACGCTTGTTCGCCCACTGCTTGAATACTGCTCAGCAGTGTGGGATCAGTACCAGATAGGGTTGAGAGAAGAGATAGAGAAGATCCAACGGAGAGCAGCGCGCTTCGTTACAGGATCATTTAGTAATCGCGAAAGCGTTACGGAGATCATACATAAACTCCAGTGGAAGACTCTGCAGGAGAGACGCTCAGTAGATCGGTACGGGCTTTTGTTAAAGTTTCAAGAACATACCTTCACCGAAGAGTCAAGCAGTATATTGCTCCCTCCTACGTATATCTCGCGAAGAGAGCATGAGGATAAAATAAGAGAGATTAGAGCCCACACAGAAGCATACCGACAATCCTTCTTTCCACGAACAATACGAGACTGGAATAGAAGGGAGAACCGATAGAGGTACTCAGGGTACCCTTCGCCACACACAGTCAGGTGGCTTGCGGAGTATGGATGTAGATGTAGATGTAGATGTAGATGTAGACGGTTCCAGTAGACGTTACAACATTTTGGCGACGAGGTAAACGGTGGTCGTTGTTGGTATGGAGGCCAGGTTGGTCTGTCTGCTGGAGCAACAGCAGCAGCTCATGCGGCAGCAGCAGCTCCAGTTAGACATATTACAAAAGTCGCTGCAGTTGCTAACGGACAAAGTCGATGCCCGGGACGCGTTGCCACAACAGCTTCCGAGTCCTCGGGTGTCCGATGCTTTCCCACGTCGGCCGTCGTTTCCGCCGTTTAATGACTCTAAAGAGGACTGGGAAACCTACTTGCATCGGCTGAAACAACATAATTTTACGGCTTTTCAAGTCACGGACTACTCTTTTCAGCGGTCGTTGATTTTGTCTTGGGCCTCCCCGGACACGTTCTTTCTTCTCCCCATGTTGGCACGGTTGTCCGATCCTGTGGCTCTCTCTTTCCAGGAGATCTGCCTTTTTGCTGACAAACTATTATTCCCATCGCTACCACGTGGTCGCCTCTCGGCTGGAGTTCCACCAGTACCATAAACAGCCGGGTCAATCGTATCGCTCCTGGTCACGGACTTGCAGGGTCTCAGCCGTCGATGCGATTTTACGTGCACCAGTCAGCAGTGTAAGTCTTCGTATGCGGACTCCCTGATCCAGGGAGGTCCGCTCTGCGGCGTTGAAACTCGACATCCCCTCCTTGGAAGAGATTCTCCACATTTCCCACTCCTTTGAGATTGCTCAAGCCGCTAACGAGCGTCTTATGGCGCGACCGCAGGTGGCGGCGATCGCGGCGTCACGGCGGGTTCCGCCCGCGTGACGTCGACGTGGCCCGGCCGACAGAGGCCAGTGCCGTCGGGACTCCTCGTTGTCCGACGTCTCTATGGCATCGGCGCCTTCGGTCACTCCTCGTCGCCGGTCGCGCGACCCACTTCCCTCTTGCCCACAGTGCTTTACTGCCAATTCGCGGGCTGATTGTCCCCACCGCTGGAAAACGTGCACGCTGTGTAACAAGGAGGGCCACATCCGATCTGTTTGTAGTAGTCATTCGACTCGCTCCAGTCCTGCCCCTCCTGGTCCTCAAGATACAGTCCATGCTCTGCGGTCGTTCGTCCCACAGGACTACCCGTCAGTGCGGAAGTTTTTCCTCAATCTCCGCATTTTCACTCAGGATGTCAGTTTTCATGTCGACACTTGGGCCACCGTCTCTCTAA
Organism: Schistocerca nitens; assembly: GCF_023898315.1. Classification (NCBI taxonomy): domain Eukaryota; kingdom Metazoa; phylum Arthropoda; class Insecta; order Orthoptera; family Acrididae; genus Schistocerca; species Schistocerca nitens. Next base: position 1,156,467,532 of record NC_064615.1, on the reverse strand, counting down.
TTAATATGACGACATTTACCTGGCTGGGCTCATTTGCATTGTCGCCTCCCTCTCACCATTTGGTCGCCTACAGAGACAGTTCCATTCTCCTTCATGGGCAGTTCGTCGCCCAGGCGACGTACAAGCATGTTTCCCAGTTCCTTACCCTCTTTGTCGTCGACCATCCGCCGGCTTCGAATATTTTTGGCCTGGATGCGTTTCAACTGTTGGGCTTTTCAATTTCCGACGAAGTTAAGGTCGTTTCCACGGCTGCTCCCTCTTAGGACTTGGACGATCTGTGCTCCGCTTTTGCGTCATTGTTTGGACCGGATCTCGGATGTGCTTCCGGCTTTCAGGCACACTTCACCCTACGGCCGGATGCACAGCCTCGCTTTTTCCAGGCCCGGCCCTTTCCAGTGGTTTTACGACCAGCGGTCAAGCAGGAACTTTATCGGCTCCAGGCCGCTGGCGTGCTGGAGCCTGTATAGTGCGTAGGTGATATCACGGCTGTGTAGGGACTTCGGCGCTACTGTCAATGCTCAGTCCCTGATTGACACTTACCCCATTCCCCGACAGGAAGGCCCTCTTGCCAAGCTTGCCGGGGGAGATCGACCTGGCTGAGGCATAACACCAGTTGCCCTTGGATGCCGAATCTCAGAACATCATGGTTATCAACACGCCTTTCGGATTGTATAAGTTCAAGCGCCTTTCCTTTGGTGTCTATTCGGCGCCGGCCATTTTCCAGCGATTCCTGGAGCAGCTTACACAGCCTATCCCTGCCTGTGTGAATTATCTTGGTCACCGGGCGTTCCCGCCAGGTACACTTGCAAAACCTCAGTGCCTTATTTCACACTCTGCTGGTTTACACTGTCGGCTGGACAAGTGTTGTTTTTTCGAACCGAAAGTGAAATGCTTAGACCACTGGCTTAGCAAAGAAGTCATTCGCCCTTCGGGTCGTAATGTTGCGGCCATTGAGGCCCTTCCTCGCCCCAAGAACTTATCTGAACTCTAGGTGTTTTTGAGCAAGGTTACTTATTACTTAAAGTTTTTGCCCCAGGCTGCCTCCATTGCTCAACCCCTCAATGACTTGCATAACAAAGGGGTACCTCTTGATTGGACGCCTGCCTGTGACCAGGCTTTTCTCCGTTTAAATCGATGCTCAAGTCCGCCCCTTGTCTTACTCCCTTTTCTTCGGATGGCCCCTAGGTTGTGGCAGCTGATGCATCGGCATATGGCACTGGGGCCGTCCTTGTGTGCCAGGATGCCAATGGCTCCAAACAGCCCATCGCTTATGCCTCTAAGACGTTGACCCCAGCACAACAGAACTACTCCCAGATTGAAAAGGACACTCTGGCGATCGTGTTCGCTGTCCAAAAATTTCACACCTATCTCTTTGGGGCAAATTCACCCTCCTGACGGACCATAAACCCTTGGTTACACTTTTTGGACACCACTCTCACCTTCCAGAGCGGCCACCTCAACGTCTCCAACGCTGGGCATTGTTTTTACACCCACCGCCCACCATGCTAACGCGGACGCTTTGTCACGTCTCCCAGGAGGCCCCGATCCTGCCTTTGACCAACAACAAGTCCTCTGCTTTCACATTGATTCCGCCGCCGCTACCCTGTGTTGCTGCAGGTTCTCAACTATGTGGTCCACAGGTGGCCGTCCTATGTTACTCGTCGGATGCAGTCCTATTTCAACCCCTGGTGCCACCTGTCCCACAGGCTCTCTGTGGTCTATGATGTCCTTCTGTTGGCCACAGAGTCAGATGCCCATCACCTGGTCATCCCTCCAAAATTGCAGCTTAGGGTGCTCGGTTTGTTACACCACGGGCACTGGGGTATGTCCCGAATGAAAGTTTTGGCTCGCCAGCATGTGTATTGGCCCGGCATTGATGGCGACATTGAGCTCCTGGTCCGTGGGTGCACTGTCTGTGTGCGTCACCGGGCAAGCTCCCCTCAGTCGTTTGCACCCTGGCTTGTGCATCGCTGGCCCTGTGATCGGATCCATATCGATTTTGCAGGCCCATTTTTGGGGTCCATATGGTTACTCATCGTTGATGCCTACTCCGGATACCCATATGTTGTCTGCATGGCAGCCACCACTCATGGCCCTGGCCCAGATTCTCACCATTGAGGGCCTGCCACACATGTTGGTCTCCGATAATGGTCCCCAATTCACGGCGTCCTCCTTCCATGACTTCTGTCAGGCCAACAGTATCAAACATTTCTGTAGCCCCCTTTCCACTCTTGGTCCAATGGTGCAGCGGAGAGGCTTCTCCTCACTTTTAAACACCTGTTGACTAAGGTGATCGACACATCTCCAACCAAGTCGGCCCTCACCCTGTTTTTGAGCAGCTATCACACTACGCCAATTGACTGACGCAGTCCGGCAGAGCTCCTTCATGGACGACGGCCACGGGCCCTGCTCCATTTGCTGATGCCATCCTCCTACCACCGCCACTCCCGGCCCTCGCAGCGGTATGCCCCTTTCACGGCCGTGTGGGCCCGCGAGTACGGGCGCAATTGGGGTTGGACACCCGCCACGGTCGTCGCGGTCCATGGGCGGCGTGTGACGTCGGTGCCGACGTCGAAAGGGTTGGAGCGCCGCCATTACAATCAGCTCCGCCCGCGTGCCGCCACGGGTCTCGTGCCGCTGCCTCTTCCCTTCAGATACAGACGTGGTCCTCGAGTCACCGTCTCTGCCCCCGGTTGCCGTCTCCCCGCGGGTCTGCCGCCAGCCCTCTCCGCCTCCGGGTGGATCGGCGGCTCCCTCCCCCACCCTGGACTCCGGATCGGTTGTCATGGATACCTAGGACGTCCCTTCCTCCCCGCCAATAGCTGTTGATGAGCCCAGTTCCTCTTCCCTCTGCCGCCCAACTCGGCACTGTCCGGGGTGTTTCCACCCCTACGCGCAAGTTTCAGGGGGGAGGGATCTGGTACCACGTGACGCGGAATTTGAATCCCCGCCAGACTTCATGGACGTCGAAAACCCCTAGAGGTCTCTGCACCATCGCGCCGTAAGCTATGGCGGCGCGAGCCTCCTGGCCCGCATTTAGTGTGAGGGCGCCACAGCTGAACACATGGTTCCAGCTGCCAATAGCGGCGCCCCCGGTAGAATACTTAAGCGCCTGCCTCTCGCTCAGCCAGCCAGGCTAACCCTGCGTACGTCTCTGGACACATCGCCTCGTGTTAGACAGCTTATTTACTTTCTTGTTCTGTGTGCGAGTGGACGTGGTTGTTAGGCTTTCTTGTGACTCCGTTGTTTCGATCTTGTTGTTCGTTCTGTCCTTCGTTGGTCGTGTCCGTCCTCTTCCGTTGTGTTGTTGTTCACGGGCCACACCGCCGGTCCCGCCGCGCTTTCCATCACTTCAACCCCGCGACCGTTCCGGTCGCCGTTACAAGAACGATTCAGTTTAAGCCATCGGGCCACATCAGTTTACGACTCTCCCGCTTCCATTCTTCCTGTGGCCCTCCACAGCAGAGAGTCTGTAGGCATATTCACTGTGCCACGCTGCACCGTCTGTGACTGTGTACACAGCGGTTGTGGGTGTGGGACGACCCTGCAAACATTACCCCACTTTATAGGTGCCCTGACGTCACTGCTGGCGTGCAGCTACATCTGTTGACAATTTGTATGACTATAACGTGAATTAGACAAAGGACGGGGAAATAGCAGTTTGTTGCTTTAATTTTGGACACCAGTGTGTCTTGTTGGCGCCCATCTGTATCTATAATCATAATAATAAAATAAGAGAAATCAGAGCTCACAAGAAAAGATTCAAGCGTTCGTTTTCCCCACATATTCTCTTCCTTTCAGCGGAGTAAGGTGCAGCTATGAATGTATTCGAAAGTATTTTTTCGTGAATAAGTTGTGTCTTTCGACAATTTACTCATGCTTGGAACACAAAATATAATTACTATTTCCTTAACTAAGTAGAACGATAGAAACAAACTTTAATTATATGGTATTCTTTCTCCTCTCTAGGAAGGCTAGTGCCATTTCAGCTGTCAGATGGTAACAATTTTCACAGCAGTGAGTGTCGCAACTGTAGGCTATGTTACACTCCGCTATTACTCCATGTTTACTGTTGATCGTTCTGTTGATTGTATACTGTAGTGGCCTTCAGTTCCAAGTTGGTCTGATTCTACTCGCAGTGTTACTTTATGCTGCGCAAGCCACTTCATCTCCAAATGACAACTGAAACCTACATCTTTCTGATTCTATTTCCTGTATTTATCTCTTGGTCTTCCTGTACACCAGTACTTTCCTCAAATACTAAATTTGTGATCCCTTGATGTCTCAGAATATGTCATATCAACGGGCCTCTTCTTTTAGTCAAGCTGTGCCACAAATTTCTTGTCTCACCATTTCTCGCCAGTACCTTCTCATTAGTTACGCGATTTACCGATCTAATCTTCAGTATACTTCTGTAGCACCACAATTCAAGAGCCTCTATTCCTTCTTATCTACACTGTTCCGCTTCCATACGTACATGGCTACATCCCAGACAAATACCTACAGAACACATTTACTAACACTTAAAACCTATATTCAATGCTAACAAATTTTCGTTCTTCAGAAACACTGTTTTCCACTGCCAGTCGACGTTTTATATCTTCTCTACTTTGGCTATCAGATTTTTGCTGGCCGAATAGTAAAAGTCATCAACTACTTTTAGTGACTCTTCCCTAATCTAATTCCCTTAGCATCATCTGATTTCATTCAACTATTCCATTATATCTGCTTTACTTTTGTCAATTATCATCGTACAACCTCCATTAAAGACGTTACCGATTCTGTTCAACGGCTCTTCCAAATCCTTTGTTGTCTCTGACAGAGTTACAATGTGAAACTTCCTGGCAGATTAAAACTGTGTGCCCGACCGAGACTCGAACTCGGGGCCTTTGCCTTTCGCGGGCAAGTGCTGGCAGAAGCAAAGCTGTGAGGACCGGGCGTGAGTCGTGCTTCGGTAGCTCAGATGGTAAGGGTTAGCTGCCCTCTGTAATAAAAAAAACTTAGTTAATGGATCAATAACGAACTGAAACGGGTGTCTTGCGATGTCCGCACCGAGCAAATGACACGAACGAAAAAACGAAGAAAATGAGATTAAAAAAAAAAAGTGGTAGAGCACTTGCCCGCGAAAGGCAAAGGTCCCGAGTTCGAGTCTCGGTCGGGCACAGAGTTTTAATCTGCCAGGAAGTTTCATATCAGCGCACACTCCGCTGCAGAGTGAAAATCTCATTCTGGAGAGTTACAATGTCATCAGCAAACATCAAAATAAAATTTTTATTGCTTCTCCCATAAATTTAGTTACTACTCCAAATTTTTCTTTGCCATCCTTTATTGCATGCTCAGTGTACGGATTGACTAACAACAGGTATAGGCTACAACCCTGTCTCACTCTCTTCTCAACCACAACTTCCCCTTCATGCCCCTCGAATCTTATAACTGCCATTTGGTAGCTGTACAAGGCGTAAATAGGCTTCCTCTTCCTGTATTTTACCCCTACTACCTTCAAAATATCAAACAGAGTATTCCAGTCAAAAGTCTACAGTTGCTAAAGAGGTAGGTCTGCCATTCCTTTATCTATCTTCTGCCCGCCCCGATAGCTGAGTGGTCAGCGTGACGGATTGCCGTCCTAAGGACCCGGGTTCGATTCCTGGGTCGGGGATTTTCTACTCTCAGGGACTGGGTGTTGTGTTGTCATCATCATCATTTCATCCCCAAACGGCGCGCAGGTCGCCCAATGTGACGTCGCATGTAATAAGACCTGCACCAAGGCGGCCGGACCTGCCCCGTAAGGCGCCTCCCGGCGAATGACGCCAAACGCTCATTTCTGTTACCTATCTTCTAAGTTAAGTCGTAGGTTCGGTACTGCTTCGCGAGGTCCTGCATTCCTGCGAAATCCCAAGCTGATCTTCCACGAAATCGGCTACTAACAGTTTTTACGTTCTTCTGTAAAGAATTCGTGTTTGTGTTATGCAACCATGACTTATCAGCCTGGTAATTCGGTACTGTTTCTACAGTGATGCTTTCAAGTTCATCGCCCTTGTATAAACTCTCTATATATTCCTTTTATCTTTCAGCTTTCCCTTCTATGCTTAGTATTGGTGTCACACCTGAGCTCTTGACAATGGTAGAGCTGCTTCACATTCCTCCAATCGCCTCTTTAATTTTCCTGTGGACTGTATCGTAGTGAAATAAGTTTCTAAATTCTTACGTTTGTCATCTAGCCATTCCTGCTTAGCCATTTTGGACTTCCTGGCAATATCATTTTTAGACGTTCGTAATCCCTTTCGCCTGCTTCATTTGCTGCATTTTTGTTTTCTCCTCTCAGCAGTTATATTCAATATGTCCTGTGATATACAAGAATCTCTACTAGGCCTTGTCTTCATACATATTTAAACCACTGCTGTCTTCACTATTTCATCCCTCAAAGGTACCCAACTGTCTTTTCTACTGTATTCCTTCCTTTGTTCTAGTCTATCGTTGCCTAATGCCCCCTATGAAATGCTCAACAGCCTCTCATTCTTTAACTTATTTAGGTTCCATCACCTTATTTTCCTATCATTTTTCAGTTTCTACAGTTTTAATCTCCAGTTCATAACTAATGAATTGTGGTCAGAATCCACATTTGCGCATGGAGATGTCTTGCAGTTTAAAATCTAATTCCTAAATCTCTACCTTACAGTTATATAATCAATGCAAAACATTCTAGTGTGTCTAGATCTTTTCCGTGTATACAACCATTTCACGGTTCTTAAACCAGAAAAGATTAAATTAGGCTGTGTGCAAAATTCTAACAAGTGGCTTTCTCTTTCATTCTTCTCCCGCAGTCCATACCATTTTTCATTCTTTTCTTTTTTCTACTGTCGAATTTCAGTCCCCCATCACAATTAAACGTTCGTTTCCTTTAACTATCTGAATAATTTGTTTTATCTCATCATACATTTCCTCAACCTGTTCATCATCTGCAGAGCTAGCTGGTATATGAAAGTCTACTAATGTCGTGAGTATTGAATCTGTGTCTTTCTTGACTGCAATAATGTGTTGACGATGCTGTTCATACTAGGTTAGCTGCATTCCTTTTTTTATTCATTATAAAACCTTTTCCTGCATTACCCCTATTTGATTTTGTATTTACAACCCTTTATTCCCCTGACCCAAGGTCTGTTCCTCTTGACACCAAACCTCACTTAGTCCCACTAGATCTAACTACAACCTACCCACTCCCATTTTTAAATTTTCGAACCTACCTGCCCAATTAAGGGATCTAACGTTTCATGCTCCGACCTGTAGATCGCAAATTCTGTCCCCCCTGATAATAAAACCTTCCTGAGTAGTCACCTCCCGGAAATTTTAACTATTTTACCTGCAAAACATTTTAGCCAAGACGATTCCATCATCATTTTACCATGGGATACAACTGCACGCCCTTGGGAACTGATTCTGTTTTAGTTTCCCCTTGCTTTCAGCCGTTTACAGCACTGTTGTAGCCAGGTCATTTTGGTTGATGTTACAAGGGCAGATCAGTCACTCATACAGAGTGTTTTCCCTACAACTACTAAAAAGAATATGGCCTCTCTTCAGGATCCACGTGATTGTTTGACCTCTAAGCAGATAACAGTCCATTGTTGTTACACATTCGGAATGGCTATCTCTATTGCTGAGGCACGCAAGCCAAGTCATCACCGACAGGGTCCATGGTTCATGGGGTGAAACCCCCATCTCCCGGTAGTCCTAACAGGCAACAACAATGTATTAAACCACTCTACACTACCACCAAAACAAGTGCAATGGAATTTCAAATAACAAGAGATTATTCTTAAAATGCACTGTACAATCTCAAAACTTCACTTGCATGATCTTAAAAGGATACTAGATATTGACTACAGCCAAACCTAGGACACAAGAATGTGATAATTTTATAATGAAAGGAGTTCTGTAGGTTAATCCTATTGGAACCTCATCGTACAGATAAATCCTTAGCGTTTAAATTACTATATAAACTAAAGAAAGTAATAATGTCGTGAATCAGGTAAAAACAGTGAGTGATATACGCATAAGAACTTTCGTTTTCTGAAGCACAGAAATCGTACTACTCATTTGGCGGACATTTCGTCAAATACTCGTAATGAAATACTTAAGTTAAACAAGATGGAGTTGAAAGGCTTTAAATGTTCTATCAGCCTTAAGCAGCAACAATATTTATGTTCCATGGAATTCATTGATGTTTTCCACTACATTATGGAACATTTAAAGCTTTCTCAACTTCCGTCACGCTTATTTTTCAGTATTTTATTGGAAAATAATGTGAGAAATTATAATAAATCAATAAATGCTGAATAATCACAGTTTATAACTTATCACTTCATGTAAATATCCTCCTGCAAAAGTATCTGTTTTCTTAGTATGCTTATTATCTCAGGATCTGAAACATGTAATTACCTTAGCCGTTAAAGAAGCTGTGCGAGAAAGTGTGAATTGCTGGTGCTGCGTTTGTTGTTGAGTTCCTTCTGCCATATAAGCGTATACACTCTAACACAAAAAGCCGGCCGAAGCGGCCGTGCGGTTAAAGGCGCTGCAGTCTGGAACCGCAAGACCGCTGCGGTCGCAGGTTCGAATCCTGCCTCGGGCATGGATGTTTGTGATGTCCTTAGGTTAGTTAGGTTTAACTAGTTCTAAGTTCTAGGGGACTAATGACCTCAGCAGTTGAGTCCCATAGTGCTCAGAGCCATTTGAACCATCTAACACAAAAAGACGACATACCACGAAGGAATTAACTGAATAGAACGGAAATCGGAAGATATAATGTATGTGTAAAAACAAACAAATAATTGCAGTTCCTGAAGAATTGGTTGATTTATTCAGGAGAAAGAGCTTCACAGACTAAGCATGTCAATAACACGTTGGTCCACTTCTGGCCCCTAGGCAAGCAATTATTCGGCTTGGCACTGAATGATAGACTTGTTGGATGTTGTTCTGGGGGATATTGTGCCAAACTCTTTCCAATTGGCATGTTAGGTAGTCAAAATCTCATGTTCGTTAGAGGGTCCCGTCCAAACATTCTCAACTGGGGAGAGATCCAGTGACCTTGCCGGTCAAGGCAAGGTTTGAGAACCACGAAGACAAGCGATAGAATCTCTCGCTGTGTGTACAGGGAATTATCTTCCTAAAACGTAAGCCTGGGATATCTTGCATGGAAGGTAAGGGAATATGGCATCGTATATCGTTAACATATCTCTGTGGTGTAAGTGTGCCATGGATGACAACCAAACAGATCCTGCTATGAAATGAAATGGCTCCTCAGACTGTTACTCTTGGTTGTCGGGCCATATGGTTGGGATAGTCAGGTTTGTATCACATCGCTGTCTGCAGCATATGCAGATATATCTTTGCTGGTCATCAGGGCTCAGTCCTATGCAGAACTTATCACTGAAGGCAATTGTGTTCCAGTCAATGAGATTCCAGGCCGAAGACGTGTCTGGAGTCGTCCCAGATAGCCGTTGGATACCACCCTTATTGATGGCACCTTGCAGTCAAAATGAGCCCCGTTAATAAATACTGGAAAATAATCGTGACTGAAGCTGGGAAAGTGTAATTTTATGAACATGATTTGTGTTTCGAAACAAATTCGTATTCTTCTATGTTTGACTGTGATATTCTATCAGTTAACTGGATGTTTGAAGACAGTACTGACCATATAGGTTATATTGTATGGCTGTATTACATTTAACAAAATGTGGTTATGTTTAACTATTTCAGGTTGGCAGTTCTGCACTACACAACAGTTACCATACTGAGTTCGCTGCTGCTACTGGTGCTATGGCGAATTATCCGTGTTCTGATAGAACTGTGACATGTACAGTGCCATACGGTTGCACCAACAAACTCTTGAATTCCTCTAAGCACGCCACTTCCATAGAGCCCATTGATAATTGTGCATCAGGTCCACACTCAAAGTAACTTTTGACATCAATTCACATCTATATAGATCTATTACAAGGTTATTGCTCTATTTATGCTGTCTTCATAGTCTAAATGTAAATCACCAAAACTCTGTTTGGACTAATATTATCTACATTCATTTAATTGTTCTTATTTCTGAAATTACTCTTACTATTTCTTGTCAGGATGAGATTTAATACTAATTTTTAGGTTTTGAATTACTTACTAGATTATCTTTAATGTTGCTTGTCTTGGTGTAACATATTTCCTCTTGAGATGCTATAACAGAAGAAATAAAAGACGTATACAATACCAATTCAACTTCTTACAGAACTGTATGAATGCAGAGTCTCGCGGCGATAACATTGAATAAAATGTTCTCGGGTTTCCAACCGCGTCAATTGGTTAAAACTACACGAGCTTTCGGCCAAGCACTCCTTGACCATTGTCAAGTGTTATGACTGCCAGTGGGCTGTTGGTGCGCCCTTATATACGCTAACTGCCGCCTGTGACGTCACTGGTGCCCGTGACATTGCCATATATGGCAATTTGGCTATGGTATCCCATCATATCAACGCCGCTGCCACCAGGAGGATATTTCGTCGTGCCAGCTTTGCATTATTACAAGAAAGGATTCACAACACAGGGCAACAGCTGGATGCAAATGGACGTGCTCTCATGGCCTTGCACCTGCAGTTATCAAGAACACTCACAGCTTTGGACTGGGAATGGGTCGACGCTGCTACGGTTTCTCAATAGATGTCAGCATAGAAACGAACTACAGAGAAGCAGAAAGGAAAGTTCGGCCGCCTTTCGCAACAACAACATTTGGCCACACGGCCGCGAGAAATTAGACGAGTTTTTGGAACACCTCATTGGCATCAACAGTTATATCCAGTTCACCATGGAGCTGGAAAAAGATAATGCATTGAACTTCCTCGACGTCCTTGTCCACCGTAAACGAAATGGGTGCCTTGGCCACAGCGTCTACAGAAAACCCACTCACACAGACCTGTACCTGCACGCCACCAGCCATCATCATCATCCAGCACAGAAGCGCGCAGCATTGCAAACATTGGTGCATCGTGCAAGAGTAATATCAGACGACGACAACCTGCACCACGAACTGAGCCACCTACGCAAGGTTTTCAGGAATAACGGCTACAGCACCCATCAAGTGAAAGAAGTGATTTCTGGGAAAGATCAGAATAAGACCAACGACGAAGAGCAGGAAAAGAAACTTGCTTTGCTGCCATTATGTGGCTCTGTGTCGGGCAAGATAAGCCGCCTGTTGAAAATACACAAGATAAAATCAGTCTTCAGGCCTCCAACGACAATCCGTCAATTAGTGAGACCAGTTAAAGACGCTGTAGGTCTCAGAACACCCGGAGTCCTCTAAATACCTTGTGAGTGTGGCCAGAAGTACATCGGACAAACAGAGCGCACTGTGGAACAGCGCAGGAAAGAACATGAGAGGTGTTATCGCCTGCGCTATCCAGAGAAATCTGCGTTAGCTGGGCATGTGTTAGAAAATGGTCACCACATAAAATTTGGCGATACCTCTGTCGTGGCTCGCACTAACGTCTTCTGGGACAGTTTAATAAAGGAAGCTATTGAAATAAAATTTACCACAAACACCCTGAATAGAGACGGTGGCTTACAGCTCACCGCTGCGTGGGATCCAGCGATCGCGCGGTTGAAGAGGGCTCATCGAACGCCGACTCAAAACATGCCCATGTATGGCAATGTCACGGGCACCAGTGACGTCACAGGCGGCAGCTAGCATATATAAGGGCGCACCAACAGCCCACTGGCAGTCATAGCACTTGACAATGGCCAAGGAGTGATTGGCCGAAAGCTCGCGCAATTTTAACCAATTGACGCGGTTGGAAACCCGAGAACATTTTATTCTTACAGAATTGATTTTTTGTTAAAATTTTCTTTCCTATTTTCGTTACAGCCTTTTCTGAAGCTCACTGTCTTCCAGTTCAGAATTAGTATATCAAATGAGAGAACAGTTTCCTGCTTCGAAGTCAACGAATATATGCTGTAACAAATAACGTCTTGTGAAGCTCATGTACAGACCACAACTGACGACACAGCTCTTAAGTCACCCAAGTATCCCAACTGTAGCCTTCTGATGTTTATTGTAGTACACCCTTCAAAATTATAGAGTTATTAATTCGTGAGTAAAATATAGGAATGCCAAACTACAGTTACAACAGTAGGACATGAAATGAAAGGTATAGTACAGAAGACAGTGAGAGATTTGCAGCTTCTCCCCATATTATTCCATTTGTATATAGACTACACAGGAAAGAGAACCAAGGCAAGATTTGGGAAACGAATCCTAACTCAGAGAGAAGAAAGAAAAATTCAAAACTTGCTTAGGACACTAACGTTGTGCTACAGACCGCATGGGACTTGGTAGGTCATTTGGACACAATGAATTTTATCTTGAAATGAGCTTATCAGTGTCAACAAAATTAAAATAAAGTCAACACCTGCAACTGAATTAAACCATCTCTTATTCTGCTGTGTCCACACTATGTAGATATGGACAATGAAAAATATAAATAATAAATATAAGAATAGGGTGCCATTAATCGCCATAAAGGTGTTATTAAAGTAATTATCTTCACTAAAAAGGAGATATTTCTTAAATACAGGATATCGATTTATGTACTGGGAAGCAGTGTCTGAAAACATTTGTTTGGCTTTTACAATTATATAGAAATTAAACATGGGCAATAGAAGCCCTGGAAATATGATTTTATGGGAGGATAGTGAAAACTAGACAAGTAGGTAGAGTATCTAATTAGGAGTAAGTTAATCAGTATCAGAGACTGTTTCAATGTAGAAGCATCGAAAAAACATATATCATTAATATATTGACATCATTAGAGGTAATCAACAAATAAAGTGTTGTTTCTTTGAATTTACTATAGAAATTTGGCGCACTCTGTCAAGTATAGAATTATCCTGGGTTTCATCAACAATGAAAGTAATGACACACATCAAGTTAGCTAGAGCAGCTTTGCTCAACACCTTGTCATGATACATTGGTGTGTTGCAAATACTTGTCAGGTGGTTGACTATATTTCTGATGCCTTCTAATCCTCCACAGACAAAATCTCTAGAAAATAGCAAATTTATTGCCAAATAGTTTCTTAGAGTAGCCCAACTGGCATGGCATCGCTCATCATTCTAAAATTTGTATGTCATAGTTATTTCATAACAAAAAATGTACCGCATGTTCATTGTATTGGATGTTACTTATGTGTTTACTTCTTTGTATTTAGGGACAAATTCACATGTAAGGAGGGGTGCCATTAAATTATTGAAATGTTTTTTTTCTGTGCGTGAAGGGCAAAATATGAAGCAATGCAGCTAAAGAGGCTATGCACCCACGTGTTTAAATGTGGTCATATGACTAATGTGGTGCTGCAATTCTGTGCAGCATTTTTAAAACTTTATATGGTATGTTCATTATACTAAAACACACAGCTTCCAGATGTAGCATAAACTACTGCTGTCACACATAACCATTTTTCCTGATGTCCCTGTGTTGTAACTTCTATGAACGAAAACGGTTATTCGCTGTGAACTAAACATGAACTGGACTTGTTCCCTACTTTTTAACTACATGTATCTCTGTTGTAATGGTGAACAATGCAAGTGGTGTAGTAACAGAAACGCTATTCGACTAAATGTGTCACCAAAACTATCTGAAATTGTATAACTATATATCCATATTGCAATTAGATTTCATTAAATTAATTAGAAAACCAAAACTGTAAACTAACGAAACTGTTCTGTGAAATTCTTTACTGTGCAGTGGACAGTGCTGTAATGTGTGATGATGATGACATGCAGTTCCAACACGCTAAACTAACAGAATACAAATGGTATGTAAAACTACAAAACTAATATTAAAAGAATAAATAACCATAATGTTTCTTTGAAAATGCCCTGTAAATTTATAGACTCAAAAGCAACAAAATTCTAAACACTTACTGATACACAAATGTAACTCTGCACTGCGAGAATAGCACTTCTGCATATGAAATGCAATCTGAACTGAGCTTCACTTAAACTGAACCTAGTAGTAGTTTTAGAATGCAATCTGAACTGAGCTTCACTTAAACTGAACCTAGTAGTAGTTTTAGAATATAAAGCTTATCTGTGAATGGTCTTAATGTCTTGGCTGTGATGTAACTTAACCTATCATATTTTCATGGTTTATTTGTGGCAGCAGAAACTCGGTGCTTCTCCAAGGTCGTGCAGCAGAAAACTAGCTGAAGCAAAGAAGACCTAGTATAGGGCAGTGCAAGGACTTGACGCTCTTCTAAGTAGATCATGGTTTAGTTTTAGCCATTGTGTTCCGCTCAGTGGAATGCTGCGACACACATAACCAGAAAATAAACTTTGTTTAGGAGGCAGTGTACAATTAAAACTAATTAAATGATTGAAAGAAAGCTAACTTTTTAAAAACAATATGGTGGATACTGAAACTCATTCCTTGACAATTGTAATGATCTTTGCAAATCTTACTTTTTCTAATGATTATTACACTGCCATGAGATTAATTATTGAAATGGTAACGGAGTGGTAAATATATAACCGTTGAGAGCAAGCCATATGAACTGATGCCTTTGCTTAATCATGACAAAACAATGAAACTAATGAACCCTAACTAATAACGAAAAGTCCTAATAAAATGTTCCATTTTCCACACACATCATAAATTATGTGCAAGCAAGCGATGTAGCAACAACAGTGTCTAAAGAATTTCACTTCTCCAATTAAACTTTATCAAATCAAATTCCCAAAATTCAACATCCTCTGTGTCTTCATCTCTTTACTCTGCAAGCTATTCCCAGATAGCTCGCTAGAGTGCCCAACACTTGACTAACTCCCTAGCTGCTCTTAGAATGCTGTAGCAATGACAGTGCTACAGGCAACTGAAGATCACTGTGCTTGTACTTAGAACTTCTGTGACATAGCATATTGACTATTGAAAACTTCTGTTTCAAAAATATTCAGAGTGTAAATACGAACTATGAAATCAAATGAAAATGTTGAACTTACATCACCTTCCTGAACACAAAGATTATCTAGAAACCTTACATAACCTCCGCACTTGCCTGATCATAATTTGGCAGGATGTTGCTAGCAAACAGAAAACAGCATACAACAAATTATACCAGAGAACTTCATAGATAAGTGATAAAAATAAATTTTAAAGTGAAATTCTGAATAAAAGTACAAGTAAAATGATTTTGACAGGTAAGAAAAGATTATTACATTTCCAGTACATAACACAGTAGTAATGAAATTAGACTCCTGATTACATGCATTATAAGAACACAAGGCATGATGTAGCCATTAAATATCTAAGAAAGAAAGAGACATAGAGAAATATGACATTTATTTAACAAAGGTAATAAAGGGCTCTGTCCTGCTTTGGGAGGAAGGTTAAAGTGCATCACAGAATCGTGGACACATGTCACACCAGTATACATCAAGATGTTCCAAATACCACAATAAAGAATTAAATCAATAAAAAGTAGTACACATACGTGAAGTAGAGGGCAGACACAGGAAGGCAGTTAGAAAGTCGTTAGCCATCAGTCAGTAACAATAAAAATCTTGAAATATCATCATATACTAATAAAGAAAAGGATAAATGGTAAATATGTTACTCCAAAGTAAACTTAGCTTACTGAGTAAATAGTACTATAAATGGCCTGTTTTGTTGCCTCTTTTTCAGCATTTAATGTGGGTGGAATCAGAATAAATGATTGAAAAGTAACTCAGCTAAAGGTAGCAGTAAAGTAACCAACATTTTATTTTTGTGCACTGAACTTACAAAAATCCACATTACCTTCTTCACTTCTTATCACCTTTCTCCTAATTTATGTTATTATCATAGCTTCATATGTATTGTGCTACATACATATTTGACTACTGCAGGATGACAACTTCAACCTATTTCTTCAAACATTATCCTTACTTCATTAGAATATTTCTCCTGTCAATATCCCACTATACCACATTATTCATTTACCTCTATACCATTCATTTTGCTTTTACAAAACGACCCAACATTACACACAGCTATAAAACCTACGTAAATGGGATCTGTTTCTATACATTTCCTCTTACCACTTCACAGACATTAACATCAAAACACACCAAAGATCTAATAAGTACCGTCTGTCAAATATTAAATTTATCTATGACACTCACTAAAATGAAATTTTTTACTCTCATCTGGTTTTTCTCCAGACTTAGAACATCATGTTTGCACACACTATAACTTACCTAAGTTCAAATATATATATATATATATATATATATATATATATATATATATATATATATATATAATTTCATTTTCATTAAATATTATTGTTCCTAAAAGACTGAAAGAATGTTGTCACAAGCAATTATCTCTACATAATGATGTCTTACAATTTTAAGAGTTAAACAATGCCATGGCAAAAGACGTAAACTGAAAGGGTAGAAAATCTCAAGTATTGCCAACATATCTTCTTTGTTATTCTTCCCTGATGCAAATTTCAAAATCCTTTTATCAGTTTCTTCTGTCATCTGAATGCTGTCCCTTTGCAGCATTCCTCAAAATACATCTTTCACTTTCACTTTCCCTGGAAATACATATCCCTTAAACATACAGAATCATTTCAGTACATAGCAAAGCACTATCAACAAAATTCCATATTCTCTACAATGCATTGCAATTCATGTTGTTGAAAGTACAAGAGTTAAAATTATTGCAATGGACAATTCCTAAGAAAAAAAAATAAAAGTTAGACAGTCGTTTGCAAGAGTGCAGGTACATACAAATAAACAAAAATATAAAATATTACAAATTTATTATTGCTGCACATCTCTTCCAAGTTTCATTTTAACTACCTACCTTCAATTTTTATGATACACACCATCACAGTAATCATAGCTTTCCTTAATGGCTGCTTATTGCTTTACTAATCCCATTCATTCCTCTTGACTACATAATGGCGAGATCAGTAACACTTTCTGCCTAGGATATTCTCTACTTTTCTCCCCATGTTATCTTCCTGTTCTCTCTTTCAGTTCAACTAAGAATCCTGTTTTCACCATTTCACGCCTTGCTATATGCATTTCATTGTTAACTATTTTTCTCACCTATTCCTTCTCCATTTAACTAATTATCTAATACTTTTTCTTACCATTGTTCATCAAAACTCATTACTTTATCCAATAATCAGCACTCACTCTCAAATACACACATCAGCAAAACAGTCTCACATCTCAGTTACTCTCCTCCCCATTCCTATTATACTCCATTAAGTCCTTCCTATCTTCAATCATTACTTCTGTACAGCCACAAAATACTTAAAATTCTTTCTTATTAATGTTCAACTTACACAGCACATCACTAATTCAGTTAAAACATTATTACACAACTATACCATTTTTGAATTTAATCCGAAGTCCCAGATTTCATACACAGAGCTTTCCTCAAATAATTATCTTATTCTTGTCGATTCCCAAAAAAATCATCTGTCACTATCTTGTTTTGTCACCGTTTAGCATGAGGTGTATGCTACTTTTATACAATACAGACATATTGGGCTATAGCTACTCTATCTTTTCTCTGGATAGTTCAATAGCCGAAGAGAAGTTTTTGACAGATACAAAGGATTATATGATAGTAGGAAGCAGTGCAGAAAACTAATGGTAGAAACAGCGTTGCAACAGCTCGGGAGTTATGCACAATACTGCACATGTCCAGTGAAGAGCAATGAACACCTCAGCCCTAAATTTTCTTTTTTTTTTTGTAAAGACCTCGAAAAATTTTAGCTTTAAATTGTTTGAAACTGGAACTGTCATTCTTTGGTATGCACAAATACTCTTCATTGTGTTGCTTCAACTGTAGCTGCAAGAGGAATTTTGTTTCTGAGAATGTTAGGATACATGCCACAAATTTCTGTAGTCATTTGCATTTACCATATTTGAGGATTATGCTCATACACAGGAAAACCTTCTGTGATCTGAGAAAGGCTTTTGATTATGCTGACCACCATGCTTTGGTCTCCAAACTAGAATACTGTAGAATCTGCAGTAAAAGTTACAACTAAATCATATCTCAATAAAAGTAAGTAGGTGGTGAGTTCAGGAGATCACTTATCAGATACACTTGGTGTTCATCATGGAGTGCTGCAGAATTCAAAATTAGGGCCTCTCCTATTCCTAGTCCAAATAAGTAACTTATGTGATAATACACATGTAAAGACATATATTATGCAGATTTTTTGTCTGTGAACTATGTATTTAAAGAACTTGTCAAAATATAAACTTGGTGAAAGAAAATGGAGCAACCTGGTTTGGTGCAAACAGTTTACTATTAAATGTGAATAAGACACAGAATATGTGGTTCAGTCTACCAAAGACAGTAAACATAGAAAAACAAAATGTTAAATTTTTAGGCATTATACTTGACAGCTAGCTGACATGAAACACCTATGTAGAACAGGTATCAAGTGTAGTATACTTACTGAAGAGACTGATGTCATGTGTCCCTCTGAATACGTAAGGACAACATATTTTGCATTTTTCCAATCTGTTTTAAATTAGGGATTACTACTCTGGGAAAAGAGCAAAAAAATAATGAAATTCTTGTAATTCAGGAGAAAACTGACTTTAGTGTAAAATTTCTCTGTTTAACAATTTCAATAGGACACACATGTTGAAAACCTAGGATGTAATTTGTATTAAAATATATTTGTAATTAATATGGTTAACAAGTTCTGCAAATACGCTGTTGGTCTAAGGACTGTGTACTATGCTGTATATGCCTCTCACCTGAATCACAGACTAGACATTTTGGGAATAACAACCAAGCCAAATCGTAATAAGCTACTGCAACTTCAAAAAAGGGATATAAAAATCATGTGTGGAGCAAAATGTAAGGAATCATTCCTGGGCTTGTTTCCAAAAACTAGGGTGCTAACTGTAATAATCATATCCATCTCAAAGCAATATTACTTGTTAAGGGACTACAGCCCAACATTCGCTCTGATTTGTAGCAGTACAATACAAGAAATGAAGAAACGTTTTACATCAGCAGCCTAGAACTCTATCAAAAGGGTCCACAATATGCAGGTTTACTGTTAGCCAATGCACTGCCCAATAAAGTTGTGACCCTACCCACAATGAAGCTTAACTTACAGCAAAAGAAATTCCTGTTACAAATGCTTTTTCACATTAGAACAATATTATATTTAGATGCAGAATAAGAAGTGCTTCGCAAAGTATGTAAATAGTGTTAAGCTAACCATTTTATTTGTAACTAAACCATTTTGTTAATCAATTTCATATTCAGAAGAATGTATTATTGTGCTATGTATCTAAAATTGTAACCTGTTTTTATACATACGCAATGAATCATTCGATTTTGAATAAAGCATTATATCATTATCATTATTGCGGAATAATATCATTATCATTATGGCAGAAACCTTTTATTGTGGCACCATACACAATCATTAACCTGGCTCCAGGGGGGTAGGGTCCCCTTCCCTATTCCTCCACTGGAGTAATTCCTGTCTGGCACATCCACGTCGCTGGGGTGGGCATTCTACACTTCAGTAGGCCAGAGTGATAAGATGGCTGAGTTCAGGCAGGGACCCAATCCCGTGGGATATAACACGGAACCCATGCCCAGGGTTACAGGAAGACCCTGATGGCAGCAGTGGTGGAAAAGAAAGACTAAAGAATGGCGTAGATGGCAGATGAGGCGACCCTCAATTTCTAGGGATTAAATGAGAAGGGAACCACTGCCTTGTGATGGAGGACAAACTCGAAAGGCTGAGGGAGACAACCCAACAGAAAAGCCTTTATTGTGTTAGGCCTAGCAAGCCAGTAGGAAAGACTTCATATATTGCTTTCAAAACACAGACGAGCCTCGGAACGAACCACTCAGGATTTAACTCCACTGCTTCTTCAAGTACTGGTGCGAATGATGGGAGATCTGATGATATTCATCAGTACAAGAAGATGAAACCAAATGGACTAAAAAATAACCTAAATATTGACACCCTTAATATATTAATCCTCAATGGAAAAATGGAAGAAATTACAGATCTACTAACAGAGAGAAAGTTAGATATTTTGGGATTCAGCGCAACGAAGTGAAAGGGAAAATGTGAGAAGAATTTGAGAGGAGGAGGGAAGCTGTACTGGAGTGGGAATAAAAGCTTTGGAAGAAATGGTGTGGCAGTGATGGTGAATAAGAATGTATAAAGCTTTATTGAAAGTGCGTCTGCAGGGACGTATCCCTTGCACGCTCTTTCGGGAACAGATACTACCGTCAGATATAGTTAAAATATGGCTTCCCGGCCATTGACCTTCTTGTGCGAACGCACACGCTATGCCCGAACTCGTACGGGACTTGGAAGACTAATCTGCCACGAGTAATGAGTATGATGGGCAAATATCTATTAGGCGCACTACGAATGTAGTGGTGTGGACATGTTGGGAATGTGGATCTCTCGGGGAGTGTGCAAGGGATACGTCCTTGCAGACGTACTCTCTTCTGTGCCCGCGGTGGCTCAGATGGATGGGGCGTCTGCCATGTAAGCAGGAGATCCCGGGTTCGAGTCCCGGTCAGGGCAATCATTTTCAACATGTCCCCAATGAAGTACATCAACGCCTGTTTGCAGCTAGGGCGTCCACTTAATTATTATTTCATTTCTAGCAAAGCTGTATGGTCATCCACGGTAACTGTTCTTTCGGGAACAGATGCTACTTTAATATATAGTTAAAATATGGCTTCCCGGCCATTGACCTTCTTGTGCGAACGCACACGCTATGCCCGAACTCGTACGGCACTTGGAAGACTAATCTGCCACGAGTAATGAGTATGATGGGCAAATATCTATTAGGCGCACTACGAATGTAGTGGTGTGGACGTGTTGGGAATGTGGATCTCTCGGGGAGTGTGCAAGGGATACGTCCTTGCAGACGTACTCTCTTCTGTGCCCGCGGTGGCTCAGATGGATAGGGCGTCTGCCATGTAAGCAGGAGATCCCGGGTTCGAGTCCCGGTCAGGGCACACATTTTCAACATGTCCCCAATGAAGTACATCAACGCCTGTTTGCAGCTAGGGCGTCCACTTCATTATCATTTCATTTCTAGCAAAGCTGTATGGTCATCCACGGTAACTGTTCTTTCGGGAACAGATACTACTTTAATATATAGTTAAAATATGGCTTCCCGGCCATTGACCTTCTTGTGCGAACGCACACGCTATGCCCGAACTCGTACGGCACTTGGAAGACTAATCTGCCACGAGTAATGAGTATGATGGGCAAATATCTATTAGGCGCACTACGAATGTAGTGGTGTGGACATGTTGGGAATGTGGACCTCTCGGGGAGTGTGCAAGGGATACGTCCTTGCAGACGTACTCTCTTCTGTGCCCGCGGTGGCTCAGATGGATAGGGCGTCTGCCATGTAAGCAGGAGATCCTGGGTTCGAGTCCCGGTCGGGGCACATATTTTCAACATGTCCCCAATGAAGTACATCAACGGCTGTTTGCAGCTAGGGTGCCCATTTAATTATTATTTCATTTCTAGCAAATCTGCGTGGTTATCCACGGTAACTGTTCTTTCGGGAACAGATACTACCGTCATATATACACTCCTGGAAATGGAAAAAAGAACACATTGACACCGGTGTGTCAGACCCACCATACTTGCTCCGGACACTGCGAGAGGGCTGTACAAGCAATGATCACACGCATGGCACAGCGGACACACCAGGAACCGCGGTGTTGGCCGTCGAATGGCGCTAGCTTCACAGCATTTGTGCACCGCCGCCGTCAGTGTCAGCCAGTTTGCCGTGGCATACGGAGCTCCATCGCAGTCTTTAACACTGGTAGCATGCCGCGACAGCGTGGACGTGAACCGTATGTGCAGTTGACGGACTTTGAGCGAGGGCGTATAGTGGGCATGCGGGAGGCCGGGTGGACGTACCGCCGAATTGCTCAACACGTGGGGCGTGAGGTCTCCACAGTACATCGATGTTGTCGCCAGTGGTCGGCGGAAGGTGCACGTGCCCGTCGACCTG